>NC_138138.1:17407473-18607473 GCF_964188305.1 Podarcis bocagei | reverse complement strand
CTCATACCTCCCTCTTCTGCCATTTTGACTCACCTCTGAACTCACAGGGGATGGCGATAGTATTGCTGAGTTTCCTTACAGCTGGGGTAGCCAACTTTGTGCCCTCCAGGTGGCTCCGATCAGTCTCAGCCAGCATGACCAGTGGGCAGGGATGATGGGAGTTGTAGTTCAGAAACAGCTGGCATGTACCATATTTGCAACCCCTGCCTTGTGCATATTTCTTGAGATTGTCGGGATCTCCATAGCTAGCTCAGAACTTTGTGTACGTCGTTTAACATTGCCCATAGCATGAGGCTCTCAATCCCAAGGTTGTGGGTTTGAGCCCTACATTGGGCAAAAAGATTGCCGCATCGCAGGGAGTTGGACCAGATGACCCTTTTTTCGGAAAATGTAAATGGCTAGTGTGTCAAACTGGAGGAGGAAGAGGGAATTTCCCTCTTTCATCCATCATGTGTAGAACGCATGGGAGCATGAGGGGGATATGTTGATACCTGTCTCCTCTTTCCCTTTCAGGTTGCATCCTGCCCCCAGGTCCTGCCCCCTGTTTGGCTGACTGCCCCTCCTCCCCACTGCTGTGCTTCTGCCCCATAAGCCCTGCCATGTGGCTGTCAAATAGCTGAGTCTCTTCCCCACTGTGGGGAGAAAGGTGAGTTTTAAGGGCAAGTCTGTATTTTCTCCTTGTACGTGGGGAAAAGTGGGTGGGAAATGTTTCAATGTGTGTGTGTGTGTGTCACAGAGAGAACACACATGTGTGTGTATATATCAGTGAAAAGCTGTAAAAGATGTGAGTGAAACAGTAGGAGAGAGGAAACTTCATGGGCAGGGAAATATGGAACCAAAAGGCAGTCAGAGCAATCCTAACTATAGAAAGGTGGTGTATCTCAGGCCAGTGTAAGTTAACCTGTTGCAAATTCTGTTCAGGAACCTCTGGGGTGGAGGCTGCTGCCAGCTGAGCCAGCAGGCAAGTGTGGACTCAGGCGTTGAGGATTGGGTCCTTTTAGGTTGCATGGCCAAGTTGAACAGGCGTTAAGTCTCTCCTTGCATTGCCTCATCCCCACAACGCCTCTGGAACACCCCTTTTCGGGGACTCACAAAGTTGCAATGGAGTGAGGGACTTACGATTCAGCTGGACTCTGGCTCAGCCGGAAAAGCCCAAGGTTTTCCGAATCCAAACTCGTTTAATCTCAGCTAAGAAAAGAGAAGTAGAACGAAAGGATGGGCAAGTTGCATAGTTGTTGGGTACAGAGAGGTCAAAATGATCACCTCTCTTCCCTTATAAATAATATACCTTCTGACGTTGTGCTGACCATTTTGGGGAGAAGGCTCCAGAAGTGTGTGAAGAGCGTAAGGAGAGCTTTGCCTCTGAGAAGCCCATGATTCAACCATCACAGCTCAGAGAAGTAAATTTGCTTGCCATGAATTTGTGCAAATCCGCTTTTAGAGCTGTCTAAACTAGTAGCCGTCTTTGCATCTTGACGCAGCAGCCTCCCTCCCTTCATTTTAGGAGAAGTTGAATGCAGAAGTACCTTCTTTAATCCCTCTTGAATCGATGGTTTTTAAAGTACGTAGGGTGACCCAGAGTTTGAATTTATGGGTGATGGACATCAGCATGGCAGGAGATAGGACTGGCCCTACCATTGGGCAGAGAAATATGGCCTCAGGTGGCTTCTTTTGGATGTCATGTAAAGGTAGCAAATGTATTGTTGTGCTTTTTGCTCCCAGGCAGAAGCCCCTATGGGGTTTTCTGCCTCAGGTATCTAATAATTTGGCCAGCCTTGGGCTGCTGTGGCCTTTGACTCAGAGATGGAAGTTGGTTTAATTTCCTGTGCCGCTTCAGGCAGCAAAATGCCTTGGGTTGGCCCTCATAGGAGCTAGCAGGTGTAGGCCAGAAGAGGCCCTTCGTTCCCTCCTTG
Organism: Podarcis bocagei; assembly: GCF_964188305.1. Lineage (NCBI taxonomy): Eukaryota > Metazoa > Chordata > Lepidosauria > Squamata > Lacertidae > Podarcis > Podarcis bocagei. The sequence goes on along the minus strand of NC_138138.1, from coordinate 18,605,560 downwards.
AACGTAGGAAGATAACGGGAAGCAGGTGCTGTATTTGGACGGCTCTTTTGCCACCCTTCAGAAATAAATGGCAGGAGGACCAAATTGCAGCACCCCCAAATTTTCCCCATCAAGTTAAATCACCTCCTCCCTGCCCCCGACCCTCCAAGATGCAACATGAGGAAATGCTGCTTTTCTCCCTTTTCCATGGAAATGGAGGAGAAATGAGGAAGCAGGCATTGGAAGCCTACATTGGCACTATCCGTTTTTAAAAGTGTCGTGGCACATTAAACAGCCTTGGGTTTCCCCACAAAGAACTCTGAGAACTGTGGTTTTGCTAAGGGGAGTGAAAATGGTTAGGAGACCCCCTATTGCCCTCCCCTCCCGCAGATACAATTCCCAGAATTCCCTATAAAGAGAGACTTGAGTATTAAACCACTCGAGAAATTTGAGCTCTGAGGAGGGGAATTGGGGGTTGCTCAAGAGTTACACCACCTTTGTGAAACTTTGCTGGTTAACTCTTGCTAAAGAGAGGTGCAGAAGGTCTCTGGTTCAGGAGGACTGGGGATCTCCCCTACTTGAAAGCCCAGAGAGTTGCTGTCGGTCAGAGCAGAATACACTGAGGTAGATGGACCTGTGGTTTAACTTGGTATATAGCCGTTTCTTAAATTGGCTGATCTGCCTCTGTTTGTCTGCCTGATTCCAGGGCTGGCTATGCAATGCTGCTGTGGCTGACACCCTGAGATGGCCAAAACGGGCACCAATGAACTTCAGTTACCACTGGGTAAGCCGCTTTCTAAAACCTACTTACCACTTGCCTACCCCTCCCCACCGCCAAACAGCCCACTACTACTGAATGGACAATGGGCTTTTTAAAGAAAACAATATAACTCTGGTTTTTCTTCACTTCCTTGCCTCATTCTCCATTGCTATTCTTTCTCTCACCCCCCCAAAAAAACCACACACCACACCCACAGAAGATGGGGAGCCCGCTTCTCAGGTCAAAGACGAGTGGTCAAAGGAAAAGCCAGAGTCTCAGAGCACTGTGAAAATCGAGGTGGTTTGCACAGACGATGGAGAGAGCTCTACGCACAGTGCGGGTGAGTTTGAGAAGAATGTAGACGGCTTTGTATTTCTTTAATTGAATTTTTTTGGCTGTTGATTCCTGCGTTGAATTGCAGGGGGTTGGACGAGATGATCCTTCCAACTATGTAGTTCTATGATTCTGTGGCCCTGCTGTTCCTTAAGGCCTTTACAAATGTGGGTTTAAAAATCGCTGTGGCAGCAAATAATAATGCCAGCGGCTTTTTACTTCAGCCTCCGGTTCTGAAGTTGGCTTGTTGGAACCAAACATAGCAATAATAATGATAAATAATGATAATTTTATTGTTTATACCCCGCCCATCCACATGGGTTTTCCCAGCCCCTCTGGGCGGCTACCCGCGGAATAATAAAAACATGATAAAACATCAAACATTAAAAGACTTCCTTAAACAGGACTGCCTTCAGATGTACAGTGGTACCTTGGGTTACATACGCTTCAGGTTACATACGCTTCAGGTTACAGACTCCGCTAACCCAGAAATAGTGCTTCAGGTTAAGAACTTTGCTTCAGGATGAGAACAGAAATCGTGCTCCAACGGCGCGGCGGCAGCAGGAGGCCCCATTAGCTAAAGTGGTGCTTCAGGTTAAGAACAGTTTCAGGTTAAGTACGGACCTCCGGAACGAATTAAGTACTTAACCCGAGGTACCACTATATCCTAAAAGTCAGATAGTTGTTTATTTCCTTGACATCTGAAGGGAGGGTGTTCCACAGGGGAAGCCACCACTACTAAGAAGGCCCTCTGCCTGGTTAATGTTAACCACGGTTTCCTGGGTCAGACAACAACAAAACTGTGGTTAGTGAAAGTCCTTAAAATCCACCCTCCATCCATGTGGGAGGAGGAAGGCAACAGGTGAGCCTGTGTGGAGGTGAGGCTGGCTCACAACTCCATTAATAAACCAAGAATGGGGAGCCTGCAGCCCTCCAGTTGGTGCCAGGCTACAGCTCGCATCATCATCCCTGGCCATGCCGGCAGGGACTTATGGGAGCAGAAGTTGAGCAACATCTGCAAGGCCACAGGTTCCCTGCTCCTGTGCCAGATCATAGTATAGCATGGTGCCCAATGCGGACATCATAACCAAGAAGCCGGGGGGGGGGCGGGTCACAGTCTTCTCTTAAGCCACTTTTCTTCCCCCTGCAGCTGAGGAGCCGACCCGGAAGCGCAAGAAGGGCCCTGCCCCCAAGATGCTGGGTGATGAAGTGTGCAGCGTGTGCGGGGACAAAGCCTCGGGATTCCACTACAACGTCCTCAGCTGCGAGGGTTGCAAGGGCTTCTTCCGGCGCAGCGTCATCAAGGGGGCGCAGTATACCTGCAAGGGCAGCGGGCAGTGCCACATGGACATGTACATGCGCCGGAAGTGCCAGGAGTGCCGTCTGAAGAAGTGCCGGCAGGCGGGCATGCGAGAGGAATGTGAGTAGTCGGCAAGAAGAGGCACGGCTGAGATCTGGCTTGGGCGAAAGGGGCAAAAATGGAATTTGTTGGCTTGCTTTGTTTTCTTTTTTAAGCAGGCCCAGGGAGGAAGCCTGCCGGACTCCAACTCCCATCAGCCCCAGCCAGCATGGATAATGGGAGTTGGAGTCCAGCAAAATCTGGAGGGCCAGAGGTTCCCCAGCCCTGTTTTAAATATTTGATATCCCACCTTTCCACTGCTGTAGACTTCAGCGTAGTTTACAACTTCCAGATTATTATTATTATTATTATTATTATTATTATTACAATTTATATACCACCCTTCATCAAAAGATCCCAGGGTTATGTACAACAGAACATCAGTAATAAAAACATAAAAAACCATTATGGCAGACAGACAAATAATAAAATAGTTACCGTATTTTTCGCTCTATAATACACACCTGACCATAAGACGCACCTAGTTTTTAGAGGAGGAAAACAAGGGGAAAAAATATTCTGAATCAAATGTTGTTGAAGAGGCTTTGCGCGGTTATCCCTGAAGCCAGAACAGCAAGAGGGATTGCTGCGCAGCTCTCCCTCTTGCTGTTCTGGCTTCAGCGATAGCCGCACAGCCTGCATTCACTCCATAAGACACACACACATTTCCCCTTACTTTTTAGGAGGGAAAAGGTGCGTCTTATAGAGCGAAAAATACGATAATAACAGTCCTCTTCCCCCACACTTTCACAGGCCATCAGATTATTTAATAGCCATAGACCTGGGCAAAGAGGAATGTTTTTGCCTGGCCCCTAAAGACATGTAATTCTGGCACCAGACGAGCTTCTCTGTGGAGAGCATTCCGCAGTCAGGGAGCCACCACAGAAAAGGCCTGTTCTCTTGTTGCCACCCTCCAAACCTCTCTGCAGTGGGGGACATAGAGAAGGGCCTCAGATGACTGGCACACGGTCCGGTTCAGTTTGTATGGGAAGAGGTGATACTTAAGATATCCTTAAGGTTAAGGGCTGTATCCAAGCTTAGCCATTATCAGAGCCATTCAAGTAAATCAGCGTTATTATTAGGTTTGTATCCCACCTTTCCTCCCCAAGGAGCCCAGGGCGGCAAACAGATGCTCAATTGTAAAACAATTAAAACATTCTAAAAACAATCACAATTGGAAAACATCCCAAAGCAGTTAATGGTTAAAAATGTGCTTCCGTCCAACAATCTTGGGGTTGCTAGGAACAGTATTCCTCAGCCACCAAACGCCTGGGTAAACAGGAATGTTTTCAGATTCCTCCCGAAAGTGAATAATGATGGAGACAGGCGCAACTCACCAGAGAGGGCATTCCACAAGTAGGGGGCCACCATTGAAAGGCCCTGTTGTGTGCCTAATTGGACAGCGAACAAGGCGCACGTGACAAACTTAGGTCCATTAACTTCAGTAGTTTCTGCTCTGAGTAGAACTTGGTTCGATACGACGCTAAGATTGCAAGCACTGGTTGTCAGTAACTCCTGGCAACTCTTGTTCTTGTTCTGACCCTCCCCTGCTTGTGTTCCCTCCAGAGAGAGGGAGACAGGGGTTTATGGCATTACGCAATGCTGTCACCCAACATAACTGGGGGGTGGGATGGGGGTTCAGTGAGCCCCTGACCTCCTCCGCAGTTGAGGAGAGAGATGGGAGTTCATCTTCCTTGTGTTACATCTCAGATGCTCAGAAAGCAGGAAGAAGTCCCACAGCTCTCCGAAGATCAGTGCAACATGAGGGAGAACTGCTGCCATTCATCTGTGGTTGTGAAACTAGCCCGTCCTCACAGACTCTGCCTTTCCTAAGCCCAGGGGAAGGGGTGGGGCTGCGCTCTCGTTGGAGCGAAATTGCATCTGTAGATCCTTGATCCCAGCAATACATTATACAGTGGAACCTTAGGTTACAGACGCTTCAGTTTACAGACTCTGCTAACCCAGAAATAGTACCTCGGGTTAAGGATTTTACCTCAGGATGAGAACAGAAATTGTGTAGTGGCAGCACAGCGGCAGTGGGAGGCTCCATTAGCTAAAGTGGTACCTCAAGTTAAGAACAGTTTCAGGTTAAGAATGGGCCTCCAGAACAAATTAAGTTCTTAACCCAAGGTACCACTGTAAACTGCTGGCGACAAACAACTTATAAAAAAAAGAAAAAAGATTTAAAACAGGCTTCCTCAAATTTGGCCCTCCAGATGTTTTGAGACTACAGTTCCCCTCATCCCTGACCACTGGTCCTGCTAGCTAGGGATCATGGGAGTTAAGCCAAAAACATCTGGAGGGCCGAGTTTGAGAAAGCCTGATTTAAAATAATACAGAGCAGGGAGGGGGGAATCTGTAACCCTCCAGATATGTCGCTAAACTACAACTCCCATCAGGTGCGCCGGCTTGCCCCCACAGCAGGGGATCCCCAAGGCTGTGCGGCGTGCTACATGGAACTTTGTGGGTGCCCGGCCCCTCTTGGAAAATTTGTGGGTGACCGGGCACCTATGGCTCCCATCATCCCTGAAAATTGGCCATGCTGGCTGGGGCACATGGGATCTGGAGTCTGAGCCACACAGAAACCAGCAATTTGGTTACCAAAATAACTCACTTCTAAAGGCAGTTCATGTTAATTAGAAAGTTGGACAAATAGGGAAGGTGCGTCATTGTGTCTAAATGTTAGTAATGGTTGCAGGAGGCAAAGTTCAGAGAGGCATTTCACAGCCAGGGACTTCAGAGGTTGAGTCAGAGGATTGGGGATGCTGATAATAATAATTTTTAATAATAATAATAAATTTTATTTATACCCCGCCCTCCCCAGCCAAGACCGGGCTCAGGGTAGCTAACAATGAATAATAAAAACAAGTTGATTAAAATACAACTTAAAAAACAAGATTAAAATACAACATTAAAATGCAGCCACTTTACAGGAGGAGAAAGGAAAAAAGAAAGGGGGAGGGAATCAAACTGGTTCTCAGCCAAAGGCCAGGCGGAACAACTCTTGTCTTACAGGCCCTGCGGAAAGAAATCAGATCCCGCAGGGCCCTGGTCTCATGAGACAGCGTTCCACCAGGCCGGAGCTATTGTTGAGAAGGCCCTGGCTCTGGTTGAGGCTAATCATATTCCTTAGGGCCCGGGAGCTCTAGGGTGTTGCTATTTATGGACCTTAAGGTCCTCCGTGGGGCATACCGGGATGTAGCAGGAACAACTGAGATGTCTCTCTGTGATTCCACCCGATCTCAATAACTCCTCCCCTCTCCTTCTCTCTAGGTGTTTTGTCGGAAGAGCAGATCCGTAAGAAGAAGATCCGTAAACAGCAGGAGGGAGAAGGGGCGTCGGGAGGCGAGGGGGGCGGTGGCGAGGTTCTTCGAGTACCGCCTCTGCCCTGCGACCCCTCCTTGCCCCAGCCCGAACCAGCTCCCCTCACGCCCCAGCAGGAGGGCATGATCCGGCAGCTGGTAGCAGCGCAACAGCAGTGCAACAAGAGGAGCTTCAGTGACCAGCCCAAAGTCACGGTAATCGAAGACGATATTAGCAATGGGAGTGTTGTTGTTGTTTAGTCGTTTAGTCATGTCAGACTCTTCGTGACCCCATGGACCAGAGCACACCAGGCACTCCTGTCTTCCACTTCCTCTCGCAGTTTCGTCAAACTCATGCTGGTAGCTTCGAGAACACTGTCCAACCATCTCATCCTCTGTCGTCCCCTTCTCCTTGTGCCCTCCATCTTTCCTAACATCAGGGTTTTTTCCAGGGAGTCTTCTTTTCTCATGAGGTGGCCAAAGTATTGGAGTCTCAGCTTCAGGATTTGTCCTTCCAGTGAGCCCTCAGGGCTGATTACCTTAAGAACGGAGAGGTTTGATCTTGCAGTCCATGGGACTCTCAAGAGTCTCCTCCAGCACCATAATTCAAAAGCACCAATTCTTCAGCAATGGGAGTATGGGCGTGCAAATTATGTGAAGTTCAGCTCTTGTTCATATCACGTCCCAGCTCTGATGCTCCAGAAATGCCTGACTTTATTAGATAGATAGATGATAGATAGATAGATAGATAGATAGATAGATAGATAGATAGATAGATAGATAGATAGATAGATTTATTACGGTCAGAGACCAGCTTATAAAACACACTTGGGGGTACAATCCCAGAAGGAAAACAAACATTTAAAACAATGTATAACAATAAATTTAAAATTTATAAATGTGATAAGCTTATAGACACTTAAAACTTTAAGATAAGCTACCACAGAGAGATGGCCCAGAGTTACCCATGGAACCAGGTTTGGGGATTTTCTTAACGAACTAGTTTGAGTTAGGGATGGTCTGCGCCTACAGATCTGTACACAGAATCTGGTGACCATCCGGGCCGTCTTATGATCTTTGCCTAACAGGAAAAGGTCAAATTTTTGCTTTTCCGGGAGGTCTGCAAGCCTCACCAGCAAGGGATCAATGGTCTCAGTATGTGCCTCTTCATAAAAGGGACGTCTAAAGAACAAGTGCTCTGGGCTTCCTATATCCGCCAATAAACAGGTGCAAAGTCTCTGAGCATATGGGGCTTTTTAAAAGGATCCTTCCAGGACCGGCGAGGGCAGAGCCGAGCTTCTGGCGAGTGTAAAAGCCCTTCTTGCATTTTTGGATACGAGAAAGAAGAGATATGCTGACAGTGCGGCTATATATCTCTCGATTTCTCCAATTTTATAGTTGGGGCACCTTGAGCAGTCCTGTTGTCTCTCGGTGTCTGTGATTCTTTGCCTGGCCGTAGCTTTTGCCTGGCCCAACCCCAGACTTAGAAGGGCTTGAACCTTTCTTTATTATTTCTAGCCTGGTTCTGCTCTTGAAACCTTGAACGTTGCACTTGACTCCTTCATGTAAGCCTTGTAAGGTACACTACTAAGCCCCACTGCATCTTCCAGAGAGCCCCAGAGTCCTGAGAAAGTGGAGGCCGCTATATGCTGTTCCAGGGGCTTCTTCCAGTAGCTGAATGCAACACTAAACCATGGTTGCTTCTCAGCCTTTTGGCTAAGGTCAAGCCTGGGTACGAGTTGAGGTTTTCAGGACTAGCTGCAACAGGACTTGAAGTGTGCGCACACACACCATCCTCTGGGACATCCACAAAGAGGAGATTAACCACCGTTTAGTGTTATATTTAAACCCTAAACAGCAGTTAGCCTTAACTATAGTCTGTGAAAACAAGCCAACTTCATAAACCATGGTTTGCAGCAGATTTTGTTTCCACTAACCATAGTTACGGCTAACCATGGCTTGTCTTTGTTTGGACATCGCTGCAAGCTGTAGTTAGTCTAAAATGGGGGCAAAAGCTTCCGGACAACTCCTTTTGGCTACTCTGGACAAAATGGGGGAGCACGCAAATTTGAGGCTCATTGTGGCTTATCCCCATAACTTGCAAATGCAACCTCTGTGTCAGTCTGGGACAGGAACATGGCTTATACGCTTATACTAGTCAGGGGAAGATTGAGGTTAGTTCGGAAGCCTTCATAAATTGAGAGGACAGGGGCAGTACAGTGGACGCTTGAGTTGTGAACGTGATCCGTGTGTCTGCGCACGCGCGGGTTGCGATTCGGTGCTTCTGTGCATGCGCGACTGCCGAAACCCGGAAGTAACCCATTCCGGTACTTCCAGGTTTCGGCGGTCCGTAACCCAAAAAAATGCAACCTAAAGTGTCTGTAACCCGAGGTATGACTATATAAGCACTCAAAGCTGCATTTCATGCTTCCTGTCACGCATACATGCCCACACTGATCCCTGGCTATAAGGATCCCTTTCTCCATATGCATGTGCCTTCCCATAGACAAGGCTTGTATTCTACAACTTGCCTGGTTGCCACAAATTCCCATGCAGGTGCATGAGAATGACTCCCATCACCTCATTGTTTCTGTGCTTTCTGCAGCACAAGGCAAGTCTCTTTCTCCCCAGCCAGCCCAGAAATTTAGCAGACTGGTCCCAGCAAAGGAAAAATGGATACAAAAACTTGTGGAATGTGCAGAAATGGCAACTCTTACCAGAAGAATAAGAAATCAAGATAACAAACTTTTTATAAAAAGAATGGAATTGGTTTATTGAATATTTGCAGATAAATTGTAAACAGATAAGAACACTGGCAGGATGACAGTATTGTGATAACCTGCAGTTTCTTAGGGGTATACAGTGGTGCCTCTGGTTGCGAAAGGGATCCGTTCCGGAGCGCCGTTCGCAACATGAGCAGAACGCAACCCGCATCTGTGCGTGCCGCGATTCGCCACTTCTGCGCATGCGCGTGACGTCATTTTGAGCGTCTGCACATGCGCAAGCGGTGAAACCCAGAAATAACCCTTTCCGGTACTTCCGGGTTGCTGCGGGACGCAACCTGAAAAGATTTAACCTGAAGCAAACGTAACAAGAGGTATGACTGTATATTTAAAGAGGATGAAGAAATGAGCAAATGAAGTTAATTTGGATATGCAAAAGGTATTAAAAATAAATTTAAGGAACTGCAGAAAGAGGGGGAAGGAAGTCAAGTTTTGAAATGTCAAAATGATTGTAAAATCAGTGAAACGTATAAACCTGAAAAGTATAAAAAAGAAATTTAGCAGGCTGAAAGAAAGGGGATGAATCACTCTATTCCTCCCTGCTCCACTAGTCAGCTTGGTGGAAAGCCAATTCTTTTATTTTATTTTTAACCAGCCTGCTAAGAGACTAGTCGCCTGCATTTCCATGCCGGTTGCTGAGCTGGCGGTTTCTTCTTCTCCACAGTCAGCATGGAAGTGCAGCAACAAACATCTATACATTGCTGGCTTGTAACTTCTGTGGTTTTATTTCTAAGGCTGCCGCCCATCTCCCAGATGCTCCCGTACACCCTGTCTGTGGAATGTCCCCCTTTCCCCAATTGTTTCCCCTTTTCCAGCTCCAACTACAATGCATTCTTCCCTGCAAATCCCGTCGCCTGTCCCAGGGCAGACTCCCGCCCCCTCATTGCTCCCCAACACATGATGACTGGTACTTTTAAATTGCCTGCACCAAAGCAAGCTTATAAAAGAGTTGGGGGGGGGGAGAGAATGAGAAGCAGACACTTCTCTGTTTCCCAGCAGCCCTTTCTGCCCCGTACTTTTGCAAAGAAAGTGGAGAGGGCTGTCAGGGTGGGGAAGCCTTCTGGCAATGGGAGCAGGGCTGTGAGTTTCAAGGGGGGCGGATCTGGGCTCAGGAACACGTCATCCTTCGTTAAAGGATGGATGCAGGAGCATGTGGCAAACATGTCAACTTCCGCACCCATTTTCACTGGTTCTAGAGACATCGGAATGGGCTCTGTAGCTGGTCTTCCTTACCCCAACACAACACAAATAAACGTGTTCAAATGGGAATACAGTGGTACCTCGGGTTAAGTACTTAATTCGTTCCGGGGTCCGTTCTTAACCTGAAACTGTTCTTAACCTGAAGCACCACTTTCATTAATGGGGCCTCCCGCTGCCACCGCACGATTTCTGTTCTCATCCTGAAGCAAAGTTCTTAACCTGAGGTAATATTTATGGGTTAGCGGAGTCTGTAACCTGAAATGTATGTAACCTGAAGCATATGTAACCCGAGGTACCACTGTAAAAGGCATGTCCTTCAGAGACGGGCCCGACTACTGAACCAGACCAGTATCCCTATTTCCTATCTTGAACCAAGATGCTTATTTATCCTGATAACAAGAAACAAAAACAAACCTTGAATTGGCCTGCCCTGCTCAATCTGCCTTGATAGGTTAGTTAAACAAGTGATGTACACAGCAAGTGCCGTGTTTAACATTGACTCACACCTGAGCTTACTAGACATATAGAACATCTCACATAATTTTGGGGGTCCTTGGAGCCAGGATGTTTAAGTTTGTTTAATCTGTTTTTACCCCTGATTTCCCTCCCATTTCAATCCTCTTCCTCTGCCGCCACCCCCCATCACAAAAGATGTTTTCTTGACTCAAGAATCATAAAATCATAGAACTCTAGATCATCTTGTCCAAACCTCTGCGGTGCAGGAATATGCAGCTGTTCCTTATGGGTATTGAACCGGCAGCCTTGACGTTATCAGCGCCACGCTCTAACCAGCTGAGCTATCCAGGCCCTGTTCAATGTACTCAGAATGGGTACATTTTGCTGGATGTGTGGGGAGAGTCATGGTAATCCTGGTGGTTAAGAAGAATAACCAGGGGAGAGTTGGAGAGGATGGGTTTCTGGATCTTGTTTGGAAGGGATCCAGGCTCTTGTCTTCTTGATTCCCACCCCCCTTGTCGATCATAGAGGTGAGAGATTTGGAGAGCAGTTTGGGGGTAAGGCTTAGGATTGCATCGGTGAAACCTGTGCATTGTTAAGGGTCTCCTGCCCTGAACCGACCTCATTTTTCTCCTTCTCTCTCCTTCCATGTTTCTCCTCCTGCCCCTGCCTGTCTGCCTGCTACTCACCAGCCCTGGCCTATGGGCAGCGATCCCAACAGCCGAGAAGCACGGCAACAGCGCTTCGCCCATTTCACAGAGCTGGCCATCATCTCGGTGCAGGAGATTGTGGACTTTGCCAAGCAGGTTCCTGGCTTCCTACAGCTGTCGCGGGAGGACCAGATTGCGCTGCTCAAAGCCTCCACCATCGAGGTGAGCAAGAGCGGGGGTAGAGCGTCTCCTGCTTCTCCCGACTCGTCGCTTACAAATTATATGGCTGCGATCCTAACCGTATCTGCTCAGAAGTAAGTCCTGCTGAATTCACTGGGGTCTGCTCCCAGGTAAGTGGAGTCAGGACTGCAGCATTAGCATCTGAAGCCAGATAGAAACATTGCTTCTGGTCCTGGAAGTTGTGGTTCTCTTTACCTAGCTAAAGAGGCTTGGAAGAACCGGCAGATCCCACAGCAGTGAAGAACCAGGAAGTAGAATCTTGGTAGGGGAGCCAGTGATTTTAATGCCAAAGTCTGCAGCTTCAGTTCCCGGCATTTGCCGGTAAAAAGGGCGGCTTAATCGATTGTGTGAATGAGTTTCCTGACTTAAACCCTGGAGAGTCACTGCAATCCAACAAGATGCTATGGGGACAAATCTTCTGCTTTTAATATATAATAATAATAGTAGTAGTAGTAGTAGTAGTAGTAGTAGTAGTAGTAATTTATTATTTATACCCCGCTCATCTGGCTGGGCTTCCCCAGCCACTCTGGGCGGCTTCCAACCAAATATTAAAATACAGTAATACATCTAACATTAAAAGCTTCCCTAAACAGGGCTGCCTTCAGATGTCTTCTAAAAGTTTGGTAGTTGTTGATCTCTTTGACATCTGGTTGAAGGCGTTCCACAGGGCGGGCACCACTACCGAGAAGGCCCTCTGCCTGGTTCCCTGTAACTTGGCTTCTTGCGGCGAGGGAACCGCCAGAAGGCCCTCGGCACTGGACCTCAGTGTCCAGGTAGAACGATGCGGGTGGAGACGCTCCTTCAAATATATGCAGCAGTCTCCTTTATTCCTAATCCAGTGGCAGCAGGCCTGCTGCTTCCAGAGACAAACAAGGCCTGAAATTCTACTGTGAAAGCAACTTGAGGGTAATTGCAGTGTGTGGGAGAAAAATGAGCGCAAAACAAGAGGCTGGATTTCTCACTGGTGATGGTTTTAGATTTAGCATGATGTAGGTTGGTATGCTCACGTGACTGAATCCGGGGGTGGAGGTGGGCGTCGAAAGCCAGCATTTCAGGGAGAATGGTTCTGTCTTAGCGCTAAAATGTTAGCTTTCCAAATGCACTGATTTATTTTATTTTTTTTATTTTGGTGGAGCACAATTCAGTCCAATGAATCTGAAGTGGTACAGTCCCCACATGTGTTTACCGGCTCAGTGAATGTCTTAAAGTTATTGTGGGAACAGAATTCCTGGATCTAGATTTGCACTAAACCATAGTTTAGCATGACAAGGATAAACTTCACTGGATCTGGAATCTATGAGGTCCCCCTTCACCCCTCCTCCTCCGGAACAGCCACAAAGAGGAGTTTAGAAGCCATTGCTTCTGCTTTTGCTAAACCACAGTGTCATGCTGGCCCAAACAGTACAGTAGTACCTCAGGTTAAGTACTTAATTAATTCCGGAGGTCCGTACTTAACCTGAAACTGTTCTTAACCTGAAGCACCGCTTTAGCTAATGGGGCCTCCCGCTGCCACCGTGCCGCCGGAGCACGATTTCTGTTCTCATCCTGAAGCAAAGTTCTTAACCTGAGGTACTATTTCTGGGTTAACAGAGTCTGTAACCTGAAGCGTATGTAACCCGAGGTAGCACTGTAATGAATAATAATTTCGATTTGTTTGAAAGAAGCCAGATTCAAACTGTAGTTAACATTAACCACAATATAGGGTTAGGATGGCACAATAAACTGTAGCTGTGAAAAACAGGAGCTTCCCAACTCCTTGCATCTGCACTAGAGGATTGCCATGCTAAACAGTGGTCTAACGCCGCCAGTGTGAATCATTGTTTGTGTTTCATATATATTTCCACTGTTCTTATTGTGTTGATTCCAGACTGAGATGGTGGAACACAGGTCCCATTGAATCAATTAAAATCAAGTCATTACTAACGTAGTTCCCACTGAAATAAATGGGACCAAAGTTTCACTAACTCAAGCCACCTTCACACCTTACCTTGAAGGGACTATGATACCACTTGCAAAAGTCATGGCTTCCCGCATAGGATTCTGGGAGCTGTAGTTTGTAAAGGGTGCTGAGGGTTGTTAGGAGACCTCCATTCCCCTCACAGAGCTACAGTTCTCAAGAGCAGTTTAACCATCAATCCCACTTACCAGGGAACTGACTCTACTTTGGGATCCCAGGTGGTTGTTGGACTACAACTCCCATCATCCCTAGCTGGAAAGACCAGCGGTCATGGATGATGGGTGTTGTAGTTCAAGAACATCTGAGGACACAAGGTTGAGAAAGGCTGCTCTCGCCACTTCATCACACTGGCTTTCTGTCAGAAATGTGGGAAACGATGAAGGAAGGAAGAGAATGGGTTTAACTTAGGGCAGGAAAGGGGGGGGAAAGGTGCCTGGAACTTATGTGGCCTAGTCAGTTAGACCATATATGTCTGTACCATGTACGCTGGACAGTTTTTTCCCAAGAGAGGGGTACAACTTCACCCCCTGCCCTGCCTCCACAGATCATGCTTTTGGAGACGGCAAGACGCTACAACCACGAGACCCAGTGTATCACGTTTCTTAAGGATTTCACCTACAGCAAGGACGACTTTCACCGTGCAGGTGAGGTGGGAAAGGAGAGGAGAGAAGGTCTGTGTGGGCTGTGAGGGGCTCCTTCCAGAAAATTCTTCCCCTTGGAGTGGCAGGCCAGAAGAATACCAAGAACCAGGAAGGAAGATCAATACCTTTTGAGGCTGTATGTAAGCGTTTCTGTCCTACTTCACAGATAAAGGACACACCCAGACCTCAGGTCAGATTAAGCTCACACCGACAAATTCTGTTTTTGTGTGTTGCTGTGTCAAGCTCTCTCCAGAACAGCTGCCTCTGCTCAAGAAAGAGCTTCTTTCTAAAGAAAAGTATGTTGCACCTTTTGCTTTTTGCCCTTGTTTTTACCTTGCCAGGGGGTCATAAATAAGCACAGCGAGGGATTGGGGAACCCCAGCAGTTGCCTCACCCAGGCTCTTGCCACACACAAGGCTCATTCCTCTCGCTAGATGTGGAAATGACAGGGCATCGCAGCACCCAGCATGTCTGAACAGAGTTGCAGCTCCCCTCCCAAAAGAATCTCCTTGCTAGCACTGATTTTGCAGTGAGATTAGCAAAGCTTTGGCAGACTCTGCCCAAGTACAGAAGTCATATCTTGAATGGAAAGGTAGCAGGTGCATTTTTTCTTCTTTCAGTTTTTTGGGGTAGATTTGAAAGTTGAAGGGTTTTTTTGTATGGGTGGGGGGCAGTGGGACTTCTTTTGTTTTTCTAAGAAGGCAGTTTGAGGATTTTCATATGCATTCAAGGTTACACATTTGTCTGGCCTGGAGCATCAAGAGTTGGTCTGCTTTTCAGGTGATTCACACCATTAATTCCTTTGCATATCAACAATTATCTACTTGCAAGTCAGGTGAAAGGACAGCCTAAGGATGGCTGTGTTGCCATGGCATGTCTGACAAGAGTTTACATTCCTTTTTAGCCTTCTTTCTTTCTGCAGCAGTGAGCCTGACAAGGGGGCAGTACCACTAAGAGATCTGGAATCCAGTCGGTTTCCTTACTAGGGTTGATTTGAGTTCATCTCGTATTTTGTATTTTTTTAAAGCAAATAAAGGGTGTGTCTATCTCAGACCCTCTGGCTGGGCTTCTCTCTGTTCTGCCTGTTCAATGTGCAGTTTGTTATGCATCACACTCTGAGGAGGTCCTTTTCTGCCAGAGGGAAACAAATATGTAAATATGGCTTCACAATCTCCATGTTTCCTGTCTCTGCTTGTAGTTTGTTTCTGGCAAGGATTTGCTTGCACTGCTTTCCCAGGTGTTTCCCAGGCACAAGTCTGGCTTCATCTGCACTATACATTTAAAGCAGTATCATACTACTTTAAACAGTCTCTCCCCAAGGAATCCTGGGAAGTCTAGTCCTGAGAGTTGTTCGGAGACCCTCTACTCCCCTCACAGAGCTACAATTCCTAGAGTGGTTTAACCACCAATCCCAGGGAACTCTAGGAATTGTAGCTCTGTGAGGCGCTTCCCTTACTACTGCTTTTCTTTATCCCAGAGCCAGCAAAGTGCCATGCTCGGGACTTTGTGCAGGGCTTTTCGGGTGCTGCTGATCAGCAGTGCCTTTTCTGCAGTGGCTCCCATTTGTGGAATGCTCTCCCCAGGGAGGTTCAGCTGGCGCCTTCATTATGCAGTCGTACCTTGGATCCCAAACGCCTTGCAAGTCGAATGTTTTGGCTCCTGAATGCTACAAACCTGGAAGTGACTGTTCTGGTTTGTGAAGTATTTTTGGAAGCTGAACGTCCAACGGGGCTTCCACAGCTTCCAATCAGAAGCCACAGTTTGGTTTCCAAATGTTTTGGAAGTCAAGCGGACTTCCGGAATGGATTCCGTTCAACTTCCAAGGTACGACTGTACACCTTAAGGCGCCAGGCAAAAGCATTCCTCTTCAGGCAGGCCTTCTCCTTCTCCTTCTCCTCCTCCTCCTTCGCCTTCTTATTCCTACCCCACCCATCTGGCTGGGTTCCCTGTAGCTTCACTTCTTGCCGTGAGGGAACCAGGCAGAAGGCCCTCAGAGCTAGATCTCCGTGTCTGGGCTGAACGATGGGGGTAGAGATGCCCCTTCAGGTATACAGGCCCTGATTGACAACCCATGCTCTTTTAAATGTGTTGTGGGAGAGGGGGTTACAGTCAAAACTCAGTTTTCGAACGTCTCGGCTGCCAAACGTTTCACAAGCCAAACGCCGAAAACCTGGAAGCGAATGCTTCCATTTTTGAACAGCTTCCAAAGCACGTTTCTCAATTTTCCCCATTGAACTTGCTGACAGCCTTTGATCCTTGGTTTTCAAACGTTTCGGAAGTTGAACGGATTTCCGGAACGGGTTGCGTTCGAAAACCGAGGTTACACTGTATTGGTTTGTTTTTGTTATTCTTGTATATATTTCGTGTTTTTTATATTGTAATTTTATGTGGTGAACTGCCCTGCGATCTATGGATGAAGGGCAGTGTACAAATTTAATCAACAACAACAACAACACCGCCTTTAGTCCCAGTCATGTCTTTACCTGCCTCACACCTGACGGTGACATCAGCTATAGACCAGGGGGCTGTGGCTCAGTCAGAATGGCTTTGCAGGCGAATTGGGGACGAGTGGTGGGCCTAATTTGGCCTGGTGAAACCAGAGGACAATATATGTCTCTGTGTGGGCATGAGTGAGGTGAGTTCTCTTTCCCTGACACTCCAGCTTCTGTTTCCTTCCTCCTCGTTTTACCATCAGGTCTGCAGGTGGAGTTCATCAACCCCATCTTCGAGTTCTCTCGGGCCATGCGGCAGCTGCAGCTGGACGATGCCGAATACGCCCTCCTCATCGCTATCAACATCTTCTCAGCCGACCGGCCCAACGTGCAGGACCACGGCCTGGTGGAAGCTCTGCAACAGCCCTACATCGAGGCTCTCAGCTCTTATATCCGCCTCCACCGCCCACAGGTGTCCGGGGGGCGTGGGGGAGTGGGGCAATGAATGCGCAGGGTGGGTGGTGAAGTCGCTGTGATGGGAAATCGTTTGAGCAGGCGAAGAGGCAAAAAATATTTGGACGCCTCACAGAATTTGTACTTGGGCTGCGGCCAAGCGCTGGTGAGACACCCGCTAGTTCCCCTGCTGGGTTCAAGAGAGAGTCCTAATCCTGAAACCTTTACGTCTCCTGCACAGTGGGAAGAAAGAAACCAGAGAAAAGGAATAGTAAGGAATGGAAAATAGCATTGGGCCCTAAAATTGAGGTTACAGGGGAATAGGAGGAGGAGCTGCCTTGATGCACTGGTCCATTTAGCTGAGTACAGTGGTACCTCGGGCTACATACGCTTCAGGTTACATACGCTTCAGGTTACAGACTCCGCTAACCCAGAAATAGTACCTCAGGTTAAGAACTTTGCTTCAGGATGAGAACAGAAATTGTGCTCCGGCAGCGCGGCAGCAGCAGGAGGCCCCATTAGCTAAAGTGGTGCTTTAGGTTAAGAACAGTTTCAGGTTAAGAACGGACCTCCGGAACGAATTAAGTACTTAACCTGAGGTACCACTGTACTGTCTATTCTGACCGGCGTCAGCTCTCAAGGGTTCCAGAAGGGAGCTTTTCTAAGCCCTGCCTGAGGGGGAATGAACCTGAAATAATAATAATAATAATAATAATAATTATTATTATTATTATTATTATTATTATTATTATTATTATTATTATTTATTTACACCCCACCCATCTGGCTGGGTTTCCCCAGACACTCTGGGCGGCTCCCAACAGAACATCAAAAACACGATAAAACATCAAACATTAAAAACTACCCTAAACAGTTACAGATCGGAAGCACACGAAAGCTCATACCAAGAACTAACTTAGTTGGTCTTTAAGGTGCTACTGGAAGGATTTTTTTTATTTTTACCCTAAACAGGGCTGCCTTCAGATGTCTTCTAAAAGTCAGGTAGTTGTTTATTTCCTTGACATCTGATGGGAGGGCGCCACCACCGAGAAGGTCCTCTGCCTGGTTCCCTGTAACCTCACTTCTCGCAGTGAGGGAACAGCCAGAAGGCCCTCAGAGCTGGACCTCGGTGTCCCTATTATATCTCCAGCCACTAGGTGTCTTAGATAGCCCTTCCAATAGCAAACGTGAGTGGCGGGGTGCCTGACCAACCCTCGTGTTTCCCCCTCCTCTGGCTTTTTCAGGACCACCTGATGTTTCCGCGCATGTTGATGAAACTGGTCAGCCTACGGACCTTGAGCAGCGTGCACTCTGAGCAGGTCTTCGCTTTGCGTCTTCAAGACAAGAAACTTCCGCCGCTTCTCTCTGAGATCTGGGATGTACACGAGTAGACATTTTTTTTGGGGGGGAGGGGACAGATGGGGGAGCGTACAGACGTCTCTCCTCCTCTCTCTCTCTGTTTCTCTTTTTCTCTCTTAACGCACGTACTCCTTTTCTTGGAATCCTTCTACGGACTCTTTTGAACCTCAGCATTAGGACTTGTAACTGATGGACTCATCCCACCAGAGGAACTGCATCAAGGGGGTTACTAAGCACTTTTTTCCCGTTTCGCCCCCTCCCCAACCCCCATCTACTTGTACTTCCTACAGAGCTTGCCTCCCCCGCTTCTGGTTTTGGGGAGGTGTCGGTCACATTTGTGCTTCTGGGGTGCGTAGGGGAAAGATGCAAGGGGACTGCCCCCTCCCCACAAAGACTCATTTCTCCTGCTCTTGAAGAATGAACACACACACACCCGCCCTACGTGACATTCTAGGTGTGCCCCACTGGGGAGGGGGTGGCCTGGTATGGGGGGCTATGCCCAGAAAAAATAAAAAATAAATCCGATCATGACAAACCAAGCATCTGGCCTGGTGTTGACGGTATGTGTGAATGGAAAGAGATTAATAATAATATTTTTACTGTTTGCACCCTGCTCACCTGGCTGTGCTGCCCCAGCCACTCTAGGCAGCTTCTAACACATATAAAAATGTAACATCAAACATTAAAAACTTCCTGATACAGGGCTGCCTTCAGGTGTCTTCTAAAGCTTGTGTAGTTCTTTATCTCCTTGACATCTGATGGAAGGGTGTTTCAACAGGGCGGGTGCCACTACCAAGAAGGCCCTCTGCCTGGTCCCCTGTAACTTCACTTCTCGCAGTGAGGGAACAGTCGCAAGGCCCTCAGAGCTGGACCTCAGTGTCTGGGCTGAACAATTGGAGTGGAAGTGCTCCTTCAGGTATACAGGGCCGAAGCCGTTTAGGGCTTTAAAGGTTTGGCCTACAGCTTTGAGGGATGGGTTGAGAGCAGAAGCCCAGACCAATTCAGAGGGTAGGGATGGGAGACATTACTAATGGCTTTAAGAGAAAATTAGATCAGTTTGTGGAGGAAAAAGCTAAAGTTCTTCCTCCACTATTGGAGACGATATGCCTCTGAATACCAGTATCTGGGAACCACAAGCCAGGAGAGAGCATTGTTGAACTTGGGTCGTCTTTGCAGACTTTGAATCTGGTTAGTCAGTGTGAGAATAGGATGCCGGGATAGATGGGCCTTTGCTCTGATCCAACAGGGCTCTCCCTGTGTTGTTATTAAGAAATATTTGAGGCTTGTAGGCCAAAGAGGATTGGAGCCTGTCTTGGTGGTGGTGGGTGTATGTCCTCCAGAGCAGTAGAAGGTTTTCTGGCAGCTACAGTGGTGCCTCGCAAGACGAAAAGAATCCGTTCTGTGATTCTCTTCGTCTAGCGTTTTTTTCGTCTTGCGAAGCAAGCCCATTGATGGATTAGCGCTATTAGCGGCTTTTAGCGGTTTATCGGCTTATCGGATCAGCTGATAAGCGGCTTAGCGGCTTAGAAAAAGGGGGGGAGGGGAAAAACCGCAGGAACTCGCAAGACATTTTCGTCTTGCAAAGCAAGCCCATAGGAAATTCGTTTTGCAAAGCACCTCCAAAACGGAAAACTCTTTCGTCTAGCGAGTTTTCCGTCTTGCGAGGCATTCGTCTTACGGGGCACCACTGTATAAGAGATCTAGTTGATGTATATGTCAGTGCAGAGTGGAGTCTTGGACGAGTGAGATTCTGGTTGAAATCCTCACTCAGTTATGAAGCTCACTTGGTGGGCCAGTTATTTCTCTCAGTGTGAGCTTCCTCACAAGTTTGTTGAGAAGGTGCAATAGATGGAGAGAGAGCGAGAGGAATATCTCCAACTCTTGAGTTCTTTGGAGAAGAGACAAGATAAAAACTGAAATGGGATCCAAAAGTCCTAGATTTCTCAAAAAACCTTGAGTGATAAAAGCTCTTAGCTTACTGGAATGGCCTTGGAGCCAGTGGGTTTGGGCCAGGTTAATGATCCGTCCTTAAACATACTTACTAGGGAGTAAGTCCCATTGAATTCAATAAGATTGCATTACAGTCATACCTTGGAAGTTGAACAGAATCCATTCCAGAAGTCCGTTCAACTTCCAATACATTCAGAAACCAAAGTGTGGCTTCTGATTGGCTGCAGGAAGCTCCTGCAGCCAATCAGAAGCCACACAGGTTGTTCGGCTTCCGAAAATCATTCAGAAACTAGAACACTCACTTCCGGTTTTCGATCGTTCGGGAGCCAAAATGTCCAAGTTCCAAGGCGTTTGGCAACCAAGGTACGACTGTAATTTAGTTGAGCCCTACTGATTTCCATGGAGCTCAAGTTTATGTCTTGACTAAGGCCACACCTGCATAATAATAATAATAATAATAATAATAATAATAATAATAATAATAATATTTATTTATACCCCGCCCTCCCCAGCCAAGGCCGGGCTCAGGGCGGCTAACAAGCAATAATAAAAACAAGTTGAATGAATACAGCTTAAAAACAAGATTAAAATACAACATAAAAATATTGAAACATTAAAATATTAAAATGCAGCCTCATCACAGGAAGAGAAAGGAAAAAGAAAGGGGGACTCAAATTGACTCCAAGCCAAAGGCCAGGCGGAACAACTCTGTCTTACAGGCCCTGCGGAAAGAAATCAGATCCTGCAGGGCCCTGGTCTCATGAGACAGAGCGTTCCACCAGGCTGGAGCCAGTGTTGAAAAGGCCCTGGCTCTGGTTGAAGCTAATCTAACTTCCTTAGGGCCCGGGACCACTAGGTCTATTCTAGGTTGCTATTTATGGACCTTGAGGCTCTCCGTGGGGCATACCAGGAGAGGTGGTCCCGTAGGTACGAGGGTCCTAGGCCATGAAGGGCTTTAAAGGTCAAAACCAGCACCTTAAATCTGACCCTGTACTCCACCAGGAGCCATGCATTTAAACCACTAGTAGGCCACTTTAATCGCAATGGATTCCCCCAAAGAATTATGGGAGAGTTTGTTAAGGGCGCTGGAAGTTTTTAGGAGACCCCTATTCGCTGCACAGTGCTACAATTCCCAGATGTGCTACAGTTCCCAGAGTTCTCTGAGGATAAGGATTGATTGTTAAACCACTCTGAGAATTGCAGTTCTCTGAGGTGGAATAGGGGAGTTTCCTAACAACTCTCAGCTCCCTTTCAAACTATAGTTCCCAGGATTCAAGGGTGGGAGCAGCGAAGTGCCATGACTGTTAATGTGGCATTATAGTGCTTTAAATGTATGGTGCGGTTGTAGCCTTTCATATTGCATTTGTTTCAGCGGGATGTACTTTCCCCACACCCCAAAGCTAAGCTAAATCCAAACCAGAATCACTCGGTCACTGTTTAAGTGTTCTCCAACTCTCCAGGCTCTCAAATCACCCTTGCTGTTCCCATCCTGGAACTCCCCAGCTGGCAATGGGTGTGGAAAAGCCAACACTGCTTGGGAGTTTGGGGAATTCCTCTTCCTGGCACTAAAGGTGACCACTAGAAGGCGCCCAAACTCCACAGTTTTCTACCAAGTCTATTGGGTTCGCATGGAGGAAGCAGCTGGGATTTCCCCCAACTCTCTAGCGGGCGCATTATTTTGTGCTAATAATTTACAACTCTTGCCAATGTAAGTGGAAAAGAAATACCCCTAAAATTTCAGGCAGGCAGCATCTGTTCTTCTGAAAAAATGAGATCAGGCTTCTAGGCTCAGCAATTTATGCAAGTAAAATACCAGTTTTTCCCCTAAAGTTGCTCAATTATTTAGAACCTTTTGAGACAGTTTTCTGCAGAATATGGAATTACTATTTGGGGGAAAGGGGACGATTTGATGCACACAGGGAATATATGGTTTTCTCTGTTAGTGGTGGGTTTAGTTATTTCCTTTCATTTTGCAAACTTTGCCTTCAGGGTTTAAAATGGGGGTGACTCACTTGCGATCCTCCAGAAATTGCTAGACGATAGCTTCCAGTGCCACTGATCATTGATCATGCTGGTACAATGTTTGGTTAGCTACCCCTGGTTAAGAACATGAGGAGTACAACCTTCCTGGGCAGTTGTCTCACACTTGAGCTCTAAACAGCTTTCATAATATAAAGTACAGTGGTACCTCGGGTTACAGACGCTTCAGGTTACATACGCTTCAGGTTACAGACTCCGCTAACCCATAAATAGTACCTAGGGTTAAGAACTTTGCTTCAGGATGAGAACAGAAATCGTATTCATTACGTAACCACTGTATTCATTAAAAATAGCAATAGAATCACCAGACTTTTAAAAAGAAGCAGATATAGTGGTACCTTGGTTCTCAAACTTAATCTGTTCTGGAAGTCCGTTCCAAAACCAAAGCGTTTCAAGACCAAGGCATGCTTTCCCACAGTAAGTAATGCATAACGGATTAATCCATTCCAGACTTTTAAAAACAACCCCTTTTAACATGAATTTTACTATCTAATGAGACCATTAATCCATAAAATGAAAGTAATTATCAATGTACTGTACTATAAAATAAATATGACAGTATTGTAGATGATTAAAAATTAAAATTATTATTTTTTCTTACCTGCACTGATGATAGTCATTGTTTGGATGGGGGGCTTTTATCCATTTCTGCAGTCAATCAATCAATCAATCAATCGGTAGCTGAACTCGGTTCCATGCAGTCACAAAAACAAATTAACAGAAAAAGGCTCAAAAACAAAAACGCAAAATAAATAGCAAAAACAAAAGTGCCATTCTGGAAGTGTGTTTGGCTTCTGAAATGTTCAAAAACCAAAGCGCAGCTTCTGATTGGTGCAGGTGCCCCAATAAAAATAGCAGACAGCCTTATTGGACATTTAGCTTCCGAAAAGCATTCGAAAACCGGAACACTTACTTCTGGGTTTTCGGCATTTGGGAACCAAGCCATTTGAGAACCAAGGTACCACTGTAAATGCACAAAATGTTAATGGACTCCAACTCCCATCAGTTCCAGCATAGAAAATAGAGATGATAGGAGCTGGAGTCTATAACAACGTTTGGAGGCCCACAGATTTCTCACTCTTGCCATAGGAGTGAAGCCATTTTCCTCTCTTATTTGGAGCATTTGCACCCTGCTCTTCGGCCAAAAAACCTCCCAGACAGTGGCGTGCAGTGGAATTTTTCGTAGGGGAACAGTTAGGGCAGGCATGGGCAAACTCCGGCCCTCCAGATGTTTGGGACTACAATTCCCATCATCCCTAACTAACAGGACCAGTGGTCAGGGATGATGGGAATTGTAGTCCCAAACATCTGGAGGGCCGGAGTTTGCCTATGCCTGAGTTTGGGCCAAAGGTGCCAATTGCGAGGACGATGGGGGGGGGTACAGATATTGCGCATGTGAGCATCATGTCTTCCTCCTAGAAGCTTCCCAGCTTTGGGGAAGGAGGCAACAGGGGAACATTTAGGGAAATAGCCTAGCCCCCCTAGTTCACTTACTGCACCCCACTGGCTCCCAGTCCCAGAGTGGCTCTTATACAATCAAGACAGTCCCTGCCCCGACAGACTTACAGTCTAAAAACAAACATGGCACACAAGGGGGAAAGGACAGGGAGGGAAGAGGAAACTCAAAACTCAGACACCACTTTCTAAACAGTGGTTCCTATAATGAGCAGCTGGCACAGTTCAGGGGCAGGAGGTGCCCAGTGGATCCGGCCTCTCACACCAGAAGTGATGAAGTGAGCGCTGCTTCTGACAGGAATTCAGAAAAAGGGGGTTTGAGCAAGTGGGGCAGTGAGTTCCTTGGGGAGGGCATTCCCCCCCCCCAGCCCCACTCTAGCACCGCAGAACAGGAGTGGGGAACCTGTGGCCGTTCAGATGATGTTTGTTAAGTTGTGGGTGAACATATCAGACGACACAGCGATTCTTCAAACAGCTCTTGTTTATTCACAGGCCAGGACAGAACTGAACTGAAGGGTTCAGCCAGCCTGCTTATATAGAGCTCCAGTACAATGTAACTGTAACAATTTTCTAAAACTATCCAATCACTGAACGTCACTTTCGATCCCTTATTTGCATAACTACAGTATCCCCCTGCTGGCCCAGGGTGAGAACTTCAGTACATAACAATGTTGGACTCCAGGTCTTGGGGAATCATCCAAACTTTGTTTTGTGCTGCGTTTCTAGGCACAGGGCCAGGCCTTAAAGCTCTGAACATTTTTGGTTTTTGTTTGTTCCAACGCTTCTCCTGGGAAAACTTGTGTTTTACCCCCAAAATGAGGGAAATGCCGGGATAAGCAAAAAAAAATCTGCTCACCCACAGAGCTTCAAAGCATCAACCCACGATTGGAAAGCGCAGCGCAATGGGAGGTTTGGATGAGTCCTCAGTTTGCCCTCTGCCTCAGGCAGTAAAATGTCTTTGGCCAGCTCTGGTTGTTGTATAGAACTATGCAAAGTTTAAGGCCAAGACAGTGAATGGGGCAATGAGGAGAAAAAGACCCTGACCAGGAGCTCCTGCCCAAGAGAAAAGCTGCATACGCAATACAGTGGTACCTCGGTTTAAGGACAGCCCTGTTTATGAACTATTCGGTTTACGAACTCCGCAAAACAGGAAGTAGTGTCCTGGTTTGCGAACTTTACCTTGGTCTAAGAACAGAAGCTGAATGGTGGAAGGGCACCGGTGGTAGGAAGCCTCAGTAGGGAAAGTGCACCTCAGTTTAAGAACAGTTTCGGTTTAAGAACGGACTTCCATAATGGATTAAGTTCGTAAACCAAGGTACCACTGTACATTTAACGCACATGCCTCCCCACCCCATCCGAATCCTAAGTACTATAGTTTGTTAAGGATGCTGGGAACTATAGCTCAGCAAAGGATAAACGACAAGTTTTCCCCAGGATTCTGTGGGGTAGGAAGGGGAAATGTGCTTCCAATGTATGGTGTGTTTGCAGCCGGACTGTGAGTGCGGCACACACAGTTGTGTGAGAAGGAAAATGAGAAGAGGAAGACCTGGTCCAGGGATGGATAGAGGAAGCAGAGGGAGGGGTCAGTTAGAAAAAGGGCTTTGTTTAACCAGGAAGAGGTAAACAGAGGACAAGGGCCTAGTTAGGGAAAGTCCACAGTTTTGCGGGCCAGCTGTGAGCTCACCAACAACATCTATAGCCAAGCAGAATCTCATTGTTTCAGCTGTAAGGGGAAAGAAAGCACAGATATTATGGGGGGAGGAGAAGGCATTCATCCATTTGAACTTTGGTCTCTGGTCTTCTGCTCTCTTCTTGGGGCATGAAAGTGAAACATTCAATCTATTACTTTCCATCTTCTAAGGCCGGGATCCTATACAGTACATACTGTGCTGTACAAGGAATAAGCCCCACCGAACATACCAGGGCTTAACTTCTGAGTACAATGTGTATTGGGTTGTGCTTTAAAATGTCTGGAAGGACTCCTCCTGTTATAAATATGTCTCAGACAAAGAAAAGAAGCAACTTGCACATGCATATATGCACACCATGTCTGTCGATCCAGCCAGCATTGGAGCATACAGGAGCAAAGCTGTGGACTGCTCCATTGGTCCACTGTGAGGGAAATGAAAATCCCGCGGCCTACCAGTGCCATTATTGCAGCTGGGGTCATACAGAAGTTTTGAACTACAACTTGCTGATGGGTGTTGCAGTCCATTATCATTATGAGGGTGCAAAGGCTGTTTTATTGTTGTTTAGTCGTTTAGTCATGTCTGACTCTTCGTGACCCCATGGACCAGAGCACGCCAGGCACTCCTGTCTTCCACTGCCTCCCGCAGTTTGGTCAAACTCATGTTGGTAGCTTCAAGAACACTGTCCAACCATCTCGTCCTCTGTCGTCCCCTTCTCCTTGTGCCCTCCATCTTTCCCAACATCAGGGTCTTTTCCAGGGAGTCTTCTCTTCTCATGAGGTGGCCAAAGTATTGGAGCCTCAGCTTCAGGATCTGTCCTTCCAGTGAGCACTCAGGGCTAATTTCCTTCAGAATGGATAGGTTTGATCTTCTTGCAGCTGTTTTATTAGGATCAACCAAAATATCACTTGTTCTTTTCTCAGGTCTTTCTAATAAAATATCAACTCCTCATGACTTTTCGGTTGGTATTCATTTAATTCACCACATTTATATCCTGTATTTTTTTCCCAAAGTGGTCAAGGCAACATTCATAGTTCTCCCTCCACCTCTGTTTAATGCTAACAGCAACCCTGTTAAGTGTTTTAGGCTGGTCCAACATCACCCATTACATTACTCTTAACATTTCTCCAATGAAAATAGGGAAGTCCTAAGGAAAAACAGGATATTCCAGGATCGGAAAATCGGAAACTGGGACAGCTTCTGTAAATCTGGGACTGTCCCTGGAAAATAGGGACACTTGGAGGGTCTGGCACTGTGGTCAGCTGGGGATTTGAACCTGGATTTCCCTAGTCTAACAACTCTCTTAACTACCACAGCATATTGAATTCCCCTACTGTTAAAAGTTGCTTCAAAGTATTCTCATTTGGTTTCCCTGAAAAGAAAGCCCTGGAGTAGACAAAGTATACTTCAGTGCCATTACCCGCAATTTCCAGAGAACAGAAAATGGCACAAATTGTAAAATAATGCAACTACTGAAGATGGAGGACTGAAAGGGAAAGAACATAACATTCTTCTCGATGGCTGTTACAAAAAATGGTTAGGCTACATACATAATGTCAAAGCACATTTTCCTCCTCAAAATAATTCTGGGCACCGTATTTTGTAAAGGGTGTTGCTGAGGATTGTAAACTGTGAGCGGGTAAACTACGGTGCCCATAATTCTTTGAGGGAAAAGGTATAATGTGCATGCAGCTGTACAGGTCTTTTAATGCGCATTCACTTGAATATTAGAGGAAAGGATGGAGTTGTTTTATAACGGGGGGGGCTTGGGCCAGGGGGCCTCCTTCCCTCATGGTCGCACATTGGGTGTTCTGGGTAGAGTGCCAGGGGCCAGATATGCTTGGAGGGCCACATTCACGACTTGAGGTTGCCATACCCTGTTTTATACCATTAATTTATTTACAATATTAAAATAACCCTGCTTGCTGCAGGTTCAGGAACGGACAGCAACAAACAGCAACCCAAGCGGTCTGACCTTTCCCATATTAAGTAGTGCCCTTGTTCATTTCCCCAAAAATCTCTTTGGAATCACTTCGATTCGTTTTCGTGGAAGTAAAACACTGTGGCATTGTACTGATTCTCTGATAAGACCTAATCAATGGCCGCCCACTCCTCTCCCTTGTTTTTTTATGCAATGCCCATGTTTCGGTTTTGATCCTATGTCTTTAATCCTCTCCTACCGTTCTTAGCAATTTCTCCCTTTCTGGGAATTCAAGAAAGCAGGGGATCCCCCTCATCCCTCCCTCTTCCCTGCCCAAACTCTGCAACTTGGGACTTTCCAAACTGCTGCGCTTGTTATTTCACTTCATGGCCTTGAATGAGGTTGGCTGGGGCTTCCTAGATTCTGTGGAAAAGGTGTGGGATGAAGTGGGGCATAGTGGAGCACAGACCAGGAGCCAGAATTGATTTCTGGCAGGCATAATATGTCTGTTGAACTATTCTAGCTTTGCTAGAAAAGGTTTGCCCTATCGGCAGCTGTCTTCTATCTGGTGCACTTGCCCCTTCTGGTATCTCATCAGGGTTGAAATGAGAGTCAGCAATTGGAAGCCATAAATTACAAGCCTAGAGCCACAAGGATGGGGAAACATGTGGTTCTTCAGGTGTTGCTGGACTACAACTGCCATCATCTTTGACTATTGGCCAAGCCAGCTGGGGCTGATGGGAGTTGGAGTACAATAATCTCAGAAGGGCTACAGGCTGCCCACAAGATGCTTGACCAAACAGAGAAGATACTGTTGTTCAGGGGTAGGCAAACTAAGGCCCAGGGGCTGGATCCGGCCCAATCCCCTTCTCAATCCGGCCCGCGGACAGTCTGGGAATCAGCGTGTTTTAACATGAGTAGAATGTGCCCTTTTATTTGAAATGCATCTCTGGGTTATTTGTGGGGCCTGCCTGGTGTTTTTACATGAGTAGAGTGTGTGCTTTTATTTAAAATGCATTTCTGGGTTCTTTGTGGGGCATAGGAATTGGTTCAATATTATTTTTTTCCAAAATATAGTCCGGCCCACCACATGGTCTGAGGGATGGTGGACTGGCCCATGGCTGAAAAAGCTTGCTGACCCCTGCTGTTGTTGCTATCCACCAGTAAAAGTACAAGTCTGACCTGGAAACCTTTACAGTCCTTCCAGGTCGGGCTTTACTGTACAGGGGGGATGCTCCTTTAAAATGTCGACCTGGAGGCTCCTGAGATATAAGGGAACAGGTGAATTGTTAATTTAGTATTTATGGCAGGAGTGGGGGGCTTGTGGTCCTCCAGATGGTGCTGAACTCCAATTCCCATCAGCTTCAGCCAGCATTGCCAGTTGTCAGGGATGATGGGAATTGGAGTCCAAAAAGATAGATGAGATAGATAGATAGATAGATAGATAGATAGATAGATAGATAGATAGATAGATAGATGATAGATAGATAGAGATAGATGATAGATAGATGATAGATAGATAGATAGATAGATAGATAGATAGATAGATGATAAACATCTGGCAATCCAGAGGTTCCTGGTTTACAGAAACGTTGCCTAACATTTGTCAAATTTGGAATGGTTCATTCCATTTAAAAAGTTAGTCCCGCTGTTTCACAACTTCTAATCTAAACGTAACTGCCAAACCTGTTGAGGATTTGTAGTGGCTGTCTACTCAGAAACAAGTCCCGCTGAGTTCAACATGACCTAACTCTCAGGCAGGCATGTACAAGACTGTTTTTGTCTGCTAGGGCAGAGAAACACTCTGTGCTTTGCTGGTATATACTATGCAAACAATCCCAACCTAGATAATATATTCCCTGACCACTTGATAAATGCAAAAAATGAAGTCAAGATGGTCAAAATTTATTGAGAGAGACCCTTTACAAGGACAATCCTATAGCCAAACAACAAGTGAAATATGCATACATTAACAAACAATAAAATGTAGCTTCACATGAACAAAATACAAGGAATGGATGTAGTGACACAAAACAATTGTATTCTGAAGATAATGCCTGCCCCAACCAGTTATGTTCTGAAAAGAATAACTACGGCACGTTACTAAAATGCAATAATTGCACAGATTTGCACAAAACTATTTATTTTATTTTATTTATTTTTCTTTGATGATCACTCGTAGCCAAGTAAAATTGTATTCCATAAACACGGTTTTAAATTTAACTGCTTAATATATATATACCACTTGACTGTAATAAAACCTCTAAGCAGCTTACAAGAAATATTAAAATCAAAATAGTAAAAAAGATAAAATATTTAAAGATAATTAAAATTAACAGTAAAAGAGATTCACACATGTCAATACTGTATGTGAAAATACTGATTGCAGCAACCAGATGTTTTCTGAATATCCAAATGCATTTCAACATAGTAAAGTCTTATTCAGTGGTATACAGTGGTACCTCGGGTTACATACGCTTCAGGTTACAGACTCCGCTAACCCAGAAATATTACCTCAGGTTAAGAACTCTGCTTCAGGATGAGAACAGAAATCGTGCAGTGGCGGCGCAGCGGCCCCATTAGCTAATGTGGTGCTTCAGGTTAAGAACAGTTTCAGGTTAAGAAGAGACATCCAGAACGAATTAAGTTCTTAACCCGAGGTACCACTGTACAAGTAAAAAGGGGCAACTCCTTGTGTCTGAGCCCAGAGGACCCAGTATTTAAAACAATGCAAATAAATATGTATTCAAAGCTTATATCTAGTACCACCATTTTTTCATTTTAAATTAAACTGGGGCCAGACTTCTGTCAGGGGGTGGGGGCAACAATAAGGGTGTCTCTCTGAAGCGGAGCAAAGTTTTGAGAAGCTCCCTCTAAGAAGAGCTGATTCCTGAGATCAACTGGTCCCGTATTAGGCAATAGGCTGTCTGTTTGTGATGACCAAACTCAAAACGCTATAATCACCAGACTGGTCTCAACTGGTTGGCAAGGGAGAAAAGTAATTAAAAAAATGAATTCAATAGCAAGGGAAACGCGATGTTAACAGCCAAGATCTTTTGATAAGGTGAATTTCACCAAGAACAAAGGCGTTCAAGCTATAAAAGAGCTACACTAGATTAACAAGGGATCTCAGGTGGGTCTGATGACAAGGTCAAGCGAGATAAGCAGAGCACAGGTGCCCACTGGGCAGAAAGCCAGGCGAAAGGAAGAGGTTGTTCTTGGCAAACACAGATTTGAGGGACTTTCTTGTCTGACCATATTTTAATCCCCCTCTTCTGCAACAACAAGCCAACCTTTTGTGCATTCTATATTGCTAATTCTGCTTTTATTATAAGTGCTTTGTTCCATCTGAGAGAGTATAGCAGTTGTCAGGTTAACCGAAACTAATCAACGGCCTCCATGGAGACCAATTCTTCCCCCCCGTGTTTTCAACATCTTGCTCATTTATGCGCCATCGGAGGCACTCGCCAACTCACATTGTCCTGCGGTTTTTGCCTTTGCATTATGTTGTGCTCAGTGCTTTTTTTCTAAAAAAAAATGTTTAGGGGTACTCTTATTTTCCTACTCATATTGAAATACCGGTACTGCCCCTCTGTGAGGCCAAACTTAGATTCACAAAATGTTTAGGGGTATGCGTACCCTCACATACCCCCCAGGAAAAAAAGCACTGGTTATGCTCTAACCAATTGAGCTATCATCCAAAACCTGTCCGAAGTCCATTACAATGGACGCTCGGGTTGCGAACGTGATCCGTGTGGGATGCATGTTCACAACCCACAGCGTTCGTAAGCCACAGTGGTATGTCTTCGCATGTGCAGGTTGTGATTCGGCGCTTCTGCACATGTGCAAAGCGCAATTTAGCGCTTCTGCGCATGCGCAACCGCCGAAACCCGGAAGTAACCCATTCCAGTATTTCCAGGTTTCGGTGGTCCGTAACCCGAAAAAACGCAACCTGAAGCGTCTGTAACCCAAAGTATGACTGTACAGTGGTACCTCAGGTTACATACACTTCAGGTTACATACGCTTCAGATTACAGACTCCGCTAACCCAGAAATAGTGCTTCAGGTTAACAACTTTGCTTCAGGATGAGAACAGAAATCGTGCTCTGGCAGCACGGCAGAAGCAGGAGGCCCCATTAGCTAAAGTGGTGCTTCAGGTTAAGAACAGTTTCAGGTTAAGACCTCTGGAATGAATTAAGTACTTAACCCGAGGTACCACTGTACGTGATATTGGTTTCATAACTTTTTGACCTGGCAGTGTGTTGCGAATGGTGTTTGTGTGCTATGCAAAAATCACAAAGTGGGGAAAACCTTGGAGGCAACCAGTGTCTCTACATAGCTCCATCGTTATTTCAGACATCGTGATCTATCGGTATATTACAATGTTTAGCTGGTGATATATCACGATTTTTAAAACCAGGTGTTGCCAGGATAAAATGGGGAGGAAAAATTCAACGAAATTTTCCACTGTGTTAAGCTCCTTTGACCATCAAATGCCGCAATCTACACGAATTATGCACATCTAAACCACAACAAAGCCAGCAGAGCGCAAATACCGTAAGTGGGTGTGGAGGCTGAGGAAAAGGACCCTTCAGGCTTCCTCTTTCGTCTTCCCGGCCTTGGTCTACGGGCCACAACTGCAAACCAGAGGAACACAGGAAGCTGCCTCATGCTGAGTCTGACCATTGGTCTATTCAGCTCAGTATTGGCTGCACTAACTAACAGGTTTCCCGAGTCTCTCAATTCTACCTGGGAAATGCTGGGGACTGTGCTCTTCTGCGCACAAAGCAAACGCTCTTTTGCTGCATCCCAGACTGTCAAATGGTTGTAACTGTCAGAATTCCAAAGCCAGATAACAAACTTCTTTTAAAAAGAACGGAAATGGCTTATCAAATATTTACAGGTAAATTGCAAACAGATAAAAACATTGGCAGGATTATTGTAATAACCTGCAGTTTCATAAGAGTATACAGTATATTTAAAGTAGATAATTAAATGAGCAAATTACATGAATTTGGTTATGCAGAGGATATTAAAAAATAAATTTCAGGAACCGCAGGAAGAGGGGCGGGGGAGAAAGACAAACTTTGAAGTGTAAAATGACTGTAAAATTAATGAAATGTGTAAATTTGAAAAGTATAAATATAAACTTTTTAAAAAGGAGCCCTGGGAATTGTAAGATCTATATAAAAAGGTCAGGTGTACACCTTTCGAACTCAACTAGAAATTTCCCAAAACGTCAGTTTCCTTGGTTTGTTTGTTGGAGGAAACGGTGACAGTTAACTTGCTTCAAAACTGGCTTAAATGTGTTGCGTAAATGTGACCTAAGAGCTTCTGCAGACAAAGCCTGCGGTGAGGACACCGTTTGCGGCAAGGACGCTTTGCTGACAATTGCTTTATCAAATAATAATTTATCCAATAATAATTGCTTTATCAGATAATAGCGCCATACACTATGTACCATGGAAGAGGGAAATCTAGGACAGGGACTTCCGCTGGGAGCCAGTCTTTTAGAAAAACAAATAATCTATGGGCTTGACTGCTGGGGAAGGGTAGCACATAATATGGGATTCAACTAAGCTTTACTCAAAGTAGACCCATTGAAAGTAATGACCATGACGCACTCAACAAAAAATTGTTGTGTAAATCGTTACATCGTTGTAAAAAAGAACATGTCACTTGCAGTGATGCCTATAACAATGTAGCAATAATTTCCACCCACCCACATTTTCTGTTAGGTCAATTAATTTCAATAGGTCTACTCGAATACCGCCTATTGTGGGATAGGGTTGGAGGAATGAGGGGAGAAAGACAGAGAGAGTAAGCTTTTTAAAATGGGTAGGACATTCAAAAAGGCCTGGGGAACATTTAAAGCACATTCAATGCACGTAGCCCATGAGTTTATGTCATAGCTGTCAACTTTTCCCTTTTTTTAAAGGAAATTCCCTTATTCCGAATAGGATTCCTCATAAGAAAAGGGAAAAGTTGACAGCTATGGTTTATGTATTCATGTGATTTGTGCCCTGCTCCCACAGGAGTACAGGGCAGCAAAGAATCCTGGGAAGTGTAGTTTGCTCTCAGAGGACTACAGTTCCCAGCAGTCTTAACAAACAACCCTTCCCAGGATTCTCTGGGAGAAGTCATGTGCTTTAAATGCATCCTGTGTCTCAGCCCGTAAATGTCATTCAGTGGATACCATCCAGTTTTCCCCACTGAAAAACACTTGCATTAATTAAGAGCATAAGAAGAAACTTGCTAGTTACCCCATAGTTGCCCCCTCCTTAGCAAATGGTCCTCAGAGATATACTGCCCCTTCACCTTGAGGGTCCATTTTGCCATTGCTAACCTCTCCTGCATGAATTTATCTAACACCTTTTCAAGCCATTTAAGCCAGCCCATTGCATCATCTGTTCCCTGTTAATTCCCTAAATTAAGCAGGCGGATGAACAAAGGGCCTAAATATTTGTGGGGAACCTTTTCCCCTGTAACAAAAAAAAACCCCAGAACTCCCCAGAACTATACCTCTTTCTAAACATAAATAAATTGAAAAGTGGATTTTCAGAGCTACTTTTTTTAAATAACCAGGGTGTCCTGCCCTTCCTCGGTTAACTAAGTAAGGAGGGTGATTTACAGCCTGGCAGGATAAATGTTTACACAAAGGTTAGTATGCGTAGGACTTATTCCAAGTTCTCTGGGGGAAAGGATTGCAGCATGAGCTTCCCCCACAACCATCAGGTCAGCTCCACACCATACATTTAAAACACTCCCCCCTTCTTTATTTTCATTAAAACCTGTAAATAATGACAAAAGAGGGTTTTGTTTTGTTTTTACAAATGATGTAATATGCAGAAGACAAGTACCATATTTTCCATGCAAGTAGACACACAAGACTTTCCAAATAAATGAAAAAAGGGAAGAATTAAGAGTTAACATCCTTATTTCCCTTGCTTCCCAGTTGCTAATAGTCCAACAGAAATATAAAGAGTATACGCCTGCCTAAATGTATTTAAAACACTCTTATACTGCTTTAACCATCATGACTTCATCCAAATAATTCTGGGAATTGTAGCTCTGTTAGGGGACTTCTAAGGGCTCTCAGCATCCTTAACAAACTACAGTTCCTAGAATTTATTTATTTTTTGCTGGAAACCATGATGGTGATGATTTTATTTGCCCATCTGACTGGGTTTGTTACTGGAAAAATCCGAGGGCTCCCTTGGACAAAAAGTAAAGACACCAACCAGAGTAAATTGGGCCAAATCAGCAGCCTGTAGGCTTGGCCTTTATTGAACTGTTGCAACAGGGTGCTCCCCTCACTTGCAGGAGAGGGGAAAGACACAGAAAAATGGTGTGCAAGGCCTTATAAAAACTTTTGAAATTCCCACCCTGTAGATCAAGACCACCCCCCAGAAACATCATGCATACATTACAGAAAGGAGGGGTTGAGGGAGGAGTTGTGGTGGTAACCTGAGTGTCCTGTCACCTGGCTGGTTCCCTTCTCCCCCTCCCCATGAGTCATTTTCAGAAGACAAAAGGTAGTCGCAGTTTCCTGCCCCCTGAGGGGGAATCCAATCACTGTTCTTTTGTTATAGTCCGTGTTGAATCCACTCATGTATGCAGTCCGTTGTGTTGTTGATGGTCTTCTGTCTGAGACCATCAGGGTTGGCATAGCGACTGGGCAGGGCTCCTGTGGATGTGCTGGTATGCTGAAGGGATTATGGCTGCCCTGTACCAAACCTTCCCCATTTTGTAGTCCTTCCTTCATGGAGTAAAGTAAAAGTGGAACAGTGCAAATCCGATGTATGGTTGATTTTCTATGAATTTATAACGGAAGCGTAGCGTATGTAGTGTGTGAGTGTGTGTGAAGTTTGTACAAACTGAATGATTGGGGGGGGGGGTTTCCTGCTACAGGTTGCCCCAGCTTGAGTGGTTTTTAATGGCATTTTTAAAGCTGAATAGCTACAAATATTGATCACATGCACCATCCTTCATATTATGACTCTTAACCTCTGTTGCAGGAATTTATGTATAGGTTGGGGGGGGGGTTGCCCCTCCAGCAGATATCATGCACATGCAGCCCACTACCAAAATCAGCACAATCGCTTTTCTGACTTTTGTGATTTGTCCCCACAAAACACTTCATTACAGTTTCTTCCTATCTATTTGAAGGGCCTCTGCTGCACAATACCAAATGTAAGAATTCACTGATAAATGTATCTATGTACTGGCTCACTGAGAAAACTTCAGAAATTCATATAGACATGTGAGCTCAGCTACTCAGCAGCTCCTCTGCCTGAGTGATAATTCCTGGCATCCTGATACCTGAGTGCCAGACAGGTAGCCATTCCAGAAGTAACAAACCCAGATGAAGACAAAACGGTGTGACTAACTTGGCTGGGAAACAGGGAAATGTAAATATCTCTTTTGTTACACTTGATGGGTGTTTGGTGGAGGGCAAGGAGAACCAGGGGGCAGGGTCCAGGATGCTCAGATTACTGCCATCAGACCTCCCCTTTCATGATGTAACCATGATGTATGAGTGATGTAGTTTTTTGGGGGGTGTAACATGGCGATTAGCAGCTAATAAAAGTTAGGGTGCTATTTGGTTAGGGCTTCCATCTTGTTCCACCTTGTGGCAGGTGGGAGTCCTGTCACAACAGTCTTCAATAAAGATCAAGCCTACTGGCTGCTGTTTTGCTCTGGTATTCCTGGCTGGTGTCCTCGTTTTTTATCCAAGGGAGCCCTCAGATTTCTCCGTTAACACCTCATTTGTATTTCAGCCTTCTTTCGGTGATGTTTGGCATGCATTGATAGGGGCTACCCCACTTTATCCTGACAACAACCCTGTGAGGTTTATGATTGGAAGGGGAATCTAATTTCCCCAGCAGTTACTGCGCCATACTGGCAATCGCTCAGCAACAGGGTACATCTGAACCCATAACCTTCCTACACGTAATTCTTACCAGTTAGGCCCCACCCTCACTCCGAGTACTGTAAAGCTTTTCACATAAGTACACCAAAAAACAAAACAAAAAAGAAAGGGGGAAAAAAGGAAGTGCTTTTACTTGAAGTGGGAAATAAAAAGAAAAACCTTTTGCACAATTCGGGGGTTTACACGAAAAAACACAAATGTATTGCGTAGGCAAGTCTACAAAAATTCACACCATTTATCAAAACACGTCACGTCATGAACCTCGTTTGTTTATTCCAGCAATTTATCGTACTGCTTAATTACAATAATACAGTGGTACCTCGGGTCTCGAACAAAACCCGTTTCGGAAGTCCGTTCGGCTTCCAAAACGTTCAAAAACCGAGGCGCGACTTCCCATTGGTTGCAAGAGCTTATTGCACTCAGCGGAAACTGCGTCGCATGTTCGGGTTCCGAAAAATGTTTGAAAACAGAAGCATTTCCTTCTGGGTTTTCAGCGTTCGGGAACTGAAATGTATGACAATGGAGGCGTTCAGGAACCAAGGTTCCACTGTATCTAAGACAGAACTTTCCAAACTGTGTGTCGTGACACATTAGTGTGTCGGTTGCGGTGTGTTTAGGTGTGTCGCATGATATGTGTCTGTATCTCTTATAAGGGGTTAGTTTAATCTCCCGGGTTGCTAGTAAAACTGAATTAACATGTTGCAAAATGACGCACGTCTAAAAAGTGTGTCAACAGCGTGAAAAGTTTGGAAAGCTCTGCTCTAAGTGGTGTAGATCAAGCCCAACAAATGCAATAAAGTTTTTCATTTTTGTTTTTTTTTTAATCTAATTATAAAATCAGAAAGGAGTTAAAATGCTTGCTGGATTTTTAAAATATATTTTTATAAGTTTTTGGTAGGTACTGGAAGTTCAGCAAGGAGGGGTCTACACCAATCTCAGCTGTGAGGGTGTTTCACAGAAGTGGGCCCCTAATACTGAGCACAGGACTTCTAGAACTTATGAGCTCTGTGGTCCAAGCCACAGGTACTGTAACCAACTAAGAGACTTCCCCCCAAGGCCATGGTGATGGGGTGGGGATATAAGGATCAGTTGGCCCTTGTTCTTAAGGGCAATGGAATCTGACACAAGAATCTTGAATCTGGCCCCCAGTAGCATCTGTGCAGCCAATGCAAGCTTTTGAGTCATGTGCTGGCGATGGTCTGTCCCCAATCAGCAGTCTAGCTGCAGCATTTTTACCCAGCTGGAATCTCTGGAGCCATGGCTGCCCCCCACAGAATGCATTCCAATAATCAATTCTTGTGGTAGTGCGTAACAGAGGTGCATGACTCTCCAGAGGGTCAGGGGGGCCTGACGCAATGTCCTCTGAATATTGAGGGGGCACGACCCTCTCATAAAAATATCCGGGGGCCCAAAACTGCCTCGCCCCGAGGAGTTGATGCCTATGCTGTGTAGAGAGGCTCCCGCATATCCAATACAGTCATACTTTGGTTGTCAAATGCCTTGGTACTCAGACGTTTTGGCTCCCAAACGCCGCAAACCTGAAAGTGAGTGTTCCGGTTTGCAAATGTTTTTTGAAAGCCGAATGTCCGACGCCACTTCCATGGCTTCTGATTGAGTGCAGGAAGCTCCTGCAGCCAATTGGAAGCTGCGCCTTGGTTTTTGAACTGTTTCGGGAGTCAAATGGACTCCTGGAACGGATTACGTTTGACAATCAAGGTACCACTGTATAGACATTAAAAATGATTGTTTATAATTGACGGGGTGTGTCTTTTGTCCAGCAAGCTCTTTGCTGGCGCTGGTCTTGTGCTTCACCGCTCCTGCTTCTGAAGGGCAGCTTTGCATGAGTGCAAAAAAGGGTCCCGATCCCAGCTTTCTGGACGAGATGCTGAGCCACACGGTCTCCCTAACACCCCATCTCCATTTCGCCTTCTTGGGATCTGTGCAAGGTCTTGTTTATGCCCAGTAACTGTGTATAAAGCTGAAGGTTTGGTATGAAAACTGTCACAACTGATGGGGGAAATCAGGGAGCGTGTGTGCTTACACACGCAAGCGTTTTTGTATCTTAGCCTTAAAGCGAAAGATGTGTGCGTACGTTGAGGAATGTGGGCTGTCAAGTGGGAAGCAGAGAGTTAGACTGGGCCAAATGCAGCCCAAGGGCTGCCAAGTTGCCGACTCCCACATTATATGAAGCAATTCATTCAACATTTTCAACTGAGTTACAATGCTACTACAGCACTGCAGTGGGGGAAGCAGGAAAAGAGACAAAATGTGCTTTGTAATTGCTCAACTTCCTACCTAAGTGCTGTCATTTTAACCACTCAGTTGGGGGCAGTGGGGAGCAGGAAAGGGGAAAGACTGCTGGAGAGGAAGTGGAAAGACTAGCTTCCTCGAAGCTGCTTTATCTAAACCCAGGATGGGGAATGTCAGTCCTGGGGGGCATGGGAATAGCCAGTATTTATGTTTGGGGCGGCGGCAGGACACCCAAATGTTGTCATCCTCTGTCTGGCTCTGTCTAGCTGATTTTGAATGAAATGTCTCAACAACAGTTGTTTTAAATTACTTTCTTTTGACCCCTTGAGCTCAGGAAAATCTGTTAAAACCTTTCTACAATTTATACTCAGCATGCCCTCAGCCTTTTAACCACTCTGCGTTCGTCCAGTGCACCGATTAGAGGAAACATAACTTAAGGTTACCAGACATCCCCGTTTCCTGGGGACAGTCCCCGGATTTACAAATCAGTCCCCATACAAAATCCATTGAAATTGAAGTGTCCCTGGATGCATTGGAAAAAAAATCTGGTAACCTTAACTTAACTCGCTTGGAAAAAAAGGACATTGGAGCACTCAAAATCATTTGCCCTGTTGGATATTCTCTCTCTGTGTGAGAGAGAATCATTTGTTCCAGAAACAGGATAGAGAAGTTTCAATAAGTAGCAGAAGGCTGAGATGGTTTTGTCTATGCAAGGACACCCAGTAGCAAAAGTGATGCTGGACCCAATCCTTCTAAATCATTCATCAGAGGTTGATGGATTGATCCAACATGCCCCCATATGTACACAGAAAATAGAAGATCGAGCGCGTGGAGGTCTGCATATACTGTTGCAATGCATTACATTTATTCCTACTGTGCAGTTAGAAGGTTATTGTATAATATTAGAATGGGGTGTAGCTGTGACAATGATGAAGGGACCCTGCACTTCTGAATTCGCCACTACATCCCTGGGAAGGATATAAGCGTAATTAAGTGACAATGAATGGCTGGGTGAACGTGGCGATGCCCTGAACCCTTGCACCTGC
Organism: Podarcis bocagei; assembly: GCF_964188305.1. Classification (NCBI taxonomy): domain Eukaryota; kingdom Metazoa; phylum Chordata; class Lepidosauria; order Squamata; family Lacertidae; genus Podarcis; species Podarcis bocagei. Next base: position 18,566,334 of record NC_138138.1, on the reverse strand, counting down.
TCTGTGCTCACGCCGCCAGCAACATTTCCAGACAGGAACTGAAACGGGCAGGAGGGCTAAACGCTGAATCTCTACAAACAGGGCGAGATCTTAAGCGCCCTTCTCAACATGCCGTTTCAGCCCACCCACCTAAAGCCACACTCCTTATGGCGCTCGCCGCGAATCACGCTACGCATGCGTATTCGCCTATGCCCAAGTCCTATGCCCGCCGAAACCCGGCCACAGCATTTACGCATGCTCAGTTAGGTATGGCTGCCCGGGAGCTTTGCCACTCCAAACATGGCGGCGGCGGCCGGCCGGAGGGTAGTAGGTCTTACGCATGCGTGTTCCATCCGACCACTCGCTTAAGTCTGAGTTTGGATTCCCGCCGCTACCCGGATGAAGAAAACACAGAGGCGGTGGCCAATGGGAAGAGGGTTGGCATGGCAACAAGGGGCTGGAGTGACAGGCTCCTCCCCTGAACTTGTTGGCGGGAGACTGGTCGAGGGAGTCGCGGTAGTGAGGTGAGAGTGTGCGGTTTTGAAGTGGTTTGGGGGTGGGGTGGGCTGCCGGTATGGGGAGAGGGTGGGTGACGTGAGCGAGCCCATAGGGGTTCCCTGGGGGCAGAGACCGAGGCAGGGAGCCTGGGGCTGACGGTAGTTGGGGGTCCAGCAACACCTGCAGGCCCGCTTGGACTATTGGAGACTCTTGGAAGCAACTGGGAGTGGGGTGGGTGCTGGGTGCTGAAGGCATCGCAGGTGTGGGTGCTCCTGGGAGAAGGGTCGTGTGGAAAACGAATGTGGAAAAGGAAATTAGAGTGGCTGGGGAAACGCAGCCGGATGTTCGGGGTATAAATAACAACAATAAATTTCATTTATACCCCGCCCTCCCCAGCCAAGACCGAGTTCAGGGCGGCTAACAACCAATAATAAAAACAAGTTGATTAAAATGCAATTTGGGAAAAAAAACAAGATCAAAATACAACATTAAAACATTAGGATGCAGCCTCTTCACAGGAGGAGAAAGGAAAAAGAAAGAGGGGGAGGGAATCAAACTGTTCTAAGCCAAAGGCCAGGCAGAACAACACTCTCTTACAGGCCCTGTGGAAAGAAATCAGATTCCCGCATTATTATTATTATCATTAAACTAGAGCAGGATGCATTGAAAGAAGAGAGCAGCAGGTTAATGTGGGGGTAGGGCATAGGATCCAGCTCCCAGGGCCTAAGGTCCTTTTGGCCCCCTCAATGAAATATTTGAGGGGGCCACCCCTCCCCCCATTAATGGGCATTTCCTTTCAAAGTGTGTCTTGTGATTGAGTATGTGGGGCAGGACTTACCTTGCTCCCTCCCCCCATATATTTTATTCAAGCTGGTACCCCTGGGGTGGGGTTGATCACGGGAAGCAGGGAAGTGGTGGGCAGGTGACAACCTTAGGTGGCCTATGGTTCTTAAGTGCTCTTGTTGGTGGTTGATTCTGGTACTGTGTTTGCTCTGAACAGCTTCCCTTCTGGATCAAACCCAATGGTTCATCAATTGCTGCTGGGAAATGGCTTTAAAAAGAATTGTGTAAAAATCATGCAGTGCAGCTTTTGTTGTGTCTGCTACCTCTGATAGCCTTGAAGGAGCAAAGCTATAGGTGGTGATGGCTGTTTCTGTCAACCCAGCCTGTGAATTTCCCTGGGGGCATCTGGTCAGTCATTGGTGAAATAATGCTAATCTTCATGACCCATTACTTTGATTCAGTATGACCATCCTTATATGCTTTAAAGAGAACTCAGAGCCAGACTCACAAAATATATATTCTCCTAAAGGTTTGCATATATGTTTGCAGGTTGGGGTGGGTGGTTGTTTTTGAAAAAACAGCTGATTGCAGGTGTCATTTTGAGCAGAGGATCAATTTGGAAGATGAAGAGTTGCTTAACTATTTCTGTTCCTGTTGTTTATCTGCTCAGAATAGCCTCTACCTGGCAGGTGGGGAAACATTTGAGGGCAAGAGTGGATAAATGACAGACAGGGGAAGTGTTAAACAGTCTCCCTTAGCTTGCTCATTGCAACCTCTGAGGCTGCCTTTCAGTAAAATAAACATAATTTTGTTTTTATTTATTTCATGAGTAAGGCCTTAATTATAATCACTGGCCTTTGAACTTAGTCTTTCAGTGTGAATGCATGCAGCAGAAAGGATTTACATATTCTTGCTGTGCATCATTATAGGCAAAGTGTACAGATTATGGTTGTCACCATATCAGGGGAGTAGGTGAAAACACTTTTGTGGGTGGGTGTCGTGGCAGGGAAGCACAATTCCTTGAGAGTACTGGACCCTTTAGCAATGTATAATGTGAACAATGGCTGCAAAGGGTGCTTTGGAGTACTCCTAGTTTAGGTCAGGGATAATCCTCCTGGCATTGTTGGACTACAGCTCCCATCTTCCTTAATCAATGGTCATGGTGACTAGGACTGATGGGAGTTGTAGTCCAAGAAAATCTGGAGGGCACCACATGGGTTACCCCGGTTGACAGATCCCTGTCTGCTTTCATAGTGTAACCAGGAGTTGTGGAAGTCTTTGGGGAAGACTGTGACATTTATGAAGAACTGGTTTGGCTATTGATGTGGGGCACTTCTCTCTCTTCTAGGAATGCCAATATGGAAAGCAAACGGAAGGCTTCTGTGGGGGAGCCTACTCTTTCCCAGAGGAAGAAGTCACGAGGAGGTGATTGGGAGGAGGATGGCCCCTCACAGTTTGAAGAGGAACTGGCCTTTTTGGATGAGGTAGAGGCTGAGATGGCTCTGGAGGTGAAGGAAGCACAGTTGGTACCTGATGTCATCCCCTTTGGTGAGTTACATGGGTACCAGATATGGAGCAGACTACCTAGGCAAATGAGTCAGAAAGGTTGGGCAGCAGACCGACAAAGCAAAATGTATGTTTGGTGGTGGTATGGGGAGCCTTTGGCCTTCCAGATATTGCTGAACAGGTTCCCATCAGCCCCGTGGGCCAGTGTAGTTCAGCCACATCTAGAAGGCCCATGGTTTCCCACCTGGTTTATTGCTGTAATTCAGCATTCAATGGCACATAAAAAAAAAGAAACGCTAAATGCTGAATTATAGCAATAAACCAGGTGTGGGAAACCATGGGCCTTCTAGATGTGGCACTGAGTAATGTTGAGCACATTGCATATTGTGTTTAATTGAAACCACTGTGAGACTTTGCCTTTCCTTTTTTATTTTTATTTTTGGTGCTTCCCATCTCTCTTCTTCCTACTCTCTGCAACTAGCAGTTTGAACTTGGAAGGTGCAAGATCTTTAGCTGCTCCAAATTTGTAGTTGGTCAAAAGAGAATTGGTGGTCGTGATTGATGTGAGTTTCTTCTTCCTTCAGGTAATCTCTTCTCATCGGTGCAGAATCCAAAATGGCAGAGACCACCGCCTCCCAAAATAAACCCCAAAGAGGAAGCTCTGTGTTTCCAGCAAGTGGAACTAGATTATTATGTGGGTGAGTACATAAGCGAATAAAATGCTGACGAAAAGGTATTGAAGGTGCTGCAGAATGGATTCCATTCCTTCTGGGAAGGGGTTTGCCGAACTAGGTATTCCCTTTGCCTTACTGAACAATAACTCTCTGCTACAGAAAGGGAAGTCTGACGGTGTTATACTTCCTGGGGCTTTTGATAGCTACAATAGCCCCATAATATTCTTAGCCCTGTTTGCCGGACAGAGTGGATAAAGTCTGGAATTCCCCAGAGAAATTGTAGTCCCATTTTTCTGATTGTTGGGATGAGGAAAGGTATCATGGCAAGCTTGTAGGAAGGTATATTTGGAAATCTGTGTGCAAAGTATTGTGAAGTCTTTCATTTCGAAAGAAAATAAATGTTAAGTTGCTAGCCCTTAAGGTTATGGAATGGAAAATGTACCAAAATAATGTGGGCTGATTCTGCTAAAATATATATTAAAAAGTTAGAGGTGGTCTAAAAGAGCATTTTTTCAGTTCATATCCTACATGGTTCACTAGCGATGTTTTTTAGTGGAAAGACAATTGTAATTTAAATAGTTAAATACTAATCGTACATTATCAACATTCAGCAACTGATCCAGCCTCTCTCTCTTCTTGAGGCAGGCGCTCATCTCCCTGGCTTCCCAGGATCCACCCAGGGTCCAGTTCCTGTCCTGCGGATGTTTGGAGTCACTGGAGCCGGCAACAGTATCTGCTGCCACATCCATGGCTTTGCCCCCTATTTCTATGTGCCTGCCCAGGCTGGTGAGTGTTTGACTACAGGGGGAGGGGCTCTCCCCAAACCACCCTCCTTCCTTCTGCAGCTTAGTCAGTCTCCTGCTCCCCTTCCTCTTTCTGTTAACTTTTCTCCCAGGATTCCAAGCAGAACATCTGGCTGACTTTCAGCGGGAACTGAATGCGGCTGTCATCCGGGACATGCGATCCAACAAAGACGGTCTGACCCAAGTTGTTCTGGCAGTGGAGATCTGCAACAAGCAAAGTGAGCACAAGACAGTTTGCGTGTAGGCACCCCCTTTGTCTGGAAAGATGGTTGGGTTAGACCAGGGCTGCCCAAACTTGGGTCTTGGACTACAACTCCCATCATCTCTAGCTAGCAGGACCAATGGTCAGAGATGATGGGAATTGTAGTCCAAAAGCAGCTGGAGACCCACGTTTGGGGAACCCTGTGTTAGATCCAGATTTGGGATGCCTGCTGAGCATTAACATCACAGCAGCCTTGCTCTTTTAGCACCCAGAACAGTGTTGCCTTTTCATGCTCAATTCCTTATGCTGTTTGTAGCGGTTGAGTCCGGCCTGTATAGGCAAGATTGTGTTGTATGTATAATAGGAGCAAAAGAGTTCTAAAGTCGTTGACCGATCCTAGTCCTTATGCTTGTAAATAGCTTTATGAAACATTACAACTGTAATGTTTATGAACTTCCAGCTTGGAGCGCCTGCGGTCTCTGCCAGATGTGCAGGGTTGGAGGGAAGAAGTAAGATGCAGATCTGAAAGCTGTAGATGTCAGGAACGGGAGGAGATGGCGATTTGGGCTAAGGTTTGAGGAGTCTGAATTCCCCCAGGGCCTTAAGACTCTTCCCCTGTTCACTTAGACATGTATGGCTACCACGGGCAACATCTTGCACCCTTCCTGAAAATTACTATGGCGTTGCCCCGGCTAATTGCACCAGCCAAGAGGTTGCTGGAACAGGGACTACGCTGTGGGACGCTGGGAGTGCTCCACTATCAAGCCTACGAATCGAACATTGACTTTGAAATCAGGTAGGACAGTCTAGCCCCATGTTTGAATATTCCCTCCTCAGAAAGCTGGCACTTTTCACCCTGCTCTGTTCAACCAATCAGAGCTAAACAGCTTCAGCAGAATGCAGTTTCTAGCCCTCACGGTTGCTTGGGAATGTGTGGCATATGCAGAGGCTCAGACTGCATAGGCTTGAACACGCTCTACATAGGGCTACCTTTGAAGGTGACCCGGAAACTACAACAAATCCAGAATGCAGCAGCTAGACTGGTGACTGGGAGTGGCCGCCAAGACCATATAACACCGGTCCTGAGAGATCTTCATTGGCTCCCAGTACGTTTCCGAGCACAATTCAAAGTGTTGGTGCTGAACTTTAAAACCCTAAATGGCCTTGGACCAGTATACCTGAAGGAGCATCTTCACCCTCATCGCTCAGCCCGGACACTGAGATCCAGCTCCAAGGGCCTTTTGATGGTTCCCTCACTGAGAGAAGTGAGGTTACAGGGAACCAGGCAGAGGGCCTTCTCAGTAGTGACGCTCACCCTGTGGAACGTCCTCCCACCAGCTGTCAAGGAAATAAACAACTATCTGACTTTTAGAAGACATCTGAAGGCAGCCCTGTTTAGGGAAGTTTTTAATGTTTGATGTTTTATTGTGTTTTTAATATTCTGTTGGGAGCCGCCCAGAGTGGCTGGGGAAACCCATCCAGATTTGGGGGGGGGTGTTTAGAAATAATAAATTATTATTACTACTGTTGTTATTATTATTATTATTATTATTATTATTATTATTATTATTATTATTATGTGAGAAGACTGGGTGAGTTTTTGGTCTTAACACACATATCCAGGTATGTTTGCAGAGATGCCGTTACTTCCCCATCAGAAACAAATGACTGTGATCCTGCAGTGCGGGACATAGGTAGAAGTGAGTTACAAGCACACCTGGATAGAGTCTTGAGTGTGAGGCGCCTGCTGAAACACCCTGTTTGCCTCTGTTCCCTTAACGCTCCCATCTACTTTCCCTCCTCTCCGCTCCTGCATTATATTTGAGGCAGATGGGGGAAGGTGTGATTTCTTTCCAAGCCTTTCTCTACCCAGCTCCCATCAAACCCAAGATTTCTCTCCCAACTTAGGTTCATGGTGGACCGGGATGTTGTTGGCTGCAACTGGATTGAACTGCCTGCCGGAAAGTACCGCCTGCGACAAGAACAGCCTGCTGGAGAATCCAGCAAGGATAACCCACCCAAGGTGCTGGGGTTGGGGAGAGGGCAGGTTTCTGAAGGTGTAGAGTTGAGCAGGTGGAGAAAGGTGTGTTTGGGGATGGCTGAGTTGGTATAGCTTTTAGTTGGATGGACCTGAGTTTGGTGTTTGGTGCCTAGTGGGGGATATTTTCTACTGGAAGATATAAGCACAGTGTGTGCAGTCAGGATAGGAAATCTTCAGAGCTGAAAACTTCATGTTAGTGGCTGTAGGAAGTAAAGGTAAAGAGACCCCTGACCATTAGGTCCAGTCGTGACCGACTCTGGGGTTGTGGTGCTCATCTCGCTTTATTGGCCGAGGGAGCCGGCATACAGCTTCTGGGTCATGTGGCCAGCATAACTAAGCCGCTTCTGGCGAACCAGAGCAGCGCACGGAAACACCGTTTACCTTCCCGCCGGAGTGGTACCTATTTATCTACTTGCACTTTGAAGTGTTTTCAAACTGCTAGGTTGGCAGGAGCAGGGACTGAACAACGGGAGCTCACCCCGTCACGGGGATTCGAACTGCCGACCTTCTGATCGGCAAGTCCTAGGCTCTGTGGTTTAACCCACAGCGCCATCCGCGTCCCTCAGCGACTGTAGGAATTCCTCATTAATTCTCCCTTTTCTTCCTCACCCCTAGGTGTCGCTGTGTCAACTGGAGGCTGATATCGCCTGGATGGATTTCGTGAGCCACCCGCCCGAGGGAGAGTGGCAGCGCATTGCCCCCTTGCGTGTGCTCAGTTTCGACATTGAATGTGCTGGACGCAAAGGTATTGAGGAAAGTTGGGGCAGAACAAGACATGATGAGAAAGTTTTTAGGTCCTGGTAGGTGGGAGGCTAGTTAACCAGGACTCTGCTGAGTAACTTCATAAGTTTTATAAAAAATGACAAGGTTTGACAAATCTGAAACTTATCTTGGTCTAAATGGCCCTGTTCGGTAAGACATACATTCAACACTGAAATGTCTCTTCCTGAGGTCATTTTTGCAGGCAATCTGAGTCAGCCCACAAGCAATAGTGTATTATTATGTAGTGGTTTGTGCAGTAGGCCTGACAAGCTGGGGATTCTTATTTTTCCTGGGCAGGCGGCTGTTCCTTAGATTTCAGAGCGAACAATAACTTACCTAAGTCTTACTGTAATATCAAGGGCAGGGTGTCTAGGCTTAGAGTTGGCAAAAGACACCCTGGCAGTGTATGAGCTCAGAAGAACTTGTGAGATTAACTATTGGTGTGGGCAGGTGTTATAAGTGAAGGGGTTAAACCATAATAGTGGATTCATCATTGCTACAATCCAGAACAGATAGCCACTTCTACAGTCCCTGAATGGCAGTGGGGAGCTGTCAGTTTTTCCACTGACGATCCCATTCTGCATTTTGTTTCGTTTCCCTGTTCAGGTATTTTCCCTGAACCGGAGAAGGACCCAGTGATCCAGATCGCCAATATGGTCCTCCGCCAGGGGGAGAAGGACCCTTTTGTGCGCAATGTCTTCACCTTGCAGAGCTGTGCCCCTATCGTGGGTTCCCAGGTGCTCTGCTTCCAAAAGGAGGCGGAGCTGCTCAAGGTAATGGGGCGATATCGGGGCTAGAAAATGCCCTGAGAAGTCTGTGGAGGATCTGAGCAGCGGTGGAGGCCCCTGGGTGTTGCAGTGGAATGCTGTGTATGGAGGTGTACGTACAGTGGTGCCTCGCAAGACGAAAAGAATCCGTTCTGTGATTCTCTTCGTCTAGCGGTTTTTTTGTCTTGCGAAGCAAGCCCATTGACGGATTAGCGGATTAGCGCTTTTAGCAGCTTTTAGCGGCTTATCGGATCAGCTGATAAGCGGCTTAGCGGATTAGAAAAAGGGGGGGAGGGGAAAAAACCCGCAGGAACTCGCAAGACATTTTCGTCTTGCGAAGCAAGCCCATGGGAGATTTGTTTTGCGAAGCACCTCCAAAACGGAAAACTCTTTCGTCTAGCGAGTTTTCTGTCTTGCGAGGCATTCGTCTTGCGGGGCACCACTGTACTAAGCTATCTGGCTTAGTCTGTGGGAATGATTGTTTGTTTTCAACAACATGTACAGTGGTACCTCTGGTTGCGAATGGTGTTGATGGTGTTACATGATTTTAAACTTATCCTGTATATCCTCATGAATTACTGGAAGCTGCCTTCAGTGGGTTTCCTATAAGTATATTAAACATACTATACTATAATATACTATAATAATAATTTTAGAACTACAGGGCTCTGTCCTCTCCCCCATGCTTTTTAACATCTATATAAAGCCCCTGGGAGGGATCATCAGGGGGGTGGGGCTGGGTGTTCACCAGTATGCGGATGATACCCAACTCTACCTCTCTTTTCAATCGGAACCAGTGAAGGTGGTGAATGTCCTGTTCGAGTATCTGGAGGGGGTTGGAGAATGGATGGCAGTTAACAGATTGAGGTTGAATCCTGACAAGACAGAAGTACTGTTTCTAGAGGGCAGGCAGGCGTGGGGGACTCCCTCGTCCTGAACAGGGTAACTCACAGCTGTCCATGGAGGCACAGGTCATTTCCTCTGCAAACAAGTGGCAAAGCTTGGAAGGGCCTCATCCTGAGATCCTGGATTGCTGAAAGCCTCTGCCAGACAGAGGAAACAGTAGTGGGATAGACAGACCCTATTACACGTTCTGCGTACGACAGCTCCATATAGCCAAATATCACAACTTTCTTCCAGGCCTGGGCAGAATTCATACGGACAGTGGACCCGGACATCATCACTGGTTATAACATCCAGAACTTTGACTTCCCGTACCTCATCACCCGTGCCCAGACCCTCAAGGTGAGCCTAGCTTTCTCTGACCGAGTACCGTATTTTTCGCTCGATAACACGCACCTGACCATAACACGCACATAGTTTTTAGAGGAGGAAAACAAGAAAAAAAAATTCTGAATGAAACAGTGGTTGTATCATTTTTGTGCTTCATGCTGTGACCACAGACATGTGATTTGACGGTGAGTTTGGGGTAGCCCAGTGCAAAGATCCTGAGAATCCATGTGGATCTGTGCTTTGTAACGTTTTTGCACCATTGCAGCCCCAGGCAACAGTGGGTGCGTGATTTTTTTGGTGCAGGCTGTAGCCATGGACATGCTATGTGATCTGATGGTGAATTTGGGGTGACCCAATGTAAAGATCCTGAGGATCCATGTGGATCTGTGCTTTGTAACCACGTTTTTGCACCATTGCAGCCCTGTTTTTGCATCAGATCATTGCTATGTGATCTGATGGTGAATTTGGGGTGACCCAATGCAAAGATCCTGAGGATCCATGTGGATCCGTGCTTTGTAACCATGTTTTAAGTGGGGAGGGAAGGAAAAACATAAAAGGGACAAGGAGCACCGAGAGGGGTGTGCGGAGAAGCAGCTGGCTAAGAATGCAGGAGAGGGGTTTTACTGGAGGGAGGAAAGGAAGGCAAAAGTTCCCCCCACGCACCCACCCAAGCCAGCCAGCTCTCTCTCTCTCCCCCACCTGCATGTTGCAGCACCGGAGCACGAGAGGAATTAGAAGGAAGGACGCTCTGCTTTCCCCTCTGCTTGCCTGGAGGGGAGGGGTTTTCTCTGTTCTTTGTTCCGTTTGAGCAAACACAGTAACAAACAGAAGCGGGTGGGCAGTAAGACCCTGAGGCAGAATGCAGGAAAGCAGCAGCTTCCTCTTTTCAAGGCTTCCCTTCTCCGGACGATTGATATTTGCCTGATTTTTGCCTTCACTCGCACCTGTCGGCTCCAGGGACCACACATTCGCTCAATAACACGCACAGACATTTCCCCTTACTTTTTAGGAGAAAAAATCTGCGTGTTATAGAGGGAAAAATACGGTACATGTTTTGCCTGCCACTGCAAGTGCAGTTCTGTGGCTATTCCTGCATTAAAACAGGCCACACTTTGCTTTGTCTGACAGGTTCCAGGCCAGGAGTGTGGAATCTTTTGAAACTGCGGAAACTGGCCACTGCCCCCACCCTCCCCACCCCAAATGCGTGAACTGTCACACTCACAAAGGCTTATCTGTACCTCTTTGTAGGTTTTCCCTTTAGAGGTCTGCGTACATGAGATGGTGTTTGCCCTCTGAACTTTTTACAAATACTTTGTACTTAAAACGGTTTTGAAAATCTGATTCCTAGGTAATCAGGTGCACTTTCAATGAATCGAACCAGTTAACTGATTAAACGATGCAGCCTTACGTATAAACGTCCTGCCTTTATCTTCCTGCCATGGCTCACAGCTTCCTTTCCTGCATCTCTTCCCATCCCAGGTTACCACATTTCCCTTTCTGGGCCGTATTCCTGCACGTAAGTCCGTCATCCGTGACTCTTCCTTCCAGTCCAAGCAGATGGGCCGGCGAGAGAATAAAGTCATTAACATGGAAGGCAGAATCCAGTTTGATCTGCTTCAGGTAAGCAAGGCTGATAGACCCGTTTTGCAGATGAAGTGCTGAAAGATGGTGAGTGAGCAAAGATGGTGAGTGAGCAAAGATGGTGAGTGAGCATTTTGTCCACTGGACCGTGTTCACTTCCCCATCTTAGCCATTTCTTCTCTTCCTCCCTCGCCAGGTTTTGCTGCGGGACTACAAATTGCGCTCCTACACGCTGAATGCTGTCAGCTATCACTTTTTGCAAGAGCAGAAGGAAGACGTACAGCACTCTATCATCACAGATTTGCAGGTGACTGTGAGCAGCCAGACCTTGTGGCCTAGAAGCTTTCCTCTGTAGAACAAACGTCTGGTGACTTTTATTCTTGACTGTCCATTTACAGTGGTACTTCAGGTTACATACGCTTCAGGTTACAGACTCTGCTAACCCAGAAATAGTACCTCGGGTTAAGAACTTTGCTTCAGGATGAGAACAGAAATCGTGCTCCGGCAGTGCGGCAGCAGCAGGAGGCCTCATTAGCTAAAGTGGTGCTTCAGGTTAAGAACAGTTTCAGGTTAAGAACGGACCTCCGGAACGAATTAAGTACTTAACCCGAGGTACCACTGTATTTTTTCTTCTGATGCCTGAAATATCCGGAGTGCTAGGTTTAGCCAATTCAACACACTTAGCCTCCCAGAACGACCTTTTCTGGGGTTTCCTGGGCTCAAGGGCTGGCATGAAGCTGTATCTGCTTAGGGTCTTTACAAAGCCCTGTGTGACAGAATTTGAGAACTGCTCCTTTACTGAGATTCTTATCAGTGCACAAGCTAGGTTCATACTGGTTTTGTCTGAGGCAGGGTAAGTACTTAAGGTTTAGTGCCTGGTCTATGGGAGACTCTTGGAAAAGCCATTATCTTCGCAATCAATAATTTAGATTTTAGGGAAATTTAACTTTTTAAAAGGTGATTTTTAAAACTCTCATGGTTGTGGAAATTCATTTAATTGTATACACTGATCATCAGAAGGCCCCCTTGTTTATGGAGTGGTGTTCCTGCAGCCATCTGTTCTTTCCTGTGCTATCTCCACTTAGAAAAATTATAACCTGACTTTCCAACCAAAATGAACTTTTAAAACATTTTTTAAAATGTTTTTCCCCCAAAAGGAGCAATAAGGGTGGTGAAACTCTAAATGTCAGCCAATAAGATCAAGTAAAACCAAAAGGCATATAAACTACAAGAATGGGTTGTCCAAAAGGTAGGGTTTTTTAGCCCAGGATTCTGAATCCTGTGATTCTTAACAAGCAGCTGGTTCATAATGTTGAGACCCGCCACCAAGAGTACTCTTTCTTGGTGGTCGTTAATCTACTAGATCAGTGTTTCCCAAACTTGAGTCGCTAGTTGTTCTTGGACTACAATGATGGGAGCTGTAGTCCTCCCCAAAAAGCTGGAGACCCAAGTTTGGGAAACACTGTAATAGATAATGGAATCTTCAACAGCCTGTCTGCTTATAGCTCTTAAAGAGTGGGGGGAAGTATGGAACAACCAATAACTTTATCCACCTCCTGTTCCCGTTTATCCAAAAGTATTTGCTTTTTTCTGAATTTGCAAGCTTTTGCTCTCCATATCCCTCAAGCATATAACCTTTGTCTCTTCAGAGGAAGCTGCCAGTGGATACCATGTCAGCCCATAGATCCTTCTCACTCTGTGTTGTCAACTCTTGAGTGGTGGCAGCTCTGCAGATTTCCCAGGGAGGTCTTTCTCAGCCCTACCTGGAGATGTCTGAACCTGTTCTCTCGCACTGAACCTCCCCTTTGTTTCTGTTCATCCAGAAGGAAAGGTCTCTTTCCTGCTTTTTCCAAATCCAAAAGCCTTTTCTCTCCCCTATCCTCTTGCAGAATGGCTCGGACCAGTCCCGTCGGCGACTGGCTGTGTACTGCCTCAAGGATGCCTACCTGCCCCTGCGGCTTTTGGAGAAGCTCATGTGTGTCATCAACTACATGGAGATGGCCAGAGTGACAGGTGTCCCTCTCAGCTATCTCCTGGTGCGTGGCCAGCAAATCAAGGTTGTCTCCCAGCTCCTGCGGCAGGTGAGAGTTCCTGGCTTTTTCTCTTGAGTTGGACGCAAGGGAAAGCTATATTCCAGAGTGAGTGGTACCAAGCATCCAGTTTTGGATTCGGGGCTGTTTTCCACGAGTTGCAATTATTATTCAGGCTGCTAAGATCCTATATATAAGACCAATTCTTCTTATATACATTAGTATCATTAAAAAAAAATTAGTCAGAGGGGTTCACAGAAATCATTTGAGTTTTGAAAGCTTTCCATTAATAAACATGCACGTGGTTGTTCTAAAATGCAAAGCACTTTGCATTCCAAGGCTGCAGTCTTATATTCACTCACCTCTGAACAAGTCCCATTGAACTTGGTGGGGCTTACTTTTGAGTAGACATGGATAATATTGCAATGTAACTCTCATTCTTCACAAAACCCCTGTTAGATTGGCTCCTCTTTCCCTCCACCCAGACATTTTACTAGGGCCTAGTCACCTAATTCACGTTTGAGCAGTGATTTTTAATTCCCCGACTCTAACCCCTACACTACACTGCTTTTCTTTTTCTTTAAATAAAGCAGGCTTGTGGAGGCTCTTCCTTCTACTGCCCTGGGCTCCTTTGGGAGGAAGGGCAGGATACAACCGAATAAATAAAAAGTAAATACTGATAACGCTCCTTTCTTTTGTCCTTTCTCTACTTTCCATTGTGACATTTTGCTCTGTAGGCAGCTTTAGGTCTCTAGCAAGCAGGTGTGCTCCTGCCTTCTAAAGCATGGAGTGGGAAACCTTTGGCCCTCCAGACGCTGCTAAACTACAACTCCCATCAGCCCCAGCCAGCATAGTCAATAGCCAGGGATGGTGGAAGTTGCAGTTCAACAATATTTGGAAGGCCAAAGGTTCTCCCTCGTCTAAAGGGAGAAATGCCAGCTTATTTCTGGGTCTGCTAGCCCCAGTCACCTGGAGGAAAGTGCTTGCATACTGTGTAGAAAACCACATGGAGTGCCATGCATAATAGGAGGCCATTGTGGTAGCAGTATTCGTAATGTAACAAATCTGAGCGACCAGATGACTGGATAATTTTAACACTGAGCTATAGGTCTGACTAGGGCTATCTAGCCTCGCTGGAAATAGCTTTGTAACATCCACTTGCCATCTGCACCTTACCAATGGGGAAAGGTAACAGGCCACCCCCACCCCCCAAATTATGTTAACTTCTAAAGTGCTCTCTTTGTTGTTTCTGTTGATATAATAAGAAGTGCAGGGATTGTCAGGCAGCACATGAGGCAAGTGGGACAGACCCACCTGGGTATAACATTGTGGTTGATGGGAGAGCACCAAGGCAAACCCCAAACTGACAACTTCTCTCTGCCCAAAGGCCATGAAACAGAATCTGGTTATGCCGGTGGTGAAGTCAGAAGGTGGGGAAGACTATGCTGGGGCTACTGTCATTGAACCTCTGAAAGGGTAAGGCCAGCAAGACCTGAAGCTGGGGAAATGTGCTTCCCCAACCCGGGGTCAAGAGTGAGGCTGGGGTTTTTTCACATCCTGTTGTGAGTTGGTGCAGGAAAGCACTGGGGTGACATCTTGGAGCAGGGATGGAGGCCAGGAGGGGAGGAAGGAGCAGGGCTGAGGATAAGGCAGCTGGAGCCCACATTATTCCACTTTGGGAGCAATGGAGGAGAAAAGATATACACTGGCTCCCAGTATGTTTTGGAGCACAATTCAAAGTGTTGGTGCTGACTTTTAATGCCCTAAATGGCTTCATCCCTGTATACCTGAAGGAGTGTCTCCACCCTCATTGTTCAGCCCGGACACTGAGGTCCAGCTCCGAGGGCTTTTTGGCGGTTCCCTCACTGAGAGAAGTGAGTTTATGGGGAACCAGGTAGAGGGCCTTCTCAGTAGTGGCACCCGCCCTGTAGAACACCCTCCCACCAGATGTCAAGGAAACAACCACCTGACTTTCAGAGGATATCTGAAGGCAGCCCTGTTTAGGGAAGTTTTAAATGTTTGATGCTTTACTGTGCCTTAACATTTTAATTTGCTGCAAGTCGCCCAGAGTGGCTGGGGCAAACCCAGTTAGGTGAGCGGGGTACAAAGAATAAATTATTATTGTAAGTTCTACCTTGGGAGAAGGATTCTAATGAGAATGAGTCATGGGGCTGGAAGTGGGAGAGATGGAACCAAGGATTGGGGCCTAGGGTAAGGTGTACAGTTTATCGGAGCCAGGAAAGGGCCATGGCTCATAGCTTGCATGCAGAAGAAACCAGGCACAATCCCTGGCATCTGCAGATAGGGCTGGGAGAGACCCTTGGTTAAGGTCCTGGAGAGCCAATGCCGGTCAGTTTAGGCAGTACTGAGCTTGATGGACCAGTGACCCAAATCAGTGTTACGAGGCAGCTTCCTGTGTTTCTGTGTACGAAGGTGGGGCGGAAGATCATAACAGACCCGCTGTTCTCTTCTAGCTATTACGACGTGCCCATAGCGACCTTGGACTTCTCCTCCCTGTACCCTTCCATCATGATGGCTCACAACCTGTGCTATACCACGCTGCTGCAACAGGGGGCGGTTGATCGCTATGGGTGAGTAGAAAAGGATCTGATACAAAGGACTGCAGAGTTAATTGAAGGGAACAACAGCCTAAACTGCAAGGAGGAGTCAAGGAACCAGCTTTGCAGCCCTGGGGCGGTGGGGGAGTGCTCCTCCCTGGTGTCTCACATGGGGGATGCGGGTGGCGCTGTGGTCTAAGCCACTGAACCTCTTGGGCTTGCCGATCAGAAGGTTGGCGGTTCAAATTTCCCATTGCTTTGTCCCAGCTCCTGCCAACCTAGCAGTTCGAAAGCATGCCAGCGCAAGTAGATAAATAGGCACCACTGCATTGGGAAGGTAAACGGCGTTTCCATGTGTTCTGGTTTCTGTCATGGTGTCCCGTTGCGCCAGAAGCAGTTTAGTCATGCTGGCCACATGACCCAGAAAGCTGTCTGTGGGCAAACGCCAGCTCCCTCGGCCTGAAAGTTAGATGAGTGACGCCACCCCATAGTTGCCTTTGAGTGGACTTAACCATCCAGGGGTCCTTTACCTTTACTTTTTTTACATGAAGGATCCTAAGTAAGATGGAAAGTCAAGGGGGGATTATTAGGTTGTCTTTGTTTTTGTTTTTATTATGTAATTTGTGTTTTCTATATTGCGATTTTATGTTGTGAACCACTCTGAGATATGCGGGTATAATAATTAATTAATTAATTAATTAATAATAGTGTGAGACCACCTTGGCTGTATCACTGATGTCCCAGAAGAAGGGGGAGAGCTATTCTCTTTCCTGGCATGGTCTTATGGGAGATAAAATTAGGGGAGCAGGAAATTGGGGCGAGTGACCATGGAAGCTATCCAAATGGCATATATTAGTGGACCCCAATAATAGTGGAGGGTATATAGCAGGGAGGGGCTGGAGACTGGGGTGGTGTTGTGCATCAAAGGGGGTGGCTAGGCTCTGATGGATTGCCGGTTCTTCCTACTAGGCTTTCGGCAGAGCAGTTCATCCGCACCCCGACTGGGGACCACTTTGTGAAGGAGTCCGTCCGCAAAGGGCTGCTGCCTGAGATCTTGGAGAATCTCCTGGCTGCCCGCAAGAGGTGAAGTAGGAGGCACATGTCTGGAGCGGTGGGGAAGTTTTCGGGTGTAAGATAATTGGAAGAAGGGAGGGCAGGCCCATAACCTGGGTTTCGAGCACCTTCCTTGCACACAGAGTGTTCCTGGGTCAATCCCCAGCACCTCCAGCTGATAGCAGAACCAGGACCTTGGGCAGCTGTTGGCAGTCCTAGTAGACAATACCTGACTTAGAGGGGCCGATAATCCAGCCCATAGGAAGGCGTCTTCCTGTGCAAGACCAGGCACCTGGAGAAGGAGTTCTGGTTTCCCTGACTTGGAAATAAGGTTTAAGCAGCCTTGTATTAAAGAACTCACCTGGTAGCCACAGGGGACAAGGAACTGGATGCAGGCAAGTGCATGGAACTGTACGTTGGTGAGTGATCAGGCTGGTGGAGGAAGGACCAATTATTCTGTTGCCTGCTGTGTACCCACATGGGAGATGCCAGACGAAAGAAGGCCCTCTCCTCCTTACACAGCCTAGAAATGCAAAAGGCTCCCATGCTGGCAGAGGAAGGGAGCTCTGCATGCTAGTGATGTTTCGTTTCAGGCTAGTAACTTTTGTAGGCTTATTTGCAAGGGTGCTCTAAGGGAAGGATGTCTGGGGCGCATGGCAGAAGGGAGGGAGAAGAGATACCTTACATGCTTGGAACCCTGGAGGTATTTAGAGATCCGGTATGGAAGGGAGTACAGCTTGGTTTTGCGGGTGGCAAGCGAAGTGCGTTTGTAGCAAAGGCATACGTCACCTAGAATTTGGCAATGGCACTTTAATAAACTTGAGGCAGTGCTGGGGATTGGGGAAGGAAGGTAGGATATAGCCCTATTATGAGGGGGAAAGCAAACCACTGGAAGAAGGGTCACTTTTTTATTTTTGCATCCTTCTTCAATGAGAATACAGTGGTACGTCGGGTTACATACGCTTCAGGTTACAGACTCCGCTAACCAGAAATAGTGCTTCAGGTTAAGAACTTTGCTTCAGGATGAGAACAGAAATCGTGCAGCGGCGGCCGCGGGAGGCCCCATTAGCTAAAGTGGTGCTTCAAGTTAAGAACCATTTCAGGTTAAGAACGGACCTCCGGAACGAATTAAGTACTTAACCTGAGGTACCACTGTATTTCACATTGGACTTCTGTTGCTTTGGGGGAAGAGAGTTTTTATTTTTCATCAAATTATGAATGCAAAACCAAGTCATACAACCTATTGTTCTAATATGCTATAAACCTTTCGGTTTTCAAATGCTGTAAACCCAGAAGTAAATGCTTCAGTTTTTGAACATGCCATGTGGCTTCTGTTTTGAGTTTTCTGTATTGAGGCTTCCGTTTTCGGTTTTCGAACGTTTCGGAACTCAAACAGTCTCCCGGAACGGATTACATTCGAAAACCGAGATACCACTGTACTCTTTTTACGTTCTTTTAACGCAGGTGTGGCAGATGTAATACAGTACAGTGGTACCGCGGGTTACATACGCTTCAGGTTACGGACTCCGCTAACTCAGAAATAGTACCTCGGGTTAAGAACTTCGCTTCAGGATGAGAACAGAAATCGTGCTCTGGTGGCGCGGCGGCAGCGGGAGGCCCCATTAGCTAAAGTGGTGCTTCAGGTTATGCGCAGTTTCAGGTTAAGTACTTAACCTGAGGTACCACTGTATCTTGCAAAAAAATTTTTAAAAAAAGTTTTATTAAACTTATTACAATGATGGATATTTAACGATGGAAATGTATATTTGAAAACTTTAATGGAAACGGTATCTTGTATTTTTAACTTGTGAACTTCCCTGAGATCTTTTGATGAAGGGTAGTATATTCATCCTCACCATCCAGATGGCTTAGAAGGCTGTTAAAAAGAGTTTCACTTAACAGATGTGCACATTAGTGGCTGGTAGGGAGGGGCCAGTACAGAACTGTCGTGGTCATTCTTCACTCCTCCTTTGTTCTGTCCCATTTTTGGCTCAGGGCCAAGGGAGAGCTGAAGCAGGAGACCGACCCATTCAAGCGCCAAGTGCTGGACGGACGGCAGCTGGCACTCAAGGTCAGCGCCAACTCTGTGTACGGCTTCACTGGAGCCCAGGTGGGCAAGCTACCTTGCCTTGAGATCTCTCAGGTAAGCCTGCCCGTCCCCTTCAAGCGCAGGGGAGTTGTCAGGTTATGGTTTTATAGTACAGTGCACAAATGTCAACGAAACACGGGGGAAACACCTATTACAGATTCCCTGTTTACCAGATCAGCCGGTTGCATATCAGCCGCGGGGCGGGTCAGTTGGTTATTAAGTTATCCCTCATTTGCTATCGTGAGCTGACTGGACTGAATTGTTGTGCTGATCTTTGTGGTCTGCTTATAATTTATGAAGCAAACTTTCTGACCCTTTGAAAACGAAACAAGGTTCTGCAGTTAATGGGTGGCGAGTTCAGGGAAGTCAAAAGGAAGTACTGCTTGCAAAAAGCCCAATTTAAACTTCATGGAATCCACCGCTACAAAGAGGCATTGCTTGCCAGTCGCTTAGATTAGTTTTTGGAAAGATTAGATAAACCCATGCAGGGCAGAGAGCTGCTATCTACAGGCTAGCTATAAACTGTGGCAGATAAATGGAAGCAACATATCCTAGATCTCGTGAGTGCCCAGATACCGGGAACAAACAGCAGGGTAAACCCACTGCCCGTTCGTTACCTGCTGGTCGCAGCTCAGAGGTATCCGGTTGGCCGCTTTTGGAAGCGGAATACTGAACTTCATGGATTTTCACTTTCCTAGTTTTATTTCTGTAGGGTAGCTTCGTCAGCAGGAAAATGTTTGGGTGTAACGGGTACAGCATCTCCAACAATCCAGTGTCTAAACCAGGCCTGATCCAGCCCACAAAGTATTTGCTGGTGACTTGCCTGCTTCCGATCCAGTCTGCAGGATCTGGGGCAAATGGCATTTGTCTCCATGCAGATTAGGGTGCCCTCGAGCACTCTGGAGACAGGAAGGATTTTCGGGACTTCTTCTGTGGTTCTTGGGAGCGCTGCTTCCTGTTTCTGAAGCAATGCAACTTGGTAGCATCCGTGAGCCTCAGGAAAACCCTACATCTAGCAAAGTATGGCTGGGGTTTCAGGTTAAGCTTTTAAGGAAGCTTTTAAGCAAAAGTCTCCTTCAGCCCTTTTGTCTGTCCTCTGAAATACCGTATTTTTTGCTCTATAAGACTCACTTTTTCCCTCCTAAAAAGTAAGGGGAAATGTGTGTGCATCTTATGGAGCGAATTCAGGCTGCACAGCTATCCCAGAAGCCAGAACAGCAAGAGGGATTGCTGCTTTCACTGCGCAGCGATCCCTCTTGCTGTTCTGGCTTCTGAGATTCAGAATATTTTTTTCTTGTTTTCCTCCTCCAAAAACTAGGTGCGTCTTGTGGTCTGGTGCGTCTTATAGAGCGATAAATACGGTACATCGTTTTAACCCTTCTTTTCCAGAGCGTGACTGGGTTTGGGCGTCAGATGATTGAGAAGACGAAGCAGCTGGTGGAATCCAAGTACACAATCGCCAACGGTTACAGTTCTGACGCCAAGGTTGGATGGGGAATGCAGGCTGATGTGTCTCTTTTTTGGGTAGAGCAGATTGGGGAAAGCCCTAGAAGGACATCTACGGCAGTGTTAAAGATGACCAGTACTAAAGCTGTCTGACCTCAGTTTGGGGGCCTTGTTCTGGCACCTCACACACTGTCTTTGGCAGCATTTATCTTTTTAAATATAATTTTTATTGGCTTTTACATTTTTATCATAATAACATCATAACAAAAAATGCAGTTCACAGGCTTCCCCCTCCCCCACGACTTCCCTCAACTTCCTCTTCTAGTTTTTTATATAATAACTTCTCCTGCTTACTTTATTATATCTTAATATTAAATTCTTTAAATTCAATAATTTTATATTCTTGTCATTTTACCATCATCTTTATACTTCCTGCATTTGTTTTGTTAATTGTAAGTGTTTGCTCACATCCTGCTAGTGAGTCCATTTCTTTACATTGTAGGCACAACATAAGGGGTTCCCAGTCTTTTTTAAAGTCTGTATTGTCCTTGTCTCTAAGTCTTTCAGTTAGCTTTGCCATTTCAGCGTATTCCACCAATTTTTCTTGCCATTCTTCTTTAGTTGGTAATTTGTCGCTTTTCCATCTTTGGGCTAGCAATATCCTAGCCAAGGTTGTAGCATACATAAAAAGTTTCTTCTTTTGGCAAATCTTGACCTGAAATGCCTAGCAAAAAAGCTTCTGGTCTTTTAACAAAGGTTGTCTCAAACATTCTTTTCATTTCATTATAAATCATTACCCAATAATTTTTAATTATTTTACAATTCCACCGCATATGGAAAAAACATACCTTCTTTTTCTTTACATTTCCAACGCTTACTGAAGCTTGTTCTGTACATTTTTGCAGGAGTCGATGCATCATTTTCATATAATTCTCTTTTAACAATACAGTTGTATCTCTGCTTACGTATCCCTCTGGATATGGAATCTTTGGGTTATGGCCACGGCAACCCCGGAAGTGTATACTTCTGGGTTTCGCCGCATGCGCAGAAGCGTGCCTCTATTTATGTAATTTTTGGGGTGCAAATGGACCCCCAGAGCTAATTAAGTTCATATCTGGAGGGTCCTCTGTATACAATCAGTAAATTTTGAATTGACTTTCCGTATTTTCCCCCAGTCTTCCATTTGGATATTGTGTCATTTTTTAAGTCTGTTTGGCGGCATTTATCATGTTCGCAATGGCCGTTGGTAAGGGAGGAGTGGCAGCAGGGAGGCCACAGGACAGTCAGAAGGGAAAGAGATCTTGTGGCTGGGAAAGTGGCACAGACAGGGAAACGGGGCAGGGGACGAGCCAGACAGAAGCTGCAAGAGGAAGAGAAAGTGACACACTGTGGCTTGTGGTGGAGGCAGCTGGCATAGCTGTCCTGCGGCTGAGAAGCTGTGAGACGCAGAGAGATGGGTTAAGCAGTTTCCAGAGTTTCATTGTGGCCTTCTCCCCTAACAGGTAGTATACGGGGACACAGACTCCGTCATGTGCCGCTTGGGTGTGCCGTCAGTCGCCGAGGCCATGGAGATAGGCAGGGACGCAGCTGCCTGGGTCTCCAGCCATTTCATTCCCCCCATCAAGCTAGAGTTTGAGAAGGTGAGTCTCAGAAAAGCCTCTCCATCTCCCATCGCCACCCACTTGGTTCGTAACTTTGGAAACTCTCGGCCATAAGATTCCCATATAACGCTAGGAAGTGCTTTGACGTAAGAGGTGGAAAACAGAGATGACGTTTGGAGTGGATGGGCAGGGAGGAAGGAGATGGGAAAGGAAGACCAAGGGCACATACCTTTACACTGGTACATGTCAATGAAGTTTGTTAACACTGATAGCATCTTCCCTGTGATTAAAGGTAAAGGGACCCCTGACCATTAGGTCCAGTCGTGGCCAACTCTGGGGTTGCGGTGCTCATCTCGCTTTATTGGCCGAAGGAGCTGGCGTACAGCTTCCGGGTCATGTGGCCAGCATGACTAAGCCGCTTCTGGCGAACCAGAGCAGCGCACGGAAACGCTGTTTACCTTTCCGCCGGAGCGGTACCTATTTATCTACTTGCACTTTGAGGTGCTTTTGAACTGCTAGGTTGGCAGGAGCAGGGACCGAGCAATGGGAGCTCACCCCCTCGTGGGGATTCGAACCGCCAACCTTCTGATCAGCAAGTCCTAGGTTCTGTGGTTTAACCCACAGCGCCACCCGCGTCCCTCCCTGTGATTGTGAGGGCCTAAACTAGATGTGATGTCTGCTGCGAAATTAGAATCATAGAGTTGGGAGAGAAAAAACCCAAGAGTTATCTAGCCCAACTTCCTGCAGTGCAGGAATCTCAGCTAAAGCATCCATGACGGATTAACGCACCTATCTTCCGTTAGTGTACCCCAATTAATGCACCCATCTTCCTTTAATGTAAATAAGCAGCCGAGGGGAAGCCTAAGCACCCTCAAGACCACATGGAATGGGCAAAGGGTGTGTGAGCTTAATGGGGAAAACTGAGCGCTTCAAAAATGCTATTTTAATTTCAAAGCAAGCCTCCCATGGCACTCAAACCCTGTGCAGTTACTGAACAGGTACTTGAAACACCCACTGTTTCAGCTGAAAAAGCAATCATAATTTGAAAAAGAAAGTCTGTTCATCCTAGAATCATAAAATCGCAGAATTGTAGAGTTGGAAGGGACCACAGGGGTCATCTAGTCCAACCCCCACAAGGCAGGAATATTTCACTCAATGTGGGGCTCGAACCCACAACCCTGAGATTTAAGAGTCCTTCTCTAATGAATTAGCTATTCCCAACAAGATAACACAGACCTTTACTGTTTTCTCAATCTGTCCGCGCACCAGGTATACTTCCCCTATCTCCTGATCAACAAGAAACGCTATGCTGGCCTCTATTTCTCTTCCAACCCTGACACCCACGACAAGATGGACTGTAAGGGCATCGAGACCGTGCGCCGCGACAACTGCCCCCTAGTGGCAAACCTCATCAACACCTGCCTACAGAAGCTGCTCATAGATAGGTCTGTAGGTGTTTGTTTGAGACGAAGCCCCGTTCTGGTCTGCTGAGCGGTTGTGGGCATGATCCGAGGCTGAACAATATTTATCTCAAATTCCTGGATGCTGGGACAAAACTCTTAGAAATGGGCTCCTACGAATGGCAAACCCGACTATAGCATCCCAGCTTTCTGTAGCCTGCCTGAAGGGTCAGAACCTTGATTCATTCGGGGACGGTTCTCTTCTGCGGGAAAGAGAGGAGGGGCTCAGATTATTCCACGCTTCCTTCTCTGCAGGGATCCTACAGGTGCCGTGGCCCATGCCAAGGAGGTGATCTCCGATCTGCTTTGCAACAGAGTCGACATCTCACAGCTGGTGATCACCAAGGAACTGACACGTACAGCAGATGAATACGCAGGTCGCCAGGCTCATGTGGAGCTGGCCGAGCGGTGAGTAGAGCGAAGGAGGAGGCGGCACTTTCCCCCACCTTTTCTTATTGGGTTGGGGGCAGGGGGAAAGAAATGTATCACTTCCCAAGCGAGCAAAGGGGGTGGCCCTGACCCCAAGACACCCCACATATTTAGACCGAACATGAAACTCCCTTTATGTTAGGTCTGACCATCATTTATTTAACTGGCAGCATCTCTCTCAAGGTTCTGCACTTAGGCAGAACCAGATGCACAAATATGAGATGTGGGGACGCTTACTAGTAGTACAGTGGCACCTTGGTTCTCAAACACCTTGGTACACAAACAGTTTGGAACCCAAACACAGCAAACCTGGAAGTAAGTGTTCCGGTTTGCGAATGTCTTTCGGAAGCCAAATGTGCTCCGTTTTGAATGTTATGCTTCCGATTTGAGTGCCACTCTTCTGTTTCGAGTGTTACACTGAGGTCGCTCTGTTTTTGCTACTTCTTTTGCGTTTTTGTGGCTTTTTGGTTTGTTTTCATGACTGTGTAGAACCCAGTTCGGCTACTGATAGATAGATAGATAGAATGCTTTGATTTTGGAACGGACTTCTGGAACAGATTAAGTTTGAGAACCAAGGTACCACTGTACAGTGGTGCCTCGCAAGACGAAATTAATTCGTTCCGCAAGTCTCTTCGTCTTGCGGTTTTTTCGTCTTGCGATGCACAGTTTCCCATAGGAATGCATTGAAAATCAATTAATGCGTTCCTAGGGAAACCGCCTTCAGACCAGGTCCGGGGACAGTCTGTCCCCGGACCTCTTCTGAAGGCTGGGGGGGGATAAGGGCTTTTCTTCCCACCCCCAGCATTTTAAAAAACCCCGGGACAGCGGAGGACTTCTCCGCTGTCCGGGGCGATTTAAAAGCCCCTGGGAAGGCAGGCAGGGGGGACAAAGACTTTCGCCCCCTGCCCGCCTTCAGAAGGTGTCCCCGCCCCCCGCCCCGCTTCGGAACAGCGTTCCGAAGTGGGGCGGCTGGGGCAGGTGTTCCCCCGAGCGCTTCTAAAGGCGGGCGGCGGTGAGGGAATCCCTTGGCCCCCCGCCGGACTTCAAAAGAGCTTCGGGAAGTCCGGCGGGGGGCCAAGGGATTCCCTCCCAGCCGCCCGCATTTAAAAGCACTCCGGGGAAAGCAGCGAAGTGCGCTGCTTTCCCCGGAGTGCTTTTAAAAGCGGGCGGCTGGGAAGGAATCCCTTGGCCCCCCGCCGGACTTAAAAAGAGCTTCGGGAAGTCCCGCGGGGGGCCAAGGGATTCCCTCCCAGCCGCCCGCATTTAAAAGCACTCTGGGCAAAGCAGCGAAGTGCGCTGCTTTGCCCAGAGTGCTTTTAAAAGCGGGCGGCTGGGAAGGAATCCCTTGGACCCCCGCCGGACTTCAAAAGAGCTTCGGGAAGTCCCGCGGGGGGCCAAGGGATTCCCTCCCAGCCGCCCGCATTTAAAAGCACTCCGGGGAAAGCAGCGAAGTGCGCTGCTTTCCCCAGAGTGCTTTTAAACGCAGGCGGCTGGGAAGGAATCCCTTGGACCCCCGCCGGACTTCAAAAGTGCTTCGGGAAGTCCCGCGGGGGGCCAAGGGATTCCCTCCCAGCCGCCCGCATTTAAAAGCACTCCGGGGAAAGCAGCGAAGTGCGCTGCTTTCCCCGAGCGCTTCTAAATGCGCTGCGCTTCCCCGCTGTCCCAGAGATTTCCCTATGGGCTTTCGTCTTGCGAAGCAAGCCCATAGGGAAATTCGTTTTGCGAAGCGCCTCCAAAACGGAAAACCCTTTCGTCTAGCGGGTTTTCCGTCTTGCGAGGCATTTGTCTTGCGGGGCACCACTGTACATGTAAAAGGGATCAAGGGGGTCTTAGTAGATCACAAGCTTAACATGAGTCAACAGTGTGATGCAGCAGCAAATAAAAGCTGGTGCTATTCTGGGCTGCATCAACAGAACTATAGTTTCCTGATCAAGGGAAGTAATACTACCACTCTATTCTGCCTTGGTCAGACCACACCTAGAATACTGTGTCCAGTTCTGGGCACCATAATTTAAGAAGGATGTTGCTAAACGGGAACGTGCGCAGAGGAGGGCAACCAAGATGATCACGGGTCTGGAAACTAAGCCTTATGAGGAGCGGTTGAAGGAGCTGGGTACATTTAGCCTGCGAAAAAGGAGACACGATAGCCATCTTCAAATATTTGAAGGGCTGTCGTATGGAAGATGGAACAAGCTTGTTTTTTCCTGCTCTGGAGGATAGGACCTGAACCAATGACTTCAAGTTACAAGAAAGGAGATTCCAGCTATATATCAGGAAGAACTTTCTGACAGTAAGAGCTGTCTGACAGCGGAACGGTCTCCCTTGGGATGCTGTGGACTCTCCTTCATCAGAGGTTTTCAAGCAGAGGTTGGATGGTGGCCACCTGTCATGGATGCTTTAGCTGAGATCCCTGCATTACAGGGGGTTGGACTAGATGACCCTTGGGGTCCCTTCCAACTACACAATTCTATGATTCTAGGTTTTCAAGCAGAGTCTTTTCCAGCCCTGCCACCTGAGATTCTCATAATGGAGACGCCGTGCATTGGACCCATAGGAGCCAATTCCTAGGGCCTCAGGGGTCATTGCCCTCTCCCCCCCCCCCAATAAAATATTTGAGGGGGGCTGGGCTTCCCCAAAATTGACGGGCATTGCCATTCAAATGACATGTGTGCACTGCATCATGTGATGGCTTATGTGGGGTGGGGCGTACCTGCCCCCTGCCCAATATTTTACAGTGGTACCTCGGGTTACAGACACTTCAGGTTGCAGACGCTTCAGGTTACAGACTCTGCTAACCCAGAAATAGTAGCTCGGGTTAAGAACTTTGCTTCAGGATGAGAACAGAAATCGCATGGTGGCAGCAGGAGGCCCCATTAGCTAAAGTGGTACCTCAGGTTAAGAACAGTTTCAAGTTAAGAACGGACCTCCAGAACGAATTAAGTTCTTAACCCGAGGTACCACTGTATTCAAGTTGGCACCCCCACTTAGACCTTTCAAAGGTCGTGTTGAGTAGGAGTTTGGCAAAACTGCAGGAGCGGAGAGTGCCCTCATGCAGGTTTCCCATGAGGGCATGTGGTTGGCCCCTGTGAGAACAGAATTCTGGCCTAGATGGGCTACAGGCTTGATCCCACAGGCTCTCCTTGTGTCCTTATGTTCTACGGTCGCTCTGTGGTCCCCTTTCTTGAGTTCTGAGAGCAAGAGGGTATTATGGGAGCCAGTGTTGTGTAGTGGTTAAGAGCGGTAGACTTGTAATCTGGTGAACCGGGTTCGCTTCCCCGCTCCTCCACATGCAGCTGCTGGGTGACCTTGGGCTAGTCACACTTCTCTGAAGTCTCTCAGCCCCACTCACCTCACAGAGTGTTGGTTGTGGGGGAGGAAGGGAAAAGGAGATTGTTAGCCGCTTTGAGACTCCTTCGGGTAGTGATAAAGCGGGATATCAAATCCAAACTACTCCTTCTCCTCCTCCTCCTCCTCCTCTTCTTCTTCTTCTTTCTCTCCTCTTCCCCCTCCTCCCTCCCCTTTGACTTTCTTTACCCTGTTATTGAGGCCCGTCTGCCCTCAGGACAGCGGAAAAAGGTGTGTGGGTGTGGGGCGGCTGGTGAGGCATGACCGAAGGGAAGGGCAGAAATAGTTATGGCCAGCGCAGCTGCAAGTGGAACCTTCTGCGACGCCCACCCCTCCTGCTCTGGGCTTCCTGTCTGACTGCCGCCACTTCATCTGCCTCGCACAGGCACATGTTCCGGTGTGACAGACCTGCTCCTTTTGCTTCGCTGCCTCTTGACAAACAAAAGTTTGGGTGGTGAAAGTGTCCCCGGTGGGGCCGCCTTTGCGGGACAGGGCTGGTACCAGTTTGCCCTCGTGCTTCGTTCTGTACTGTCATCTTTTTCAAGATATTTCTCAGCGGTGCCTCCGCTGTTGGAAAATATGTTAATAGCGTTATTATCGCACCTGGGGTCGCATGTTGGGCTTTTTGGCATCTCACATTTTAACTTCTTCCAGCTCCTTTTGAGAGACTCGTCCTGTTTTGTATGCGTCTATTTTCAGTAAAGTCAGCTTTTATTAAATCTCCAAAAACGTCCAGTAATCACACCAGAATGCTAAATATGTACACATTATAAATACCTTTAATATACATAGATTCATGTTTTGCCACGTAGAAAAGCTGTTATATTTGTCAACACTTACATTTATTCTTCATAAATGCTGTTGGAGGATTCCATAGATAATTAAAATTTTCTCTCTTTTTAGTTTAGTTTATTTATAAAAATGCATAGACCGCTATTTCATAAAAATATGTCAGAGCATCAGGGCAGTTCACAACAAAAATACATGAAACCATATAAAAAGTTGTAGACAGTGGTACCTCGGATTACAGACGCTTCAGGTTACAGACTCTGCTAACCCAGAAATAGTACCTCGGGTTAAGAACTTTGCTTCAGGATGAGAACAGAAATTGCACGGCGGCAGCAGCGGGAGGCCCCATTAGCTCAAGTGGTGCTTCAGGTTAAGAACAGTTTCAGGTTAAGAACGGACCTCTGGAACGAATTAAGTTCTTAACCCGAGGTACCACTGTATAATCTCTCACTCCAATCAGTTCTGTGTGTTTATTCATCTTTGCTACCTTCCAGATTTTTGCCAGCTATTCTTTTGGTGTTTGAGGTGGCCCGGTTTTCAATTTTTGTGCATCAAGCATAAAACAAACAAAGTTACTGCTTTTAAAGTCATGCTGCTCTCACGCACATGCACCCCCAGATCCCTTCTGGCTCTGAAAACATTCCTCAGTCCCGCTCTGCAGTGCCTTCTTCTGCTTAATACATCCTTGGGGGTGGGTTCAATCCTGGCGCGCCACCTTCCAGTCTGGCTCATCATGTGACACCTCCTCATGGCTTCTCCCCTTAGTATGCGTCGGCGGGATCCTGGCAGCGCTCCCAACCTGGGGGACCGGGTTCCGTACGTCATTATCGGCGCTGCCAAAGGCGTAGCAGCTTACATGAAGTCTGAAGTGAGTAATGGGGAGAGGGATGCAATGGGCAATAGGGACCAGTAACTCGGGGGGGGGGGAAGGATTCAGGCTTGTACATGTATGCTTCTTCAGGTGCAAAGCTGCATTGAAATGTGCCCCGCTAGCACTGCAAAATACTTGCCGGGGGGTGGAGATGGCTATTCACCATTAGGCTTCAAGGAGGAAGAGGTTTTTGGAAGCAGGAACTCAAAGGGGGGGCTCAGGAAGCCGTAGCTCAGTGATAAGAGCACCTGCTTTTGCAGGCCTGCGAGGCGCCAGGTTCGATCCCAGCTTCTCCAGATTGGGCTAGGAAACCCCGCAGAGCTGTTGCCAATCAGTGTAGGCAATACTGAACTGGATGGACCAGTGGCCTGACTGTACAAGGCAGCTTCCGGCATTCCTAAGCAATTTCTGATTTGAGTTTTGGAGCCCCTGTTCCCCACCAGTTTTCACTAGGTTGGCTTTAATGCTTCCGCTGGATCTTGTTTGGAGTTAGTTAATTTGGGGGGGGGGCATAACTAGGTCTGTTTCTCCCACTTTCATATCCTCTCTTCCTCCCTGCTGAACTGGGGAAGGAAGGACAAAACCTCTAGGCACTGATTGAATTCAAACTGACTGCTGCTACCATGAACTTCCCATGTTATGGCCTGTGCATAGACACCCCCATACATACTGCCTACCTTCAGGTTTCCAGGGTGATTAGGCAACAAGACTGCAGAGGCAGAGAGGACTGTGCCCTGGGTGCTAAAGTGCATTCATAACCCGAAACTCACATCTTCCCTGGTTTTATGCCTTTCCCCTGTTTCTCTCTCCAGGATCCCATCTACGTGCTGGAGAATAACCTGCCCATCGACACGCAGTACTACCTGGAGCAGCAACTCGCCAAGCCCCTCTTGCGCATCTTCGAGCCCATCTTGGGAGAGGGCAAAGCGCAGAACGTCTTGCTGAGTGAGTGTGGCCGCTGGCTCTGCTTTCTGGAGAAGAGAGACGAAGAGACTCCGCGATCCTACAAAAAGGCTACAGACCCCTGAATCATTCTCATCCTAAGTTGGGATTAATTTTGGTGGCATCCGTAACCAAACCCCTGTCGCTGTGTATCTGCGTCTGGTCCACCCTCTTTGCGCTTGGTGGACTCCAAAGCAGCGTCTCACCGCCGCAGGGAAGTGATCTCAATAGGCAGCCCCACAGGCCTTCTCAGGGGGGTTGTTTATAGAATCATAGAGTTGGAAGAGACCACAAGGGCCATCGAGTCCAACCCCCTGCCAAGCAGGAAACACCATCAGAGCACTCCTGACATATGGTTGTCAAGCCTCTGCTTAAAGACCTCCAAAGAAGGAGACTCCACCACACTCCTTGGCAGCAAATTCCACTGTCGAACAGCTCTTACTGTCAGCTCTTACTGAACAGCTCTTACTTATTTACTTCTTCTGTTAAGTTTTTTACTTCACCAGGAATTTATCCTTCTCAAGCAGGAATTCCCAAACGTGGGTCTCCAGCTGTTTTTGGACTACAGTTTCCATCATCCCTCACCACTGGTCCTGCTAGCTAGGGATGATGGGAGTTGTAGTCCAAAAACAGCTGGAGGCCCAAGTGTGGGAAACGCTGTTCTAGAGAAACAAGAGTCTCCCATGCTTGACCCTGACCCCCACCCCCATGGATGAATTGGTAGGAAATAGCAGTGTGGGCCATCTTTCGGAAAGAGACTCTTACCCCAGACTCTTTCTTCATCTGTTTTGGCGGAAGCTATATGTTTTCTGCCACCCAGTCCTGCTCCCCCTTCTGCTGCTTTCGTGCTCCCTCACGTAGTCACAGAAAAGGGGATAAAACTGTAGGTAAAACCTCCTACGGCAGCAAGAGCTGTTTGACAGTGGAACGGTCTCCCTCGGGAGGTTGTGGACTCTCCTTCCTTGGAGGTTTTTAAGCAGAGGTTGGGTGGCCATCTGTCATGGATGCTGTAGCTGAGATTCCTTCATTGCTGGGGGTTGGGCTAGATGACCCCTGGGTACAATTATATGAGTATGCAGGCACAGGTGGCTTATTCTATGGGAGGTGCTAACCAGGGAAATCTGGGTAACAATCCCTTTCCATGGACAGTAATGGTGAGCAGTCCAGGGCGAGAGACGGCTGGAATACGGATCTTTACCCTCTCCTCCCCACTGTTGTAATGTATTGGAGGTGGCATATGTGCTTGACCCTTAATTTCCTTCCCTTTGCAGAGGGGGAACACACTCGCTGCAAAACAGTCCTGACAGCCAAAGTCGGAGGGCTCATGGCGTTTGCTACTAAACGGAGCACCTGCATCGGTTGCCGGGCTGTGCTCAGCCACCATGGTGAGATCCTGTCCCCGCCTGTCTTTCCTGGCCTCCGCTTTGCAGAGTCTTATGTCAGAAACAAGTCCCCTCCCCTCCCCCATCACCCGCTTCTAACCAGCAGCGCATGTTGCAAGTTCCTTTTGTCGGAATTTGCCACAGAGTGGAGCGTGTGTCACAAAACGGTGCCTCTGCTGAGCTTTCGTTACCAGCAGGAAAATCTTGCTGTACACACACAGACACACACACACACACACACACACACACACACACACACACACTGACCTCTGGGCACCTCTGCTTACTTCCCTGTTCTCCCTCTTTCTCAAGTTTGCAGAAGGGGGGGGGGCTACTTGCAAGTTGCGGGAGAGGATCTGAAACCATGTTTCTTGGTTTGTTTGAAGATACGTGGCGCTGTTAAAGGGGGTGGGCTCTGCCAGGATGCCTGAATACCCTGAGATTGGAGTGATTTCCCCTGGGCGGTTTGGAGAACGGCTGGGAGCAGAGGGCCTTCTTGGTAGTGGCACCCTCCCTGTGGAACGCCCTCCCACCAGATGTCAAAGACAACTGTGACTTTTAGAAGACATCTGAAGGCAGCCCTTTTAGGGAAGTTTTTAATGTTTGATGTTTAATTGTGTTTTTAATATTCTGTAGGGGGCTGCCCAGAGTGGCTGGGAAAACACAGCCAGATGGGCGGGGTATAAATAAATAAATTATTATTATTATTATTATTATTTATTTATTCCTGGGTTCTTTCTGGTCACTTACCGGAGATTTCCCAAAAGTCTTACATGCACTAGAGAAAAAGACAGAAGTTTTTTGCGACAAGAGCCCTCTCTGACTGCAAACTTGATCGTGTTGCACTAGAAAGCAGGTGCCTAGCAGCAAGGAGATGGCAGAACGAGTAACTTTAGATCAGTCCGACACAGCAAAAATTCCTCCCTGTACCCAAAGGCAGAGGAGGTTGGTCAGGTCCTGGGCATGGGCAAAAATGCATTCCACCTCATCATCTCAGCAGGAATGTAAACAGGCATCTTGTCATTCCATCCTGCTTGTGGCTTTCCTTTGGAATGGGGCATCGGGGAAGGAACTCCAAAGTGGAAATGGGATAGGGAGGAAAATGGCTTTCTGGTGTGCTTTCCTCCATCAGGTGCTGTGTGCAAGTTTTGCCTGGGCCGCCAGTCTGAGCTTTACCAGAAGGAGGTAAGTGGTAGAGCCCACTGGGTTGGGTGGGAGAGCAAGGGACTCCACCAGCAAAGACATAGGAGGAGCCCGGGTGGCCTGCACACTGGACTGAGGCACAAGCCTCTGAATTAAACTTGTACCTTGGAAAATCCTCCCTTCACTGGGAGAGGAATGGGGCTGCGAGCAAGCCACTGGGAATTTTAAGGGGATAGGAAATGGGGTTTCCTGGTGGTGTAGCCCGTGGACTGGCCTGGGAAATCTCCTGTTTGAAGCTCACTTTGCCATGAACTCACTGGCTGGCCTGCAGTATGGAACAAAAGATGCTGAACTACTTGTAGACATTGTGAGGATCCACAACCTCAGTCTGCCTGGGTTTTGAAAAAGCCACGGAACAATTGGGTCCAAGTGCCTTGGGTCCTGCCACCCGCCTCTTCTTCCCTCTCTCCCCACAGGTGACCCATTTGAGCTCTCTGGAGGAGAAGTTCTCGCGCTTGTGGACGCAGTGCCAGCGGTGCCAAGGCAGCCTGCACGAGGATGTGCTGTGTACCAGGTGAGGGGCTGGCGGCTCACCACACCTTTGCCGAGCAGCCACCAGCTCTTGCCCGTTCCCACGGGATAATGGGCTAAAATATGGCTTTACGCCACCCCTGGATGTTTACAGCTGCTTATCAGGCTGGTTTGAGAACAGCAAACAGATGGCTCCCGCAGAGAGCTAGCGGG
Source organism: Podarcis bocagei (assembly GCF_964188305.1). NCBI lineage: Eukaryota > Metazoa > Chordata > Lepidosauria > Squamata > Lacertidae > Podarcis > Podarcis bocagei. Next base: position 18,533,623 of record NC_138138.1, on the reverse strand, counting down.
GTGCTGGTACTCCTGAAGATGTTTATTACCTTTATAAATATAACACCTGTCAGATGCTGGCAGCGGCCAGGGGTGTGGAGAGAGAGAGAGATAGAGCCTTCTGCTCCGGCACATGAGATATCAGCTGGGGTTGCTTGGATATACCAGTGGGACATACTTGTGTGTAAATCAGGAAACAAGGGCCACCACGGTCTGGTGTGTACTGGTAGCAAGTCCTGAGGTTGGTTTCTGAATGTTCCATTTAAGCTCCCCCTCCAAACACAAATTCCTTGCAAATAGATGACAAGCCCAACGTTTTCTCCCTGCCGCACTAGTTTCCTTGCAGAGTATTTCTAGAGAGGAACGCTCCAAAACAAGAATCCCCGCCCCACCCGCAAGCCTGCAGCCTGAAGCAGTACGGCCCATTCTACCGCCTCATACAAATTGACAGAAACAGGGAAGGATTATGTGAGCCAAGATTTCTGTGTTCTGTCGGGCCCCTTTTCCCTCAGGGGAGACCGTTTTTCCCGCTAGTGTTTCCAAGCATCACCAGGCATCTTTTGTTAGTTTCCTAAATGCAGGCTGCCAATTAAGTGTCTGCTCCCCGTCACTCCCACCCCTGAACGGTTTTTTCTCCCAACTCATTTCAGCCGCGACTGCCCCATCTTTTACATGAGGAAGAAAGTGCAGAAGGACCTTGATGACCAGGAAGTGCTGATCTCACGCTTTGGCCCTCCCACGTGGTGATACCTCTTTGCCTTCCGTTCATCCGATTGAAACCCACCACCACCCATTATTCCCTTTTAAAGGCGCAGCAAGGCCCGGTTATGCTGCAGGGGGAAGCATTGCTCCCTCCCCTTGCCCAGTTCTGCTCTGGGCATCGCTTCTGTTGCCAGGATCAATGGCTGATACCATCAGGAAAGCTCCCTGGAGACGATTGTGGGGGCTACGTTTTGTATGAATTTCTACCAATAAAGATTTCTTTTTTTCTACATGAGAGTGGCTTATGTGGGGTAACCTGAGCTGCTCTTGAGTTCTACAGGAGGAGGACTAAAGGATAGCAGAAGCCAGATGTGTTTTAGGATAGAAACCAGTGGGAAAAAGACAGTCACGGAACCAAAAAATTACACAAAACAAATGAAATGCCGTGAAAATCCCTGATGTTATTTGTTGGCTATGAAAGTGAGTTGTAAACTTAATATTAGGATGAATGTTCTGACACCATATAAAAAAAAATTGATATTACTAACGTTCCTAAATACAAAGAAAAGGTCTTCCACAAATCTCTTATATATGAGTATTTCATCAAAATAAGGATTAGCCATTCCGTTATAAAAGATATCTTCCTCAAGTTGATTAGTTCAGTGAAACAAGTTTTGTAGCCAGCATCTCGTTAAGTCTTTGTTTTATTCTAGGTTAATTTTTTCCCTTAAACTTTTTGATTTTTCTTACTTAGTTTAACTCTGTAGTCGATTACGTCTCGTTTTCATGGCATTTCATTTGTTTTGTGTAATTAGATGTGTTTTAGGAGCAGGTGACTGCAGGGACCACTAGGCTCAAGAAACACCTGCCATACGGAAGCTATAAAGGTGGCACCACTGACCTCTATTGCCAGGTGTTGCATTAACGTTTTGGGGTTTGCTTTTGTTTTATTCCTAGGAGAACTGTACCTGAGACACTTAATCTGAGGGTCATGGGTTCGAGTCTCACATTAATAAAAGGTTCCTGCATTGCAGGGGGTTGGACTAGATGACCCTGGTGGTCCCCTCTGACTCTACAATTCTATGATCAGCATGCATTCAACAAGCAAACGTAAAAGGGGTCCTTCTGCATCATGCCAAAGACCTATCTAGTTTCCCACAGCGGTCAGAGACTTGTGAGAAACCCACAAGCAAAACAAGAGGGCAATGGCCCTCCCCCACTTTCCATGCCTGAGCAGGATGAAATCAGATTTGTGCATGCAATTTTATTGTCTTATATGATGGGGGGTAAACATGGAAATTTGGGCATCAAAGGCAATCTCCTGACGGCATTTCGAGATGGCACATAGCATTGCCCTTGCCGTGTTCTGCACATCCCAGTTCTCATGATCCCCTCCTCCTTCACCGCCACGGTCATTCGCCAAACGAGATAAGGAGGACCATAAATTACTCCTAAACATTTATTTAGCGCCGGCTGAGTGCATGGTGTCGCCCGCTTGCACTCCATGACCAGGTGGCTGCAGTCAACCTTAGTGTGCGACCAAAATAACGCAAATAAAAGCAGTTAACTCAGGTGGCTAGAGAGTTGCTTTTTTGTTTTTAAGCGCGCAGGAATGCCAGGCTTCAAATCCCAGCTTAGCCAGGACGTGTCGTTCTGGGGCAAGTTGGAAGATAGGAAGAAGCTCTGTTCTACCAGGTCAGTCTGTTTATTCTAGCCCAATACAGTATACTGAAGCAGTCCAGAGTCTCAGGCAGTTGTACCTGCTGCTCCCCTGTTCTAACTTGGGAGTGGGGAAGCTTTGGTCCTCCAGATGTTTCTACACAACAACTCTCATCAGCCCCAGTGAGCATAGCCAGTGGCCAGGCCTGATGGAAGCAACATCTGGAGGACCAAAGGTCAGCGAAGTACGTCTTCAGCTGCTGACTTACAGTCCTCCCTTTCCCATACCCAATTGCCTTCCTCTTAGCTTCAGTTTCCTAGCTGTAAAATCGTTAATTTTTATCCTACCCTTCCTCCAAGAGAATCGGGCAGAGGCGGATTTAGGGGAGCACGACCGGTTCGGTCACACTGGCTGCGGAGCCCTGGGGACACCGCAACCATAATGTGTAGCTCAGTTGATGGAGCATGAGATTCTTAACCTCAGGGTCGTAGGTTTGAGCCCTATGTTGGGCGAAAGTTTCCTGCAATGCAGAGGGTTGGACTAGATGACTCGCGGCCCCTGCCACCTCTGCAATTCAGTTATTTTGGAGAAGGGTGAATAAATGAAAATAAAAGGTTTTCTTCCCTTTGCTAAAAAGAAAAAAAGCAATGGAGCAGGAGAGACGGGCGCCAAATGTTGGCGTCACACACAGGGTGCCGCTGAAATTTGAGACCCCCAGGTCCGCCGTTGAATTAAGGGTGCATGGGATGTTCTCTTCCTGCTTAATCCTCCACACCCCTGCCAGGTAGTTCAGGCTGGGAGCTGGCAACTGGCTCAAGGTCACCCGGTGTCCTTTATGGGTGGACCAACCGGGTCTCAGGCTTGCAGGGTTGAGGCTATGAATGCGGCTTCACAGGGCATGAAAAATGTGATGAAATGCCGTGTTGCACACTTCAGCTAGTAACTGGGGCTTCCGGTAGTGACCTTTGACCCTTCCTTATAACTTGGCCTGACCGCAGCTGGCGGCTGGTGGTAACATCTTCCTGCCCTACTCCCTTGAAGATGGGATGTCACCAGTTAGTTAGAAACTTGAGCAAGGAGTGGGGAGGGGAGAGATTAAAGGAGGCAGTAAATTGGGGCTGGTGCAGGCTCTCCCCCCCCCCACACTTTCCCCCTATTCTCTATTGAGTCAGGGCCCTCCCCCAATCCAGATGGAGGAGTCAGGGCAGCGGAGATAATGAGGAAAGGTGTCTCAAGGAGATAAGCAATCTTCCAGATTCTTTCGCAAGTCATGACTCCCTAGCCGCTCATGTGAGCATCCCTCATGAGGTGGGGAGGGTGCAGAATGGTGCCAGGTTGTACCCACAAGGGAACAGCTCTGCTGGGTCAGGCCAGCGGCCCATCTAGTCCAGCATCTGTTCTCGCAGTGGCCAAACAGATCCCACAAACAGATCCTCAGTGCAATGGTTCTCTCCAGTTTCAAGAAACTGGTATTCGGGCACAGTTGATCAGAGCGTGGTGCTGATAAGGGCAAGATTGGCGGCTGCATATCCTGGCAGATGATCCTTGCAACTCTACAATTCAGGGATTCTGTGCTGCCTCCACAGTGGAAGCCAAACTCGCCACTGGTGGTGCTCAGTGAATTTTGCAAAGCTCCTTTGCCTACCCATTAGAAGGTTTTGCGAGTCCGGTAGCAGCTTAAAGAGAGCAGATTCGCGGCGACGTAAACTTTCTTGCTTCGTTGCATAAAGCTTTATCCTTAGGCGTGGGTTCCCCTTCCACCCTTGGCTCAGGTTAACAGTTTTGTCGCTTAGTGAGCAAGTGTGCCCTCGCATTTGTCTGCTTTCCTGCATGTGCAGTACAGTGGTACCTCTGGTTACATACGCTTCAGGTTACATACTCTTCAGGTTACAGACTCCGCTAACCCAGAAATAGTACCTCGGGTTAAGAACTTTGCTTCAGGATGAGAACAGAAATCGTGCTCTGGCGGCGCAGCAACAGCGGGAGGCCCCATTAGCTAAAGTGGTGCTTCAGGTTAAGGATAGTTTCAGGTTAAGAACGGACCTCCGGAACGAATTAAGTACGTAACCAGAGGTATCACTGTATGTGAAACCCACAGGATGACACAAGACAGAAAATGCAAGTACATTTCAGCTTTTATGCTTCCCTGCCCCCTTGGCAGCTGATGCAAAGTCACTTTTGTGGCATTGGGTCAGTTGACCACACACCAGACACTCACTCTTTAAAAGAAGCACCGTTCATTAGTTAAAGTTAATTGCCCCCCCCCTCCACCCACAAAGACTTACCCTGTCTTCCTACCAAAAGTCTCAATGCGGCTAACAGTTTGAAAAAGCAACCACCATTATTACTAAACAACGGTAACAACAAGCTGTGAAAACCAAAAAGAAACACTTGCTTCTATTTCTCCATAACATCCGAATGAGGAGAGGCTGTGCAGTCCCCAGGCTGTTGCCTGGATGCAGTGGTGAAATGGATGGCTAAGGTTGAAGCTAAGGTTGAATCCTGGCACTGTGGGTGAGTAGCTCCCATGTCCGAGCAATTGGTCAGTTGCCAACCCTGGATGGCAGTGCTGGATTAAACCCTGTGGAGGCCCCAAGGAAGTCAAAATCTCGGAAGGGGCCTATCTTGCAAATGATCTCCTTGTTATGTTTTTGCAATTTTATTTCAAGATCAAATCAATACAGTGGTACCTCGGGTTACATACGCTCCAGGTTACATACGCTTCAGGTTACAGACTCCATTAACCCAGAAATAGTACCTCGGGTTAAGAACTTTGCTTCAGGGTGAGAACAGAAATCGTGCTCCGGCGGTGCAGTGGCAGCAGGAGGCCACAATAGCTAAAGTGGTGCTTCAGGTTAAGAACAGTTTCAGGTTAAGAACGGACCTCCGGAACTAATTAAGTACGTAACCCGAGGTACCACTGTATTGTTTGATCTGTTGACGTGGGGCCCCTAAAAGGCCCATAGGCCGGTGGCTACTCTGCCTATTTGGTAATTCAGCACTGCTGAATTGTACTGCACTCCTCCTGAAGGAGCAGGTTTGCAGTTTGGAATTGCTTCTGAATACATCTCTGTCGCGGGAGGCTCAGGTAGCCTCAGTGGCGAAAAGTGCCTGTTACCAACTGCGGCTGGTTTGGCAGCTGCAGCCGTTCCTGGACCCGAAAAGCCTTTCCACAGTAGTTTCGTGCATTGGTTACTTCAAGACTGGATTACTGCAATGTGCTCTTTGCGGGACTCCCCTCATGCTTGATCCAGAAGCTGCAGTCAGTGCAGAATGCTGCAGCACGATTGCTGACAGGTGTATGGCCCACTGAACTCTGGGAGCAAGCGCCGCTGAAATCGCTGGCAAATTATTTCTTGAAGTAAGGCGTGTTTAGGAATAGTGTTGATGGTCTGGACCCAGTCCTTGACCAGCTGTTGCACAGCAAGAAGCATACTTTGCTTGGGATATTTGAGTGGGGGCATCTTTCCGTGTGAACTTCACCGCCCAGCTGGGGGAGCTTATTTAATTTTATTTTAGTATTTATGCACTGCCCCAAAAACTCTAAAGAGTATATATAGGATTTTGACAAGGGCTAGAACCTCCAGGCAGGGTGGTGCTGTGGTCTAAACCACAGAGCCTAGGGCTTGCCGATCAGAAGTTCAGCGGTTCGAATCCCCATGACGGGGTGAGCTCCCGTTGTTCGGTCCCAGCTCCTGCCCACCTAGCAGTTCAAAAGTACGCCAGTGCAAGTAGATAAATAGGTACTGCTCCAGCAGGAAGGTAAACGGCGTTTCCGTGCGCTGCTCTGGTTTGCCAGAAGCGGCTTAGTCATGCTGGCCACATGTCCCGGAAAAACTGTCTGCGGACAAACGCTGGCTCCCTTGGCTTTTAAAGCAAGATGAGCGTGCAACCCCAGAGTTGTCCGCGACTGGACCAAACGGTCAGGGGTACCTTTACTAGAACCTCCAGGCACTTTTAATAGGCTTTTCTTTTTGACATACAGTAGAACCATCCTCTTCAAGAGGAAAGATACTTGATAACACCGACAGCCATTACTTGCCCTTTGTTATTTCAACACACTATAAGTTTTGGGGTTCCACCCCACTTTTCAGTTCCCTCTGTTGCTATAATGGTTCTCTATGTTTTATAACACATTATAAAATGAAATACATAAACCTTACCCCCCCCCAAAAAAAACACACGTAGCCACACAATTTGCAACATCAGTATAAAGTTATACCAAGCGTTGCTTAAAAATCCAATAAAACACGAAATGCAACACACAGAAAGTACAAATCGTCAGAGTGGTCTAAAAACAGCAATGGTCAGCAAATCCCTGGGCGCGCGGACACGATTTTTTTAATGGGTGGCGAAAAAAATGCACTAATGTGCTTCGTAATCTTTTGCTGGGCAAGGATCGCGCAGGGGGAAGCGCGTGCCCTCTTCGCTGCCAGCCCAGCCTCTCTCTCTCTCTCCTTCCTCCTCCTCCCCTCCGTCCCTCCCTCGCGCCCCTTTCCTCGCACCGGACTGGAAACCTCACATTGCGTAAGAGTCCCGGGCCGGCCACGCCCATCGGGGGGAATTTCGCGGTTGTGAGATCACTCCCTCCGCCGCCCGCGAGATGCTATATAATTCCCACCCCCCGCCAAGTTGCAATCGGCAGACGGAGACGGAAAGTTTAGGATCGGTGGCCTCCGCAGCGATCGTGGCGGACTGAGGATGCTGGACGTAGACTACGCGCAGTGAGTGAACCGGGGGTTAAAGTGTTTTCGATTATGGAGAGAGGGGCGCACACACAAATATATGGCATCATCTGCCCTGGTTTTTTTGTTCTTAATTCTTTAAAGTGGTCTCCGAGCATGTGCAGAGTATTTTTTCCAAAGCACCCATTTGCCTACGCCTCCCGCATTTGGAGATGGGGCGTTGTTTCATTTTTAAAACTTTGTTCCCTGGGTCTGGGAGTTGCTCCTCTTCTCCCAACTCGCTTCTCCGTCGGTGGTTGCTTGCCGGCTGCGAAAGTTGGACAAAAAGTCTTTGCCCCGAGGCTCATACAAGGGGTGGAGGGAGGGGCGCCCGAGAGGAGCAGAGGACTCCTGTAAGGTCGGGGCAGGTTGGCTGCGTTCCCGAACTCCTGGGTTCCCTCCGGGAGGGAAATCGGCCAGGGGAAGCGGGGTGCCTGTTGGGACCCCGGAATTCTCTAAATAGGAACAACGATTTTGTTAAAGCCGAGAACGGACCTCAAAACAGAGCTAACTAAAAACTAACTGCATCAAGCGCACACGTTGTGAGTCCACAAAAAAGGCTCAAGAGCCATAATTTTGGATTTCTAGCTTTTGTGGGCTGGGGGAGCAGTTTTGTATAAAGACAGCCAGGCTGCTATCACTTCATATTATTGTTACGCTTGGATCCCACCCTTCCACCTAGGACTTCAGGGCAGTCCATAACCTTTTTCTTCTTCTCCACACAACAGCCCTGCGAGGAAGCTGAGGCATAGTGTTAGCTTTTTTTCACCCAATAAGGTTAATGGGATAGTTGGGATAGCTTGGTCAGTGTTAGCATGAGACTGCTCATCTCAGGGTTTTGAGTTCGAGCCTCACCAGTGGCGTAGCGTGGGGGGTGCAGGGGGGGCCGGCCGCACCGGGCGCAACATCTGGGGGTTAGGGTTAGGGGGCGCAAATCCACGGCTTAGGGGGCGCAAATCCACGAGTTAGGGGGCGCAAATTACTTGCCTTGCCCCGGGTGCTGACAACCCACGCTACGCCACTGAGCCTCACGTTGGGCATAAGATCCCTGCATTGCAGGGGATTGGACTACATGACCCTCGGGTCCCTTCCACCTCTTAACAATTCGATGATTCTCTAACTTGGGATACGAACCCAGGACGTCTCCTGCCTAAGCCCAATACGACTCACCACATGGTCTCTCTAATAATTGCAAAAAAATAGGGGACAGGAGGAGAAAGAACACGCAGTGGGAAGTGTGTGTGTCAATTTTTTATGCTGTGGGGGCTTTATCCTTGGTCACTTTGTGGACAGGATCCATGCCTTATGCCTGGAATGTTCCTGGAAACAGGAACTGCTGCTGCTTGTCTCTAAGGCAGGTTGCCGCCAACATTTTCAAACGGGGCTCCTTTGCAAGGCAGGACTTGCTGTAAGGAGAAAAGTTCTCTGGTATAACTTTTCCCACCATGCTGGGCAAAAACTTCAGCTGCTGAATTCCAACTCCCCCCTCCCCCCTTTTATTTTATTTTTTGCAACAGTGAAAAGGCTCAGAGACTTTACACTTTAAATAGGGAGACCCTACTCCAAATTTAGCAGCCCCTTTCCGCCCCATTTATTTGCAATCTAATATTGGGTGCCTTTGAACGCCTCACCCACCCCAAGCGCACCCCAACCTCAACTTTCTCCTCTCACTTTCCTTCCCCTCCTCTTGCCTGTTATGCAAATGCTGAGGTGGGGAAAGCTAGATTTGAATATTTCCTCAGCTCACAAGAGTGTGACTGTGAGGGGGGGTTGGGGTGGCGCCTTGTATGAGGGGAGGGTGTGGAGTTTCCTTGTCCAGCTTTTTCCATCCCAAATGTCGGGTATACAGTATCATCCACAGCCCTCCTGCCTTCAGCATTGATTGAGCCAATTTTCATACCTGCCAACTTAGGCCCACATTGACACCATATGTGATAAAGTGCCACCGAGACCCCTTTACAAACAGCCATGGCTTCCCTCAGAGAATTCTGGGAACTGTAGTTTGTCAGGGTTCTGAGAATTGCAGACCTACAATTTTCAGAGTGGTTTAACAAGTGGTTCTTCTTCGCTGGGAATCGGAGCTCTGGAAAAGGAACAGGGGTCTGCCAAAGGTCCGAGGGTTCAATCCCCATCAGCCCCGGGAGCGAATCCTGCCTGAAACCCCGGAGAGTGGCTGCCAGTCAGTGTAGACAATACTGGTATAAATGGAGCAAACGGGTCTCACTCAGTTTAAGGCAGCAGCTTCCTATGGGCCACCAAAAACTGATCTGTTTTTAAGCACCCTGTGAAATAACTGAGAGGGACAATGTGCCTTCCCATTACAGTGGTACCTGGGGTTATATACGCTTCAGGTTACACACTCCGCTAACCCAGAGATAGTGCTTCAGGTTAAGAACTTTGCTTCAGGATAAGAACAGAAATCGGGCAGTGCGGCGGCAGCAGGAGACCCCATTAGCTAAAGTGGTGCTTCAGGTTAAGAACAGTTTCAGGTTAAGAACGGACCTCTGGAACGAATTAAGTACTTAACCCGAGGTACCACTGTACTTAATTCGTTCCGGAGGTCCGTTCTTAACCTGAAACTGTTCTTAACCTGAAGCACCACTTGAGCTAATGGGGCCTCCCGCTTCTGTCGCGTGATTTCTGTTCTCATCCTGAAGTAAAGTTATTAACCCGAGATAATATTTCTGGGTTAGCGGAGTCTGTAACCTGAAGCATATGTAACCTGAGGTACCACTATAGAGAGCCCCTCAAGGTAAATAAACCCTGTTTATTTCTTGTTTAGGGTCTTCCTCTTGCTGCAGCAATTGAATTACACAATTGAATTACCCGATTTCCCCATCGGGTATATTTTATCCTACCTCTGTCCCATTTCTCCATAACCAGTAATACCCCATTTCCGCCGACATCTCCGCCACCACTTTCTCCAGCGCTGGCCCAAGACATTTTGCCGCTTGAGGTAGAACAGGAAATGGTCTCCACCCACCCACGCTCTGTGATTCAAGGTGCAGAAAGGCCAGCGGAGCTATTTTGGCACCTGAGGCAGAAACCACCCTCCCCACCTTTTCTCTGGAAGTAGGAAAAAAAATAGTACAAATAAATAACAATGGGCTGCCTTTCTATGACATTAATTTGCCCCTCACAGAGCTTCAACACCTGAACGCCCTTCATGGAAGATAAGGCCATGATGTCTATAATGCTCCTGAATAGCAGTTGCTAGGCACCGCAGGAGAGAGGGGAAGATGCTCTTCTGCTCAAATCCTGTACACACAAACATTTTAAAAACTTCCCTCTACAGATGTATTCCAAAAGTTGTCAAGTTATTTATCTCCTTGGCTCGGTGGCTGCCTTACTCCACACCATCCAACATTTATCTGATGAAAATAGGGACAGTCCCAAGGAAAAGCAGGACATGTCGGGATCAAATCAGAAACCGGGGCGGCTTCTGCAAATCCAGGACTGTCCCTGGAAAACAACATATATTTCTGTTTGAAGCTGCCCAGAGTGGCTGGGACAACCCAATGAGATGTGTGGGGTATAAATAAGTAAAATTATCATTATGGAATGGGACGTCCCTATTTTCATTAGAGAAACGTTGGAGGGTATGTGGTTGGAGAACACCATCACACAATTCAGAGATGTGCAAATTTATTATGTGCTTAAAACTAAAATTCCTAGGATTCTTTTTTTTCTTCTGGGTGTGTGTGTGAGGGGGGCACTTTAAATGTGTGCTGCATGAAAGTAAGTTGCCTGACACGTCTTGCCTTCGCTGTATTTGCCAGTTTAACCTCTGACTTGATCTCCCTTTATCTGTCCTCCCCTCCCCGTCTGTTTCCCTTTTTAATCTTTTTCTATAGTCCCCTCCCTCTCTTTGCTGTGTATCTCTATTTCCCATCAGAAACATTTTGAAGAGGTCTGACTTTTATCACTTGGCGTTTTTGTTTCTCTAGTACTTTCAGGGCTCCCAAAAGCACTTTTTGACAAATCCTCCAAAAGTGGCCCAACGAGGCAGGTCACTTACTACGCCCATTTTGCAGATTTATGGCGCAAACTGATGCTGAGAGAGGGTGACTTGTTCAAGGCTGCCCTTCTACATGCATTTGACTTTGGCTTAACACACACAGCTATAAAAATGCATAGCGTGTGTTGGGATCTCTGTCCCTAGTGCAGTGTAGGGAAGAGGATATGAGGCCTTCTGGGTACTTGGCACAGGATATGGGTTATCATTAAGCCAGAGAAGCCCACCATATTCCTGGGGCAGGTAACAATATTTTTTTTTGGGGGGGGGTTCGCAATCAGGGGTTTGAAACTGGGCCCAAGGCCAACATTTAGGCTGCTGCACAAACTGAGAATATAGGTATGATTTAATGGGAACTGTTGAGGCTTTTACCTTTGGGCTCTGAGACTTGGACCCACACAAGTGTTGTGCTTTCAGATGTATTCCAGGAAATATCAGTATTTACACACATACACACACACCTGGTTTCCACAGTGTTTTCAGGCGTGGCTCCTGAACAAATTGCCAAAGAGAAATTTCCAGTGGCCAAGGCAGTGCATTTGGCTATGTGAGAGATGCACATTTGTGTCACATCTGCTATGAAGCCTCAGTTTTCTGTCTCCTAGATCAGGCACGTCCAGCTGGTAGATCACTGGCTCCCCTAGAAAAAACTCAACAACTTTGACCTGAACCCCAAAAAAGGAGGTAGATCTCTGCCAGTTTTTAACTCTGTAGTAGATCGCAGTCTCTTGGGAGTTGGTCACCCCTGTCCTAGATGCTCAAATGTCTCACTTGGAAAACAAAGAAAGGAAGTTGTTTTGGCTTAGTTAACATTTGGGTACTCAACATTGTGGGTTGTAGGGATGGCAAACCTGTACAGTGGTACCTCGGGTTACATACGCTTCAGGTTACAGACACCACTAACCTAGAAATAGTACCTCGGGTTAAGAACTTTGCTTCAGGATGAGAACAGAAATTATGCTCCGATGGTGCGGCGGCAGCAGGAGGCCCCATTAGCTAAAGTGGTGCTTCAGGTTAAGAACAGTTTCAGGTTAAGGACGGACCTCTGGAACGAATTAAGTACTTAACCCGAGGTACCACTGTATAGTACATCAGCCCTAGGCAACATGACCTCTGATTAGGGGCCACAGGTTCCCCACCTGTCTATTGACAGGAGCGCTTATGATTCACACATGCACACTCAGTCCCTGCTCTGACCTGAGTCTCAATTTTGGTGTGACAGGGTAGGTCTAGACCATATCTGGGGAGCTCTTGCTAAACTACAACTCCCATCATCCCTGGCCATTGACCTTCCTTGCTGATAGGAGTTGTAGTTCAGCAACATTTGGAGGTTTCCCACACCTGCTCTACAAGCTTCCCCACCCCCTCTGGGTTCCTGAGCTTTACTGTGTAGGTGCCCTCTTTTTGAGGGTGTATGAATTATTGGGAACATATCCCTGAAGAAATGATTATGCATTTTCAAGAAAAATAATGTGCAGTGCAATTTGACCAAGCAGCCCCATACCTCAATATACCTGCCTCCGTCTGTAAAATGGGAACAATGCTTCCTTGTTTCTTTCCTCTTCTGTGGGAGGAAAGATTCAAACCTGATAAATATAACAAATCCCTTTGCAAGGAATAAGTGGCACTCAGATAATTAGTAACTGGCAGAACAGCAAGCCTTAATTGGTTTAATTGCTAGTTTAGTAGCGACTAGGGCTGTCACTCAAATCTTGACCAACAGTTTCTATTGGTAGAATATGTAGGATGGTGCTGTAAACGTGTCTGTTAATAATGATGACTATGATAAAATCTGCTAACCAATTTCCCTTCTATCTTGGCAGGTTCGAGGGGTCCCAGTATGGCTATGTGGTAAGTATGTGGCCCAGAATTCTTGCATTTTACTGGTCTGAGTGAGAGAAGAGGATTTCAAAGTGGGATTTTGTTGAGAGCTGTGTAGCTCAGAAGCCAAGATGGAAATGTAAGAAACGGCTTTGCACTGAGTCGGACCATTGGCTCATCCAGCTCACATGGCCGACACTGGCTGGCAGCAGCTTTCCAGGGTTCCAAACAGGGGGAATTCCCAGCCCTACCTAGAGATACTGGGGTGCTGAACCTGGGGCCATTCGCATGTGCTCTTAACCACAGGCTTTCCTTTCGTTTTCTTAGTGGAAGCAGACCGGGGTGGGTTTAGAGACTGGGAGTCTTCCTAGGTCCTTGTTGCATTTGAGGGTGTGAAGTGAAGGGGTTTTAATGTTGCTCACAGGCCTGTCTGTCGTCTTCCCAGTTTCCCAGCGGCTGCATCTATGACCTGGACTCTTGCAAACAAGAACCCACGTTTGCTTCCTGCCTTGCAGACCCCGAGAGCTCCCCAGGTAAGGCATGTCTTAGTGCTGGGGAGTGGCTGCTCAGAACGGCTGGGGCAACTCGAACCGATGGGCGGGGTATAAGTAATAAATTATTATTATCACCAGTGTTATTTTTCTAGAAAAGGAGGTGCTGAAGCTCACCATTAACTTCTCCCTTGTTCTCTTACCTGAGAGGTACTGGAGCTGAGCTCTGGCTGAAAAAAGCCAATATTATTATTATTATTTATTATTATTATTATTATTATTATTATTATTATTATTATTATTATTAATTTTTACAGGAGACCAGGGTTGCACACACAGTATACATTTAAAGCACATGATGCCCACCCCCCCGGCTTCAAGAATCCTGGGAAGAACTGTAGTTTACTTCTCACAGAACTACAATTCCCAGCACCCTTACAAACTACAGTTCTCAGAATTATTTGGGGATTGCTTTAAATGTCTGGTGTGCGCACAGCCGCATGCAAACTAATTGTAGGAGGCATATTGTATATCACGTGGGTACAACATGGACCATGTTGATGGGAACAGGGAGTCCCTGCGTTGTGAGGGCACCAGGTTGACTACCCTTCCTCTACATACTGAATGAACAAATGTAAGTTCTTGTTCTCTCGCTCGCCGATTTGCATGTGACCCTCTTTTGCCTAGCCGTTAAGGCGGCCTGCAGAAGAGTCATGCATGGCTTTCCTGTTTAGAACAGACGAGTCTCTCTCTCTCTCTCTTCCTCCCCCCTCCCCACCTGCCCCTCTCGCTTGCGCAATCTGCATTTAATCAGCGGCTGCCATCTGATTTCTGGGATGTGCTTGCATCTATACAGGCCTTGGTGGGAGCCTGCCACAGATAGGCACTCTGTATTATTTGCAGAGAGAGAGATACTGTGTTTGGGCTTTGTAGACTCGCTGGAAGTTGCCTGAAGATCAGGATAATCCAATCTGGGGCTGGCCTGCCACTTTTGACCTCTGGCACCAAGTTGCCAATCTACTCTGGTGTACCCTTAATGGGCAACCCAGCCAGATGGGCAGGGTATACATAATAAAATTATTATAATCCAGAGATCGACCGCCCACCCAGCATCTGCTTCCTGCCACATCTGCAGAGTAGTTTTGCTGCATTGGGTGGCAAGGCAGAGCTGGTGTGTAGATATGGCAGCTTATCAGTATGCATTCTTTGTTTGGTTTTTTATTCTGCCTTTCACCCAAGAAGCTCACAGCCTGGCTAGTTTGATGGGCCTTCCCACTCCTGCTCAGCAGTGCATAGTAATAATAATAATAATAATAATAATAATAATAATAATAATAATAATAATATTTGTTGCAACAGCCACTCTGGGCAGCTTCCAGCACATACAAAACATAATAAAACATTAAGCATTAAAAACTTCCCCATACACAGGTGCCTTCAGATGTCTTCTAAAGGTCATCTCCTTGACATCTGATTGGGAAGCCATTCCACAGGGCGGGTGCCACTACCGAGAAGGCCCTCTGCCTGGCTCCCTGTAACCTAACTTCTCGCAGGGAGGGAACTGCCAGAAGGCCCTCGGAGCTGGATCTCAGCGTTTGGGCTGAACCCTTCCGCCTTTCTAGCAACACCCTCCACACACCAACCCATCCCTGGCCTCTGCATAAGTGAGCCGGTGTGTCGGGTTCTTAAGAGTGCCAGGACTAGGGCCTGGGGAGGCCAGGGCTCAAATTCCCACTTGGCTATGGAGCTCACTGGCAGGGCTGTCTTAAGCATATGCTGCACGGGGTGCAAAGATCCACCCCCCTCAGGTTCGCCAGTCCCAGGCACGCAGGAGGGTGGAACTGACCAGCCGCCTCAGCGTCTCACTGGCTCGGTTGCCCCCGAACTCGCAGCGCAGAGTTACCCGCAGCAGAAGAGCTTGCCACTGCGCTCCGACCGACGGTTGGGCTCTTCCCTGACTCAACTCTCGGGCCCCGGACTCTCGGCCTGGCACCCCTGAGAGCCTGGCGCCTGGGTGCCCCGCACCCCTAGTGCCTATGGGTAAGACGGCCATGGTCACTGGGTGCCCTACCTCGCAGGGTTGTTGTTGGGGTTGCGCCAGGAGGGAGCGAGAACCATTTACGCCGCTTTGAGCTCCTTGGGTTAGAAGGCGAGGCATATAAATGCAGTCTGAGGAATAAATATATGGCGCCGCAGAATTGGAGCGTTGGGAGGATCATCAAGTCCGACTCCCTGCGATGCCGGCATATGCAGCTGTCCCATACAGGGAGCGAACTTGCAAGATCTTTTCCAAAAGCAGAGAGTGGACTGAAGCGATCAAACTGCTCCAGAATGTGTCTCTGTGGTTTTCTGCACACATACCCCTATGGGGTTTTTTTAAATTTACTTTGCCTTTCTTCTGTTACGGGATTCAAAGTTAACACACAACTTAGTCTCTGCTCCAGGCGTTGACCAGGCTTGGACTTCCTTTAGCTTCAGGCCATTTGGCCTCATCGCTTGCCTCCCAGCCATGCCCTAGGACTTCCTTTATTCTTGCCCGTCTTAAGGGGCAAATACGCCCACAATGTACTTGTTTTATGCTGACGGCCTGCAGCTCTACACCTTCCTTTTCTAATCTCACTACCATTTCTGACTAGATGCCCTCTCGTTATCTTAAGCTTCATTTGTCCAGAAAATAGTTATTCCTCGCTCTCCTTTTCTCTCCTGCTGGGGGCTCGCATTCAGTCTTACCTTCCCATTTCTGTTCAAGCTACTGCAAAACATCAAAATGAGAGTTCTCCATCCCACTCCCTTCTACCCTGCCGGCCCCTGCTCCAGAAATGTGTTATTATTAGTTATAATTAAATGTCTAGATTGCCCTTCATCCGAAGATCACAACATAAAAGTACAAAATGAGAACACAAACAAAAACAAACCGATATCCCCACCACCACCACCACAATAACATTTAAAAGGCCGTGAAATGTTTCATCAGTCAAAGGTCTGGTTATAGAGAAATGTATTCCCCTGGCGCCTAAAGGTATGTAATGAAGGTGCTAGGAGAGCCTCACTGGGGAGAGCATTTCACAAATCGGGAGCCAATGCGGAAAAGGCCCTGTTCTCAGGTTGCCACCTTCTGGACCTCTCGCAGAGGGGGCACATGAAGACAGGCCTCAAATGATGATTGCTGGGTTCAGGTCACTTCATATGGGGAGAGGAGGTCCTTGAGGAAAAGGCAAAAAGTAACTTGCCATTCCCAAATCTTTCCAATTGCTAAATCCCATTCTTTTCTTCTTGTCCCTTTCTTCTGCGGTGGCACTGGCTGATTGTCTTTTTTTTAACAGTGCTGGACTCGGACCTGGGAGACCCGGGTTCGAATTTCCGCTCAGCGATGAAGCCTGCTGGGTAACTTTGAGCCCAGCCACCTTGAGCTCCTTGGAGGAATATAGCTGTAATAATAAATAAATATTCTCTCCCAGTTTGACTTGCTACCATTTTCTGCTCATCCTCCTCACCATTTTCTAAGGCTTCCGTTCTCTTATCTGATCCGGGTTTAATCTGCTACTCTTCCTTTTTGTTTTTTTCAAACCCTTCCCTCTTTGGCTCCTTCTTTATCTCTCTTTTATTTGCCTTCTATCATTCTTTTAGTTCAGCCCCACTCCCTCACCTCAGAAGAGGATTTTGGCGGGAAGCTGCTTTCTGCGATGACACTAGGGAAGACTGAGGATGAGGGCAGGGAATGCTGCCTGCAAAATCCTGGCTCCATCTCACTCCCCTCTTCTCCTCCCCCTATTTTTTATTGTTGGCATAACCCAGAAAGAACAGCTGCATATTCCTTCATTGCAGAGGGTTGAACTAGATGATCCTCAAGATCTCTTCCAACTCTACAGTTCTGTGATTCTATGAAACAGCATTGGCTCACGTTAAGAATAATCCATCCTGCAACAAAAATGTGTGTGTGTGTGTGTGTGTGTGTGTCCCCAAATAGATATCTAATGTAGACTGACAATGATAAGATATACGTTCAACTGCAGAAAGGGGGAGTAAGATCTTCAGACTACTCAGCAATAAATGGTGGGGCTTTATCCTGCCAACTTTGAAGTACAGCTGTCACATCCGTCTTTAGTGCAATTTTATTTCGAGACTTTTTTGTTATGCCACTTTTCAGAACCTGTTTGGGTTATATAAAGTGAGACATAAGTATTTTAAGTAGATGATACTTTCATCACGGCTAACAGAGCAATTCTATCCATGTTTACTTGGAGGTAAAGGTAAAGGGACCCCTGACCATTAGGTCCAGTCGTGGCTGACTCTGGGGTTGCGGCGCTCATCTCGCTTTATTGGCCGAGGGAGCTGGCGTACAGCTTCCGGGTCATGTGGCCAGCATGACGAAGCCGCTTCTGGCGAACCAGAGCAGCACACGGAATCGCCATTTACCTTCCCGCTGGAGCGGTACCTATTTATCTACTTGCACTTTGACGTGCTTTCGAATTGCTAGGTTGGCAGGACCGAGCAATGGGAGCTCACCCCGTCGCAGGGATTCGAACCACCAACCTTCTGATCGGCAAGTCCTAGGCTCTGTGGTTACCCCACAGTGCCATGGAAAATCCTAGTAAATTAAATGGGGTTTTTATTCCCTGGTTAAGGGGATTAGGATTGCGGCCTAAACTTTGCACTACACTGTTTCAGGTTCCTCTTTTGCTTGCTTCTCTGCTCCCTCTAACACAGCATTTTTTTAAAAAATAAATAGCTTTCGACAAGGTACGTCTTCTCCCAAGGCTTTGGCCTCTACTCCTTGCCTTTCCTTCTCTGTTCTCCTATTTCTTCAAGGTAATACAGCCCCAAATGTATTCTACAAACCCTGGGGCTCTCCTAAGCCTTCTAATATCTTTTCCTTTTGTATGGCATTTTGATTGGATAAGAATTCACATTCAGAGAAGTGAGTTCACTCTTTGGAGATAGGGTCTGGATATTGGTTTCAAAAACTCTGCCCTCTAATGGGGAGAGGAGACATTTCGGGCCTGCAGCCGGTACTGTATGTACCTGCTGTTCCCTATGCAAAATCGATGGCTTGAGGCATTTGCACACAGAAGAAAAGCCTTTGTAGCCTGAGCTGGGTAATACAACCCTCAACCCTCCTGCTCTTATACCCAAGAGATCCAAGTGGATGTTGGGAGCGAGGGCTCCAGGATTCACAAAGCAGAGAAGGGGAAACAGGAGGAGGAGAAGCTACCGAGGGAAACTTTTGAAGGGCAGAGACTGGTTCATTAGAACAGATGGGGCACTGCCCACTCACCCTGCTTCACACCCTCCTTGAGTAAAATCATAGAACTGTAGAGCTGGAAAAGGACCCCAAGGGTCATCTAGTCCAACCCCCTGCAAGGCAGGAATCTTAGCTAAAGCATCCATGACAGATGGCCCCATCCAACCTCTGCTTTAAAAACCTCCAAGGAATAGAATCTATTCTATTCTATTCTATTCTATTCTATTCTATTCTATTCTATTCTATTCTATTCTATTCTATTCTATTCTATTCTATTCTATGAGAGCCCACAACCTCTTGAGGCAAACTGTTCCGCTGCCAAACAGCTCTTACTGTCCGAAAGTTCCACCTGATGTTTACAGTGGTACCTCAGGTTACAGACGCTTCAGGTTTCAGACTCCGCTAACCCAGAAAAAGTACCTCGGGTTAAGAACTTTGCTTCAGGATGAGAACAGAAATCATGCTCTGGCAGCGGGAGGCCCCATTAGCTAAAGTGGTACCTCCGGTTAAGAACAGTTTTTCAGGTTAAGAATGGACCCCCAGAACGAATTAAGTTCTTAACCCGATGTACCACTGCAGTTGGAATCACCTTTCTAGTACAGTGGTACCTCTGGTTAAGAACTTAATTCGTTCCGGAGGTCTGTTCTTAACTGAAACTGTTCTTAACCTGAAGCACCACTTTAGCTAATGGGGCCTCCCTGCTGCTGCCGTGTGATTTCTGTTCTTATCCTGAAATAAAGTTCCTAACCTGAGATACTACTTCTGGGTTAGCAGAGTCTGTAACCCGAAGCGTTTGTAACCCAAGGTACCACTGTAACGTGAAGCCCTTGGAAGAGAAAGTCCAGGTATAGGGCGGTAAATAAATGAAAATAAATGAAATGAAAGTCCTGCCCTCCAGAGCAGGAGAAAACAAGACTTGCTCCATCTTCCACGTGACAGCTGTCGAGATATTTGGCGATGGCTATTGTGTCTCCTTTCTCGCAAGCTAAACATACCCAGCTCCTTCAACTATTCCTCATAAGGCTTGGCTTCTTGACCCTTGATCGTCTTAGTTCCCCTCCTCTGCGCACGTTCCAGCTTGTCAACATCCTTCCTAAATTATGGTGTCCAGAAATGGACACTGTATTCCAGGTGTGGTTTTTTTTTTTTGGCCTGGCTGGAATAGGTCCTCTGAGAATATCTCTTGCTTGCCTGGGTTAGAGGAGTGCTTGTTTGTGTACATGTAAACTAGCCTACTGTACAACGTTTACATCCATTGCCCACCACTAGCATGCGGCCCCTGAAAGCTTGCTGAGCCCAGGGAATGTGGCCCCCGGGCTATGAAAGGTTCCCTGCTCCTGACTCATTGGCTTGTTCTCTTGGGTCTCCTTTCTGACGTCGCGGCCCCTTGCTTTTCAGAGTCTTGCATGAACTGGCTGGAGATGCAGGAGCCTGGCTATGAAGGCTATGAGGTGGGGCAGCTGGCCCAGCTGCAGAATGTCCAAGTCTCCTACCTGCATAGTTCTTACCCGCAGCTCTCCATGGATTCTGTCTACAGCCAGGAGGGAGTGGTACCCACGCAGAACATGTGCCTCGCACCCAAGGAAGACTACAACACCCAGGTGAAGGCGGCGCCTAGTCCATTTGGTGCAGGGCAACAGAAAGCCAGGACCTGGGAAGGGAGTGGGGTCTGTGCATAGCTGTCAAGCGTCCCTTATTTGGCGGGAAACTCCCTTATCGCAGTGCTGTGTCCCGCTGCTGTCCCTTATTGATGATGTACCTTAAATTTCCCAGGTTTCAAAGGAAGCAACTCCTCTCCCTCTCTCCCTGCTGGCCAGGGAGGAGGGAGGCTCCAACTGTGTTGCTTGGCTGCGTTGCTCACCCAATAAGGAGTCTAAGAATGACTGGGGGGTGGAGCTTGCATGCCTTGTGCCGATCAAATTGGCCGCGTTGCCTGGGGACTCGCCTTTGCTCAGCGCTTCCCAGCGGAGAGGTGACGGTGGTTTTCCTTGCTGCACCCCCTTTGCCGGGTTGCTGCGCCGTGGGAACCACCACTTGAGGCTTCATTTGGCTGCTGGGCTGGCTGGGCTTTCTGCCTTTGGCTCGGGAGCTGGTTGACTAAAATCCCTTATTTTGGATGCTGGTCCCTTATTTTCAAATCTGTAAGTTGACAGCTATGGGTCTGTGGGTTTTGGGAAGCCAGGAGACCTGGGTTCTCAGATCTGGTATTGGAGCTTGGTGGGTAAGACAAAGTGCTGATGGGTGCCAATGAGTTTTTTTATTATTTTATTTTAAAGTTTTTACAGTCATACCTAGTGTTGAAGTAGCTTCAGGATGAATATTTTTGGGTTGCGCTCCGCGGTGACCCAGAAGTAACGGCGTGTGGTACTTCCGGGTTTCGCCGCTCGCGCATGCGCAGATGCTCAAAATGCCGCCACGCACATGCGCGAAAGCGGCGAATTGCGACCAGCGCACGTGCAAACATGTGGGCGCGGGTTGCGTTCGCTTCAGAATGAAAATGGGGCTCCGGAACGGATCCCGTTCGCATCCAGAGGTACCACTGTATTTGACTTTACAAATTCATTTACACAGATAATTTTCTTGCAAATATTAAAACTTTACACAAGATTCCTCCGAATCCTAGGGCTTCCCTCCTCCCCGCTGTGGGTTCTTTAAGTAACTCTTTCAACTGCATATTATAAGTCCATCTAATTTACAACCCTCCATTGTATCCAAAGCCATTGCAGGAGTTATTTAAAACCTTCCGAAGAGTTTAAGTGTTTACAGTGGTCCTTCAAATACAATCTATATTTATCCCATTCTCTGTTGAAGTTTTGATCCTCCTGATTTCTGATTTTCCCAGTTAATCTTGCCATGTCTGCATAGTCCAGTAATTTCATCCGCCAGTCCGCCCTAGTAGGTATCTTATTGTCTTTCCAGCTCTGGGCAAGCAGCATCCTTGTAGCTGTTGTACATAAACAGGGTGCCAATGAGTTCTTGGTAACACCCAGACTAGGGCTGGGCAATATTTAGTTTTCAACATTGTGATATATCACCAGTTAAACATATATAAATATACTAATATATCACAACGTCTAAAATAAGGATGGAGCTATGTAGAGGCAACGACGCAGGTGGCACTGTGGGCTAAACCACACAGTCTAGGACTTGCCGATCAGAAGGTCAGCGGTTCGAATCCCCGCGACAGGGTGAGCTCCCATTGCTTGGTCCCTGCTCCTGCCAACCTAGCAGTTCAAAAGCACGTCAAAGTGCAAGTAGATAAATAGGTACTGGTTCGACGGGAAGGTAAACGGTGTTTCCATGTGCTGCTCTGGTTTGCCAGAAGCGGCTTAGTCATGCTGGCCACATGACCCGGAAGCTGTATGCTGGCTCCCTCGGCCAATAAAGCGAGATGAGCGCTGCAACCCCAGAGTCAGTCACGACTGGACCTAATGGTCAGGGGTCCCTTTACCTTTACTATGTAGAGTCACTAGCTGGCTTCACAGTTTTTCCAGTGTCATGATTTTTTGATGGCGCCTGCTCATGGGATTTGCTGCCCCCTGCATTAGGCAGTGGAGGGCTGAGCTGACGGAGTTAACAGAGGCTGCAGGAATCAAGAGGAAGCATTGGCTGGCTTCACGGTTTCCCTCACATGATGATTTTTTTGCATAGCGTGCGCGCGCGCGCGCACACACACACACACACACACACACACCATGATTCACAATATATTTGCCACATCAAAAATTATGAAACCGATAGCACGATGTGGACTTCCAAACCGGCTTTGGACGATATATCGATCTATTGCCCAGTCCTAACCCAGACTACACATTTATAGCCCTCTCATACCGCTTTAGCAGCCATGGAGAATCCTGGGAACTGTAGCTTGCTCTTGTTGCTGGGGATTGTGACTCTGCGAGATCAGCACCTCTAGCAAACCACAGTTCCCAGGATTCTCCATGGCTGTTAAAGTGGTATGAGGATGCTGTAAAAGGCAGTTTAAAGCGGTATAGGCATGCTTTAAATGTACTGGTGTGTAGATGTGGCCCCAGATTAATCTGAAACAGAAAAAGGGGTTATCTGTTTTGCCTTATCTGGGTTCTCTTGCTGTAGTCCAAAGCTGTAGCCATGGGGGGGTGAGTGGATTTGATAAGCGGAAAATGGCATCTGAGGGGAAAGATTAACTACTCTCTCCCCCCCAGGCACCACTGCTCTGATCAAATTGGTAGGTCCTCTCATCATAACATTCAAGAAGAACCTTCTAGATCAGGCCAGTGGTTCCTTTATAGTCTAGTATCCTGTTCTCCCAGTGGCCAGTCAGATGCTTGCGGTAAACTGAGATGCAGGACCCAAGCTCAATAAACATCCAGCCCTCCTAAGAATACCAGGAACTGGTATTCAGAAGGATTACTGCCTCTGACAGCCATCTTGGCTAGCAGCAACTGATAGCATTATCCTCCCCAATCACCCTATCTCCCATTCCCCCCCTGCTGCTACTGTTTGTCAAAAAGTAAACAAAGCACCCAAGAAGATCCTATCACGGTTCTCCTGCGTAATGTGTCATTTTGGTCCTAACACATAGCGACAAGTTCCTAGTCCCTAATGAAAGGACTCAGCCAGGGCTCTGGCCGGCCTAGATCAGGAGTCTTCTATGGGGAAGAAAAAAATAACCTCTTTTTCTTCCCCTCCTGTATCACCCAAGGGCTCAGGTGGGGGGGGGGGAGTGTTTTTTGATTGTTACTGTGTTGTGTATTTTTGTGTTTTTATATTCTAAACCACCCTGTGAGCTTCGGATGAAGGGTACTATAGACATTAAATGAATGAGAACATTAGGGGAATCCTACCATGGCCTTCCTGTGTAACATGTAGTTTGGTCCTGACTTCCTGGGCAAGGACGTTCCTCTTTGGCTAACGACTGCTGTGGTTTTTTTACCCCTCCATCCCATGGACATCTACAGATTTACGTCCCCTACGAGCAGTACCCTCTTCCCAGGGAAGTGCCTAGCCCCTCGTCGGAAGAAGAGGAATTCCACAGGGAGAGTCGGAACCTGGAGGTGTCCTCCGACAGCGACTTGGATGAGAATCTCTCACCTGGTTTTGATTCAGGTGGGTGCCTCCATCCCATGTTTTTAGCACTCAGCAAGACCATGCATCTTGTGTGTATGTTTCTGCACACACATGCAGAAGTACTCACTGTATGTCAAGAAGTAAATCAGTGAAGTTGAGAGGATGCTGCTGCCCAGGGGTTGTGCGTTGACCCCTGCCCCCAAAAGAGCCACCACTTATAGGGTACTGCCAAGAAGGCTGGTGTTTTGCCTGAAAGAGTCCTTGAGTTTGCAGTCTCTGATCTCCCAGCTAAAGTGGGCCCATAGAGGGTGCCTTGTCTGAGCACCCACAAAACCCTGGAGCCAACACTATGTTTATCATACCAAAAAGGGATGCGAGTGGCACTGTGGTCTATACCACTGAGCCTCTTTGGCTTGCCAATCAGAAGGTCGGCGGTTCGAATCCCCACAATGGGGTGAGTGCCTGTTGCTCTGTCCCAGCTCCTGCCAGCCTAGCAGTTTGAAAGCATGCCAGTGCAAGTAGATAAATAGGTACCGCTGTGGCGGGAAGGTAAACGGCATTTCTGTGCGCTCTGGTTACCCTCATGGTGTTCTGTAGTGCCAGAAGTGCTGGCTCCCTCGGCCTGAAAGCGAGATGAGTGCCGCAACACCATAGTCATCTTTTTACGTTTACCATACCATATAAAAACATAATAAAACCATAAACATTAAAAGCTTCCCTATACAGCTGGCTTCAGGTGTCTTCTAAGGTTTCTATAGCTATTCATCTCCTTGACATCTGATACGAGGTCATTCTACAGGGTGGGTGCCACTACCAAGAAGGCCCTGTGCCTGGGTCCCTGTAACCTCACTTCTCGCAGTGAGGGAACCGCCAGAAGGCCCTCAGAGCTAGATCTCAGTGTCCGGGCTGAACGACAGGGTTGGAGACGCTCCTTCAGGTACCCTCAATAGGCATGATGGCTATTTTCCTAATCTCCACTGAACGCCAGTTGCTGGGCATGGAGAGCATTGCGCTGACGATTTTTGTTTGTCTGTCGCCCTCCGCAGGCTCCCGACGGAAGTTGCGCCTCTACCAGTTCCTGCTGGAGCTCCTTGAGCGCGGCGACATGAAGGAATGCGTGTGGTGGGTGCACCGCGACGCAGGGATCTTCCAGTTCTCTTCGAAGCACAAGGAGCTCCTGGCGCATCGCTGGGGACAGCAGAAGGGCAACCGCAAGAAGATGACCTATCAGAAAATGGCTCGGGCGCTACGCAACTACAGCAAGACGGGCGAAATTCGCAAGGTCAAGAAGAAGCTCACCTACCAGTTTGGGACCACTCTGCTGGCGCAGTCGGCCACCTCCTAAACTCCACCCACCCACCCGCTGCAAGAATACGGGGCTGGGGCCATTAATAATGACTGGACCTCCATTCTCTGCCTTCTCCAGACCACCTGCTTTCTGGTGCCTTCAACCAAACTTCGTGAAAGAATCTAGGCTGGGTGGGAAGAGATGGGAAGACCCAAATCAGGGTGGGGTGGGCTCCAGTAGGTTGCAGTCAGGGAGGCCAGGTGTGAAGGCACCGAGATCTTCCACCAGAGGGGTGGGAGGTATGCACTTTAGCGGAAATCGGGCTGCTTGGACTGTCATGGTAGGGTGAGGGTAAAGTATGATACAGCAGAGGTGGAGCGAAGCATTCTGGGATCCTTAGGAGGCTATTGGCTTTACCTGGGCTGATTGGGAGGCAGGGCTCTTTCCGCAGGGCCTGGTCCATATTTTTCCTTGGTGGAGTACGGAAAAAATGGGGTGTGGGGAGGTTAATCACAGTACGGGGGAGGAAAGGGATCCATGTGGTTACCTTCTGATGAGGTGGGGGGGGGGGGACTACGCTGTGAAATAGGAACCAGGTGGGTGGTGGTACTCTGTGTGGGTTGGTGGATTTGCTCTGCTGGACTGGGGCCAAAGTTTGGTCTGAGGGGTGTCACTGAGGTCACTCTCTGCCCCCCCCCGGCTAGCAGTTTAAAACTGGTAGTTTTAAAACAGAAGGAGCTTTTGTGAGTATTTATGCAAGGTGCTGGGATTTCTAGAAGCAGCATATTGCTTTGCTTAGGTGGGGCAGAGGAACCAAAAATTCTTGTCCAGGAGTTCTGTTTGTGTGTATATGTATATATATATGTAGGCAAGATGTTTATTTAACGCCATAGGTCTGGGGGTTTGGTTGGGTTTCAGTCTCCTGAAGGGTTTGTTTGTTTGTTTTTGTACAAAATCTGATTATTATTTTTTAAATGGATCTCTTCTGTATAAATTGTAAAATTTGCAAATAAATTTTTAAGGAGTTTGGCTAATTTGGAGGGGGTCGTTAAAACCTTGTTCTGGAGCAATGGGGAATGGGAGGCTGTGAATGGCAGTGTCCATCAACTTTGGAGGGGGGTGAGCTCCCTCAAATATTTTATGGGGTGGGGGGTAAAGGGACCTCATTGGCCCCTAGGGATTGGTGCGTACACTCATGGCAGAGGCGAGCTTTGAACGAGATCCTTAGTCGCTCAAGACTACACCATTGCATGGATTCTATTTTGGGGACTCTTTTTTTAAACATTGCACTCCATCCCGGCTTACAGCTAACTCCAGATCTTTTGCAGAGCGAGACTACAAAAATATTCTTATGGATTAACTTGTCTTTAGATATGCTTTCAGTGCTCCAGAGCAGATTGTGCAAAGACTTCTTGGCATCCTTGCAAGACCACGAGCTTTTCCCGCTGTCCCTTGGGAGATATCCTGAGACTTAGCATCTACACAGTGGGTTGGGCAGAGAAGTCACTGTCTCCCTCCCAACGCACTGCCATAGCGAGGAGGAAATATCGTCCTCTCTGCTTTTCAGATGGATCTGAAAAGCAGAGATGGCACTTTCCCCTTCTCTCTGTGATGCTGGGCTGAATGGAGAAGAACATCTTGGACCAGGCTAGCACTGCAGTGGGGGAATAATTCTCTCCCCCACCCCATGCTACGGATTTGTACAAATCAGCTGAGGATGAGCTGGGAGGGGAAACATAGAATGTGTGCATGTTGGGGTGTCACTTGGGTCACACAGCTCCCTGGAGGCATTGCAAAATTGCAATGACTGAAAAAGCTGAACTACTCTTACGTTGCATACACACCATACACACATTCCCCATCCATCCCCACCAAAAAATGATAATTCTTGGAACTTTAGAATGTTAAGGGTACTGGAAATTGTAGCTTTGTGAGGGGAAAACTGCAGTTGAGTGAAGCCAGTGGAAGACAGGAGTGCCTGGTGAGCTCTGGTCCATGGAGTCATGAAGAGTCGGACACGACTAAACAACTAAACAACAACAATGTGCTTTAAATATATAGTGCATATGCAGTGACGAGGCAGAGTTTTATCTGGTGTGTAGAGGAAGGAAGACTTTGGCAGTCTTTCCAAAAAGTCAAAATAGGAGCAGCGGTTTATAAAATGAAGGCATCGTCCCCAAAAGAGAAAAGAGAACACCAGTTTGCATAGATGCAAACACAGACACAATGGGCATTGGTTAAACAGGAATATAATTCATGTTACCATTGTGGCAGAAAACAGAGACCAGGCAAGTTGGCCTGTTCTCTAGGCTCTAGCTTTGCGCTTCTGGTTTAAAGTAGACTTGAATCGGCAAGCCCTTCCAAAAGAGGATTATTGTCTTCTGTAAAGTTGGTAATGGTAAAGGGACCCCTGACCATTAGGTCCAGTCATGGCTGACTCCGGTTGCAGCGCTCATCTCGCTTTACTGGCCAAGGGAGCCGGCGTACAGCTTCTGGGTCATGCGGCCAGCATGACTAAGCCGCTTCTGGCAAACCAGAGCAGCGCACGGAAACGCAGTTTACCTTCCCGCCGGAGTGGTACCTATTTATCTACTTGCAATTTGACATGCTTTCGAACTCCTAGGTTGGCAGGAGCAGGGACCGAGCAACAGGAGCTCACCCCGTCACGGGGATTCGAACCACTGACCTTCTGATCTGTAAGCCCTAGGCTCTGTGGTTTAACCCACAGCGCCACCTGCGTCCCTTAAAGTGGGTAAAGTCAGCTGTAAATCAGGAATAGCTGCTAGAAAGCAAGGACCATGCCTGGTACAACTGGAGCATATACACCAGGAACCTAGGAAACTTCTTACCATTTGATTCTTCTGCTATACGTACAAGAAACTGGCTTTTAGTTTTGCATGCCCTTACTCATGCCTTCCCAACAAGATGCTCTCCTGTGGCCACACGGGGGCACTAAATCCTAATTTGAGATAATCCCTTGCAGAAGTCTGTATTCCAAAAAACTACGTGTACCAAGAAGGATATTTCCACAACCAGAATCCCTTCTTTCAATGGCGGTCTGACAGGAACCTGGCAGGGAATGGGAGTGGGCAAACGTGGCTGTTCTGCCCCACTCCCTCCCTCCTCCTTCCACCATCAACCCTTCAATACGTTTATCTTCTCCAAGAGGAAGTTTCAAATCCTTGTCCCATAATTTGGCAGCGCGAGCAAGAATGCCGGCTATTCCTGGCCTCTGTTGAAACAGACAGGCCCTTCTCTGTAATGGTGTTACATTCTTGGCCTTGCCTGTCGCATTTGTAAGGCTTACCTGGCATCGCTGTTCATGCAGGTGAAGGAGATCAGCTGGGCTGTGAACGAAGCTGTCTTCTACTGAGTCACTCCGTGGACCTGTCTTGCCCCAAACTGGCTTTTCTCGACTGGCTGTGGCATTTGTGGGATCTTTGTAGCTTTGGCCCTGCATACCTGAAGGAGCATCTCCATCCCATCATTCAGCCCAGATACTGAGGTCCAGCTCTGAGGGCCTTTTTGGTGGTTCCTTCACTATGAGAAGTGAAATTACAGGGAATTAGGCACAGGGCCTTCTTGGTAGTGGCGCCTTCCCTGTGGAACACCCTCCCATCAGATGTCAAGGAAATAAACTTTAATTTGAATCCTGTCAATCTTCTAAATTTGTTAATTGTTTCTATTTTTCTCTCTCTCTTTTTTGTTTTTTGTTTTTTGTACCTCTTTCTTTGGTCTTTTCCTTTTGGACCTGCTAAGAAAGAGATAGATTAAATATGGTTAAATAGGTTAAATATGAAAACTCGAGTAAGTTAAAAGTGATGTTTTGTAATGTTCAACTATTGTTTATTTATTGTTAAAGTTGGTCAGTTGTAATGAATTGATGTAGTAGTTATTGTGGGCTTTTTTTGTTATTGTTGAACTCTAAATAAAGTATGATTTTGGGAAGCCCCCCCCCCCCCAAAAAAAAGATGTCAAGGAAATAAACAACTATCTGACTTTGAGAAGACATCTGAAGACAGTCCTGTTTAGGGAGGTTTTTAATGTTCGCTGTTTTACTGTGGTTTTTTTAAAATAAATTGTTGTAAGCCGCCCAGCGTGACTGGTGGCATATAAATTATTATTGTTACTGTTATTATCATGGCAAGACTTCATGGCAGTAGTCCATGATGCCGGGATGGCTTCTGTAAATCTGGGGCTGTCTCTGGAAAATAGGGACACTTTTTAGGTCTGAGCCTATGGCTGGGAGTAGGGAGAGAAATTTATTTTTGTTTTCATTTTAAGAACATAATAGGACCCGTGCTAGATCAGGTTAACAGCTCATCTGGTCCAATATCCTGTTCTCACAGTGGCCAACGAGATGCCTATGGGAAGTGAGAGAGCTCCTCCTGTCGTTTCCAGCAGGTGATGTTCAGAAACATGCTTCCTTCAACTGTGGAGGTACAGCATAGTCGTCATGGCCAGGCGCCACTGAGAGCCTTTACCTCCATTAATTCATCTAATCCAGGCTTCCTCGGCCCTCTAGATGTTTTGCGACTACAATTCCCATCATCCCTGACCACTGGTCCTGCTAGCTAGGGATCATGGGAGTTGTAGGCCAAAAACATCTGGAGGGCCGAGTTTGAGGAAGCCTGATCTACATAATCCTCTTTAGCCATCCAAGATGGCGGCCATCACTGCCTCCTTGTGGGAGCAAATTAAGTTTCAAAGGGAAACTACCTAATGTGCACTTCTCAAACTGGAATGAGAACCAAAACACAGCCAGCCTTTGAAATCTGCACATCTCTGAACTGTGTGATGCTGTTCCCTAACCACATAAAAGGTAAAGGTAAAGGACCCCTGACAGTTAAGTCCAGTCGAGAACGACTCTGGGGTTGCGGCGCTCATCTCGCTTTACTGGCTGAGGGAGCCGGCATTTGTCCACAGACAGTTTTTCCGGGTCATGTGGCTAGCATGCGCTTCTGGCGCAATGGAACACCGAAACAAGAGCAGCACACGAAAACACCGTTTACCTTCCCGCCGGAGTGGTAACTACAGTATTTATCTACTTGCACTTTTGGGCGTGCCTTTGAACTACTAGGTTGACAGGAGCAGGGACCGAGCAATGGGAGCTCACCCCGTCGCGGGGATTCGAAGCGCTGACGTCCTATCTTATTCCATTATTATTATTATTAGTAGTAGTAGTAGTAGTAGTAGTAGTTTATATTCCACCCATCTGACTGCTCTGACTGCTTTCA
Organism: Podarcis bocagei; assembly: GCF_964188305.1. NCBI lineage: Eukaryota > Metazoa > Chordata > Lepidosauria > Squamata > Lacertidae > Podarcis > Podarcis bocagei. The sequence continues at coordinate 18,503,415 of NC_138138.1, read as the reverse complement.
ACGTATAGAAAGACATAATATAACATTAAACATTTTAAAAAAGCCTTCCCTATATAGGACTGTCTTCAGATGTCTTCTAAAGGTTGTATAGTTCCTTGACTCGGGGGTCGCATAATTCCATACTCTCCAACATTTCTGTGGGGAAAATAGGGACGTCCTAAAGAAAAGTGGGACATTTCAGGATCAAATCAGAAAGCAGGGCAGCTTCTGAAAATCCAGGACTGTCCCTGGAAAATAGGGACACTTGGAGGCTCTGCAACCAGTATGTCAAAAAAAATGTGTTTAATAGACAGAAGTGTGCCTGAAAACGCATACAACACACACAAATGCATTGTTTGAATGGAAATTGCTAAGCTTGCAGTACAGGAACAGGAAGGCTGTCTTATAAAAACAGATCACTGTCATGGCTTCCCCCAAAGAATCCTGGGAAATGGAGTTTGTAGCTCTGTGACGAACTACAGTTCCCAGGATTATTGGGGTTGGGGGAGCCATGACTGTTAAAATGGTATGAGTGCTTTAAATGTCTGGCATGGATGCGAGTGACATTTTCTTTACCAGGGCTAATGCACTATCAAATGTCATCTGAAGAAGAAAGGAAGGTGACAGTTTTCCAGGCCATGGGGACTGAGAACTCCATTTGCCATCATTCTTGTCTATTGGCTAGACTGCCTGTGATTGACAGGTGTCGGAGCCCAACTACGTCTAGGACCTTTGCACTGGAAGGAAGATCTTCCATGGCGGTTATATGTCCTACTTGCCTAGAGATCAGATATTTGGCTGCTGAAGGTAAGGCCTTCTCTGTGGTGACACCCCTAGAGAGTAAACTCTTGCCCTAATAACTGCACTTGCCCGTTATCATTATTATCTTTCAAATGCTGCCCTGTTAATTTGGGCCTTGAATTTAATGGCCATTCATATTATTTGCTCCTAGCTGCTCTCCACCAATTTATTTGCTTTTTTAAGGCTGTGTTGATTTGTTTTGCTACTGGCATTTTAGACTGCTTTGGAAGTCTGTAACGTGGGTGGTGCTGTGGGTTAAACCACAGATCCTAGGACTTGCCGATCAGAAGGTCGGCGGTTCGAATCCCCGCGACGGGGTGAGCTCCTGTTGCTCGGTCCCTGCTTCTGCCAACCTAGCAGTTAGAAAGCATGTCCAAGTGCAAGTAGATAAATGGGTACCACTCAGACGGGAAGGTAAACGGCATTTCCGTGCACTGCTTTGGTTCGCCAGAAGCAGTTTAGTCATGCTGGCCACATGACCCGGAAGCTGTACGCCGGCTCCCTCGGCCAATAAAGCGAGATGAGCGCCGCAACCCCACAGTCAGTCACGACTGGACCTAATAGTCAGTGGTCCCTTTACCTTTACCTAAGCCACCTTTAGGTTCTCTGAGCTGTGGGATGGCGGGGAAACAAATAATCAAAATCAAATGTACAACTTTAGTTTATTAAGCACTGCCTTAAGGGGCTCCGACATCCGCAGATGGGCAATACCTTTTCTTTTTAGGTCAAACCAAAACATTGCAAATTAGAGAGCAAACTTTTGAATTATCCAGAGTTCTTCGTCAGGGTAGCGGCTGATGATGGAGAATTCTGGAGAACTCAGAAAAGCTTGCTCGCTATTTTATGATAAACACAGACCCTCCAAGTGTATTTTCCAGAGGCGGTTCCGGATTTGCAGAAGCCATCCTGGTTTCTGATTTTATCCTGGAATATCCCTCTTTTCATCAGAGAAGTGTTGGCCGATATGGAGTTTTGCAACCCCCCCGAGCCAAGGAGATAAGTAACTATACAACCTTTAGAAGACACCTGAAGGCAGCCCTGTATAGGGAAGTTTTTAAAATGTTTAATGTTATATTATGTTTTTGTATATGTTGGAAGCTGCCCAGAGTGGCTGGAGCAACCCGGTCAGATGGGTGGGGTTTAAATAATAATAATAATAATAATAATAATAATAATAATAATAATAATAATTTCTCCTTATTTTCATTTGAGAAATGTTGGTGGGTATGTAAACAGTGGGTTTTTAAAGGAATTTCTTTCATTTATTAGGAAAAAATATTTATGATTAATATTTTTAAAGGATTTTCTTGTGGCCAATATGGTTTCCTTTGTTTTGTGTCAATAGTAATAATAATAATAATAATAATAATAATAATAATAATAATAATAATAATAATAATAATAATAATAATAATAATAGAAGTCCCTATTTTCATTGGAGAAATGTTGGTGGGTATGTAAACAGTGGATTTTTAAAGGAATTTCTTTCTTTTTTAATTAGGAAAAAAACACTTGTAAAAATAATATTTTTAAAGGATTTTCTTGTGGCCAATATGGTTTCCTTTGTTTTGTGTCTTAAAGGAGCAATGTTTTGGGAAATATTTATGCCCCTTTTCGTGGAGGTGCTGTTCCCTTGAACAAATCTGAGTCTGACTTGTCTCCTGGCTGCCTTTCCCTCTCCCTCCCAACCCACCAGCTGGGTTCTTTTTCTAGTAAGGCCAAGCCCGGGATTTGAAGACGTTTATGCCACAGCTCTGGAATTTGGCAATGGTCCCCGGGGGTCAGGTGACGCCTTCTCAGTGTCCCCTTTGCTGGGTCTTTAAAGCGACCCAGCCAAGTGCATTCTCCAGGGAGATCCCAAACTCAGACAGGCACAGCGTATCAGCCCAGAGATTACAGCCATGCCTGAACCCGCCAAGCCTGGTAAGGGTCCTTAGGTGTGTCATAAAGGTCACCTAGGCAGAGATGCTGAGGAACCCTTTTTAATAAAATAAAATAAAAGGGAGGGAGGGAGGGAGGGAGAGAGAGAGAGAGAGAGAGAGAGAGAGAGAGAGAGAGAGAGAGAGAGAGAGAGAGAAGTGGATGTTGGGCCTATTAGGGTGGTCCGTGGTGCAATTTGGTAATTTTAGACTCCAGATTTAATAACCGTACAGTGGGAAGGGGGCTTCTATAGACAGTGTATTCATAGCGGTCAACTTTCAGATTTGAAAATAAGGGATCAGCAACCTCGAAAATAGGGGATCAGCAGCCACACCTGTCCCAGGGACAGTCTACGGGATATCTAACAATCCGGGATAGCAGCAGGAAGCAGCAGGAAGCGGTGCTGGAATAAGGGAATTTCCCTCAAAAAAGGGGAAGGTTGACAGCTACGGTGTATTAGATTATGTAATTTGCAGTGTGTAAAGTCATCCCTGCTGGTGTTTTGGGGACCCTCGTGATATTTCTGCTGAGTGGGGCCCAGGACTCCTTGCCCTATAGTCCTGTCCCGACGGCACCCATTGAGGGTGGTGATGGTTGGATGTTTTCCCCAATCTCACAGTGGTTTTGGTCCCTGGGCCCTCCATCACATTGTTTTTGGGTTCGCCTGTGCATGTAAGAATCTGCCTTTTGTGCATGCTTCCGTGTGAGGCTTCAGTCGCCTCTGAGCTGCCTTGCGCGGTCCTTGCTAACGAAGAATGGAAATTGAAGAATCTGTGGTTGGAATAAAGCCACTCTTAGATCGTGCGGGCCTGGTGTGTTCAGATCTCGGACAAATGTTAAGCAGAGAACTGCGCTCGTTGCCTCTCTCTTGTGTGTGTTCCTTCCCAAGCTGCTCCAGGAAATATTTGGAAACGGCGCATCAGGCCCACCAAAGGTGCGTCTTTTGCAAAAAAACACACACATCCCGCATGGAAGGGGCAACTAGAGACGGGCTGCAAAGAGGTGTGGCAGAGTGCCAAGCATGGTTCTAAAACGCCCCAAAATATCGATGCTCTGTTGCTGCCTCAAATAAAATACAAGGCACCCCCCCCATCTTTGCATTCTAAGAGGCTGAAACAAGCAAGAGCAAATTGTTTGCAATTAGGAATATACCTTAAAATATGAGAGAAAGGGAGGGAAGAGACCTCGTATCAGTTTTTGTTCCCCTAGCTAAGAATCTCGCCTCCCTATAAAAGACTTATCAAGAAAAACAGTGAAGAGTAGTGGTTAGATTGTCAGATTAGGAGCCAGGTTCAAATCCTTCCCCTCTGAGCTTCTCTTTTGTGTATGTGGTTATGCTTCTTTGTGTTTATTATAATTTACGGATCCCAAGAAATTTCAATTAAACTTAAAAGCAAGGCGAATTCTTAAGAACAGAGCACGTGGAGAGGTCTATTTTTTCCACTTTTGTTTTTCAGTGCCGCTTGCAAATATTTTGACTGGTACATTTCAGGCTGAATAAATTCTATTCCGGTATCTCCTTCCCTCTTTAATTTCAGTGTTATTTTGTAAAATGGATGTATATTGATATTAGCGTGGCCATTGCTAATAGTAATAATGATGATGATGATGATGATGATGATGATGATGATATGGAAATTATGATGGAAATTAAATTTCAATATTGTCCACACACATATATTGACATGTATAGAAATAATGAGACGAGGGGCAACCATCTCTCCCTCCTTTCTGCACCCCCCTCCCCCGTCAACAGATGGCTACATCACTTATGATAGCTGATACTTCTTTGCCTCGATATATACTCCGATCCTTCGTTCACAGCTAATAAATCATCTCTCGTATCTGTATATAAAGGCGCTTGGATGTCAGTCACCCACCGGCATCCTGATCACTAGAGAAGTCTGACTGCAGGAAATTTTTAATCTAGCGGTCAAAATGTGCAAAGCGAAGTCCCTTCTCATAATAGTAACCAGCAGCACTCCTGCGGGCAAGCCAAGCCAAACCTACGATCCCAGGATGGGGCAGCAGGTTCTGTGAGCCTTTCCTTTGCAGCGTTTGAACGTTTCTCAAGTTAGGGGAAAGCATTTGCCGTGGGTTAAATTGACTAGCTGTGTTGCATTTAATGGCAATGTCGCCCAGTTACAAGAAACCTCGCGGTGCAACCCCAAAACCACCAGGAAAGGGTTTGGTGATCCCTTGGGTCTGTTATACTGCTAGAGGAGCCTTGGAAATGTGTTTTATAGAAGGCTGGGAAACTGACAGAAAGTACCACCTTGTATAAGAACCAAAGTATTATTAAGCTGTAGCACCTATACAAATCAGTTTAAGGAACTGAAGTGAAATAATTGAAAAGCTGTATGTTCACTGCCTTGTTTAGAAGTCTGTAACATCCACTGAATTTAATATATAAATATAAGTGTTTCTAGGAAGAATTCTGTCTCCTGACACATCCTTTGTTTTAACAACCTTGTTCTGTAAATTTAAAACCTTTTATCTCTTTAACTCCTCTCTAAGTCTCCAAGTACCAGAGTTTTTCCTTCAGGAAAATCAAAAACAAACTAGTAGTTAAGAGGGGGTTCACACCGCAATTTTCCGCTCAGCTCATCTAGTGCCGGAGAAGTGTGTACAGGGATTGCAGTCGTATTTATTTATGTTTTTTACTTCACGAAATTTATATACTGCGCTTGATTGTAGAAAACCTCAAAGCGGCTTGCAAAAAAGTCTTACAGTGCAATCTTAGCATGTTTACTGCAAAGTAAAGTCTACTGAGTTTCATGGGACTTACTCCCTGGGGAGACTGTAGCCTCGGTTGCATGACATTTAGTTCATTCCAGTAGTTGATTAATCAATCAGTTAGATATGCATAATTCTGTGTTTGAGTGAAAACTATCGTTCTGAAGCAAAAAAGCAAATCCTTTTTAAAATTGCCCACCTGCCATATTTGTATTAAAAGTGACTTAAAACGACAACTAAACCCCGCCCAATTAATTGGTACACCTTTTGGCATTAACTTTTTAGTCAATAGAATTTTTTAAAATCAGTTGAACTAGCTGATTATTTGATTACACTTTGAAGGTGGGATCCAACTAGTTAAGTTTTTATATTTTGCTGGAAGCCGCCCAGAGTGACTGGGGCAAACCAGTCAGATGTGTGGCGTATAAGTAATAATAATAATAATATAATAATAATTCTTTATTATTAAAAGAGTGGGGAAAGGATAGACGTTTGTTATTCTTACAATACATCTTGACAAGCGGAGGAGAAAACGTAATCCATTTTACTGATTGTAATAACCCCAGAACCAATATACTAATATCGGGCTCATTCTACAAATTTGTGTCCTGATGCAGCTATAATAACCCCATCCACTTACAAGTGGGAGTTGTCACAGACCAAGGAGAACCTAAATTGCCCCCCCCCCCACTCTCCTCTGAGACACTGTGCAAGAGATCCTGAAATGCACTTTTCCAATTTTGCTTGGGGGAAGTGCAATACCTTGGTTTGACCCTAGAGGGGGCATCAGAGCACATAACCTGGCTCACTTACTCAAGCTCTCTGTTCAGCAGACCCTCATGGTTGTATACTGTTGCTCCTGCTCTCTGCTCCTGACCCACTGCAGGCTGATCGCTGGAGCAGAGGGTTGGATCCGATGACCTTTCTTGCAACCTCCCACCACACAGGACATCACACGTGATTCTCGCCTCGTGCTTATGCAATCGGTGGAGCAGAAATGCCTTCTGCTAGAGGGTGCAAGATGCCAGTGGGAGTGGTTTGGAGAGAAGGTGGCATGGATGAGGTTGAGGGAATGTCGCCCCAGGACCAACAGCCATTGCGTCAGAGCCTGGGAGGGGTGGATAATGGGATGGAGTCAGCCTTTCCATGCCTCTGTGCCAAGATGCATCGCACATCAGTATCACCTAGCAGGTGCAATCAGCCCAGCATAAAGGGGTAGGCAGGAAAGTGGTGTAGTTCTACAGTACTTGGGGAGCACGAGACCAGGAAGAAGGCGTCATCTTTCAGGGGTAAGGGGAGGGGAGAGGTGGTCAGTTTTTTTGCAGATTATTTTTTGAAGGAGGGCTTCTGTGTGCGTGTGTATTTGATAGACAGGGGCAGGGGTTAAATGTATTAAAGAAACATTTGCTGATGACCTAATTTTGGCTAAAAAAAAGAGAGAACAATATCCAGAAAGCAAAAAGAGTTGGCTGGTTGGCTAAAACAGAAATGAATTCTTCAGAGCTGGCATGGCTGGTTGAAAGTGTGAGCTGACAGGGCAGTTAAGAGACCCAAGAGTACCAAAAATTTAACAACAATTGGAATAATAAAAAAAAGTATCTGGAAGATTACTGCGGCGATTTAACAATTTTTGGCTGGGCTAGAATGACCCTTGTAAAGATATCTAGTAGAAACAGTGGAAAAGATGGTAAATGGAATATTAGATACGATAGGAAAGGCATATAAAATAGAATTCTATGGACCCAAGTAAGAGGTGGAAGGAAGTCCGGTGCAAACAAAGTAACAACAAAATAAGTAGATAAGTGACATAATTTTCATTTTCAATTTTGTTTATGCATACATGTTCAATGGTGGAATCTTTATTGTGTTCAGTTGTAAATTGTGAATGTTGATGTGTGTGAAAACGATGGCTGTAAATTAATTGAAAAACCAGTAAAGATGTAATTTTTAAAAAAGAGAGTGTGAGCTTTGAGCCTAGAAGTAGGGTAACCAAGTGTTCTACCTGAGTGAGGACAGGCCTCTGTTTCAGAGGTAGTGAAAGTGGTTGTCCCATCTGTTTGAAGGACTGTTAGAGCAGTGTTTCCCAACCTTTTTTGGGCAACGGCACACCTGTTTAATGAAAAAAATCTCGCGGCACACCACCATTACAGCCCCGTGACGTCAGCGCGCAGCGTCACGCCGGGAGGGACGCACGAAAGTGAAAGTTTTTAATTTTTTCCCCTCCCCCTTGCCGGGGAACCTCCAAGCTTTGGGGGTGGGAGGAGGCAGCAGAGCAAGGGACTGAGGGACGGCGGCAGCTGAGGCGGCGGCGGCTGTTGTGGTGGTGGCGGCGATAGCGGGTGGAGGAGGGGGCGGCGGCGGGAGTTGCTGCTGCTGTTGTTGCTGCTGCTGCCCGGACATGCCGGCCTCCTCCTCCTCCGCTGTCTCGCGCTCCTCCCTTTTGCACGCGCTGCCCCGCCGCTCGGCACCACCACCGCGGAGCCGCCCCCGGCTCGACGCGGATCCTCGCCGCCGCCGCCTCTCACCGCCCGACTCGCCCGCCTCCCTCCCACGGCACACCAGCCGATGTCTCACGGCACACTAGTGTGCCGCGGAACACCGGTTGGGAAACACTGTGTTAGAGGGCAATCTTATATGTGAAAGTATCCTCTATTTGAAGGGCTGTCCGGCCACCTAGTTTAAAGATAAAAAACCCCAGGAAGGGAGAATGGGAGCCTCAAAGTTGCCCATCAGCAGTTAGCACCCAGGCATCAGATGGGTCAGAGATATTTCTATTTAAATGACAGCTATTATTTCTGAATGTGCATCTATACACATAACTTTTTGTTGTTGTTTAGTCGTTTAGTCGTGTCCGGCTCTTTGTGACCCCATGGACCAGAGCACACCAGGCACTCCTGTCTTCCACTGCCTCCCGCAGCTTGGTCAAACTCATGTTTGTAGCTTCGAGAACACTGTCCAACCATCTCGTCCTCTGTCGTCCCCTTCTCCTTGTGCCCTCCATCTTTCCTAACATCAGGGTCTTTTTCAGGGAGTCTTCTCTTCTCATGAGGTGGCCAAAGTATTGGAGCCTCAGCTTCAGGATCTGTCCTTCTAGTGAGCACTCAGGGCTGATTTCCTTAAGAATGGATAGGTTTGATCTTCTTGCAGTCCATGGGACTTTCAAGAGTCTCCTCCAGCACCATAATTCAAAAGCATCAATTCTTTGGCGATCAGCCATCTTTATGGTCCAGCTCTCACTTCCATACATCACTACTGGGAAAACCATAGCTTGAACTATATGGAGCTTTGTCGGCAAGGTGATGTCTCTGCTTTTTAATAGCACTTGCAAATTTATGCCCTTTTTGGGAAATGCACCCTATCAGGAAACCAAATTCCCAGTTCAAATCTCACCTCCATTAAAGACCCATGAGAGGCAGAGCGGAGAGCCAGTCGAGGATCTGCACTCACCACACTTTGGGCAGACAAACAACTTTCCAAGAGAACCAAACTTATTTCCAGGATGAACCAGCTGTTCAGAGCACTGATTGGTTGGCCCCTTTTGACAGTGATGACACTGGAGTTGGGAGCCTGGTCCATGGAGTAAAGTCGGGTGGGGGAGCTACAGCTGAAATACTTCTATGTCCTGTAGGTTAGCCCTCCAACCAGCAGTGTGTGGATAAGGGGTCAGCAAACTTTTTCAGCAGGGGGCCAGTCCACTGTCCCTCAGACCTTGTGGGGGGCCGGACTATATTTTTTTGCGGGGAATGAATGAATTCCTATGCCCTACAAATAACCCAGATATGCATTTTAAATAAAGGGACACCTTCTACTCATGTAAAAACACGCTGATTCCCGGACCGTCTGTGGGTCAGATTTAGAAGGCGATTGAGCCGGATCTGGCCCCCGGGGCTTAGTTTGTCTACTCATGGTGTGAATAGTACTACTGGTTTGCCCTGCAGGGCTGTTGTAAGGGATGTTTCAAAGAGCTGTTTGACAGTGGATCCAACAACCTTGAAAGGTGGAAGGCCATTTGTCAAGGATGCTGTAAGTTGCATGGAGCAGGTCCCTTTCAACTCTATGATTCCATAATGCTTAAGTGCAACGGATGTAAACAATCGGGGATCAAATGCAGGGGACATGAGAGTAGCCAGGATTTATGTTAGTGGGGGGGGGCAGGACACCCACCTGTCGTCATCCTCTGTCTGGCTCTGTCTAGCCGAGTCGGAATGAAATGTCTCGACCAAATTTGTTTTAAATTACTTTCTTTTGACCCCAAGCGCTCAGAAAAAAATCTGTCAAAATCTTCAGTCATTGGAAAACTAGGAAGTTAAATAAAAAGCGAAACCATCAAAATTAACACTAGAGAGTAGCTTTCATGCGGTTAATGGGTATGTTTTGCAAAATTACAAAGAACACGCCTTTTCTCATCTTAAAAAAAAATCTGAACAAGTTTTATTGGATTTGCTGAAAACCTCAGCATTTAAATGTAGCCCATTCCCTTATCATCGTTGACCTTAGCCAGTTCTTCACTCTCCGCAAGGTACTGAATGACCGCTGTCCGATACAAGTCGTGTACGGCTGAGCAGAGCCTTTTTTGTAGTAGGGCATCTCAATTTCAAATATTCTGATTATTTCTGCTTTTCGTTAAGTACAGTATTGTTATTTATTTACTTGATTTAGGAGGGGCAGCTGCCCCCCTGGCTATGTCCATGCCAGGGGAAGTCGCAACACCCAAAGGGATGCCACAGTCTGAGGCTGTTCCCTTTGCCTGGCTTAGGAGCTGCAAAAAAGGCCCCGATTCTCCATGTCGTGGAGTCTTTCCCCCCTGAAGCAGTTGTGCTGCGAGATCCGAGCATTACAGACCAGCACCCTGTGCGGCATCACAGCTCTCAGACTGCCTGGTGCTTCGTTGGAACGATGCCCTTAAATACATACACAGTTGCCCCAAGCAACCAGCCGAGTTGTTTGTGCAGTTGGGCCAGATCTTTCATGCGGCAGAGGCAAGCAGGATGCTTAAATTGGCAACTGCCTCGGAACAGCTTGATTCTAAAAGGTGGTTTAGAGCCAATAGGTGAAGCTTTTTCAGGACCGTACCACTTCAGGCTACAAGGGGAGGAATACTCCACAATCTTTCCAACCTATGGGGGGGGGGGAATAGCTTATCAGGTTCTAGCCAATGTTAAGCATAATCAGAGCCAATCCATTGAAATCAATGGGCGTAAGTTAGTCATGTCCATTAATTTCTTCTTTTTTTGCATAATCTTTTTTTATTGAGTTTTACACTACACATTTAAATTCAAATGTTAAACATCATCATCAGCGGGGTGGCCAGCTGGCAGTGATCTACTCCCTTTTTTGGGGTGCAGGTCAAAGTTATTGAGCTTTTTTAGGGAGGAGGAGAGTCCTGTTTTTGAGGGGTGCAGGGCAAAGATGTAGAGCTTTTTTTAGGGGAGCCAAAGTTTCTGGGGTTCTTTGGGGGAAGCCAATGATCTACCAGTGATCTACCACAGATGTCCACTGATCTACCAGTGGATCATGGTCTACCTTGTTGGACATGCCTGATCATCATCATTTAGGATTCTCTGAATCCTTAGACTCCCCTCCACCCTTCCATGGTTACCATTTTCAATCTTTTTCAACTGCCTCACATAATTTCTCTGTTTTTCTTAAATAGTCCATTTCCCCCCTTAGTTTTTAGTACTTAAGAAGTGTTACTCAAATCCTGCCAAAGTTTTTAGATGTTTACAGTGTTCTCTTAAATACACGGTAATTTTTCCTCATTCCTTATTAAAGTTCCTCTCTCCTTGGTTTCTGATTTTCCCGGTCATTTTCGCCTTTTCGGCGTAGTCCATCATCTTCATCAGCCATTCGCCTCTGGTCGGGACTTTATCTTCTTTCCATCTCTGGGCCAGCAGTATCCGCGCTGCTGTTGTCACATACATAAATAATCATTTCTGTTCCTTTGGTATCTCTGCACCTAAAACTCCTAGTAAAAAAGGCCTCTGGTTCATGCCCATTAATTTCAGTGGGTCGGCCATGAGTATGACTGGTGTTGCATCCAACCCCTTATATCTATGCTTAGTTTGCTTGCTTTATGGAATTTTCTTCCCATGGAGGAACGCTGATACATCACACAAGCACACCCCTTTACCCTGAAGTGGAACAGTCCTGGAAAAGTTCATCACTTCGATTTCCCTGATCCCGTCATCGCCTCTGATAGATGTATTGCCGGGAGAGGCAATGGACTTTGGCAGCAGAGGGGGGAAGAAAAGAGAAAGACATATATGTAGGTCTGTGGTGGCAGGCATTGTCTTACTACCATATGAACCAGCTGGGATAGCTCAGTTGGTAGAGAATGAGATTCTTAATCTCAGGGTTGTAGGTTTGAGACCCACACTGGGCAAAAAGGTTCTTGCATTGCTGGGGGTTGGACTAGACGACGCTTGTGGTACCTTTCAACTCTACAGTGGTGCCCCGCAAGACGAATGCCTTGCAAGACGGAAAACTTGCTAGACGAAAGAGTTTTCCGTTTTGGAGGTGCTTCGCAAAACGAATTTCCTATGGGCTTGCTTCGCAAGACGACAATGTCTTGCAAGTTCCTGCTGGTTTTTTCCCCTTCCCCCCCTTTTTCTAAGCCGCTAAGCTGCTTATCAGCTGATCTGATCAGCAGATAAGCCGCTAAAAGCCGCTAATAGCGCTAATCTGCTAATCCTTCAATGGGCTTGCTTCGCAAGACGAAAAAACCGCTAGACGAAGAGAATCACAGAACGGATTCTTTTCGTCTTGCGAGGCACCACTGTACAGTTCTGTGATTCTATGTGGCAAGCCATGTGGCCCTAACCAACCCCATTCTGAGCAGCTGATCGGGATACTCCTTAATTCTGTTGAGAGGATACATTGGGGAATTTCCCACAATGCCCTGGAGTAACACTACATTAGGTGCTTTGCGACACTGGGGAAAATTGGGGGGAATTAAAATGGCAGCCCCCAGCCATTTTTTTGAGTGCTTTTGCTGCTGTCACTACAAAATAAGACTGAAAGGTGCCCACCAGTGTTACAGAGGGCTCATCAGAGGATACTTGGCAGAATGGCCACTTGCAATAAAGGCATTGCCAAAAAAAGAGGACGAAAGATGCTGGCAATCTGCATAACATTTGTGCATGTGCGTGCATATATATATATATATATATATATATATATATATATATATAATGGTTAAAGAGATGCAAGAAAAACATAGTGATTGTCTTTTAATCTGTTATCAACAGTTTAACATGGGCCTCTCACCAGCATTGTGTAATGGCCAGATGGCAGGTTTTGTGCTGCTGGCATCTCAACGTTCCTGCTGTGAGCATTTAAATGCATGTGCATTAGGCACAAGATGCATCCAGTTCCAACCCCGTCGAGAGTTATAACTTATAGACACCCTGGAGAGAAAGCTCTGAAGCTGGCAGAACAACAGCTTTAGCAGACTCACTAACAAAATTCTGACAAGCCCTGATTCAGAGGAGCCAATAGGAGGAAGCTGGAACGGAGGCGCTATGGGGTAAATACCAAAGGGGCACATGATAGGCAAAGCAGGGGTGGACTTTGGGCTTTAGAATTTCAGTGGTGCCCTATGTGATGCCAAAATTTGGGGCGCCCTCCCCTCTCGCCTTCTGTTCATCATTGTTGCAGCTTCCTCTCAGCTTGGCGCCCAGTGCGGGCGAACCGGTCGTGCTCCCCTAAACCCTCCTCTGGGCAAAGTGTGCTTCTGGTGGTGTCAACCAAACCGTGCCCTACAAGTTAAAGAAATAATGGTGTATTTCATATTAAGGCTCCCATGTAATATTTTCTCTGACAAAGTCTTATTGATTTTGATGGAGATGAATTTTAAGTACGCTGGTTTAGGACTGCAGGCTGATTTTAACACCCAGTTTATTTTGCTCTTTATTTACTATATTTATATTTAAGGTGCCCAGTAGGACTTTTGTTTCCTGGGCATTTATTATGACGTTATACTTAGTATGCGCAGAATACCTTCCTTCCTTCCTTTCTACTTTTCAGGTTTATACATTTCACTAACTTTACATTCACTTTGACATTTCAAAACTTGACTTCCTTCCCCCTCTTTCTGCGGTTCCTTAAATTTATTTTTAATAACCTCTGCATATCCAAATTAATTTAATTTGCTCATTTATTCATCTTTAAATATATACTCTTACGAAACTGCAGGTTGTTACAATAATCCTGCCCGTGTTCTTATCTGTTTACAATTTATCTGCAATAAACCATTTCCATTCTTTTATAAAAAGCTTAGCTTGATTTCTTATTCTTCCAGTAAGTTTCACCATTTCTGCATATTCCATAAGTTTTTGTGGCAGAATACCTTTCTGTTGAGTAATCATCGGAAAGTGAGTGGGGCAGTGGGGTAAGGGGGTCAGAATTAACTACAGTGGTATCTCAGGTTACATACGCTTCAGGTTACATACACTTCAGGTTACAGACTCCGCTAACCCAGAAATATTACCTCAGCTTAAGAACTTTGCTTCAGGATGAGAACAGAAATCGTGCTCTGGCGGCACAACAACAGCAGGAGGCCCCATTAGCTAAAGTGGTGCTTCAGGTTAAGAACAGTTTCAGGTTAAGTACGGACCTCCGGAACAAATTGAGTTCTTAACCTGAGGTACCACTGTACTTTTTTGGGGTAGTGCTTGCATCCCCCCCCCCCAGTAAGCCACAGTTTTCAATCCAGCAGCCATTCTCTCTCCATCCTGCAAAACGATGCTCTCAGCCATGGAAACTAGGGACTCCTGGGGGGGGGGCTGTGTCCGTTTTATTGCAAGGTGATAAGGTTAGCACCTGTGTGGTTGTCGATAGATAGGTATGACTTGTGGAGAGTACATAATAAGATCTTTGGGGGAAGGCACATGATGTCACCTCCTTGCCGAAGCTAAGCAGGGCCGGGCCTGGTTACTATCTGGATGGGTGACAGGCGAAAACCTACACATATACTGTATTTGCCTTGGTTTCAATGATGGAAGAAAGATGCGCTATCAAATGTAACAGCGCAAAATAAATGGATTGTTTGCTCTTGTGAGCAGTTAGGGAGCAGAAATAAAGGAAGAAATGGAATATCTATTGATGTCTTTTTCTGGTCTGCGCTAACTTGGGGACCTCGGCCTTTGAAGACAGGCCGGGGCAAGCACTTAAGCAAAGGAAGAACTGCTAGCATAAACAAGACCCATCATTTATCTGGTCTTTGGATTCTCTGAATATTCTGGACGTTCTCCAGGCCACTTGTTAGTTAAAATATGGTTGTGCTGCTTCGTAAGATTGTCCGGGGATGTTTGTTGTGCCACATGGATTTACTTGTCACTTTGGGAATGTTGATTGTAGTGTGGTAGGCAACCAGCGTGGGCAAGTGTCATAGCGGGTGACTGTCACAATTGTGAATGTGTTTATATTTGTCACAAAAGCTGTTATGTCAAGGCATGTGCAGACTGGAGTCACCATCCAGCACAGAGTTAGGCCATGTGCGCGCCATACATTAAAAGGACACGGCTTGCCCTCAAAGCACATGACACCCTCCAGAGAATCCTGGAAACTGCAGTTTGTTAAGGGTGCTGGGAATTATAGCTGTTGGGTGTTAAACCACAATTCCCAGGATTCTTGGGGGGGGGGTTCATGCACTTTAAATGTACAGTGTGTACGCAGCCTTTGGCCTACAGAAGCCTCTTTAATTTCAGTGGGACTTCAGTGTGCCTAATTGCTGTGCAATGGATTGAGATCTGCACTGTGCGCATGGTTACATACATAGCCCATAATTATAGTTAGCTGCGGATTTTCTTCACTTTGGAAAGTACATTTAAATGTGTGGGGTGTGTGTGTGGGTGTGTGGGTGCAGTAAGCAGCTTAATGCCCACTAGGGTACATTCCAGGACATTTTTATATATTTGCAGATGGAGGAATATTGTGTGTGTGTGTTGCTGCGCTGTCTAGTTTGCTTGATACCTAAAGCGGGTGTGTGGATTGTGTGAGTCTTGAGGCATGCACCGTAGGTGCCTAGTTTTTCTGGGATGAAAGTACAAGTGGGATCTGCAACAAAATGTTGCAGTGCAGCATGCTGCTGCTGAGAATACTCCATTGCATCCCCCTCCCACCTGGCTTTCTATCCTTCCCCAAACTATTAGTCAGCATTCTGTGGCCACCAAGCACATACAGTTCTCACCGAGCCGTTTTTGAGTGTACGTCCCCCATGCCTCAATTAAGAGCTCCCCCCCCTTCTTTTTTTAACTTCTGCAAACCTTGGGATTCCCCTGAGCTCATTAACAGGTACATCTTGTGTGTGGATGGTCCCGTTTTGTCTGCCTGAGTATTGAGTACTACCTAAGCACCGGGTTTTGAGACTGCAATCAGTGACTATCTATGAGGTTGTCATATATTTTGCAGTGTACAGTTTGCATTTCCCTGTATGTCTGTTGATTTATTCTAAGGTTTATAGCCTGTCCTTCAAAGAAGTATTTCCCAGGGTGGCCGACAACATCTCAAAATGAAATATAATCAATATAGAGTAACCGCAACACTAAAACAGTATGTATAACTGGATCCATATGGTGATATCCGGCATGTTAGATGCCATGCGTGTTATGGCGCATGCTTGTGAGAGCGAGAGATTAGGGCCTGTTGGTAATTGAATGTTAATTGTGTAGTGCTGTACTTTGTAGAAATGGAATTTCAGTTGTTGTTTGTACATGTGGAGTTCAAGGCTATGTGTTTTATGAATACTGGAACATAGACAGTTCAAAATGTCTTAGTGGGTAGGGCAGACAATCCAATGGTGATAACAATAATACTATATTTGACAATCTGTTGCTGTACACCGACATTTGCTGCCTGAGGCAACGTGCCCTGCCCTACCCATTGGTAATTTAAGCATTTTCGTAGGATATGTGTGTATAAAACAGTGACTAAAGGTAACATTAAAAAGCTACATTGCAAAATCTTAATATGACTGAGAGATGTGGTTAAATTTTATTTTTTAAAGCAGTAAAAGCAGGAATCCTTCAGCCCCAAAGTTGTGTCTCTAATTACAAGTATATATGGAGTCAAGCTGTGGCTATTCAGTCGTCATGGAATATCACTCTGCACATGTTCACTCCTAGATTTCCTATCACTCACATATTCCTGGGCTGATCCTTGTAAATAACACAAAAAAGCCCCAGTTTTTGAAGCTACATGTTTGATATGCACAACTTGATGGGCGCTCTGCGATCACACACAGTGTGGTGCTTGTTTTATTGTAGGCGTGGCGTCCAATTTAGAACCTGTAATATTGAAGGTGGGCAGTGGACAATTTGGGTTATGCATTAGACACGCATTCTATAAAAACCTTTTTAAACGTCATCTGCGTCTTTCAGGCTTGCTGTGAGTCTGCAAATAGTTTTTTTGTGGGGGGTAAGAACAGTGCATATCTGAAGGTATACTGGGTGTGCTCTCTTGGTGTGCAAAGAGAGAAAACCGCTGTACGTTTTGGGTGCAGATTTCCGTAGAGTTGATCGCTGTGGCTGATGTACGCCTCCCCGACCAGACACATGCGTTTCAGGGGGGCTGTTTCTCTCACCTACAAGGGTGTTGTATGTGGAGCCTTGGCTTAGTGACAGCAAACACCCTGAACAGAAGCAAGAAGGGGTAAGCTGAGAGGCCCGCCTGGCCTAAATTGCTGATCCCAGGGGATTCTGCTGCAGCCAGGGGGTTGGGTTACCTTAGCGGTTGGGCAAGAGCCGCTCAAAACCAGGCAGCTAATTATAAACGTTTCTTGGCCCTGCCTCCTTCCTCGGAGCAGCACGGAGCCCAGTCTTCTCTCCCTGCCCCTAATAGGACACAGGGTCCCCGAAAAGGCAATGTGAGACGGAGCCCAGGAAAGGTCAGGCAGGCACTCAGGAAGGTATGAAGGCCTTACAGGTGGGAAAGTGCTAAATCAATGTCTCCCGGAAGAGGCTCAACAAGCCCTGAAGCAGTTGTGCTCTGCTGGGTTTAACCCACATCCAAGTGCTGAAAACAAATCAAATACAGTGGTACCTCGGGTTACATACGCTTCAGGTTACAGACTCCGCTAACCCAGAAATACAGTGGTACCTTGGGTTACATACACTTCAGGTTACATACGCTTCAGGTTACAGACTCCGCTAACCCAGAAATAGTGCTTCAGGTTAAGAACTTTGCTTCAGGATGAGAACAGAAATCGTGCTCGGGCAGCGCGGCAGCAGCAGGAGGCCCCATTAGCTAAAGTGGTGCTTCAGGTTAAGAACAGTTTCAGGTTAAGTACGGACCTCTGGAACGAATTAAGTACTTAACCCAAGGTACCACTGTACCCCAAAACAAAAGAAGGATCCTTAACTCGGGGAAGAAGAGAGGAAGGGTGCCAAGGGAGACTCTGTATGGCGACTTCATGGTGGCAAATCACACGCTCCATCCTTCCTATCCTGCCAGGGATTATGGGACTAGGTCGCATCTGGTGGCAAACAAGGAGCAATGCGGTTTGCTGCTGAGAAGCCTTTTCCTAGCCTGCTTGCCTTCCCTCTGCCCCCTGCTTTCCTAAAATAAAACTATTTGCTCCCTTTGGAGAAGAGAGGGTGTGGAAGCAGATGAGGTGAGTGCGAGAGCAGTGCTATTTTTCTCGACAAAGAAGTGCCGGAACTCACCATGAACTCACCTTGCTCTCTTATAATGGCAATGGCGTCCACCTGAGAAGTGCCGGAACTGAGTTCTGGCAAGTCTCAGCTGAAAAAAATCCCCGGAGTGAGAGCCTGCTTTGAGCTTGCACCAGTCCAAAGGAGAGCTGGGCCGAACTCAAATTGGGGGCTTCCATTGAAGTCTGGGGGCTTGCATTTTTAGGTCCCTCCATTTTGAATAACTGGCCCATACAGTGGTACCTCGGGTTAAGTACTTAATTCGTTCTGGAGGTCTGTTCTTAACCTGAAGCACCACTTTAGCTAATGGGGCCTCCTGCTGCCGCCGCGCCGCCGGAGCACGATTTCTGTTCTCATCCTGAAGCAAAGTTCTTAACCCGAGGTACTATTTCTGGGTTAGCGGAGTCTGTAACCTGAAGCGTATGTAACCTGAAGCGTATGTAACCCGAGGTACCACTGTACTGAAAAGCAAAGCCATCTACTCTTCCAAATGACCAGGGCAATGTTTTGCTTGTTTTTCTGGTTGTTGGGCAACGCTTCACAGGACCAGTTGCAGGTTTCCAGAGGCCCAGACTGCCGCAGGCTCCAGTAGACATCTCCCCCCCTAGTTCCACAAGCTTTCTAAATGCACAAAGCACAGGAAAACTCCCCTCTCTTCTTCCTTTTCCTCCTCCTCGTTTCCTTTCTGGTGCTGATTTGCAGGCCTGCCATTTTTGTCGCCCGCTGCCAGGGCCTGAGATTTTCACCGCATGAGGTGGAATAGACTCGTTACTCGAGGCCGGCTGAAGTATTTTGGCACCCGCGGCAGAAAAACCGCACACGCGCTCCACCCAGGGAGTAAAAATGCAATTGTAATAAAATGAAATAAGTAAGAATTTGCAGCCCTTTCACAACATCCCCACTGTGGACTCCTAACCATATTTTTAGTTCGGTACAGCACACCCCCTCCTCCAGTTCTGGGGGCTTTTCAGGACAGGCAATGGAGATCGTAAGCAGAGTAAAAGCAGAGCAGAATAATTCCCATCCCCGTAATGTGTGAAGTTAACTTGCTTGGGAAAAGCAAGTAGAAACCAGAGCCCTTTGAAATACAGCAGTGCTTCAAGAGGCAGCGGCTGCATTCTAGTCAGCAGTGAGTTAGGACAAATTCAGACCTTCGAAGTGTCCCTATTTTCCAGGGATTTACGGAAGGCATCCTAGTTTCTGATTTGATCCCCGAATGACCCGCTTTTCCTTAGGACACCCCTATTTTCATCAGATAAATGTTGGAGGGCACAGAGTTGTGCGACCGCTGAGCCAAGGAGATAATTAACTAGGCAGCCTTTAGAAGGCATCTGAGAAGGCATAGGGAAGGTTTTTTTTAATGTTTAATGTTTTATTATGCTTTTATATATGTTGGAAGCTGCCCAGAGTGGCTGGGGCAACCCAGTAGGATAGGCAGGGTATAAATAGCAAAATTATGATTAATGTTATTACGGAATAGGATGTCCCTATTTTCATCGAAGAAATGTCAGAGAGTACAGTGGTACCTCGGGTTAAGTGCTTAATTCGTTCCGGAGATCCGTTCTTAACCTGAAACTGTTCTTAACCTGAAGCACCACTTTAGCTAATGGGGCCTCCTGCTGCTGCCGCGCTGCCGGAACACGATTTCTGTTCCCATCCTGAAGCAAAGTTCTTAACCCGAGGTACTATTTCTAGGTTAGCGGAGTCTATAACCTGAAGCATCTGCAACCTGAAGCGTATGTAACCCGAGATACCAGTGTATGCAAGTTTGAGGGTCTTGCCAACCTCTATAGCAGGCATGGCCAAACTTGGAGCTCCAGATGTTTTGGGACTACAACTCCCATCATCTGTAGCTAACAGGACCAGTGGTCAGGGGTGATGGGAATTGTAATCCCAAAACATCTGGAGCACCAAGTTTGGCCATGCCTGCTCTATTGCGAGGATGGAGAACTTGTGGCCCTCCAGCTGTTGTTGAACTGAAACTCTCATCTTTTCCAGCCATCGCTGGCAGGGGCTGATGGGAGTTGGAGTTTGATACCATGAAGTGGTCCGTGGTTTCCTCAGAGCTCTGCTTTCTCCAAGAACGAGGCAAGCCTCCTCCGTGAGTTGTAGGGTGTGGACAGCTGCGGAGGAAAAAGTGGGGTTTGTTTCCCGTTGCCCTTCGGTGTGTCGTCACGCTTGCAGAAGGAAGACCCAAAGCCTCTGGGATCCACGTTTCCATCTTCCACGGTCCTGTCTCCCAACGGGAGCTATGCAAAGCATCCTGGAGCTAAGCTGAGCCCTGCAAGGTTCTGGCGGAGCCTGGGCGACAGCTGGACCCCTCCGTCGCTCATCTCCCTGCTCCTTTGGCCCCGGAGGTTGGGTTATTATTGATCGCCGGTCGCGATGGCTCAGCACTCTGCACCTGGCTATATTAGGGGGTCAGGACAGGCGGGGAAAAAGGAGTCGATGCTGGTGGCTTTATCGGGAGGCGGGCGGTGTGGGCTCAGCGCATAGTGGGAATGGAACAGGGATGACATCATGCAGAAGGACTCGCTTTCCAAAAGGAGAGGTGCCAGGGCTCAGGCCTGCCTTTCCCACAGTGAAATATACTCGGAGTCGAGAGTGGATTTCATGCTCTTTACTCAGCTCATAGTAGTGAGGAATGCAAGTTCCCCAAAAATATCTGCTTTATATACATTATTCACACAATGGGCCGCACGTGATTGGCTAATTCTGGGATTCTCCTATAGGCCAATCAGGTTGCAGATTCACTTCCACCTGGAGCTGGATTGGGTGGCTCCTGCGGACCAATCGTACTGCTGCATTGTTCTAGGACCAATCAGACGGCTGCATTCTGAACCTATTGTTCTAGGACCAATCAGACTGCTGCATTTTGGATCCTATTCAACTCAGTACATAACACACAGGTTTTGGGGGGCTCTGGGAGCGGCAGAAGGACAAATTGTCATTCTGTTGGACAATGATCACCTGAACAAGGGGGGGGGGGAGCAAAGGGTTGAGCTGCGGAGCAACTGATAAACTTAGAACAGGGGTCAGCAACCTTTTTCAGCAGGGGGCCGGTCCACTGTCCCTCAGACCTAGTGGGGGGCCGGACTATATTTTGAAAAAAAATAATGAACAAATTCCTATGCCCCACAAATAACCCAGAGATGCAGTTTAAATAAAAGCACACATTCTACTCCTGTAAAAACACACTGATTCCCAGACCATCCGTGGGGCAGATTTAGAAGGTGACTTAGAAAATAGAAAACACTTGTATAAAATATTACTTATTTGGGAATTATAAGGACAGAACTACCTAAATTGTATAGAAATTAATTATGTATGCTGCTACTACAGCAGCGAGAATGTTACTTGCCCCAAAATGGAAAGAAGCAGAAGTCCCAGTAAAGGAAGAATGGACACAAAAACGTATGGAATATGCAGAAATGGCGAAACTTACCAGAAGAATGAAAAATCAAGATAACAAACTTTTTTTAATAAAAGAATGGAAATGATTTATTGGATATTTACAGATAAATTGCAAACAGATAAAAACATTAGCCTGATTATTGTAATAACCTGCAATTTTGTAATAACCTGAGTATATATTTAACGTAGATAATTAAATGAGCAAGTTAAATGAATTTGGATATGCAAAAGATATTAAAAAACAAATTTAAGGAACCGCAGAAAGAGGGGGAAGGAAGTCAAATTTTGAAATGTTAAATGGATTGTAAAGCTGATGAAATGAAACTATTCTAAAGGGAAAAGTCATGTTTGTTGTTTTTGTTTAGATGATGCATACAGGTGTCAACGAACATATTAGAAGAGACACATACCCTGTTTTCTATCACGCAGGAGGGAACGCCTTTTTAAAAAAATGCGGTGCTTCCAATCTGCAGTTTTTATAAGTGCTACTTTTAGAAAAGATTAGTACTTGCCTCAATTAAAATATAATATAATTTGAAAACAAGTATACATTTTTTTTTTTAATGGTGATTCATCAGAGGCACCTTTACAGTCAGTCACACTAATTTTAGCTGATTTTTCATTCAACAGTCTGGGGAGCAAGTACTACAAAATGCCAGTAACCTGGAAGCAAACATAGCTCAATTCCAATGCTGATTCACAAATGTTTCAGACAGTTAACTGGTACAAGCAGTTGCATCTTGCCTTTAGCAGTTGCCTCGTGTTTAATAACCCTTTTAGATAGCGGGTTTTTATTTTCCCCCAACTGGAGCTATTTTCCATCATTAGGAAGATTGCATTCATTTCTGCTCCCGTACAAGGTTGTGAATATGAGCAAGATACCTTCTTGCATGCAAATGACTGTAACAGGCCACCTTTGCATTAGCACTGGTTAAAATGGGATTAGATGTTGCCTTGTTGGACGGGAGCCTTTTCGGCTCGGCAAAAACGCTCCAAATGTTCTTGGTTCTTGTCTGGATCAATATGAAACTACTTGATGATTTCTGATGCGGCCGGCTGCACCGTATCGATTTTAGGTGCTTTTATTCCATTGTGATGTTATTGCTTTTTATACTGTTGGCAAAGCACGAGGCCTGCTGTTTTAATGGACCTGGCAACTTTATGGCTTGCTTGTTGCTTCAAATGTCTGGGTTTTTGTTATTTTATGGCATAAATAAGTGAATCAGCTATAACGTCCATAAATGCAGTCCCTTTAGTTTTTTGCTTAACCTGGGTCTGAAACCTTGGCTTGACAGGAGGACGAGGGCTTTGTATTATACATAGTGCTGTTTTGCTTCCCTTTCCCCAAGGGGAATTATGGGTAGGGGCCATAGTTCACCGGTAGAGCACAATCCCGAGATAGAGCCATAGAATTGTAGAGTTGGAAGGGACCCCGGGGGTCATCTATTCTAACCCCCTGCAACACATGCTGAAAGTTCCATTTTCAATTTAATGTTGTTTTATATTTTGCGTTGCCTTGTACAGTGGTACCTTGGGTTACAAACGCCTCGGGTTTCAAACACTTCGGGTTACAGACTCCACTAACCCAGAAGTAGTACCTCAGGTTAAGAATTTTACCTCAGGATGAGAACAGAAATTGTGTGCCAGCAGGAAGCCCCATTAGCTAAAGTGGTACCTCAGGTTAAGAATGGTTTCAGGTTAAGAACGGACCTCGGAATGAATTAATTTCGTAACCAGAGGTACCACTGTACAGGACATCTTAACAACCAAGATTAAAAACACACAAAATTGTTTAAATCAACAGGCCCTTTCATTCCCTTGCATCTCTGGCTAGAAGTACCAGATAGCAAGTGATGCATAAGAACTCTGCTTGAAACGTTGGAGGGCTTCTGGTAGTTTGTGTGGACAATACTGAAGTAGATGGACAAAATAACTGTCAGCTTACTATGTTGTGCACCAGCAAGTATGATATGGGCTTAATTGAGACATCGTACCAGACCATGGTGTATGGTCATTGGAGTTTGAGCAAACCATGGTTTGAGCTTCCAAATATACAGGCAAACCATAGTTTATAGTTGCATCTCCGCTTTCATTTTTGCAACTCCTCTTTCTAAGTGCAGGGGCTCTGGAGACATAACAAGTCTGGCAGCTCCACAGTTGATCGATTCAGAGATAATGCCAAACCATAGTTTGCACATATCATGGTTCCTATACCCAGCTCAAACCATGGTTTCCAATCCTGGTTTGATGGATGATTGGAAACCATGGCTTGCCAATTTAGGCCTCACACTTCACAATAAAGCTTCCATGGCCATGGCTTGTCATGATAGCTGGACTGAGGCAATAGTGTTTGTATCTGGCTTGCTTTTAATGCATGCCAGAACTCAGCCCCAGAACTTCTTTTCTGCTGCAGGTGGGCATTCTGAGGGGAGGACAATTCTGAGAATAGAGATACAGGCAGGGATAAAGTTAAGCGTTTCACCCTCACTCACCTTTCTTCTTTTATTCTTTCCTGATGACAGCCTCCAATGGTTGCTCTTCATTACAGATAGAGCTGTAACAGTTCTCACTTTTCCTGTGCTTCCTTCCCCCGTTGGTTCCATCCCACAGTCATGATTTATCTCCCTTAGCACCCTGCTTCCTGGGTCCACTCCCCTAACCAGCCAGTGGCAACAACCCCAATTCCTCCAGGCTCATCCTTACCATTTTTCTGCTTCTCCTCTGCAGTCCCCCTATTTGCGCCCCCAAATCCACACCTCCTTCCTCCTCCTCCTATAGGTGGTAATTAGGGCCCTCGCTCTGGATTAACACCCCCAGCAGACGCATTTACACATAAGGGGCATGGAAAGCTGGAGAGCAGCCTAAAGCCTGGAAGGCACTGCAAGGGGCGGGATGGAACATGCCCAACAGGTGGGGTTGGGTGTGCAATATATGCCAGTAGATGATTTACATTGTGTGGGTTCCACTGAATTCAAAGATCAAAACTGATGTTTCTGAGTCCTAAAGTTTAGGACCTAAACACTCTGTTGCCTTGCATTTTTTCACATCAAAATGTCTTGTCTTATTTTCCACAAACGCGTGTGTGAAAACTCTTCCATTTGTCCACCGTATTTCTTTTCCACCTTGCTCTTCTGTACTAGACACAATAAAACTCCTGCTTCTTAATAACTTTCCTAAGCCTCCCATTCTACAGATTTCTCTACACTCTCTTTTGGTCACATTGGCTTTCCTCCTTTGACCAAAGTGCAATAAAGGTAAAGGTAAAGGGACCCCTGACCATTAGGTCCAGTCGTGACCGACTCTGGGGTTGCGGCGCTCATCTCGCTTTATTGGCCGAGGGTGCCGGCATACAGCTTCCAGGTCATGTGGCCAGCATGACTAAGCCACTTCTGGCGAACCAGAGCAGCACACGGAAACGCCATTTACCTTCCCGCCGGAGCGGTACCTATTTATCTACTTGCACTTGACGTGCTTTCGAACTACTAGGTTGGCAGGAGCAGGGACCGAGCAACGGGAGCTCACTCCGTCGCGGGGATTCGAACCGCGACCTTCTGATCAGCAAGTCCTAGGCTCTGTGGTTTACAATAGATCCACTTAAAAAGAAGAGGAAAAGAAACAGACTTTTTTGCAGTTAGGAAAGTGATGGAGAAATGGATTGAAAAGTGCGGAATGGATTGATGGTTAGCAGGAAGGTGGATAAATACCGTACAAGCAAATCAGGACAAATGCAGAAAGAATTGTATATTACTTATTGTTGTCTATAACTTTCCTGCAAACAAATAAGAATGAATGTTCCATGAGGACCAACTACAAGCCAGCCACCACGCAAGTTTTGGAGGAGCCCTCAAGTGGAAGAAATGGATCAGGTCCACCTTTTCTCTTTAGTTGTAAGAGTCAATAGCTACACCTTCCCCTCTTTCTTCAACTCCCTCCTCTAAATGTACCATTTCTCTGAAGTATCCAGCTTAACCCTGCTGGACCTTCCATGCTGAAGTGACCTGTGAGGAAAAATGAAGGCAGGAACTGATGTCTCAATGGTGCAACAAGTTTTGAGCCACAATTCCAGCTCAGCTTCAGGCAAGAGAGTAGCTGCAATTTGGGCTTTGCTTTTGGTGGCAAAATGTATTGGATTGGCACTGAACCCCTCAGTCATAACACAACCTGCACCCCCAAATAAAGACAACTACGGTATGTGTATGCAGTTGCTCACACAATCATCTCTTGATCCCCTTTCTTCTCTCCCTCCCCGCTTTCAGCATTTAGATTGTGTTCCTTGGGGGCAAGTACTTGTCTTTTGGTGTGGTGTGGGGAGGCGGGGGTACTTCGTAAAGCTCTGCGTGCCTGGGATGCATATCACCACTGCCATATTTTTGGAATCAGTGTGCATATTTGACTATATATCAAATTCAAGCGGCTCCTTATCCCCTTCCTTCTATTCTGGCTCCTGATCAGTCTTACTTTCATCCTTCTGTAGCCGCAAAGAAGAAAGAGGTGAAGAAGAAGGAGGACCCAAAGGCAGTGAAGAAAGAAGAGAAGAAAGAAGAGGCGAAAGAAGAGGCGAAAGGTGGGGCCAGGAATGTTCAGGCACATGCTGGCTAGCAGAGAGTCATGCTCCAGTCATAATTTTGGGGGAGTGGGAGAATGAAGAGCTGTGGGACCCCTATTTCCCCCCACAGAACTACAGTTCTCAGCGTACTTTAACAGCTTGCGGAATTGTAGCTCTGTGAGGGGAACCGGAGTCTCCGAACAACTTGCAGCGCCCTTAACAAACGGCAGTTCCCAGAATTCTTTGGGGGAAGCCATGCTTGTTGAAAGCGGTTTGATACTGCTTTAAATGTATGGTGCAGATGGGGCCGTGGCTGAAGTCCTTGTGTTTGATTCCCAGGAAATCCTGTTGCATGGTGCCATGTAACTGTTGCCTTGAATGAAAAGGCCATGTATTTGGCTCGAGTGGCTTTCATTAATTAGATTTCTAGTTGAATAGGAGGGCAATATTATTCCTGAATTTCCAGAATTGAGAGGGGGAGAGTTTGTGCACCCTGTAACCTACACAAAGATATTCTGCCCATCCTCCTGGCCAGCATTAAACTTTCATCTTCTGGAGTGTTGCCGTAGAAAGCTCTGACTCCCAACTAATAAACTGCAGACCTCCGCCAGACTGTTTTAATTAAATAAATGGCACAGAGGTAAGATGATATGTTTTACTGGAAATGCTGGCCCAGTAAAAAAGTGGTGCTTTGCTGATTTTGCAACCTTCCCTCATGGCACTGAGAAGGACATTACTGTCCTTTTAAAAAAATTAAAAGCCAAAATTAGACAATATGTATTTAAAGCAGGCAGTCACATAAGACACAAGACCGATCTAGACCCCAGATCCTTAAGCCATAAATGCAGCTTCTACACAAAGGTTTGGCCATCACATACTTAACAAAACATACTGGTTCGTTTTATGCATCATGTGAGCTGATATGAAACATAGCTGCACAGATTTCTGATTATTCTTCATAAGGGATGTCCTGGAACAGAACAGGAACAAAAGTAAAATACATTCATACCTTGGATCCCAAACGCCCTGGAACTCAGACATTTTGGCTCCCAAACGTTACAAACCTGGAAGAGATTGTTCTGATTTGCAAACTTTCTTTTGAACCCGAATGTCCGACGGGGCTTCTGTGGCTTCTGATTGGCTGCAGGAAGCCGCGATTTGGTTTTCAGATGTTTTGGAAATCGAAGGGATTTCTGGAACAGATTCTGTTCGGCTTCCAAGGTACAACTGTACAAACTTCAAGATCTAGAGAATATTCACCAGACTTACAAGCTTCAGGCAATGGGGAAATATACTTTGAGTTGTGGAGAAACACCACCATGGTTTGGGTCAAGGTTCTAACATTATTTATATTTTTCCCCTTTTCTGTGTCCCTTAGCAGAGGCTCCGGCAGAACAGGCACCATCAGGTGAGGTCCAGAGATTGCAGCCTGGAGAAAAATGTCCTTAACATCTGCTGGTATTGCTTGTATATTGGTTATATGTGTTTCCATATGCTCTGTACCCAGAGACATACCACTCCTTGTGTATAGAAGTTCTCACAGCTACCTGTCGAGATGTCCCACCTTCCATCAATAAGTTGTCCCATGCCTACTCATAGCTTCTGCAGGGCTTTGAATAAATATCAGCTTCTTCCCTGAGGTGTATCCCTACCCTTCAGTGATATCCTACCCCAATACCTATTGCCTGCTGTTGCTGCTACTACTGGACGCGGGTGGCGCTGTGGTCTAAACCACTGAGTCACTACTACTACTACTGCTGCTGCTGCTGCTGCTGCTGCTGCTGCTACTGCCTTTTGATACCTCCTCCAGCAGTGAAACGGTGTTTTCGTGCGCTCTGGTTTCTGTCATGGTGTTCCGTTGCGCCAGAAGCAGTTCAGTCCTGCTGGCCACGTGACCTGGAAAGCTGTCTGTCGACAAACACCGGCTCTCTCAGTCTAAAAGCGAGATGAGTGCCAAAACCCCATAGTCACCTATGACTGGACTTACCTGTCCAGGGGTCCTTTACCTTTACCAGCAGTGAAAATATAGCCACATGTTTGAACCATCTGGGACTCTCCATTGTGTCAGTGAGGGATGCAGGAGAACTTTTCCTCTTAATCCCATGTGAGTTGTACTACTCATGAGTGGGCCCCATGGATTGTGGCCTACCTGTGCCCTGTCCCCTGGGAACATTGGAAGCTGCCTTACACTGAGTCAGGCCTAGCTTTTTATTGTCTACACAATACTCCAGCCCTACCTGGAGATGCCAGGAATTGAATGCGGAATGTTTGCGTGCAAGTTAGATGCTGTGCCACTGAGTTGAAGCCCTTCCTCCTCTTACCCTCAGGGCAGCCATGCCTGTCAGAAGCAGCCCCCAGGGCAGCCATGCCTGTCAGGAGTTCAATCTACACTCGAGTAGGACCCTGGCAGAGACACATGCCCAACTGGCATGTTCCCTCCCTCCTGGTCGATCGTTCGGGAACTTCAAAAGCTTTCTTCAGCCCAAACATCACAGCGATCGATGCCAACTGACACCGGCACACTTAGGGATCCGCAGAGTTTGTGCATCATGCGTAACAGACCTCAGCAACTCAGCATTTTGGCTAATCTACTTTATGTACATATAAACACAGACAGAGCACTGCAACGTGGCTCCCTCTCTCTCTAGCATCAGACAGCAAAGAGAAAAAAAGGACAATAGTCCCACTTCATGGAAAACAGTAAGACAAACGTCCTGTCTCCGTCACTTCCCACTCTGTGGAGTCAAAACATACACTGTCATGTGATAGACAACAATCCCATGACTGCAATCATGGAGCAGGAATTCTAACAATGCCCACACCCCCTGCCCTGAAGAACCCCGCTACTCCCAAATCACCCTGTTTCAGCTTCCAGCTCACCTGCAAGGCGTGACTCATTCTTCACCTTCCCTTCCCTCTTTTTCAGATGAAGGTAAAGGGGAGCCCTCCACTCAGTCTGACGCACTCTTCCTCAAGAAGCCAGAAAGTGCCTTAATAGAAAGTGGTAAGTGGCAGAGCAGAATTGCACCGGGGGGCCCCGGCCCAAGCATTAGGCACAGTGAGGAGGCTGCCTCGAGGGGGTATATGTGACATTCCCAGGCAGTCTGTCCTCCAGCTACAGATTAGACTCTGACTGGCTCACCTTCAGTAACGTGACTGAAGCTAGTGCCAAATTCAAACCACGACGCTACTTTGGAGGTGAATCAGATAGGCAAGTTAATAAACAGACACGGGTGGCCCCATCACTTTCAGTTTGGTCCTAATCGTGTGGTGTACAAGGGTCCCTCCAGAGTGGTGTTTTTGTCGCAGGAGTATTCTGTAATGTGTTCTTTAGCATGGTGCATTGGTGGCGGATTTAACCTGCTTTGGTTTGTTCTGTGATTGGCATACGGAGGCGTTATAGCACAACAAAAGCAGGACAAAAACTGAATCAGAATGGTCCTGGGATTCCAGCAGGATAGGCATTGATTGGAAATGAAGCGGTGTAACCACTCCATGTCTTTTGAAGGCACAAACAGTATTGAAATTGGAATCCTCTCTCTCTCTCGCTCTCTCTGTGTGTAACCACTCTGATAGCATCATGAGCACAAATTGTCATGAGTGCAAAGTAAAAATGATGTCCATGGTCAAAGAAATGAAGTGGGTTGGGTTTTTTTGAGCCAGTGGTTGACAGCTACACTGGACTAATGAATTCGGAGGGAAATGGCATTCATAAACTGCTTTAGACCACCGATCCACCCAGCTCACTACTGTCAACACTGGCAAAGGCTCCCCAGAGTTTAAGAGAGAGGGGCGTTTCCTAGAGATGCCAGAGACCAAACTTGTACCACTGTCCATCTCATGACATCTTTGTGTTTTGCACCATCTGCTGGCGCTTGAGCAGTTTCTTCTGCAAAAGCCCCATGGAGGCTTTGACTTTAGATGAGAGGCGATTCCTTCTTAAGTGGAGGAAGTTGTGACTTCCATGCGTCCTGTCTTGTCTTTCAGGGAAAGATGTTGATATCGTAGTGCAGGTGAACGGGGCTCTGCTGCCTTGCAAGCCCACCGTCAAATGGTTCAAGGGGAAATGGCTGGAGCTGGGTATCAAGAGCGGACTGAGGTTCCAGTTCAAGGACAGCTTCGACAAGGAGAAAAACGTGAGTCCCAGAAGAAGGAAAAGTGAAGGGTTTGGCCAGGGGCAAATCAGCTCTCCTATGGTTCGTTGCCTTCTTAAACTCATACCAGGCTGTTGCAATTATTTATTCATTTGTAAACCGCCTTTTACATGATGATCCTTTCTTGCAAAGGATCCTGGGAATTATAGTTTGCAAAGGTGACAGAGAATTCTCTGTTAATTGAGATTGAGGCATGCCAGGCTTTGTCCGGATCATCCTCAAAAGGCTACGGCGGAAATGGTCGCCACTAACGAACCTTAATCCTCCTGGTTATTCTTTGCTTGCTCCCGAAGGTTTACACCTATGAGCTAAAAATTGGCAAAGTGGTAATCGGAGACCGAGGGGACTATCGCTTTGAGGTGGCAGCCAAGGACAAGTTTGACAGCTGCACCTTCAACATCGACGTGGAAGGTACCACCAGGAGCCCTAACTCAGTAAACGCTAAAGGAGTCATCCTAGTGCAAGCGGGGTTAGGATCCGGTGGAACTCCCAGCACAACTGGGCCACACCATAATCAGCTAAACTGCAGGTACACAGGGACCCAGCCGGCTGAACTGAGCCCAGCGGATCTTAAACTGGCATATGTCTTGAAAAGGGGGCATTCTAGGGGTGTGACCTGGGAACCTGGCATAAGTTAAGCTGGCAAACACCATTATGAAGGTTTGTTTTCCCTCTGTAACCCCATTACTGCTTCCTGCCAGCTTCTCATATATAAGATTGCTCCTTAAATAACCTTATCCTTTGGAGGCAACATCCTTCCCTGTGGTCTTGTAAGTGTGAACCCATCACATGTGAAATCTGAACCACAAGAACACATTGAGCGGCATTCTTGCTGCCTGTTTCCACCTCTGGAACTCCCTTCCCCTGGATATTTATTTCTTTATTTGTCTGTTTGGATTCCTAGTCTATTCCCCCTGTCCCAAGGGCTCATGGCAGCTGGCAGGTATAATAATAATAATAATAATAATAATAATAATAATAATAATAATAATAATTATTATTATTATTATTATTATTATTATTATTATTATTATTATTATTATTATTATTATTTATTATTATTATTTATACCCCGCCCATCTGGCTGGGTTTCCCCAGCCACTCTGGGTGGCTTCCAACAAGATATTAAAATACAATAGTCCGTCAAACATTAAAAGCTTCCCTAAACAGGGCTGCCTTCAGATGTCTTTCTCTTGGTAGTAGAGGTATCCTTGCCCTTGATGTGCGTGTAGTCTGAGAAATCTATCCAAGGCCCAAGACTGGTCCTGAAAGACCTACATTGGCTCCCAGTATGTTTCCGAGCACAATTCAAAGTGTTGGTGCTGACCTTTAAAGCCTTAAACTGCCTAGGCCCAGTATACTTGAAGGAGCGTCTCCACCCCCATCATTCAGCTCAGACACTGAGGTCCAGCTCCAAGGGCCTTCTGGCGGTTCCCTCACTGTGAGAAGTGAGGTTACACGGAACCAGGCAGAGGGCCTTCACGGTAGTGGCTCCCTCCCTGTGGAACGCCCTTCCATCAGATGTCAAGGAGATAAAACAACTATCTGACGTTTAGAAGACGTCTGAAGGCAGCCCTGTTTAGGAACGTTTTTAATGTTGGATGTTTTATCATGTTTTTAATATTCTGTTGGGAGTCGCCCAGAGTGGCTGGGGAAACCCAGCCAGATGGGTGGGGTATAAACAAACAAACAAACAAACAAACAAACAAACAAACAAACAAATTATCATCGTCATCATCATCATCATCACTATCTTTCCAAAATATGATTCCTGCCTTTTAAAAATGTGCAGAACTCTGCAGTGGCATGAGTTTAATATAATTCCCTAATCACCTTTACATTTTTTACTGTACCTTACCTGAGTACTGTACCTACTCTGAGTAACAAGAGTAAAATAATTTATGAAAAATAGTAAAAATGGCAGAATGAATCACGACAGCCCAGAGTTTCCGTGGCACCTTAAAAGATCCATGGAGGGGCAAGCTTTCGTCCACTGCACCAGGTGAATAAAAACTCTCTGGATCCCACACAGCACAATGTTACTGAGGTGCCCTGAGGATAGAGGTGTTTGTGGGTGGCTGAGTTCCCTTTCTGCATGTGGCTTGCTAAGGTATTAATCCGGCCTTAACCAAGATGGCGCCCTCCAGGTATTTTGGCCTACAACTCCCATCAGCCCCAGCCAATACGGCCACGCAGGACTCATGGGAGGTGTGGTCCAAAATGGACTGGTGGTAATTGTAGTCCAAAACACACAGAGGGCGCAAGCTTGGCAAAGGTTGGAATAAGCTGAGACACTCTTATCAAGGGAAGAGCCAACTAGGTTCAAGATAACAGTTTTAGAGGGACGCGGGTGGCGCTGTGGGTTAAACCACAGAGCCTAGGACTTGCTGATCAGAAGGTCGGTGGTTCGAATCCCCGCGACGGGGTGAGCTCCCGTTGCTCGGTCCCTGCTCCTGCCAACCTAGCAGTTCGAAAGCACGTCAAAGTGCAAGTAGATAAATAGGTACCACTCTGGCGGGAAGGTAAACGGCATTTCCGTGCGCTGCTCTGGTTCGCCAGAAGCGGCTTAGTCATGCTGGCCACATGACCCGGAAGCTGTACACCGGCTCCGTCGGCCAATAAAGTGAGATGAGCGCTGCAACCCCAGAGTTGGCCATGACTGGACCTAATGGCCCTTTACCTTTTTACCAGTTCTTGAAGTCTGTTTTCTTCTCTTCCAGCACCAAGGACAGAGGATACCGGCGTGCTGCAGGCTTTCAAAAGGACGTAAGTGTCACTGGTTAGAGCACAGACTCTTAGGCTGTGCCTTGATCTGCTGCTCAGGAGCCTGAGCCAGTTCAATGGGTTATATCTGATCTGGGGTTATATCTCCCCTCTTCTTCTTCTTGCAGAGGGGAAGGCGGCAAAGACGATACTGCTGGAGAGCTGGACTTCAGCGGGTTGCTGAAGAAGAGGTAGGTGAAGAATGGAGAATAAGAACACAATACGAGGCCTCCTAGATCAGACCAAAGGCCCAGTATCCATGTCCGTTAGAAACCTGCAAGCAGGACCTCAGCCCAAGGAGCAACTCTCCCGATTAGTGCACGCCAGCAAGTCAGAGCATAGCTGGTCACTGTTGATAGCCTCATCTGCATGAATCGGTCTAATCTTTTGAAGCCATCCCGGTTGGTGGCCGTCAGAGGATGGAGTACGTTAAGAGGTGGGGAAACAGCAGTCCTACCCCGTCCCCCAGCTTAATGCATAACACAGGAGACACAAGGGAAACGGATGGGCAAGGGTTGAAAATAATTTACAAGGCATGCTTGGGCAAATGAAACATTGCTCCTCAGCAGCTTCCATTTCAGAGCACAAGCAATTATTGCATTTTGTGTTAGCCAATTTTAGAAAAATTGTTAGCGGTTCGAATGCCCGCGACGTGGTGAGCTCCCGTTGCTCGGTCCCTGCTCCTGCCAACCTAGCAGTTTGAAAGCACATCAGTGCTAGCAGATAAATAGGGACCTCTGCGGCAGGAAGGTAAACGGCATTTCCGTACGCTCTGGTTTCCGTCATGGCATCCCGTTGCGCCAGAAGCAGTTTAGATATGCTGGCCTCATGACCCAGAAAGCTGTCTGCGGACAAATGCCGGCTCCCTCGGCATGAAAGCGCGATGAGCACTGCAACCCCAGAGTCGCCTTCGACTGGACTTAACTGTCCAGGGGTACTTTACTTTTTTAAAAACAAAAAACCTGCTTGGAAACCCTTGTAGGTGTAGGATGAAGTCTAGAAACTGAATTTGGTCATGGGGGAATCCACTAGGCCGATGCTGTGGTCAAAAATGGTCAAGCGTGGACAGAAAGCAACGCAGCTTATAACGACAGGCAGGAGTCCAGATGCAAAGGGACAGGAGATTAGCTTTTTGTAATAAGTGGCTGGCATTGGAGGAGGGCAGGTTGGAAGCCAATCAGAGGCTGAGGACAGCAACTTTGAATGTTAGGGAGAGTCTCCCACTTCCTCTGTCCTCCCCCCAATTCCATGCTTTGTCCAGCCCACCCCCCAAAGTTCCATGTGGAAGAGATGTCCATACCTACCAGGGGAATAATTTCAGGACTAAATTGTGCTTCTTCCACCATTTCATCTTCTTCCTTTCAATTTCTTAGATGTTCTTGTCAACATGCACTTTGTGATAGCTTGAGAGGCTGGGTTGGACTCAGAATTAATTCCCTGTGAGAGATGCACGGGTGTGAGGTTGAGGAGCACACGACTGCGAATGCAGTTCAGTCCCTTATCCACGTCACCCATTGTGAGCGGGGTGCAGGGGTTGAACGACGGTCCTACGGGAAGCTACACCTCAAAAGGTCCTTCCTCCTTCTCTGTGCAGAGAGGGCCAGCAGCAGATGGAAGAAGAGAAGAAGAAGAAGAAGAAGGACGACGACGACGATTTGGGGATCCCGCCAGAGATCTGGGAGCTGCTTAAAGGCGTGACCAAGAAGAGCGAGTACGAGCGCATCGCCTTTGAGTATGGCATCACCGACCTTCGTGGCATGCTGAAGAGGCTCAAGAAAGCCAAGGTGGAAGTCAAGAAGAGCGAAGGTCAGTCAGAATGCCTGGACTCTCTGCCTTTTGGCCTGGGAGCCAAGTCTCCTGAGGTCACTGGTTGGGAGCAGGGTATCTTAGGAATGGGTGGGTGGGGCTGGACCCCGTATCAGACCTTCTGGGAAATTTAGGGAGGAGGCCACATCTACATTGACTATCTGTGGTGCTGTATGTGTGTGTGGTGGGGGAGATGGCTCTAGGATGGAGGGGGTCCTTCAGCACAGTGCCATCCAGTACCCCCCTCAGTGCTGTTTTTCTAGAAAAAGAGGGGCCGAAGCACCTCTCTTAGAATAAAAATGGCGCCCACCTGAGAGGTACCCCTTCCTTTCCTCCTTCCTTCCTTCCTTCCTTCCTTCCTTCCTTCCTTCCTTCCTTCCTTCCTTCCTTTTTATATGTGCATTATGTTTATACTGGGCCTTTTCTCCAAAGAGCTCAAGGCAACATGCACAGTTCTTCCCCTCACCCCTCCATTTTGTCCTCTCAACAACCCTGTGAGGTAGTTTAGGCTGAGAGACGGCGACTGGCCCACAGAGTCGTCCAGTGAGCTTCCTGGCTGAGAGGGGATTTGAACCCAACTCCCTTTTCAGGTACCGTTCCCTTCCTGCGGTTTCCATCCATTTCCCTTTTTCTCGCTTCTATCCCGCCTTTCTCCTAAGGAGATCAAAGTGGCGTTCTGTGCTGAAGTGATGGAAGCTATATCCCAGCTGGCTGCTGTGATCAGAGCACCTTAGTGACAGGAGCGCAGAAATTCCCCCTGAGGTGGAAGTGGAGATCTTTAGCTCTCAGGACAGGAAGAGGCTGTACTTGGAGCGGAAACCTCATGACTGCAGCAAGGATGTAGGAAGCAGGCTGGGGCCCCAAAGGCGTTTTTAGTAGTCCTCTCCCCGTCTCTTTTGCAGCCTTTATCAAAAAACTGGACCCAGCCTACCAAGTTGACAAAGGGCACAAGATCAAGATGTATGTGGAGCTGAGCGACCCAGACCTTGTTATCAAATGGATGAAGAACGGCCAAGTGATCAAGCCCAGTGGAAAGTGAGTCTGAATGTGGATGGATAGCCAAGGGTGCCTCTGGCATTCTCTAAGAGCAGAGTTGGGTTCTGTTGGGTGGGGAAAATGGGAAAACAGCTGCTGAGACAGACGGACGGACTCTGGATTAGTTTTTCTCACTTGTGACGTGGCATCTCTTCTTCGTGGGCAGATACATCTTTGAGAACGTGGGCAAGAAACGCATCCTGACCATCACTAAGACCACGCTGGCTGACGACGCAGCCTATGAATGCGTTTGCGGAGAAGAGAGGTGCTTCACGGAGGTCTTTGTTAAAGGTGAGGGTGATGGAAGAAGAGAGAGAGTGTGTGTGTGTTTGTAAAGGGAGGGACAGTATCTCAGTTGGGGGACATGCTGCGCTCCTTCTGGGTAGTTCGTCGACCGATGGTCCCCTCTCTGCCCCTGCACTCGGCTCTCATCTGTGGCTCTGAGAAGCTGCCAGCGACAGCAGCCACATCCCGGGAATGGCTTTGACTGGCCAGCTAAACCAGGTGAGGGTGAGCGGATGGATTATTCCAAACCCTCCATGAGTTAGGGAGTCCCTCTTCATGCAAAGACAGACTCCCACGGATTGAGCGGGTGAGACTGGATTCAACAGTCAAGAAGGAGGTTTCTGCAGGAGCTTTGGAGGTGAATGAGGGCAGACTGGGGTCGTCCAACTGGGAAGGTAGCGCATCTAGGAGAAGGAAAACACTGATCCTGAACCTCTGTTCAGGAGGAAAGCTTTGGGAATAAACCTTGAGGAACAATCCATACCCACTGCTTTGTGGGACATCTTTGGGAGAAGAGAAGTCTAAGGAGAAAACTCTACACAAGTCCCTAAGACGGCGCCTCGTATGCCTCCTTCCTGCAATTCCTGCAGCCAAGCTGGTGCCAAGTGTATTGCTCTGCTTTCCTTTGGACCACATCAGTGAGGCTGAGAGAGGGGGTGTAGTCTTCTGGGCAGCCCAGGACCTCCATACACCCTGCCCAGGCTTGCGCCCCTTGGGTGTTGCTAGCTCAGAAGTTTGACTTTGCTCCCAGAGGCACATTCTATTTTCTCTTGATCCAGACAGATACCAACAACCCCTGCACAACTTGTGCTGAGAGATGGACAGAGAACATGCAAACATGTGGGTTCCTGTACACTTCTCAGCAGCTTTTGATACCATCAACCATACCGGTGTCTGCAGCCACAGCTGGTGCTGTGATTCTCCAGGTGCTTTCCACTGTCTCTCGAGATGGATGGATGCCAGCAAAAATAATACCAACCACACACACACACCACACACACACACACACACACACACACACACACAACTTAGAGGGGGTTTTTTTACAATGCAAGTGATATACAAATTCCCCCAGAATGCAGAATACAGCAAAGGACAATTGGCTGGGCAAACTTAGCAGAGTTAGGAAGATGCCAAGGTGGCTGGGGGCAGGCAGAGGGGATGGGCTGGAGAGGTTTGTTTGGGACCGCCTGATGGTGGCCCTGGAGCTGTGCCCTTGCCATTCTGTCTGTCTGTCCCTAGAACCACCTGTCCTGATTGTGGGTGCCCTGGATGACCAGCAAGTCTTTGTTGGAGACAAGGTGGAGATGGAAGTGGAAGTGTCTGAGGAAGGCGCCCAGGTGATATGGTAAGTTCCCTGCCCATACTTCCCCTGCCCAGACCGTTGTCATCCGAACAACCCCCTCCTGCTCCAGCCCTGGCTTCCGTAGAGCTGCCTCTTAAACCTTCTCACACATGTGATGCTTGCAGAGGGTCCTGAGTTCAGTCCCAGAGATCCCCTGTTAAAATGGTCAGGCAAGGTGAAAGGCCCTGTCACAATAGATGACTAGATTGTGGTGGTCCTATTGGCAAAACCTATTTGGTGTTTCGCAACTTTCTGACTAGTTGCAGGACCTTAGCCAGACCTAGCAGACTACACGCAGAATCCACGGAAGCAATTGGCAACTTGGCTGCAGACAGGATAGACGAAGCAGGAACCAGGAACTTGTAGTTAGATGTTTATTATATATAGTGGACTATTTACAGGAACAGAACACGGATCTTTTGCTAGCTCTCTCTGACATGACTCACAACTCCTACACTGACACACTGAACCACTGAACTCAAACACATTCCAGTTAGTAGGCCATTAATTATCACTCCTTTGAGAGAGCTTGACCAATCAGGGAGCGGTCTCCATGCCTCTGTTATCTCCAGGCAGACTTACTCCTTCAGATTGCCTTCTGGCTGTCTGCCAAACCTTAAATTGACTCTGTGTGAGTAGCTGCACGTACACAGTTTCCCAACAGGTCCGATGTTTTGGGCAGCCCTGGGCAACATTTGAAACCTTCGCACTGCCTTCCCAAAGCCAAGAAAGCAATGAGCTGGGTTTTGGGGAGGAGGTGTGAGGGCTCTGACAGCGTTCTAGAGTCCTCCTGCCTTCTTCCCAAAGCCTAGTTAGTGTTTTCCCTGATTTGAGAAGGAGGTGGGAGGGCTCTAGGATCCTGCCAGAGCCTCACGCCTCCTTCCCAAAGCCCACTTATCCAGCTCTGAGAAGGCAGCAGGAGGGCTGGGGGGAGGTGTCAAATTTTGGTCCCACTCCCTGTGCGATAAGTCAGTGTGCCGACCGGACCGTGGATCCTGTGTTGAAGTACTCTTGTGGCCCACTTAGTGTGAAAAGTTGGACCACCCTGGACTAGATGCTTGTACTGATATCAGGAAGCATCATATGTTAGCCCCAAAATGGAAAAGGAGCGAGGTCCCAACCAAAGAATGCCGACTTAAGTTGACAGAATATGCGCACCTTGCAGACTTAACATATAGAATAAGAGAACAAGAAGAACATACGTTTAGAGAAGATTGGAAAATGTTTATTATTATTATTTATTATTATTATTGGAAAACGTTTATTAGCTAAAGTGGTACCTCAGGTTAAGAACGGTTTCAGGTTAAGAACGGACCTCCGGAACAAATTAAGTTCGTAACCAGAGGTACCACTGTATATGGGAAATAACTCTGTACAGCTGTAAACGCCGGCAGCATTAAGATAAATTCAACAGTGTAAATAAGTTTTGATGGATGCAATAATAATGGAATACTGAATGGTATAGTTTCTGTAAAATATGCAGGGATTTATCATATGTAAAATGAATCATGGAAAGAGAAGGGAAGTCACTGATATCTTAAGGATATAAAAAATGAGTACTTTAAATTGTAAAGCCAAAAATTTAATAAAAATTATATATATAAAAAAAGGAAGCATCATATGCTTCAATGGATTTATCGTTTGCACACAAAATATGTTGAAGGTGCCTTTCTGCAAGAGGCAGTGCCTTTGGTGGAGCTTTTCTGTTGCAGGACAAACTTCCTCCTTTCCAGGCTTTTCTATACACACACAAGCAGGACACTGAATTTGGTGCAGATTTTTGCCCCACCCTCCATGTTTAAGGCAGACTTATTCCCCCCACCCTTTCCCTTCCCTTCCCATTTAGTGTGTCTAGACACTAAATGTTTATTAGGGACAAAAGAGCAATTCAGTTCGGTTCACATTTTAATGTGTTTTGTTCCTGAAACAATATGTGAATCAAAAGCAGCCTATCCTTCGAAATTCACCCTTCTCTGACTTTTTGTGGTGCAGTTTTCCAACAAGAAAAGAGAAAGTATATGTTAGGGCAGGGGTCAGCAAACTTTTTGAGCAGGGGGCCATTCCACTGTCCCTCAAACCTTTACTCATGTAAAACCACGCTGATTCCTGAACCGTCCGTGGGCCGGATTGAGAAGGCAGTTGGGCCGCATCTGGCCCCCGGGCCTTAGTTTGCCTACCCATGTGTTAGGGGAAAGGCACATATTGATGATAATGACATTAAACATATATATGGAGCAAGGCACACTAAAATGCTGGTGATTTTCCTTTAAAAAATAAATAAATTGCAAACTGATGGTGAACTGTGGTGAACTGAACTTATGATGGCTGGAATAATGAGAAATGGAAAGAAACCAAACCTGACAGAATCCCATTTCAAACAAACAAACAAACAAACAAACAGCTAGCTGTCTTCCCAGCTTTGCCCCCTCTCCATCTTAGTCTCCTCTCCTTTCTTTCTGCCTCCAGGTCGAAGGATGGCGTAGAGCTGACCCGTGAAGAGACGTTCAAGTACCGCTTCAAGAAGGATGGCAAAAAGCACATTCTCATCATCAACGAAGCCACCAAGGAGGATGCTGGGCGCTACATGATCATGACCAATGGCGGCCAGTCAGAAGCAGACCTTATAGTTGAAGGTTTGTGAGGACTGGTTGGACCAGCGGGTAGATTGCCTCCGAAAGAGATTTGGATGGCGTCCACCCCCACCTGGGATGCTGTGGGATCAGTCCTCTTCATCTCTCTCTCTTTTGCCACCCAGACAAACAGCTGGAGGTTCTTCAGGGCATTGCTGACCTTACCGTCAAAGCCGCGGAGCAGGCCGTCTTCAAGTGTGAAGTGTCGGATGAGAAGGTTACCGGCAAATGGTACAAAAACGGAGTCGAGGTCCGACCCAGCAAACGCATCACGATCTCTCACAAGGGCAGGTGAGCCTAAAGGGAAGCCAGCGTTCTCTGAGGGCCAAGCATGTTATGTGGGGTAGTTGCAGACTCTGCAGCTCCATTGGCGGCCGCCATTTTGCTTTTGTAAGCAGAGGTGACTCTTCTGTGGTGTTATGGGTAGAGTATCACATATGGACTGTAAAATCCAGCTGCGAATCCTGTCACAGATCTCATGAGAAGGCCTTGCGCCAGCCATCACTTCTCTGTCTAATGCAATGTTTCCCAAACTCTGGTCTCCCGCTGTTTTTGGACTACAATTCCCATCATCCCTGACCACTGGGTCCTGCTAGCTAGGGATGATGAGAGTTGTAGTCCAAAAACAGCGGGAGACCAGAGTTTGGCAATCACTGGTCTAATGTATTGCACTGGAATATTCTTTATTTCATACAATTTATTTACCGCTTTAATGTTACCAAACAAACCTCAAAGTGGTTTATGAGAAGAATAAAAACTGTAACATTATCAATAAAAACATATACTGTACTTAAAAGATTTGAAAACGAGTTAAAATCAACAATGAGCTAAAACAGATTAAAGCGGAGGGTCGCGCAGAGCTGCCTGCACTCCGCAGCCTGGGGCGCGCTGAAGAGCGCTTCTGGGCTTCGCGCAGCTCTCCACAAGCCTGGGGAGACCGGCGTGGCTCCCTAGGCTTGCGGATAGCAAGCTGTTCTGGGGGCTGGGGTCAGGGGAAGCTCGGGCTTCCCCCGCGCCAGCCCCGTGCCTGGGGCGGAAATAATTTTTTCCCCTTTATTTCCCCCCTCCAAAAAACTAGGTGCGTCCTATGGGGCGGTGCGTCCTATGGGGCGAAAAATACGGTACATTACAATCATTTATTTATTCTCCTTTCCTTGCCGTTTATTCAAATCCTGCTTGCGTTTTCATTCGGCCACAGTTTTTTCTCAAATGGCCCAAAAAAACCCCTCCACTCTTCGACAAAGTTCTCATCTTTTTGATCTCTTGATGGGGTGTTTTTGTAGCTGTCCGCTTTGCCACCTCCTTCTAGTCCATTAACTTTAAAAATCCATTCTCCTTTCGTCGGGATTTCTTCCTCTTTCCGCTATGAACAGGGCATTTCTCAGTGACTGCGATCGGAAGCCTCTTCCATCCTTCCACCTTCTTTGCCCCTAATCGTGCTCTCACCCCTCAGGTTCCACAAGCTGGTCATCGATGACGTGAGGCCAGAGGACGAGGGAGACTACACCTTCGTCCCTGATGGATATGCTCTTTCTCTGTCCGCCAAGCTCAACTTCCTGGGTCAGTGTACAAAAGGCCTTGAGGTTCTGCCCTGAAGTGAAACACACCAGTTTCCACGCTTGTTGCAGAACCCATGTTTCTTGCTCAAAGACATTCTCAGGGACTTGAGCCCCTATGGATCTTCCCTCGCTGTGAGGAGGCGTTTGTCAGGGACTGGGCAGAGGAGAAGGAATGGTAGAGACCGCCTCCCCATCCTGACCCTTCCAGGAGGAAGAGGAAGACAGTGTAGATTTACAACAGGGGTTTGCGGGAGTTCGCAGCTCAGAGGCAGATGAGGGGGAAAGCTGGGGAAGTCATGGGAGAGCCGGAACAACACCCGGCTGACATGTTGTCATTCGAAAGCATTCCAGACTCCCAGAACCAGGCGAGCTTTAAAAGTAGGAGAGCAAAGAGCTCAAAGACAGAGGACATGTTTCAGCACCCATAGAAGTGACGAATGAGTAAGTGAGAGAGATGGGGGGCAGAGATTGACTTGGAGCAACGCCATGATCCAAGAGGCTGGGCAGAGGCGGAGCCAGCGTGGTGTAGTGGTTAAGAGCAGTGGACTCGTAATCTGGTGAACCGGGTTCGCTTCCCCGCTCCTCCACATGCAGCTGCTGGGTGACCTTGGGCTAGTCACACTTCTCTGAAGTCTCTCAGCCCCACTCACCTCACAGAGTGTTTGTTGTGGGGGAGGAAGGGAAAGGAGAATGTTAGCTGCTTTGAGTAGTGATAAAGCGGGATATCAAATCCTCCAAACTCCTCTTCTTCTTCTCTGGCACCTGGAGCGGCGGACATGCTATGCACCTGGGGGCAGGGCCATGAGGTGGGGCAAGCATCCCAGGGGGTGAAGCACCCTTAGGGGGCAGAGCGAGCTGCCCATGGGGGGTGGAGCGAGCCGTCCATGGTGGGCTGCATCATGGGCAAAGGGGGAGGGAGCCGCTTCTTTGCCAGCAGCCTTCCTCCCTTTCCTCTTACTTTTGACAGCTCGGGGGAGGCTTCCCCCTCCCCAGGAAGCAGCCCGGAAGCAGGGGTCAATGGCGCACCACCCGCCTACGACTCCCAAGCCTCCCCTGAGCTGTCAGAACGATGGGGGGAGGGCCGCCAGGCAAGGCAGCACAGCTCCCCCCTTCACCCGACCGCTCGGGCTAGGCTTGGGAGTTGTGGGTGGGTGGCACGCCGAATGTCACCCCCTCAGTGATGACACCCGGGGCAGTCCACCCCCACTGCCCCCCCTTCTTCTGCCCCTGAGGCTGGGTTCTATAGCCTCTGTAAAGATTGAAATCAACAAGGGTGGTAATAATCTTTTCCTTGTCTTTATACTTTCCTGGGAGGTTTCCTGGGAAAAGTTTCTTACCCTCCTTTTTGATTTCAATCTTTACAGACAGGAGCTGCTCACAGCATCCTGACAGAGTTTGTTTGATGTCCCCATTTCTCACAGGGACACTGCTGGTGTGGAATCCCACTGCACTTTAATTCTAAAATAATGTGGGAGGGAGGAAGCAGGTATTGCAACATCCCACACTTTCCAGAGGTACTCACGGCTGTTTCTCATTTTCCCCATTTGTTCTCTTCCCACTCTAGAAATCAAGATTGAATATGTCCCCAAGCAAGGTGAGTCCTGGATGGGCCCTGCCATCCTTTGAGGGTGGGTGGGTATGAAAGCCGGAGGATTTTTTCAATATCCATTAAGAAAGAGAGAGTAGAGATCAGAGCCCCCCCCCCCCGAACTTGAAGCATGGGAAGTCCCAATAAAAATTTATAATTTGGCAGAATATTCAGACTATATGATATGTATTTGTATAATTTGGAATATTTAAAGTGATTGGATTGGATTGTTAAAATGTAAAATTTAATAAAAAATATTTTAAAAAAAGAAGAAAGAGAGAGTAGAGATGTGAAAGCCCGGGGAGGGGGGGGCGGGACACAGGAAAAAAATTCAGTTATGTTTTCCAGATTTTCTCGATTTTTCAGAAACAAATGAGGGAGATAATGGGTAAAATTGAAGAAGTCAAACCCATAAAAGGCAACTTCCAATTGTTTGCGGCCTTGTGGGGCAGCAGGCAGTGAATAGCTGTGCTGTAGGGAAAATGCGGGTCTTAATTTAAGGTATTAAATGTGGTGGTGTGGAGAAGAGGTTGTGTCTCATTTCCCCCCTCAAGTCATTTCTGGTTTCTCCAGAGCCCCCCAAGATCCACTTGGATTGTTCTGGAAAGACTAATGAAAACACCCTTGTGGTGGTTGCCGGGAACAAGCTGCGCTTGGACGTGTCCATCACTGGGGAACCAGCACCTGTGGCCACCTGGATAAGGGGTACTGAGGTAGGCATGGCTGGGGCAGGAGGGAATTCTGTGCTCGGTGCCTCAGCTCCAGGGTTGGAGAACCTAAACCGTGTAATAATAATAATAATAATTTATTATTTATACCCCTCCCATCTGGCTGGGTTTCCCCAGCTACTCTGGGCGTCTCCCAATAGAATGTTAAAAACACAATAAAACTTCAAACATTAAAAACTTCCCTAAACAGGGCTGCCTTCAGATGTCTTCTAAAAGTCAGATAGTTGCCTATTTCCTTGACATCGGATGGGAAGGCGTTCCACAGGGCGGGTGCCACTACCGAGAAGGCCCTCTGCATGGTTCCCTGTAACCTCACTTCT
This sequence comes from Podarcis bocagei, assembly GCF_964188305.1. Classification (NCBI taxonomy): domain Eukaryota; kingdom Metazoa; phylum Chordata; class Lepidosauria; order Squamata; family Lacertidae; genus Podarcis; species Podarcis bocagei. The sequence goes on along the minus strand of NC_138138.1, from coordinate 18,459,156 downwards.
CGCAGGGAGGGAATCGCCAGAAGGCCCTCGGAGGTGGAGCTCAGTTTTGCTGGCTGAATGACAGGGGTGGAGACGCTCCTTCAGGTATACTGGACCGAGGCCATTTAGGACTTTAAAGGTCAGCACCAACACTTTGCATTGTGCCCAGAAATGTACCAGGAGCCAATGTAGGTCTTTCAGGATGGGTGTTATGTGGTCTCGGCGACCACTCCCAGTCACCAGTCTAGCTGCCACATTCTGGATTAGTTGTAGTTTCCGGGTCACCTTCAAAGGTAGCCCCACATAGAGCACATTGCAGTAGTCCAAGCAGGAAATAACTAGAGCATGCACCACTCTGGTGAGACAGTCTGTGGGCAGGTAGGGTCTCAGCCTGCATACCAGGTGGAGCTCTGAAATCTCTCAAGCTGGCAGCAAAAGAACTTGTCTAGTCCTACTTGCACACTTACTATTTACTCTTTAAGCATGTGTTCTATAGCATGTCACTGAGACAACCTTCCAACACTTTGACTTCAGCCTCAAAGGGGCACTGTCTCCCAAGGCAGAAGGATGCATCAACAACATTGACGCAATCCTAGTGAATTAGTGGCAGATGTGTTCCACGTCATTAGTTGCTCTCCGGTGTTTCCCCACTGCCCCTCTTCCAAACCTCTGTGGGGGTCCTGCCGCCTTGGGTTCATATACTCATCCCTAGTGCCCCCTACTCTGCACTGTGCAGCTTATTCAGACCCTCCAGTTGTCCCTATTTTCCAGGGACAGTCCCGGATTTACAGAAGCCATCCCTGTTTCTGATTTGATCCCAGACGTGGACGTAGCTAGGATTTTTGTTATGGAGGGGCGGGCAGAACTGACGTGATTGGTCAGTTAGTTCTATTGTTTTATTTGATGGGGGGCAGCTGCTCCCCTGCCCCCACCTTGGCTACGCCCATGATCCCAGAGTGCCCTGCTTTTCCTTAGGACGTCCCTATTTTCGTTGGAGAAATGTTGTAGGCTATGGACCCACCGAGCCAAGGAGTTAAGTAACTATACAATCTTTACAAGAAATCTGAAATCAGCCCTGTTTTTTAAAATGTTTAATCATAGAATTGGGAAGTTGGAAGTATCCCAAGGCCCCTCTAGCCCAACCCTCTGTGATACAGGAATCTCAACTAAAGCATCCATGACAGATGATCATTCAGCCTATGCTTAAAAACCTCCAAGGAAGGAGAGGGCACAACCTCCAATGTTTTATTCTGTTTTTCTATAAGTTGGAAGCTGCTCAGAGTGGCTGGGGCAACCCAGTCAGATGGGCGGGGGTATTATTATTATTATTATTATTATTATTATTATTATTATTATTGATATTAGCGCCGCCCAAGGCATGATGGAAGTATCAGCTGGAAAAAGATAGACATAACATTTTACAAGGACAGGAAGGAACACCGCAGACAGAATAATTGTCACATACAGAAGGAATAAGGCTATTGCTTCACCTATAAGTTTATAAATCGTTTAATGCGTCAAGACGAATGGATGTCATTAATATGGCAGTTGTTATATAAGGGATGGTTATTTTGAATGGAATGGAATTGAGAGGGATAAGATCTTGGAAAGCAGAAACAAAGTAAATTATCAAACCATCAATTCTGGCACGTGGGAGGCCACCTAAATTATACAATTTGGCATATGAATGTTTGGGATTAGTACAGTGGTACCTCGGGTTAAGTACTTAATTCGTTCCAGAGGTCCGTACTTAACCTGAAACTGTTCTTAACCTGAAGCACCACTTTAGCTAGTGGGGCCTCCCGCTGCCGCCACACTGCCGGAGCACGATTTCTGTTCTCATCCTGAAGCAAAGTTCTTAACCTGAAGCACTATTTCTGGGTTAGCGGAGAAACATACCTGAAGCGTATGTAACCTGAAGTGTATGTAACCCGAGGTACCACTGTAATTGCATTGTGATTTGGTGTTGTTATAATGAGGCTACCATTGGATTATTGTAATTGAAAATTAATAAAAATGATTGTCAAAAATATATTTTTTATTTTTATTACTACTACTGTTTAGGGTGTCCCTATTTTCATTGGAGGTTATGCATACTTCTCTGCTTGGCTCATCTTTGCCTGCTCTCCCATGCTCCTCAGGTCTTTGCGGAGAAGGAAGGCCGGGTCCGTATTGAGGAGAGGAACGAGCTGAGCAGTTTCGTGATAGAGAGTGCCGAGCGCTCAGATGAAGGGAGCTACACCATCAAGGTGACCAATCCGGTGGGGGAGGACATAGCGACCCTCAATATCAAGGTGGTGGGTGAGTAACCTGGCTGGCTGCAATTGCGGGGCAGGTCTTTTAGTCCTGGCTGGCCTGCCGTCCCACTGCTCCCATCTTACTCCCATTGCTCCATGTCTTTGGCAGACGTCCCCGATCCTCCGGAATCCGTGCGCATCACTTCGGTGGGAGAGGACTGGGCCATTTTGGTGTGGGATGTGCCCAAATACGACGGCGGCATGCCTGTGACTGGTAAGAGACCTGGGGGTATAGGGCGGCATACAAATTGTGCATATTGCTATGATACTGTGGCTATAATAATCAAAAAACATTTATGCCCTTCACATGCCTGGTTAGGGAGTAGCAAACCCTCACTCTTCATTGGTCAGGTCACATTATTATTATTATTATTATTATTATTATTATTATTAGTGTTTCTGTGTGTTCAGGATATGTGCATATCCCTCTTATTCAGATGAGTGCCCATACCTATTATTATTATTATTATTATTATTATTATTATTATTATTATTATACCTTTAAAATGGGTGTGTTCATCATCACAGATTACAAGGACATGTCCCTTCTTTTCAAAATCATTTTTTAAAATGGGTATGTGTCCTCCTCCATCAATCACTCTTTCACGTTCCTATTCAAAAGCATTAGCATTTTTGGTTTGGGTTCTTTCCCCCTTGGGAGAGAAATTGGCTCAGTCGATTTCACAACTCCATTGCCTTGTATAGTTCTTCTCAGTAGCATAAAGTTCTTCTGAATCTTACCTGCGAATGAACCTAAGATGGCATAGCTCAGGGGTCAGCAAACCTTTTCAGCAGGGGGCCGGTCCACTGTCCCTCAGACCTTGTGGGGGGGCCGGACTATATGGGGGGGGGGGGAGGAATGAACAAATTCCTATGCCCCACAAATAACCCAGAGATGCATTTTAAATAAAAGCACACATTCTACTCATGTAAAAACACGCTGATTCCCAGACCGTCCGTGGGCTGGATTTAGAAGGCGATTGGGCTGGATCCATCCCCCGGGCCTTAGTTTGCCTACCCATGCATAGCTGTCAACTTTTCCCTTTTCTTGCGAGGAATCCCATTCGGAATAAGGGAATTTCCCTTTAAAAAAGGGAACAGTTGCCAGCTATGTACCCATGGCATTGCTGGATCACTGGGGATCCCTTGTCTGTGGGGACAGTTGTTGGCAGGGAAACGATGGAGGAGTGCATCTTCGGTGGTGAAGTCAAACTGTTTGAAGCTTACAGCATCTGCTGTAGAGATTGATATGGGAGAGACATGTTTTATTGCGGCTGGGGCAGATAAAGGCTTCCGGTTGTGCTGCTGCAGATGCACCATGGCGTATCTTCTCTCTGTGCTCCTCCCAGCGGTCATTCCTCCTCTGGTCACTGCTGTGGATGCCCAACCTGGCTGCCTACATATCTCCAGACACTGTGGTCACCCTCAAGAATGATGGAGTTGATGTTGCCAGCCTTCATGTTTGCAGACACCTTTGTAACTCAAGAGTTGGCCTGGTTCCCGGTTCCCGAAGCCAGCTCCCCATAGAGCACGTCCTTGGGGATCCTGCCACCTTCCATTCTGTGGACAATCTCTGGGGAGCTGGTATCTCCTCCCGTTGACCTCATTTCCCCCCTTTCTGCCTCAGGGTACCTGATGGAGCGCAAGAAGAAAGGAAGCATGCGTTGGATGAAGCTGAATTTCGACGTTTTCACCGAGACAACCTATGAGTCCACCAAGATGATTGAGGGGGTGCTGTATGAGATGCGAGTCTTTGCCGTCAACGCAATCGGAGTCTCTCAGCCCAGCCTGAATACCAAACCTTTCATGCCTATTGGTGAGTAAAATTTGTGTGTTTATGGGGGAGGGCGCTATTGATCAGGAGGTGGAAAGAGACAAGAGTATGAAATGTGGAGGCCATGGAGTAATGATAAAGAGTGCGGGATACAGTGGTGCCTCGCAAGACGAAAAGAATCCGTTCTGTGATTCTCTTCGTCTAGCGGTTTTCTCGTCTTGCGAAGCAAGCCCATTGACGGATTAGCGGATTAGCGCTATTAGCGGCTTATCTGCTGATCGGATCAGCTGATAAGCGGCTTAGCGGCTTAGAAAAAGGGGGGGGGGAAACCAGCAGGAACTCGCAAGACATTGTCGTCTTGTGAAGCAAGCCCATAGGAGATTCGTTTTGCGAAGCACCTCCAAAACGGAAAACTCTTTCGTCTAGCGAGTTTTCCGTCTTGCGAGGCATTCGTCTTGCGGGGCACCACTGTAAAAGCCAAATAATCCCTTCTTCCTACCTTAGGTGAGTGAAATCATCCTGGGCCCTGCTTAGCTTTGCAAGGGTGCTAGCAATTTTATTGCTGCGCCGCTGGGTGTCTTGCCCCTTCTTCTCTCGCCTGCAGAGTGACTGACAAAGAGAAAAGGAAGCTAGTTGGCGGTAGGGATGGAGGAGAAATTTGATTTGGGTCTCGTTTTGAAGCCGAATCTATCAAATTCACACTTTGCAAAACAATATATGAACAGCTGACGAGCGGCAAAGAGGGAGATCCCCGGCCGCGTCCTAGAGGAGGGTGCTCTTCTCCCAGATGGATCATCTTCTGTGTTACTGCGTTCACAAGAGCCATGTGTGCTTGAGACACATTTTGCTGAATGTGAAGCCTCCTTTTTTGCACTCTTATAATTTTGTATTTTCTGGCCTTGTTCTTTCTGCTTCTGTGCCATGAGCAAAAGACTCTTTTGTCTGGAAACAAGCTTTGCTCTCTGTTCCCTTAGGGCTCCCTGTTTAAAAGATTCTGCAGAAGCTCTGAAATCAAATTTAAAAACAATTGAACAGTCAATTGAACTTCCATGAAAAATACGTATTGTTTAAAATGAACCACCCATTCCATTCAAGAATATGGCTTGCCTCTAAGCATAATGATCAGATCCATCTATTTCCATTCCGGGAATCCCCCCAATCGCATGGGGCTGGCCTCCACCCGCCGAGCGCGTGGAGGGGCCGTGAAGCCCGCAACCCCACCTCCTGCTTAAGGCGGAAGTGGCTTTATCCTATGAAATTCGCGCTCATCTTCAATTTGCTGTGCAGCTCAGCAGCCCAAAAGTGTTTACAAAAGGGTATATATTAGGGGGCAGTGGGCATAAAAATGAACGCACTGGTGAAAATAATATACACAAATGCATTACGTTGCTTGTAAAAATGTGTATGTTAGTCCAAACTGCATATGAAAATGTGTATGTTAGGAGAAAAATTTGCACTGAAATGCTGGTGGATTTTTATGAGGGTTTAAAAATAAAACAAATCACAAATTGCTGCAAAATGTGGAGAACCAAAAATGAGAAATTGAGAGAACTGTAATTGGCAGATTGTTTTACCCCAGCTGGTGGTTACCAGGGCCAGGGCCTTTTTAGTTGTGGCACCCAGCCTGTTCAGTGCCTTGCCAAGTGTGGTGCACTAGGCCCTTTCCCCACATTGCTTGAAGCAGCTAGTAAAAACATGGCTGTTCAAAAATACTTTTACCTGGCTGTTCTCTTTTCTGCTGGTAATTATTTGATGCCTTAATTTCACTGGCTGTTCTTGATGTCATTGTAGGGGCCTGGTTTTGATGTCAATATTGGTGATTTTTCAAGGGATCGCTCTATATTTTATTATTAAAATTTACATATGTATTAGGATAATAATATCAGATTTATAAACAAATGTATGGAATTAGGGTATTTTTTGGGATCTATTCACATATTTTTTTCTCTACACATTTTTGCGACTTTTTCTTTCCTCCCCATCTTTTGTATCACTTTATTTCTTTATAACTGAAAACTTTTCAATAAAATATTAATAATAAACCCCCCCGAATATATTTTATTATCATTTTGTCCTTTGCATTTTATGATGCCATGAATATCTTTGAAAACTAGGGGAGTATAATCTTCTTCTTCTTCTCCTTCTTTGGCGATCACTTGTAGCTTGAGTATGATTGTCTTCCATAAACACGGTTTTAACAATGAGTCAGTAAGTGACTGTGGAGGCCTATTCTGGATCCACACGTCCTTCCACAGTGGGGACATTGGTTTCTGGGCAGGAGTTGATCACGGTGAGGGTTTGCCAAGCGTGCCTTCCTCCTAGCACGTTTCTCACTTTCATCCTGAGTTTGAGCGTCTTCAAAGCCCACGACGCCTTTGGTAAAGGCTGTTCTCCAATTGGAGCGTCCGCAGGCCAGTGTTTCCCAGTTGTTGGTGTTTATACTACATTTTAAAAAGAAGAATAAGGAGGAGAAAAAGAAGGAGAAGGAGAAGAAGAAGGCATTGACAAAAAGTACAAAATGGCAGGCTCTCGGCATTTGAGACCAACTGGAAGTTGTGGATTTGTCTGTATAAATGAGAGACCAATGGTGTGTTTGTGCATATGTGTAATTGTTCTTCTGCTTCCTCCCTCCTCCTTCAGCCCCCACTAGTGAGCCACTCCACCTCACCCTGGAGGATGTAACAGACACCACGGCCACTTTGAAGTGGCGTGCTCCCGACCGGATTGGTGCAGGGGGTATTGATGGCTACCTCATTGAGTGGTGCAAGGAAGGAAGTGAGTATCAGGGGGTCAAGGGTCTGGAAACCGAGCCTATTGAGGAATGGTTGAGGGAGTAGGGTTATGTTTGGCCTGGATAAGAGAAGACTGAGAGGAGATATGGTAGCCATCTTCAGATATCTAAAGGGCGGTCACATGGAAGATGGACCGGGCTTCTTTTCTGCTACTCTGGATGGTAGGACCCGAATCAATGGCTTCAAGTTACAAGAAAGGAGGTTCCAGCTAAACGTCAGGAAGAGCTGTTCAGCAGTGGAAAGGACTCAGAGCCTGGGGTTGGTGGTGGGATGATGTTGAGGTGGTCAGAGGGAGAAGACTGGGTGGAGGAGGTGTCAGAAGCTGAAGGGGCAACAGGGCTCAATGAGTTGGCAGAGTCTGTAGCAGAGAGATTTCCAGAATCAGAGACAGGAGAGGAGAGAGGCCAAGAGGCAGAGATGACTCTGGCTGGTGAAGAGGCATGGGTGTTTTCCCCTCCTGCTGTTACAATATCCCCTCCCCACTTGTCTCCCAGAACCAGGAGAGGCATGAAAAGGGTGGAGGATAAGTTAGCTTTACATAGGCGTAGTCTCAAATTGCTTGGGGGAAACCCTGGAAAGAAGGGGACTTAGGGAGCTGTGGGGAGGGATGGACCTTCAATCTCAGCAACTGTTTCATGGAGGCAAGACCTACCAGACATGAGTTGCTGGGCTTATTAGGCCTGGCACTCCTGTCCACATCCTGGGATTTTTTTGGCTAATAAAGAGTTAACTCCAATTTACACAGTGTGATTTATTGCTGGCTCGCTCCTGTCATCCAACACCCTCTAACCTTGTGTTCTCTGCTCCCAGCCGACGAATGGGTAGCTGCCAACACAGAGCTGGTCGAACGCTGTGGCTACACCGCTAAGGGACTTCCTACAGGGGAGAAGCTTTTGTTCCGGGTCATTGCGGTCAACATCGCTGGCAAGAGTTTACCAGCCACCCTTGCGCAGCCGGTCACTATCCGAGAGATTGTCCGTGAGTCAAGTTGTATTTCTTGAGCTGTGAACCCTGAGCTCCCTCAGTGTCCCTACCCGGTCCCCTGGGCCTTGCTGCCTTATAAAGGGAGCCTGCAGAGGCAGAACATACAAGAGCTTCTAGTTTCCCTCCTCCAAAGGTTCTTGGAGAGCCAGACTGAGAAGATGTCCGTGGGCTAGATGTGCTTGTTGCTCCAGGTCGCTAGGAATTAGGAAGAGGAGAGAAACTTGATTCCGTTGGCATTTAGAGGTGGATCTGTCAAATTTGCAGTTTCCGAAACCAAATAAGAACTGACGTGCAGCCGTCCTTCGGAATTCGTACTTAGCCATATTTTGCAATGCGACTATCCTACCACAGTTTACAAAACGCACATGTTAGCTGAAAGTGTGCATGGAAGTTATTATAGCCATGAAAATAGTATACAAGAATTAGGAGAAATGGCTTGCAAAAAAAGGGGGGTACATGTAAATGTGTTTAGTAGGAGAAATTCAAACTGAAATGCTGAAGAATTTTTGAGAGGATTTAAAAACCGCAAATTGCTGCAGAAATAGGGAGAACTGGATTTAAGGCTGGAATGTTAAAGGACGTTGCCAATTTATAAACTTAAAACACTGAAGGATTTGAGTGTAGACTTACAGCACAATCCTAACCATGCCTGATGAGAAGTAAGTCCTATTGAATTCAATAGGGCCTACTCCCAGGTAAAGGGGGGTTATACTCAATATATACCCACTGAAATCAGTAAGACTGAACTTAGTTGTCTTAAAGTCATCCCATTTATTTCAGTAGGTCTGCTCTTAAGTACAACACATTAATCTAGATCCAACCCAATATGTGCCTAAACTGACTTTGGAAAGTCTGGATCCCAACCACCTGCCATCTTATGCAAATTTCATGCTGACCCACTTGCTTTCTCTCTCGCCTTATAGAGCAGCCCAAGATCCGCCTTCCTCGCCAGCTCCGGACGACGTACATCAGGAGAGTTGGAGAACAGGTCAACTTGGTGATCCCATTCCAGGTGAGCAGCTGGCTTTGGGGATTCCACCCACCCTGGAATTCATGTTTACCCAGAAGAACATTGAGGGAGGTTTGAAGTTTCACTTGAAGCCCTTCCTCATCCAGGTTCTTCATGTTCCTATCACAGTTTTAAGCAAGCAAGCAAGCAAGCAAGCAAACACTTACCTACACAGTCTTTCTGTCAGCCCTTCCTCTCAGTGCTGTGTCTGGGTTTGTCAAAACTCTCCTCTGAGCGTTGATGGCTAACCTCTGAAAGCTCTCCAGATACAGTGGTACCTCAGGTTAAGTACTTAATTCATTCCAGAGGCCCATACTTAACCTGAAACTGTTCTTAACCTGAAGCACCACTTTAGCTGCCGCACCCCCAGAGCACAATTTCTGTTCTCATCCTGAAGCAAAGTTCTTAACCTGAAGCACTATTTCTGGGCTAGCAGAGTCTTTAACCTGAAGCGTAGGTAACCTGAAGCGTATGTAACCCGAGGTACCACTGTATTTCCCAACCATGATCTCCCATTGAGGAAGCGTCAGCCCCATTAGCCTGCAAACCTGCCTACTGAAAGAAGGTTGCCCCAAGCAACTGAAAAACTTTGTTTTTGGAAAACAGCCAGAACCCCCACATCCCAGCATCCTAGGAATATTCCATCCAACTGCAGTGTTTGCAGACTCATTCCCCCTGCAGTCTCCAATTCGGGAACAAGCCCAAATGCAGAATGTATGCCTACAACATCCTGCCAGTTTATTTTCCTCATATTTTGCGGGGTCTTTCCTCGTTGAAGAGTGCAGGAGAAGTCCGAAAGCAACTCATTTTTTAGGTGACGTTTTGGTTGGCACTCCTAATACAGCCATACCTTGGATCCCGAACGCCTTGGTACTCGGACGTTTTGCCTCCCAAACACCGCAAACCCAGGAGAGGGTGTTCTGGTTTGCAAATGTTCTTCAGAACCTGAACGTCCGACGGGGCTTCTGTGGCTTCCGAATGCCTGCAGGAGCTTCCTGCAGCCAATCAGAAACCGCACTTTGGTTTTTGAACCTTTTGGAAGTCAAACGGACTTCCAGAACGGATTCCATTCGACTTCCAAGGTACAACTGTAAAAGGTTTGCCAGCTGTGGGTTTTGAACTTCCTCCCCTTATGGACAAACACAACTTCCTTTTATTTATTGATTTTTAGACACATAAAACCAGGCATAGGCAAACTCGGCCCTCCAGATGTTTTGGGACTACAACTCCCATCACCCCTGACCACTGGTCCTGTTAGCTAGGGGTGATGGGAGTTGTACTCCCAAAACATCTGGAGGGCCGAGTTTGGCTATGCCTGCATAAAACTATTCATGCGCCAACCAAGAACTCAGCTGGGAAAAGCTTCCAGCTCTGGAGCAAAATGTGGGGAGAAGTGGGGCAGGCTGGGTGGAAGGGATGCCGCTAGAATGAAGGCCTCTGTGGCAATGCCAAGCATTTGATCATCTCCAGGGTAAACCCCGCCCTGTAGTCACCTGGTCAAAGGATGGGAAGCCTCTGGACCCCAAAGAGATCAATGTCCGCACCTCCGACTTGGACACCATCCTCTTCATACGCAAAGCTCAACGGCACCACTCGGGCTTCTACGAACTCTCGGTTAAGATTGAAAACATGGAGGACAAGGCTATCATCAAGATCCGGGTTGTTGGTAAGGAGGACCGGCCTTCCTTTGAGATTTCATTGTTGCAACAGCAAATTTACATTTTTTAAAAAAGCTAACCATGTTTTGGGGGTGCAGCCGGGGTAGGTGAATATGGGGGAGACTATGTAGAGGGGGATGTGTGTGTGTGTTGTCTCAAGTTCTCTTAGAATCATGTGGTTTTAGAGCTGAAAGGACATTGGCGGTCATCTAGTTGCGTCAATCAATCGACGTCTATTTCGGTGGTACCCAAATTGTTGGTTCACAGACCCTAGAGGGCCTGTGTAACCCACCCAAGAGGTCCGTGGCACCATACACATAACAAAAACTACCATAAAATAATAATAATAATAATTACTATTCTTTATTTATACACTGCCCATCTGGCTGGGCTTCCCCAGCCACTTTGGGCTGCTCCCAACAGAATATTAATAATAATTTTAAAAGTGCTAAAACATCAAACATTAAAAACTTTCTTAAACAGGGCTGCGTCCAGATGTCTTCTAAAAGTCAGTTGTTAATTTCCTTGAAATCTGATGGGAGTTCCACAGGGCGGGCGCCACTATTGAGAAGGCCCTCTGCCTGGTTCCCTGTAACCTCACTTCTCACAGGGAAGGAACCGCCAGAATGCCCTCGGCACTGGACCTCAGTGTCCGGGCTGAACGACGGGGGTGGCTCCGCTCCTTCAGGTATACTGGGCTGAGGCTGTTTAGGGCTTTAAAGGTCTAATGATATTGTAGAGATATCAAAATTTTCAAAAGTAAGGGGTCGACGGTTTGGTTTTTGAAACACAAGGGGTGCTTAGCTACTTGGGAACCATTGGTCTAGTTCAACACCCCACCCAGCTCAACGTGCGAATCTTGTAACAGATAATCTTTATTTTGTCTTTGGTGAGGTCCACTCTCGCCTTGGTGCAGATAGTCAGAGAGGGAGATGAAGAAACACTTACAAAAGGCCTAACATTTTCTAAGTGTTGTGCAGACATTCAAAAGGAGTGTGCGCACACCGTACAAGTAAAGCCCATGACTTCAACACCTCCTGGGGACAGTGGTTTGTTAAAAGGTGCTGGGGAGCAAAATGGCAGTTCCCAGGATTCTTCAGGGGAAAGGCATGTGCTTTAAATGTGTGGAGCCAACTCCTGCCCACAGGCTCACAATCGACTGGCGAAAGGAGCAGGGAAGGAAGAGGGAAGCAAGCAATCGAACAGCTGTTCTGCTCTTCCCTTATCTGGCCAATGGGTGGGGCTGAGCTGGTCTTTACCATTCCATTATATAATATAATTCCATTATAATATCCCCTCCCTGCGACAAGCCAAGTTACAGGGAACCAGGCAGAGGGCCTTCTCGGTAGTGGCACCCGCCCTGTGGAACGCCCTTCCACCAGATGTCAAGGAGAACAACAACTACCAGACTTTTAGACGACATCTGAAGGCAACCCTGTTTAGGGAAGCTTTTAATGTTTCATGCATTACTTTATTTTAATATTGTGTTGGAAGCTGCCCAGAGTGGCTGGGGAAACCCAGCCAGATGGGCGGGGTATAAATAATAAATTATTATTGTTATTATTATTCCTGGAAGGCAAGAGGTGCAGGCAACCAGTGGCCCTAAACCCAAAGCCCAGAGGCGAGAGTTTCCTTCGCTTCAGCTCTACTGTCCAAGGGCGGCTGGAAGATGGCCTGGCAACTTAGAGGGAAGCAAGGGGTGGGCGCAGTCTCTGTTCTCCCCCCCTCCCTTCCCCCTTCCTTCTCGCTGCAGCTGCTAAATTGTTAACAAGCTTTAATCCAGGCCTGCTCCATCAGTCTCCTCTCTCCCCGTGGGAGACCTAGATACTCTCAACTCCCAGGCCTGCGAGAGAGACAGGAGGGTTGGCAGGGCACTAGGCAGCCTTCAGCCAGCTGCGCAGCAACCTCAGAAGATGCTGCCCATGGAAGCAAGGCACCTCCTCGTCTGGCTGGGCTGGCAGCTGCCTCCTGGCATCTGCCCCACTGGGGTTCTGTCTAGGGAGAGGAGAAAATAATTGGATCCAGTTTGCATTTAAAAGCAAACATCCCAACAGACCCCATTCTGAAACAATGTACAAACCGAAACACGGCCGTCCTTCAAAAACCCACCCTTTCCTGCAGCTCTCCTGCCAAGGAATGTGTACAAAAATGTCTGTGCTTTGTTGTTGTTGTTTAGTCGTTTAGTCGTGTCCAACTCTTCGTGACCTCATGGACCAGAGCACGCCAGGCACTCCTGTCTTCCACTGCCTCCCGCAGTTTGGTCAAACTCATGCTGGTAGCTTCGAGAACACTATCCAACCATCTCGTCCTGTCGCCCCCTTCTCCTTGTGCCCTCCATCTTTCCCAACATCAGGGTCTTTTCCAGGGAGTCTTCTCTTCTCATGAGGTGGCCAAAGTATTGGAGCCTCAGCTTCACGATCTGTCCTTCCAGTGAGCACTCAGGGCTGATTTCCTCCAGAATGGATAGGTTTGATCTTATTGCAGTCCATGGGACTCTCAAAAGTCTCCTCCAGCACCATAATTTAAAAGGTAAAGGGAAGGTAAACAGCTTTTCCGTGCGCTGCTCTGGTTCTCCAGAAGCAGCTTAGTCATGCTGGCCACATGACCCGGAAGCTGTACGCTGGCTCCCACGGCCAGTAAAGTGAGATGAGCGCCGCAACCCCAGAGTCGGCCACAGGGGTCCCTTTACCTTTTAATTCTCCCCCTTCCATTGGGAGACAAACTTGGTGTCCACAACTTCTCTCTTACCGCCCCTCGCCCCTCCCCCTCCATCCTGACCTCCTTGGTGCCTGGTACCCCTTCCCCACCCCCTCCTCCTCCCTCTCTGCCTGTGTCACCATCTCTTATCAGCTCCCACCCTTCCCCCGTGCTAAGAGGGGAGATATCATGTTCTTCCATTCTATATTTAAGCTTCTCCCTGATGGTTTAAGCCAGATGTCACCTCTCCCGACACCAGCGAAAAAGGCCCCCCCTCCCTCGCCCTCCCCAGACATGGGCACTTTCTGATCAGCCGCCTCCTCTAATCCCGATTTGGCTGGCGGAATGTTTGAAGTGAAATTTAGCATCTTCCAAGAGCCTTCTGGGAACCTGCCTTTGAAAGTGGAGCACGCTGGAGAAGGTGCTAGTCGCAGATCTGCCCTCCGGCCCACCCCACCCCACCTTCCCAGCACCAGCGGACAGGGCTGGGTCTCTCTGTGTTTGTGTTGCATGTATCGACCATGTATTGAATTAGCTGCTTCCTGCATCCGTTTCAGGCAGGGGTGCAATGACGTTTCAGCCTTTGGGTCGTTTCAGGCTATTGTCTTACCGTTCTTAATGGGCTCCTCTCTTGAGATGATAGGTAAAGGTACAGGGACCCCTTACCATTAGGTCCAGTCGTGGCCGACTCTGGGGTTGTGGCGCTCCTCTCGCTTTATTGGCCAAGGGAGCGGCGTACAGCTTCTGGGTCATGTGGCCAGCATGACTAAGCCGCTTCTGGCGCACGGAAATGCTGTATACCTTCCCGCTGGAGCGGTACCTATTTATCTACTTGCACTTTGACGTGCTTTCGAACTGCTAGGTTGGCAGGAGCAGGGACCAAGCAATGGGAGCTCACCCCGTCGCGGGGATTCGAACCGCCGACCTTCTGATTGGCAAGTCCTAGGCTCTGTGGTTTAACCCACAGCGCCACCCACTGTGATGATATTGTGTATTATCTACTTAACTTTGAAATGTGACAAGCAGGCCTTGCTGGATTTGCTCGGTCTGCTGAGTGGAGCCCTGGACTTTTGCCCCAAAGCCTGCTGAAAGCATTTTAGCAGGTTACAGAAGATTCAATGATTCACTCATGCTATCCCCATTTAACAACAACAACAATTTTTAATTTATTTTTATTTATACCCTGCAATTCCCTGTTCAGAAAACTGGGCTCAGGGCAGCTAACAACAAATTTAAAACACTTAATTGATGCAACAAAAAACAGCATAAAATACAGAATAAAATGTGAACAACAATAAATTCAGAATTCAAAAATCAATTTAGTAGGAAATTCATCCAATAAACATTAGATGATCACCAGGACTAGCTGGCTAAGTTAGTCCTGTTTGGGCCAGTGAGGAGACCAGGGGAGAATTAGCTGTGGAATCCCAGAGTGGGTAATCTTCATAAAAAGGGGAGGGGGAGGGAAGGAAGGGGAATAAAAGATCAGGCTAAGTTCAAATTGAGAGCCAGGTGGAATAGCTCTGTCTTACAGGCCCTGCAAAAGGAATCCTGCAGGGCCCTGGTCTCATGGGACAGAGCATTCTACCAGGTCGGAGCCATCACTGAGAAGGCCCTGGCCCTGGTGGAGGATAATCTGATAATTTAATATGGTCTAGAGAGCTGCTAGGGACGCGGTTGGCACTATGGGTTAAACCACAGAGCCTAGGACCTGCTGATCAGAAGGTCAGTGGTTCGAATCCCCACGACAGGGTGAGCTCCCGTTGCTTGGTCCCTGCTCCTGCCAACCTAGCAGTTTGAAAACACTTCAAAGTGCAAGTAGATAAATAGGAACTGTTCCGGCGGGAAGGTAACCGGCGTTTCCGTGTGCTGCTCTGGTTCGCCAGAAGCGACTTAGTCATGCTGGCGACATGACCCGGAAGCTGTACACTGGCTCCCTTGGCCAATAAAGCAAGATGAGTGCCACAACCCCAGAGTCTGCCCCGACTGGACCTAATGGTCAGGGGTCCCTTTACCTTTACCTTTTTTAGAGAGCTGCTGGGTCTATTGTATTTCTTTACATCATTTTAGCAATTGCAGGGAACCTTTGCTTACACTGTTTTGGCTAAGGGACCATTCCCTGTTTATCCATAGTGATGCAGCAGCCCTTGTTGTTTCCCATTCCTTCTGCAGAGAAACCGGGTCCAGCACACAACGTGATGGTGAAGGAAGTGTGGGGCTTCAATGCCTTAGTAGAGTGGGAACCTCCCAAGGACGATGGGAATTCGGAGATTACGGGCTACTCCATCCAAAAAGCTGACAAAAAGACCATGGTAAGGTTCCCTTTCACTATTGGGCTTCTGCTTCTAGTAATGATGAATCAAAGTCTAGTAATGGGCTTGGGTTTTCCCCTGGCTCTCGCTGAGAACGTGTGCCAGCGGCTACCTTGCAACGTTGCAAGAGACTAACTGAGGCAGGACATTGTGGGTTGTATGCAGTGCTAGTCCTACTCAGGGAAGATCCATTGAAATCAACTAGTAGAGTTAACTAGGTCCATTAATGACAATGACTTCAATGGCTTCCAGTCCATTTCCAGGACCTGCTCAGAAACGCTGGTCTTTACCTGTCAGGAGTAAGCATGGACCAATGGTAGCAAATAGTATGGGAAACAGCCTTACTAGAAAAAATAGCCAATAAACTGAAACTGACACGGGGACAAATAGAAGAAGACGCCTTCACCCTGGTATGGCTCCCCTTTATCACATACACAGCCCAACAAGACAATGACAAAAATCCACCAACAGCATACAAATCAATATGGCTAACCTGATCTAAAACACCCACCCACGAAAACAAAGATCACCACAGCCATTCACAAACAAACAACCACACCCTAGGCCAAGCCCAACCTCTCTCACCAACAAAGAAACACAAGTGAACCTGCACAAGCGGCGCTGACACAAAACCCCGTATATATTAAGTATAATAGAAACATCACCACCTGACCCCACCCCCACTTACCTTCCCCCCTCCACCTCTTTCCCCCTTTTCTTCCTAATGTCTCAACAAATGAAACTGATCTGTAAAAAATGTAACTTGGAGAAGAAGAAAAAAGAGAGAGGCATTGCACATACTTTTGTAAACCAAGAAAATCTTTAATAAAAATACATTTTTTTAAAAAAACCAAAAACACTGGTCTTTAAAGCCCTTCATAAGATAGGGTCAGGGTACTTGAAGGACCACCTGTCTTGGTGGACTTACCTGCACATGCAGATCTTCTGTAGTGGGCCTCCTACAGGTGCCCCTGCCATCTGAGCTGATAGGTGACCGGAGGTAAGAACTTTTTGGTGACAGCACACCACTTGCAGAATGCTCTCCCTAGAAATATTTGCTCGGTGCTGGTCTTAGAATCCTTTTTGACAGGGCCAAATGCTTTAAACATTTCCCCCCATGAGTTCTTTAGGCTGTGTTATGCATCTAAAGCACACAACTCTCTCCAAAGAACCCGGGAACTGTAGTTTTGCCCCTCATGGAGCTACAACTCCCAGCACCCTTCACAAACTATGGTTCCCAGGATTCCTGAGGTGGGGTAACCTGTGTGCTTTAAACATGCTTTAAATATACGGTGCGTGCCCAGCCGTCAGTGCGGTTTTAGACCCTGCGGCTTGCTTTTGTGTGTTGGTTAGTATAAAAACACTTGCGACAAATGGATACTCTGAATAGTTGTGCAAAAGGGAAGCAGCCTCCCATCCTAAGTTAGTGACCCCAATTCAGTCAGAATAAGTTCATAAAAACATGCTCAGATTGCTCATTTACTGCTGACACTATCAGAGAGAGAAAGAAAGAGAAAGAGAACTTCTCTTACCACTGTGAAGATTCACATTTTGCCAGTGGCAAAATTCACAGCAGGAAGACCAGGCAGCAGTTCCTGCTACAAGAGCGGCATCAAAGGAGCACAGATCTTGTTTCTGGAGGACATGATGTAGTTACCTCCATATGTGTGTGTGTGTGTGTGTGTGTGATTTATATCCTCCTATTTTAGGCTACAAGCTTTCAGAGTAAAAATAAAAACCCAAATGACAGATTTGTAGAAGTACAGCACAGAAA
This sequence comes from Podarcis bocagei, assembly GCF_964188305.1. NCBI lineage: Eukaryota > Metazoa > Chordata > Lepidosauria > Squamata > Lacertidae > Podarcis > Podarcis bocagei. Next base: position 18,441,880 of record NC_138138.1, on the reverse strand, counting down.
ACAGCATGTAAAAAACAACAACAGCAAGAGAAATTTTCAGCCAGATAAAATAGTGCATAAAACAGAAAAGCTGGGCTGGTTTTTTTAAAATAAAAAAGAACACCATTCCCTTGCCTACTGCCAAAATGGCATCAAGCACTTATGCACAACCAGGGAGCCTCATTCCTACATCGCCTCTCTTCCCACTTCTTGAGCATCTACTCCTTCCCTCTCTGTGGACCCTGCACACCTCTCTGTTGTTTTGAGGGGGGGGCATCTGTGGCTCAGATCCTCCCTCCCCTGCAGCTACCGTATTTTTCACTCTATAGGACACACTTTTTCCCTCCTAAAAGGCAAGGGAAAATGTGTATCCTATGGAGCGAATGCAGGGGGGAGGCAGGCAGGAAAAGCCCTGCTGCTCCCAGAGCTGGGGGGGGGAAATCATATTTCCCCCCCCCTTGATTTCCCCCTCTGAAAACTAGGTGTGCCCTATGGTCAGGTGCGAGGGGACGCGGGTGGCGCTGTGGGTAAAACCTCAGTGCCTAGGACTTGCCGATTGTATGGTCGGTGGTTCGAATCCCCACTGCGGGGTGAGCTCCCGTCTTTCGGTCCCAGCTCCTGCCCACCTAGCAGTTCGAAAGCACCCCTAAGTGCAAGTAGATAAATAGGTACCGCTTTATAGCGGGAAGGTAAACGGCGTTTCCGTGTGCTGCGCTGGTGCTGGCTCACCAGAGCAGCTTCGTCACGCTGGCCACGTGACCTGGAAGTGTCTCCGGACAGCGCTGGCCCCCGGCCTCTTAAGTGAGATGGGCGCACAACCCTAGAGTCGGACACGACTGGCCCGTAAGGGCAGGGGTACCTTTACCTTTACCTTTATGGTCAGGTGCGCCCTATGGAGCAAAAAATACGGTATTTCTCTGACCGTCCCTGCTCTCCTTCCGCAGGAGTGGTTCACAGTATACGAGCACAACCGCCTCACCCGCTGCACGGTGTCTGACCTCATCATCGGCAACGAATACTACTTCCGAGTCTACAGCGAGAACATCTGTGGGCTTAGCGAAGCTCCCGGGGTCTCCAAAAACACCGCCAACATTCAGAAATCTGGTAAATGCGGTGGAACCAGATGGTGGCTGGCAATTGCTCTAGCGGTCTGGGAATGGGACGACCAGGGCTTAGCAGAAGGGGCTGTGGTCTGCACCTTCCAGGCTAATGCACAGAAGGGAACTTCGTTATCTTCTGGCTTTCACGCTTCTGAATGCTCTGGTGCAGTTCTTGGCTCATAAAAAAGGCACCAAAAGACATTAAGATGCATATTTTGAGGAGAAATATTCAATCGAACCAGGGCTTTCCGGGCTCTGGGCTCTAGCTGTTTTTGTACTGCGGTTCCCATCGTCCCTGACCACTGGTCCTGCTGGCTAGGGGTGATGGGAGTTGTGGTTCGGGGCCAGCTGGAGACGGGACTTATCCCAGGTTAAGTCTGTATAGGATTGAAACCTGGGCTACTTCATGCAATGCATACTGGCTAGATGTTTTGGTCGTAAATCGCTCTGGGTTGCCTTGGGCAAGATAAAGTGACTAACAAATGTTAATAATAATAATAATAATAATAATAATAATAATAATAATAATAATAATAATATTTTGAGTAGTTTGGATTTGATATCCCGCTTTATCACTACCCTAAGGAGTCTCAAAGTGGCTAACATTCTCCTTTCCCTTCCTCCCCACAACAAACACTCTGTGAGGTGAGTGGGGCTGAGAGACTTCAGAGAAGTGTGACTAGCCCAAGGTCACCCAGCAGTTGCATGTGGAGGAGCGGGGAAGTGAACCTGGTTCACCAGATTACGAGTCACCAGATTATGAGGGAAAATAATATATTCATGAATGCATATTTAAATGCGAATTTTCATGCAACTGCCATTGGCAGTTTAGTACCCAAAAACACGAAAGCCAACACACGTGAGAATGACGCAGACTAGAAATTAGCTGGCAATGCAATCCTATGCATGTCTGCCTGAGAAGTAAACCCCGTTGAGTTTGTTTTATTTCATACACACTGCTTGATTGTAAAAATCCTCAAAGCAGTTTACAGAAAGCTTCAACGGGACATTAAGAGCTGTTCGACAGTCTCCCTCGAGAGGCTTTCCTTCTAGCAGAGGCTGGATGGCCGTCTGTCATGGATGCTTTAGTTGAGATTCCCAGATGATTTTTGGGATCCCTTCCAACTCTCCAGTTCTATGATTTACTCCCGGGTCTGTGCGTATAGTAGGCCTTGCATCCCAATTTGCCCATCCCTAAGATCCGCTGATGGATTTGCTGTTTCCCTCCCCACCCCCTTCCCTTTCAGGAATAATCTGTAAACAGCTAAACTACAAGGAACACGACTTCAGCCATGCCCCTGTGTTCATGACGCCACTGGTAGACCGGACAGTCGTGGCTGGGTATACCACTGCCTTGAACTGTGCTGTGAGAGGATTTCCTAAAGTAAGTGCTGAGTGAGGAGGCAGAAAGGGATGATGTCGAGTTGTTTGGAGTGGCTCCTATCAAAAAACTAGGAATGTGGCGCTGAGAGGGATGTGAGATAACTGGAGGAGGGGAAAGCATGAAGAAAGTGGGGAAAGTGAACAGTGGACTAAGGATGGTACTTCCAAAATGTTGGGCTTTTTTTTTAAAAAAAAGTGTTGCTACAAATAAGAGAAAACAACCTTAGATTCAGTAAATTATAACCAGTATTAAAACGGTGGATTTTTCTTAATAGCAACACACACCAACGCCTCAATAATTGTCAGATACTGTGAATATGATTTTGAAGATGCTGCTAATTTAATTAAAGTAAACATGCCTGTGCTTTCCCCCCCACCCTGCCTCCAGCCATTCATTTTTTTTGTTCCACATAAGGAGGGTGACAAGGTACCACCAGTGATAATTAGTGTGTTGTGAGGGAGGTGATTAAGCCTTCTCTCAACTGCTACCACCCCCCCTTCTGCTGGCATGTTTTAATTGATTTTCTCCAAGAGTTCCTCCAGCGTGTCAGTCAGTAATTTGTGGGAGGAAATCTAGCACATACAGGAACTTTGAGGTTTGCACAGTTAAAGTGGATTAAAGTGCTGCCCTGGAGCAACAAATCCACTTTAAAAAAGCCCAGTTTTTTTGCAGTTTGGAAAAGCAATGCAGAAATGCACTGAAAGGCGTGAAAGGAATGAATGTTTAATAGGAAGGCACGTGAGCCCCCTGCAAGCAAATCAGAATGAGTGCTTAATGTCCTATGACCACCCTGCAAATGAATCACAATGCTCAATAAAACATTGGGCAGACCGCATCTGGAATACTATGTCCAGTTCTGGGCACCACAGTTTCAGGATATAGACATGGTGGAATGTGTGCAGAGGAGGGCAACCAAGATGATCAAAGGTCTGGAAACCAAGCCTTCTGAGGAACGGTTGAGGAAGTTGGGTATGTTTAGCCTGGAAAAGAGGAGATATGATAGCCATCTTCAAATATCTTAAGGGCTGTCACGTAGAAGATGCAGCAAGCTTGTTTTCTCCTGCTTTGGAGGCTAGGACTCAAACCCAACGGCTTCAGGATACAAGAAAGGAGATTCCCACTAAACATCAGGAAGAACTTTCTGACAGTAAGAGCTGTTTGATGGTGGAAATGGTTGTGGACTCTCCTTCCTTGGCGGTTTCTAAGCAGAGGTTGGTCTAGCCTTGATCTACTACAGATGGGATGCATTGTCAAGCTGAAATATGAACTCTTTTTATATATTGAACTCTGGAAAGACACCTGGAATCTGGCACACTTTTTTTGTTTTTTTTAAGCACATGGGTGACAAACCTTCATTTTCAGGGATAAAAGGTTGAAATCCTTTTCAATGCTAATGCTTAAAACTGATAGGTTGGGGATTTTTTGCACGCAATTTTGGTTGCAACTGTTTCCCCTTTGAGCGTATGAGGCAGTACAATTTGATATATGACAAGGTGTTTTAGAACGGCGTGTGTGGTGATCAGGATTCCTTTCATCTGGATTCCTTTTAATCTCTTCTCGCCCTTTGTCTGTTCCCAGCCCAAAATAATCTGGATGAAGAACAAAATGGACATCAGCGGGGACCCAAAGTTCCTGCAGAAAAACAACCAGGGAGTGCTGACCCTCAACATCCGCAAGCCGAGCCCTTTTGACAGCGCCACTTACTCCTGCAAGGCCGTCAATGAACTGGGGGAGGCCATAGTGGACTGCAAGCTGGAGGTCAAAGGTGACTGCAGCATGAAAGGGAAATGGGTTGTCATTGCTCAGATTCCTTTTTCTTGCCGTTGTTTTAAAAATAACGACATACCCAGCCTAGGGATGGTGCAGCACAGAGGAGAGGATGGGAGAGCTTTAGTCCCAGGATCTGTTTCGGAAACTGAAACTTGAACAGCAGTGTTCAAGAACCCTGATTTGTGAAGGGAAGCTTTCTCTCAGCCATCCCATAAGCTCACCCCAATCCCTAAAATGGGTAGAAGTTGCAGTTGTTATATAGACTGCCAGGTTTAAACCTGACAATTTCACGTGTACCTATAGGGTGAGGGATATGTGTTCCTTCACATGTTCTTGGGCTTTAGCTCCCATCATCCATGCCTGTTGGCTGATGGGAGTTAAAGTTCAACAGCCTCTGCAGGAAGATGTTTGCTTAGAAGTGCAGAAAGGAGGACTCCATACTTATTTCCCGCATGCATGCATAGGCAAGTGGGATTGGTGGAAGTGGAAAACACAATCCCTTCTCATTCACAGAGAGTAAAAATGTGTCTGCCAAAACGCTTGATACTCTGTTCCTCTCCTCTCTTCTTCTCCCCCCCCCCCCACAGCGCCGCAGTAATCTTATTGCCACAACTGCCAACACCTGGAAGAGGTGAGTAACACGGAACACACCATGCTGGGTGAAGAGGAACAAGCAGTTATTTGGATTTCAAGGCAGAAAACGGAATTCCTTTATAAATCTGGAAACGACTGCAATTTGGAGGGTGGAGAAAGCAGCCTGGTGATGGGGGCTGTGGCAGTCTGGGATGGAGTTGCTGGGTGACTAGAATTTGGGCTGGGGTGGAGAGGGAGACAGCTGTGTATGTTTCGTGTTGGACCTGGTTGTCAGGAACAGAGCCTCGTGGTCCGAAGCAAGACTGAATGTGCAGGAACCGTGCTTACAAAATGGAGGAGGGATGCTTGAGTGTGCTTACCTGGATGAATCTGTTTGCCTCGCCCTACCCACTAGCCAGTGATGCTAATTCCTGCTCTGCTCTTTCCACACAGCTTACGATCACCCCCTTCTTTTCTCCACGGTGTCCCTTCCCACCTCGTGCAGATGCTAAGTGGGGAAGTGGATTGAGGCGTGTTCACCTCCTCACCCCACTGAAGAAGCTACACATATCATGCTTGGATAGAAGGAAGCTACCACAGAGCAGCTAACGCGCCCCTGTATCTGTCCGTGTGCCTGTCTGGTCCGTTGTTGTGTCAATAAAGTGACCTTGATGGGATAACCTGTGTGTGTCGCTTGTCCCTCTGGTTTTCAGGGAGTTGTTTTGGAAAGGGGAGCAGTGACTGAAATTATTTGGCAGGCCACAGCTGGAGAAAGGGATCCATGATTGAGTTTTGAGGCTGGTCTGAGGGGATGGAACGGCCAAAGATCAGCCGAGTAGACAGCATTTGTGTTCACTGGTTTTATTGTGTGTGTGAGGGGGGAAGAAACGGGGGTGCGGTCTCCTCCTTGGGCGCGTTGCGACGACTTCACGTGAGGAGGAATGGTGTCCAGGGCCAGGCAGCCTGCCAGGGAGGGGGACGTTCCTCTGTATTAGTTTCGGGGGACAGATAAAAGAAATCCTTGGTTTCCCCAAGAGTCATTGTCTTCTTCCTCACCTGGAGAACACGCTTTCTTTTCCTCCTGATACAAAGCACAAAGGAAAACAGAGAGAGGGGGAGACAGATGTGGGAGGCAGACGAACGATAGAGAACATCCTAAAGTGCACTTGAGAAGTCAAAATTCCCCATAAACTATAATACTCTTAGGCCTAGCGGTCCTTTGTTGACTGCCTGGCCAAAGCCTATGGTTTGCTGGGCCTCAGAACTTGGAAGCTTCATCAACTGGTTTTCCAGAGTGGTCACAACTGGTTCCCAGTGTGGTGCTGGGAATTGTAACTGTGAAGAGTCTTCTAATTACGGTACAGTGGTACCTTGGGTTACATATGCTTCAGGTTACAGACTCCGCTAACCCAGAAATAGTACCTCAGGTTAAGAACTTTGCTTCAGAATGAGAACAGAAATCGTGCTCCGGTGGCGCAGCAGCAGCAGGAGGCCCCATTAGCTAAAGTGGTGCTTCAGGTTAAGAACAGTTTCAGGTTAAGAACGGACCTCTGGAATGAATTAAATACTTAACCTGAGGTACCACTGTACTCTCAGCATCCTTAACAAACAACAGTTCCCAGGATTCCTTGGGGGAAGTGGTATAGGAGTACTTTAAATGCCAGGTGCGGATGTGAACATAGCCACTCCCAGACCCTCCAAGTGCCCCCATTTTCCAGGGACAATCCCAGATTTACAGAAACCGTCCCAGTTTTTGATCTGATCCTGGAATGTCCTGCTTTTCCGTAGGTCATCCCTATTTTTATTGGAGAAATGTTGGAGGGTGTGGAGCTATGCGACCCTCCAAGCCAAGGAGATAAGTATCTATCCAACCTTTAGAAGACATCTGAAGGCAGTCCTGTATAGGAAAGTCTTTTTTAAAAATGTTTAGTGTTTTATTATATTTTATATATGTTGGAAGCTGTCCAGAGTGGCTGGGGCAACCCAGTCAGATAAGTGGGGTATTATTTATTTTATTATTATTATTATTATTATTATTATTATTATTATTATTATTATTATTATTAAATAAATAGGATGCTTTCAGAGAAATGTCGGAGGGTATACACTCCCAGGCTTGTTGCTGGTGGTGGACTTTCTGCACCCATGCCACCTTCTGCCCAAAGGAGCAGCCACTGCTCTCCTCTGCTCTCTCCCCTGATGTACCATCATCCCCAGGAATCTGGGTGCTTCCTCGTTCTTTGGTGCACCTGGTGAATTGGGACCCAGGGATCTGTTGGCTTCTTTGGGAAGCGAGCCAAGACTCACCTACTATTGTCTGCTGGGCCTCCGGCTCTGCTGGTTCACTTGCTCGTAAGCGACTGGAGCGTCAGATTGGTGGAAGCGCAAGCGGTAGAGCAGCCGTACCCACTGCCCAAAGACATGCTCTTGTTTGAGGGGGTGTGCCAGAAGTTGCAGGTAAAAGGTGCGGCCGTTGGCCAGGCGGATTTTGAGCTGGTATCGTGTCTCGTCGTGGATGTAGATCCGGACGAACTTCAAGGGCAGAAGCCTGGTGGAGGAGAAAGAAGTGTGCTCATCAGGAGAAGGTAGTAAAGGGTAAAAGTAAAGGACCCCTGGACAGTTAAGTCCAGTCAAAGGCGACTATGGGGTTGCGTCGCTCATCTCGCTTTCAGGCCGAGGGAGCCGGTGTTTGTCCACAGACAGCTTTCTGGGTCATGTGGCCAGCAGGACTAAACCGCTTCTGGTGCACAGAGGACTGTGACAAGTGCCAGAGTACACGGAAATGTCATTTACCTTCCTGCCACAGTGGTACCTATTTATCTACTTGCACTGGTGTGCTTTTGAACTGCTAAGTTGGCAAGAGCTGGGACAGCAACGGGAGCTCACCTCGTTGTGCAGATTCAAACCGCGACCTTCCAATCAGCAAGCCCAAGAGGCTCAGTGGTTTAGACCACAGCGCCACCCACGTCCCTACAGGAGAAGGTAGGGTGAGACACCTGCTCCCCAACCCCTCCTATGGCACAAAAGGGCCACTCTCACATCAGTGCAGCAGCTCTGGAAATCAGGCTGTTGTCATTGGTTGTCATTCCACCTGGGTGCGCCCCGCTGCACTGTAGTCTCAGCTCAAAGTGCTGGTGGGGATCAGCCTGAGAACCCTCAAGTTGCTTAGGCTTACCCTAGTCTTTTTTGGTTAACAATTTTTATTTGTTTTTAAACAAATAGCCATTAAACCCTTACCTAGCAGTACAGTGGTGCCTCACAAGACGAAAATAATCCGTTCCGCGAGTCTCTTCGTCTAGCGGTTTTTTCGTCTTGCGAAGCAACCCTATTAGCGGCTTAGCGGATTAGCGGTTTAGCGGCTATTAAAGGCTTAGCGGCTAAAAGGCTATTAGTGGCTTAGCGGCTTAGAAAAAGGGGGGGAGCGAAAAAATCGCAAGACTCGCAAGACGTTTTCGTCTTGCGAAGCAAACCCATAGGGAAATTCGTCTTGCGAAGCGCATCGAAAAACGGAAAACCCTTTCGTCTAGTGGGGTTTTCGTCTTGCGAGGCATTTGTCTTGCGGGGCACCACTGTACATCTAAGGGTGCTTGTTGTATCCATTGTCTTTAGACATACACTTACACATTCAACATTCAAACGTAACCTCTCCACTGAGAGTATTGAGCGGTTGGTATAACAAGGTCTTGATTTGGGTCATTAACGTAGTTAAGGAAAGGGCCCCTGTGTCTTGGACGGTGTCTCTATTCGTGATGCCTTTAACTGCCCTCCTGTGTCTGGTGAGACACTTAATAATAATAATAATAATAAATTTTATTTATATCCCGCACTCCCCAGCCGAAGCCGGGCTCAGGGCGGCTAACAACAATAAAATAGTACAACATTCTAAAATCATTTCATTATAAAATTAATTCAAATCAAATTGATGGCAACCATTAGGCTAAAGTTCTGTGAAGATTGCCAAAGGAGGGAGTCAGTCTGTGCCCTGGCCAAAGGCCTGGTGGAAGAGCTTGGGAATCGCTGTATCCCAGATATTATTCTCCTGTATATTCAGGGGTATTTCAGTCTGGATCTTCCATTGCTTAGCTATCGCTTAGGGTGCTGTGGTCAGTAAGAAGCCTAGTACAGTCATGCCTTGGTTTTTGAACAACTTAGTTCCCGAACATTTGGGCTCCTGAACGCTGCAAACCTGGAAATGACTGCAAACTATTTTTGGAAGCTTCCACAACTTCCGATTGGCTGCCAGTCAGAAGCCGCGCTTTGGTTTACAAACGTTTTGGAGGTCAAACGAACTTCCGGAGCGGATTCCATTTGACTTCCAAGGTATGATTGTAGTTCTCTGTGGTGCAGGGTGGAGCTTAGGTCTATGTCCAAAGATAGCAAGGCTAAGGCAGGATTTGGAGAAAATACAAGCTGGTCAAGCAGATGAAAATTGTTAAGAGACTGTCTTTATCCATAGGGCCTTCTGAGAAGGCCCAGAAATGTCATCTTGCTTTGTCACCTGTACCCCAAGTCCTCTGAAACTGCTACGTACCATTGATCCATCTACCTCAGTCGTGAGGAACCTCCGGTCTGCGGGGTTTTTTAGATTCTATGTCTGGGTAGCCAATAAGGTTCCCTCTGGCCCAATTAACTTCATTTCATTTATTATGTTTCTACTATCTATTTATTATGTTTCCACTTTTCACCCGCGCGAGTTAACAAAGCATTTGTTCTTACAAACAACAAATGACATAATGGAAGATTACGATCGCAACATGAATTGTATAAAATAATTAGCAAACCATCAGTGGAACAATTGCAAACCATCAGGAAAACAACCACCTTCTATAATACGTTATTAAGAAAACACGCCCCCCCCAAAGGCTAAATAGCACAACCACAAGAAATTGTGAAATTCACAAAGCATTACAGCACTCGTAATCCACAAAACGATATTAACAACCGTAACAAAAACAAACTAAGGTCTGTTGAATTCACACACTGCCCACGACTCATGTTCTTCCACTTAGTTCATAGCCCATGGAAGCTTTTGCCACAGTAACTGTTCAATCTTTAAAGCAAGCACCACAGTTCTTTTTACTGAAACAGGTTAATTTGAATATGTTGGTTGTATCCAGAATCTGTTTCTAAAGCATCTGCCTGGGGTTTTTTTCCTGAATACACTCAGAGAAAAGGCTGGAGAATTACTCTGAGCATGTGCAGAGGGTCCTGACGCATCACTGAAACCAGGATCTGTCCATCTAAAGCAGTGACAGGGAACTTGTGGTCCTCCAAATGTGGTTGGACTAAAACTCCCACCAGCCCAGGCAGCACAGCCAAGTACTATTTATTTTAGTTAGTTATTTATTCAATTTATATACTGTCCTTTATTAAAAGATCCCAGGGCAGTGTACCACATTAAGAACATATTTTATGGAGCACAATAATAACAACATAATACAGACCTTAATAATAGACAGCATACTAACAAAAAATGATTTTATTTTATTTTTACTTTTAAAAACTATTATTTATTTTTAATATCCTTTCTTTTCGGCTATTGCTATTATTTTTACTCTTTTTGGTTGGGAGCTGCCTAGAGTGGCTGGGCCAACACAATCAGATGGGTGGCATATAAATTTATTATTATTATTATTATTACTACTACTACTCCTATTAACATTTACTACTATTATAATAATAATAGCCCCCTGCCCCACATTTAACAGGCCATAGATTATTTAATGGCCAAAGGCCTGGGTAAAGAGGAATGTTTTCGCCTGGCGCCTAAAGATATGCACAGTGGTACCTCTGGTTGCGAACAGGATCCATTCTGGAGGCCCGTTTGCAACATGAAAAGAGCGCAACCCGCAGCCGCGCATCTGCGCACGTATGGGTTGCAATTCACCGCTTCTGCGCATGCGCGCAACGTCATTTTGCGCTTCTGTGCATGCGCGAGTGGCGAAACCCAGAAGTAACCCTTTCCGGTACTTCCGGGTTGCCGCAGGACGTAACCTGAAAGGACGTAGCATGAAGCGGACGTAACATGAGGCATGACTGTAATGATCTTGCCAGGTGAGCCTCTCAGAGGACAGCATTCCACAGATGGGGAGCCACCACAAAAAAGGCCACCCTCTGAGCCTCTCAGAGAGAGTGGGGAACAAAGAAGGGCCTTGGACGACAAGCACAGGGCCTGGGGAGAGGCATCCATAAGTACTGAAGTCCTGAGCTGCGACTAGGTTATGCTGGGAGTCATCTGGCAGGCCACAGGTTCCCCATTCCTGGTCTATGGCAAACGGGTAGGATTACATAATCTGGAAGCAGAACTTCCATGCAGCCTTGAGATTCCAGACCTTCTCTACGCCTCCTTCACCATGATTTAAGGCGGCAACCCTGGGAACACAGCCTTGAAAACAGAACACACTGCCTTAAAAGCAAGACCCACTGGAACCTTTGAGACTTACCTCTGAGTTGTAGGGATGCTCCAGGACTGGGTGGTAAGTGCTGAGAAAGGGACTTACCCAAAGAGCTGCAGCTCATCGTCGGGGCCTGGCGATGCTTCAGGATTGGGACACTCGCACTGGTACTGCCCTGTTAAGCATGAGCCGGGTCGGGCCAGCAACATGAGATCTGGCAGCTCCAGGCTTGGGCTGGTGGCAGCAATGCCCACAGTCACCCTGTTGGCTATGTCTCCTGTCTTGGTAACCTGGGAAGAGAGAGACTCCCTTTCTCATGCCTAAAGAACATCTTGGGGCGGCATTCATATCAGGACTATTAAAAGCAAGGAAAAGAGACATCTGGTCCTCCCAAACTTCAGGGAATTCCCCAAGCACTTAGTACCAGCTAAAACACAGGTGAGGAAACCCAGTGGTGTAATGTGTATGGGGAGGGGGGAACATAGGGACGGTTGCCCTGGGCGCAAAATTGTTGGGGGGTGCAACATTTTTCTGTGCGAACTAAGAAGTGACCTCTCCAGACAACAGAATGGATCTTCTTTTCTTATCTCTGCGGCTGCAATCTCCTGGGTGATGCAGATGCTTAAAAAAAAAAAAATTCTACATTTTCCAAAAATAAGGTAAAGGACCCCTGGACAGTTAAGTCCAGTCAAAGGAGACTATGGGGTGTGCGATGGTATGAGCTCCAAAAATATAAGACAATTAGTCAAACATTTTCAAATATTCTTTCCCTTGGTAATCAACTTCCCTTCCACCCTTCCGTGGTTTCCTCAAATTATCTATTACTGCTGCATATTATAATTATTACATACCTTCTTTTCGCCATCTTATTCTCAGAGTAACTTTTTTAAAAACCACATGATGTATTTATGAATTTTATGTACTTAGAATCATTATAATCCAGAAGATCATAAAATATGTTGTGGAGAGGAAAAGTGCCATCACCCAGCCTGTATTGCAATCCTACACATATTTATATAAGATGAATCAGTTGATGAACCAACTGCAACACATCTGACTAAGCTTGTTTTAGTCAAGTGGGCTTGCCAGGGTTATATCAGTGGCAGTGGCGTAGCGTGGGGGGTGCAGGGGGGGCCGGCCGCACCGGGCGCAACATCTGGGGGTTAGGGTTAGGGGGCGCAAATCCACGGGTTAGGGGGCGCAAATTACTTACCTTGCCCTGGGTGCTGACAACCCACGCTACGCCACTGATCAGTGGTGTTTGGTGGGGTGGAAAATAGGAAAGCCAACACTGGGTGGAACCAACTAATTCGCTTTGCACTGCATTGGCTGTTAAGTATGAAGGCAGGCAGGTGTATTAGGCTGATGGCAGACCTGGGTTGCTTGGGGCAGTTTGCTCTAATGGGGCAGCCTCCGCTGCGAGTCAAGTACCGAACTCACCTGCATGAAATTGCTTTCAAACAGGGGACAATCCTTCAGCAAGCCATATTCCCCGGTAGCTAGGCACCTCTGCAGGTCTCCCATTCCAAAACTTGGGACATCCAGTGGGCACAAAAGCGGTCCGGGCTACTGCAGCCTAGAACCTGTTTGGAGAAGAAGGAGGACATGGGGGAAGTCTGAAAGTGCCAAGAAATCCTATTCTGGTGTTTTATTTTAATGTTTAAAATGTTTAAAAGTACTTTTCCAAAAAACAAAACAGAAACCAGAGTCCTTTTTGTTGGGGATAATTCAGACGGAAATTCCCAGGTGTCAATAAAGGTTATTTATATATGCTAATACTGAGGCCCGTGTTTTGTTAGCCCCAAAATGGAAAATGAACAAGGTCCCAACTAAAGAAGAACAGCAACTTAAACTGACAAAATATGCGCAGCTTGCGGACCTAACATATAGAATAAGAGAACAAGAACATACGTTTAAAGAAGACTGGAAAATGTTTATTGAATATATGGGAAATAATTGTGTACAGCTGTGAAAACGTTAGCAGCATTAAGATAAATTCAACAGTGTAAATGAGTTTTGATGGATGTAATAATGGAACACTGAATGGTTTAGTTTATGTAAAACATGCAGGGATTTATGCTGTGCAAAATGAACAATGGAAAGAGAAGAAGGGAAGTCTTTGATATTTTAAGGTTGTTTCAATGAATATTCTAAAACGTGAAACAGAAAAATTAATGAAAAATTATAGAAAAGGAAAAAAAGGCAGGGGGAAGAAATTCTGTTCTGGTCACAAAAGACAATTGGGAAACAACGTCAGCTTTTCACCACTGCAATGTATCACCAGCCAAACATCACAATATGATGATACAATATGTTGAGAAGTGGAGGGAGGAACAAGCTGCATCTGCTGCAGCCCTGTGAGGCACCAGGGTGCAACTGCCTCAGCTCCCTTGGCAGGAGTGGTGGTAGTTTCACCCTGGGGACTTTGGCAGCACATATAGTAATTGCAAGTCAATGGAAAACAGCCTCAATCTTACACTGGACGTTTGGTACCACCTACTGTGGAATATAGCTATAATGGGGGGGGGGAATTAAGATTTAGACAAGGACTAGAAGATCCAGACACTTTTTATATGATTTGGCATCCCTTTAAAACATATACAAGTGTCCCTATTTTCCAGGGACAGTCCCGGATTTACAGAAGCCGCCACAGATTCTGATTTGATCCTGGAATCTCCCTTAGGATGACCCTATTTTCATCGGAGAAATGTTGGAGGGTACAGCATTAGGTAATCTCTGAGGCAAGGAGATAAGTAACTACAGTGGTACCTCGGGTTAAGTACTTAATTCGTTCCGGAGGTCCGTACTTAACCTGAAACTGTTCTTAACCTGAAGCACCACTTTAGCTAATGGGGCCTCCTGCTGATGCCACGCCACCGGAGCACGATTTCTGTTCTCATCCTGAAGCAAAGTTCTTAACCCGAGGTACTATTTCTGGGTTAGCGGAGCCTGTAACCTGAAGCGTATGTAACCTGAAGCGTATGTAAACCGAGGTACCACTGTATACAACCTTTGGAAGACATCTGAAGGCAGCCCTGTACAAGGAAGTTTCTTGATTTTCTTAATGTTTTTATATGTGTTGGTAGATGCCCAGAGTGGCTGGGGCAACCCGATCAGATGGCGGGGTATAAATAATAAAATGATTATTATTATAGACTAGGACATCCCTATATTAATGAGAGAAATTTTGGAGAGCATTTGACAGCCACCCAATCTCTGCTTTAAATACGTCAATGAAGGAGGAAATTGTGGAAAAGCTGATTCTGAAACCCTTAAAAATGCAGCCAGTGCCCAAATTCATATGGAGCGAGGACAGAAGCAACAGAAATACAGACAGTAGCCCCTTCTGTCTCGATTTTTATCTGCTTGACCAGCCATCAGGGAAACCGCAGACTGCTCCCCAATCATCAGTGGCTAATGTTGGGCAAAAAAATAATAATAATAATCAGAGGAGGGTAATAAAGAGCTCATGGTTCTGCAAGGCAGTAGAGGAGGCAGCGTGTTGATGCACAAAACCTCCATTTGTTCTTTCTTCTCCCCCCAAAAAGGAATTTGCCTCAAGCAGGACCGGATTTAGGTTTGACGAGGCCCTAAGCTACTGAAGGTAATGGGGCCCTTTTATATGTCCAGCTATCCTTTGTCAACAACAAATTGTCGCTGCTTTTGTGTGTTGAATATATGCTATATGGTAACTGATGGACCTAATAGGTATGTAAAGCCATTTGCACATACAGAATGTAGGTACCCTATACTGTATCTAGAAATGAGCAAACCAGTGGTATTTTAGGGAGCAGGCTAGCAGGCGGGGCCCATGACTTACATCAGAGGAGCCTACACAACACAAAACACTGTTGCTGTACGTAGGTTTTATTTTATTTAGTTTTTTAGCTTATATTTTGGAAATGTAAATCTATTTTTTTTCTTAATTTTTTTGGGGGGGGCCGCCCCAAGAGAGTGGGGCCCTAAGCTATAGCATGTTTAGCTTATACGTAAATCCAGCACTGGGTTCAAGTCAATAGGATCGCAGCCTAACTAGTGCACATTTATTGGGAGGCGATTGGTTCCCCTCCGCCGCCACCTGCTCTCAGTCCACCCAGCAAGCTTCCCGCCTTTTTTTAAAACCGGGTAACAATCGGGGGAGGAGGTCCAGCCCGTGCGCACGCGCGCGCGAGCCAAACCTTCGGCGGCCTCCGATTGGCTCTTTTCGCTTCGCCGAGACGCCTCGGTTAACCCACGCCTGCTCCTCCTCCCATAGTGCCTTGCGGCCCGCTCCGTCACGTGACAGGGGGGAAAAGGGAGCAATGGCCGCCGTGGGGGCCGCTGGAAGGCCTTCCAGCCGCTCCCTCCCGGTTTTCCTCGCCCTCCTCCTCCTGCTGTCGTCGCCGTTCCTCGCCCGGGCCGCCGGAGCTGGGAGCTGCCGGGGGGAGTCGGGCCTCAGAGTGAGTCTCCTGAGGGGTGGGTAATTAATATGCTATGAGGGCCGAGCGGGGATTGGCTGCCGCAAAACCGGCTGATTAGTATTCAAGAGCGTCTGCCGGGTCAGAGGAGAAGCTTGCTTAGTCCTGCGTTTGGCTTCGTACGGCGGCCGGCCAGGGGCCCCTGAGAAGCCCCATAGGCAGGACACGGGGGCCGCGGCCTTCTCAGAGCGTACGCACCACGTACATTTAATCACGTTTCCCCTCCACGCACCCCAAAGAATCCTGGGAACTGTAGTTTTCTTAGGTAAAGGGACCCCTGCCCATTAGGTCCAGTCGTGACCAACTCTGGGGTTGCGGCACTCATCTCGCTTTACTGGCCGAGGGAGCCAGTGTACAGCTTCCGGGTCATGTGTCCAGCATGACTAAGCTGCTTATGGCGAACCAGAGCAGTGCGTGGAAATGCCGTTTACCTTCCCGCCGGAGTGGTACCTATTTATCTACTTGCACTTTGACATGCTTTTGAACTGCTAGGTTGGCAGGAGCAGGGACTGAGCAACGGGAGCTCACCCCGTCGGGGGGATTCGAACCGCCGACCTTCTGATTGGCAAGTCCTAGGCTCTGTGGTTTAGACCACAGCGCCACCCAGCACCCTTAAGCAACAGTTCCCATTGTAAAGCATGGGGTGCTTTACAATGTATAGTGTATATACAGACAGGTTCTGGAGGTAGCATAGAGCCACAGTGACTAGTAGCTTTAACTTCCAGGAATTTGTCTAGCCCCGCCCCCACGTTTGGATCTGTTCCAGGTTGTGACTGTTGCAGTGTCTTGTGGCAGTGAGTTCCAGAGCTTTTAGCTTTCTTCTTTCTGAGGAAGTACATTGTTTTGCCCGTCCTGAAAGTCCTAGCATTCAGCTTCCTCAGAAGGCTTGAGAAACTTGGGTGTCTGATTTGAGTGTTATAAGAGAGGGAAAACAGCCTCTCTTGTCCACTTTCTCCTCTTCAGACGTAATGAGCTCCTGCTTAGAAATGAGGCAACTGCTCCAGTATAAGTTCCACAGGGTGTGGTTGGCATCACCAAGTTGGGACAGGTGAATTTCCAGTGACTTGAACTGGCTGCTGTGGGGCTAGAGAGGTGTTTTTCTTTGCACTTAGCACAACTGTTACCTAATAAAGTCTGTGTCATACTTCTTGCAAGTCATTTAAATGGGTGGAAAACCTGTTGCATACACAGTATAACGTCTCAAGTGGCATTTTATGCATCTGAAGTGAGCTCTAGTCTAAAAAAGTTTGTCACAATGAATCAGTTAGTCTTTTAGCTACTATAATATTTAGTTGTATTTACATGTTATAAATCTACTTTTTCTGGCATTGCCCATTGTTTTCACCCTGAATGAAAATATCAGTATTTTGTAATCAGTGTATGCCACCAAATCTGTGAGAGTCTGTTCCCAAGCAAGACATGCTGTGTATACTGGCATTGAAAAGTTCTGTTGTATTTGCTTCATGGCACTCAACAGTGTGCTCTTTAAGAAAATAGGTGTTAGGCTTGTTAAATAAAAAAAATTCCTTCCAGTAGCACCTTAAAGACCAACTAAGTTAGTTCTTGGTATGAGCTTTCATGTGCATGCACACTTCTTCAGATACACATGCACACGAAAGCTCATACCAAGAACTAACTTAGTTGGTCTTTAAGGTGCTACTGGAAGGAATTTTTTTATTTTGACTATGGCAGACCAACACGGCTACCTATCTGTAACTGCTTGTTAAATAGTTACACATGTGGGATATGGGAAAGAACGGGGGCACAGCAGAGGATGGGGACAGAAGCCGAAAGAATATCGGAATCAGTCTCTGATCTACCTTTGTTCCTTCCAGCCTGGTGAGGCCCGTGACACTGAGGCCTGTGGACTGAACCTGCAGCTGGAGCATTCATTTGAGTTGGGTGAGTTGATGGGGTAGGAATAGACCCAAGGGTTTGTGAAGCCTGATTAGGCAACATACCCAGGGTGGGTGAAGGTTCATGGCATCAGGCTCATCCACAACCTGCACACGCTCAGCTGAATGTCTGTATTGTATAATCATAGAATTGTAGAGTTGGACGGGATCCGAAGGGTCATCTAGCCCAACCCCCTGCAATGCAGGAATCTCAACTAAAGCATCCATGACAGATGGCCATCCAACCTCTGCTTAAAAACCTCTGATGAAGGAGAGTCTACAACAACCTGAGGGAGTCCGTTCCATGTGTTCATAAATGTATACATGTGGGGATCTTTTCATTTGTGTGCAGTTGTATGCATGTGACTCACCTTGGATATTTTGTGATAATGGGTGCTTGGCATTGCAGAATTATTATGAGATTCCTGGTCTGATGGCCCTACTGGGTTCAGGAAGGGTGCATGTTGTTCATTAATGTGGGTTTTCGGGAGATTTCCCCTAATTTGCATGTGGTAATATGCATCGGGGAATTTTCAGTTTACTTTGGGGGGAAATCTGATATCCCAGAAAGTGTTTTGATTTAGTATGCTTATTTTACTTGTAAGCATAGCTAACAGTTTTGAAACTGCCAGGCTTGCCTGATGCATTTGAAGTTGGCATCAGTTCACTATTACTAATGAACTTATGAAATGGGGGGGGGGGAATCCATTAAAAAATGAAGCACCCCACATTGCTGCTGCTTCTGCTGTTGTTCCCCTCCCAGATACAAGCTTGGATTTTATCTCCTGCCACAGGCGATGTGGGGTGTAAGTCACCCTTAATGTTGTATGTGAAGCAGAAGAGGAAGAGATTACTTTGTAGATGGATTTTGCTTTGGGTATGACGAGTGAGGCTTGAGAAGGCCTTCTCCAGAATGTGGGCTCTAGTCCATGAAAGCATAAATCATAACTTTCCTCTTCCATGCACTCTTGCAAAACCCTGGCCCTCGTCCATTCCATTTTCCCCAGCAGTACAGTCACTCAAAAGCACTGTAAGTTTCCCAGGCTAGCTGAGAGCATGGGAAGCCCTGTCCCCTCTATTCTGTTCCCAGTTCCTGGGAAAGGTGAAGTGAAGCACCCCTACCCTCAGTTGGGGCAACTGCTGCATTGAGGAAGGATTAAAGAAGAGTCCATCTGCAGCTGTCCAGTACTTTCGCCCAAGAATTTTTGACTACGTTTGTCTTCCAAAAATAGAAGTTCCTTAAAAATACGTATTTTAAAATCCACCAAGCAATTTCTTGTTTCAGTCTTCAACAGTCACTGCCTATGTAAACTCTTCTGCGCGCACCTGTTCTCTTTTTGTGCTACACTGGGGTCTAGATGGGCTTGGCTTGATTGTTGTTTGCATTCCACCTCTGACATGCTGGTGAGAAAATGGACAAAGATGTGTCGCACCAGTGGATTTCTGATGGGAGGTCAAGTTGGAACCAAGACTCTTGGGATCTCCAGATTTGGGCCTTGCTGGTCAGGAGGTATATATAGAAAGAGGCATGGGATTCGTCCTACTGGAGTTTGACCGTGATCCAGGGCCCTGTGGGATTTTCTTTCTCTTTCAGATGACAGCATCCGGTTCAAAAAGCGGGGCACCCTCTTGTGGAGTGTGGGCCCCGACTCCAGCCTCTCACTAAGCCAGAAGCAGTTGTCTGAGGAAGAGCGCAACAAACTCAGGGTGAGTGTGGGTGGAAGAGGAGAAGCCTTGCCTTCACCAGGAGAAGCAGTCTCAGTTAGCTAAGGGGCACTTTGAAAGAGGGCGACTTTCTTCTAGTGAGGGTGAGTCATGGATGGAAGGGGGACTTTGGTGATGCTTCACTTGGAGTGTGTGTTGTGTGCCATGCACCTGCCAGCTACCAGCAGGATAGTGTGTCTTCTTCTTTGACGACCGCTCGTAGCTAAGTAAGATTGTCTTCCATAATCACAGTTTTAACAGTGAGTCCGTAAGTGACTGTGGAGGCCAATTCTGGATCCACGCATCCTTCCACAATGGGGACATAGGTTTCTGGGCGGGAGTTGATCACGGTGAGGGTTTGCCAAGCATGCCTTCATCTTAGCGTGTTTCTCCCTTTCATCCTGAGTTCGAGCATCTTCAAAGCCCATGACACCTTGGTAAAGGCTGTTTTCCAATTGGAGCGCTCGCAGGCCAGTGTTTCCCAGTTGTTGGTGTTTATGCTACATTTTTTTATGGTGAGTGTGCCTCTGAAAGAATTGTAGCATCCCAAGGACCTTTTTTTTTAAAAAAAAAAAGCAAATTTCTGTCTATCCTGATAGAAGTTTGTAAATACTTCATCTTCCCATTATTTCCTTCTGTATGTTTTTAAAGGCTCCAAATTACTATCTGAAAGCAAAATGAGCCATGCAAAACTAATCAAACGTATTCCAGTACCATTGAGTTTTGATTGTGCAGCCTTGATATGGTTCCTTTAGCTGGGGTGGGGTTTGGGGGAGTTGGGCGCCTTGTGCCTCCTTTCTACTTAATGCGTCTCTTCTCCACAAACCCCAGGAAGTGGCAACAGAGGGTGGGATGTACCGTGTGCGGATCCCACGACGGCCCCTAGGCAGCATGGAGGAGGCTGGAGTTGAATACGTCACCTCTTTCATCCGAGCGGTGAGTGCCATTCATGGGGAACCCTGGGCAGGGGTCCTATTTTTCTGCATGTGGGGAATGCAGATGGAGAAGCTGAATTCTGCCCAGCATCTTGGAGCGACATCACCTCTTTGCCAGAACACCCACAAACGGGTGGATTTCTTGCTCCCATATACACCTGCCTGGACTTTACAGTTAGGTAGAGGTGACTTCTGAGCAGCACTGCGGGCAACATTTGAGAGGGCATTCTCAATATTGACACTCAGTTGTGAAGTCCCTTCCCTTCACAGATTGCACTGGCACAAACCCTGATGGGCTTTCAGTGCCAGGCAAGAAAACATTTTTGCTCAGGCCTTTGGCCACACTGGATTTGGAGTTGCATAGCCTGCCCCTCTTTGCCCCATTGAATTATTGTATGTGAAGGTGAGCTTATTGTTTTACAGGTTTTCTGTACTTGGTTTTCATTGTGTATTACGTGTTTACATTTTACACTGTATCCCGCCTTGGAATTGTTTTAAGGAAGAGCAGTCTAAAAACTTGCTAAATAAGTATCTAGCCTAGGCACATGACAGCTTTGGAAGTGGTTGAGGGTACATGTATCTTTTTGGGGAGTTTGAGAGAGGGAGAGCCAGAAATGTGGGGAAACATTGGCTTGGTTCCTAAGTTAGAAACTTGTCTATGGTGCTTCCTAAAGACGCTAGGGGGCTGATTCAGCTCCAGAAGAAAGGAACTCCTTCCTTGTTGGCACAGCTACCAAGAACCCAACTCCTACATGTACTTGGGGTTTGATCATCATTATCCTCTAATCTTAAGAACGTAGGAAGACAGTGGCCAAGTTCAAAATGAGTCTGTCTCTGGACAGAGCATTGCCTGTTGTGGGCTCCATTTACTCACCACCGGTGGTTTTTTAGCTGAGCTGAGGAATGCCAGCTTGCGTCCCATTGCTTGTTTGCGTTGGAGAAAAGGGTAAGATGGTCAACAACTTTTGTCTGTCTTCCCCTTCCTTGCAGTGCTCCATGGTGGAGTCTCATCTGTCAGACAGGCTGACTGTTCACACGGATGTCGCTGGCAACATCATTGGTCTCTCCATTGTTACCATTCCCAGTTCCTGCCATGGGGCTGAGGTGGAAGATGTGGACCTGGAGCTCTTCAATACCACCGTCCTCCTCCAGCAGCCCATACCAGCAGCTGTGTGAGTCTCTGTGTGCAGTTAGGCAGGGCTGGCAGCAGGGGTTCTGGTAGGCAGCGAAGTAGGTAATGAATGCATGGAACTCACTGCCACAAGATGTGGTGATGAACACTTGCTTAGATGTCTTGTATAAATGAGGGGGGGGACTGCAGAACATTGCTTTGTGTATTATTATTAATATTATTACTTGGTCCGTGGAGAAAACTGTACAGTGGTATCTTGGTTTGCAACCGTTTTGGATTGTTGTTGTTTAGTCGTGTCCAACTCTTCATGACCCCATGGACCAGAGCACGCCAGGCACTCCTGTCTTCCACTGCCTCCCGCAGTTTGGTCAAATTCATGCTGGTAGCTTCGAGAACACTGTCCAACCATCTTGTCCTCTGTTGTCCCCTTCTCCTTGTGCCCCCCATCTTTCCCAACATCAGGGTCTTTTCCAGGGAGTCCTCTCTTCTCATGATGTGGCCAAAGTATTGGAGCCTCAGCTTCTGGATGTGTCCTTCCAGTGAGCACTCATGGCTGATTTCCTTAAGAATGGAGAGGTTTGATCTTCTTGCAGTCCATAGGACTTTTTGGATTACAACCCATTTTTTTTTGAGGCCCCATTGGTGAAAGCATGCCCTGGGTTACAACCTGTTTTGGTTTACAACTGGACTTCCGGAACGGAATATGATTGTAAACCAAGGTACCACTGTATTGAAATGTGTTGGTCATATCACATGTTGTAATAAAAATCCATTTATTTTTAGCAGCAGCATGAGAATTTGCACCTCCCTCCTCTCTCTCTCTCTCTCTCTCTCTCTCTCTCTCTCTCTCTCTCTCTCTCTTTCTTTCTCTTTCTCTTTCTCTTTCTCTTTCTCTTTCTCTTTCTCTTTCTCTTTCTCTTTCTCTCTTTTCTGGCTTTGACTTCTTCTTTTTTGCCACTGACAGCCTTTTGCTTTCTTCCTCAGCCCTGAGACGGCAGCGTTTATTGAACGCATGGAACAAGAGCAGGCTCAGAAAGCCAAGAATCCGCAGGAGCAGAAATCTTTCTTTGCCAAATATGTAAGTGGGGGTGGGGAAGAGCAGCTGCCCAGCTCCTCCCTTCTCTTCCTCTCCCCTCCATACAAAAATACAGAATAAGTTCAGGAGTCCGACTGCTGGCTTGACTCTGAATCTGGCCAAAGCACTGCTCTTGGGTGAGGGTGGAGGGCGATCCCTGCTCCCTACTCTGATATCTGTTCTCCCCAATCCCTGCAGTGGCATTTAATTCTGGGCGGGGCAGTGCTTCTCCTAGCAACCAGCTCTGCAACGGCCCCTCGGGAGCCAGGACGACAGCCCTGAGCAAAAGTAAAGCCACACTCAGCTCATCTTGCTTACATCTTCCTCCTGCACACCTTCAATACTTTTCAGTGCTCCCCTTTCTCCCTCCCTCCCACACCCCTGCCAGTATCTCCTGAAAGGACACCCCCCCACACACACATACAAAAAGCCTTTCCTGTAAGCCTCTTTCTGTCTCACAACCTCTGTATCACAGATGAGAAAGCTTTAGCCCTCCAGGTGAAGGACTCCAACCCCTGTCAGCCCCAGGCAGCATGCTCTGGGGTGATGGGAGTTGTAGGATGTTATAGGAGTAACATCAGGAGGGCCCTGGGTTTCCCACCCCACTGCTGTCTATCAAGGTGGAGGGTGCTTAAGGTAGATAGATGCATCTTCCCCCATTCATCACCTGTGGATCGATTGACTCAGTGGGCTGGTGTTCCATTTTCTAGTCCCTGGTACAGTACATTCCAAGAACAGCCAAAGCCTTCAAAAGGTTGTAGCCACGTTTTGTTTTGATTTCATTTACCTACAACTTGCCCTGCTTGAGTCAAGAAACTCGCCTTCTCTGCCCCCTGGTTGGATAGCTAACTCTTTGTGAAAAGAAAGCAAGGCTCATTTTATGGAAACGGGAGCCTAGCCCTTCCTCTGTGTCCTTTTCCGTTTCGTCCTGCCAGGCTCTCGCTCCCCTGCACCCCACCAAAGCATGGCAGAATCAAAATTCCCTTTTCTGGTGGAAGGTCCTTCCTTCTTCATGGGCACAACCCCCTTTCCACTGGCTGTCACGGAAACTTAACCATGTTTAATCCCTGGTGGCGGGAATCTTGTGATTGGGATTTGGAAAAAGGGGCCGTGTCTGCGTGCCGTTGGGGGGGGAGGGATACATAACATGGAATGGCGTTTTGGTTTTCAAGTGAACCCTCTTCCGGAGGCGAAGTGGCTGATTGGGGTGGGTCAGACCTTGAGGGTGGTGGGGGCACATGTTGCCATTGCCCAGGAGGAAAATTCAGGGAAGGAGCGGGTGCATTGCACAGGAGGGAAAGCCTCTTTTCAGCTCTAACCTCTTTCTCTTTCTCCCACAGTGGATGTACATCATCCCCATTGTCCTGTTTCTCATGATGTCTGGAGCACCTGACGCGGGGGGACAAGGAGGGGGCAATGGAGGCAGTGCCGGGGGAGGGGGGCGGTGAGGGGAACCTGCCTTTCCTACGTTATGGGAAGAAATCGTGTAAATAAATATTATTGGAGGAAAATGGCATCTCTCCTAGTTTTGATTTGTGGGGGAGCAGGGCCAGGATCGATCGTGAAATAAGTGCTGCTGGAGTTTGAGAGGAAATGCCAGCTTGCCCTCCTATCAACCCAGGTAGATTCGCTCCCAAGTAACCACACTAACTGTGTCCCTGGGCACCCTAATATTTATGTCCGAGTGACTCAAATTTTGCCTTCAGGATTCAGAACAGGAAATGGTTATCTGACCAAGCCCTGCAGTTGAAACTGTCCACAATTCTACACTGTTGTATCCCTGAAAACATGAGGACTAGGAGCTTGCTGGGTTAAAAAAAAAAGATTGTAGAAGATATTTGTAGGATGCCTTTGTTACTAGCAGAGGAGATGAGGCTGAAAACAGTAGTACAGGGAAGAGATGTATAGGTGGAATCAATAAGTTACAGCTGGCTCTCCTGATAATACTGAAAACAAAAGGAACAACCGACAGCATGCTCAAAATAACCCAGTTACCAGGTGCCACAGCTCTATCTATGGAACCGAGTGTGTTTTTGCCAATTCCCGTCCTGACAAGGAAAGAGGTGGATTCAAGCCATCCGCTTCTGTGCATTTTCTAGAGCAAGGATTCTCAAGCTTTCCATGCAGACCTGCCTGAGATGGCTAAAGATTACTGGGATTGTCAGCCACAAACTGGTGGTGCAGGGCACAGCCGGTCACAAAATGGAGGCAGGTGGAGGCAGATTTGGGCATAAATTAGCAACGACCAGCATCATGCTGTTATCTAATCCATTGAATTTGCTATAGATTATTTGCCATAGTGGTTTCCTTGTGGCAAGGAGTTTCATAATTAACCTTTTCTCAAGCCAAGCACAGGCATTTGCTCTGGGAGTTTTGCGATGCAGCTTCCACATTTTAGGCAGAATTTGCTCACCCCAGGGCTCTAATTAGAGAAGCGTAGTCTTTGCTATTTTCCCCTTTCTATGTGCCTCTTGAAGTAATTTTTAGCCATCACCTGAAGCTTCTGCTTTTGCTTCCTAAGAAAACAACCTTGCCTGTTTCTTTCATCCATCCTCTCTGGTCCTTTTACATTCACTTCCTATGGCAGCCCCTGTAATACTCTTCCCTTTCTTTTCCTGGTTTGGTGGTGGTTATTATTATTTTATCAATAATACCTTTCTATCTCACTTTTTAATTTCCTTTAATACTTCCGGCCCTTTCTCTTGAGAAGGGGGGAACCTCCCTGCCTCCAAACCTCTCTACTGGCTATCTTTGCTCAGTACGTAAGGAGTGACTCTTGCTGGCATTAGTTCATCCCAAAGGCTTTGGCAGGGCTAGAGAGCAGGGCAGGCAAGGAAGAAGTATTGGGCAGGCTGTTCCACTGAGGCCCACTTGTGCATCCCAGTTGGAAAAACTGTCCTAGAGGTCAGGGGCAGAGATGGGAACTGCTCTCGCTGGACTTAAATCCCAATTGAATCTCGGATGCTGTTTGTTGCAGGCAAGGGCAGGAAGTGTCCAGCAGAAGAGTCTGTAGTTTCTTTTCAAAAAGTGGCTCTGGGAGTTTAGCTTCCCATCCATGTGAATGGGCTCATTTCTACCATGGGCCTTGTGCTGCTGCTTCACTGAGCCTGGCTTTGGCAAGTGGCCGGTGGGAAACACTTCATTTGCTTTGGCAGCAGCATCAACCTTGGCTGGTTAAACCGGCCTCTGTAAGAAGGCAGCCTGTCTCTTTATGAGCAGGGGAACAAATCAGCTATGCAGTGTTGCCTTCACCCTTTAGTTCCCAAGGCTGTCCTATAAGGTCAATAACCCGTTTCTAATAGGCTCTTGCCCAACCCTGCGTCAAACACTTAGCAGGCAGAACATTCAGCTAGATGGATGGAACATCTTGGAGAAACTTGCAGACTTGATGTCTGGCTTTGAGTGGAGCTGGTGTGCTTGTTTAATCAGGAACTTTGTCTCCTCCTCCATTGAGTCATGCTAGATTTTGTGGCTGGAATGTGAAGTGGGACACTTTGAATGTCCCGGTCCCTTATGTGGGGAATGTGCATCCACAAAAAGGTGAAGAGCTATGGGCCAAGATAGCAGTAACAGCTTCCCTGAAGCTCCAACCAACTAAGGCAAGGCAGAGAGCAGGGCCTTTCTGCACCATTGCCAGATAGTTCCAAATATTCCAGGTTAGTTGCCTTGTAGTAGTTAAGAGGGGGAGGACGTGACAGGTAAGACAGACATGCAGTAAGTCCCTGTTGCTTGTTGGACAAAATGAGCCACTCCCAGTTCTTAGCAACTACCGTGAACCATATATGAGCGTTGGCCGAGACTGTGCTGCCTACCTGTTACGACCCAGAACCCAGAACGCATGGATCCCCCGTTGTGGTGGTCCTGGCCGGTGTTCTTCCATGCTGCGTCCCTCACGATTGTGGGTCACTCTTGTGGCCCAGCTGGGCTTCCTGTAGCTTCCTGTCCCTGTGTTGCCGCAGCAACAACAAAGGAACAGAACTCAGGAGTGGGGAGGAGTTCTAGAATGTGGGATGCACAGGAAGGCAAACAGAAGGTATTTGGCTTCCTAGGGTGGGGGGGGGGGTGGCCTAATTGTGGAGCTTGGACCCAGAACTCTTGCAAACAGGAGGATCGTGTGACTGAATGTGGAACTGGTGGGGATGAGAGCTTGGAGCTGTGTGAAGGAGAGTCCATGAAACAGATTGGGCTTGAATTAGGAGTCAAGCCAAGGCCCCATGTCTGTTTAATACGGCGAGTAGGCTGTGAGCCTCCACACAGCTAGTATCTTACCCCAACAGTCTGCCTGGAATAAACTGAAGGGCTGCACTTTTGCTTATATTGTATAATTTTGCTTCCAAGGCGGTTCACTGGGGCAGTTGTAGGAACTGGTGAGTTGGATGCAAGCCAAGGGGGTGATTAAAATGCCGCTATGAAAGGAAGCAAATGCTGTGCAGGGAGTTTTACTTGAGGGTTTTTTAAAAAAAAACTTTTTTGGATACATGAGGTTTCAGCTGATGTTGCACATCTGTCCCTGGGCTTTTCTTTGCATTCACCAGACCTAGAAACCAGAGGAACTTTTGTTCCCTGCAGAGGAAGGCCAAGGCATTTAGGCTGCTGATTCTGCAGTCCCGCACCTGCAACTACTTAGCCTGCCCTATTTCTCTTCGGCAGGGTCCAGACCGCTGCACTTTAAATAAAGATAACCAGCTGCAGCAGCAGCACATCTCTCCTGCTCATAGCTGTGACAGATTCTGCAACTTGGGTGCTCCACCGGGCAAGAACGATGAATAGTGGGTTTCTGTTCTTTTTCACGTAAGCAGTGATTGTGTTTTTAGGACAAAAGGAAGAGCCTGGTTGCGGATGCAGCGTCCAGTGGACCCTACTCTTCTATAGAGAACCCCAGATCCTTGCTCCAGTCTTTTCCCTTCTTGCTGATTTAAGTACATTCAGAGTCTACCCAGTGGGATCAGAGAAGTATTGATCTGTTGGTTTAGTGGGATCTCCAGCTCCTTTGCTAGCTCAGCTTCCTGAGCCTCTTCTCCTTGGAACAAGACAAGGTCAAGAACTGAACTACCTTACAACTGTTTTATTTATATCTGACCCGAAGAGTCCTTACTGAGCCTGACTCCTTAACATTGCAACGCAGGCAGGGTCAGGCACCATTTACAAGGCCAGCTTTTGTAAGTTAAACCCCAAGAGGGGGCTGGTAGCGGAGGGACAGAGAGATCTTCCTCCACCAAACCTGCTGTACTTTTGTGCCGAGCATTTTGCCTGTTTACGTACCTGCAAGTAATTCTCTTGCTTCCTATGGCTACAGTTGCTGCATAATTAAGCAAGTCCTTAAATAAACAGCAACTGTAAAAGCCCTTGCTGCTTAGCGGCCTGGGGATGGGGTGACCTGTGGCCCCCTTCACCTGTTGACAGCATATAGTATTTTTTGCTCTATAAGACTCACTTTTTCCCTCCTAAAAAGTAAGGGGAAATGTGTGTGCGTCTTATGGAGCGAATGCAGGCTGCGCAGCTATCGCAGAAGCCAGAACAGCAAGAGGGATTGCTGCTTTCACTGCACAGCGATCCCTCTTGCTGTTCTGGCTTCTGAGATTCAGAATATATTTTTTCTTGTTTTCCTCCTCCAAAAACTAGGTGCGTCTTGTGGTCTGGTGCATCTTATAGAGCGAAAAATACGGTATCTCTTGCCGCTGCTGCAGGGCTGCCTAGGTCTGCTGGAAGTTGGCAGTCCAAAAACACCTGGAGGCATAGGATTCCCATTCCTGATTAATGGAATTTTTGAAGTTGGCTGTGTGCAGCAGGCTAGCAGGTTGGGGATGCCAGAACCTTTCTCCCCAATGTCTAGTTTTCTATCTGGAGGCATTCTTGACATAAAGCTTAATGGTACAGCCCCCCCCCCTTCCAAAAGTGGTCTTCCTGAGAAGCGGGAACGGTGTTCTCAGTGGTCTTTGCCCTGAACCTTTTTGCCGGGTTTGTCTGAGGTCCTGCAATGTACCCAAATTCAGCCACCCTTGGGAGCTTCATTTCTGTCTACATTCTTGGTCGGGACGTGGGTACAACTATTCGCCTGGATAACACATGCTCACCCCAAAACACAGACGCAAACTGGCAGGACAAGATCTCCTCTTCCTGTCTTGAAGGCTTTGGCTACATAGAGTCTGGTTCTTTTGTGACTGGCTGAGGGATTTCATATAGATCAGCAGATGCATTTTTTAAAATAAAGAAAACAAGTGTGTATTGAAAAGTCAGAGCAACTGTGCTAGATGTGTGCTAGATTTCGCAGTCTGCAACATGATCATTCTATATAGCCAGAGATGGGGCACCTGTAAACCTCCCAATGTTGTATTCAGATTCCTGCCGGTTGCTTAGTCATGGGTGGGAGTTGTAATCTCAGCAACAGCTGGAGGGGGGCTGGTTCCCCATCGCTACAGTGTCAGGCTCTAAACCCCCACCCCACACCCAGTGGTGTAGCGTGGGCTGCCAGTGCCCGGGGACGTGTGGAAGGGGGGCTAGGGAGGAAAATGGGCGGAGTATGCATGCACATTCAACTGCCTTATGGCATCCGTGTCACCCAGGAGATCACAGCTGCAGCGATAAGAAGAGTTGTTCTGTTGTCTGGAGAGATCACTTCCTGGTTCGCATGGAGAAGCTGTTTTCCAGGAGCCCAGCAAGAGAACCACGCAGCTTTATTGAGGCAACACTGGGTGTTGAAATTTTGCCCCCCTAACAATTTTGCGCTCTGGACAACTGCCCCTGTGCCCCCCTATGCTACGCCACATGCCCACCCCACACCAAGCTTAAGATGCCACAGTTGTCTGCAGTGCCGTTCAGTTGCCAGGTTTGCCGGTAGAATGGATTTATATGGAAATGATTAGGACAGTGTTTCTCCATATAAATCCATTCTTCTTTTGGGACTACAGTTCCCATCATCCCTGGCCACTGGTTCTGCTTGCTAGGGATGATGGGAGTTGTAGTCCATCAACAGCTGGAGACCGAAGTTTGGGAAACACTGGAGAATGTTTCTGAGAGAGACAAGCCCCAAACGATTTGGAACCCACAAACCCAGCTTCAGCCCTCCACTGCTTCAATCTCATTGGTCTTAAAGATGGTGTTTTTATCCAGTTTTATTGATGTCACGGTTTTGTTTTGTTTTAGCAGCAGCTTCAAGTTCCAAACCTATTGCAGAGAGAGAACACCTTCCGGCCCCCTCCCCTCCCCCACTCGTGCTGGGCGGGTTGGTACCCAAGCAATTGGGGGGGAGGTATATGGCTTCTCCAAAAAAAAGGGGGACAGAGGTTTAGGAAGCAGGGCTGTTTTTCCTGTTTTGTTCCCCTCCCCACTTTCATTTCACACACTTTTTTATATTATTAAAATAAATAAATAACCCAAAAAAAACAACCCAACCATAAACAGGACAGAATCTCAATAAACGAGAGGACGGACAAAGACAAAATGACGAATGGACGTGCGTTTTGGGTGGGTGGGGGCATAGAAGGAGGGCAAGGGCGGGGGAAACAGAACACCTTTTGACATTCCAAAGAAGAAGAAATTCCGGGGGGGGGGGGGGAGAGAGAGAAGCAGGGAGAAAGAGCGACACGAGCAGGACTTTTATAAGACAAAACTAGGACACCTGGGTTCTCTGAACAGGCACTCCCCCAGCTTAAATCTGGGAACCAGCCTGCCTACCCAAACCGGGCAGGAGGCAACCATGCAAGCTACAGAAGAACTAAATTAACAAAGTTCGGGGAAGGAGGGGGGAAAAGAGACACTGTTACCCCCATACACTTACACACACACACACACGAACAGTCCAGAATCAGTTGACTATGCTGGGAGTTCAGGGAGGCCCCAATCCAGTTTAAAGGAGGAGCAAAACATGGGCTCCGAACTTTGTCCATCATGGAGCCTTTTGTGGTGACTACAGGCCACCTTCTAATCCGCACTGAGAAATGCCGCGGCCATTTTCAGCGTGGGCGGGCACAGTCGGACACGACTGGCAGTGCCCCCCTTAACCCTCTCTTTGCCAGTTGCCCCTCTGGGCAGAGTAGTGAGGGCAGGAAAGCCCCAACGTCTCCCCCTGCCCCACATGCAGACTGGAGCAAAGGGTCCCGCGTGCATTCTTGCGAAATGGGAGGACCTTTCCCCTCTCTGCCCCCCAACTAGACAGCAGAAGGAACCACTCCCTGTTCTCTTACCTCATCCAAGAGGCCTATTGTGACGAGAGAAAGCAAAGAATAGAGAGGGAGCCCAGAATATTCCCTCCACCCCACCACACAAAAAAACATCCACATTCCCCAGCAGAGGGTAAACAGTCACTTTGTCCAAAATTCACAGCTAGGAAGAGAGCGAAATCCCATACTTGGGAGTGGGGAGGGAGAGGGAGAGGGGAGAAGGTTAAATCTGGGAACCTGTCAAAAAATGTCCCTCCTGCCCTTCATGGAGTCTCTGTTGCTTTTGCTGTCAAAACTCCCAACAGAGCAGTCACCTGGCCCACAGGTGTGTTTCGTGAAGGGGGCACCTGTTGGATTCCTGCCTGCCATGCAACTTGTTGAAAAGGTACGGGACCTCCGCCGGACAACAAAAAGGTGGTGCGCCCGAACTCTCCAGCCTGCCCTTCATAGCAAAGACTCCCAAAACATGCCTGTCACCCACTGCCACCTCCCCTCCCTCCCCGATGTAAAAAGGACGAGGGGGAAAAGGGGAATGTCTTTCCGCTCTAGACGCCCAGCACACACAATTCCTGCCCCACGTGGAAAATGCTCCTTGGTGGCTGCCTTTATGGCTTTGGAAAAAAATAAATAAGATGCAACAGGCAGCGGTTTCCTGGGGGATCGAAGAAGGGCAGAATCTCACACCCCACCATATCAGGCCCCCCCTCCCCTTTGCTGACAGTTCCTGTGGGGTGGGGTTGGAGGAAACAACAGTCCAGAAAGTTCCGAGGCTGGGCGCACATCACTGGAACCCTAAAGAAAGGAAAGGAAAATTGATGTTGGTTTCTTTGCTGCTCCTTCTTCTCCCCCCTTCTTCTTCACCCACTCGGCCCATTCCCAAAATGTCAGATTTTGTGTTAAGAATGTTTGAGATCACCATGTTTTGGCCCTGGAAGGCACAAGAGCCGCAAGGTACCAGCATACATTTTAGTCTAGGCTGGGCATAATGGGAGAGAGGCAAAAGAGGAGGTGCCTTTTAGACAGCAGCATTTGGGATAGGATGGAACTGGGAGTTGGCTGGTAGGGATGGGAGCCTGTGGCCCTCCAGGTGCCATTGGACTACAACTCCCATCATCCACTGGCCATGCCAGCTGGGGATGATGGGCATTGGAGTACAACATGCAAGAGGGCCAGAGACTCCCCATCCCTGCTCTGAACAGTGATATTACTTCTCTAATCATTGGAATTTGTATACTGCTTTAACTGCGGTTTCAGTGGGGTTTAGTTTAGTGTTGTGTGTGTGTGTTAGAAACAGGTTGCTACAGTGGTACCTTGGTACTCAAATGCCTTGGCTTCCGAACAAATCGGCTCCCGAACACTGCAAACCTGGAAGTGAGTGTTCTGGTTTGCGAACGTTTTTCAGAAGCCAAAAGTCCGACACAGCTTCTGATTGGGTGCAGGAAGCTCCTGCAGCCAATTGGAAGCCACACCTTGGTTTTTGAACCATTCCGGGAGTCGAACGGAATCCAGGAACAGATTAAGTTCAAGAACCAAGGTACCACTGTATTATTGATGGCATCTGTCTTCTCAAAAGACAGTGAAATGTGCCTCCGAGGGTGAAGTCAAACTGTTGGAGAATCACACCACCAGCTGTGGCTGCAGAGACCGGTATGGCTGAGAAGTGTACAAGAACCAACATATTTACACATCCTCTGTCTATCTCTCAGCGCAGGTAATCCACCAGGGTTGTGCTGGAGTTGTTGGCATCTCTCTGTCTCAAGGGAAATGGGAGTGTGTCTCTGGGAGTCAAGTCAAACCGCTGAGTTAACAGCACCCAAAATCACACACACACACCCCAGGCACAAGCCTGGGGAGGGTGCATGGAAGTCCTGGGCTGCCCAGACAACAAGTTCCCCCCTTGCCCTGGCCTCCCCAATGTGATTCAGAGGAAAGCAGAGCAAAACGTTTGGCACCAGGAGTTGCCAGAAGGTGCCATGCCACCCACTTAGGGACTCCACTCTGGATTTGTGTAGGGTTTAGTCCTTAGTGGTTGGCATAGAAAGGGGGGTGGGGATCCTACAAATCCCATATAAACATAATCCACAATATAATAAAATGAAAAGACCATCCAACCAGATCCCTTGGCGTTTTAGGTAAAGGTAAAGGGACCCCTGACCATTAGGTCCAGTCGTGGCCGACTCTGGGGTTGCGGCGATCATCTCGCTTTACTAGCCGAGGGAGCCGGCGTACAGCTTCCGGGTCACATGGCCAGCATGACTAAGCTGCTTCTGGCAAACCAGAGCAGCGCACAGAAACGCCGTTTACCTCCTTGCTGGAGCAGTACCTATTTATCTACTTGCACAGGCATGCTTTCGAACTGCTAGGTTGGCAGGAGCAGGGACCGAGCGATGAGAGCTCACCCGTTGCGGGGATTCGAACCGCCGATCTTCTGATTGACAAGTCCTAGGCTCTGTGGTTTAACCCACAGCGCCACCCCGTCCCTATGAAATCTCCCTACCTAACTGCTTTCTTGCGATCATCTCGCTTTACTAGCCGAGGGAGCCGGCGTACAGCTTCCGGGTCACATGGCCAGCATGACTAAGCTGCTTCTGGTGAACCAGAGCAGTGCACGGAAACGCCGTTTACCTTCCCGCCGGAGCTGTACCTATTTATCTACTTGCACTTTGACGTGCTTTCAAACTGCTAGGAGCAGGGACTGAGCAATGGGAGCTCACCCCGTCGCGGGGATTCGAACCGTCGACCTCCTGATTGGCAAGTCCTAGGCTCTGTGGTTTAACCCACAATGCCACCTGCGTCCTGATTGTGGCATTTGGCTACTTAAAACCAAATGCCTTCCTTACTGTAAATAAACTAGAGCTTTATTAAGTTACCCAGGCATGTTCCCAGTTACAATAGACAAAGGTGGGGATTGAAAGAATTAGTACAGCAACGTGAACTTGAAAAACCCACGGTGAGCAAAGGGACAGGATTCTTGGATGGGCCCTGCTACTTTAGGGCAGGGGGTGCCAAATTTCCATTCCAAAATGAAAACCTCGTTTATCAAATGGGCAGCTTGTGAGGTGTGACAAATGAAGACCTCCGTCTATGGTTTCTTTTTTAAAAAAAAAATAAAAACCTAAGTGGGGCAAAGTGTTGCTGCAAGTGGAGCAATGCATCCAATAGCCCTCCCTTGGCCACAGGCCTGTTTTGACCTGCTCAAAGTGGGGAGGGAAGGGGCTTCAGAGGAGCTGTAAAAAAGCTGCCTTTGACTCCCTCAGGTGGTCAAAGGGAGGAACCGCAAGCAAGCTGAGTGACCGAGGTACTGGTATCATCATCATCATCATCATCACAGTTGTACATTGGTTTTCAAACAGCTAAGTTCTCAAACATTTTGGCTAATGAATGCTGTGAACCCAGAAGTGACTGTTCCGGTTTGCAAACTATTTTTGGAAGCCGAATGTCCGAAGGGGCTTCCGCGGTTTCCTATTGGCTGCAGGAGCTTCCAATCAGAAGCTGCACTTTGGTTTCCGAATGTTTTGGAAATTGAGTGGACTTCCGGAACAGATTCTGTTTGACTTCCGAGGTACGACTGTATTATTATCACCACCATCACCACCATCATTATTATCATTATTATTTATTGAATTTATATACCGCCCTACACCCGGAGGTCTCAGGGTGGTTCACAGAACAAAATCAAAAATAGAAAACCACAAAATATAGAATCAAAATAAAAACCATTTCAGTGGTTTAAAAAGTTCAATGCAGGGGTTTGTTTGCCCCTAAAAAAAAAAAAGTAACCAGGGAAGCATCTCCAAATTGCACTGAAGTTATGCTTTGTGGGTACATTTCTCTCTCCCCCCCCCCTGCTGCCGTGCCCCCTTCTGCCATAGGTACTCACAGTCCCTGGTGGCAAAGGGCTGGTGATGGTTGCCTTAGTCCGACTGAACGCTTTCTACTACGATGCTGGGTTTGTCCCGCGCTGGAGGATTCTTGTTGATGTAGCTGTTCAAAGTCTTCTCCTGAAGAAGGGGAGAGGAGGAAGTGTTCAAAGGAGCAAACGGGATGCTCTCAGCTCCCACCATGATCCAAAATCCCACTGACAGCATTTTGAAGCCACCAGCCTTGCCCTCTAACCACCGGATGCTACTCTTTGCCTGCTTTTCCCAGAGAGGACCAAGGACTCCTTGCTCCCCCATTGTGACCCAGCAGATCACACCCCTGGCTTTTCAACGCCACGCCCCCACTTCCTCTAAGCCAGTGTCTCCCAAACTTGGGTTTCCAGCTGATTTTGCACTACAACTCCCATCATCCCTAGATAGCAGGGATGATGGGAATTGTAGTCCCCACTCTCGCTGCAATGCAAGACTCACCTCCACTAGCTGGTGCCAGTGCTCGATGGGTTTGCGTGGGTTCGCCAGCATCTCGGCCCAGTGGTCCCTCCCGGGTGCGTCTGCGTCGCTGCCCACTCTGCACATCCCGATGACCTCGTTGTGCCCAATGCTGTGGAATAATAGAATCGTAAGGATTGCAGAAGGGGCCACGAGGGTCATCTAGTCCAACCCCCTGCAATGTGGGGGATCTTTTGCCCAACGTGGGGCTCAAACCCACGACCTTGAGATGAAGAGTCTCTCATGTTCTACCAACTGAGAGAAGAGGATGAGCAACGAATAGGGTGGGGAAGGGGGCATGATGCGACTTCAGCATTGTGGCGCGTGTGTTATAAATCAGTTTAACTTATTTACATTGGGCTGTAACCAAGGCTGGTCCTATTCAGAGTACACCGATCAAAACAACTGAATCTAAGTCAAGTCCATTAGCGTCAATGGGCTTCCTCTGGGTAGAACTAGCATTGCAATCTTGGGACCGGGGATGGAGAAAGACTATTAAGGCCATTAAAAAAAAAAAAGCTTGCTATGCCCCTTCCCCACCTAAAGAATTAATAGTTTAAGATGGGGATGAGGAACTCCTCCAGACGTTTCCGGACTTCCCATCATCCCTGACGACTGGCCAGTCTGGCTGGGGCGGATGAGAGCTGCAAGTTCCCCATCTCTGCTGTAAGAAATGGTTGTGGCTGTGGGCAGCAGGCTGGCGACACAAGGAAAGCTTGCTTTGTGCAAACGAGCCAGACTCTCGTCTCTGATTCAGCACTGCAAGGCTCCTATGCAGAAATAACATCGAAGCAGCTCTTAAAAAACAACAATACCTGCCACACTAACATTTTCCTTTCAAGGTCAAGCAGAAGAGGATGGAACCAAGGCAGCCTGGCTCCCAGACTCCCATTCTGTGCTCTGCTTCCCATCCTTTGAGAGAAGCGAGAAATCCTGGCACTCAGCCCCCTCCCCTCATTTAAAAGCCTCCACTCGCCTTGCAGAGAACTCAGCTCTGGCTCCCATTTCTGCACAGCCAAAGCAGGAATTCCAGCATTCTTGTAGGTTGCCTTTCCTGTGAAGCGTGGGGGCCCTCCCTTGAACCCCCTGCAAATCTTGCCATTCACTAGACACCAGGTTCCTCCCAGGAAAACCTGGTCTGGATTTTCCACACCCCTTTTGGAAGAAGCAGGAATCTCAGCTCTTCCTCTAGCTTGCGCTGCCTTTTCCTGAGAAGCCGGACGTCTTCCCTTGCCGCCTCTTACACCGCACATCATGCCATTCCCTGGCCTAGGAAAACTGGGTCTCTGCCTCCACGTGTGGTCCTGGTTCCTAGTGTCCTCTTTGCCAGACCCCACACATCCCTTTGGTCAGAGCTAAGAATCCCAGAGTTGCCTTATTTTGGCAGGATGGCAAAGAAACACAGTGGGAATCACCGCTGCCCAGAAGAGACTCATCTACTGAATGGAAAAAGGAGGGACTTCGGGGCAGAGTGCGCACCTGTGTGCGTTGTGCCTCACCAGTCATAATCCATGACCGCCAGGGTGATGCTGACATGCTCCATGCTGTCTTGGGGGATGTCAAAGACGAGGGCCTCGTTGTAACTGGGGTTGAGCGTGTTCTTCTTGATGGACGTCTTGCGCTTCTTCAGCCGCCTCCCTTCACACATGAGGGATGCCTTGACATAAGGATCTAGAGAGAGGAGGCTGACCAAATTATGGGGGAAGCAGACCAGGCCCGGTCCATGCTGCCTACATGCCACCGTTCTCCCCACCCCTGCTTTTAGATGCCGCCATCTTGACAGCGGTTCCAGTCCCAAGATATGCTTGGTCTTTGCGGTTTCTGGGCAGTCCCAGGAAGTGCTCCCCAGTCCCATCAGAGATGACCTCTAGCGATTGGGGAACAGCGCCTGCCAATTGTTTTTACTCCAATGCTTGGATGCCCGAGATGGGATGTGACACTTGGGTGAGGGTCAGTGGGCACAACCTCGTCCAACTCCATACAACTGTGATTTCCGGGAGAGAGAAGGGGGAATCAGTACACCTGAAGGAGCGTCTCCACCCTCGTCGCTCAGCCCGGACACTGAGGTCCAGCTCCGAGGGCCTTCTGGCGGTTCCCTCCCCGCAAGAAGTGAGGTTACAGGGAACCAGGCAGAGGGCCTACTCGGTAGCGGCGCCCACCCTGTGGAACGCCCTCCCATCCAATGTTAAGGAAATAAGTAACTATCTGACTTTTAGAAGACATCTGAAGGCAGCCCTGTTTAGGGAAGTTTTTAACGCTTGATGTTTTATTGTGTTTTAAATATTCTGTTGGGAGACGCCCAGAATGGCTGGGGAAACCCAACCAGATGGGCAGGGTATTATTATTATTAACACTGGGGGCTGAAAAACTACTTGCCCCCAGAATATTTCAGGTCTACACCTCTCCCCAACCTGCCAGAGCCAATTCCACATTTTATGACTCTCAAAGTCCATCCCTCCATGTTAACCACATGAAGGCTGCTTTGAGCAAGTACCATAGCGATGCAATCGTGTTCTTGGTAACTGCCTAGAGAGTCCCACCCAGCGTGTCCCAACCACGCATCCATTTGCTTCTCACCAACCATACAGCCACCTTTTGTGTCCCACCCTCTTCCTATTAATAGGCCCCATATCTTTCCTTATCCCACTATAGGACCACCCATACAGTAGACACAGTTCCACCCACCCCACCCACCATGCGTCACCCTGCTAAAACCTAGCCCAGGGGAGGGCAGCTATCAGGCTGGTGTGACCTATTTTTTCCAGGAGCTCCAAAGTCTACCAATCAGGTCCAGATGCAAAACAGTGCCTCAGATGGGTGGACACACATACACAGAAATAAAAAACAGGGTGCCTCCGAGCACATGCTCAGTCCAGGAGGTTTCCAGCCCCGGAAGGGATAGGCCTAGCTAGACCTGGCATTAAACATATTCTTGCATTTCACGTGAATGGTTTTTTGTAATGCAAATAGCAGCTGCTGGAGTGGTGGTGGTAAATAATTATCGTACCGTAGCAGTCACCATCAGGCGGATTACAATAGGCAGCTTTGGAGGGGAGATTTCCTTTAGCAGCACAAGAAGGAAGGAAACGGTTAAACTTCCTGTCTCCTCCTGCTGCGATCTCTTAAGCATCAACACCCTGCCCCATAGCTGCTATTTGCCTTTTTTTTAATGTGACCATAAAATGCAAATACATTATTTCATTTCATTTAACATCACATGCTGTTCGTCCCTGAGCTCACACATCCTTTCGCACACAAAAATCACTCCTGGTCCCCCCACCCGCTGCCATTATCTTAATTTCGGCAGTCTCATTTGTGGGGGGAAAGAGCTGTGTTGTTTCTGCTACTGTTAAACCACCCTGGTCAACCTACTGCAAATAAGCCACAGATTCACTGGATCCCAATATGCTATTGGTGCCTCTCTATCCTAGCTGCCTAATATATTTCACCACCACAACCTCCTTTCCAGCATTATTTTTTTTCTCCTCATCTTACTTGCCCATATTTTTCTCCTGCCTCCAAGCCCTTTCCCTCTCTGGGGTCCCTTACTGAGCCCCAATGTGGGGCTCCACTGCTTGATTCAATGCGAACGTATTTAAGCCTCCAACCACACACTGGATTGGCCAACATACCAGCCAACACATGGGACTGATCAACACATTTTGCCACCTAAAGCAAAGAAAAAGACGGCGTGTGTTACTCACACTTCCCTAAATAGAAGCTGACTCCATGACACACAGGGAGACAGTGATGTCCCCCAACACCTCACCCCTGCCAGCACCTGCCCCCTGTGACACCCACCTCACTCGGCCTAATGATAGGGCCGGCCCTGCTACAGCCCTTCTTCCCCCACGGCTGCCCCGCCGGCTCACCAGAAAATCCAGTCAGATCCATGGCTTTGAGGTTGGTGGCCTTGATGATGGTGACCGTGAGGCGCCCAGCGGTGGGCAAGTAACAGAGAGAGAAATTCAGCTCCCCCAAATCCGCTTTTTCCTGTGAGATGGGAGAAGATGAAGAAGAAAACAACGTGGTCAGTAGAAGTATCTGGGGGAGAAGGAAATCCCAGCACAGAGGAGGCCGCCTCGCTGGAATCTGGCAGCATCAGTCAATACGGTGGCTGGAGAGGCATACTGTATCATGATATACATCCATACCTTGGCAGTTGAACGGAATCCATTCCGGAAGTCTGTTCCGACTTCCAAAACATTCGGAAACCAAGGCGCAGCTTCCGATTGGCTGCAGGAAGCTCCTGCAGCCAATCAGAACCTGTGGAAGCTGCATCGGATGTTCGGGTTCCAAAGAACGTTCACAGACTGGAACACTCACTTCTGGGTTTGAAGTGTTCAGGAGCCAAAATGTTCGACTCACAAGGCGTTTGACTTCTGAGGTACAGCTGTATAATATAAAATAATGGATTTGTCCTACTCAGAGCAGACCAATTCAGTGATTTCTCTAGGCTTACTCTGAGTAAAACCTAGTTGGCTACAACCCAATATTTTAATATTGTATTTTATCGTTGTGAGCAGCCCAGAGGAACCATGTTATTAGGCATCCAGTAAAAATGCTGAATAATGAGGAGTAAAGGCTTTCAGATGGAACCTCCAGTGGCATAACAGGTTAAGTGTATCTGGTTGTTAACCTGAAGGCTGGTGGTTCGAGCTTACCCAGGGACAGCTGTGGGCAGGATTCCGGCATTGCAGGCGGTTGGACTAGATGACCCCTGGGGTCCCTTCCAACTCTACAATTCTGTGATTCTGTGACCTGGTCCAAAGTTGCGCTGTTGTGTATGTGTGTCACATGCTCCTTAAAACCAGGCCCAGTCAATGGTCTGGCTGCAGCATTGCACAGTTGTGCACCATTCAACAGTATAACAGAATTTCACATCGGAAACTAACATAACCCCCCTCATATACCCAATTAATTGTATCAATAGTACATTGTCCATCTGATATAAGCCACACATGGCAAGCCCCAAATCAGAGCATGTTGTAGGCTTTGTTTCAAACTGCTCTAATCTGTGTTAAACCCGATTTATTCAGAAAATTAATAATTACTATAATGAATCTGTTATCACCAATGCATTCCCTCAAGTGGCCCCTTTTCCTCATGCTGTCAATGGGCATTTGTTTACTTGTACTTGGATTATCCAATCTCTCAAATACATACATATATACCATATTTTTCGCCCCTTAGGACGCACTTTTCCCCCTCCAAAAATGAAGGGGAAATGTGTGTGCGTCCTATGGGGTGAATGCAGGCTTCGTGCAGCTCTCCGCAAAGCGCGGGAGCCCAGCGCCGGGCTCCCACGGCTTGCGGAGAGTTGCCTGTTCTGGGGGCTGGGGTGGGGGAAGCTCGGGCTTCCCCCGCCCCAGCCCTGCGCCTGGAGGGGAAATAATTTTTCCCCCATTATTTCCCCCCCAAAAAAACTAGGTGAGCCTTATGGGACGGTGCGTCCTATAGGGCGCGAAAAATACGGTAAATACATATATGCTACTTAGCATCTTCCCTACAGTGCAAGAAGAACAAGCTTGGCACATTTATTCTCCTTCTGCAAAAAGGTAGTCGAGGAAAATCTGTGCAGCCACACAATCCTCAGGAGAGACATACACAAGGAACCCACCATATTTCATAATAATGTTGGAATCAACTGGATTTCGCCAAATTTCACATTACAAGTTACAACCTTATGGATACAAACCTGATGGAATATTGCTGGCTTTCTTTAAAAGCTTAAACAGCCCTAACACGTGTGTATATGGGAGGGAATACACCGCCAGTGTGGTGTAGTGGTTAAGAGCGGTAGTCACGTAATCTGGGGAACCGGGTTCGTGTCTCCGCTCCTCCACATGCAGCTGCTGGGTGACCTTGGGCCAGTCACACTTCTTTGAAGTCTCTCAGCCCCACTCACCTCACAGAGTGTTTGTTGTGGGGGAGGAAGGGAAAGGAGAATGTTAGCCACTTTGAGACTCCTTAAAGGGAGTGAAAGGCGGGATATCAAATCCAAACTACTACTCCCCTTCTTCTTCTTCTTCTTCTTCTTCTTCTTCTTCTTCTTCTTCTTCTTCTTCAAAAATCTAACCAACGTTTGCATTAGGAAAAGCACCATGGAAAACAAAATCTCAGAACAAAGAATTTCAGTGTTCCAAAGATGGGCTGGGGAGGAAATATAATAAATTTCATTTCCTCTGAAGCAGAAAAGGCGAGAGTATCAGCACACAGGCATACCTTACTTTTCTGTGTATAAGACTACGGTTTTTTACTGAAAAATTAGGTTTCAAATAGAGGGTTGTCTTATACATGGGTAGTACCTAGGGGTGACATGGGATTGGTTGAGGCCACGAACCGGAGATGGTCTGCAGCATGTTATTGGTGTCTGTGGCAAGGGGTGGTGTTGACTGGGTGTTAGCATCGTTGGCCAGGCAGGTGAGTGATTTTCTGGGTCACCCTCCCCAAAAATGCTCAATAACTCTGGACAATCTCTCTCCATTTTCCGTCCCCAAAACAGCGGGTGTCTTATACACAGGGGTGTGTTATACACGGAAAAGTACGGTATTTCCCAATGTAGTTGGAATTCAAATACCAACATGGATCTTGGAATTCTGCTGGGCTGAACAGATATTGTGGACTCTGCTTATGTCAATTTCTATCCCAGGTTATTATCACCTGGGGAAAGCGTTTTAAAAGCAGCTGCGGTGCTCAAATGAGAGAGGGAGGGAGGGAGGGAGGGAGGGAGGGAGGGAGGGAGGGAGGGAGAAACCAGAAGGCTGGGAGCAGATCATCTTTCATAAGTTGAAAGATCTGTGTACCAAGACCACAAAGAGCGCAGGTGAAATTGACAAGATGGTAGACAGCTAATGCCAATTTCACATCCCCGGGCAAGATGATTTGCTGCTGCTCTTTGCGACCTTCTTGTTCGGGGATGGGGGATGCTAACACACACACAAACACAGATTCTGTGCAGATACTCAGTGGGTGACCAAGACATGGAGTATCTGTGGGTATCACACATCAGGGTTGGAACAGAAATATATGTTTGTGCGTGTACATGCATGTGCGTGTATTAAACACACACACACCCACACCCACACCCACACCCACACACACACAGGCTCTATGAGTACGGAGGGCCTAGTGAGTCATTGCATAATTAGCGCTGAATTTTCAAGGATCAGCTGCTGTGTTTGATGGCGTGCATATATATACACATATGTTCAGAAACTCTGCAGATATTTGAGACCTTGTCCCCAGGGTGGCTGTTCTTTCCCAAGAAGGAAGAGCGCAGCAACATGGTGAGAAGGAAAAGGCCTCCTCTGATCAGTGGCCCCTTAGGCCTACTTTTCACTGAGGTGGCAAACTGTATCATCGTCATCCTCAATTTATGAGTTTCCTCCTACACCATCGTCTGGGTTCTATTACAATACACTAGAAAAGGCAGCTTCCAGCGAACATCTCAGAGAGAAGACTAGGCAAGGACCCTTCTCCCCAAAATCCAGGGTTTTTTTGGCGGGGAGGGAATATTTTCATACAGAGAAGAGGACACACTCATCCAAGTCCCCACCCCAGCAATGCTTCAGGGGAAATCTAGTCTTTAATATTCCTCACGAGCCAGAATCTTGTTGACAGTGCTCCTTGGAGCCTAACTTTCCTGCTGAGGCTGGTTATCTAAAACCCACTTATGCATTCAGTCTAAATATTGCATCCATATAGAAAATTACATGTCTGGGACAGTAGGATTTTGACCTGTCTCCTCGGCATCCAGCTTACTCTGAGCGTGACCTGCAAAAAACATGCTGCAGCGTGAATTGCTCCTGATCAGGATACTCCATTCCAACGCCATTTCCATATTGTTGTGAGTTTCCCCTCCTGGCATTTTCTCTGAAGATTTGTCATAATTTGTTTTGCATTTCTGAAAACACTGGGTTTTCTCCAGACTTGCCAATATCTCCCCTGGTGGTGCAATTTTGCCTA
The DNA here is from genome assembly GCF_964188305.1 of Podarcis bocagei. Classification (NCBI taxonomy): domain Eukaryota; kingdom Metazoa; phylum Chordata; class Lepidosauria; order Squamata; family Lacertidae; genus Podarcis; species Podarcis bocagei. The sequence goes on along the minus strand of NC_138138.1, from coordinate 18,398,984 downwards.
CATAAAGATGTCAGGGGCCACATTAGGCTTCTGGTCCTGAGGTTCCCCACCCTGGCGCTACGTTGGGCTGGTTCATCTCTCAGTCATGAGGTACTCATGTGGAATTAAGTCCTCATGGACGATTTACCACGGAACGTTTCCCTCGATGTACGCCAGCACGTTTTGGCAAAGATGGTACATCTATTTGGCAGTTAGAGCAGCAGTTCCCAATTGGTGGTCTGCCGGGGGGGGGACGGACGCCTGTGGCCCCACTCACGTAACAAAAACTACCATAGAGATTCCAAAATTTTCAAAAGTAGTGCGCTTCATAACTAGGGTTTTGAAAAACACGGGATCCACAATACAGTGGTACCTCAGGTTACAGATGCTTCAGATTACAGACTCTGCTAACCCAGAAACAATACAGTGGTACCTTGGGTTAAGTACTTAATTCGTTCCGGAGGTCTGTTCTTAACCTGAAACTGTTCTTAACCTGAAGCACCACTTTAGCTAATGGGGCCTCCTGCTGCCACCACGCCCCCAGAGCACGATTTCTGTTCTTATCCTGAAGCAAAGTTCTTAACCAGAAGCACTATTTCTGGGTTAGCGGCGTCTGTAACCTGAAGCATATGTAACCTGAGGTACCACTGTACCTCAGATTAAGAACTTTACCTCAGGATGAGAACAGAAATCGCGTGGTGGCACAGCGGCAGCAGGAGGCTGCATTAGCTAAAGTGGTACCTCAGGTTAAGAACAGTTTCAGTTTAAGAACAGACCTCCAGAACGAATTAAGTTCTTAACCCGAGGTACCACTGTGCTTAGCTAATTGGGAACCACGGGCCTAGAACCATCCTCAGGAACCATGCCCATTGCAGGCCTGGAACCGGCAACCCCGGTTACGAAAGGCCAGGATTTCAACTGTGTGCCGCCCTGGCTCTTGGCTGTGGACGGCTGTTCTTCCGTTTGGACATTTGGGTTGCTGGCATGAGGCATCTCCCTGAAAGAGATGGGGAAAATGTTGAAGAGACAGTGCCGGTGGACAGTTTTGCTAGCGGCCAGTCTTCCTGCTACCGGTGTTTGCAGTCCTGCACGCTCTTGGAAGTGAGCTTGCACACACAACCTCCCTAAAATAAAACCTCACCGCCTCAGCTTAGGGCATCGATGCACATCTCTCAGGCCTTGTCTAAATCAAGGCGGTGCTTCTCACTGATTCATTCCTCTCTGCCGCCTCTGCGTCTTCTCCAACTATCCCTTTTCTTTTCTTTTTCTTTTTGCTTTGGGCTCATCCGTGCCCCGTCATGCTCCCCCCCGGCCGCCGCCGCCAATGCTCTCTCGCTCTGCCTTTCTTTCTCTTAGCCTCAGGCCCCTTTGGGATTTGGCCTGAACAACGGCCAACAAAGCCCTCGCTTGCCCCAGAACAAGTGAGTTGGCAAAGCAGGCCGGAGGGCTGGTGAGTGGAGGCCGGAGCGGGGGCAAGGGGGGGGCGAGGAAGAAGGGGGGGGGAAAGGCTTCATTAATATTGATGCGGCTGCAAATGGGATCGAGCTGGTAAAAGGGTATGAAATATTCACGCAGGAAACAACGCGCCTCCTGGTAAGACCAGGAGTCTTGGCATCCTCTCGTTGCCCCTCTACCAAGTAGCTTAGGTTCCTGGCCTCCCCCTCCTCTGATGCCAGACATTCTTTATGGTGGGGTGTTCAGGGCTCACCTGTGTTAAGGGATTGGAGAACCACAGGAAGTTTCTCCAGTGGGATTGTCCTCTCTGGACACCCCACCGGAAATTAGGTTTGCATGCCCAGTTTTTTCTTTTCCTGGCAAGGGCCATTGTGCTTTTTAGCAACCCTATTAGCAGGTGGGAATGCCACAGGTGCCGTTTCCACCACCATACGCCTGTGGTTCAGAAGCCCTCAGTTCAGTTTCTTTCTGTCATGCAGCTGTGGGGGGGGGGTGTTTGTGTAGAATCTTTTCTGTAGAGTCTTTTCAGTCCCATGATGAGTTTGGCCAACATATGCTATCCAGGGCAAGGCAATATCTGGTTTCCAACATCGCGATATATCACCAGCTAAACATCCTGTATACCTGAAGGAGCATCTCCACCCCCATCATTTAGCCCGGACACTGAGATCGAGCGCCGAGCGCCTTCTGGCGGTTCCCTCATTGCGAGAAGTGAGGCTACAGGGAACCAGGCAGAGGGCCTTCTCGGTGGTGGCGCCCGCCCTGTGGAACGCCCTCCCATCAGATGTCAAGGAAATAAGCAGCTATCTTATCTTTAAAAGACATCTGAAGGCAGCCTTGTTTAGGGAAGTTTTTAATATTGAATGCTTTATTGTTTTTAACACTTGATTGGGAGCCACCCAGAGTGGCTGGGGAAACTCAGCCAGATGGGTGGGGTATGTATAAACAAACAAACAAACAAACAAACAAACAAACAATAATAATTGCAATATATCACAATGTCTGAAATAAGTATGGAGCTATGTATTGGCTGGCTTCATGGCTTTCCCCCACATTGTGATTTTTACACAGCATGCGCAACATGATTTGCGATATATTGCCAGGTGATGGTAAACCTGTTTCTGGCTTGTGCCCCTTTAGACAGCGGGTGAAGACTCGCATCATGCAGCCTGTTCCCCTCCTACCCGAACCCCATTCCCTCCTCCTCATAGATATACCACTAGCCAGAGAAGGCTGCTCCATTAGGACAAATGGGGCACAGCTCCACCTGCTTCACTTTGCCCACGGCAAAAGTCACACAGAAGAAGTGGAAGGAAGAGAACGTCCTGACCAAAAAAGAGTGGCTAGCCAAGGTGATGGACTATGCTGAAAATGGCAAAGATGACCGTGAGGATCAGGCACCGAGATGATATGGAATTCAGTCAAGAAGAGTGGAAGAAGTTTATAGAATATCTTAAAGACCACTGTGTACACTTAATAACGTTAGCAGGATTGTTGTAACACTTATAATGTAATATGTGTTGAGGTAAAAAAAGGAGAGAAAACGGATTAGAAAAATGTAATTAGATGCAAAAAATACAGGGGGAAATTGGAAACTGGGCCGAGGTGAGGGGGAGTCCGAGGAATCTAAGTAATCTAAGTAATCCCAGGAGTGTAAAAATCAAAAATGATGTGAATGTATTAAAATATTGTTTAAAAATGAAAATAAAATAAAATACAGTGGTACCTCGGGTTAAGAACTGAATTTGTTCTGGAGGTCCATTCTTAACCTGAAACTGTTCTTAACCTGAGGTACCACTTTAGCTAATGGGGCCTCCCGCTGCCACTGCCGCGTGATTTCTGTTCTCATCCTGAAGCAAAGTTCTTAACCCGAGGTACTATTTCTGGGTTAGTGGAGTCTGTAACCTGAAGCGTCTGTAACCTGAAGTGTCTGTAACCCGAGGTACCACTGTATTTAACAAAAGTCACACAAAATGTTTGCTATTATATCACCACCCTGTGTATTATTTGTTGAAGTACTCAGTTTGCCACATGCCAGTCTAGAGGGATGTCCCTAGCTGTCAGCTTCCTCTGATGTTTTTCCTGATGTTTAGTAAGAATCTCCTTTCTTGAAGCTGTTGGTTCGAGTCCTACCTTTGAGAGCAGGAGAAAAGAAGCCTGCTCCCTCTTCCCCAAGCAGGACACACTCCTCCTCCTGCCATACCCCTTTTCTGTAGACCACAGGCCTCCCAACCTTGAATGTTTTGCCCATCCTTGAACTCTGATAATGTTTGCATGGATGGTGAAGAGGGAGTGGTGTGGGGGTAAATTGTTGCTATGCCTGTTTTCGCTTCTGGCCCTCGAAAGGCTGCGTAGAAGGAATCTGGCCCTTGGGCCGAAAAGGTTCTGTGTCCCTGGTACAGTGGTTAGAGCCAGGGAGACAGAGGTTTGAAACTCGCCCTCTCACAAGGCTCGCTAGGCGACCTGTGCCAGTTGCCCCCTCCCTGCCTAATCTCCTTCAGAGGTCCATCGTGAGGTGGGGAGGAAGTGTGGTGTAGTGTTAAGAGCCAAGTTTCCCAAACTTGGGTCGGCAGCTGTTTTGGGACTACAATTCCCATCATCCCTGACCACTGGTCCTGCTAGCTAAGGATTATGGGAGTTGTAGTCCAAACCCAGCTGGAAACCCAAGTTTGGGGAACCCTGGTTTAGAGTGTTGGACTGGGAGGACCTGGGATATAAAGGATCAAATCTCCACTCAGCCAGGAAACACAATGGGCCAGTCACTGTCTCCCAGTCTAAGCTACCTACATCACAGGATTGTTGTGAGGATGAAATGGGGAGGGGGAGAACCTTGAGATCCTAGGAGAAAAGGTGTGTGTGTGTAAATTTGATAAATAATACACACACACACATATATATGTTGTGCTAAGCTCCTTGGACGAAGGGTGGAATGGTGCAACAAAAACATGGAGCAGACCCAAAGAGGAGCTTGTATCGCCCCTAAAAAACTACTCAAGCAAGGCTGGAAAACAGTTTCTCAACAGGTACTTGTAGAATATGTGCCCTGCTAGTTCCTTAGTTTCAATGGGTCTGCCCTGAGAAAGATCAGCACTGAAGATAGTCCTAAATAGCTAACAGTCATTTCTCATGTCGCCTCCTTTAAATTCAACACGATGAAGGAGAAGACTGATATCACATGATATCACTCTTCAAAATGCCCCAAAGGCCTGTCACAGAGAAGAGAGGCAAAGACTTGCTCTCTACTGCTTCAAAGGAAAGGACTAGATCTAACAGGCTTAAATGCCAGGAGGGTCGATTTCAGCTGAAGATTAAGGAGAGCTTTTTGATGGCAAGAGCAGATCAGTCATATCCACACCATGTGTTTGGAGCACTCTTGTGACACTTGAAGCGTCATGGCTTCCCCCAAAGAATCATGGGAACTGTAGGGTGCTGGGAACTGTAGCTCTGTGAGGGCGGGGGTCCTCCTACAAACTCTCAGCACCCTTAATAAGCTGCAATCCCCAGGATTCTTCAAAGAGTGGTTTTGACACAGGTAGACAATGGGACCTAGCTGGGGATCTTCAAGCAGAAGCTTGATCTGGCACATGGAAACACACTTTGAGAAGGAGCACTGGATGCTGCCTGATACAGAGTCAGACCATTGAGTATTTCCCTGTCCTACCTGGAGATGCCAGGGATGAATCGTGGGACCCGCATATTATTCTCCCCACAAAAACAGCTCCAGAACAGGTGCTATGTTAGTCATCCTTTCCTTGTTTGGAAATGATTCCTTGACAGGTCACTTGGAGACTATTCTTGTCATTGGCAACAAAGTGAATGGCTGTTTATAAGCCTAAGGCAAACCCTGAGTTAACAACTAGGGCTGTATCAAACATTCATCAGTGAATAGCTATAGCTATAGATACAGATTAGTGATGTATGGAAGTGAGAACTGGACCATAAACAAGGCTGATCGCTGAAGAATTGATGCTTTTGAATTATGGTGCTGGAGGAGACTCTTGAGAGTCCCATGGACTGCAAGAAGATCAAACCTCTCCATTCTGAAGGAAATCAGCCCTGAGTGCTCACTGGAAGGACAGATCCTGAAGCTGAGGCTCCAATACTTTGGCCACCTCATGAGAAGAGAAGACTCCCTGGAAAAGACTCTGATGTTGGGAAAGATGGAGGGCACAAGAAGAAGGGGACGACAGAGGACAAGATGGTTGGACAGTGTTCTCGAAGCTACCAGCATGAGTTTGACCAAACAGCGGGAGGCAGTGGAAAACAGGTGTGCCTGGCGTGCTCTGGTCCATGGGGTCACGAAGAGTCGGACACGACTAAACAACAACATAGAGACAGATACAGATAGGGGGTTTTTTGAGAAGGAACTCAGGGGGACTGAATTCCCTTACCTTAAAAAAATTAAATAATTATTGTTTTTGTTGGGGTGGGGGAGGAGGGCTGGAACGGATAGACACCCAATGCCTGAGTCAGAAAAATCCACCTTTATCTGTAATCAATAAAGTTGTGGCCGTTTCTAATCCAGATCATTGTCTGCTTGAGTTTATCATTCACATCTTACATTTAGCCATTGCCCAGGGGTGGGGGTGGGGGGTTGGCACTGTGACAGGGCCCGCAACAAACAAACAAACAAACAAACAAATTTCATGTGAGTTCCCCTACCTATTTCCCAGAAAAACAACAACACTGGATAGAGTTGATAGAGATAGCGATAGAGATAGAGATATTGCACGGGAAAAAGGAGGGGGAAATGTTCTTCGAAAGTGTTTCAAAATCTGTGTGGGTATGCATTTTTATGTACAGTGGTACCTCGGGTTACATACGCTTCAGGTTACATACGCTTCAGGTTACAGACTACGCTAACCCAGAAACAGTACTTCAGGTTAAGAACTTTGCTTCAGGATAAGAACAGAAATCGGGCTCCGGCGGCGCGGCAGCAGCAGGAGGCCCCATTAGCTAAAGTGGTGCTTCAGGTTAAGAACAGTTTCAGGTTAAGTACAGACCTCCGGAACGAATTAAGTACTTAACCAGAGGTACCACTGTATGTAGTAGTATTTATTGCCTTTCTGGGCAGCTGCTTGTGCTTTTTTTTTTTTTTTTACCTTCCACAGAGCTGCTTTTTCCTAAAAATGTGACCCCAGCCAATCATAGAGCAACTTAGGGATGTGATGACATCCCTCATGGCAAACAGTCCTGTGAGATGTGGCACCGAGGACAAGCATAGCCAGTTTGGAGCGAGGGCGTTGGCCGCCACATCGGGAAGGAAGGCAAGTGGGAAACCGGGCAGCGGGGTGGGGGGCGTGTTTTGGCTCTGTGTGTCGAAATAGTGGCACCGCCGATTTCTGTTAGGCCAAAATTATTTCCACGATTCACAGGCCTGAGCTGTCTTTAGCACTCCAGTTTCTTTGGCTTGTGGGTAAGCCTCTCCCTTCTCCACCCCCCTCCCCAAAGTGGAGACATCCACACAGCGCCGCCCGTCTCTCTCCTCGGTTCTCCCCCCTCCCCGCTACCGACATCAGCTGATTTCCCGGAGCTCAGGAACAAGATTGCAATCAATGACAATTGCATTCAACCGGGAGGACATTTAGGGCTCTGAAGGTGAGGGGGTGGAAAAGAAGGTGGCTGCAGGTCTGGACTGGGAGCAGGGGAGTGTTGGTAAATCAAAGCACCTGTCATAACCAGGGAGACTGAGATGAAGGGGCATCGGGATGACACAGGGGAGGAGGCGGGAGAGGGGACTGTCTGCCTCACACCTGACTGCCCTAATTAGCCACCGGCTTCCTGAATAACAAATCCAGCTAAAAATATGCACCAGGGAGTTGGGCAAAGCAAACCTGCTTTGTGCTGATGCCAAGGGAAAGGGTGGCAAGGAGGGAGAAGCCGAGCGGGATCAGGCTGAAAGCCTGTTTAGCTCAGCATCCTGTTCTCCCAGTGGCCGACCAGATCCCTAAAAAAAGCCTGCAAGTAGCACTGGTGGACTTATTCTCTGTGGATTTATTTATTTTTAATCCTCCTTTAAAGCCGTCTGACTGGGAGCTGAAGAGTTAATAGAATCATAGAGTTCATAGAGTTGGAAGCGACCCCAAGGGTCATTGGGACCAATGCAGGAGGCTCAGATAAAGCACCCGTGACAGATGGCCACCCAACCTCTGCTTAAAAACCTCCAAGGAAGGAGAGTTCCCAACTTCCCTCCACTGTCGGAACAGCTCTTACTGCCAGAAAGTTTTCCCTTGATGTCGAGTTGGAATCTCCTTCCTTGTGACTTGAAGCCATGGGTTCGAGTTCTGCCCTCCAGAGCTAGAGAAAGAAAGCTCGCTCCATCTCCCATGTGACAGCCTTTGGAGTTGTTAAGGAGACCCCTAAAGCTAAAGGCCCCATGATTCTTTGGGGGAAAGCACCATGAGTCGCACAAGAGTGCTTTAAACACATGGTGTGGATGTGACTGACCTGCTCTTGCCGTCAAGAAGCTCTCTTGAACCTTCAGCTGAAATCCACCCTCCTGGGATTTAAGCCTGTTAGATCTAGTCCAGCCTTTCTCAAGCTGTGGGTCTCCAGATGTTGTTGAACTACAACTCCCATCACCCCTAGCTAGCAAGGCCAGAGCTCAGGGATGATGGGAGTTGTAGTCCAACAGCATCTGGGGACCCACAGGTTGAGAACCGCTGATCTAGTCCTTTCGTTTGAAGCAGTAACAGAGCAAGTCTTTGCCCCTCTTCTCTTCTCTGCCTTTGGGGCATTTTGAAGAGGGGTATCGTGACTCATAAAGCGATACAGAGTGTGGCATGGATGTGAGAACGCCACACATGTATGCACACATGTACTGTTCTCTCATGCATGCACACTCACACGCAAAGACGCCTCACACACACTAAGTTTGATGGGTTGCTGTGCAACAGCCGGATGAATTAGGGCTCCCCTTCCCCAAAATGCAGAACAGAAACCCTGAGAACAACTCGTGGAGGAACAGAACGAGCTCTTTCTCCCAGGGACACATGCTCCAATTCCTTGCTGCGTGGTGAAGAAAAGGGGCTTCCCAGAGACTTCCCTGCCCCTGAGTCACATGGCATGAAGTGTTTGAATCACCAGTCCCAGTTAGATACGAGGATCTTCAATGATAGTCAAACAGTAAATAAGATAGGGAAAGACTTATTAGACATATGGGAGATTAATGAGAAGGGCCAAAGCACTCAAGCAATAATATGGGATGCAATGAAAGCAGTGATGAGGGGAACTGGCATTAGGGAATCCAGTAAACTGAAGGGTGGGGTGGGGGGAACAAAAAGAGATGAAAAAGTCAGAGGTAGAAATTAGGACATTGTAAAATCAATATATTCATGATAAGCATAAAAGATGTTATGCACAATTACAGGCAGAAAGGAAGGAGTTAGAAAATAAAGATATGGAAAAAGTGCAGAGGGATTTGATATGCTTGAAAAGATAATTTTTTGACGATGGTAATAAAAATTCCAAATTGCTGGCAAGAGCTGTACCGTCAAAAAAAGTAAAGAATTCAATTAGCCTAATAAAAGATAAAGCGGGTAATATTCACAATCAGATGGAAGATAAGTTGAGAGTATTTAAGGAGTTTTACCAAGAGTTATATTCGGCAGGTAACATATTCTATGGGGAAGATGAAAGAATATATCAAGACACAGTGGAAGATAAAGCTAGAAAGCAGGGATAGAGAGGCTATGGAACAGCCAATTTCAGGAAAAGAAAGAGAGAAAGCTATAGGGAAACTAAAAGGGGGAGAAGCCCCAGGAGCAGATGAATTGGGAACGGAATATTAGAAGGTATTTTTTAAAATATTGGTTCCTAAATTAAAAGCATTATATATTTCAGTAATAGAGGGTGAGAGGATCCCTCCATTGTGGGAACCATTATCTTAGTTCCAAAACCAGGAAAAGATTTGAAGGACGCAGGATCATATAGGCCGATTTCCCTAATAAATCAAGATGCTAAAATACTGGCCACAATAATGGCAAAAAGGATGAATAATTTTATGTATAAATATATAAATAAAAACCAATGTGGCTTTGTAGCAGGAAGACACAGGTGTCTAGCTTAATAGGAAGAATGCTGAATAAAATAGATATAATAAGAAATAAACTGAAAGCTGGTATAGTAGCATTGGATATTTTTAAGGTTTTTGACTGTGTTGAATGGCTGGCATTAAAATTGATTATACTCGTCACAAGCCTGGAGCTAGACTTGATGATCTGATAACGTTAATAGTCTATACTTGGACTTTGTTAACTCATGTGCAACTACTCATTCTACGTACCTATTTTATAAATTGTTTCTCATCTTCTAATTTTTGTTTGTTCTCTCTGTTTTATATACGTTATCAAATGAAATGAAACTTAAAACTTTACCCAAATAAATAAATAACCAGCTGACAACCCCTTCTCCTTTTCAACAGCTGAGCTGCAAGGATGGGTTCGCAGCGCTGTACTAGGCACATTTTCAGAAGCGGGGAGCCTACGGAGTATGGGGTTTATTCGTCAGTCCTCCATACTCAAGAGTGAACTGGGTACTGGCTTTGAACAGTGGCTAAGAGCAGGGCTTGTGAGCCAAAAATGCTCAGCAAAAAACTCGCCTCAGCCACAAATTTACTAGGGATGCCTCTTTTCTTGTAGACCCCATGTATGATACTATTAGCGGGTAATACTGCACTTACGAACTGGTGCCTGCCAGTCATACTAGGGCTATGCTGAAATTTTGCAGGATTCCTGTTTCATTGAGAGACATGGCATTTCGGGGCTAGCAGCGTTGGCTCGCTGCTTGCCATGAAATCAACCGGTCTCCCTTCGCCAAGAGAGGAGGAGAGACTCTTTTAAGGTGGCAGTTTCCCCTTAATAAAGAGAAGGGAGCTTCACCTTTCTCGGGAAGAGTGATGACGTACTGCAGCCAGTCAGATTTGTCTATGTAAATTGAATGAATGAATAAATAAATAAATGAATAATCAGTCAATCTCATTACAGTCAAGCAAAGCCAAATCAGACTGAGGGCAATGCTTCCTACATCACATTTGGAGGTGAAACTTGGTAATTTAGGACCCTGAATCTAATGGACGTACATGGAGGGTACAGGGGCATTGGATTGAGCCATATGTATTATCTCTGTCGCTTCAGTTGGGAAGGACACAATTAAAATTTCTCTTCTCCCCCGCCTCCAAGGAACAGAAAGAGAGAGAACCCAGCTTGCCAACTCTGATTAAAGAAGGGAAAAAATACCCTCAGCATGTGTAGTTTCACATTTTATAACTCATTTTCAATCACAGCACCATTATTGCTACAGGCTAGATGTGTTCACTAGAGTATAAGCACGGACGTTTTGCGCCAGAAAAAAAAGAAAAGAAAAGAGGATAATACGTTTTGAAAGTAAAAATAATAAACCGAGCATCTGTAATCGTGTATGTGCCAAGCTGGCTGTCCCCCAACTATAAAACATTTAATGAAATTAAAAGGAAGAGGAAAAGAAGGCTATAACAGCGACCAGCCCCGGCGGGCTGGCCTCAGACCTGTTTGCTGCAAGCCACAGCTATTGCCATGTTCTGGGTGATTATTACTAAGTGGGACCCTGGACTTGGGGCCTGCATTCCAGTCTCAGCTGCCCTAATGATAATCGGAAGCACTGTTGCTTACCAAGACACAGGATGAGGCAGAAGGAAGATTGGCGCACTGCAAATGCACCAGTGGAACAAATCTGGCGCTCCTCCTGGTGCGTTTCCACTAGAGTTGGGGTGATAATCTGGTTTTCAACTTAATGGTGTATCACCAGCTAAACATCACAATATACTGATATACAGTGGTACCTCGGGTAACAGACGCTTCAGGTTACAGACTCCACTAACCCAGAAATAGTACCTCGGGTTAAGAACTTTGCTTCAGGATGAGAACAGAAATCGTGCAGCGGCGGCGGGAGGCCCCATTAGCTAAAGTGGTCTCCAGGTTAAGAACAGTTTCAGTTTAAGAACGGACCTTCAGAATGAATCAAGTTCTTAACCTGAAGCACCACTTTAGCTAATGAGGCCTCCCGCTGCCGCTGCGCCACTGGTCCACGATTTCTGTTCTCATCCTGAAGCAAAGTTCTTAACCCGAGGTAATATTTCTGGGTTAGCGGAGTCTATAACCTGAAGCGTATGTAACCTGAGGTACCACTGTACTGTATCACAATATCTGAAATAAGGATGGAACTATGTGGAGGCATTGGCTAGCTTCACAGATTTTCCTGCATGGTGATTTTTTTGCATAATGCACGCACGCACACGCACACACACACACACGCACACACACACACACACACACCATGATTTGCAATATATTGCCAGGTCAAAAATTATGGACTTCAAACCAGTTTTGGATGATATATCGCCCAGCCCTAACACACATCCTGATCCACGATATATTGTCAGGTCAGAAACTAGGAAACCACTCTCATGATATGGACTTCAAACCAGTTTTGGATGATATCTGTGCCAGCCCTAGCTTACACCAAGGAGCAGAAATATGGGGAGGCACAGGGGGCGTGGCTTGCATGTGCACCCCTGCCCCTCATTTTAACCCTTGTGTATTAAATCATGTACCTGAAGAGGGCTAGATTTGGGCACGCGCTGTCGTTTTGAGGAGGTGCCCGCCCCCCACATCCCCGCCCCAGATTTATCACCGTGCTCACCGAATGTCCCTCCATGATGTCCCTCCAGAGGGGCGCGTCGTTGTCCCTCTCGGCGATCTCCAGCAGGTTGTCGAGCACCACTTGGCCAATGAGGTCGTGGCGGGAGAAGCGGTCGAAATCGTAGATGCTGAAGTGGAGCTTGCGTGAAGGCAGTTCGGCAAAGGGGACGTTGAAGTTAAAAGTTTCGTTGAAAATGGGGTTCAGCGTCTTGCGGTGCACCTTGGTCTGGAACTTCTTCTTGCGGTCAGGCAGCAGGTACATTTTCACGTAGGGGTCGGAGAAGCCGTTGGCGTCTTTGGCGGGCAGGTCCAAGGCCCGCAGAATCCTCACCACCAGCTGCTCGGTGCCGTAGGCGTAGCGCAGGGCAAAGCTGATCCGCCCGCAGCTCGCAGCCTCGCCTTTCTTGGAGTCCGACTCGCCCGAGCGCTGCTTGTATAACTCGGGCTTTATCTGCCCAATGCTAGTCACTTGTTCCACCTTCTCCTCCCCTACGTGGACTCCGGTGTCCGGGCTGCTCAACTGCTGTGTCACGGGGCGCGGCAGCGTATTGTACCTGGGGAGAAAGGGAGGGGAAAACATTGGCTTGCGTGACCGTATAGATTAGCCACCATGGGCCGATTCACTGGACAAATGGAGAATCTTCTGGGCCAAATTCAACGAAGGGGTCCTGCAAATGGAAGCCAGTGAAAAGACTTCCACTAGTGAAATAGGGTTCCCTCCTCCTCCTGCCACACCCCCAAATCACCTCTGCGAGGGTCAAGAGAAATTCCGACAGGCAGGCGTGAGGAGAGGGGACATTGTTCCATCAAGCAAGTATACGTGAAGGAGTGTCTCCACACCCATCGTTCAGCCCGGACACTGAGGTCCAGCTCCGAGGGCCTTCTGGCAGTTTCCTCACTGCGAGAAGTGAGGTTACAGGGAACCAGACAGAGGGCCTTCTCGGTGGTGGTGCCCACCCTGTGGAACGCCCTCCCATCAGACGTCAAAGAAATAAACAACTATCTGACTTTTATAAGACATCTGAAGGCAGCCCTGTTTAGGGAAGTTTTTAAATGTTTGATGTTTTATCATGTTTTTAATATTCTGTTGAGAGCCGCCCAGAGTGGCTGGGGAAACCCAGTGAGATGGACAGGGTATAAATATTATTATTATTATTATTATTATTATTATTATTATTATTATTATTATTTAAAATGCTTGTGCTTATGGAGGAATCTCCTCAACACTAAGTTGAATTCTGCCCTTGGCCAGGGAAGAAAAGCATCTGAGGAGAGAGATAGAGTGACTCCTCATTTTAGAGATCTTTTTGATTTGGTCATAATTTTTTTTAATGATTTTCACCCAATTTAACAAATTCAATTGCGTTTCATACAGTATTCCCTTATCATTTTGACATCCCATCCTTATTTCCATGCTGTTTCTGTTCCAAGCCCTTTTATCCACTGCCTTAAATAGAATACTTATTTCTATAATATATACCCTACATCGCATTCCTTTATTGTTCCTTTGCTTCTATTTCTGGACCTGCCTGCGATTTCATTTGACATTAACAATTTCTCAGATGGTCCAAAAAGATTTTAAAAGCAGCTGGTCTAGATTTCAGACACCTGGAAACACTATTTATTTTTGTTGTCCTCATAACAACCTTGTGGGTTGTCCCTACAATTTTCATTTTAGGGCTGAGGCGCAACGCCAAGGAATAAGAGCACGAGAAGAACCTGCTGAATCGAGCCAGAGGCCCATTGTAGTCCAACACCCTGCTCTCACAGTAGCCAGCCAGATAGATACCTGTGGGAAGCCCGAAAGCAAAGCCTGAACCTTGAGCACTAGAGCACTCTCTCCTCTTGTGATTTCCAGCAACTGGAATTCACAACTGGAATCTGCCTAATCCTCTTTTAAAGCCACCCGGGTTGGCGGCCATCACCGCCTCTTGTGGCAGTGAGTTCCACAGTTTCTGTGCCACATGGCAACTTTTCCAAAGAGTTCACAACGGAGGCAACACTTGAATCCTACTTGCCACACCATTCATTGCCCATTGAGCCTTGACTGTTGAATTCATGCCCCAAATCTGTTGGCAATTTAAGGTGGGTTTTCCCCTTTTAAAAACCCCCAGTATTCTTAGATAGCTGTTCAAAATGCAACTGCTTCGGGTGTTTTCCTGGTCAAGGGAAGGAAAAGCCTGGGCCTTAGTTAAGGGGTCTGTTACAATTCAACATACCAGGCCTCCCAGGTTCATGTCTTCAATGCATACATCACCCACCCTGGACCAGAAGGTCCCAGGGAAGGTTACACAGTAACAGGGACGCGGACTTATAAAAAATATTGGGGGGGGGGGGGCGGGAAAGCTCATGAATAATAAATAAGCTCATGAATATGCAAATAAAGTGGCTCCGGCCCTAAATAGGGCAAGCCACGCCCCCCAGCCAGCCGATTGGCTGGCTGGGAGGTGTGGCCAGTCGGGATTCCCCTGTTCTCGCGGGGGCTGAAACCGCCAGGAGGAAGGAAATTCCCCCCGGCAGTGCCTTGGCAGTGGCGGTGGTGCTGCGAAGCAGCGAGGCAGGAGCCCCCGCCCCCGGGGATTCCCTAATCTCGCGGGGGATGGCCGGGGCTCTCCGACTAGGGCGCGCGGCTGGCTGGCTGGCTGGCGAGGGAGCAGGTGGGGAGGAGGCGGGGGACGGCGGCGGCGCTCTGCTGGAAGGGCGCCCGAGATTATTGGGGGGGCTGAGCCCCCCCAAAATTTTTTTTGAGGGGGCTCGAGCCCCCTCAGGCCCCATGGAGTCTGCGCCTATGCACAGTAATAAACAATAAGAAACACAGTACAGGAAACAATCAAACCAACTAAAAACAACAGCACAAACAAAAGAAAATCAGTAAGATGAACAAAGATTCCCAAATGCTTAGGTTAAAAAACGTGCCCCTTCTTTGCAAGCCTTTCAAATATATGGAGAGTTGGTGCCATCTAAAAAGGTAAAGGTAAAGGGACCCCTGACCATTAGGTCCAGTCGTGGCCGACTCTGGGGTTGCAGCGCTCATCTCGCTTTACTGGCCGAGGGAGCCGGCGTACTGCTTCCGGGTCATGTGGCCAGCATGACTAAGCCGCTTCTGGTGAACCAGAGTGGCGCACGGAAACGCTGTTTACCTTCCCGCCGGAGCGGTACCTATTTATCTACTTGCACTTTGACATGCTTTCGAACTGCTAGGTTGGCAGGAGCAGGGACCGAGCAACGGGAGCTCACCCCGTCGCGGGGATTCGAACTGCCAACCTTCTGATCGGAAAGTCCTAGGCTCTGTGGTTTAACCCACAGCGCCACCCGCGTCTAAAAAGGTAGGGAGCCCCAAAGTCTGAGGTTTTCCCAGATTTTGTATCCAACTCTGCCGAACAGATCAGAGGGGCACACATCCCCTCAAATACATATCCCCACATCTTGCTTGGGGCCACCACTGAGAATGCCTTCGTCCTACAACTCCCAGCATCCCTAGCTGTTGGCCATACTGCTGAGTCGGATGGGAGTTGGCACCCAGCTTCTGGAGGGCTGCCCCTGCTCTCAGGCACTATGGGGAATTAAAATGGCGGCTGCCAGAGTGCTGTCCCCGATACTCAAGTAACCAATGCCGGAGAGAGCCTATACAAGAGCAATTCATTGGGCCCCTCAAACCTGGAGCTGCCCTTGCTTCATCATTAAGTGTTTGCTCTCCACAGAAATACCACACCCTGTCCATTTCTCCTCCACAACAACCTCCTGCAATGACAGGAGAACCATTTATTTCTTCAGCTACAAACTGGCTGAAAAGTCTTCCCAAATGGCTTGCAGTGACTTAAAACAAGGCTGTCTCTGCCCACAAACTAGAGGACATGGCACAAAAGGAGGAAGGATGGAACGGGAAAATAGCACTTCACCTCTACTAGAACGATGATCATGTGTCAAGACTTTCTCCTGGGGTGTGAAATGGAGTTTTGTACACACAGGCAAACATTCCCGCTAGGACTCTTAGGATTCCAGGTTCAGTCACAGCCCATTGAACTCAATCACTTGAAGGATCAATATGACACTTGAACCCAGGAATTCCAGCGGAGAAACCCTCAACTGAGGTGATCACAACAGATGTCAACCCAGTGGATGGAGTGCTCACTGCAAAAGCATTTCGGCTGTTAGATTCCCCCCACCACCATAAAGGAGAAGAATATTAACATTCTAAAGCGTTCATACTGTTACCTTTCCCTCTAGCCAGTTCATCTTCTGTAACCCGAGGGAAGTTCATTAGTCTTTGCTGATATTGTCTAAGGTTGCTTCAGTCTTTCCTACGTTTTTCACTAATTTGGTCTGCTCCTTAACCTTCTTTTCTTTCTTTGAAACAGTGGGAGTGGGGTGCTTTGCCAACTATGACTGGGGTTTGAGGTGAGAGGCCCCATTTCATCTGGATACAGAAAACGGGGGGGGGGGGCTGTTTTAATTGCCCTGATCGACAAGCTTATTTGAGGACTTGGTGCCATTTGCCTTGATAAGAACAGAATTTCACAGAAAAGTCCCAATAACTTCTTAAACCACCCATCCCTCTTTCATCCTTATGCCCACCGCCCCCGGCGGCCCTCCCACCTTCCCAACTCACCTGGGCGTGGGAGCCAAGCTTGCTACTTGCTGATGGGAGTGGGCGTTGGGCATGGTGCCTTCCTTGGTCTGGCCTTCCACGGGGAGGTCAGGGGAGGTCTGGCTGACCTTGAGATTGGCCTCGGGGTAGGAATCCATATCGAGGTAGGACCTTTCGGGCATCTCGGGACCCAGCTCCACCCTCTCGGCCAGGAGGTCCCCGAAAGGCGAATGGTGGAGGTGAGCATGGAGAGGGTGCTCCTTGCGTTGCGTCTGCGAAGAGGAGCCTTTGTCCCGCCAGGGGATCCAGCACAGCTTCCACGAGACAAAGAGGGAGACGCCCAGCAGCACGATCCCACAGAAGGTCACGATCACTGACAGCAGGCTCACCAGGATCTCTAGGGGAGAAAAGTGGAGGGGCAGATACCACGACGGGAGGTCAACGGCAGGGAGGTGGCTGCTGTAGGCGCCTGGCATCTCGGTCGCCGGCCCAGCTGCGTCCCCTCTCCTCTGCTGGACACTGTCCCCTACCCTGCCCAGGACACCTGAACTATTATCGTCAACGGCCGCAGGCCAGGGGGCTCTGCAGGTCAATGGCAGGGCTGCTTGTATGACTTGGTTGACACTATCAAGCCAGTGCTGGCCTCATGCAGCAACCGTCTCCAGCACCCTCTGGGGCCTCGTCTACTCAGGACGGAACAGCCCGGAACCTGGGCGATGTCACCAACTGCCAGTAGAGGCCTTGTGAATCTGATCCCTCCCGCACTGGCAGCCAAAAAGCAGGTAAACAAGAATAATTTTTACCAAGTAATTTTATTCAATACAGTGGTATCTCTGGTTAAGGACTTAATTCGTTCCGGAGGTCCGTCCTTAACCTGAAACTGTTCTTAACCTGAAGCACCACTTTAGCTAATGGAGTCTCCCGCTGCTGCCGCGCCACCGGAGCACGATTTCTGTTCTCATCCTGAAGCCAAGTTCTTAACCTGAGGTACTATTTCTGGGTTAGCGGAGTCTGTAACCTGAAGCGTATGTAACCTGAAGCATATGTAACCTGAAGCGTATGTAACCTGAGGTACCACTGTATTCACAGAGAGAGAGAGAGAGAGACGAAGGAATTCAATCTCCCAAAGATAATGGCGTTGCTCTGAGTAAAGTCCCACCCCCTCCATCTTTCCTATTCTACGTCACCCCTGCGGCGGCTAATCTGAGCTTTCTGCCTCAGAGCTCTCTGTTCTACTACTCTCAAGGCTCACATGATCCTGGGGGTGGGGGTCAGGAATGCTTTCTAAAGAAGACCCTCAGTCTGTCAGCTGTCTCTCCCCTGGTGCTGCTGCTTCATCCTGTTGTTCCTCTCCCAATATTCCCCAGCTTCTCCCCTCTGCAGCCTGTGAACTATGCCCTTCTGCAAACCACTGTTCTAAATCTATACTGTCCTCCTCATCTCGGTAAAGTTCAGGAAGGGGGTGGGATAGCAATCTCCACCTTTCCTCCTCAGTCCAGCCCCTGACACCCTGGCAGACAAATCCACATAACCCCTAATGATACTGTGAACCACCCCGAGATCTACGGATGAAGAACAGTATACAAATTTTAATAATAATAATAATATGCCTTTTCTGCAGGTTTTAATAGAAAAGATGCTTTGGGGGCCACTTGTCTCGAAATCGAAATCTCGAAATCGTACATATTAGGAAACTCAGCTTGCCAAGGGTGGAGTCTTAGGCAGCTCAGTTGGCTAGAGTGTGGTGAGGATAACACCAAGGTTGCAGGTTCGATCCCAGTACGGGACAACTGCATATTTCTGCATTTCAGGGGTTTGGACCAGATGGTCGAATTCTATGAATCTAAGCACAAGAGGGAGGTATCATTGGGCTACGGGGAAACCCACCCCCCAAGCTGTGAAAATAGTAATGATGATAGTAATAAATTAGGGTGATGGGGGGAGAGACCCGAAACAGTCTACTGAGGACTGAGCATGCTCGATGGCCACAGGGCCATCTGCTGAGGGAAGAAAACGGATGGAAGACAATGGAATGGAGTCCCCTGGAAAACAGAAATGGCTCACTGGCTGGCACCTTGAACAAAAGGTCTCTCTTGTATATCCAGCCTTCCAGATTTCTCCATTGCTAAAATATGCCAAGACTGCCTCCCATTAAATCCCACTCTTGCAAGAGACAGCCAGCACAACCCGTGCCCTAATAAATACCCCAGCAACAAAAGTTTAAACAAAAAACCTCCAGAATTTTATTTTAAAAAATCGAATTGGAGGTAATTTGTGTTTTTGCAACAGGAGTTGACATGTTTACACTTCTCAATTCAAAGCATTTGTCCCCACCCCACCACCCACGGGGTTTTTTTTTGCTCCAGCAAAAGCAGTGAGGACTGGAAGCCTGATTGTTTTAAAATACAATTGCCAGGATCCTACAGATCCTGTCAAGACTGCATCTTCACATTTGGTTGGTAAACACGGATCACCTGACACACCATTTGCCTGAGTGCCAGCATCAACACTGAAAATCTGATATTACCCTAACAGTCCCTGTGCCTTCCCCCTCACCTTCATGGACTCCTGCCTACGCCTAGGCCACGATTCTTCCTCCTGCTGAGATCCTTCCCCTAGATATGGGCCATATCCTCCCCTACCTCTAGGCTCCTCACCTGAGTTGATGGGACCCACATGGCCTGTCAGTTCCTGACACTTCTCGCGTTCCTGGGCAGCGCATGTGTTGGAACACAGCACATGAAGAAGCTCCATTGCCCTGCGGTGTCTGTCTTCATCATAATCTCCCGACATGATGCCTGAAGACAGGACAGAAAACATATTTTTCAGCATATATTTAAGGAGGGAGGGGGAAAAACCAAGGTCATGCAAGCCTTTGGGGCCACGGTTACCTCAGAACCAAAGTTCAATGTGGCTACTTTTCAGCGCGACACTGATTCCCAATGCTCACGGAAGTGGGTTCACAAGAGGCTACTGCCTATAAGGTCCTGGGTTCATTCCCCAGCGTCCCCTGGTAAACAAATCAGGTATGCAGGTAGGGGAAAAGGATTCTCTGCTTGAGGCCTTGGACAGTGGCTGCCAGTCAGAGTGGACATCACTAGTCTGGCCTGGAATAAGGCCAGCTCCCTGTGTTCCTAGAAATGTGTCCTATGTCTGCTCATTATTTGGGGGCAACTGGGCTGCCCATTGGGGTTCTGCCCTCTTCCGCATTCGCCTTCAGCATGCCCTCAGCTTCACTTCCCCAGCAGAAGAGGAAAAGGGAAGCCTCGTCCATTGATGTGACAAAACCGTCACCCCTTAGAACAGGCTTCCTCAGCCTCGGCCCTCCAGATCTTTTTTGGCCTACAACTCCCATGATCCCTAGCTAGTAGAACCAGTGGTCAGGGATGATGGGAATTGTGGTCTCAAAATATCTGGAGGGCCGAGGTTGAGGAAGCCTGCCTTGGAATAAGCCGTCCTGGGCCTCTGTTTACCTTGTGGGGAGACCAGCTTTGGTCCTCCCCACCTAAAAAACCTGCCCAATTTCCTACAGGCCTACTTGGCATGCCAACTTACTTTACCCAGAAAAGCAGTACCGTATAAAGGTTAGAGCAGTGACAGGGCAGTTTCCCTGTATAGGGAAGTTTTAAATGTTTTATTATGCTTTTGTATATGCTGGAAGCTGCCCAGAGTGGCTGGGGCAACCCAGTCAGATGGGTGAGGCATAAATAATAAAACTGTTGTTGTTATTGTTGTTATTTCTTTCTGCCAAAGGCCATGGGGATAATTTGTGGGGGGCTGCACAGAAGCGGGGTGTAAACCTCCTTTTTCTCTGCCATCTCATTCTTGCTCTTTTGTTTCTGCTACCCATTTAACCCCTCTGTTTTACCTCCATGAAATTAAGCCAAAATATATATGGGCAGACCCAGGTCCAAGCAGCTCGGTGGGGTCTCAGCCATGCTAACTGGGTGACCTTGGGCAAGCCGCTATGGGTCAATCTTTCTCAGCCTAGCCTACCTCACAAGGGTGTTGCGAGGATAAAATGGGAGACGCACGTGTGCCACCTTTGAGTTCCCCGGAGGAAAGGGTGGGCTGTAAATGGATTTTCTACGTGACGTCCCCTCAGGAAAACTATTGGGGGGGCAATTAGATTTGCAGCATATGAACCTCACCCCTTCCCGCAAACACCCCATTTTCCTTTTGAGCCAGGGTGTACATTGTATACGGTGAAGGGAATGTGGAGCAGTCTAGATTGAAAGGCTTCTCCTCCAGTAACCCCTGACAGAAGCGTCAAATGCAGTCAGCCTGTGTTCTGTTTATTCCAGGCAGAAAATAGAAAGGCAGGCAGACAAGGGCAGACAGCAGGAGAAGCAACATGACCTTTTTTCAGGGTAATAGGCATTTATAGGAAGGGCTTCTGGTTTCCTGACCGATCCATGCTTGGGATTCCCCATTTCAGAGAATTGCAGAAGGGAGACCAGGAGCCAAACTGGGCCTTAACCAGGGAAATGAGCTCGATTCTCTTGTAACGTTAACGTGTCTGCATGGGGGCCACATTTGCAAAGCAGAATCAGTTTTTAGATCTCAGTCCCTCCCAGGCAGCCTTGGCAAACCTGCTCTCGCTAGACGTTTGGGGGAGGCATTTCCTATAGGTAAGTTCGACTTGATGGGCTCTCCTCAGCCAGATGGGGCACTGAGGTGAAACACAGTCAACAAGGCATATAAAATGGAGAGCATGTTAGGCCCTTCCAAAAGGGACATGGCCAGTTGCTAAGGAAGCAAAGGAGTTTAATGGTGGATTTTGGATATAATGGAGATGTAAAAGATTTGGATTATTATAAAAGATGCAGGAGGAAATGACTAAAAACAGGACCCACAAAAGGGAGGAGGGAAGATTATTTGGAATCTTGTTTTTATGATGTATGTTGGATATGTGATTGCAAAACTTTAATTTGAAAAACTAGATAAATAAATGTATAAAGAAGGGGAGAAGCATAGGATTCGCTAAACATCACTTCCTGTTCCCCAACCGCTGCTGTTTTGTGGTTCAGGTATCGAACTCAAGACGCAAGGGAGAAACGTGCTAAGAGGAAGGCACGCTTGGCAAATCCACACCGTGATCAACTCCTGCCCAGAAACCAATGTCCCCACTGTGGAAGGACGTGTGGATCCAGAATTGGCCTCCACAGTCACTTACGGACTCACTGTTAAAACCGTGTTTATGGAAGACAATCTTACTCGGCTACGGGGGATCGTGAAAGAAAGAAAGAAAGAAAGAAAGAAAGAAAGAAAGAAAGGGAGGGAGATTGGCCCTGGAGGGTGAATGCCAATGGCTGCCCCACATCCCAGGACCGTGTGTGGAGCTGATGGACATCACGTTGAGGAAAGACAGTGGAACATTTCCCTACAGATACAGGCCTACGAGCTTTCCCTCAAGGTTAGATCACCACTGGATCTAATTTTAAGGATTAAAAACAGCTGTTTCAGTACTTCTGGTCTCATAAGTGCAGTTGGTGTCTATGCACATTTTTTTCTTTGCTTTGAAGAGCGCAAGATGACTGGCAGGTCCCTACCCACCAAGGAACTTACAATCAAACATTCAGCACAGGGGGAAAGAGGGAAATAAAGAGATGGGAGGCAGGAACCGCCCTTTTGGAAAATGAACGTTGGTGCTCTGCGCTCTCACCTGGTCAGCAAACTGGTTCAGGGGGTGGCTGTCAGGTTGCTTCCGTGTTGCCGGATCCAGGATGCCAACCGGTCCAGGTCAATGCCAGCAAGACGCCAATACCAAGTCCCTGGGGATCCGAGTCCACGTGGAAGCAGCTGCAAGCCGGAAGCAGGGCACCCAATCTGCCATCCGGCGAGCTGCTGGGTCCATGGGTCGCCAAGTGGGGAAGCGGCAGGGTGAGAGGGGTAGCGCCCTCTGCTGGATGCACGAGGGAACAATCTGCAGAGGCGAAGAGGGTCAGTAGTCCTGGCCGGCTTTGCTATGCCTGGGTGGCGTGCCCAACCCCCAGCTGTCCCTGGGGGGCTTCTTCATGGCGGGAGGGGGCTGTTGTCTTAAGTCCTTGGCGAAATTGCACCGCTGCAGTTGCCACCCTCTTTAGTTCCGTAGGCACCTGCATGGATACAAAGGCTAGTTATTTGGGGTGGGCTCATTCCCACCTCCTGTTGCTCCCATTCTTCCCCTGACCACCCCCAGCCACATCACTTGGAACAGAGCGTATGGATCTCTAGCACCCCCACCACCCAAACATCCTTTTTGTAAGCCCAAAGACAGCTGCTTCTGTCAGTTTGCATTTCTTAGTACAGAAAGTATTGATCTGATGTGTAGAGATCTTTCCTATTCTACTTAATACAATAAGGTTCAAGAAGGTTCTATGTGAAAGAAGCAGGAAGGTTTTTGTTGTTTGGGTTATTTCCTTCTGGGAAGCTTACAGCTGGTTTAAACTCGTTCTGTTATCTTTCTGTCAAGGTCATGCTGACTATAATAGGGAGGCCAGAAGGAGCCCGAGTTTCACTTATTTTCTCTTTTCCGTCTCTTTGTTCTAGTCTGGTGTTCTGTATGCTATAATGCAGGGGTCTGCAACCTTTAAGACAAAAAGAGCCACTTGGACCCGTTTCCGAAGGGAAAAAACCCTGGGAGCCGCAAAACCATTGCGATATTTAAAACAAATATATCTCCAGAGCCGCGATCTGACAGCGGGCGGGAAGGTGACGTTGGGACTAACGCACGCACCGCCCCCATGCGACGTCACAGCCAGTACAGCGCCTGCCACAGTAGGGAGTGTCGGGGCACACAATGCGCCTCCTCCCCTCGCTAGTATCCGCCCCAGAGCCGCGGCAAAGGTGTAAAAGAGCCACATGCGGCTCCGGAGCCGCGGGTTGCAGACCCCTGCTATAGTGTTAAGGTTTGGCCTTATTATAAGTATTGCAAGTTTCATTGTAAGTGCTGCAACTGGATTTTTCACAGACTGTGCCAATCCTGAATGTGTTGGATCCGTGACCATTATGCTCATTTGCCTTCAGTAAAGCTCTGCTGGATGAAATACAATTGCCTTTGGTCTATGTTCTAAAACTCAGCATCGTGTTTAAGTTTCTTCCTCTGCTGGCGCTGGCAAGTCATCTTCTTCCAACAGGCTGAAAACAAGAATAGTGGAAGCCAGGACACCCGGGTTTCTTGAGAGCTATCTGGTGGGATTGGGCAGTCGTAGAGTAGGAGAAATCCAAATTCTAGGGCTGGGAATTGGTTATGCCAGGATTCTCACGAAAGAAACATTGTTTTATGTGGTGCCATGGGCACAATGGTGCCCTTGAAGTCTTCTCCTGGTGCCCACAAAGTCTCTGAGCCTACCCCCACGCCCTTCACTGCCCCCCTGGCGATCAGATAGGGAAGATGCTTACGTTTTTCATCATCAAGTTGAAGGAGGAAGTTAGAGGAGTGCCATTCTTTCCCACTTCCTCTTTCAGCTAGATGTGCTTTTCGAGGCTAGCATCGATATACCTCAGCCAGTACAGCACATTACTCTTGATCCCAGGGTTCTGGGTTCGAGTTCCACACTGGGTGAAAGATTCCTGACCCTCGTGGCCCCCTCCAACTCTACAAATCCATGGTTCTACCATCCACCTTTTAACCAGATCCCTTGGAAAAGCAAAGTGCGCACACATTTTCTCCCTTTCTGTCTCTCGAGGAGGCAGCGGGTATGTGTGTTACGGGTTTCATTTGTGGGAAGGAGAAAGGAAACGATCAGAAGGGGAGGCACCTACAGCTCTCGCTCAAAAACTGGAGCATATTCATGGGCCTAAAAAAAACGCCGGCAACATTTTAGAAGAATTAAGAGGTGGCAGTTGCTAAAAGGCATGAATGCCCAGATTCTCTAAGCCAAGAGTGTGATCAGGGCTAAGTACACACAAGACTTGGGGCCCGCTTCCAAGATATAGGCTGCATACACACTGTAGCCTTAAGACACGTTCAAAGCCCATTATTTCCCTCAAAGAATTCTGGGAATTGTAGTTTGCCCCTCACGGAGTCACAATTCCCAGCAACTCTCAACAGATGACAGTGCCCATAATTCTTTGAGGGCAGAGAATGTGCTGTGAATGTTCTTTAAAGGTGAGTGGGCAGCTATAGGGTTGTAACCGTCAGTCAAGCTCAGAGCAGGCCCCCTGGAATTAATGGAAGCTGCAGACTTGGATCCTTTTGGGTTCCACCCAGGTTTACTATGAGTAGGACTTGGCTGGATACAGTCCATCCATTTATATAGGTGCAGAGATTCCAAGGGGGAAGACAACTTAAGTTCTCACCGTCAAAGATTACTCTATTACATTACTAAGTGCCAGCAGCATTTTCTGGGCTCGCTGTATGTTAACTGGAACTTCTGCCCCACCTGCGATCTATCAGCAAGAGCTGCTGCTTAGGTACATATTAGAATTAAAAATTGAAAGTCTTGTGGAACCTCTAATGCGACTTCTCTCCCTCACATACTCACAGGCACCCATTTTCCCTTTCCACCCTGTCCAGCACTTGCAGGTAAAAGAAAAGGTAAAGGACTCCTGGACGGTTAAGTCCAGTCAAAGGCGACTCTGGGGTTGCGGCGCTCATCTCGCTTTCAGGCTGAGGGAGCTGGCGTTTGTCCATAGACAGCTTTCCAGCTCATGTGGCCAGCATGACTAAACCGCTTCTGGCGCAATGGAACACCGTAACAGAAACCAGAGTGCATAGAAACGCTGTTTACCTTCCCACCGGAGCGGTACCTAATTATCTACTAGCACTTGCATGCTTTCGAACTGCTAGGTTGGCAGGAGCTGGGACAGAGCAACGGGAGCTCACCCCGTCGCAGGGATTTGAACCACTGACCTTCTGATCGGCAAGCCCAAGAGACTCAGTGGTTTAGACCACAGTGCCACCCGCATCTTCCACTGCTTGCAAGTCACCTGTTGCCCATCAATACCATCCATGCGGGATGCCAGGCAACCACAGATCAACACAATCGGAGCCATGACTGAAAAGTCAGTGAAGATGGCGGGTGGCCTGGAACCCTGACCAGCAGGGCATTTTACACTGTGCTGGACCAGCCCGTACCCAAAGCGCAAATAAATAAGTAAATAAATATTGGGGGTGGGGAAGAGAGAGATGGGGCTAAAACACACACACACACAAGAGGTTAGCTCTCCCCTAGGCCACCCGCTATCAACACCCCTGGGTGTGATGTAGCGGATTCAGGCGAGGGAATCCGAGACGCCCTACAGGTGCGAGGAATGGGGTATATTATGCACCTGCTGATAATCTGTGCCACTGTGCTCTTGCGTAAAAACGTGGGGGTCTCCCCCAAATATAAATTCCATCACAGAATTCCCTGCCTTTACAGACTGAGGAACAGTGTGTGTGTGTGGCCTAATTAGAGACTGGAAGGTTGGAAACCACAATGGTTTTTGTGTGCAAGAGAAAGAGAGAACACAAACCCATTTTTCTCATTCTCCACCTTTGTCCCTTTTCTATAAAGGAAGACGCCAACACAGGGCTAACCATGGGAGACTCCTTTTCTCCAGGAGAATAGTGAGTCATGAGGGTGGGGATATGATATCCAGGTCCTCAGCTTTCCCCCACCCCGCCAATACTGCTGCAGCTTCTTCCGCTGCATCTCTGCTGGAGTCGCCAGCGTCCGCTCCTGCCCAGAATAACAAGTACCAAGGGCTGGGTGATGATAGTACAGCATATCCCCCCCTTGCTCCCCCGCCTCCCCAGCCTTTACAGCTGTGATCTCAATCTTTCTCGCTCACCTCTCATCCTCGGCCCTCGGCCTGCCTCGCCCACACAACCAGACCAAAATCACCCCCGTGCAACCCCAATCCTTGGCAGCTCCTGTTCCACCCCCAAAACAGCCGGTTCTTCTTTCCATACTGCTGCCACCATTTATAAACATTTCTTTTCAAAAAGGCAGGTAAACATGACAGCGTTTCGACCGGGTGGCGGGGGCTGAGGCGAGAAAGAAAGGCACATGTCTGGCAACAGCCTTGCCCTCGGCAGGCCCCAAATTAGCAGGTTTCACCCATTTCATTATCTCACCCCCTGTCCTCTCGGTTTTCCCAGGATCGTCTAAAATCATTAATAATTATTTTTGGCATCCTTATCAGACAGACCTGGGGTCTCCCCCCATGCCCCTTCCTGCCTCCCTCAATTTATTTCTTGCTCTCCTGCCCAGCTAAGTAGCTACCTCTGGGCCAAAGCTAATCTAATTATTATTGTTGTTGATAATATCTTCCTGTCTAGCCTCCCAGCCTTATCTACAGGATTTCTGCTACTACACATGCACCTTTCGCACCGTCCCCGGTCGAACGGCTAATTGCCACACATCTTCACCATCTCCACCCTCCCACTTTCCCTCAGATCATCCCACCACCCTGCAACACCCTGCTTTGCCACCCGAGCCTTCATTTATCAGCTCCAGAAGGAATCACTCAGCTACGGGGAGGAGGAGATGGGGAAGAACAGATCCCAAAGGCCTCTGGGGTGAAAGCGCATCCCTGCTCCCAAATCTCTCCGAAGCAAACCGCCCCAAAATGTTGGGTTCTTCACAGGCCTCCTCGCTTAGGAGACACCCTAAACCTTTCCCTTCGCCATGTGGAAGTGAGTGTCAGGGCGGGTGTCGGTGTAAGGTCAGCAGTAACTCACAAGGTGTTGGCGAAGAGTTAACTCTTTATTCAAAGAAACAAAAAGCAGCTCAGGCCGAGTGAGTAGATCTTGCTCCAATGTGGCAGCTGTGAGGACTGCCTTCCCACAGTTGCCCAAGTCTCCTTCTCTCCAAGCAACCTGAGGCTCCTTCATCTTGTCTCTCTTTACTCCGCCCTCTTCATTCCTCTTTGGGTTCTTGGAGACAGGGGAGCAGGGAGCTGGGTGCCACAAGAGGAGGAGACCCCCAACTTCTTAAGCAACCTGCCTCCGCTCTGCCTCTTGACTCCTCTCCAGCCTCTGCTCCTGCCTCTGGTTCTGGACTGCTCTCTGCCACCACTTCTTCCTGCTCACTAAACCCTGTTACCTCTTCAGTTTCTGACACCTCCTCAGTGTTAGAAATTCAGGTATATAGGTTATGGTCGCCACAATGGAACCTCTAGGTGCCACATTTTTTGTTTTTGCAATGAAACCTCTTATTGTTATTTTTATTCTTAATTTCATTTCTCTCTCTCTCTCTCTACATATATATATATATATATATATATATATATATATATATATATATTAAAGAACAAATCTGAAAGTGATTTGCAACACATTAAAACATCAAACAAAACAATCCAGAATACAGTGGTACCTTGGTTCCCGTACGGCTTGGCTCCCAAACAAATCGGCTCCCGTACACTGCAAACCCGGAAGTGAGTGTTCTGGTCTGCGAACGTTTTTTTGGAAGCCGGACGTCTGACACGGCTTCCTATTGAGTGCAAGAAGCTCCTGTAGCTGTGCCTTGGTTTCCGAACCGTTTTGGGAGTCGAACGGACTGCCGGAACGGATTAAGTTCGACAATCAAGGTACCACTATAAAACACAATTCAGGCTTCAAGGAAAATATTTCAGAACCTCCTCTAAGTGTCATTTTGCTTTCCCTAGTCACCAACTTGACTTCCAGAGATCTCCACGTGGTCACAATTGGACCCATGCCAGTCGCAAAACGTGCCTGGCTAATTTTGAACACTGCTCCTGCTCCCAGTCTCCTCCCTCTCCTCCCTCTGACCACTCATTGTTGTTCCACCACCAGTCCCCTGGCTCTGAGCCTTTTTCCCTTGGGGGTTCCCTTGGGGGGGGGTGTTCCCCAGCTGGTTCCTGCCCCCACTCCTCTGCATCCAGCCAGTCCATGACAGGGAGTGAGGACAGGCCCGAGAAGGTGTTAACACCATTGGACCGGCTGGCAGAGGCTGCTTACGTAGTCTACATTTAACGCACACCACTCCCCCCCCCCAAAAAAAAATCCCAGGGACTGTAGTTCTCTGAGGAGTAAAAGCAATGCACATGTTGTGTAGGCAGCCACAGTTCAAGGGCCGGGACAGAGACCCACTCCGGAAAATCCTCTCCCCTGGCGCCGCGGGTCAAAGCGTTAGCAGGAAGACCCCATCAATGCCAGGCGCCCAGATGGTCTCTGCCACATCACGTTAGGGAAACCTTTGGAAACAAGGCCGCAGCCAGCCCAAGCCTTCTGCCAGTCCGCTTGGGGATGCAGGCAGGGCAGAGGGAGCGTGTGGAAAACATACGCAAAGCACCCAGCTGTCTGCCAGCCCAGATGCGGTACAATCCGTGCCCGTGTACGCGGCTCCGGGGTCCACGCACATGCGTTTTTCTTTGAGAAGCTGGCCCACGCACTCATGCCTCCGTTTAGCAAACGGGTGTATCTATTTGCAAATCAAATGGCCATCGTTCTCCTGAGCGATGAAAGGACTCCTTGGGGAACGATAGCAGAGCACCTTCTCTGCACGCGCAAAGGTTTAAGTCCCTGGCATCGCCAGTTTAAAAGATCTGGCAGCAGGTAAGCGGGGGAAAGCCCCTCTCTGCTAGAGAGCTGGGAGAATGGCTGCCTGTCTGAGCTGACAATATTAGGCTTGATGGTCAAACAGTCTGATTCGGTAGAAGCCAGCTTCCTGTTCTCCAAGCACATTCACACTGCTTTGCCCCGAATATGTCACACAACCTGGGAGAACACCAAAAGCGCGCTGGTGCCGCCATGTCTCTGACGCAAAGCTGCTTAAAAGGAGCTCATTAATTCTGACATGCTTGCGGGAGCAGAAATGCTTAATTTCACGAAAAGGGAAGTTCCAGCACTCATCTTACCTATGAACCCGTGTTCCCTTTCTCAGGAGCCGGGCCCTACAAGACAGAGTCACGGCAGATGTCCACAGACGGGCAGTATGGTGCAATGGTCAGACTTACATTGGGGGGCAGGGGACTGAGTTCAGTAAGCCGCAATGCTTACTGAATTACCTCAGCTCTCAGCCTAATCTACGTCACAGGGCTGTTGCGAGGATAAAATTGGAGGGAAAGTGGGGGAAAGAGAGAATTACATACGCCATCCCAAGGTTTTCAGGGGAAGGGCCGGGATAAAAATGTAACAAATAACAAAACTTCAACATGGGCTGGCTTGGAAAAGATGGCCGAATTCTGAGAGAAAGCGATTTTACAAACTGGGAGGATTGCGGGTGAACAGCGCCGCCCCTTCGCCAGTGAGTCGTATACACTATTTAATTTTTGTGATGTGCTTAATTTTTAAAAAGGCAATGAGCAGTCAAAAAAGGAGGAGGATTTAGTGGCAAGGGTGCTCAAATACAGACTCCTCAAATAGAATTAAAAATATAAATGAAAAATATAATGAAAAACAGTGGCAGGGAATGCATAACGAATGGCCTGGGACCTCTTTAGAACCATATTCTAACCACACTATCTGAGTCTGTACCAAACCTTACAATCTCCTGCTGGATAGCTCAGTTGGTAGGGCAAGACACTCTTAATCCCAGGGTTGTGGGTTTGAGCCCCACGTTGGGTGAAAGACTCCTGCGTTGCAGGGGGTTGGACTAGATGACCCTTGTGTACCTTTCCAATTCTACAATTCTATGTCACTATCTGTGGTTAGGTGGCTGATGACCACAAGGAGGTTCCTCTAAGTCATGGTGTTTCACATTTGGAGTGCTCACTCCAAAGAGGCCTGCCTGGCCCCTGCTCTTACAGCTTTTTAATAATAATAATAATAATAATAATAATAATAATAATAATAATAATAATAATATCCAGACATTCCAGTGTGTTATACAGCTAGTTTTAAGCAGCGCTTTTTTTCTTTAAAAAATAATAATGTTATGGGGTACTCTCATTTTCCTACTCATATTGAAATACTTCCCCTCAATGAGGCCAAACTTAGATACACAAAATGTTTAGGGGTATGCGTCCCCCCCAGAAAAAAGCACTGGTTTTAAGTGTTGCTTTATTGTCCAGTCTGATTTAATTAAATTGATGCTGCCAGGGAGTTGTGGTTTGTTTGGTTTTTTTGCATTTCGGATTAATGAATTTTTATTATAACATTTTATTCTTTTAAACTGCAAGGTGTACCGGGAACCGAAGATTGGCGGATACAAAACAGGGTAGGTGCATTCTTTCGTGGCAGACTATTGCTTTTAAAAATGAATCATGGTACAGTGGTACCTCGGGTTACAGACGCTTCAGGCTACATACGCTTCAGGTTACAGACTCTGCTAACCCAGAAATAGTGCTTCAGGTTAAGAACTTTGCTTCAGGATGAGAACAGAAATTGTGCTCCGGGGGCGTGGTGGCAGCAGAAGGCCCCATTAGCTAAAATGGTGCTTCAGGTTATGAACAGTTTCAGGTTAAGAACGGACCTCTGGAACGAATTAAGTACTTAACCCGAGGTACCACTGTACCTGACTTGGACTAGGCCAACAGCAGGAAATAATGCAGTTTAACCGGGAAAAGAACTGTGGCCCCACTTAGGAGGATTTGAGAAGCTCATAAGGATGGAGGAACAGCCCTGCGATGTCAGAACAATTGGGCACTGAACCCATCACCCGGCTTGGTTGGCTGCCCAGCTGGCATTGGCCCTCGACAGAGCCTTTCACTGGTGGCTCCATGATTGTGAGATACCCCTCCCCACATACTCTCAAACATTTCCCTGATGAAAATAGAGACATCCTCCTCCAACATTTCTCCGAGGAAAAGAGGGACGTCCTAAGGGAAAGCGGGACATTCTGGGATCAAATCAGAAACTGGGACGGCTTCTGTAAATCCAGACTGTCCCTGGAAAACAGAGGCACTTGGAGGGACTGTCCCTAGTGAGGTGCGTTTGCTGGAAATGCTACAGGTTCCCCATTCGCCAGTTTAAATAGAATTATATATCTCAATGTTGCAGAGAGGACTGTGATCTGCAGTCCTGTTCAGTCAGTGGTCAAGGGTGCACTAACTGCCGGTGGGCAGTTTCATGCCCTCTGTGGCTCCCTTCTTATGGTTTTTGGTCTTTAGCTAGAAACTGGACTAGAGAGGACTCCTTCAAATAGAGAACAGTCTCTGTGAAATAGGGCACACGGCCACCCTAGTTCTTGGGATAGCCTGGAACCCTCTGCAGGTTGGCCAGTTGCATTATGCATACAGTGGTACCTCGGGTTACATACACTTCAGGTTACATACACTTCAGGTTACAGACTCCGCTAACCCAGAAATAGTACCTCGGGTTAAGAACTTTGCTTCAGGATGAGAACAGAAATCGCGCAGCGGCAGTGGGAGGCCCCATTAGCTAAAGTGGTACCTCAGGTTAAGAACAGTTTCAGCTTAAGAGCAGACCTTCAGAACGAATTAAGTTCTTAACCCGAAGTTAGCACACCTCAGCCTTTTGCAAAGCAGTCTTCTCTATGCCACTGTTTATGGCCAGTTTTAGCCTGTGATGAGAATTGTGATCATCATCATCTTTTCTCAGCATAAGCCAGATATGGATCAAGCATGTCAGAGATAAAATATCTGAAAGGGACATTGATTTTTTTTCACCTCTGTTTGTGTCTGGGCATTCCAAGCCTTCAGGAAACTTCCTAGGAAGGCAATATGTCTGATGCTTGTTTGTTTCACATTTCCGCAGGAAGATAAATAGGAATGCCTCCTAACTTTCAAGAGTCATGAGGCACCTTAAGACTCACACATTTAATAGTACAGTCCTACACATGTTTACTCAGAAGTAAGTCCTACTGTACCCAACGGGACCTGCTCCCAGGATCTGCCAATTCTGGTCCCCTTGGTTTCTCATTTTCCCAACCTTAATTTCCGTTCTTGAAATTGCAATTTCAAGAAAATTCATCAGCACTTTTGCAAATTTCTCCCAATAAATACATCTTTGTATGCAGTTTTGAGCAATGTACTCATTCTTGTAAGGAGTTTCTCATAATGCAATGCTTTTTGGTATGTTGCTTTTGGGAACATATTCATTTTAACGCACACTTTCCCCACCCCCTTACATATGCACCTTTGTAAGCACAGTTTGGTCAAACAACTGCATCACAAAATTCGGACTAGTGCGAATTTTGAAGGAAGGTCGTTGTTTCGGTCCTCATACAGTTTTTCAAAGTGCACATCTGACCGATTTGCCTTCAAGAGCAAACAGAACAGAATTTCTTCCCCCATCCACTACTCCTAGGTACAGGATTGCAGTCATACTATGGCACGAACTTTCGTAAACACGCATCATCAGACCAGATGGTGCACTTAAGTAATTTTAGACTCGTGGCTTAATGGCTTCTGGGCAAGGGCAGGCCTCTTTTCACGTACTTTAAAATATAGCAACCCAGCCCTGCTGGGTTTGGAGTCCTCCTGCTCAGCCCTGATGACATCTCTGCATCTGATGAAACAGGCTCCTGTTTATGCCACATTAAAAGATGTTAAAGAACAAGTCTTCCGAGTTCCTTTCTTTGGGGCGGTGGGAAGGCAACTGCCTAATGCAGTTTGTCTTTCTGGAACATACTTCTTTCAAGCAATTTAAGTATCAGCTCCAAGAGCAGACAGAACAATAGGACCATTCATGCTGGCAAATTTCCATATCCTTTCTATTTTTAATTGTGAGGTTTTGGCATATGGATCTCTTCTTGTTTTCTTTTATCATCGTCATTCTTTTGAAAGCCCTATAACAGGAAACATGTTTGTGAGTGTGAGAGAGGGAGTGTCCCTATTTCTTTGGTTCATTCGCACCTGACAAAGATCAGGAATATCCCCATTTCAGAGACAGGCAGGTTAAGGCCTTGATCCAGCTCTTGTGTTCTTCCAAGGCATTGCAGTGCTCCATGTGAATTTTACAAGAGCTCACCTCCACTGCACAAACTTAAGTGCACATTAGGAGCATGTCAATGCAACCTTCCCTCTGCCTCTGAGTCTTCGTGTGCTTGCACAAATGTAGCCAATCAGCACCACCCACAAGAAAGAGAGAGGTATCAGCAGGCTCAAGGTACACCTGGTGTCTGCAGAAGTGCACACACACACACAAACCTGGGTGAGGGGAATCCCAAACAGCCCAGTGCTGAGAGAAAAGAGAAAAGGGAACCAAGGGGGAAGGAGGATGGAATGGAGCAGCTGGACAAAAAGGAAGAAAGAACCATAGACATAAAAAAAGGTGTAGAGAATCCTCTCATTGCCTTGGATAGGTAGCTTCCTGGTTCACTGTTTTTAAACGTCTCCAGGGATGGCAGTGAAAGCTGCCCAGAGAAAACAATGGAGAAATCCAAGATTTTAATATGCCTGGAATCAGGCATGAGAACATCCCACCCCCACCCTGCTTCGTCTAAATTTGATCTCTGCCCCCACTGTCAATATAAGAAACAAGTCCAATGAATACTGAGCGTGTTCAGTGGGCACAGAATGCTGCCTGGTTGTGGGAAAGAGAGAGAAAGGGAAATGGGGCAGAGCTGGAGGAAATTGGCATGCCTGGCATCCTGAACAGAAGCACTCCGAACTGCAGCATTTTGTCGCGGGACCCTTCCTGTCATTGCATGTACATGCACCGCTGAACTGCACGCATCCACACGCAGACCCAGCAGCATGCAGACATCCATGCAGGTCGGAGTACCCTGCCTATCGCTGAAATATTTCCCATGCCTCAACTGAGAACCTGCAAGCAGCCGAGCTGGAACAGACTGAGGTCTGTCTAGCTAAGCATTCAATTTCCAACAGATGCCTCTGCAAGCACATAAGCAGAGCATGGAAGCAACAGTCATCCTCTACAGTTTGTCCCCAGCACCGGACACACCTCCACCAACCTGTTGCACATCATCCCTCGCTCATTACGCACATGCTCATTGGCTGGGCAAAAAAGGACTCAGCCACAGTCTAATTCCGCTCCACTTGGTCCACTGCCCAGCATGCAACTGGGACTTCCACCGGTAACACCCAGCCCTCGAAACCTGCCTTGGCGTTAAGCACACAGGCAAAGCACTTTGAACGCCGACGCCCACCTCACTTAGCGCTCACCGCGCACAAAACTGGCACACGGAACTCCACCAGGGCGACAACAATTAGCACAGGGCCTGCTGCTTTCAAGAGAAATTCACAATAGCCTGCCGCCACCCCCCACTGAGCACATACGCTGAAACTCAGGAAAGCATGTCACACAACCCTCATGCAAATGTCGAACACCCACCCAGCATGGGCATGTTGTAAATGTGCAAGGACACACACACCTGTGGCGCGCTCGGCAGGTGCTCCCCTGCTGTCTTGCTGGCCGCCAGTTGGATGCCACGCAGAAGGAAGGAAGGAAGCCAGGAGAGAGAGATGTGTCCGTGCGTGAAAGCGTGTGTCCGAGTGCTGTGCGCACGCTCTCAGGGGGAGACACGGGGATTTCAGCTCCCCAGCTCCCACATCAGACCGCTTCAATCACTCGCCACTCCCCACCCCCGCATGCAATGAGTCACTGTGCTGTGTGTGAAGGAGATGAGGAGGAGGAACAAGAGAAACGGGGATTTTCGAGGGAACCTCCACAAAGGTGGTTTGGAGCAGTGTGCTAGTGCCACCGCCCCCACGTCAGTGCAGAAGTGCACAGGAGAGAGGAAGAAGATTCCTCCTCTACAGGGTCTCCAAGGCTGGGGGTGGAAGGGAACGGGAAGGAAGGCAGGGGTGGGAAACCAAACCGACATGAAGGCAGCTCTATACATTAAAAAAAAGAGAGCACAGCGTAGCAAGGAAGGGTTGGGGGAGACGGGAGGAAGGAGTTAATGCTGCGATTTAGCACATCTCCAGCCCCAACTGTGTGCCAGGAACAGCACTTTTTTTAAAAAAAGGCCCCCGTCCAGGAGTCCTTGCAGTTTACACGACGCACACAAATGAACATGAAAGCTGTTTCCTTCGGCTCCACGCTGCTCCCTCCTTCGGCTGCGTGGAGAGAGCTTGTGGGGAACTGTTGTGTTGTACATAAAAAGGCCTTGACTAATTGGGGCTGCTGCGATTCCAGACAGGGCTCCCCTATGTGTCTGGGTCTGCTGCTGGCGGAGGAGGAGAGAAAAAGCAGAGCATCTCTGGCAAGGTAGCAGAGAGAGGGAGGGACATGGCAGCAGTGCTAATGAGGCCCGGGCAGGTGAACAATAGCCGGCGTAACCCAGGCGGGAATCTGCCACCATCTGCTCACGTGGGAAGAGGGGAAGGCAGGCGGGCAAGACGTAAGAGTGTTTTGGATCAGGCCAATAGCCCAGCATCCTGTTTCTCACAGACACTGACCAGATGCCTGCTGGGAGCCTGCACGCAGGACCCAAGGGCAATGGTGCTCTCCCCTCCTGTGGTTTTGAGCAGCTGGAATTCAGGGCAGGGTTCGAAATTCGCCAGGCGCATTTTGCACCTAGCGGGTGGTGCTGTGGTTTAAACCACAAGCCTAGGACTTGCCGATCAGAAGGTCGGCGGTTTGAATCCCCGCAACAGGGTGAGCTCCCGTTGCTCGGTCCCTGCTCCTGCCAACCTAGCAGTTCGAAAGCACGTCAAAGTGCAAGTAGATAAATAGGTACCACTCCGGCGGGAAGGTAAATGGCATTTCCGTGCGCTGCTCTGGTTCGCCAGAAGCGGCTTAGTCCTGCTGGCCACATGACCTGGAAGCTGTACGCCGCCTCCCTCGGCCTATAGAGCGAGATGAGTGCCGCAACCCCAGAGTCGGCCACGACTGGACCTAATATTCAGGGGTCCCCTTTACCTTATTGGCCACTTAAGAACAAGTGAAGATGCCTAGGATGTCTCCAGCATTTGGGGGATCCTTGGATCTTGACTGTTTTCAGACGCTAGAAAACACATCCTTTGGAACTCGTTTCTATTTTATCTGCACAATCAGAATGAATTTCAGGAACCAAAAAGCAGTATTTTAAAAATACGACTTTCAAGCCATTCGGCTTCAAAATGGCAACTAGATATTCCGTTTTGGCGACTGTAACCCTGGTTTAAGGAGCCATTTGGCACCTAGCTTATATATCTGAGTTCCTAACACTGATTCAGAGGCATGTTGCCTCCCTCAGCGGAGGAAACAGCAGTTAACAGGAACAGCCACAAACAGCCTTGCCCACCACAAATCTGCCCAGTCCTCTTTTCAAGCCATCATGGCGTCTTGTGGGAGAGCATTCCAGACTTTTAACAAGGTGCAGTGCAAAGTAGTGCTTTCTTTCACCCGGCAGGGGCAAGAAAATGAAGGTCCATGAACCCACCCCTCACCCCCGCCAAATCATAGGACTCCTCCTGGCTTCACAGAGCCGGCCCTACCATTTACCATGTCTTCAAGCAGCCGGTTTTGAGCATCATGCAAGTAATCTGTTAATTAAAACTATTACCATTCTTGCTGCCAGGGAGGAATAGAGGTGCTTGTGAGATTTTCGGCCCCAGGTGCCAAAATAACTTGGCCAGCCGGGCACCATGACTTTTTTTTTTTGGCAGCTGGGAGGATGCGGGGAATCGACTGCCACTTGCTGTTCTGCCTCAGGCAGCAACACGCCTTGGGCCCTGGCTCCTCAAGTTTACCTCAGCTTAACTGAGGGATAAGGGAAGCCTGTAGTCCTTCATGTACTGGTGGACTACAACTCCCATCATCCCTCGCTTAACTGAGGGATAAGGGAAGCCTGTAGTCCTTCATGTACTGGTGGACTACAACTCCCATCATCCCTCGCTTAACTGAGGGATAAGGGAAGCCTGTAGTCCTTCATGTACTGGTGGACTACAACTCCCATCATCCCTCGCTTAACTGACGGATAAGGGAAGCCTGTAGTCCTTCATGTACTGGTGGACTACAACTCCCATCATCCCTCGCTTAACTGAGGGATAAGGGAAGCCTGTAGTCCTTCATGTACTGGTGGACTACAACTCCCATCATCCCTCGCTTAACTGAGGGATAAGGGAAGCCTGTAGTCCTTCATGTACTGGTGGACTACAACTCCCATCATCCCTCGCTTAACTGAGGGATAAGGGAAGCCTGTAGTCCTTCATATACTGGTGGACTACAACTCCCATCATCCCTGACTACTGGCCATGAGGGCTGGGGCCGCAGATCCCGCAACTCCGGCCTAGTCTCCCTCCCCAATCCAGCAGTTCTCAACTGCTATGATTCATGAGGACAAGCCCCACTGGAACACACCCCTTCCAGGCATCTTGGGGTGATGGTGGAGACTGTTCCTGCACACCCTTTGCTCCACTTTGCTTGTGTTATAATCCAGGGATGGTGGACCTGGGAGCCTGCAACAATCATCAATCCCAGCCAGCATGGCCAAGGGCCAGGACTGATGGGAGTTGTAGTCCCAGTAACAATCGGAGGGAGGGAGGTTTTTACAGCCCAGCATTATGGCTGGGAGCAGTGCTATTTTTCTAGGAAAAGAGGTGTCGTAACTCACCACGAACAGCTCGCTCGTTTCTCTTTGAATGGCAATAGTGCCCACCTGAGAGGTGCCGGAACTCAGCCCAGCTGAAAAAAGCCATGGCTAGGAAACATCTGGTTTCCAACACTGTGATACATCACCAGAAGAATTGATGCTTTTGAATTATGGTGCTGGAGGAGACTCTTGAGAGTCCCATGGACTGCAAGAAGATCAAACCTATCCATTCTCATGGAAATCAGCCCCGAGTGCTCACTGGAAGGACAGATCCTGAAGCTGAGGCTCCAATACTTTGGCCACCTCATGAGAAGAGAAGACTCCCTGGAAAAGACCCTGATGTTGGGAAAGATGGAGGGCACAAGGAGAAGGGGACGTCAGAGGACGAGATGGCTGGACAGTGTTCTCAAAGCTACCAGCATGAGTTTGACCAAGCTGCGGGAGGCAGTGGAAGACAGGAGTGCCTGGTGTGCTCTGGTCCATGGGGTCACAAAGAGTCGGTCACGACTAAATGACTAAACAACAACAACAATAAAACATCGCAATAGACCAATATATCACGATATCTGAATTAAGGATGGAGCTACACAGAGACATTGGCTGGCTTCACAGTTTTCCCCGCATCGTGATTTTTTGCATAGCACACACGCATACGCATCATTATTTGCGATATATTGCCAGGTCAAAAATCACGAAACCGATAACACAATATGGACTTCAAACCAGTTTGGGGCGATATATCACCCAGCCCTGCCCAGCATCAGATCTAGAACCATATACCCTGTGAACTCGAGAGTCACGACTTTCCCCTCTCATCCTCCTCTCAAGTAATGCTATCAGGGCAGGACCCTGGGGCAGAGGTCCAGGCCCCACCCAGCAGAAAGTGCAGGCCCCCATTCCCCAAATGCAGCAATTCTGGCTTACCATATTTTGAAGACAAGTGCAGCCATACACATAGGAACCAGACCACTGGTCCCAATAGCTCAGTAGTGTCAGGGGCTCCCAGGATTTCAGGCAGGAGTCACTCCCAGGCCTGCCCAAAGATGTCAGTGATTGGATGGACCAGAGACGTTTTGCACACAAAGCTGAAGATCTACCTGTGAGATGCAGCCCTTCGTCATATTTGCACTGTTTACCTTGCAGTCAAAAGGTGGGGAGATTGCGATTTAAAAACAAGTAATACACATCGCTATCTAAACAGCCACCCACATCCTCATAACACTAAGGGGGGATAGGAAGAGCACAAGATTCTTCATCTCAAGGTCATGGGTTCGAGACTCACCTTGGGCAAAACATTCCTGCATCGGCGGGGGCTGGACTAGATGCCCCCTTGTGGTCCCTTCCAACTCTACAATTCTATGATCAGGCACATCTAGTTGAGAATCCTGCTCTCACATTGACCAGAGCAGGACCTGGGAGCAACTGTGCTTTCCCCTCCAACAGCGGAGAAAGGGTGGTGGAGAGTCTAAAATTACCTAACCCCCACGGGCTTCTTTCACCTGCTGGCTTGTTCATGCGTCGTCCAGTGAACCCAGGAGTCCGGCCTCCCAGGAGTCCAGCTGCCCTCATTCGCTCTCGCCTGATAGGCCCCAACCCTGCACATATATAAAGCGATGAGTCCCTCCCCTCCCCAAGTCTGCCTTTCCCAGAGCTTGCATCTCCGGGTAACATGACCCACCCCTGTTGCATCCACAGCCGTGTCGGGTCGATAGGACACCTTGTCGCTGCCAGAAAGAGGAATCCTAACACCGTCCCGCAAACTTTTCCCGCAACCCCCTTGATGAAGCGATTGCCACTTGATTCGCCTATTGGTGGAGGGAGAGGAATCCATATATCCCCTCCCTCCTGATTCTTAATATTGGTTTCCTTCTAATTCCAGTAATGGGGGGAGGGGCGACTGCTGCGTTTCTCCAAAATGGGAACAGAATTCCTAGGAGGGGGGGGGGAGTTGCAAATCAGAACTCCTGAAATTCTTCCAGGAGGTTTTGGGGTGGTGGGTGGGGAGCTGGGAGGCAGGATTTTTTAGCAGTCAGGGGTGGGGCCTAGTGGGGTGAGTGAGAGCTCTAATATTCACAAGCAGGGTAGAGAAGACCGCAAATCCCATCATCCCTGACCATTGGCAGTACTGCTTGTGGCTGATGGGAGTTGGAGTCTCAGCAACACCTGGAGGCTAACAGACCATCCTTGGTCCAAAGCAAAGCATCTGAAATCAAGAAGCAAAGATGGAGCAAGGCAGGTGATTCTGTTGGGACTCCATTTCCCATCATCCCCAGCCAGCAGGGCCAGTGGCCAGGGATGATGGGAGTAGGAGTCCCGCAATAGCTCAGTTGGTAGATCATGAGACTCTGACTCTCAGGTTCACGGGTTCCAAGCCCCGCATTGGGCAAAAGATTCCTGCATTGCAGGGAGTTGGATTAGATGACCCCCATGGTTCCCTCCAAAGTCTACAATTCTATGAGAATATCTGGAGGGCCACAGGCTCCCCCATAGGAGAAAACAGTTCATACTTTCCTCAAACTAGCACACGAAGCAATTCACACATGCATATATACATACAAAAGACACACACCAAGCAAATAGCATAATACTGTAGTTCACGAGACAAATATTGTGGATGCATTTATTTTTGTTTAATGCATGACAAATTCCCCATGTGGATACTGCTTTTCTGCGGGACCGGGGTGGGAAACCTGTGGCCCTCTGGAAGTTGGTGGACTACAACTCCCATCATCCCTGGCCGCACAGACTGGGGATGATGGGAGTTGGAGTCCAGCAACTTCTACCAGGACCTAGTTTTCCGCGGCCTGATACAGAAAGTTGCATTTACTCTGCAGGAACACCTGTAACATGCATGATAGGCACACGAGTCTATTAGGCCCAATATGCACAAGGCAAAACAGACATGCATGTCCATCACAGTTTCCAACAGAATGCATGCAGGTAAAGTGTGAAGATTTTTGATTGATGACCCCCAACTACTCATGGCTTGAATAAAAGTATCCCCAATCTCCCAGGCACATTTTCCTCATTCAGCTACACAGACACACACGCACGCACACGTTAACATCTCCCATCTCTAACGTGAGTTGTGAAGCTGCAGCGCAAACGCACAGGGTGTTACTAGAATCCTATTTATTGCACACAGAAAAACAGCTGCTCTATCGCACTCGCACCCTTGGTGCATTCACAAACCAAGCACGAGCTATGGTGGTGTTACACACGCCCGGTCACGGGATGGCTGTTGACACACGTGTTTCACGCAGAAGGCTGGGGGAGAGGGGAAGACGCTGCGTGGGCACCAGTGCTTCAGGTACCCTTGTGCAAATCACACCCTCTGCCTTGTCTGGGCAGGCACGTGCACACACGTGCACACGCGTGTGAGCTCCCTCTGTTCTCGAGCTCTACGGAACGCCTCTGGCTATCACGCCTGTTCTCACTGCCCTCTTCTGCTCCAGGGGACGCGGCCTTCACTGACCTTCCTCCCTGCCTCGCACCCCTTCTCCTCCTCGCACCCAAGCCTCGCCTTGCCTCGCACCCACGCTACCTCCCCCCTGCACACTCCCTGGCACACGAGCGTGCACACATACACAGGAGGCCAGCTCTGGCTGCCGAAATGCTCCCCTAATCACATTAGCAGCGTGTTGGCACAACAGCCGCCCCGGGGAGGCTGGCCCATTGTCTGTGCCCTGACGTGCCGAGCCCTGCCAACCGCCTCCTAATTACACCCTGTGCCAGGCAGGGGTGTGTGTGTCTGTGTGCATGCATGCGGGGGAGGCCCGTGCAAGCCTGATGGGTGCTGCCCCCATCACCCGCCCCCACCGCCAAGCACCAGCAGGGGCCCAGTATCCATACATTGCTGCCTGGCTGCATGCAGCTGCAGCGCATCCACGTTCCTCCTCCCTCCCCCCCCCCCCGCAAAAAAAGAAGCAAAGCGTTTTAACCTGGCCCTAAACCACTTGCACCCCTGTTCCACTGCACCCCAGACATTGCCCCCTTCTCTCTTCCCTCCTCCCATCCTCAGCTCTTAGGCTTCCCCACCGAGACCCTAACCCTTCTCATCTTACCCCCACCTGTGCCTCGCCCCCAAGCCTGCAGCCCGCCCCCCGCCTTTCCAGATGCACCCCTCAATCAAATGCCCCCTGGCCCCACCCCCTCTCGCGTTCCAGCCGCCTGCATGCCTCCACAGCCCCCCCCGCTGCCCCCCCAAAGTGCACCCCTCTTTTCTCCCTACGGAGCACCCCTTTCTGCTCTCGCCCTACACCCGGCCCACCTGTACCGCACTTTCCTCCTCCTCTCTGCAGCGATGTCCGTGGGTCGGGGGGGTCCCCTCGACCATGCAACCTCCCTCTTCTCAGCGCACCCCTATTCTCTTCTCCCACCAACACCTCCTCCTCCGATGGGGAAAGCAAAGCAACCAACCCCCGACCGCATCGCCCGGCCCTGCGCCCTGTCTCCGCGGTAGGGGCGGCGGCGGCAGCAGCAGCGCCCGCCCGGAGTCGCCTTTCCCTTACCTGCAGGACAGAGGCGGCAGCGGAGTAGCCGCTGCTTGCTGCGCGAAGGGCGGGCGCCTTGTTGAGCTCCACGACCGCCGCCTCCCTCGCCCGGCTGCCCGGGGGCTGGCGCTGCCGGCCGAAGCGGCGGCGCTAGAGGGCGCGCGTCCTGGAAAGGGATGGATGGATGGATAGATGGAAGGAAGGAAGGAAGGAGGGGAGGAAAGAGGAGAGGTGGGGTGGTGGCGGGCGAAGAGAGCTGCAGCAGGCAGCCCTCTTCCCCAAACCCGGGTGGGTCAGGGGGCGGCGGGAAGGAACAGGAGGGTTCCCCGCGTGGAAAGGCTGCAAGCGGAGGCTGGACGGCGGCGCTCGTGCCTTGCGCGTGTACACGGGCTGTGCATCGCCGGGGTGCATGGCCCAGCGTGCGCGCGCACGCCCAGCAAGGCTCTAGGAGCGGCGGTGCATTTTCTGGGTTCCGGGGCGGGAACTGGGGCAGCCCCCGGTTTTGCAAAGGCATCTTGGAGGCGCTGGGTGGTGCAGATGGACGCAGGTGGTGGGTGCCCCTTACGGGGAGGGTCGAGGAAGGGGAGTCCGGCAAGGCAGAAGGTGCCCCGGAGATTGCCAACTTTGCAAGAGGTCCCTACAGCGGTGCCTTTGGGTCTGGGGAAAGAATTAGCAGGGCCAAGACAGCCTTTACACTGCTGCCTGGTTATTTTTTATTTTTATTTGCTGTGAAGCGCGTAACAGGCCAAGCAGGTTGCTTCTCTGCTCCTTCCCCCAGTTTGCACCCCCGACGTGCGCAAGGAGAGCTTTGCGCATTTGGGGAGCGGACCTTTCTTCCCTCGCCCTCGCCTCCTGCTTTTAACAAGCGGCTTCCTGTGCAGGAACGAAGCTTTGGGGGCCCTTCCTGCTATCGGGGATGGGAAGGAGATTCATGCGCTTAATTTCTGCATGATTCCCTAATTTCTGCATAGCTGGTGCCACAGGAGAGTTCAAGGGTAGGTAGGGGGGGACGACAACAATAACCGGCCAATAATTCGCCCCATCCCTGCCCCGTGGCTGGACTTTTGTGGTTACTGGAAGGGAGGATTTCTTAATTTCCATCATAGCTCATTATAACTGAATCATTTAATTGGAGGTTAAATCCAGACTACTATAATCCTAAACGAGCTCCCACGATTCCAGAGAAGAGATGTTAGGATTGGGGTTCTGAAGTGAGACCTGCGGGTATAGGGCAGTACAGTGGTACCTCGGGTTAAGAACTTACCGTATTTTTTGCTCTATAAGACTCACTTTTTCCCTCCTAAAAAGTAAGAGGAAATGTGTGTGCGTCTTATGGAGCGAATGCAGGCTGCGCAGCTATCCCAGAAGCCAGAACAGCAAGAGGGATCGCTGCTTTCACTGCGCCAGAAGCCAGAACTGCCTTGCTGCTTTCACTGCACAGCGATCCCTCTTGCTGTTCTGGCTTCTGGGATTCAGAATATTTTTTTTCTTGTTTTCCTCCTCCAGTCTTGTGGTCTGGTGCGTCTTATAGAGCGAAAAATACGGTAATTCATTCTGGAGGTCCGTTCTTAACCTGAAACTGTTCTTAACCTGAGGTACCACTTTAGCTAATGGGGCCTCCCGCTACAGCCACACCGCCACCACATGATTTCTGTTCTCATCCTGCCAAGTTCTTAACCCGAGGAACTATTTCTGGGTTAACGGAGTCTGTAACCTGAAGCATCTGTAACCTGAGGTACCACTGCATATTAATAATAATAATGTCCTCATCTCTCTCTTTCAGAAATCTAACATGTAGGGAAAGGGTTGTCTCACCAGAAATTAACTTTGCCTCTTCTCTGCTCCCTGCCTTAGTTTGTTTTATTCTATAAAACAATACTAACGACAAAATAGCAATCCAGCTAGGGTTGCCATATTTCAAACAGTGAAATATGTTTCACTGTTTGTTTGTTTTTTGCCAAAGTTGTTGAGCAAAATCACATTAAAAAGTAGACGTTTTTGAACTATTTTTTATGGAAAGGTTGCCATATGTTGATTTCCGCCAGGACACTGCTACCAACTGCAGTACAGTGGTACCTCAGGTTACAGACGCTTCAGGTTACAGACTCTGCTAACCCAGAAAGAGTACCTCAGGTTAAGAACTTTGCTTCAGGATGAGAACAGAAATCGCGCAGCAGCGGCAGCAGGAGGCCCCATTAGCTAAAGTGGTGCTTCAGGTTAAGAACAGTTTCAAGTTAAGAACGGACCTCCGGAATGAATTAAGTTCTTAACCCGAGGTACCACTGTATTCCAGATTTTTCTGGGAAAATTCCAGGTGTATGGCAACC
Organism: Podarcis bocagei; assembly: GCF_964188305.1. Lineage (NCBI taxonomy): Eukaryota > Metazoa > Chordata > Lepidosauria > Squamata > Lacertidae > Podarcis > Podarcis bocagei. Next base: position 18,354,146 of record NC_138138.1, on the reverse strand, counting down.
CTAAAATAAGCACTATTGAATTTGTGCACACACACACACACACACACACACACACACACACACTCCCCCTTCCCCTGGGCCATCATCTTTCACTCTGTGGCAGCAATTCCCCAACCCCAGGAAAAAGTGCATCTCTGCACCAAAGCCACTGTGATGTAGTGGTTGGTGTTGGACTAGGAATCGGAAGAACCAGGGTTCAAATCCTGACTCTGCTACAAAGCTCATTGGGCGATACTTAGCCTAACCTACATTGCAGGGTTGTTGTGCAGGTATAATGGGGGAGGCGCAAACCACGTTTACCAGCTTGAGCTCCTTGGAGGAAAGGTAGGATATTAAAAAAATAAATGTTGCCCCCAGAAATAGTTGCATTGTGGTTCCTCCTTGCTGGAAAGAGGGGTGTGTCCACACACTCGCAGAAATAAAATTCTGCATCAACAAAAGCTGGATTCTGTGACTGGCATGAAACATACGCACTGGGTATGTTTGCATAATTTCTCATCAGAATTTTGAATTTTAAAAAATGATTCTTCACAAGTTGCGAGCGTTTGTGAGACACTGAGGCTGCGCCCAATGAGTGTTAAAATTGATTCATTGAGACATTTGTTTGTTTTCTGCAGTTTTAACAAGTATTGCCTGCTCGCTTCCAAGCCAATCTTGGCATTCTTATGGACTAGAAACTTCCTTCGAAAAAACAAACCCACGAGCACTCGTATTGCTTCCAGTTTGTTTTTTAATGCTCCCAGGAATTTCAACATACACTCAGCGCTTCTTTATAGATCAGGCCAGGCTTAGTGCAAGAAGCTTCATAGTAGATTGTGCGTGTCTTCATGCTAGGCTGGGTACCTGTGCAAGTGCCACATGCTCCTGTTTTATGGTGCATTGAGAAGCCACCAGGACATCTTTGCAACATGGAGCAAGCTCCAGTTAGCATTTCACAGCCGGGAAGGTGTTCTGTTTACCTTCTGGGACTGGGGAAAGAGACAAGCCACAGGGACACAGCATCTGTGGAGCCACAGCACTGGGGCAGAGGGAGATTGCTCATTCCCATGCACACAGAGTGCACGGATTCTGCGATGTCCTTCTGCATATACACGCTAGGGGCTGCCAGGTTTTGACTGTGCACCGACAGAAATGAATGTAACTTCTTTAGGCCTGCACGCCTGATGCTCAAAGCACATCCACCCGCCGGCACAGATTTACCTTGTTGGATTTACCTGCAAAAGCAAGTCTGGGTTTCTTGCCTGTGCACATGCTTTTTCATACAGACCGCACCAATGTGAAGAATCTTTTTTTCCGCCTGAGCACCACATTCTCTTCTGTGGAACTTTCTGAGGGTCACATGCCTGTGGTGGGTGGGGCCAGACGCAAAAGTGGGTGGAGCAATGAATTTACATTTTTCCTTTGCGTGTTTCTAGACACTCCCTACTCCCCAATCCAGACAAGCAAGAGACATGATCAGAGTTCAAGGCCACATTGCAGCCAGGCAAAAACATTCCAAGTGTGAAGCCACATTTGACCTCTGGGCCCGAGATTCCCTGCAAAACCATATTCAACATATTGCCTTATGCATTCATGTTTACATTAGTTAGTTGTCCCATAATGTAAGTGCTCTTATCTCACATTCATAACTAGTTATCCTTGCCGGATTCATTCCTTCTTTTCCTCTGTGATGAAATGATGTATGTTAGATTGGTCTCAACAAGGGCCAGGGCCTTTTCAGTACTGGCCCCGACTTGGTGGAACCCTCTGTCACAAGAGACTAGGGCCCTGCAGGACTTGACATCTTTCCGCAGGGCCTGCAAGACAGAGCTGTTCCGCTTGGCCTTTGGTTTGGACTCAGTCTGACCCTTGTTTCCCACCCCTTATGATCTTGATCTATGGGCTACTTTTAAAATGAGACTGCATTTTAAATTGCATTTTAACCTGTATTTTAAATTGGTCCCCCCCCCACCCTATTATGTTTTTACTGTAATTTTACTGGTGTCACCCGCCCTGAGCTCAGCTCTGGCCTGGGAGGGCGGGGTATAAATAAAATTCATCATCATCATCATTGTTATTATTATTATCTCCCACCCTTTAAAAATAAGATTGTAAGCTCACAGGGGCAGCAGCCTCCTGGAGTTGTCTTAAACTGAGGTTGCTCTATAAAGTTCCATGTGCACTGATGTTAGAAATAATAAAGGGCTCCTCTACGAGACAACTGTGGTTTAATTTGCAGATTCTGCATCCTCTTTTGTAAGGCTTGTTTGACAGTTTGTGTGTAACATCAAAACAGAAGGAAGTTTAATAGACATGTTTGAGGTACTAGTCTTTGTTTCGAGCTTGCATATTAGCTATACACACACACACACACACATTTGCACAGGAGGTGGTTGTTGTTGACTTCCCTCTGTCTCAAGAGACAATGGAGTGCACCTTCGGGGGTGAAGTCAAACAGCTGCGTTACCAGCACCAAAGTGACCTCTTCAGGGCGCAGGGTGTATGGAGGTCCTGGGCTGCCCAGACGACAAGACCCCCTTCTCAGCCATGCTGATGAGGTCCAAAGGAAAGCAGAGCAATACATTTTGCACCAGCTTGGCTGCAGGAGTTGCTGCAAGGAGACGTACAAGACGCCATCCGACCATTTTAGGGACTCCACTGCAGATTTGTGTAGGGTTTACTCCTTAGCCTTTTCTTTTCCCGAATATATCTCACAAAACAGTGGAGGTTTAGGATCAGAGTATTCTTTCTCCTAGATGGGCTGCTTACCTTCCCAGGTTGATGAACCCCATCTGCGGCAGATCTGCCCCTCGCTTTCCTCTACAGCACATGCAGAAACCGCCTCATTGACTGTTGAACCCACTATTGGTCCTGTCTGCTCAATCTGCCAGACCCTGTCTTTGCATGCAAGGGTAAGTCGCTAACTCACTGAGACCCATCAGCTGACCCTCTGTTAGAATTCCTGCTCCATGATTGCAGTCATGGGATTTTTGTCTATCACATGACGGTGTGTGTTTTGACTCCACAGAGTGGGAAGTGACGGAGACAGGATGTTTGTGTTACTGTGTTCCGTGAAGTGGGACTATTGTCCTTGGTTCTTTTTCTCTTTGCTGTCTGATGCTAGAGAGAAAGGGAGCCATGTTGCAGTGCTCCGTGTGTGTTTATATGTAAACAAAGTAGATTAGCCAAAATGCTGAGTTGCTGAGGTCTGTTACGCAACTGCGAAGACTCTGCGGATCCCTAAGTGTGCCGATGTCTGTTGGCATCAGTCGCTGTGATGTTCGGGCTGAAGAAAGCTTTTGGAGCTCCCAAAGGAACGACCAGGAAGGAGAGAACATGCCAGTCGGGTCCTACACTCGAGTGTAGCTCCTGACACCCTCACCTGGTTTAGCTGGGCAGTCGAAGCCGTTCCGGGGTATTGCTGCTGTCACATGCTGATAACTTCTAGGAGCCATGAGTGAGAGCTGAGTGCAGGATAGGGAGAAAAAGTTGACAAACTACCCCACAAGGAGCACAACGTGCCCCCCTGCACTACCCCTCCCCTAACACCTGGTATCTCCTTTCAACTCCCAGGACATTTGAACAAATCTTGGTGTGTCCATTGGGAACACGACTGCATGCTTCAAATTCACCATCTCTCCCAGCTTCGTGTCCGTTTTCAAGGGGAGGCAGGAAACTGCAAAAAGCTACAAAGCAATTTTCAACTTAAAGATTGAGAGCTCAGTGTATGCTTGTTTATAAATTTCATTACCCATCTGAAGTTTGGTCATACACACTTTACGTTTCAAAGGGTGTAGGGAGGAAAATACAGAACACATTGTCATGCAGATTATGTTGTGAAGACTGTGATATCACGGGGAAGATTGGTGTGCATGTCCAGGACACAGTTCTACACTTCAAGTTCAAGCCCCAGCTCATCCTTCCCAGGCACAGGTCTTCTTAAGTGTACACACTCTCAACAATTGCCGTATTTTCGCTCTATAAGACGCACCAGACCACAAGACGCACCTAATTTTTGGAGGAGGAAAAAAAAAATTCTGAATCTCAGAAGCCAGAACAGCAGGAGGGATCGTTGTGCAGTGAAAGCAGCAATCCCTCTTGCTGTTCTGGCTTCTGGGATTGCTGCGCAGCCTGCATTCGCTCCATAAGATGCACACACATTTCCCCTTACTTTTTAGGAGGCAAAAAGGGAGTCTTATAGAGCAAAAAAATACGGTAATTTTCAGCTCTGGAAGTTGGGCACTCCAGCGCTCCAGATGAGAGTTTTGTGACTGTTCTGATTTGAGCAGGCAGTCTTTGGAATCTTGCTTTCCAAAATGAGGGTTCAGCTCTGTGTGCCGTCGTCCCCCCCCCCCCGTAGTGCACCCACCGCACACATGCTCGGCTGGCGTGCGCCTTTGCAGCCACACACTGCATGCACCACCTGCCACTCATTTCTCAGCGTGCCTAGGCTCACCAGAGAAGTCTCTCGCTCCTGATCGCCTTGTCTCTCTGTGCTTGCTCTGTGCAGAGACAGCCCTTGGGCTATGCTGACTTGAAACATATGGCTTTGCTCTTGCCCGGCCACTCTCTGTGGCCATGTGGTTTCTGGCGTCCAGAGGACAGAGTCTAACATGAAGCAGGGAGAGAGAGGACACTGTGATCAACTCACATCTCCACAAGCTGTTCTTTCGTATGCACTTACATGCCAGTTCTAAAATAAAAGGAACCAAGGACACATGCCTACTTAGAAGTTGCTTTTTTCTGATGCTCCAAAACCCAGATTATGAGGCCGGCTGTGTTTACTTTGTCTGGAATGTAAAACGTTTTGTGCATGCTCAGAGGACCCGGCGCCTGCCAGCAACCAGTAAGGGATGGCTGCTTTCATAACTGGCTGAGTGAGTTCCCGCTCCTCGGCCCCCATTCCTTGCTTCACAGAAGATTTTGATGGATCAAATGCTGCCTGAAAAATTCTGGTTCCATATAGACACACTGGGTTTCAGTCAAAGTGGACTCAAAGTAGACCCACTGAATTTAATGGGCATGGCGAATGCAGAGCCATTAATTTCAATGGATCAACTTTTGAGTAGGACTCTTTACAAAAAAGCACTTTGAGTAGGACTTAGAGGGATACAACTCTCAGCCTGCATACATACCATACATTTAAAGCACATGCCTTCCAAGGAATTCTGGGAATTTTAGTTTGTTAAGGGTACTTGGAACTGTAGGTCTCTGAGGGTGAACTACAGTTGCAAAGAAATTTGGGGGAAGACACATGGTTTAAGTTTATGGTGTGTACGCAGCCCCAATTTCTTTCAAGGGACACATTAACCCATTACTGGCGTCACACACATTCTGTGCACGTAGCAACTAAGAGTAAAGGTAAAGGGACCCCTGACTAAGCCACTTCTAGCGAACCAGAGCAGCGCACGGAAACGCCGTTTACCTTCCCGCAGCAGCGGTACCTATTTATCTACTTGCACTGTGTGCTTTCAAACTGCTAGGTGGGCAGGAGCTGGGACCGAGCAACGGGAGACTGAGCTGTAAATCATGAATTCCTTGATTCAAATCCCACTTCTGCCATATGCTGAATAGCTGGGTTTAGGCAAACCACTCTCCCAAAGCCTCACACTTCTATCAACAATATCAGGATGATAATCCTATCAGGGTACTTCCAGACTGCCACTATTTTGGGGGGTGCAATTCAGTCACATATCGGCAAATTCAGGTTGTGCAATTAAAGTTGTTCCTCACTTCCTCCCCAAAACTAAATTTCATTGTGATAAGGAAAACGCCCTGGAAACTAGGATCACGCTTGGCGCCATGTCACCTGACTTCCCTGATGACAAACCAGAATAAATGCTCAATAAATGGTGAACACCGTCTAAACTCCCTGCAAACAAAGCAAGATGAATGCTCTTATCAGGTCATCCAGAAAGGTGCAGGCAATATTGTTCTAAGGTTGACAGAGGAAATGGAGTCCTGTTTTTCCCCTGGTCGCAAAGCTTATTGACGGATGTATACCCATGCTAACACTCAGCGGTGGAGGAAACCACTTGGGTGCCTGGGGTGGTGTGCCCAGGGGCGGGGCGAGCTGCCCATAGGGGTGGGGCAAGGGCGGGGCCTCCAGAGTCTGCCTGGGAACTCAGCTGCCCTACAGATGGGAGGGAGGCAGTGGGCGGACCATTTGGGCCAGGGGTCAGCAATTTTTTTCAGCAGGGGGCCGGTCCACTGTCCCTCAGACCTTGTGGGTGGCCAGACTATAGTTTTTTTTTTTTTAATGAACAAATTCCTATGCCCCACAAATAACCCAGAGATGCATTTTAAATAAAAGCACACATTCTGTTGTTGTTTAGTCGTGTCCAACTCTTCATGACACCATGGACCAGAGCACGCCAGGCACTCCTGTCTTCCACTGCCTCCCGCAGTTTGGTCAAACTCATGCTGGTAGCTTTGAGAACACTGTCCAACCATCTCGTCCTCTGTCGTCCCCTTCTCCTTGTGCCCTCCATCTTTCCCAACATCAGGGTCTTTTCCAGGGAGTCTTCTCTTCTCATGAGGTGGCCAAAGTATTGGAGCCTCAGCTTCAGGATCTGTCCTTCCAGTGAGCACTCAGGGCTGATTTCCTTAAGAATGGATAGGCTTGATCTTCTTGCAGTCCATGGGACTCTCAAGAGTCTCCTCCAGCACCATAATTCAAAAGCATCAATTCTTCGGTGATCAGCACACATTCTACTCATGTAAAAACACCAGGCAGGCCCCACAAATAACCCAGAGATGCATTTTAAATAGAAGGACACATTCTACTCATGTAAAAACACACTGATTTCTGGACTGCCTGCAGGCCGGATTTAGAAGGCGATTGGGCCGGATCCGGCCCTCAGGCCTTAGTTTGCCTACCCATGGTTTGGGTAGTGTGAGGCCTGCGTGTACCCAAGCCACCACGGCTCTCTCAGAAGAGACGCATGGGTTGGGCGCGCTGCAGGCTCCATGGTGAGTGCTGCCCAGCATTTTGTCACCCCCCTCAGTGGTGACACCTGGGGCAGTCCGTACCCACCGCACCCCTTTCCTCTGCCCCTGCTAACACTTTGGTCCAAGTTTACATAGCAAAGCAGATGCTTAACAGACCTGACTAGTCTATTTGTTTAATAAATAAACTGGTTTTGCCATTTTGGAAGCCCTCTTTCTCTGCAGAATCTCATCTTGAAATTATAAAACACAGGATTTGGGGTAACGGAGTCCTTTGACTCGTGATAAACGGATTATAAATTGACTCACCCGGCTTACCTGCATTTTGAAGACCTGCCCCGTGTGATTATACATATTGGGTATACATGCGCCCGTGCGCAACTATTCCAAGCAGGAAATTGCATGGAGCCATTATGTCAGGAAGACGAGAGGGCAGCTCTTTGGCTACAGGCACCTGCCTGTCACTGTCTCTCGCTGTCACGCCGCCGCCCGGCGGCACATGTCAGCACATCGCAGGCTAATCCTGGCCGACAAACAGGCCTGGCGGGCAAGGTTACCACAGGAAAGAGCAATTACTCTGAGCATGCATGGGAACTCTGGGAGGAGCGAAGGGGCAGCGGGGGTGATGGCGAAGAGGAGCTCAACTGGACATCGTCAGATGGCTGCAGGCCGCAAAAGCCATTTCAAGCATGGGGTTGTCCCTCTGATGCTTTAGATTGGGAGGGGAAACTGCAGCCTTCCATACATTGCTATGCACCTGAATTATACTTGGTGTTGAGTGTGGATTTCATCCTCTTTATTCAGCTCATAGTAGTGAGGAATGGAAGTTTCCCCGAACTGTCTGCTTTATATACATTATTTACACAATGGGCCCCACGTGATTGGCTAATTCCGGGATTCTCCTCTAGGCCAATCAGGTTGCGGATTCACTTCCACCTGGAGTCGGATTGGGTGGCTCTTGCGGACCAATCAGACTGCTGCATTCTGAATCCTATTGTTCTAGGACCAATCAGACTGCTGCAATTTGGATCCTATTCAACTCAGTACATAACGGCCCCGACTCCACCATCGTCAACCATGCTGGTTGGGGATGATGGGAGTTGGAGTCCAAAAACTGTCCGGAGGGCCACCCACCCCTTTCATCCCCTTCCATTCTTCCCTAGTAGATCAGGGCTAGGGGACCTGAGTCTCTGCAGCTGTTGTTCTTCTCCAGCTCCCATCAACAGCCCCCAGGTAGGATAGCTGATGGTCAATTCCCTGCAACTGGATTCCTCAATCTCCCATTTTTGTCCCTCTCCTCTCACTGCAGAGCATTCCCTATCAGAAGAAGGTTGAGTTCCATCAGCGTTACACCGACAAGTTGCAACATACACACCCTCCACCGTTCTGAGAAAACCCCTTAATCCTGATGTTATTCTATGTTAGTACAAATACCTGCTGGAAATGTAAAGAAAAAGAAGGTACCTTTTATCATATGTGGCAGACTTGTAAGGTAATAAAAGCAGTCTGGGAGATTATATATAATGAAATGGGGGGAAAAATGTTTACAATAACCATTGTTTAAAAAAAACCCAGAAGCTTTCTTATTAGGAATTATAGGTACCGACATCCCAAAGGAGCAGAAAAGATTTTTTTATGTATGGGACAAAAGCCGCTCAGAATCCGTGTTACTAGCCCAGAGATGGAAAGAAGACAAAGACCCTACCAGAGACAAATGGCAAACCAAGCCGAAATGGCAAAACTGACTGGAAAAACTCAGGAACCAAGAGGACAAAAATAGTATAAAAAAAGGGGGCGGAATTATCTAGAAGACCACTCTAAGCAGATGGAAACATTAGCAGGATTTTAATTTGACTTGTTATGTAACAAATACCATGGATAATATGGATTGATATATATCAATAGTATACAGTTGTAAATGTTGAGAATAGGACCCCATGGAGGGGGTGGGGGGATTCAGAGTAATCTCAATATATGGATATGTATTTGGATTGTGAAAATTTTTTATTTGTAAAATCAAATTAAAATTATTATTATTATTATTATTATTATTATTATTATTATTATTATTATTATTATTATTATTATTAATTCTGATAGTATATAATCCTGCAGGATAGTACACACCCCGGAAATGATCTCTTTCAGCTTCTGCCTTCTGGAAGAAGGTACAGGGTTATAAAGACTAGGACTAGCCGCCTGAGAAACAGTTTCTATCCAAATGCGATTTTGGTTTTAAACACAGTGTAAGGTAGTCTCTGTGGGAGTATATTGTATTTAATTATGGGGTATCAGAGTTTTTAGGGGGTTAACCAGGCTGGGATAGCTGGGATAGCAGGCTTGTTGGTTTTTGAACGCCTGATGTAGATTTTTTCAATTTCGTTGTTCTGTATGGGACAATGACAATAAAGATTATCATATCGTATTTTGGTTTTATCCTTTGGCAGATTTACAACAAGAAAAACACACACCAATAAATAACTTTTAGAAAGGGGCAAGATTAGACACGGATGCACAAAGCATTTTTAAAAAACCTCTTCATGTTCTGTTCCACTCCCCCTTTCTTCCTGCCCAGGGTGACCCTGCTCTCTGCCTGCACCTCAGAGACAGGGCATCACACGGGGCCTGGGCCTCAGCAATGGCAGCCTTTCCTGTTCCTCTCCTGCTCTCCAGCAGCTGCCCAAGCGAGGAGGCCAGCGGCAGCAGCCACGGAGAGGCAACAGGACGTTCCCTCGCTGCCACCACTGGGGACAAGTACCAGCTCATCTTCTTTCCTGAGCTCTGCTGCAGCAGCACGGGCAGGGGAAATAGGGACATTCTGGGTTCAAATCAGAAGCCGGAATGGCTTTCATAATTTCGGGACTATCCCTGGAAAATTGGGACACTTTGAGGTTATGGATCAAACGCCTACCCTGGGAAAAATTGTCCTGACTCTTTTCTCTGCCTTCCACCTATTCTCTCCCTCTTCCTTCTCCCAGACCTACAACTTGCTATCCCCTTTGAGGAAATTCCTTCGGTTGCTTTCCTTCCACACACAGAGAACTCGGGAGTCCCAATTCTCTCATCTCCCCCTCCCCTTCCCCTTGATGTATAGCGACTCATTGATCTTCTTCCTGCTGAGAACATGAAATTCTACGTTTCTAGCCTTCTCTCCCAGCAGCATGCAATAACTCATTTGCGCCTCTCGGAGAAGCTGAAATTCCCAGCTGCCCCAGCCTCCACCACTTGAAGCCACTGAACCCATGCTTGGGAGAGCTCTACGGAGGGAAGGGGCTAGGGCCGCAACATGGACCATTATTTCCATGGCAACTGTATCCATGGCAATGGGGCAACCAGTCAATCACTTCCCTTCCACATCTGGCTGATGGTGTGGTGGGAGACCAGAAGGAGGACGAGATGGTTGGACAGTGTTCTCGAAGCTACCAGCATGAGTTTGACCAAACTGTGGGAGGTAGTGGAAGACAGGAGTGCCTGGCGTGCTCTGGTCCATGGGGTCACGAAGAGTCGGACACGACTAAACGACTAAACAACAACAAATATATATATAATTTTAAAATGGTAAGTATCCCCAAGTTCCTGCTTTAAAAAACACAACAGCCTGGAATGCCCATCAACTTGGGGGAGTCCAGCTCCCTAGATTATTTTTATGGGGGGCGGGGGGCTGAAGGTTCCTTGGCCCCTAGGAGCTTGCTCCTATGGTGATGGCAGCCCCACCTTTACTTGACATCACACCTGATTTAACCAGTAGTTCCTCTGCCTGTCTGGCTTGGCAAATATCATCGGGTTTCACTACACTACAGCAAGGCTTACTTTGCAAAGCAGACAGTTGTGTCCAGATAAATGTGGGCTGAGTTGCGGCACAGAGAGAAAGAGATGCACCATTTATTCTTTGCTGCATGTGGCATCTCTGCACACCTCCACAAAGAGAGGCCACACTTGCACTGTGCTTATTTTGATCTGCGAGTTGGCTTGAAAACGTCGGTGGTGAAGAGAACAAAGTTGGCAGCGGGGAAAGAATTTGGTTCCAGGAAATGATACTTTATCAATAGGAAAGCTGTTGCTTGGGCCAGGATAAAAGAAGCAGCTCCATCCAGTTGGGAGCCTCTGATCCATCCAAGGGGAAGCAGGCAGTCCTTCAGCTCAGCAGTCCGTGAAGGAAAAAGGTCTTGCTCTGTCTGCAACAGCATCGCATCTCCCTTCTCTGATTCTATTTGTAGTTTATGTCAAGAGCAGTGAATGCTGGTTTTCCTAAAGACTCTCCGCAGAACTTGGGCTACAACCAAGATCTCTGGCTGCCATCCACGGATCGGGAAGATTTCCCTTCCCTTTTCTGTCTCATTGTACCAGAACCCCACGAAAGTCGGTTACAGAATGCACAATTAGCACGAGGAATGCGCACCACCACAGGGTGCGGCGGAAGGTAGCCATTAGCTTTTGAAAAAGGGGGCCTGATCAACAGCTGTTAGACATTATTCCTAATGGAACATCCATGTAGGAACACGGGGCCGGCTCTGTCATTAGGCAGAGGGAGGCAACCGCCTCGGGCAGCAGAGGATGTTGGGGAGGGAGTCAAGGCATGGAAGGACAGAGCACAGGGCCCCACAAGCTGCCATGCTGTGTTCGGGTGCAGTAGCTGTTCCACTGCAAGTTTTGAAGGAAGGTTTGACTACCGGTCCAGTCAGTTTCTGTATGTAGAAGCTTCAGGCAGCCGTGTGTCTTGGGGGTAGCCCAGACCTTACATGCTGGGGGGGGGGGGTAGGGAGCCACAGATGCCAAATGCAGCCCTCCTGTTCTTTGTTCTTGGGTCTCTTTCCAGGCCACACACCCCTCCCTGGCCAAAATCTCCCTCTCCAGACCTTAGTCTGCTGGCCTTCCACTGCCTGGCTGCAGGTTCCTTTGATAATTCCTCTTGCTTGCCTGAATGGAGGGCTTAATAGAGAGGGCTGGGTTGCATAGTAACTAGGGTTGCCATATTTCGAAAAGTGAAAACCCGGACACAAGATTTAGAGAAGCCGTCCCGGTTTACGATTTGATTGCAGAATGTCCCACTTTTCCTTAGGATGTCCCCGATTTCACTGGAGAAATGCTGGAGGGTATGGAGTTGTCCAACCCCCAAGCTGTCTGAAGTTAATTCTGCATAGGGAAGTTTTTAATGGCTTTAATCTGTTAAGTGGTGAGGCTAGGCCGAAGCCTGCTAGCATTTCAGTGGGCAGTAAAAATACTCTTATTCTGTGTGGTTCTTAATGGCTTTTAATATAGGAGTGAAGGTTTTAGCTCTGCTCCATTTGATTTTAAGGTTTTTCCTTTTCATTCTTGTTAATTAATGGGTGCGGGGGTTTGGGTTTTTGTTTTTTGTTTTGCTTGGTTCTTTTATGTAAATTGCTCTTATGGGGCTCTTGAGTGATATAAATGCTTTCTGAAAGTAAATTAGTAAATAATCTTAAGACTCCAGGGAGAAATCCTAGGAATGGAAGGGGGAACACACTGAGCATGCTCAGTGGATGTGGGATGCTGGCCGGCTGTTGGGGCAGGCAGGGGAAGCAGAAAACTAGGTGGGAGGGAGGGAGAATGGAATTCTGTGGGATAAATCAGCCTTATAAACCAGCATGCTGAACTCTGGTTAATACATGAAGGGGTTAAGACCATAGAGTAAGCTGTTCTGCCAGGCCTACCTAAGTCGCACTTCCTTCCTTGGCAGGAAGGGTTACCAATCTCACTTCTACTATGTGAACCCTACCAGTAAGAGGTCTAAGCTCGATGCTCCAAATCTAGACCACATGGCTTAAGCAAGCCACCTTTGTTTTTCTGTACCAATAATTCAGAAACATTTATCACTCTGGAACTGACCTAAGTTTTTCTGCCTTTCTTGCTACTGTATGGAAAAGAACATGAACCTGGCCTTTGAAGTGTTTGAAATTCTAATGGATTATTTAATATTTGTTGTATTTTATATAAGTTGTTTAAAGTTATTGTGACTTTTTCTATTGGATCAGATGGTTATTGTTAACGTTTGATGTTTTATTATGTTTTTATATGTGTTGGAAGCCGCCCAGAGTGGCTGGGGCAACCCAACCAGATGGGCGGGGTATAAATTAAATTTATTTATTTATTTGTAAGTAAACCATTTTTAACTTACCAAATGTGTGGTCTCTTTCTTTGCTAAGGGAGGTGGGGGATTTTGGAAGCAACTTAGTAGGGAATATTTTAAAGGTCTAAGGCTATATTTCCACTCACATTTACTTTGCTGCATGGCTTGTGATTTTAAATCTCTGCTGGGACTCTCTCACCAAAGAGTACTTGCCCCTAACCTGGATCTAGGCTTCCAGGAAATTCTCTTTTTTATTTTTCTACCTAGTGCTTTGTTCTTTTAACCAAACAAAAATACGAAAACCAACACATTCTGCCCTACCAGCCCCAATGGGAATCAGCCATCCCTGGTCCTCCGTGCTGGCGGCCAAAGTCATCTGATTAGCCATAGGAAGTTGTCTTAGACCAAGTCAGACTTAATAGTTCCTCTGTCTCAACATTGCTCACATTCACTCCATCCATTTAAAATACTATGGTACTAATCTGAACAGTCACGGTTTCCCCCAAAGAACTGTGAGAGATGCAGTTTCTTAAGGGTGCTGATAGTTATTAGGAGACTCCCATTCCCTTCATAGAGTTCCAGTTGACATAGTGATTTAATGATTCCTCACAGGGAACTCTGGGAATTGTAGCCTTGTCAGTGGAATATGCTTTATTTGGATTCCTTCCTCTAAGGAACTGAAGGCACCAACGTGGTCCTCCTCCATTTCATTTTATCCTTAGAGATTCTGCCTGGCTTAAAATCAACCAGCAAGCTTAGTGGCTGAACAGGGATTTGAACCCAACTCTTCCTGGCCTTAGGCCAGTACTCTGAGGACCATACCACATGCCTTAGAATCCAAAAATAACAGAATGACAATGGAAAGCCATATAAGGTGAAACCACAATCCTACACACCCCACCCCCTCACAGACAATAGGAAAAGAACAGGCAGCAGCAAAGTGGGCAGGCGACAGATGACAGAAGGATCATGTCAGCGCTCGCCAAAAGCCTGAGAGAATAAAAAGGCTTTAACTTGAGCATTTAATGTATTTTTCTTTGTTATGTTTGAGTCTCCCTTTCCTCCAAGGAGCTCACAATTCTTCCCCCTTTTATATCCTCACAACCCTGTGAGTTAGGTTTATTGGACAGATTAGAGCGACTAGGCGCAGGTCACCCAGGGTGGAGAGGCCCAACCTGTCTACCAGGAGGACCTAGCGTTGGCAACCAACTGTGCCGTCGTCCCGTCTTGCCTACCGTGTCTTGAGAGCAGAGCTTTGCTGCCAAAGAATGAACCGAGCTGAGCTGAGTCAAGTTTGCAATTGACCGTGGGGTACTGATGTTTCATTCAGGGTGGGTGAATCTGTCAGTGTTGGTTTCCCTCCATTTTCCATCTTCTCCCCAATCTTAAATTCAGTTCTCCATAGTTCCACATCAGTTAGCAATTAGAAAATTAACATTCATTAGCTTTTCAGTGAGGATTCCTTCCAATAAACACATACATGTGCCTGTGTTATTTCCCCTAATTTATATTTATGTTATCAAGCAATTTCTCCTTATATAATGTGTTTTCATATATGCATATATGAAACACATTACAGTGGTGCCTCGCAAGATGAAAAGAATCCTTTCTGTGATTCTCTTCGTCTAGCGGTTTTTTCGGTCTTGCGAAGCAAGCCCATTGACGGATTAGCGGATTAGCGCTATTAGCGCTATTAGCGGCTTTTAGCGGCTTATCTGCTGATCGGATCAGCTGATAAGCAGCTTAGCGGCTTAGAAAAAGGGGGGAGGGGAAAAAACCAGCAGGAACTCGCAAGACATTGTCGTCTTGCGAAGCAAGCCCATAGGAGATTCGTTTTGCGAAGCACCTCCAAAACGGAAAACCCTTTCATCTAGCGGGTTTTCCGTCTTGCGAGGCATTCGTCTTACGGGGCACCACTGTATACATTTACTAATCATAGAATATACACATACATGTGTCTATGCAATTTCCCCTAATTTATATTTATGTTATCAAACAATTTCTCCTTATATTATGTATTTTCAAATATGAAACACGTTATATATTTACTAATCATAGAACTGTAGAGTTGGAAGGGAACGTGAGGGTCATCTAGTCCAACCCCCTGCAAAGTGTTCAGGGTAGTATGCCAGAATATGCATGTTTAAGCCCACTGTCCCTGGTACACTGGGCTTCAGCTTGTAGGTCAAGACCCACTAGTGGGGTCATGGCCTGATCCAAGGTGGGTTGCAACAGGAGCAAATATATGGTAAAAGATTAAGACATGGGACCCTAAGTGCATGTTTGGGTTAAAAGTGGGTCTGAAACGGCCAGAGACTAGTGCCCTAGCATATGATTTCTTGTACACATTACTTGCCTAGAGATCTGAATTGCAAAATTCAGAGAAGTGCAAATTTCAAATACAGTGGTACCTCGGGTTACAGACGCTTCAGGTTATAGACTCCACTAACCCAGAAATAGTACCTCGGGTTAAGAACTTTGCTTCAGGATGAGAACAGAAATCGCACGGCGGCAGCAGGAGGCCACATTAGCTAAAGTGGTACCTCAGGTTAAGAACAGTTTCAGGTTAAGAACGGACCTCCAGAACTAATTAAGTTCTTAACCAGAGGTACCACTGTACCATTTCGGTATGCAAAGTGTGAATTAGGTAGGATCACCTATGAATGCGATCTGAAACAGATTTACTCCCAATCCCTATATGCAGGTATTGGGTCAGTCTCCCTGGCCATCTCAATGCGTTTCAAGGTCACAGAACATTGGGAAGGGCAATCTTTTGGATGGGGGTGGAGGGCTTTTGGGGAATATCCTGAAAAAACCATTATGAAAACAACTAAGTGCTCTGAAACACATTTTAATGGCTATTTGGAAAAGCAATTCACGCCTCGGAACTTTCAGCAACTTAATTCTTTTCCCAGGCTGCTAGCTAATCTTTGGCACTCTGCAACAAGGTGATTGGCAAATGGAACTGCAAATATTACCGGGGTCTCCGAATAGCTCTCTGTCTATTATGCATCTCAGCATAAATGGGAGAGATGCTGCAGAGCAAGAGACCCTTCCAAAGAGGCAACTTAATTAAAACCGCTGCAGTTTTCTTGTTAATGGTAGGACAGGGAATGGCATTTACCTTGCATGTGGTTCACTGAAGGTCTTTGCTGGCTGCGTGTGCTACTGAAAGAGGGAGTAGGCAGGGTAGGACTTGGGGGGGGGAGGCCCCAGGCTCCACTAAGCAGAATAAGCTGGTGGACCCCCAAATGTAGTGGGGCTGGAGTAAGCAAAGGAAGATTCAGCATCCTCTGAAGAGCCTCTCTCCTGTAAGATATTTAAGTCTATATAGCCTAACCTAATGGAAGTAAGAGCTGGACCATAAAGGAGGCTGATTGCCGAAGAATTGATGCTTTTGAATTATGGTGCTGGAGGAGACTCTTGAGAGTCCCATGGACTGCAAGAAGATAACACCTATCCATTCTGATGGAAATCAGCCCTGAGTGCTCACTGGAAGGACAGATCCTGAAGCTGAGGCTCCAGTACTTTGGCCACCTCATGAGAAGAGAAGACTCCCTGGAAAAGACCCTGATGTTGGGAAAGATGGAGGGCACAAGGAGAAGGGGACGACAGAGGACGAGATGGTTGGATAGTGTTCTCAAAGCTACCAGCATGAGTTTGACCAAACTGCGGGAGGCAGTGGAAGACAGGAGTGCCTAGCGTGCTCTGGTCCATGGGGTCACGAAGAGTCGAACACGACTAAACGACTAAACAACACAGCCTAACCTAACTACATCAGTGGGTTGGACTTGTCAACATGCAGAGGGCCGGGAGGCAAGCCTCTGCTGGGCCATTCCCTTCCAGCCGTCCTGCTGCGAAGACCCCCGCCTCTGCTCTGACGTAAATCAGCGACCCGGGTTTGAGAGCTAGGGCAAGGGCACACTATCAGCAGATCAAACTGTGCACACAGAATAGGCGTGAGGCTTGTGGAAGCATAGTACAACTACAGATTTATTAATCATAAATCAGGACAAAGAAACATGTCGTCTCTCTCTCATGTCGTCTCAGTGAGAACAGCTAAAAGCAAAAACTATACACACAACGGAAGTTCCCAGCATACTGTGCTGGAATGTAAACAGACATGTGACACATGACAATCCCAGGTCTGTTCCTTAAGGTGGAATGGAAATGTCAACAGGACTAACTACAACGTTGACTGGTTGGACGATGGATGCAGAAGAATGGTGGGAGGAAGCAGCTGAGAAACCCGCAAGGGAAGAAGGCTCAATACCAGGGGATTGGTGGTAGGATGTCAATGAGTGCTCAGAGGGAGAAGACTGGGAGGAGGAGTTGGAAACTGAAGAGGTAACGGGGAGAAACTGCAGTAAACTAAAGTCCAGAAGCAGAAACAGAAGCAGGGAAGGTGAGAGGCCAAGAGGCAGAGATGAGTCAGGCTGCTGAAGGAGCACAGGGATCTCCCCTCCTGCTGCAACAAGCTTGCCTCCCTCCTGGTCTCCCGGGACCAGGAGAGGCATGAAGCGGAAGAAGCAAAGGCAGGTAACACTGGCATAGTCTCATATTGCTTGGAAAAAAACCCTGGAGGGGAATAGACTTAGGTGGCTGTGGGAAGGTGGGGAACTTTAGTTTCTGCAACTGCCTCATATGGGGGAGGGGGCAAGACCTACCTGCTCATTAGGCCCAGGATGCCTGTGTGGATCCTGCATTTCTAATAAGGAGTTAATTTCACCCACTCTGTGTGATTTGCTGCGGGCTCGCTTCTGACAATGAGCTGGCTCTGCGTGCCATTGGCTCTGGCTCCACCTGCTGGCAGTCTCCCCATCTTCTACATCCCCCTCCCTTGCAGCGGAGTCAGCATTCTGGAACCCCGGAACTGGTTTTGAATCTTTGCTGTTGGCCTGCTGGAAGGCTGAAACCTCTTAAACCAGAAAAAAAGATAAGGTTAGCTGGAGGAGGCTAGGCACGGATGCCAGCCTTGTGGAGGCCTTGAACTGGGAGAATCTGCCTCCATAGCCTATTCATTCCAGAGGATGCCATGTTGTTTTGGGGAGTGACTGAGTGGTTTGGGTGGCAGGTGCTAGAGGGCAGGTTTACTGCAGGGGTGTGGGATCCTTGTGCCTCTCCAGATGTGGTTGGATTCCTGCTCCTATCAGCTGTAGTCACTAGGGCTAATAGCTAGGGATGGTGAGCCTAGGGCTTGCCGATCGGAAGGTTGGCGGTTCGAATCCCCACGACGGGGTGAGTTCCCATTGCTCGGTCTCATCTCCTGCCCATCTAGCAGTTCAAAAGCACGTCAAAGTGCAAGTAGATAAATAGGTACCACTCTGGCACGAAGGTAAATGGCGTTTCCGTGTGCTGCTTTGGTTTGCCAGAAGTCCTGCTGGCCACATGACCCGGAAAAACTGTCTGCGGACAAACGTCGGCTCCCTTGGCCAGTAAAGCAAGATGAGCGCTGCAACCCCAGAGTCGTTCGCGACTGGACTTAACTGTCAGGGGTCCTTTACCTTTACCTTTTTTTAACCTCTCAGTGGCCACAGGTTTCCTATCCCTACCTAGCTATGTGTTCTATTATGAATTTGGTTACTAGTTCCCAGTTCCGTACTTGCACAAAAAAGAGCTCAGCCACTAGACTTTTTAAAAGGGGTGGCCCAAAGCTTATCATGGGGTGCACCCTCCTCCATTCCTTCTTTGTAAATGCCATTTGGGCTCATCATGTGCCAATTGGTGTTGCAGCCCCCCCCCCCCCAGTTTGACTGGAGTATTACTGCGGATCTCCAAAGTGGCATGGGATGTTTGTGTTATTGAGATAGATTAAAGCTTATTTTGGGGTGCAGGGGCATATAAACTTCAGTTCCTTTCTAGGTTTCCGTTTGTGCAGAGAAGGACCTGGGAATCAACTGTAAGGCTGGATCTAGACACATCAAAAAAAAAGCATCTCAGGAAACGTGTTGTAAACTTCATTAAGGGAAATCACGCTGGCGAAAGACAGGACTCCACAGCGCCATCTGGTGTCACAGTGCTGTAACTCATATAAAACACATTTTCTTCACTAGTGTAGCTGAGTCCCAGCTCCAATGTTGCTGTGGTTATCTTCTTTTCACAGAATAATAGAATCATAGAATTGTAGAGTTGGAAGAGACCATGATCCTACAATGCAGGAATCTATTCCAAAGCTCAAACCCACAACCCTGAGATTGAGAGTCTCTTGCTCTACCGACTGAACAATCAGGTTCTTTGATAGACCCTTTGTCCCGTTCCAAGGACTCTGCCTTATTCCACGGCTGATGGCTTGTCCATCTCGCCCAGTCCAGAAGCTATGGGAAGTTGTTGAACTACAACTCCCATCAGCTCTAGCCACAGTCGGCCAATAGACAGGGATGATGGGAGTTGTGGTTCAACGACATCTGGAGGTCCAAAGGTTCCTCACACCTGTAGCATGATCTGCTCCAGGGTTTCCCAAACCTGGGTCTCCAGCTGTTTGGGGGACTACAATTCCCATCATCCCTCACCACTGGTCCTGCTAGCTATGGATGATGCGAGTTGTAGTATAAACAACTGCTGGAGACCAAAGTTTGGGAAACAAAGTTTGGTGAGCAGTGGCTCACCGGGGTCTTCAGACAGAGAGGTCTATCTGCTATCTGAGCCTTTTTTTAACTGGAGGTGCCAGGTTTGGAGACTGGGGAACTGGGCGCTCCAGTACCCTGTGATTGAAGGACTGGAACACATGTCAAAGTAAATTTGCCATGATTGCAGGAGCCAGATGGGGCGGCTTGAGTTAAGCTGCTGCTTTGAAGCATGTTTAAACAGTCCTTACTACCCTGTCTTAGAACAGTCCTTATTACCCTGCTGAGGAAGAGTACAGATCAAAACGTGTTGGGAATAAAAAACAATCCATGCAGCTGGTTTCTTTCTGTGCAAGCCCTGACTGCCCTCCCCATGACAATTGATCCTCCTCCCTGCAATGTAAATGTCTCCCAACATGATGTCCCTGATCTATATGGAGAACAGGAGTGGATGAATCTGTCCATTTTGGTTTATCTCATTTTTCAGTCTTCAATCTAGGTCGCCACACTTCCCCATAGGTTTACAAACCGTAAAATAAAATATAAAGTCACAGTGCCGATTCCTCAGCATTCTAGTGCAGATCTCTCTTAACAGACACATGCATATTTATGTACGTTATGAATTTTGCCCAATGTACACATATTTTTTTTTTGCAAGCGATTTCCACTGATATACTGTCATGCATTCCTGTATGTCGCTGTCACGCAAATACCTGAATTTGTATGAAAGCTTTCCCCCAACAGACACATTTTGCGGTTGGAGGACTGCATCACAAAATTTGGAGAGGTGAGGCTTTCAAGGGGTAGCTGGATTTTGGCTCACGTTATTGTTTGGAGGTGGGTGGGGAGTGCAAATCGGGGCGTTTGGCTTCGTGATTTAAAATGCAAACTGTGCCGAATTTCTTTAACAGGCGAATCCTTCCAAATGTGAAATAACGACATGTATGGCTGCTTCGAAATGCCCGGGATAACATCAGAAAAGTCTCAGTGTGCTTCCATCTCAGTTTCTTATTCTTCCTTGTAAAATGAGATGATTCCTACTAATTTCTCACGGCTGCTTTGGGGAGGGCAAAAATAAAAAAGAGAACATAAGAACACAAGAAGAAACCTGCTGGCTAAGACCAAAGGCGCAGCTAGCAATTATTATTATTATTATTATTATTATTATTATTATTATTATTATTATTATTATTCCGGTACTCTGTAGCAGGGTGCCTCTAATCCCAGAGCCAGCATTTAGTCATCATGCCCAGCAGCTATTCATATTTTCCTTCCCCATATGCTTGCCTTAATGCCCTTTCCAAGGCCAAGTAAGCTTAGTGACTACCACTGCCTCTTGTGGCAGAGAGTTCCATAAGTTAATCTGTGCAGTTGCTTATTTAAAATGTGGCATGAAACCCAGTGGTTTATTATGGCAGATACAGGAGCGTGTTCAACCGGTCTGCCCTTCGCCAGCAACCTCCGGCCTGCTTTCTTAAACTCTAACCGTGGATGGCTGAAACCGACTGTCAGCTTCCTTCTCCTTAGTCTGCATTTAGCCTTTGTAGAACTCAGTAGGGGCTGGATCTACACTGACTGTAAAAACGCTTTAAAAAAGAGAAATATACAGCTCTCAATGCAATTTTACATTGATGATTTTACATTGCTCTACAGCGCCCTCTGGTGTCACATGCTTAAAATACATTTATTTCAAATGACCAGTATAGGATGAAGATTGAGATAAAATGAAAATCAGTTAGCTCTGCCTGCCACTCGCTCTCTGGTGCAACCTACTGTTGGCCTTCCTTGCCTTTTGCACAACCAAGTCCCTTCTCTCTCCTTGCCTGGAAGTGCAAACTCCAGACGGCCGTGCAATTGCCCACAAAACTAACCAACCTGTTGTGTAAACCGCTTTGAGTTTTTTATAGTCAAGCGGTGTGTAAGTTTTATGAAATAAATAAAATAAACGAACCCATGGCACGCCAACTGCTGCTGGTTACATCAAAGCAATAATTCATTTGGGAGTGGAAATTGAGAGATTCCTTCTTCATTTCAGAATCTAAAAGGTGTGGAAGGCACAACTGCTCTTTCTCCATATGCAAAAGCCAGAGCATATTTTTGGGGGGCGGGGTGGTGGTGGTTGGGGGACTGGGGAGGCCACATTTCGGTTATTACCCAGCAGGCTTAACCCATGTTGTTTTCCTCTGTTCCCTAGGATGCAAGAAGACGAGAATGAAGGGGCTAAATTGCGTTCCAGTTCCGGCATCCAGTGGGAGCCAAGTAAGGGTCACGAAACACATGAAACACCACTATTAGGAACATGGGAAACAGCAGTATACCATCTAGCTAAATGCCGTCTGCACTGACTGGCAACAGGTACCAAGATTTCAGGCAGAGGTCATCCTCAGGCCTGCTTGAAGACATAACCCCCAACAGATGAAAACAGAGGCATCCTATTCCACGAATAAAACTTTTACTATTTATAGCCTGCCCATCTGACTGGATTGCCCCAGTCACTCTGGGTGGCTTCCAACATATAATAAAACATTAAACATCAAAAAAACTTCCCTTCAGATGGCTCAGGAGTCGCATAACTCCGAAACCTGTCAGGAGTTCAGCCTACACTTGAGTACGACCCTGGCAGAGACACATGCCCGACTGGCATGTTTTCTCCCTCCTGGTCGATCGTTCGGGAGCTTCAAAAGCTTTCTTCTGCCCGAACATCACAGTGACCGATGCCAACAGACATCAACACACTTAGGGATCCGCAGAGTCTTCGCAGCATTGCATGATAGACCTCAGCAACTCAGCATTTTGGCTAATCTACTTTGTTTACATATAAATACACACGGAGCACTGCAACATGGCTCCCTCTCTCTCTAGCATCAGACAGCAAAGAGAAAAAGAACAAAGGGCAATAGTCCCACTTCATGGAACACAGTAACACAAACATCCTGTCTCCGTCACTTCCCACTCTGTGGAGTCAAAACACACACCGTCATGTGAAAGACAAAAATCCCATGGAGCAGGAATTCTAACATAACCTCCATCATTTCTCTGATGAAAGTAGGGACGTCTTCAGGGAAAGCGGGACATTCTGGGATCAAATCAGAAACCAGGGCGGCCTCTGCAAATCTGGGACTGTCCCTGGAAGATAGGGAGACTTGGTCTGCACAGATTGAACCTTCTAAATGGAAATGAGATTCCCTACCACTAAGCCACAGCCCTTCCCCATTCTTGGCCTCCGTGAGCATTGGGGGCTTCAGCTGACAAAGCCCTGCTCACGTTCCTTCTCCCTCCCGCTTTCCCTGCAGCACCCCATTAGAAGAAGATGCTGATGCTGCCAACACCAGCTTTTAACATAATCATCCAGTCCTAAACACAGTAGAGTTTGAACCCATGCCAGGAAAAATGTAGCAGTGAAATGAGGAGGAGGAGGAGGAGGAAGGGAGCTGAGGGGTGGGAAGCACAGCCAGGAGCGAGGCAGGAGAAGGCTCAGGCTGATGCTGGAACTCAATTCCGCAAGCGTCTAGTGCAGGGATGGGGAATCTGCGGCCAACCAGGCACTGCTGGACCACAGTTCCCATCTACCCTCAATTATACTGGCTGGGGCTGGCCAGGGCTGATGGTAGTTCAAGTTGTTTGGAGAGCACCATATTGGCTATAACCGGTTTGATCTACAGAATGGGGAGATAAAGCCGGGGCAGGGTGTGTGTGTGTGTTGGAGAAAATAGCCTGAATCCCAGATTTAGCTCCTTCCCCTCGTGGTCATGAGAAGGGGTCTAAAACCCTGGAACTTCAGTCAAGCCCTGAGACTCAATAGCCATACTATAGAACCAGGTACACACATGCACGACTATAGCAGGAGGGTTTTACAGCAATAAAACGATAGGCCGTTTTATTCTACAGACCTTGCAGAGATATGTGTGGCTCTCCTGCCTGTTTAATCTTAATGTAACCCTCTATGGTAATCCCTTAGTTGATTATTTATACATACATACATACATACATACATACATACATACATACATACATACCCTGCCCATCTGGCTGGGTTTCCCCAGCCACTCTGGGCAGCTCCCAACAGAATATTAAAAACACAACAAAACACCAAACATTATAAACTTCCCTAAACAGGGCTGCCTTCAGATGACTTCTAAAAGTCAGATAGTTGTTTTATCTCCTTGACATCTGATGGAAGGGTGTTCCACAGAGCGGGCGCCACTACCGAGAAGACCCTCTGCCTGGTTCCCTGTAACCTTACTTCTCAAAGGGAGGGAACCGCCACAAGGCCCTCAGAGCTGGACGTCAGTGTCCGGGCTGGATGATGGGGGTGGAGATGCTCCTTAGGTATACAGGGCCAAGGCCATTTAGGGCTTTAAAGGTCAGCACCAACACTTTGAATTGTGCTCGGAAACATAATGTGATTTTTATGATGATCCTTATCATTCTTTTTCCTTCTGCAGCCCTTCTTCTGCCGGAAAGCGAGAGTGAAGAGGGAACCTCTTGTCTTTTCCTTGACTTGGAGCAGCATTGTCCCCCGCCACGTAAAACTTCGTAAGCACTATTTATGTCAGTGTTCTCCTGGGTCATAAGAATGCAGTGGCGTAGCGTGGGGGGTGCAGGGGGGGCCGGCCGCACCGGCCGCAACATGGGGGGGCACGCTCCTACTTGCAGCTCTCTGCCCCCTGCTAAAATCCATGGGTTAGGGGGCGCAAATTACTTGCCTTGCCCCGGGTGCTGGCAACCCACGCTACGCCACTGTAAGAATGTAATTTCCAGGGACAGAGTTATCCAGCTTTGCTTTCCTCTGGAGGAGAGAATACTGAAGGCTCGGGATATATTTCCAAATAAACTAGGCTTTATTTCACCTGGGTCAAAGATCCAGTTTGGCACACCTCCCCGTGTGCATTTGTGTACATACATACACACACACACACACACACACACACAGAGAGAGAGAGAGAGAGAGAGAGAGAGAGAGAGAGAGAGAGAGGCCCCCTCTGGAGGCTTCACCTGGGGCAAAAAAACCTGGCTAGCCCCTGCTCCCCACCATAGCTACAGCTCTTCCTTAAGAGGTGTCGATGCACAATGAACAAGTTTCCAAAATATGTAGTAGATAGCTAAGATAAAACCAATCAACAGTGTGGTGTAGAGATTTCAGCTTTCTTTCTTCTTCCCCACACTTCCCCTACCCAGGCGTCAATACTTGAAGCGGATCATTGCAGAATATGAGGCACTGGACATGGAAATCCCGTGTATTCGCAAGTTCCCCAAGCCCCCAGCTGCCCGGCCCCTTTGCCTCTGTCTGGAGAGTCCGGTCAGTCTTCAGGAAGGAATCCTTTGGCTGGTGGGAGGTGGGAGGAACAGACTGGGGGTGTGGAATCTCTGGGCCGCTGGGACCATATAACACTGGTCCTGAAAGGCTTACCATTGGCTCTCAGTATGTTTCCAAGCACAATTCAAAGTGTTGGTGCTGACCTTTAAAGCCCTAAACGGCCTTGGCCCAGTATACCTGAAGGAGCGTCTCCACCCCATCGTTCTGCCTGGACACTGAGGTCCAGCGCCAAGGGCCTTCTGGCGGTTCCCTCACTGCGAGAAGTGAAGGTACAGGGAACCAGACAGAGGGCCTTCTCGGTAGTGGCACATGCCCTGTGGAACGCCCTCCCATCAGATGTCAACGAAATAAACAACTACAGTGGAACCTCAGGTTTTGAACGTCATCTGTTCCGGAAGACCGTTCGGCTTCTGAAAAGTTCGAAAACCGAGAATCAAAGAGCTGGGTGCAAAGTCAATGGGGAAAAAAATGAAAAATGCACATTGGAAGATGTTCGGCTTCTGAAAATTGTTTGAAAACGGAAGCATTCACTTCCAGGTTGTTGGTGTTCGGGTTCCAAATTGTTCAGCTTCTGAAGCGTTAGACAACCGAGGTTCCACTGTATCTGACTTTAAGAAGACAGGGCAGGCCTGTTTAGGGAAGTTTTTGAATGTTTTACTGTGTGTATGTTGGAAGCTGCCCAGAGTGGCTGGGGCAGCCCAGTTAGATGGGTGGGGTACAAATCAATAAAGACAATATTGCTGTCACATGGCTGTCACGTGTAAGATGGAGCAAGCTTATTTTCTTCTGTTCTGGAGGGTAGGACTCGAACAATGGCTTCGAGTTACAAGGTAGGAGATTCTGACTAAACAGCAAGAAGAACTTTCTGACAGTTAGAGCTGTTAGACGGTGGAATGATCTCCCTCGGGAGGATGTGGGCTCTCCTTCCTTTTAAGCAGAGGCTGGATGATCATCTGTCATGGATGCTTTATAAAGCCGAGATTCCTGCATTGCAGGGCGTTGGACTAGATGACCCTTGGGGTCCTTTCTAATTCTTAAATTGTGGTGCCCAGAATACAATATCTTACACAAAAGAGTGCAGTGCAGAGTTTAATGTAACTGAGGACCCTGAAAGAAAGACTGGCTTAGCTGTACATTTCCTGTTTCCTAGACTTCCTTTAAGAAGGTTGCTGGCACCTCATAGTGAGTGGTCAGAGTGGATGACTTGGGATTCTCCCTTCGCCTTTTAGCCTGAAAAGGAGATGAACCATGCAGAGGTCCTGACAGCGGTAGAGGAAGCCATTCCAGATGCGTTTGAATCAGGACTCCTGCGCAGCATCCAGTTTGAGAACATCAATGTGATCTGTGGGACGGCTGGACGGAAGAACAGGTTAGACCAGGGGTCAGCAAACTTTTTCAGCAGGGGGCCGGTCCACTGTCCTTCAGACCTTGGGGGGGGGGCGGACTATATTTTTTTGGAGGGGGGGGGAAGAATGAATTCCTATACCCCACAAATAACCCAGAGATGCATTTTAAATCAAAGCACACATTCTACTCATGTAAAAACACGCTGATTCTTGGACCGCCTGTGTGCCGGATTTAGAAGGCGACTGGGCCGCATCCGGCCCCCGGGCCTTAGTTTGCCTACCCATGGGTTAGGCAATTTTACTGTTTATATCCTGCCCATCTGACTGGATTGCCCCAGCCATTCTGGGTGGCTTACAAAATATATATACCGTATTTTTCGCTCTATAGGATGCACCCAACCATAGAACGCACCTTGTTTTAGAGGGGAGAACAAGAAAAAAATAAATCTCCCCCTCTCTGCTCAGCGCCTCTTCAGGGAAGCGGCAGGAGCCCCTTCCATTTCTCCTCCCGCTTGGCTGAAGGGGCGCTGCGCAGCTCTCCCTCTCTGCTGAAGCCAGGAGAGTCTTGCTCTCCCGGCTTCAGCAAAAGGAACCCGAAGTCTCCGGAGCGCAGCGGGACCTCCCACTGTGTTCCGGAGGCTTCAGGCGGCTATCCCTGAAGCCTGGAAGAGCGAGAGGGGTCGGTGCGCACTGACCCCTCTCGCTCTCCAGGCTTCAGCGAAAGCAATGCGAAGCCTCTGGAGCGCTGAAGCCAAGGAGCCTGCATTTGCTCCATAGGACGTACACACATTTCCCCTTAATTTTTGGAGGGGAAAAGTGTGTCCTATAGAGCGAAAAATACGGTACATAAAAAAACATTAAACATTTTTTTAAAAGTCTTCTCTATACAGGATTGCCTTACGACGGCTCAGGAGTCGGATAACTCCATACCCTCCAACATTTCTCTGATGAAAATAGGGACGTCCTAAGGAAAAGCGGGACATTCCGGGATCAAATTGGAAACCAGGACGGCTTCTGTAAACCAGGGACTGTCCCTGGAAAATAGGGACACTTGGAGGGTCTGTAGTTGTTAGGGTTGGTGAGAGGAGCAAGCGGGGCAGTGTGTGTATTTTTGTACGCAGCTCTTGATTTTTGTGTGTGTGTGTGTGTGTGTTTTAAGGAAGTTGCAGTCCACAAGTAGTTTTTATTAAATAACTAAGAGTACAAACGCCTCCCCCTTCCCTATCTCCACACACAGGTGGCTGATCACAGTGTCAGACTTCCGGACGCGGAACCAGCTCCTGTGTTCGGGACTGACTTTGGGCGAAAACCACTTTGTACTGCGGCGCTGGGACGATTTGGTGATGGAGGACTATCGCATGCACCTCCGGAGGGCCCTCGCACGCCAGCGCCTGCTGGACACCCTTAGTGACAACTGGGACGGGAACCAGTTGGATGGGATATGAAGTCCTGGGAAGAGAACTGTCAGCAGCAGAGAGAAACACGCTGTTTGTCTGTGTATATTTTGCTTCTTTCCCCCTCACTATAGAGACTCCCCTTTGGTAGGATGGAGATCCAGCCAGCCAGCTACTCCTGCTGAGAGCAAATTTGGGAAGAGGGCACCCCCTGGAGGCAGTTTGCGGGACTTCCCCTCTCATATGTTGCCAGCACAGTACAGTGTTTCGTATAGGGACATGGGTGGTGCCGTGGTCTAAAGCACTGAGCCTCTTGGGCTTGCCAATCGGAAGGTCGGTGGTTCAAATCCCCGCGACAAAGTGAGCTCCCGTTGCTCTGTCCCAGCTCCTGCCATCCTAGCAGTTTGAAAGCACACCAGTGCAAGTAGATAAATAGGTACTGCTGTGGCGGGAAGATAAACAGCGTTTCCATTGGCTCTGGTTTCCATCACGGTGTCCCGTTGCACCAGAAGCGGTTTAGTCCTGCTGGCCACATGACCCAGAAAGCTGTCTGTGGACAAACGCTGGCTCCCTTGGCCTGAAAGCAATGCCACACATCCCATAGTCACCTTTGACTGGACTTAACCGTCCAGGGGTCCTTTCCTTTACTTTTCGCAGTGTTTCGTGTTTCATGTGCAAGGGCTCAAGCTGGCAGGCAAGCCATGCGTCTTGATCTGTAAGCCATCCTTTGTTTTTCATGCAGGCAACGTGGAGGTGATCTTTCAGGGATGAGCAGAAACGCTTCCCCTAATTAGTGGTTCATGCACGAGACTTCTAATCTCAGGGTCATTGGGCAAAAGATTCCTTCATTGCAGGGGTTGGACTGGATGATCATCATGGTCCCTTTTCAGTTCTATGATTCTATGTCTTGTAGGGCTTGGGGTTTGTAGTTTTAAGCCTTGGCATGGCCTTGTTCAGAGGTGAGCAGCTCTGGATCTCAGCTCCCATCTGCCTCAGCCAGCATGGCCAATAGTCAGGGATGATGGAGGCTGTATCCCAACATCTTCAGGGCACTACATGTTGACGACGCCTGGTTTGCTAGTCTTTAACTGGTAGGTTGGGATAAGTGCGTCATATGCAGACCTAAAGTGGGTCACACACAGGAAGCAGAATTTTTGTAGTTGTTGAGATTTTTTAAAGGGAAGTAGAAATCATGTGTGCATATGTATATAATATGTGCTATGAATGTATATAGGGCATTGGTGGGGAGGAAAGAAAGCATTAGGAGAGAAGAAGGAAGGAAAGATATATGAGAACAGAAAAGCGGGGATGAAAGAGGGTGAATAACAACAAATAAATGTGAGAGCGAAAGAAAGGGAGGTGAAAGGCAAAGAGGATGAGGAATGAGGAAAGAGTGAAAGAATTGTAGTTAGAAGGGACCCTTTGGGTCATCTGATCCAACCCCCTGCAATGCTGGAATCTGAACACACGGTTCCCCATCCAATTTAAAACCATATCAGACCCTGCTTAGCTTTGTAATGTGCTAGCAGTTTTACTGCTGCACCACATCTAGACTGGGCCACACCTATTACAGTATTGACTTCTTTTTTTGTATTCATATTTTATCGAAAGAATTTCAATTATAAAGCAATTGTGATATAGAGGGGACAAAAAACAAAAGAAAAATGAGAAAAGAACAAAAATCTCTGGCATACAGCGCTTGGAGGGTTGGCTAACAGGGAATGTGAAAAAAGGCTGGTCAGGCCTGCTTTAGCCAGTGTACTTAGGACTGCAACCTCAGTATGCATAAAGGATGGAGTACTCACAAAGCCACTTAATTAAGGCAGATGAGAAAAAAGGGAGAAAAGTCTTGATAGCACTTTGCTGCAGAAGCTAAATGAAACAGAACATAATATGAAGAGGAAGGAATGGAGGGGTTTTGTCGTTCTTACCTCAGGCCTTGTACAAAGCAGGGAGACATTCAATCAAACATACTAAGAAGAACCTCCCTCAGAACTACATAGCTGATCAGAGCAGATGTTACCTCGGTGAGGATCATGCCACTCTGACTGGTCACTAAGCAACACCTACCTACCTACTTACCTACCTGAACACACACCTTCCCAGTTAGCTGCCCTGGGCCAGAGATTACCCAGTGCAAGTATACATGAAATTGAATTGAGTCCTGAATTGTTGACTCTAATCCATTTCATAGGCCTTTTGCTGCTGGAGCAACCTTTGCCAGAAGGCCAAGAACAGGTAAGAGTCAGGAGCCTGTCTCTGAAACCTGGCAGTGCTTACAGTATCTTAATTTCAAACCTAGAACCAATACGAGGTGTTTGACACCAGAATCTAGAATAATAATATTTTCATGGTTTGGTGTTGTTGAACTGTTTTCCTGCTTTTGAAGCTGCACCACACCCACCCACCCAAAGTAGCCCCAGAATTGTTTTTAAAATGTTAATAATGAATAGCTTCCTTCTGGAGAAATGAGTATTTCTGACAGAGCCCAAAGCAGGAAGGCCACCAACCTAAACTGGTTCTATCAGGGCAGCTCTTCCGCTCCTGGCTCCAGTTTATCTCCAGGCCACGAATGCGGAAATGTTTGCGTACATTTCAACGACCATTTCCATTCGCTATAAGCAAGGGAGGCTTAATTCTTGGGAAGCGGCAAGTTTTTTTTTTATTGTGCTTCAACTTGCATTATCATATGCCTTTATGGTTCCTTCCAGAATAATGTGCAATCCACTTGGATGAAACTCTAAGGATCAATGTGCTGCAGTCATTTGTCTGTTTAAATCCTTTCATACATTTTCGGTGGGCTTTTTTTGTAGTATGAGCCAGGAGGAGCCTTTTCACCTGCCACCGAAACGATGATAGTCAGAAACCCCCGAGAAGAGGCAGAGTGGGTAATAACAGCCACAAGAGTGCTCCTGCACATGTGCAGAATGCACTCAGCCATCCGAAGGGCATTTCTGCAATGTGAACGGCAGTCACCGGCTTCTCGCTGTTGGCATGGTCAGCAGGTGCCAAGAGCAAGATTTTGCCTCTGAGGGACCAGTGGCAGAACATGTCTATCGCTGCCCTCAGCACCTTTTTGCTGCTGCTTAATGTCCTTATTTTATGCTATTTGGGGTCCCCCCCTCCATAGGTTGTAGGCAGCCCTGAGTGATGAAAACACATTTGGAATAATAATAATAATAATAATAATAATAATAATAATAATAATAATAATAATAATAATAATAATAATATTTTAAAAACTGTGGCACAAAGAGACTTTTCAGAGACGGGCAGCACGACCTAGGCATGTTTAATGTGAAGCGAGTCCTATTGAGTTCAGCGAGACTTCCAGGCAGGCTGACGGAAGGAGCCGCGACTACATTTCCCAGCATGCCTTTCAACTTAGGGGGGCGCTAGTAGGGGGCGAAGCGCCGTGTGCGCGTGGTGTTCTTTCTTTCTTTTCCTTTCTTTTCAAAAAGGAAGTATGTGGGGGGGGGGGATGAGGAAATACTCGCCGCTTGTTTCAGCCGTGGCTTAAAGCGGCGTGGTCGGACTACACTACCCAGCGTGCCTCGGGATAGGCGGACTACGCGACCCAGCATGCCCGGCGGGGTAGAAATAAAAGAACCGTCGCATATGCGCCGCAGTGCGTGGTGGGAAATGTAGTCCGCGCCGCGTGAGGGAAACTTAAAACCGCCGGTGGCTGTGGATAACCGTGGCGTTCTGACGCCGTTGCCTCCTCCTGAAACCTGACCGGGGGGGGGGGGTTAAGCCGTTGCCGTCCTTCTCCCGCTTCCTCTCTGAGGCGACGCCGGGGTAGGCACTGTGCGCGCTCGGAGGAAGGACGCAGGCCGCGGCTGTTCCCGCCAGATGTTTCTCAGGCCCGTCAGCTCTTGGGTCCCCAGACGTTGTTAAGTCTACAAAAATATGTAGCCAGTTGTTAGGGATGATGGAAATTGTAGTCCAATGACATGGGGGGTGAGGACCAAGGCTGGAGAACCCCGACTGTCGCGGCCTCGCCTTCCATATGTTTTTGGGCAACGGCTGCCCCCATCCAGTAGGCTGCAGAAAGAGCTTGTGAGTCTTTCTAAGCAGGGCAGGTGTTTCCCAAAGTTGAGTCTTCAGCTGGGTGTTGTTTTTTTTATTTCTACTACAACTCCCATCATCCTTAGCTAGCAGGACCAGTGGTCAAGGATGATGGGAATTGCAGTCCTCAAACAGCTGGAGACCCATGGTTGGGAACCCCTGGGTTAAGGTTTGGTTGAGTTGGGCAGGTGGTGAGAGGGACATGGACGGGATGGGTCATGGAGGGTATCTTAAGCAAGGGTCCTGCAAAATACGTAGTTAACAACACTGCCTCCCATCCCCAAAAGGCAAGGGATGGTTGGTTCTCCTTCCGTTGGGTTGCCTTATGTTCTCTTTTTCCCCAGGACGCACCCTCTTTTTTATGGGTAGAGCCACAGCAATCCATAGTTAAAAGCAGAAGTTGGCAAGCATGTAATTTTTTTGGCTCTTCGCAATACAGTACAGCAACCCTAGCTGTGAGTTCTGTGTTTGGTGTTGGCCTCACATTGAACTGGCCATGACTCAGTGCTGTGACACTCTCCTAGAGGTTCGGATGTGTGGTTTGCAGTGACAAAGCTTCATTTGGGGTGTACACCTTCAGCCCATGGGTACATGCATTTTTATAGTGTATCGTGCCCAAGGAAAGCATTGAGCTGGATGCGATTCAATGCCATTTCGTTGAGGACAGTCTCCTGGATGTGTGGGTCTATGGTTTGTGGTGGCCCAAAGCTTATTTTGGGGTGTACACCCCTGGTTCTTTATTCTTTTCTACATTTTTTCAATAAATAAGAGAAAGTGTCATTATCTACTTAAACATTATGTACCAAACAAAGCAACCTTTCAAACATTATTTTCTATTTCAGCCTAATCAGTTGTTTTGGCTAATATTATAGTTAAGATGTCCAGTACCCAATATACAATATCCAATTAAATTATATATCCAGTATCACAAGAAAACCTTTATGTTGTTAAAACATTTAAAAACTGTATTTTATTCAAGGAAGCGGTAAATTCCTACTCCTTACTTTCCCACATGTATTGGCTATTATAGTTGTGGATATGTACCCTTAACGGTGCTCAGGGAAAGTATTGGTCCAGGTGCATTTCAATGTTGTCTAATAGTGGACACTCTCCTAGAGGTGTGGAGGTATGATTTGGGTCACCCAAAACTTATTTTGTTATGTCCGTACACAGTTCCTTATTATTTTCTACATATTTTGGATATTATTGCCATGGGAGTGTCATGCTTGACAGTGTCCAAAAGAAGCATTGTGCTGGATATTTGATGTGTTCTTGTAGCAGATACTCTCTTGGAGGTGCAAATGCATGATTTGGGGTGGCACAAAGTTTTATGGTGTATACCCCGGTTCTTCTCTACACATTTGGTATGGTGCTATGTTTAACATTGTCCTGTGCCCAAAAGAAACATTTGGGTAGATGTGATTCAATGCCATCTTATAGAGAACACTCTCCTGGAGGTGTGGAGGTACAATTTGCGTTGGCCCAAAGCTCACTGTGGAGTGCATACCCCTAGCTTGTTTGTTATTGTCTGTTGTGAATGTTATGGGAACTTACGAATGTTGTGGAAACACAACAGTTTGGAGTAGTCAATTACTGTGAATCTTGAAAGGGACAGTCCCATACTCATGATGATATGGAGCATAGCAAAGCTGATTTTGAGGTTTATAGACATACAAATTTTAGTTTTTAAACAAATTTTCTGATTGCACTGTTTTGAACTGTCCTGTCAGTAAGAAACTGGGAACTAGTAATCAACTTCATCATAGCAGGGAATGAGGTTTTTCCTAGCAAGCTGAATGATGATTGGGAGTTTAATACCTAAAAAGGGCCACCTCCTTCCTTTAAAAAGTGTCAAACTAGATGTTTGCTTAATATGTAGGATGCAGATCCATGTCTTGCTCTCTCTGTGTGTGATTCTTGCAGGGAATCCAGAATGCAGGAGAGCTATCTCTCCTCTCCTCCACCACCATTGGAAGAGATTCTACAGAAACGCAATAGCCCAGTTGGGATGGATCGGATTGGAAGGGATAATTTTCCTTATGGGTTGCTTCCTTTTTCTTTAGGGATCCCTCCAAAATAGAATTACAGAAAGCTTTATCCCAGTCTGGCTGAACTATCTGACACACCCTAGTCTCTTTAGTTGCTTTGGAAGTATTTGAGCCCTACTGCCAAGGACTCATTCCTTCAGCTTCAGGAGAAAATAAACGAAATGAGCTTTGGATTTACTCTCCCCTAAGACCAGATGATACTCAAATTCACAGTAATTTGTGATCTATGTTTAGAACACAAAGGGAAAGCTTTACCAACCGTGCAGTTTGCACATGGAGATGATTTTAATACAACATTCCTTTTATAAAGGAAGAACAAACTCTGGAGCAGTATGCTATGTGTTAAAAAAACCTCTAGTTTGGCCCTATGATTTCTGCCATACCATAGGAATCTTGATTTCATACAGCAGAAGGGATTAATTTGGGTATGGTATTTCAGGTATGTAGCAGGAGGTTAGGAGCAAGGGAAATACAACTGCTTCTTGAGTTTCCTTAGTGTTCTTCATTCAGGTTCAGGACGTTATCCAGCTCATAAATGGAGTGGGTGGATTTTCTTATTAACTCAGGTTTTACAGAAAGACACCCCAGTAATATTTTATGTGGCTTCGAGTCACCTTGCTTGCAGGAATTTTTCTTATGCGGTGTGTTCTTCTCTGCAGTTTTGTTAGGACGTGCCCCTTACTCAGTTCAGAGGGATGGTGGATTAGACCCCTAAGCCTGCCTCAGAGGGCATGACCCCAGTCTGATCCCATTGGCTGTGCAGAGACACTTGTTGGGGAATCAGGCTCCCTGATCGTTAGTGCAGCCCTGTAGTCTCCATTGATGCGAAGTGAGGCCAGAGACTTGCTAGTAAATGTCTGCCAAATGACATTTCTATGCAGACATTCTCTCAAGTGTGGCCAGTTGGGGTGGAGAATGTTATTATGAATAATAGTTCCCCCCCCCTACCCATCCTCGCAAGTTGCTCACAGTATATGCGGCTCTGTCCCTGAACCAATTTTATCCTCACAACAATCCTGTGAGGTAGGTTAGGCTGCGTGTAAACCACCCAGAGAACTTGCTGTGGCACCTGACAGAAAAGAGATGGCTTGCTTGGTCTCTTTCCAGACATTGGGTTGTAGCCAACTGCCTGCTATATTCAAAGCAGAACCATTGAAATCAATGAGCATGATCTCAGTGGGTCTACTCTTGAAGTGTGACTTACTTGGATAGAGCCCAGTGTCTTTGGTTTCCTTTGCTACTCCCATACATAGATCTACTTCACTCTTGCCTCTGTTCTCTTGCCTCCTGGCTCCTCTTCTTATAAAGGAAGTTTTGTTGTATGGATAGTTGCTAAATAGTCTATAGCTGCACAGCAGGACCTGGAACTGCTATCCTGTTCATCTTCTTTTGCCTGCATCCACTCCAGATATGTAGTGTTATGTCAGGACGATTATAAGAGGGAGCTGAGGGGCATAGCACTAGTTGCCTGCCTGCTCCTACCTTCCTGAGTCCCCAAATTTTATTTTTTTTCAAGAGAATGTTTTCAGAATTGTTATTATTCCTGCATACTCCCACAATACTAGTCTAGAACAGAATGGTGTAAGGTCAGGCAGCGCCTCAAATGTCTGTTGAGCGATACAGACATTTCTTGCATGCCACTGTTGGAAATCACAGGCTAATCAAGAGGGGCTATTGGTCTTACCAGCAAGGGAAATCTTTTGTTCTGTTCGTTTCCCTCATTTACAGGCCTCAACAGCCCAAGTCCCAGGAGCTGCTGTCTGGTATATTCATGGGATCAGGTATGAATACTGAATCTGACGCAACAGAGCTGATGGAGTTTGTCTCCTGCTCCTGATTTACCTCTTGTGGCCATTTGCACATCATTGGTTATTCATTAGTTCATTATCTGCCTACCCCCATCCACTCATAATTCTTCCTCATTGGTGTTTAAGGCAATATATTCCCTGATAATCTTCCATCCAAGAACTGACAAAGCCCAGGCCAGCTTGGCTTCAGCATGTCTGCTTCATTTTGTGCCATTAAACCATGCCCCTGGACATTATTGAAGGGTCTAGCAATGGACTACATAGCTGGACTACAGCAGGAATGAGCAACCTGATGACCTTGAGGTGCTGTTGGACTACAGCTCCCATCATCTGTGACCATTGGCCATGCTAGTTGAAACTCATGGGAGTCCAATTACATCTAAAAGGCCACTGGTTCCCCAGTGGCCTTTTAGATGTAATTGGACTCCCATGAGTTTCAACTAGCATGGCCAATGGTCACAGATGATGTAATTTTTTTTAGCTGGTTTGACTTCCTAGTGCAAGAGCTTTTTTTAAAAAAAAGTGAGGTGAAACCAGCCTAGTGTGGAGATGCATCACAGGAAATTACTCGTGTCGTGAAAAGGCCTCAGATACATCTGAGCTCAGTTAGTGTTTGATTGGCTAGACTTTTGCAAAAATAGCCCTGCAGTGATTGAGAATGGTAGGCAAAGGGCTGTATCTGTGACTTTGCAAGGAATAAACACTAGCTCAACACCTTTTCATCAGTATGATTTCCTAGGATGTTGGTGTCTTTCACCCCCCCCCCCCCAGATAATCAGCTTGGAAAACTAAAGCAGATTCTTACTGTCAGTTTTGCCTCCTGCCTGGTAAAACTCCACCAGGTTTAGCAGTAACTTGGCAAGCCGTATACCTTTTGTTTATCGGAAAACATTGCATATGGCTAAGTTATAGCCTTGCTTCTTCCTCTTTCTCTCACATAAACAGATGCAAAAACACCTGGGGCCCCCCTCTGTATCCCATAGAGTTTATATTTGCAAATAAAATCAGTAAATTACATTAGTTGCTCTGCACAGGCATTGGAGGCAGAGACAGGGCCTCTGGCCCAGGACAAGAGGTTTGGTAGAGGAAGGTAAAAAGGGAGTGTGAGAGAGAGAGCGTGAGTGATTTAGTCTGTCCTGCCTGGATGCCATAGGATGGGCTTAGTCAGCACAGGATCAATTACATTCATCTTGGAGATTCTGCTCTCAGGGTGAGGTTTCCTAGAGGTACAGTTTCTTCGTGGGGTGAGAGGAGGGCTGAGAATCCTGGGTTGAGGAACCGCTCTAGGGGTGGGAGTGCAGATGGTGCAAAGAGCCATTTTCTCTAGCAAAGGGAAAAATAAATAAATAAAGTGGCTGGGTTCTAGAGCAGAGACCTAGAACCCTGGCACTCTAGAGCATGTAGCCAAGAAAAGGTTCTAGAATGGCAGGAGCCAATTCTCCCAGCACAAGAACCAGATAAGACCCTCAAGCGAGTAATTCGGATCCACCCAGTTGGGCTTTGTGGGATGAGGTGGGAAGTGAAGGCCTATTGGGACCAAGCTGGGCCCTTAGAGAAGAAACTCTATGCCAGGCTTGAGGATGAGATGGGAAGTCAGGAACTGAGTAGGAATCTTGAGAGATGGAGAAACCACACCTCTTGGCTCAGGAGCCAATCTGGGTCATTGCAAAGGTGCAGTTGTTAACAACTGGGATTTCTGGGCTCTCTCCAAGAAAAATGTGGGTGGAGGGGGGTGAGATGAAAGAGGGGGAAGTCTATTATACATCACACCTGGGTGCTACAAGGCCAGGTGTGGAGGGCAATTATAAACTTGGTGACTCACACCAGAGGAGAGGATTAAATGGGGTGGAGGGGAGTGTACCAACCTCCTTCCCTGTAGCCCCTGTCCCCCACCCAGCAACCACAAAAATCAAAACACAACCCAGTGTCAAATGCAGGCATTACCACCCCTTTCCCCCTCCCCTCCCCCTCCCCAATAATCATTCCCAGGGAACAGATCCCTGAATCACAAAGTCAACATTACATATTTCATTTCAGTACATTAAGGCAAGAGGATTCAATGCTGCGGTTCTCAACCCTTCTAGGACCAGTACACCCTCAGACAACCCAGTTTAATGCTGGGAAATTTATAATCCCTTCTTGGAGAACCCAGGAGTCCTGCCTCTGCCTCTGCCTCCACCCATTCAGCCCAAGTGTCTTTTTGAAGAACTCAGGATTCCCTGGGTGACTCCTAAATCCCCTTTCATCCCATATGCATTAGATCCCACTTTCTGCCCAAATATGAGGACTAGATCTTTAGCTAAAAGCAATATCTTATCCAAATTTTGACTAAGTAGATGCTCACTCTTTCTAGAAATCTGAGGAACCCTGTCTTCCGCAGCCTTCCGGAGTTTCTGTCCTGCTTGCTTCATTCCTCTTAAATCACACACTTCTCCCCAAGCTTGGGGTCTTTCCTCTTCCCTTGCAGCGGTATGGAAACAGCAGTAGTGTAAGTGGGGGAGGGAGTACAGAGCATAATGCGCTCTTGCCAAAGGCTCCACTATGGAGAAGGCCCAGCGGGAAGACGGGCACTAACCTGGGCACTGCCTGCCCTTTCCTCTCCACAATCCAACAGAGAATTTCTTGGGGATCAAAGTTGGGGTCTCCTGTGCACAAGAACTGCTAGTTAATGGCTCTGAGAAATAGGACCCCCCAATTAATTATTCTCCCAAAGTAGGCCATTATACCTCCAATCATACAATCTATAACTGTTACCTTTCCAAGCCCCCCTCCCCAAAATTACATATGCAGCGTTGACTGTTCCTCCTGTTCCATCTCCTAGGCATCATTTCCCTATGAGGTCACCCATGCCTCTTTTAAAGAACCCAGGAGAACTGGTCCAGTTCCCCTACCATGATAAATCATTGAAGCCCCCATTTCCCCCTCCTAGAGCACCCAAGAGTCCTGGCTCCAGATCCTTCTCCCCATAACTGTTCTCTTTCTCCCTACCCACCCCCCTTAATCAAGTAGCTGTAGTTCCCCCACTTACCCAGAGCTGGGACACGAATCTATGAGGGCCGCCCACGTGAGGAGCTGAGAACGGCAGCACAGATACCCCCCTCCCACCCATAATTGGAGAGGAGACCGTGTTTCCTGCCTCCCCGCAACATCATCATTATGGAAGACATTCTAAAGTTTTGTTTGTTTCGTTTCGCTCCCTTGTTGGGGTCTGTGGACAGGAGGTGCCAGTGCGGCCAGTCCGACGAGACGAGACAAGAGCCCTTTTTTAAAAGAAAAGAAAAGATGGCCGCTCAACCAGCAGCACTCAGGTGCAGCGTCGGCGGCAGGTGTCAATTATCCACACAGTGAGGGGGAGGGCATTTTGCCACGTGGCACTACAGTGTGGCCTCGGTGACTCTTGGGGCGCAGTGGGGCAAACGACAGCCACGAGTCTGGAGCTGGGGTGGGGGCAGGGCGAGGCCACATGGTATGGAGTTGTGGCTTTGCAGGCACAGTGGGAATCGCCGCATGGCATCGCGTTGGGACGTGGCAGCGACAGAAAGGGACACCACAAGGCGGCTGGGCAGGAGTGATGTGGCGAGAGGCACCCTGAGAGGGA
This sequence comes from Podarcis bocagei, assembly GCF_964188305.1. Taxonomy (NCBI): domain Eukaryota; kingdom Metazoa; phylum Chordata; class Lepidosauria; order Squamata; family Lacertidae; genus Podarcis; species Podarcis bocagei. Next base: position 18,314,989 of record NC_138138.1, on the reverse strand, counting down.
GGCACACACAAAGCCACGTGGCACAGAGCCATGGCACCGGGTTAACCCAGCTATGCAAATGGGGCGAAGGTGTGCGACTCCGCTCAAAACATCCAGTGGCCCGCTTGCCCAACATCAGCTGGCAAAAGTTGCTGCCCAAGCTCAAAAATCCCTCATGCCTATTTAAGTCCTTAATTGTTCCACCCTAGTGGCTAGCCTCTTGTATCCAAATGGCTGCCGGTACCCTTCTCTCGTCCCTCTGTGGCCTAGTTGTTCCTACTTGGCTGCCTCTGCCTCTGTTCCTTCCAGCAATTTCGGCTGCCTCCCTAGACCTCTTGAGGTTCTGCACCTGCCTCTTCCTTAGGCTGCAGGCAGCCACCTTGAAAACCCTGCCTATGCGGACCTCCTAAATCCCCTTCGCATGCTAGACTGGGGGCATTAGAGCACTCGCCGAGAACACAGCTTCTGCAACAGGAGCTCCTTCTTAGAGGCTATGACCACTGGCAGTCTCGGCTGAGTCTTTTGAGAAACGGCACTTTGCCCGCCCTACTTTTCTCCCAACCATGAGGGCTAGAAATCCACCTTCTTTTAATAAAAGCAAAAGCTGAAACTTCTTAAGGTTCTGTGAATATCCTGGCTGCCCACGTAAACGTTTATTTGCCTGGGGCCTACCACCAGTTGGGTTTTTTCTTTTTTTGCATGCCTGGGTTAATCTTGTGGTCATGAAGGGAAAAGGGTACATTGCTGGCCTTGATGGGATGTCGGATGCACAAGGTTTACCCTACGTCATGGAGTTATGGGCACATGTGTGATGGGAGCCACGTAGTACAGAAACGTGGCGTGGCTCAGACAAGCAGCGTGCTACGCCACATGGTTAACGGTCGTGGGAAGGACTTAGCTGTATGGCACAGAACTACGGTTTCAGAGGAGCAGGAGTGGGGCGGTCAGCTGCATGGCACAGTTGTGGCGGGGGTGTCGGTGGCCAGCTGTCGATTTTAAGAGTCACAGCACAGGTGAAGTGGTAAAATGGGGCCAGCCACAAGGCTTACAGTCATCGTACAAATTCCCCCGCACACTTTTCCCCACAGCTCGTAATCCCTGACGTGGAGATTGAGAGGGGAGGAGTCAAGGAGTCGTCTCCCGCCCCCCGCTCTTGGACGGAGCATCACTCTGAGGATCCCAGCAATGAGCAGCAGCAAGAGCAACCCCTCCCTGGCCTGTGTCTTGGGGGGGGGGGAAGCAGTCCGTGCACTGGGTCCCGGTGTCCAAATGGCTGCAATGGGGAGAGCAAGTTATGGAGCACCCCCTTGTAACGCTGGGCTCTTGTTTCTTTGGCAGCTGAGCATTGGGGGAGGGGAAGGGGGATGCTCCATCCACAGCACAGATATGGTCAGTATCCGAGACCTCTCGCCCCTTGGAATCGGTGCAGGAGCACATGGCGCCGAAGGAGAGAGCACAAGAGACCCAGAGTGGGAGCACCTACCCACACCCTACTTTTATGTCGCTTTGTCTTCCCTGTTCCAGCCCCTCAATCTTGGCTACCCATCCGGAGCTGGAATTCCTGGTTGCCACAGATACCCCTCTGGCAGAAGAACGTTAAGAGAGACTCCCAACTTCTATGGGAAATTGTCTTGTTATCTTCCCCGTTCTGGAAGTGCAGAAATACGCAATACATTTCCAAATGGAGGCGGCGTGGAAATAGCTTTTGAAATGAGGACAAAATGAAGCTTGTTGTTGAATATGCAAGGTGTGAGCTGGAGCACAACAGCACGCATGTATATGGGGACCACACTACAACTTGCGAATAAGCTGTTTTGCAGACTATTAAAGCCAGGGTTGTGTGTACTCTGTGGTATAAATGGAGTGAGACTTGTTTGCTTTTGCATCACCAGTGTGAATTCAGGGTGTGATATGAATTCACTCATCTGGTATGACCAATGAGATGCAGCTCTACATCAGCTTAACAACATCAGGTGTCTCATAAGAGTGTATAAAGCAGGCTTGGAATTAGCAACTTGTCTGATCACTGACGGGGGACTATTCACTGCTTCCAGGTGATATACCACAAAGCTTTTGTAAACAGGAACAGATCTGGGTTCTTCTGAAAAGGTTGTTGATGCACCATGGATGATTAAAAATAAGGATGGATGAGCTAAATCTTGCTCTGGAAGACTACACAGAAGTGAACCAACACCACACATCAAAGTGCACTTAGTTTCAGAGGATGGTTTTACAAATACAGCATATACTGTCTTTGCAGCGAAGAGATCACACGTAGGTTTAAACTTATGGGAATGGGGCTGAACCCTACATACAGCATCTTGTGTCTGGCCATGTGGCACAACCCATCCTCTTCTGCCCAAATGCAGGCTCAAACCACTCATCAGTTCTAGATCATACAAGCCTGACAACAATGGCCTTTGACTGGAGAGCAGGTTCCTTCATAGAATGGGGTCTGCGGAATAAATGGACCCAATGTTGGTTTTCTGATAGGATTACTGAAACTCAGCCAAATAAGAGACTATAAGGTCAAAATTATTTTTGACTATGTTTGCATAAACGCATACACCTTTATGCAGCTGTTCTGCCATTCAGATGCACCTCACCCGGTTCTCTTTGTGATAAGCCCTGTGGGTGCTACAGTGCTGAATTTATGACAAAAGGGTGGTAAGAGCCACAGGCAATCTCAGATCACAAACCACACCAAGACTCACAAAATGATCCCTGTTCATATTGGAATGACTGATGTTTCCTCATGGCTGGTCCCATGCTGCTGGAATTACATGGGACAGGCAGTTGATACTTCCTGCGCCAGCTATTTCTCCTTCCCTCCCAATCCAAGTTGCCAATACTGTTGTGTAATAACCCTGTAACATTATTGGCTCCAGCTAATTTTAGCTTTTGAACACTACAAGCCTGATGTGGGATCCAGCCACTGGAAAGAGGCAATACCACACACAGTTCTAATGGTAGGCTTGATTTGTTGAGCAGTGTGTGCCTGGCAAGTCACCCACACCACAGCTTTGCCACTGAGCCACAGCTCAGCAGCAGCAGAACAGACCTCTTGCCTTACTAAAAGGACCACGAGGCTCACCCACAGCAGGCAGTAGTGCAGGGCAGCTGCATGCTCGGGTTAAGAGTCCGGGATGGGTCTGTATGCTTTACTCAAGCATGTTGTTCAGTTGCACCTGCATGCTGAGATCTCAGCTTCCACTTCAAAAAGAGACAGCAAGTTTCTAGTTTTATGACTGTGGAAAGACGACTAAATGGGCAGTGTTTAACAAACGCCCCAAAGATGGGGTCTGGGGAGGAAGAAAGCAGCTCAGGGAGATTCCTAATGAGTTTGTGGGATCTGGGCCCTCTTCTTCAACAGCCAACACATAATTAATTTTGCAAAGTAAGCATATATGCAAATTTACTTTTCTCAGAGGTTCTTTTTTTATATAAAAGGCAGAGTACATAACAACCCTGGTACTGTGAAGATGCACAGGGCAAGCTGTTACATGGTTAGATGAACTGATGTGCAAACAGCTGCAAAGTAAGAACAATCAGCAGCATGGAGGATGAAATATAGATATCTATCTTCTCTATCTATATTTACATGCAGGCAGGCATGGGCTGCTGGACAGCTGACGCCATCCATTCGAGGCAGCGAAGGTGATGAAGCAAGCTGCAACGCCGATGGAGCACTGAAGGGCGAGTGCATGTAAGCAGATTCGCACACTCAAAACGCACACACTTATATATAGCTTGGAAAGCGATGCTCTGCAAGTGAAGTGTCCGTATGCTGTGTTGGCGGCAGCTGTTGGATGAGTGAAATGGGCAAACTGCTACATGGCATCGCAGAGGAGGAAAGTGCACACCCCTGAGGGTGCCCAGGCAAGCTTTGGTGAGCTTCTCCAAGTATCTCTCTGCCAGGGGGGGATCCCCACCCTCACCCGCAGGGTCTCTCCTCGCAGCTTCCCCTGTGCCTAGCCCCACAGCTGCAACCCTTCCACTCCCCACTTCTCCCCACTGGTGGAGGTCCATTGTACATTCAGGCGAGAGGCTCCCCAGGGCAGGGTGGTTTCCCCCATCACCTCTCCAGAAAAAACTTGAGGGCACGGGCAATGTTCATGCGGTGCCCGACTCGCGTCACGCCCAGGTCAATGAAATCTTCCTTGGTGAGGGACGGCAGGTGAGAGCCGTCGATTTCGTTGTCCAGGAACCGATCGCGGTGCTCGCCCAGCTTCAGGTACTCCAGCCAGTCGGCCACGTCGTACTTGGTCCAGAAAGGCAGTGGCTTGGAGCCGAACGGCTTGTCCGTGGCCGGTGGCAGGAAGTGGGTGGGAGACAAAGAGCGGCTGCCCGAGGGGAAGCCGGGGAAAGGGTGCTCGCCCCCGGAAGTGGGCGAGCCGCGGAGATCGAAGACGCCGGTGTATATGGGCACAGAAGGCAGGATAGGGAGGGAGGACGGCCTGGGGGCAGGGCTAATCTTGTGCTCACTGGGCAGGGCAGCTGGACTCGGGGCGCGCCGCAGGGCCGGGCGGATGTCAAACTCCACGCTTTTGGGGTGCTTGCCCTGGGGGGACTTAGGCCAGTTATGGAAAAGGCTGCTTACGGGCTTGGAGGAAATCAGTGATGGGGACGTCTCATCTGGGAGCCTGCAGGGAAGGAGACAAGGAACAAGAGACAGTTAGCCAGAAGAAAGCATGAGCTGGAGTAGAAGACTGGCTTCCCTGCAGCCCTGACTATGATAGAGATGTGGAACCTGTGACCCTGTTGGGGCTCCCAACTCCCATCAGTCCCAGCCTGCTTGATCAACAGTCAAGGATGATGGGACCCAACCAGTGCTGTAGATTCAACTCATTGCAAAGGTCCACTTTCCCTACCCTTGGTGTATGAAATCACTTGCTGGCATACATCTCAGTAGCTGGACTTCAGCAGAAAACTATACACTTCCAGTCGCACACATGCAATGATCAGGCACAAGAATCCTTTTTTGGAAATCCAACAAACCCAAAGCACATGTGGGATGTTGCAATCTGGAATGAAAGTTTGGGGGGAGGGGATGCTCCTTTCTTGCCCTGAGGGTTGTTTTTCTTATAGAACTCCCTCCCTCCACACAGCTTGTTGTCCCCATGGGTAAAAAGTTCAGTGAGGCAGAAGTTTATAAGAAAACCAGCCTGCAGGGAAAATAAGCTTCAAAACTCTCTCTCTCTCTCTCCTCACTGCTGTTTTAGATATATATATATATTTAAAAACTCACAAATATCTGGAGGAAGATATTAAAGTGACTGAGCACTGATTTGCAGGAACGCTGCCAACGAAGGACAAAACCACATGAGACAGCAAACTCCTCATATAAATGAAGCTATGCTGGTCTTTCTCAAATTACCTTTGAAGATGGAGAACTAGAAGGTTGCAGTAAGGAGAATCCACATTACCATATCCAGGATGGAGACCATTTCCATGTGGCAGCTCTCTCCACACCTAGATGGCTTCCACACCTGGATCCTCTTGCCAGCGTCAAGAGGTTGCTGGCAGTAGGTGTAGAGAAGGGAGGATCCATGGTGCAAGCTGTGCTAGATATGGAGCAATGCTCCAAAGAAAATGCAGCTATGCTGTAACGTCTGCTTGGTGATCATGAAGCTGGTAGAAGTTCCTCAACAGTGGAACAGGAATGGTCTGACATAAGGCACATTTCCATCCCTGACCATGACACATTCATTCAAAAGGAGAAGCTCGCTTGCACTGTCTGCTGCCATTTCCATCCTCCCCACATTTGTTTGGTTGGCATAACAGTGGGCCACAACACACATAGGGAAATTCCCGCAACCAAACAGGAGCACATGGTGGAAAAAAACAAAATTTAGACATCAGCAAGTGTAAAAATAGACCTGGTGGTTGGGAGTTTTTAAAAAACAAAACTTCCGCCAGGGTTGCCTTGACAATCGGAGAGGTAACTCCATGAAGCCTAAATGTATCTACTAAAACTCCATTCTGAAAGTCAGGAGGCTTGGCCTCCTCCAAGTGTAGGTTACTTGTGGTCTTCTAGGGACTCCAACTCTCATCAGCCCTTGCCAGCATTGTTCTGATCTATTGCTACAAAGTGGGTTTTCCCTTGGAAAGGAGCAAGGCGAAAACTGCTCAGACCCTTGCCTCAAAAATGAGGGTCAAGCAGAAAACCACGTCAATCCATGCTTTCTAGACACAGCACAAGTGGAAACGTGGACAAGCCCTGAGTCTTCATCAAAAATTGGCCTTGACTGAATTGACTCTCATGGAGCAACTTGGGCTTCAGATTTTTCTTTTGGGAAGAAAAGAATCAGAATAGCACCTCCCTGAATGTATTCATTACCATTTTTAAAAAGCACACACAACAGGATTTTGGGAATGAATGAAAATCCTTCCAAGTTCAGTCATCCCCCTATGATATTCACAGAGCGACAAAGAGGCCTGTGTGCAATCAGAAAGGCATTGCAACTTGAGCACTCAAGTTAACTTGGGTCACACAGGGCTTGAGGCCCTGCTTCATAATGACCAAGAAAAGGAAAGCAACTTGATAAGGAAAACAGGCTCCTTCTCTGAGGTATGCACCGTCAATGGAACTCAATAGGGGGAGCCCTATGGAACTTTTTCCAGTCTATCTTCAATACTGGGAAGAAAAAGTGCACTGAGCTGGCAATTGAGGGAGCCACAGCAAGCCTGCCTCACACTAGGGAAGTGGATGGATCAAGCAGAACGGAACTGCCTTGTGGGAAGAAGATATGCTTACTAGAGTAGCCTCTGAAGGAAGAATTCATTCCACTCCAATGAATTCAGGAATGGTTCTCTTCTCCCAGAAGTCATCTGTTTCCCTACTTCCATTCCAGAGCATTTTGTACCATACCATACCCCTCACTCCACCTTCCCATAGTGCTCAGAAGTTATGGCTCTTCTGATATAACCCAATACAGCATCTGATGTTTTGGACTACAGTGCCTATCATCTTGGCTGAGCCTGATAGGAGTTGTAGTTCAAAATGTCTGGAGGACACCAGGTTGGAAATGGCTGCATTAGACTACGCATCCCACTGCTTTTCTTCCCGCCACCCCATTTAAAATACCTAGGACCCCTCCTCTGAAATAAAGACTGCCAACCCATCCCACAAAAGACACAGGAGTCCTAACTGTCAGCCGATCTTTCCTACCCATTCAAAGACAAGCAGCTTTGATTATGCGTGTTGGGTGCAAGATCCCAACTTTTCTCTTTCCCAACTCCACGGCATCGGAGGAACGGCAAGTGAATTCTCCCAGCGCAGATGTGTGACCGCAGATGAATGACAGAATGGAGCAAATAAAACTCAGCAATGCGACTGCGTTGGATGGAGAGTGCTGTGGACCCACAATGCCTATGCCTCTCCGCAAGTGTGTGCATATGGAAGCACAAGTGCTTGTGCAAGTGCCAGCAGCCTGAGGGTGAACCCGGTCCACTTCAGTGGTGCAAAGAGAGGAGCAGGTGGCTACAGGAAAGTAACCTCGGCTAGGAAGGAGAAGACCCTGGCATGGAAGATTCCATGGCACAAAAGCTGAGCAAGGATGTGTGTGCGGAGCCCCCGGATGTGGAACCAGCAGCCTTGCAGATGTTGTTGCACTCTAGCTCCCATCAGCCCCAGCCAAGCAGGGTGAATAATCAGGGATGATGTGAGCTCAAGTGGAGTGCCACAGGTTCCTTGTCCCTGGTGTAGGGCCAACAAACAACTTGGGACTGGAGTGTTGTAAGGGACAGCTTTGTCCCATATGTTCCTGCCTGGCAACTGTGGTTCGCAGATGGGACAGTGCTGAGGGCACCATTTGCCCCAGAGGTGTGTTCAGCTTGTATGAGAAACTGGGCTTTTAGCACTGCAGCTCTCTGGAATTGATTTCCAGCCAAAATTAGGTGCCCAGTGTCACAATGAGTAGGTGCCTACTTTCCCTGAGTACTGACCTAGTCACGGAACAACTGTACATCCGAAGAAATTATTTTATTGCTTTTTAAAAGAATTTGCAAAGTTTCTTACTGCTTTTAAGCCTGCTGCAATGATTTCATTGTTTTTGAACTTGTGTTTGCAGTGTTTTATTCTGTTGTTATCTTGTAGACTGCTTCAATGGCTTTATGTTATAAAGCAGTCTATAGATTTGTTAATAATAATAATGATGATGATAATAATAATAATAATAATAATAATAATAATAATAATAATAATAATAATGCAGAAGAGGAGACAACTAAACCACAGATTTCCTGGGTATAAAGGTAAAATGCCCCCTTTCTGCCTTCCAGAGAGCTCTTCCAGATGTAACCTGCTAGTGTCAGTGGTCTTCAGATCGTGTTCCAGGGAATCTGATGGTTTTCTCAATGGAAATGCCAATCATGGTGGACAAGCTTCTCTTAGGGCTGATCCAGACTCTATTTTGTTCCATGCCTTCCAGGCACAGGGCCACACTTTAAAGCTTCATGTCTGGGTTTTGTTTTTGTCAAAGCGCCTTTCCTGGGAAAACCCATGTTCTCCCACTGAGTTGGAGCAAACATCAACCCACAGAAAACCCAATGGCCGTTTGCTCCGATTCAGCAGTAAAAGATGAGTTTTCCCAGGAAAAAGCACTAGGACAAAAAAACCCCCAATAATGCTCAGACACAGCTTTAAATCCTGGACCTGTGCCTAGGAATCCGGCACTAAAGGCAGTCTAGATTAGCCCTTAGTGACAGCTTGTCCCTCATTACCAATCTTTCTCTGCAACACAAAACTGTAGCAAAGTCCTGGTTGCAATTTAGAGCATATTCTTAAGTCATCTGACTTTATTTTTTTAAAAAAGAAAAGCCTAAAAGGAGAGGTGTATGTCTGGAATTTGACTGGGAGAGGGGTGCTGGGGGAGTTTCCCTCTCACGCCATTTCCCCCAACCAAATCCTTTCCTGCCTTTGGCTATTAGCCTTGCTTTGAGAGAGGCGTGCGGAAGGAAAACAGCATGTTCAACAGAGACACCTGCCTCCAGTAGGGCTAAGCGCAACTTTGGGGGAAGAAAGGAATTTTGGAAAACAGCATGGGGAGAATTTCACCCTGCCCCAGTGCTGTTGCACCAAGTTGGAAAGCCATTCCCAGACCTGCTGGGTCACAGGAAGTTTGTCCCTTGTTTAGTGGGGAGCAGGGACCAGCCTCCCCAGAGTGTAAACTCAGTGCACACTAGGATGCAAGGCTCTGCAAGGCAAGTGCTGCACAGCAAACACAAAGGGGATCTTCAGCAGAAAGGATCCCCCCACAAAACGAAATGTGAATGCTGCACAAAGAACACAGGAACACAGAATGCTGCCTTATACCAGGTCAGATCACTGGGTCCATGCTGTCTACACTGACTGGCAGAGGTTCTTTGGGGTTTCAAAAAGAAAGATTGGAGAGGTTGGGGATTGGACATGGGGTCTTTGCATGAAAAACAGATGGTCTACCACTGAACTACAGGCCTCCATATCCAAATGGGAAATCTTACTCCTCTATGCATTTACACACACCATTTGGGTCTCCAGTGCAGGCCCACAAGGCAAACGCAGCCTACCACCCATGCATGGTGGCCATTCAAGACCAAGACTGCCAATTTTTGCTGCCCGTCTGCAGTGTAATATGATCAAGGGGTTGTCACCAAGCAAGCCAAAATGATGAGCTCTATTCAGCAGGGTGGGTCAACATGTTGTGGGCTAGTCAAAAAGGGCTGTTTCTTGATCCCTGCCACAATGTGCTGTGAAACCCAATGGCTTGGTGACTTTCAAAATATTTGCATCTGTTTCTGATCCTTTAGGAGCAAATGTTGGACATTAGAGGAAGAGTCTTACCCATTATTGGCTTGAAGAGACCTTTGCCTGAACATATGAGTACAGTACAAGACAAAGGTATATACTTTGTGCGTGCAAGATGCGCACACATGCCAAGAGACCCTAAATACATGTGTATGCTTCTATAGTCATGCTGCTGGTTTGGATGGTCTCCTTGGATGTCTAAGGAGGAGCTGGGCCTGTGTTCTGAGTGCACGCAAAAAGCAGCTGGGATGGTCTGTGCGCACACACACAAAGAACTGCAAGCCAGTGGTACAGTAAATATATGCACCATGCATACCCGCTGAACAAGACGGGCGAAGCGCTCCATAGAAGAGCACATACCCTTGCCCTGTGCCTGCCAGCACACCAAACGATGTAATGGTGGTAGAAAAAAGGAAAAAATAAAAATCATAAAAAAGCAAGCATCGACGGGAGAATGAGAAAAGGAGACAAACCCAACTGAAACACGAGATGCGGCATGCACGGGGCTGGCTTCCTGCTTCCTGTTCCTCCTCCTCCTGCTCCAGTCGCCTAGTACCTTTGCCTCTGCAAGGAGCTGGGCCTCTCTGAACCGAAAGAAGCCACCGAGTCGGGCGGACGTGACCACGACACCCCGCCCATTTGCTGCAGCTTGGTGCTCAGCTCGCTGATGATGCTGGCCTTCATGGTGGACATGGGGGAGGCCTTGGGTTCCTCCCATGGCAGCGTCGGGGATTTCCGCTGCAGCTCCTTGCCCGGCTCGGCAGCGGCCGGCTGCTGGTGGTAGGGCGGAGCGGGCGTGAGGGCAAACATGTTCTCAGTACATGCAGAAACCGAGATGGTGGAGCTGGTGGGGGTTGCCACCGGCAAGCGACCGGGGAATGGCCGCGAGCGGAGCTTGGTCTGCAGGGGGCTCTTCTCTGTGCTGCCTCCGCCACCACCGCTGCTGCTGCTGCCTCCTCCGCTGCCGCTGCTTCCCCCAAAAGCCTGCCCGTCCAAATAGGTGATGTAGGTGTCCAAGAGTTCGGTGCCTTCCCCAGACATGCTGGACAGAGTCGAAACGCTGCTGATGGTCTCCAGGTGGTGGTCGCTGCTGCTGCGGCTGTCCACCTCCTCGATCCCCGAGTCCGTCACGGCTTCGGGGGCCTCGGCAGGAGGGATGGCGATGGAGGACACGACGGAAGAGAAGTTGACGTGAGGGGCTTCCTTGGTTTCCGCTGTGCCGGCTTGGGTCAGGGTGGCCACCTCACTGTCATAGGATGTCAAGCTGGATGCCGTGGAGTCCAAGGCGGCTGGAGCAGGGGGCGCGGCCGGAGGGGTCATTGCAGCAGGGACTTCGTTGGTGGCTTTGGGGGGCGACTCGGGCTTGTCAAAGCTGTTGGAGAACTCGAGGGGCGGCGGGAGCGGCTCGGTGAACACAAATTCGTCATCCACATCGATGGACGGGGCGGGAGGGGGCAGCACCAGCAACGGGAGCCCGTTTTCCTCGGCCACGCGTTCCGCGGGGGCAGTGGCCACCTCAGCTTTCCCACTCTCCTGGCCCCCTTCCTCCTCCTCTGTTGGGCGGCAGTTCTCCATGAAGCGCACGTGCAGCTCCAGCTTCTCCCCTTCCTCGGGCCGCTTCTCCCACGGCGCGCCTTTGGCCGAGGATGGAGGATGCTGCTGCTGCTCGGGAGAGGGGTGCCGGGGGCTCTCGGGCTCCTTCCGTGGTGATGCCGGGCGCTGGTGGTGGTGGTGGTGGTGATGGTGCTGCTGCTGCTCTGGCGTCCCCCAGAGCCGCAGGATGGAGCTTCCGGGAGACTCTGGGGTTTTGGGAGCCTCTCCGAACCGGGGCGAGGACGGGCGCGAATGCCTGTCATCTCGGCTCTCTTGCTGGGACTGGGACTCCTTCAAGGCCCGCTCACGGGCCACCAGGGCCAGTCCCAAGGGGGATCCAGGGTCTAAAATCTTGCCCGTCAGCGGGTGAATGAGAGGCGTCGAGTGGGCCTGTAACTGCGGCAGGAAACTGGAGCACACGGAAGTGAAGGCGCTGGTGGTGCTGGCTCCGTACGTTTTTGCAGCTCGAGGTGGGAGGTAACCGGAGCTGCTCCCGCCGCCGGCGCCGCTGCCAAAGCAGGGAGCCATGTTGAGCTGGATGTACGGCTCGCTGGAGAACATGCCTTCGTCGATGGATTTGGAGTGGCGGAGACGGGGCATGGGTGTCTGTTGAGAGTCGTCGTCCGGCTGCTCGGTGGAGAGGAAGAGGGCAGACTTGCGGCGAGCCTCGCTGTACCACTCGCGGTCCCGCCGGGCGGCCCCAACCAGGGCCGCCCCAAACTGGCTGGTGAAATCCATGCTGTTGTGGAGCTGGAGCGAGGGCACAGGCACCGCTGGCTCTGGCTGGCTCTCGGCCTCCATGCTGCTCCCCTGACTGCTGCGCCCGCTGCTGCTGGTCGAGGGGGCTTTGATTATGATGGTAGGGATGGGGATGGAGCTCTTTTCCGGAGGGGCGGGCATCTGGGGCTGCAGAGGCAACGGCTGCGCCTGGGAGGCAGAGGCTCCCTGCTGCTGGCGCTGCTCGTCTTCCACTTTGGTCTGCTTGACAAGCGGCCCCTTCCGCCGCATGGGCTTGGTGGGGACATACATGGCGGTGTTGGTGGCCCGTGGCGGCAGGTTGTAGTAGCGCAGGTCTGGGGTGTGGCCCCGCCAGCCGCGGGCGGTTGACCCCTCGGCCCCCGCCTCGGATTCCTGGCGGTAGAGGGACATTTTGTCGCGGGACCGCGGCTCGTAAGACGGTTCCTGGTGCAGGGAAGCTGAGTAGAGCTTGGCCTCGCTGCTGGGGTTGAAGGTGGAACGGGCCAAGGGTGTGGCACGCCCGGACGCCGAGGGCGTGGTGCTGCTGTATGGGGGGTCGGGAGGGGAGGTGGTTGGAGGCGGGGGGATGTCGTCAGAACCGGGGACTGAAAGGCTGCGGCTGAACTTCATGGCAGGGGGAGTGAGGTAGGGCTTGTCATCCTCAGCGGCACCTGGGGAGAGAAGGAATGCTATCATCACCAAACCGTTCGCCCATATTTCCATTGTCTAATCTGTGGCCCTCCAGCTGGACTACAGCTCTCACCATCCTTGAATCATTAGTCCTGTCTGCTGAGGCTGATGGGGGTTGGGAGTTGGGCAACACCACGTAGAGCTGCAGGCTTCCCCGCCCTGCTCTAAGCAAAGAGAACTCCCTCTTCCCTCCCGGCCCTTCTCGTTCATATCTGCTGTCATGGACTGGTTGGACCATGAATGCTGGGAGGCACTAGTTGGGGAACCCTCAAGGGAAGAAAGCTCAGAGTCCGAGGTGTGGTGGTGAGATATCGGAAGCTGAAGGAGTAACAGGGTTCAGAGCTGGGAGAGTCTGTGGCAGAGAGCAGTCCAGAATCAGAGGCAGAAGCTGAAGCAGGTGAGTAAGAGGAGGGAAGTCAGGAGGGAAGAGATGAGTTAGGTTGGTGAAGAGTCACTGGTGTCTCCTCCTGCTGTGACAAGCTCCCCTCCCAACTCCCAGAACCAGGAGAGGTATGAAATGGGAGGAGGAAAGACAGGCTGCATGCAGGAACAGTCTTCAATTGCTTGTAAGAAACCCTGGAGAGGCAGAAACATAGATGGCAGTGGGAAGGCAGGGACTTTTAGTTTTGACAACTGCTGGAGCTGTGACCTCTACTCGATCTCCAGACCTGGCTGCAGCTGTACAAATATCCAGAATGGTGACTGGGAGTGGCTGCCGATACCATATAACACTGGTCCTGAAAGACCTACATTGGCTCCCAGTACATTGGCTCCCAGACACCTGGACTACTGCACACCCTCCCAACCCCTGTCTCACCAATAGACTTCTGGCGGAGCATCATGCCTGGGGGGTGACTGGCTGGCAGGTAGGATGGGCGCTCGTAACTGGCCTGACTCAGGCGGTGCTGTTCAAAACTGGGCTGAAAGAAAGAAAAAGATGAAGCCAGAGAACTGGTAAGAGCAGATGAAAGGACTGAGAGAGGCTGGGTGGCAGGGGTGTAGTCAGGATTTATTTGGGGGGGCAGGCTTTATGTTGGGGGGCAGAACTGAGTTAAGTATTTTTGTTTACTTACTTGATGGGGGGGGGGAACTGCCCCCTGCCTATGCCCATGGTGGGTGGATGTAGCAGCAATAATGAACTATCACTCTATTTATATTTTATTTTTTAAAAAAAACTAATGCATTTTATTAATTTTCAAGAGAAAGAATATAGGTACGAACAGAAACATTACCAACATTATCAAAACTATTGGTTTCCCCTCTCCCAGAGAAGAGAAGATAAACTATCACTCTAATCCTGAACTCAGGTACTTAGTACCAGGATACTAAGGTTTGCAGAAGTAAAGCAAAATAAAACACACACCCCAAACTTAGATGGGGCAAAAATAACCCCCCAAAACAGCTTAGTGAGGATGCTTAGTAGCCACAGAATATTAGAGTGTCAAGTAGATCACATTTAACAATCAAGCATTTGAAGAGGAAAACTCACAAGGGAAAATATTGGCAATTGCATTTAAAAGAATACTTTTTTAGCCAGCGTTTCACTCTCTGCATAGGGAAACTTTGATCAAAACAACAACAGATCTTGCTAGATGTCTGCTCCACTGGTGAGCTGTGCTCCATCCTACCTCAGCAGAGAAATAGTTCTTGGCAGAGCCCCGAGATTTCCCCAAGGAAGGAAGCCCTCCGCTGCCACATCCATCCCCCACGTTGATTGTCTGTTGAGCTGCTGCCAGGATCTCGTCCAATTTGTCTGAAATGAGGCAGAATCACAGAAAGAGGCAAGATTGCAACCATCCCCACGCAGAGCACGCCTATGTCCCTTTGCCCATCAGGCTCAGGGGGCGCTCCTCTCGACTGATCTGCTCCTAGACGGAAAATGGAACCCAAGAATCGGAGGTTCCTCCTCTCCCAAGCTCAGGCCTCAAGATTACGCTAAGGGTGACCTGGTTTCAATCTCATGTAGTCCCTTCTTATTTTTAAAATTAAGATCCCTACGGTCCACCGATGTGCTTTAAATGTACAGGGACAAATTGCATTCTCGGATCCAGGATACCAAATCTACTCTGGGCTATCCTAATCTGCATTCTTGCCTAAGAAAGTGCATTGCAGGACCAGACCGAGCTCAGACGAAATTTGGAGAATGCCTTATGTGGAGATGTTTCCGCTTTAACTACAACTCTCATAATTCCTGACCACTGGCCTTCTTGGCTGCAGCTGATGGTTGTGGGGATTGAGCCTTGGGGGTTCAATATCATCTGAAGGGCATCAAGGTCAGGGGAGACTCTCCTAGCCCCAATAATGGCGCCAGCTTTCCCAGGTCTCTCACACCTAGAGAAATCTTGCCTGGCCAGTCCTGCTGCCTGAGTTAAGCTTCTAACTAGAGAGGCTTGGGTTTTTCTAACTAGAACCTTGTGCATGCAAGTCCCACCTGACTTCTTTGCATTTCCCACTAGCCCACCTTCTGCCCATGCCCACACAAGACTACACTTCCTCACCACCAGCCCTCTCGGAAAGCCAGAACTTTTATGCTTGGGAGTCAGTACCCTTGGCTCAAGCCCCAGGCCTTAAACATGACACTGTCAGTACTGCTGCAAGCGCACCCTGCTACCAGACACTGCCCCCCCCTTCAACAAGTAAAACCACATCAAACAACCTGATTGGTATTTGGGGTTTTGTGTGTGTACCTCCCAGCCATTTGGCAAAGAAGGCAAGACTGGTGCTCCTCACAGCCCATTCATTGTGAGCTGTACACCAGCTTCCATCAGCTAGACTGGTGACTGGAAGTGGCTGCTGAGACCAGATAACACTGGTCCTGAAAGACCTACATTGGCTCCCAGTACGTTTCCGAGCACAATTCAAAGTGTTGGTGCTCTAAACAGCCTCAGCCCAGTATACCTGAAGGAGTGTCTCCACCCCTATCGTTTAGCCTGGACACTGCGGTCCAGCTCCGAGGGCCTTCGGGCGGTTCCCTCCCTGCAAGAAGTGTTTGATGTTTTATCGTGTTGTTAATATTCTGTTGTGAGCCACCCAGAGTGGCTGGGGAAACCCAGGCAGATGGGCGGGGTATGTATGTATGTATGTATGTATGTATGTATAAATAAATAAATAAATAGCACCAACAGCCAGCATGGAATGATGGGTGTTGTAGTGCAGCAGCAACATTTGGAAGGGCAAAAGTTCTGTACCTCTGCTGTTATGGGATAGGAAAATCTGAAAATCTCTTTTTTTCCTGTTGGCTTCTGCCCTGAATCTAGCCCCAACAGAAGGCTGCTACCCAAACACAGGATGTTGGATTTCAAGAACTGGCAAGAGCTTGTTTTGCAGGCCGACACCTATTCCATACACCCTAACCGTGGCTATGCACCCTAGTCCTCAAACATTGTTCTGCACCTGTACACCAGAGTAAAGACAAAACAGAAGATTTCACGCCGCGGTGCTGCAAAACCCGCAGCGAGAAAAGCCAAATTCTGTTACCTGCTAACGCAAATGCAGGAAATAACTGGCACCCCCTCTTGCAATGAAGCATTTAGGAACGCTCCCAACTGAGGGCACCCAGGAGGAGTGCTGCTTCGCAGGTACCCAGGCTTTGTCCCGAGATTCCCTCCCGCAGACTGTTGGCGGTTGCCAGGGTCTGCTCGGTACTCACTCAGAGCCATCTGATAGACAGTCCGCTTCTTATCAGTGCCCATCGCCGGCTCATAATCTGCAGAGACGACAGGAGGGGAGGATAACGGGGGTGGGAGGTGCAGGGGGTGGACTGGGGACGGCATGTCTAGGAAGGCTGGTTCGTGGAGCTGTGTGGACGGAGGGGGGCGGCAGCGGCAACCGATGGGAGCGTCGGTGGGAGAGTGCAGGGCGGTGCTGGGTGGGAGGCAATGAGAGATAAGCGAGGTGGCTCGGTGTGTGCGTGGCGGGGTGAGGGATGCGTGACACTCACCTGTTTTCTTCTTCCAGGGGGAGACTGGATGGTGGGAGGGAGATAGCAAGAGGGGAAGAAATTAGCACCTCCACTTTTGGAGGAGAAGAAAGGTATAGCTTGGGGGGGGGGAGGCCTGGAAACCCCCTGTAACAACCGAAGGATATGGGCAGGATGAGGGAGAGAAGATACTGGGCATTAAGGCATCTCACGGGCATTGAGGCATCTGTCACTGCCCACAACAGCTCATTTGGTAGAGTAGGAGACTCTTAAACCTCAGGGTTGTGGGTCTGAGCCCCACGTTGGGCGAATGTTTTATGCATTGCAGGGGTTTGGCTAGATGACCCTCATGGTCCCTTCCAACTCTACAGTTCTAGGAGTCTATGAATTGAGGATGGGTGGGGGCGAGGCAGAGAATCCTCCCAGTTCAAGAGGGCATGGGCAGGCCTGCGCGGGCCTAGCTTCCACTGAAGCATCTCAGGCTATGTTCACAACGTAAAAGACACAGACACCCTCATCTCTAACCCTGTTATGAGTGGAGATATAAGGTAAAGCCTGCAAGCAGTATTCTGCTTAATCATTCTCTAAAAAATAATGAATAACTTGAAGTGTGTTAGACTACCTGTATCTACGTTCTGGCAATGCTGCCATGATTCCTATAAGCCTTTAGGACTCCTCACCCCCAACGCCTAGCCCTGCTCCTCACAAGCCTCCACCCTTGCTGGGTGTTTCTTTCCTGCAAAGTGGGTGGGTGGGGAGAATTTGGTGACACCCGTTGCGGGTACGGAGGGGAGAAATTAGTGTATCGCGTGGGTAGGTGGGGTGCACGTCATATTTGCAGTTACAAAGTTGTCCAAGGGGTTTTGAAATCTCATTTCCCCCTAGTTTGAAAACACGCTTTCAAAATGTGTGAGCTTCTCCCAAGCTGCTGTCCTGCAATTTAAAAACATCCTTGGAAATGACACTACACGGCGTTCGTCTGTCGTGGATGCTTTAGATGAGATTCCTGCATTGCAGGGGGTTGGACTAGATGACCCATGGGGTCCCTTCCAATTCTAAGATTCTACAATGACTTAGTGCCGTTTCCAAGGATGTGCCACGTTCCAAGGATGTGTGTCAGCGGTGAGGCTTCCAAGTCACTTGCAGCAGCTCCCCTTCAGGTTTTCAAAAACAGGGGGACTGATGAAAAGCCCCCTACTGAAAGCTTCCTAAAATATCCCCCTGCCTAAAAATATGCTTCCCTTCATCTAATCACTGCTCCTTTCCACACCTGAAATTATATGAATGTTTGGCTGGCTCAGATGTTTGCATCAGCCCTGCTACTTCGCTCTTTGACACAGGAAGATCACTGATATCAGGTCACAGATCAGGGAGGGGAGACCTTCCTTAAGCAGCAACATTACTCAAAACAGTGCGAAGAAGGGGGGAGCCCTCATACCCTGAGTCTCTGTTTCTGAGCAAAAGGGAAGTGTGTGTGTTTCTGTAATCCAGCCCACTTTCTTGCCATTATTGGAGCAATTCGGGGTGGGGACAGGAACTCACCTTTCTCAACTATGATGGGTTTTGAGAGTCCGGGGCAGCAGTGGGTGGACAAAAAGAAAGAAGATGGATACAGAGGAGAACCAATGACACCCCACCCTTTCCATAATGATACATAAACCTGGGAACCCCTCATTTATCCACCAAAATCATTATATACACCAGATTTTGCAACCAATCTAACCTTCCTCCAAAGCCTGCAGTAAAAAAAATGATTTGGGATGAGCAGCTAAAGTACGTCCCCACCCCCCCAAAAAATTTAATCTGGTTGCAAAATCAGGCTTAGCTCTTGCCCCAGCTAGGAGAATGAAACTGGGACTTAAAAGAAAAACCAATTCCAGATTCTGTGTTGTGGCATTTTCCATGTACGATTCCAGTGGCTGAGGCCAAGTGCAGACATTGGAAACCCTCTCCATGGACACATTCGCATGGGGACGGTAATGCGTAACTTGAAACGCAGATGACGACAACTTCCTGTCACAGTGAGGATTGCCCTTTATCCATCTGGCATAACTGCTTCCATGCAAGTCTCCTGCCGACTTTGCTTTAAGCAGAATTTGAAGGATTTGGACAAACTGGGGTGAGACGTCAAAAGGAAGCCTTCAAAAGTCCATGCCTGGGTCTTGCCTAGGAGGAACCCTCAAATCAACAACCATACTGTGGGCAGCAGTACCACTTTGGAGGCACCTAAGATCTCTTGCCTAAGGGCCCCTCAAATCTGGGGGGCGACAATGAATTCTTCAGCTAGAAAAAAACAAGTTCTACCATAGTAACAAATTATGCATGAATGGGTTCATTTGGGATAATCAAGGTGCACTGCATGGAGAAGATTCTGAATATCTGACTTAGCCTAGTTCATCATTTGCAGGTCTTCTGCTCTAAGGCAAAGGAGAACACACATCAGAAGCACCTCAGGGCAGAACTACAACCATTACGGGGTGACCCAAACAATATTTTTAGCAAATAAGTGCAAGAAGAAGTAGTTGACCAAACCAAACAAGCCACAAGATGACACATCTATCAACTGCACAGTCACCATGCATGCATGCATCCATCTAAATGCCAGGTCACTGGTGTGTCTGTTGGTCACACTGTGCTTCTAGTGCAGTGTTCCCTCCCTCCAGTAGAGGGCATGTATGTATGTTAATCATGAAACAGATTGGGGATGGCAGTTCCCCGCACACTCTTGAGACAGGAAATGATAACCCGTGAGCATCCTTACCCATTTCTTCCAACTCAGATGTCATGGATTTGGAGCGCAAGGAGATGGCTGGAGGTGGCAGTCGTCTTGTCTGCTGTGGCGCAGCTACAGTTAAAAACAAGAAGCATCTCTGGGATCTTGCTTGTGAACCAGACTCGTGTCATCCAATTCCCATCACCAGTCTTTCCCCGAACCCGCTGGACCACCCTCTCATCCAAAGTAAGTTTTGTATCTTGCCACCCTAACCACTTTTCCTTTTGCTCGAATGCAGGAAAGCCCATTCGTCAGCTCCCAAGAGAACCCAGAACACACCATGGCAAGGAAAGGAAGAGGGGAAGGCACTGGTACAAAAACAATAGGAGAAACCACGGAGTGACTCAACATACAAGAATGTTCTAGCTATCCCTTGAAGAGACTGAAGGTATTTCTGTAACAGTGTCCACGTGGGTAAGTTTAATGTGAGATTGACGCTCCTTACACATGCAAGTTTTTTGCATTGCCCACATGATGTTTTGGCATCAATACTCCAGTCTGTATCCCCCCCCCCCACGCCCACTTAATCCAGATTTATCCTTTCAGGGAAGCATCCTAAATCAGCTGTCCCTGAAGGAGAGTCATATGACCTGTAACACAAAGGGCCACATATATTTTTCAGAGTGCACTGCTGAGGTCACGTCCTCCTTTGATTCTAGACACATTACCTGGGATTGAGCCCCACTGAGTTCAATAGGAACTGCTGGGATGGTGCTGTGCTGCACTAAACAGGACTCCCCCACAGAGTGAGCTCAGGTTTCCTAGTTCAAAATACTTTCCGCTTCTAAGAACATGGAAACGTAGCTAGGGTGCCTTATCCCGGGTCAGCCTACTTGCCCACTGAATCCAGAATCGGCTCCTCTGACTGGCAGTGGGCACCGCATCACCTGCCTCTTTTTCCCTGGGTTTGCCAGAGACTGAATTCTGCATGCATAACATGTGCTCTATCTGTGATTTATCACTCAGTCCCTATCCAGAGTAATGGCAAGTCGCGCCTCTCAAGCCCGTGAGACTCAACTTTCTCCTCAGGAGATTGCTGCCACCTTGTTTTTCAAAATCCCTGAAGCCAAATAGCCAAACTCCCCCTTGAGAGGACTTACTGTTCCTGCTTTTTCTTCTTTTTTAAAATTTTTATTTATTTGGTTTTTCAGATTAAAGTTTTACAATCACATATCCAACATACAACATAAAAACAAGATTCCAAAGAATCTCCTGGACTTCCCTCCTCCCCTTTGTGGATCATATTGTTAGTCATTTCCTCCTGCATCTTTTATGATAATCCAAATCTTTTACCTCTCCATTATGTCCAAAACTCACCATTAAACTAGAAGTGTTATTCCCAGCCTACTAACGCTTTTAGCTGTTTACAAGGGTTTTTAAGATAAATTACAAATTTCCCCCATTCCTTATTAAAATTTTGGTCTTCCTGATTTCTGATTCTTCCGGTCACTTTAGCAATTTCGGCACAATCCATCATCTTAATCTGCCATTCTTCTCTGGTAGGGACTTTATCTTCTTTCCACCTCCGGGACTTACTGTTCCTGCTTCTAAGCCCCAGTAGGTCCCATTCTCCAACTTGGAGAAGATTTCAAGAGTAGAGCTTTCCCCTCTTTAACTTCTGAACAACATATCCCCCCCACTTCTTTTTTTAAAAAAACCCAAAGCACCATCCCATAATGCACTGCGGTGGTACCTTTCTTCTTCATGGCCTCTTCCATCTCCGGATTCCGCGTCACCATGACAACCTTCACCATCAAGTTGTTTCCGCCCTGCCGAATCATGTTGACGACCTGCCGGTGTCCAACCTTCACTACGTTCTGTCCATTGACCTGGAGGGGAGAGCTGATGGTTAAAGCAGTGCAGGCTGGGATGGAAGCAGCGGGGCAACTTCTGAACCATTTAGCAGGAACTCTCAAGAGGACTCTCCCTCTTGGTGGCTTCCCCCAGGTCTTGGGATGCCTCGCCGAGAGAGACCTGTCTAGCCATGTCTCAGATGACCTTCTGCCAGCAGGCAAGTTCATTTTAACTTAGGCCTTCCTATAAGCAGAGCTGTAATTATGTAGAAGCTTACTGGTCTTTTTAAAAATTGATTTCATTGATATTTCACTTGCCTTGTTACAATGCTTTTCCTCTTAACTTTGCATTTCATTGCCGTTATAATAAAATATAACAAAATGCCGTATTGGCATTGTTAGTCACTTTGAGCACCACTTGGCAGAAAGGTGGGATGCAAATTTAACATACAAACAGGGTGGGGTCCAGGTTTAGTCGCACTTAGCACAGAGTAGACAAACTTAAGCCTCACTGATTCCAACATGTCAACTCGGAAGTAGGATTAAGGCTGCAATCCTAACCTACTCAGAGGTTGTTTACGTTGTCGGCATCCCACTGAATTAACTCCCAAGTTAACGGGGCTGTCGCTGCAGCCTAAACCTGGATGCAACCTCTCATATAACACAGGAACTCAGGATCACCCAAGAGAACTGATTAGCAGTTGATTCAGGAAAGGACTTCATTGCTAGAATGAAACACACAAGTAGGAGTGAGCTAGCCATTACTTTAAGGCTGGGGGCTGGGGAGGCTCGCGGCAGCTACGGTCTGTTATTTTCCATCTCCAGGGGCAAAAATGCCACTGAATTCCAGTCACTGGGGAGCAAGAACAGGGAAATACTGCTGCCCTCACGCCCCGCTTGTAAGCACCCCAGCAGGATCTTGCTGGTCACTGTGGGAAAATGAAACTTGGGTCTGACCCAACAGAGCACTTCTGGTGTTCTTATGACTAAATCAGAGGATTGTGGTGGTGGTGGTACGTATAACATAATTGCAAAGTCCTAACAAAAGCCAAACCTTTGCAGCATTATGTGCCATTCAGGCTAATTTCTTCGTGAAATGCCTATTTATTTTTAAAGCAGAAATAGAACTGGCCATCAAAGCTACAACACTGTATGTTCAGTGAGGGGAAACCCTGGAAAACATAAGGAAGCTTTGGAAACTGGCAATTAGAAAAAACAACAATGCAATGGTGCGGACTTGCTTTTAAATGTGCGAGCCCAGTGCAGATACCCAAGGAAGCACTCGTGCGCTCATGTGCACCCTCCCCATGCAACACAAGTGTAGCACAAGAGTTTGTGAAAAGTCCCAAGAGCAGTACAGAGGCAAGTCTGCCAAACCATTACCTCAATGAGGAAGTCCCCCATGCGGAGACCAGCCTGCCAGGCCACACCCCCTTCATCCACTGACTCCAGGTACTGCAGCGCAGGGAAAGCAGGGGTGGGTGTGAACTCCTCAATTGGGGTCTGCGCTGTAAAGAGAGAGGTGTGTTAAGTGACGCCCCTGGAGCTACATAAGCACCTGCCAGGCTGGGGTGGGCAAGCGAGTGGGGTGGCAGCAGGAGGGCAACATAGGGGATCATGGCTTTGCTTGGCATTTCTGTGACACCTCCTCTCTGTGAAAACAAACCACCGTTCGTTTCAAATCCCAGATCTGAAGACCCTTGTTTTCCAAAGTCAGGAGCGAGCGGTGGAGCTTGGGAAGTGTTTAACAGAGTCGGCGCTGAGCAGTGTCAGAAACTCAGATATATAAGCTAGGCGCCAAATGGCTCCTTAAACCAAGGTTACAATCGCCAACGCAGAATGCCTAGTTGCCATTTTGGGGCAAGATGGATCCAAAGTCTTACTTTTCAAATGATGGACTGGCTGTGATTGATTCTCAGCTAAACATCTGGCTAGTTCAGATGACAACCTTGAGCTAGCTTTGGGAACTTAAAAGAAGAAAAGCCACTTGATCCAGGCACAGTCCACATATATTTTGGCCTATTCAAACCTCATTCCTTAATGGTGAAAGCATTTTGGTTCCATAAATTCATTCTGATTGTGCAGATAAAATATAATGGATAGAATTCTACAGGATGGGGTATTAGTGCATGCAAACAGTCCAGATTCAATAATCCACCTGAAAGCCAGGTGCAAAATGTGCCTAGCGCCTGGCTAATTTCAAACACTGTTTCTGTGTGTGTGCAAAGCACCATTCTCCCCCTAGAGGCCATGACCAGCCCCTGCCACACGCATCTGGGGCTAGGGGGCAGGTTTCTACATCAAGGTCATCCCTGCAAGGTGAAGGTCAGCCCCAGCACCTGTCATTTTTTAGCACAGCTTACACCCTGGCTCTCTAGCTTAAGGTAAACCAAATAGCCAGAGCCAGCCTAGCTTTCTCTCCTGGAAAACTGAATTTTCCACCTTGTACCCAGCCTTTCGCATCAATTTTCATCCATTTCAGCACCTTCTGGCACTGTTTAGGCCGAGAAGGAGAACTTTGGTCGTTCAGATGTTGCAGGACTGCAACTCCCATCTTCCCAGGCTATCGGCCTCCTATCAACTCTCCCTATGCCCACCATTTCCCCAACCTACTATAAGAATGGCCACAGCCAATTAAGCAGTCACTAATCTTCATTAACTGATTTTGAGCTTGCTCATGTGCTCTGAAGCAGGGGAAAGCAGTGGAAGTGGGCAGGCGGGCAGTGTAGACCTGGGCTCCTTTGACAGCCAGCCAATGGCTAGAGGTGGCCCTAGTGTCCAAGAGTGATGCTAACTCCCCCTCTCACCCTTGGCCCCTCTTAGCACAAAGCCAAATCCTTCGTTGTCCTTCTTCTGCAGCAGCACTGTCTTCTCTTTAATGATGTAGTCACTGCAAAGGAAAGAGACAACAGGACAGGTTAGGAGGCAGCCACATTCCAATGGGAATTCCCGACTCAGACACTCTTCCAATGTACAAAGAATAACTAGAGCGTAATACACTGCCCCGCACTGCTAACACAGCATCACTCATGCAGGAAATCCATGGTGCACCTGGTTTGCAGAACTTGCTGGCTCCAGATCTCTCTTCCTTCCCCTTTCCATTGCTGGACAAAGTTCTGATACTGCAAATATGGCACCTACTGCACACTAACAATGGAACCCGCTAGAGGAGGCAGCGCATTGTCAAGGTTCTGAAAGGGCAAACAGGGTCAATGCAAAGGGAAATAGCACTGAACTTGTTCCTGCTGTAGGAGGCCTTAGCACTGCAAATGCAAGTGCAAAGCCTCCCTGGTCTACAGGGCTTAAGTTCTGGAAACCTAGAAGACACTGCACAACATCTGATACAAGCAGCACACGCTCAATGCAAATACAGATGTCAGTGCACAGAATATACCCATTACCCCCTTGGAATGCACTGCACAGTGCTCGCTATCTACAGCTTTGCCAGCAAATTTATAAAAAGCACAATCTTTGCACTGCAAATATACACTGCATGGTGCTGTAGCAGTGCAAATCTAGCACACAGGAAAGCAGCATGACTAGTACAGAAAACACTGCACAGACATATACTCCAAATACAGTGTCCACTGCACAACCTTTGTTACAAGCAACACAGAGAAAATAGAGCTTACTGCACAGGGCAACACTTCTGCAACACAAAATAAACCATGTATGCTCACTGGCACTGCATCAGACTGGCATAGGTTATGCAGAACAAGCTGCATAGTCCCAGTGCACATGGCACATTCAAATCCAGAGCCTACTGCAAGTCTGGAGCAGTACTGAAAATATAAAGCCCACTGTTCAGCCACCCTATCCAGTACTGCAGAAAGAGTGCCACAGTGCAGGCAGCCATTTATTCTAGCTGCAAATACAAAAACCACAAGTACTGCACAGGCTTCAGGCACTGCAAATATAACCACTTCACAGTACTGCAAAACTGAAAATGCAGTGCCTGCTGCTGATAGACACAGCATTGTGTGGTTAGAATGGCACACAGCCATAAATCCAGTTCACTGGATATGACAAAAGTACTCTGCAGGCTTCACTGTGCTGGTACTATCAACCTCACCATCCCCCCCCCCCCAAGAATCCAGAGTTCACTGCTGACAGCAATCTGACAGGGAAACAGACAGCAGGAGGAGCTCCCTGTTTGGCAATCCTACAATTCTAGTCAATAACCACAAGCACTGCCACTCCAGCTGCCCTGACAGCATTCCTCCAAGTTTCCATATGTTACTTCCCTCATCATGGATCCCAGTTACAGGCCTTACAACATGCACCCACAGCAGTCTCTACAACAGGTCCACTGAGCCAAACCTAGCCCACAGGTCATGTGCCACCAAGGACTTAATAAACCTCTTTTTGTTGCCTGCCAGGACTGCAGAAACAGGAAGGCCATCAAAGCATCTAGCAGGCCACACGATACGCATGGCTGGTGAGCAGCTTGATCTGGTGGGTCGCTAACCTATCCCATATTTACTTGAGTCTGTAGAAAGCATACCCTTAGCGCACCACAGGTGCTATTCAATGCGCACAAAGCATTAGAAAGAGAAACGCGCACAGTCCATATTGGACACAGTTAAGAGGTATGTGTGTAAGAGATGTGCTCTTTTTAAGCACATTTTTGACTGGCAGACGAACACATACAAGCAACACGCAGTGAACAGAAATGTGCGATGCTGCCACACCCACAGATAGCAATGCTGCCGACAGAAGGAGATTTCCTGGATACAGAGCAGACTTGGGAAAGCGGTGCCAAGTGAACAGACACCATCTCACATAGAGCACAGCTACCATGCTCACGAGTGAACTCCTGAGCCCCAGCATGTACATGCATGGTGATAACATCCTCACACCTTGTATAAATCTAATCCCCACCTGAAACACAGCAATGCTCAGCACCCCAAATACTTCCAAAGTATATTTATTTACTGCGTCTCTAATGCCACCCAATAACCAAAACAATGCACCTTCATCATGTGCTAGACTGACACTTTGGGCTTCCATGTACCTCCAAGTATAAGTGGCACAAGCAAAAAAAAAAAACCCCACACCATCTCCCGGTCCCCATCTTCACACAGATCCTCTACATTAGGGAAACGTAATCCTGCACAGAATATCCCTGGGAGAGAAGCATGGGAGAAAGGACTATCAAGCATCTTAGTTCAAGGCCAACCCTCTCGAGGTTAGAACCCGTGAGATTCTAGCGATCCACATGGACCCAACCAGTGGAAAGGAACAAGAACAGGGAAGCAGCTCACATTTCTTGCTCCAAGTCCCATCTTCTGAAGCGAGGGCACTTATCGCAACAGTGCTTTACAGAAGCAAAAACCTCCCCCCCCCCCAGCATTTTGGACACCTGGACCCAGCACCCTAAGGTAGCAAACTGCAAGTGACAGAACAGTTTTCCTTTGATGAGATCATCGTATCATAACATTAACATATATTTAACACATATATGAGTTCTCTGCAGAAACCCATGGCAAAACAAGGCCTTGGAAAGATCTCCCTTTTGTTCCTTATCCTCACAGGCCCAATCCAAGATACAAATAAACCTAGCTGCACACAGCTGCAGTTTTCAACACTGCAGTGTAACTGTAAAGGGATTTGGAAGCTCAATCTTCCAATTAAAAAGTGCATGGCTTATTCCGTTAGATATAATATATGCAGGGACTGGTGTACCGTATTCAAGGGTTAACACGCCGATACGATAAATGTGACAGCATGCGTTGAAGCATGCATGTTATGCTCAAATGTTCACAAGTCAATGCAGACTCCGTATACAGTAATCTGTATGCACACAGTAAGTTAAGCTTATGTTCATGCACCAAATATATACATTTGGATCCACAGACCACAACGTGCAACTGCACAAATTTTCATATGGATGTTAAAGGTGAACTGGGGGGTGGGGAGAGGAGGATCACATTTAAAACATACTATACTCATGAACAAACCTGTATGTAAAACTGTCTGCATGCAACAGACTGTCACAAAGATATATCACTACACGTGTACATAACCAATGCACATGCTTGGAAGGAGTGTTGTTTCGTATGTGTAGAGGATATAGCACATCATGCTCCACAGGGTCAGGCTTTTACTATGAAGAACAGAACAAACCATAATCCAGAATGCATGTGTGTTGCTTACCAGCACACAGCTCTGTGCATATGCATAGACCAGACATTAACACATATACATCATAGAGAGGCACATGCACACATACAATACTTTGCTTCCCAGAACTCCTCAGCCACCGTAATCTCAGGGCACAATACAGTTATGACGGCAGCATTAATCAATAGTGAAGCTGTATGCAGCGGATGGCGCCCATGCAGATGTGCACACACATACACACACATTCAAACTTCACAGACACATAAGCACCCACAGCCACTTCACAGTGTACACGGAGAGTCTACACCCATGTCGTTTCCCACCCTCAAGACTCTTCATGCACAGAGGCACTACCATGCATACCTTGCACAAATCATTCCCAGACGCTCTCTGTGCAGCCATACAGAGGCACACAAACCATGTAGACGAATACCTAACCATACACACAGCACACCCCGACCCGTATGTAGAGAGGCATGCACACGCACACACAAGCCCTCACTGACGCACACTGCGCGCGCACACGCGCGCAATCCTCTCAAAAACAGGCACACACACCTCTCGCCGTAAGAGGCATGCTAATCTCTCCCCCCCCCCCCGGACTCTCCCTCGCTGCCTCGCGCGCGCGCGTGCTCACATACCTAATCTCTCTGGCAAGCACCTTCAACCCATCACACACCGTCAGCATCGTCCCCCCGTGGCTCCCACTCGCATCCATCCATCCATCAATCCGGGCGGGCGCGCGCAGGCTGAATGGCCGGATGCATGGAGCGGGGGAGGCGTTGTGCGCGGAGGGCGCGAGCTGGGAGCCGGCAGCGGCGCTGGATGACTGACTGAATGGCTGCATGAATGGCGGGCGGGTGCGCGGGCGTGAATGGGCTGCGGAGGGCGGGCGCGAGGCGAAGGGATGAATGGGGCGCCGGGGAAGGGGGCCCGCGAGGCATGAATGGGGGCCGGCTCCGCTGGGCTGGGAGGCCGCCGCCGCTGCCGCCGCACGGGCCAGGGCCCCACGGCCGTGCCTGCCGATGGCTGCTCCGCTTCCTCCTGCTCCTCTTCCGACCGTACCTGTAGATGTACCAGACGCTCCGGCGCCGGGGCCCCAGGGCCGGCCAGCTGGACGAGAGGGCCGGCTGCTGCTGCTGGCTCCCGCCGCCGCCGTCGTAGCGGGCCATGGCTCCGCCGCCGCCGTCGTTGATCCCAGGCCCCCAGCCGCCGCTGCCGCCGCCGTGGGGCCCAGCCACATTCTAGGGGCGCGCGGTGGGATGGGGAGGCGGGCGGGGGGCGCAATAGCGGCAGTAGCGGCAGCAGCAGCAGCGGCGGGAGGGCTGCACCATACTCACATCATGGCACCGCGGGAAGGAAGGAAGGAAGCAAGGAAAGGACGACGACGGAGCAGAAGAAGAGCGGGGGGCTGGCGGGCAGGCCGGCCTGCCGGCCTTGTTCATTGGCAGCAGGAGCCGAGTCCAACGCCGCCGCCGCCGCCGCCGGAGCGAGCGGGAGAGCGCACGCCGACCAGCCGGCACGCTTGCTTAACCCCTTGCGCACAGGAGCACCCGGCGATGCCGCGGCACTGCAGGAAGCGGGCAGGCCGGCCGGATGGTTGGCTGGCTGGCCCAGCTGGCTCAACCTCTCGGTTGGTCGTGGGTAGCGGCGAGAGGGAGCCCCGCGCCTCTGAGCATGTGCAGAGCGCCTGGCGCCGAGTAGCCGCAAGCAGAGCGCACGTGCACCCGACACACACACACACACACACACACACACACACACACACACACACACGAGAGAAGCATGAGTTCGGGCACCTCTCTTTTGATAAAGTAAAGGCTGCAAGAGACATGATGCTCATGGTCTTCCCCCTCCCACCACAAACGCACCCCCCCCAAGACAAATCCTCCCTCAATTAAGACTGTTTTGCGCTCCACCTGATCAGTTGGAAAGCATCACCCTATGACAACAGAGGAGGCAGGACAGACGAGCCAATGGGCCCTTCTTCACCCCAACACCTCATTCATGTTTTTTGTTACTCCATGCCACAAGAAGTAGCGAGGGCCGCTATCTTAGATGGCCATAAAAGGGGATTAGACAAAGTTACGGAGGATGAGACTATCCGTGGCTATTGGCTACGGTAGTTAAAGGAAGAAGCCTCTATCCGCTGGGGGTGGCGGCAATAAGCATGTTCTGCTTGTGGGTTTTCCAGAGGCATCTGGCTGGCTATTATGGGAAACAGGATGCTAGACTGAATGTCCTTTCCTTAGTCAAAACCAGCAGGGCTTGTTCCGTATGAGAGGATACCCTGTGGCAGTGGCGTAGCGTGGGTTGTCAGCACCCGGGGCAAGGCAAGTAATTTGCGCCCCCTAACCTGTGGATTTGCGCCCCCTAACCCTAACCCCCAGATGTTGCGCCCGGTGCGGCCGGCCCCCCCTGCACCCCCACGCTACGCCACTGCCCTGTGGAAATAGAAGCCACCAAGGCCAAGCCAGCTACGGTTGCCTTTCCACTCCGTGACAAAACTGCATTTTAGGTCTAGGCAATGGCTCGCTTTCTGAACAGCTGGCTCCATCTCTCTGGAAAGAGCTCCCTTATGATCCCCCCTCTCACTTGAGTCCTCCTGTCAAAAGGCTCTAGGATCACTGTATAAATAGGTTTCCTCACTCCCAACAGTAGGATTTTTAGCATTGGATGATGGGTCCCTATAGGAACAGCCACAGGAGGAAATGGATTTGCCTTTGGAATTGGGGCAGCTGTTTGGAGAAGGGAATCTTTATCTAGTCCCCTGCTCCTGGTGCCATAGCTGCATTTGGGGCTAGGCAACTCTCCCTTAAGCAGTGGCACCAGTACCAGCTGCAGCTCCCCCTCGGCATTCAGGGAAGAAGGGAGCCTTGGATAGAAAATCAGCAATGAGTGGGACAGGGTGACCCCAAATGCATGAATGGCTCCATTGCCGCCATGTTTTCAGCAAGCAAGGTTTTGACAGCTGCTTTTTCATTCAGGAACACCAGAGCCCATCACAGTCCCAAATCCCTTTAAACGTTACATTCCACGTAGTTCCTGCATATACATCATAGGGTGCACCTGAATTCACCCTTACTTCAGAGAACGCAAGCTCAGGATAAAGCTACAAGTACCAGTGATTTCTATGGGATTTGCCTCCAAGCAAAACTGTGCATAGGACCACACACACAGACTTTATATCAGCATAACTTGGCAGTGAATACAATTTTGGTGAGTGAGCGTTACTTCTTAGCACACAGCGTTGGTGCCCTGTGAAAGTTTACTTGGGAGTTTGCTGTGCTGAATTCAGAGGAGCTTATAAGTTAACCTTTGCAGGTAAGGTTGTGCTTCATCTTCCCAACCATCATGCAACTCTCTCTGTAGCATCCTTCGAGTTGCAGAACAGCACCATCGCCCCACCCGCCCACCATCTTTCTCTCACAGACATGTAAAATAAGCTAGTATTCTTCATGTACGGCTAGTCATCTTTGCATTTGCGCACTCACACATACAAGCAGGCAGGCTTGTGAAGAGCAATCGTCCAGCTCACCTTAAAGAATTTCCTCTAGGAAATTTCCGTGAAGGTGTTCCTTTTACAAAAAGTGTCTCTTTTTATAAAGGTCACAAATGTCTAACACAGGCGCCTACAAACAAGATAATAACTTACACAGATATATTTGCAAGGCTGCACAATAGTTCATACGGTATTTGCATGATAGGCTACACAGATAGTTGCTGGGGGGGGCGGTCCTAGAGAACATAACAGAACAAGGAAAAAGATATCTTTCTCTGGAGTGCATAGAAGTCTTTGACAAATTGCTTATCACTAAGCAAGGCTAAACTTCAGTGCAAAGGCTTTGAGCCACCAAGACCCTCAATATATGTCATTGAAAGCAGCCCCACATGTCCCACCCCCACCCCCAGTTGGCAGAAGTTCACTCAAGTAGCTGTGCTGTAGATCAGACAAATTAGATACTTTTCAACACTTCTTGTGATATATTTTTAAAAAGAAATGCACACATTCCTATAGCCACAAAAGTTGATTGGGGGAGGGAGGGGATGCTATTTTTCAGACTGCTGGTATGTACAGGGACATGATATTGATACGTATGCAAAAGGCGCACTGCCACAAGGTCAGTAATGTTTAAACGATCTCGATAAGGTGACACACACACTGAACTAGAGTGACACATTACCTGTGGTGATGTTTGTTTCATCAGATGGGGGCAAACTGAATGTTACTTGCAGATGCATGTGATAAAGGCTTAAGAGTTTTTTTTAAAAGAAATAAAAGGAAGGAAAGAAAGAAAATGAAAAAGAGGCCCATTTTGAGAAGAGAAGCAGTGTGTGTGTGTGTGTGCGCGTGCGCTTAACCCTTCCTCCTCTGGACATGTTACTTCTCTTAATCTCTCTCATCCTGCCCACCCAGCCAAGGCTGCTTTCCCCTCTGCAATATTTCAGCTGCAGGTTTGCCCTCATAAATTCAGAGCCTAATGTTAAGCAGTGGCTAAAGGTGATTCACAAGAGGTCGGCATGAAGGGGAAACTAACTGCCTATTTCTGACACAATACAGAAGGTGGGAGCAACTGCTGCCGCAGTATAAAACTAAAACTATTCTGCCCCCTGGGCAGGATAAATGGGACAAAACGTCAAGTGTGCATAAGCTCTCAGTCTTTCTCTCCTACATGGGCACACAACGTTCAGGAACTTGGCACGCACAGCGGTGAAGTAACAATGCACAGCTCTTTGCAAGGCACAGTGTGCAAACTCTCTAAAACTAACAGCCTTCTCCTTCAACACACACTTCCCCGCAACGATTGCACCTGCCTTCTCATGACTTATGCTTCTTAGTTCTTCGTAGTCAAGAGATTTATCTCCCCCATTGGTGGGTGAACCTTGTCCTGCCCTAGCAAGCAAGTCTCCCACTTCAAATTTTATTCCCGTTACAGAAGCAGGTCAGGACACAGGTGAAGCGAAATGGGTCACAACAGGGAAGGGGAGAGATGCACGCTGATTATTTCCCTGCCACCAAAGCACTCCCGTTACACACTGCCCATCCTGGCTGGTCTAACACCCACGCCACTCACCCAGTCACATCTGTCCCCATGGTGCTGCCCAACTGGTTCACGTGGCCGCTGGCATCCTGGCATGACCCATCTTCTCTGTCTGGCTGCAGGCAAAGACCACTGCCCCAGGGGGTTCTGGGCCTATCCAGCCACTTGGCACCAAGAACCCTAAGCAGGAATCGTGCGAGCCCCGTGGTGGGAAGAAGGAGGGGCGAGCTTCTGCACGGGCGAGCAGACCCTCCGCGGCAGCACCTCGGCCAAGAGCTCCGGATCAAGCGCTCCCGTTTCCAGATTCAAAGCCAGCCCAGTTTCGGATGCACTGCCTGCCTTCTGAGCTCAAGGACATATGCCGACAGAAGGAAACACAGCGCAGTGCGAATCGGAGCATCTGCGGCACACAGGCTCGGAATAACTGGGTCTGCTGGGGAGGGAGAGCCAAATGGAAGGATCCAGGGCGACGGGGAAGGGTGGGGCAGAGCGCAGGTTGAACTGTGGAGGACAGTGGTTTGAGATTGAGGGTCACAGGCAGGAGCCCGAGGGACGGAACAGACAAAGGGAGCCAATCGTGCACATAAAAAAACCCATCAGAACACTGAGATGTTCCCTGTGGCATGTGGGTCACAAAGGAGGGCAGAACTGCCAGTCCTGGGAATGGCTGGGGTTGTGGGGGAGGAGGTCAGAATTGTGGTGTAGTGGTTAAGAGCGGTAGTCTCGTAATCTGGGGAACCGGGTTCGTGTCTCCGCTCCTCCACATGCAGCTACTGGGTGACCTTGGGCCAGTCACACTTCTATGAAGTCTCTCAGCCCCACTCACCTCACAGAGTGTTTGTTGTGGGGGAGGAAGGGAAAGGAGAATGTTAGCAGCTTTGAGACTCCTTAGGGTAGTGATAAAGCGGGATATCAAATCCAAACTCCTCCTCCTCCTCCTTCAGAGGCAAGCGGGGACATGGATCAGAATTTGGGGCATATCAGGACAGTAAGGAGGAGAGTTGAGGAACATATAGCTTGGAAACTAGAGTAGGGGATGTGAGCTGACTCTACAGTAATGATATTAGTTTTGGGGTGAAACAAAAGGGTTTCGGGCAGGAGAGCAGGAAGGCTCCAGCAAAGTGACAAGCTTCATTTGTACTTGTTCACCTTAGCACTTTTTCTTTTGTGTTGTTGTTGTTTATGGAGCCAGGAGAGGGTGAATGACAGTAGAGGTCAGTCCATTAGGGCGAATGAAGCCCTGACCCACCAACCTCAGTCTGTCCCCAGCCAGCTGACTCTTTCCTTACAACCAGTCCAGGGGGTGGCTCTGCCTGCCGTTGGGTCTGGCTCCACCTCCTGTTGGTCTCCCTGCATTCAGCCCTATAGTCTGCATGGGCACCAACCATTGTTGGTGAAAGAGGGTCAATGGGCATAAGAGAGAGCAAAGAAGCCTGTCATCCTGGTGCCAGAATTGTAGAGGTAGTGTACATGGTGTGTGTGTGTGTGGAGGTTACACTAAGTCATAAAAGATGGGTGTATCACCAATTTATGTTGGAAATGTGAAGAGATTGAAGGGACATTTATACACATGTGGTGGGGGTGCAAGAAAGCCAAAGATGATATTGGGAGATGATATACTCAGAACTAAAAAAGATGTTTAGGGTTCCAAGAAACCAGAGATGTTCTTATTGAGTATAGTAGAGGGGGAAATACCCAAGAAAGTACTTAGTCTTTTCCTCTACGCAATAACAGCAGCCAGAATAATTTATGTCAAAAGGTGGGAGGACAAAAATAGTCCCGCGAATATAGACTGGCAGATTAAGCTAATAGAATATGCGGAGCTAGCAATGTTGACTGCAAAGATAAGGAATCAAGATGAGTAGGAATAGTATGGTGAATATTTAAAGAAATATAACAATCAGATAAGCTTCTAAGTGGGGTTAGATATATGAGCAGCAGTTAAAACAAGTAGAAGAGGGGTGGTAATTAAGGAGATGCAGCTTAACAAGGACAAAATAAGACCTCATGGAGGGATGTGTGTGGAAGTCAAAGAGTGTAAGATAAATGATGACAATTGTATAACTGATGTATTAAGATATGTAAAATGCATAAATGTGTTTTTTTAAATAAAAAAAAGATTGGTGTATCAATTAGGATCGGGGCAAACTACATGTTACACACAAAAGTGTGTTAAGTATAGGCCAGTAACCCTTAAGAAACTGTGATTGATATTAGGGAAGTGGTAGCAAGGAAGTCTCGTGGTGCAATGGATCTGTGTGCCTGGCTGTTAACCAGAAGGTTGCTGGTTTGAGCCCACCCAGGGATGGCTGAGAGCACAATTCCTACATTGCAGGAGGTTGGGCTAGATGACCCTGGGGGTCCCTTCCAATTCTATGATTCTATGAAATCTAAGGTGAGGTGCTTAATCCTCTCCCCACCTGCTGTTTTCAAATTCTCATTTTTCCTCCCTGTGGGGTTTTAAATGTATGGTTTGCCCTTGCCAGGTTCTAAGAATGGACTACTTTAGTCTGCTTTTAAGTTTTCAGTTTAAGACGTGCCCAGAGAGGACTTAAGAAATCTTGAGTCTACATCAGACTTTTAATCTACCTGGGAAGTTTGCCACCTCTTGTCAGTTCTTTTTATTTATAGGCTGACAAGAGGCCTGTAAACTGAGACAGCGGTAATATGTACAAGATTTAAGAAGCGTAGGCTGGGGAGCTACAGACAGAGTCCAGTAACCATTTGGAGCTGCAGGGACTGGGAAATGCTCATGGGGCCTGAAAGCAGGTTAGCGGGTGGCAATCGTCTGCTCCACCAGGCCTTTGAGTCGGCACATCAAGGCCTGCTCCAGATTTGAGGGGGTCCTCACCACAATGTCCTTTGGGGGTCTTCTCCCATGCCTGTGAGCCTCCCACTAATCAGACCCTGTGGTGTGGCACTGGACGGCACTGGTTTTAATTTTCCCACAATGCCCCACAGAGCCAAGCTGAGTGTAACTCCAGGGTATTGTGGGAAATTTTAATGGCTCCTTGTAGCTGCCTCCTGTTGGGTGAACAGGGGGAGGGGGTTTAAGGCAGGAATCAGTGCCGGTGGGCCGCACCAGACTTTCGGAACCAGGCAGTTGCCTGGGGGTGCCAAGTGCTGCTACCAGCCCAGCTGGATGAGGGGTAAGAGAAGAAGAGAAGAGTTTGGATTTGATATCCCGCTTTATCACTACCCGAAGGAGTCTCAAAGCACCTAACATTCTCCTTTCCCTCCCCCCCCCCACAACAGACACACTGTGATGTGAGTGGGGCTGAGAGACTTCAGAGAAGTGTGATTAGTTCAAGGTCACCCAGCAGCTGCATGTGGAGAAGCGGGGAATCGAACCCGGTTCACCAGATTACGAATCTACTGCTCTTAACCACTACACCACACTGGCTCTCCGCAGAGACACCTGAGTTGCAGACCCTCCGAGTGTCCCTACTTTCCAGGGACAGTCCCGGATTTCTAAAAGCCATCCTGGTTTCTAGTTTGATCCCAGAATGTCCTGCTTTTCCTTAGGACGTCCCTATTTTCATCAGAGAAATGTTGGCGGGTATGGAGTTATCCATCTGAAAGCAGCCCTGTATAGGGAAGTTTTCAATGTTTAATGTTTCATTAAGCTTTTTTATATATGTTGGAAGCCACCCAGAGTGGCTGAAGAAACCCAGTCAGATGGGTAGGGTACAAATAGTAAAATCATCATCATTATTATTATTTTATTATGGAATAGGGTATCTCCCTATTTTCACAGGAGAAATGTTGGAGGGTATGGAGTCGGCAGAGTGGGTTGCATCAATTCAGGCTGCAGGTAGGCAATCACATTTTAAAAGCTCTACAAACATAGGTGGGGAACCTCAAGTCCAGGGATCAAATGTGGACCTTCAGGCCTCTCCTAGCTGGCTGATGGAATTATTCTGCAAGCTGGACACCGCCTCATCAAATCACTCCCCTCAGTGGTGGACTCTGAGATCTCAAAGTTCAGTGGCACCCTGTGCAATGCCAAAATTCAGTCCCCCTGCCTTCTCAAGCTCCATTCTAAATCATTGTTGTGGCGCCCTCTGTGGTGATTCTGCAGATCTGCCCCCACTGCAACTGAACCAGTCGTGCTCCCCTAAATTCGCCTCTGCTCCCCTCACAGGCCCTGCTTTGCACCCCTAGTGCTTTTGCCTGGTTGGAATGTGTCCTTGAACTCTGATGATGCCCTTTCCTTGCCTGGGTGGAGGATATACAAGGGTGTGTCAGTGTGTGTAGAAACCAGCCTACTGTATGAAGGTTGCTCAGAAGGGAAGACTGCCCTTGGGCTGAAAAAAAATGCTTCCCTGCTCCTGCTTTACAGCGTTAAAAATAAAAATAAAACTCCCTAGAAGTTCCACAAAACCCAAAAGTTAGCATCTGAGGAAGTACGGAGAGATCACGTGTTTTCAATATAGGTGTTTTCCCAGGTTCAAACTCCTGCAAAAACAGGAATGGGACACCTCAGGTGCATTGGCCAAATGTGCCCCTCCAGGCCTCTCTGTGTGGCCCCCAGAAATCTCCCCAGGCTATACCCATCACTGGCCGGCTGTCAAACCGCAAGACATCAGCGCAGGTGGGCCCTGCCACTGCCTGGGTCTCAACCACTGCCCTAGAGTGGCAGGTGCTGGTTCTGGGCCTGCAGTTTTGCTCCCTTCAAGATCCGGGACTGGAAAAGAGGAGGAGAGTGTGAAATTGCATACCCTCTAACAGTTCCCCAATGAAAATAGGGACGGCCTAAGGGAAAGCAGGACATTCCAGGATCGAACCAGAAACTGTAAATCCGGGACTGTCCCTGGAAAATAGGGATACTTGGAAAGGTCTACAATTGGGAATCCCGAGAATGCAGTAACTCCAACAAGAGCTGAGTATGGTGGCACAATGGGAGTGGTTTCAACGTACAGTGGTACCTCGGGTTACATATGCTTCAGGTTACATACGCTTCAGGTCACAGACTCTGCTAACCCAGAAATAGTACCTCAGGTTAAGAACTTTGCTTCAGGATGAGAACAGAAATCGTGCTCTGGTGGTGCGGCGGCAGTGGGAGGCCCCATTAGCTAAAGTGGTGCTTCAGGTTAGGAACAGTGTCAGGTTAAGAACCGACCTCCGGAACGAATTAAGTACTTACCGTATTTTTCGCCCTATAGGACGCACCGTCCCATAAGGCGCACCTAGTTTTTTTTGGGGGGGGGATATAAAGGGGGGGAAATTATTTTTCCCCCAGGCGCAGGACTGGGGCGGGGGAAGCCCGAGCTTCCCCCACCCCAGCCCCCAAACAGGCAGCTCTCTGCAAGCCGTGGGAGCCCAGCGCTGGCTCCCGCTGCTTGCGGAGAGGTCCGCGAAGCCTGGAGACTGAGAGGGGTCGGTGCGCACCGACCCCTCTCGCTCTCCAGGCTTCAGCGAAAGCCTGCATTCGCCCCATAGGACACACACACATTTCCCCTTCATTTTTGGAGGGGGAAAAGTGCGTCCTATAGGGCGAAAAATACGGTAACCCGAGGCACCACTGTAGTAAATTTACAATATTTTTAGTCTGCGTTTAAGGGCAAAAGCCTCTGAATGAGAGGGTTGCAGACTCAGCCTGGCAGAATATGGAACATGGACATGGGCTGTGTCTACACCATACATTTATAACAAGTGGCTCCCCCCCCCCCGCAAAAAAAAATCCTGAGAACCATAGTTCCCCCTCACAGAGCTACGATTCCCAGCTCCCTTAGCAAACTGCAGCCTGCAGGATTCTTTTGGGATGGGGGGTGGGGAGGAGGTCATATGCTGTGAATGTATGTGTATGCAGCCTTAGGCTGAGAAAGCCCACTCCACGGGATGACCCTAGGCAAGTGGCTCTGTCTCAGTCCCCCATCTATCTCCCAGGCTTCTTGAGAGGCTAATCAAGGTAAAGATAATAAAGCACATTGTGCACTGTAAGTGCCGAGTAAATGATTCATGTAACTCGATCTGGAAGTGGTGGGTGCTACCATAATTAGTCTAATAAGAGAGCTGAAAAATTGGGCTCCTCCTCCTCCAGATGTAGGAGACAGAAGCTCAGAGATATTTCGCCAGTGGCCCAAGCAGTGGGAACTCGTGCATTTACGGGAGGCAGGGATGGGGAACCTGAGGCCTTCACAATGTCGCTGGACACAGGGCCAGCCCACCTGTGAGGCGAGGTGAGACGGCAGCCTCAGGCGGCAGGGTCCACCGGGGCGGCAGATCTCAACATCAATCATTCTATCCCCCTCCCTCATTGTCCCTGATGTAGACCTTCCATGACCCCCTTCATTCCTGGTGGGGAATGAGGGAAGGCCATTTCGGGTGCCGAAATGTCTTCGGCTGGCCCTGGTTTGGACTACAACTCCCATTATCCCAGACCATTGGTTATGGTGGCTGGGACAGATGTCAGCTGGAGGGCCGCAAATTTCCCATCCTTTACTTAGAGGCAAAGAAAGGCCTTTCTGCTTATTTTAGGAGCTGAAACTGCCTGGTCCTCCAGCTTTGTGGCTGCACAGGGTTTTGTGCCTAACAAAGCTGAAAACCTGAAGTAGCCGAGTTTTCTGAATATGTCAAAAGCAGAACCAGGACAAGTTGCTTTATATTCTTGCCCCCAGATGCAACAAGAGTAGCTGCATCTGCCTAAATCAGCAGCTGAGGCAAAGTAGATGCGACATTAGCAGATCTGGGTGTTTAAAATCTGTACCTGCCGTAACGGGAGGTTTCAGAAGCAAAAGGAGCGCATGGTGCATGGGAAAAATGAAGTTCAGCTCATGTTTCATTATGAAGCTCCCCAATTCCTGAAACATATGAGGACTGAAACACAGCTACCCTTCAAAATCTGCACTTCTCTGAACTGTGTGGTGCAGTTCTCCAGACAAATAACGTCTACAAAAAATTGTATTTTAAAGGTGAAATGTGCGCAAAAAATTCATGTATTGGTGAAAAGAACATATTAGGGGGAATCACTTGCAAACAGTGTACATTAGAGAAAACTGCATGGGAAAGTGTTTCGGGAAATGCTTCTGCTAAATGCTGATGGATTTTCATGCTGCTGCAGAAAGGAGGAAAACTGAAGACAGGAAAATGGGGGAAACCAAAATCGACAGAGTCATCCATCCCTAGTGAGTACAGAGGGGTTCCAAGGAAGTAATCTGTAGCAGTGGCGGCAGGTTAGCTCTCCTCATACCCTCATTTCTTCCTTAAATCAGCCCCTCCAACAGTTCCTTTTATGTGATTGTAGCAGATCCAGGTTTAGACACACAGATCTGCCACCACATTTAGTTTGGCCCATTGGCGAGCCACCAGGACAGTTGGTGCTACATAGTGGTTAGAGCATCACACTAGGCCTGAGGAGGCAGACCTGCTTCATGAGTCTTATGGGATGTGTGGCCTAGTGACTGGCCTGCCTCACAAGGTTGTTAGAAGGGCAAAATGTGTGCATAGGATGATATTGTATGCTGCTCTGAGCTCCCTGAAGGAGGGGCAGGATGCAGGTGTGGCGCTGTGGGTTAAACCACAGAGCTTAGGACTTGCCGATCAGAAGGTCGGCGGTTCGAATCCCCACGACGGGGTGAGCTCCCATTGCTCGGTCCCTGCTCCTGCCAACCTAGCAGTTCTAAAGCACGTCAAAGTGCAAGTAGATAAATAGGGATCGCTCTGGCGGGAAGGTAAATGGCATTTCCGTGCACTGCTCTGGTTCGCCAGAAGCGGCTTAGTCATGCTGGCCACATGACCCGGAAGCTGTACGCCGGTTCCCTCGGCCAATAAAGCGAGATGAGTGCCACAACCCCAGAGTTGGTCACAACTGGACCTAATGGTCAGGGGTCCCTTTACCTTTACCTTTTTAATGCAAGGATAGTACATTACTGTCTACATTACTGGGTTGGTATAAAGACTGCTGAGATGATCTAAGCGAGTGTTTTGAGCATGGCAAAGCAGTAGTCTCTCTTTCTGAATATAATATAAAATAAATGTTATCATGTCATATCATAAAACAGGTTTGCTGGATCAGGCCAAAGTAAAAAGGTGAAGGAGCCCTGGATGGTTAAGTCCAGTCAAAAGCGACTATGGGGTTGCAGCACTCATCTCGCTTTCAGGCCAAGGCGTTTGTCCACAGACAGCTTTCCGGGTCATGTGACCAGCATGACTAAACTGCTTCTGGCGCAACGGGACACCATGATGGAAACCAGAGCGCACAGAAACACTGTTTACCTTCCTGCCACAGTGGTACCTATTTATCTACTTGCACTGGTGTGCTTTCAAACTGCTAGGTTGGCAGGAGCTGGGACAGAGCAATGGGAGCTCACCACATTGCGGGGATTTGAACCGCCGACCTTCTGATCGGCAAGCCCAAGAGGCCCCGTGGTTTAGACCACAGCTCCAGCCGCGTCAATCAGGTCCGTGGCCCACTTGATCTAGCATCCTGACCAGATGCTTATAGTTACAGATAAGCAGTGCTTTTTTCAGGGGGATCCTCAAGGGTATGCAGTACTGGCATCTCTTTTTGTTGTTGTTGCTGTTGTTGTTGTTGTTAAAAAGTGTGGCATTTAACAACTTCATGGTGAGTACTGGCACCTATTTTTCTAGAAAAAAAGCACTGCAGGTAAGTACTGGACTACAATTTGACTTGGGGAGTACAAAAGAAAAATAGGAAAATCCTTTAGATTTTTAGCTTCTGGGAAGTCTTTTGTTTTTTCCCTTCTCCAACTGTAAGGCATCTAGCCACAGAAATATGCTTTCTACCACTCTCACCGCTACTAGTACTACCACTAATAAAAATTATTATAACTTAAAAAGACATTGTTATCCATTATGGGAATACATGTATGCTACTCCGGGCTTTCTAATGCATTCTTTCCATCCATACGGGGCCTCAGCAGTTTCTTAGTAAATGTTATTCTTTTTGACAGGCATGCACACGTTACCCATAATCCAACATGTTTCAAGCCAAGGCAGGTAAAGCAAAATCAGCTTAACCGTCCAATGGGAATCAGGAAACAAAACCTTTAATCACAGTCACTTAGGGCTTGCTGCCTTGAATGAAGTGGATTCTCGTCCACCTAAAGTCTGTGTCATAATAAATCTGACGGTCTTTAAAGCTAACCCTGTTTGGCTTTTGGGCCCCATTCATCTTGGCCAATCCTCCAGGGGCCAAGTAACAGCACTGGGTTTGGCCCAAAGGGGTGCGGCTACCCCACAATCTCTCACATGCACACTAAACAGCCTGGATAGCTCAGTTGGTTAGAGCGAGGAACTGGTAACGCCAAGGTTGCAGGTTCGAACCCTGCATGGGATAGCTGCAAATTCCTGCATTGCAGAGTTGGACCAGATGATCCTCAGGGTCTCTTCCAACGACAGTTCTATGAATCCATAGCAATCCTCAGGTGATTCATGCAGTAGGGGTCTTACTGCTATCTTTTCGCTAATTAAATTATCAATCTGATGAGCGGGGAGGAGGTAATTTCCATCCACATCAATGTGCAGGGTTTCCTCCCATTCCAGCTTTGTCTCTGCTTCATTTGGTTTTTCTTTTTGCTGCCGTCACCAAAATTTGGGAGAGGGGCTTTGGGGTGGCGACGGATCACAAGCCCTTGAACTGGGGGTTAGCAACCCCTGTTTTAAAGTGCCACAGTACTCTTCATTACTGCAGCAGACAAACATGACTGCCCCTTAAACTTGTGTGTAGAAAGCAGTCATAGAATCGTAGAATTGTGGAGTTGGAAGGGATCCCAAGGGTCATCTAGTCCAACCCCAAGCAAGGCATGAATCTCAGCCAAAGCATCCATGATAGTTGGCCATCCAACCATCCAATCTCTGCTTTAAAACCCCAAGGGAAGGAGAGTCCGCAACCTCCCATGTGAGACTGTTCTACTGTCAAGCAACTCCTTCTCATCTTCTTTGTCACGAGGTTCCCACTTTATCATATCCCACCTTTTGACTTGAAATCACCGTGAAGCCTTCAAAGACTCCTGACAGAACCACCAGGCTGCAAAGGATGAGACAACCATCCAATCCATTCTTATTACATGCACTAGTGTTCCCTCTTTACTCTCAATAATTCAGACACTTGAATGCTGTAAGCCAGTGATGGCTAAACTTGGCCCTCCAGCTGTTTTGGGACTACAGTTTCCATGATCCCTTACCACTGGTCCTGTTAGCTAGGGATGATGGGAGTTGTAGTCCCAAAACAGCTGGAGGGCCAAGTTTGGCCATCACTGCCGTAAGCAGTCAGCCAGAGTAAACCGAACGCATCACACCATGATGCCTGTCGAGCACATCACTATGTGACTCAAGCAAATGAGCCAAGCTGCACACTACAGAGGAACGTAATAAGCAGATCAATACCTGTTCCTTCTCAACTCCCAAAGACTGTTATATACCAAGTATGAAGCAAATCCTATTCACAGAGCAATCCCATGCCCTATTACTCAGAAGTCCCACTGTGTTCAACAGGGCTTGCTCTCAGGTGACTGAGCATAGGTTGAAATCTCACTAAGCCTTTCTTCTTCTTCTTCTTCTTCTTCTTCTTCTTCTTCTTCTTCTTCTTCTTCTTCTTCTTCTTCTTCTTCTTCTTCGTGAGCTTCAGCAGTCTCAAGTTGCGGCTGTTCTAGAAGCCACAGAGGAAATACTAAAGATGCCCCCCTCCACCAATTTCACTGTGGGCTCCTGCAGATGACCTATTTATTGAGTGTTCATCTTGATTTGCTTTCACAAATCTTATATAGAAGTTAGATTATATCTGGTCTGTTTTGAGTACAGGTATTTGTTCTGATCTGTCTGCAGGATGTTTACGCACCTCTGTGAATCACATGTTCATCTCACACTTTCCAATGCGTTTCCTTGCCACTCTCCTAGGCGGAAAAAGTCTGTTTCTTTTTCAAAGTGGATTTGTTGTGCTGGGGCGACAGAGTGCTTAAATCCACTTTAATTGCGTCAACCTAAATTTCCAGAGATGCTCTTGTCTGGAAGGGCCTGAAGCCCACAGAACAGAAAAATCACATGATATCCCTAATAAATATATCCAGTTGTCTTGAACTCATGGATACTTTGCTTCCACAACACAAAGAGCAAGTTAATTTATTTTATGTTTCCAAAAGTTAACGTTAGTTAATTAATCATCAGTAGCAACTTGTTAATTAGTTATAATTCCCTCTTATAGCCACTGTCCGCAAAATTGCAAAAAAAAAGATTGCCCCTTCAACAGTTTTGAAATTAGCTTTTTTTCTCTCGATTAGCTTGAAATCCTTTGGTTTTTTTGCTCTATTTCTGACCCAACAGCCACATTTGCATGATCAGATCTTGGCTTAATAATCCAAGATATGCAAAAGCATAGCCCTTGCTACCTCTCTTTACATGAGCAGTAAAACAAGCCAGGAAGCATGAGTTACTCATAGTTCCTTGTTATGCAAAATCCCAAAGAAGACAGGATTCAGGCGCCGATTTTGAACTGCATCCTTGCTTGTTTGGAAGCTGTTCATCATATTTGTCTTGGCTTTCACATGATAGGAAGCTATGCTTAACTGTGACTTTCTGGTTTGTTTCACCACATGCGCAAAGAGGCAGCAAGGGGCTGTGTTCACAGGCAAGCTGCGCATGCATTTCATGGCTTATTGATTTGATGCTGCAAGCATAGATAGAGAGGCTGCCCTAGAATTTCACTCACAAAAATCAGAAAACTTCGCTGTTTGGACTGGAGGTAGTGTATGGGTTTTCATGAGTCTAAAGAACAACACACAGAAACTGATTATATTTGGATATGAGTAAGATGTCACCAGAAAGGGTGGCCTTTATGCCGTTAATCCACTTAAACTCTGTGCACCTTTGCACAGTCACATTTCAACACAATTCCACCTTGCACACAACCACAGATTGCCTAACCTCTTGGGATCACCGTCCACTCACCTGGGGGCATCGAAACTGTCGTAGGAACCAACCGTGTAGTGCCTGAAGAGTCGCTTGGCTTTGTCACTGCGGCTCTCTGTAAAGCAAAGCAGAGAAGGTGTGGGGATTAGGGTTGCAGAAGGGAACTTGGTACACAGACAGCATCTTCCTTCTTATCTTTGGAACCTCCTGTCCTTTCTGCTGGTTCCTCTGGCAGCCAGTGAGTGGCAGCACAAGCTCAGCGCAGCTGGTGGCATGTCCAAAGGGGGGGAGACAGTCAGAAAGGGGGAGCTATTAGTGTGTCAACCATAGAGAAGAGGGGAAAGGAGCCAAAGGGAAGCTGACTGCATGCGTCCCTATTTTCCAGGGGCAGCCATTATTGTCTGGCATTTGTCCCTAGTAAAATACAGCCCCAATTTTTGTGTTTGGAGGCGACCGTGAGGTTGCCTTTTACAGTTGTCCTTAGCACACACATGTGCACATATGTACACTGGTGGCATGTTATTACAGTCATACCTTGGTTTTCAAACAGTTTAGTTCTCAAAGCTTTTGGCTCCCGAACGCCGCAAACCCAGAAGTGACTGTTCCGGTTTGCAAACTATTTTTGGAAGCTGA
Source organism: Podarcis bocagei (assembly GCF_964188305.1). Classification (NCBI taxonomy): domain Eukaryota; kingdom Metazoa; phylum Chordata; class Lepidosauria; order Squamata; family Lacertidae; genus Podarcis; species Podarcis bocagei. Next base: position 18,270,051 of record NC_138138.1, on the reverse strand, counting down.
ATGTCCAACAGGGCTTCTGCGGCTTCCGATTGGCTGCAGGAGCTTCCAAACATTTGGTTTCTGAACGTTTTGGAAGACAAACGGACTCCCAGAACAGATTCTGTTCAACTTCCAAGGTACAACTGTATTGTAGTTAGTAGTAATATAGCTTTGGATCTACAATGACTGGTAGTCACTGGTGACAAGGACTCCCATGCAGGTAAGCGAGTGAGCTGGTGGAGTGCTCCATCCCAGGGGTAGCCCATTCCATTTTGCCGCCTGAGGCGAGAGGAGAAGGTGCCGCCCTGTGCATTTGCCACGCAACCTCCTTTGCTGCCCCCGCCACAGGTTGTAGCCTCCAGGTTGCGGTGAGATCTCGTGAGAACCCCATGGAACTGCGCAGAGGTCTCTGATGACGCTCCAAAAACCGGAAGCTAATGCAGATGCTTCTCCTTACATCTCCGGTTGTGGTAGAGGAGGTCTGCCATGGATTCTGCCTTCAGAGGTAGCTATCTCAGTCTGCCTTGCGGATGGACCATTCCTCCTCTGCACCCATCATAGAAACCAAACAGGCAGCTACGGGAGGGAAACCCCCTACTTGGACCCTGCATACAAATGTATTGGGCTGCTGCAGGAAGGCTGGATCTGCCATGCCCCAGCAAGGTAGTAAAAAACTGTCCAGGCTAGTTAGGTTTGCGGTCTTACTTACAAAATTAATAATAATAATAATAATAATAATAATAATAATAATAATAATAATGATGATACTTTATGACTGGTGCCAACACTACAATTCTTTTGGCACCAGAGTAAAACCTTTGTATTTGCCTGGGCACTTTAAGTACAGGTGATTGCTGTTAGTCCGTTCTATTGCTTTAACTGCTTTAAAATGTGTTTGGTCTCCTTGGAAGAGGGTATTGCATTTATCTGGGTATGACTAGTTTAGTCGCATCACTTGTACATACCCTTGCACCTATGAGGATGAAGGTTAGTTCATATGTATAAAAATACATTTGAACATAAATGTCCTTATTGACACTTTGCCGGCCCCCCGCCCTCTGCCACTCTAGAACTCTTTTGAGCAGGGAATTGCCTCTTCTTTCGAGTAATGATGAAGGCACCATCTAGTGCGCAGGCTGCTATTTCGCACATTGCATCTGGTGAGGCTCATTTTGAACTGTTAGGCGTAGTAACAACATATTGTAGGACAATTCTGTCTGGGAGAATGTGCTTAAATCACATTCATCAGATTTAGCCTGTGACTAGGTTAAATCTGTCTCAGTTGTCTATAAACAAAGAATGCCAGCCTACCAGTTCCCCTCGAGGCCCTGCCTAACTGCCTATTGAGATACTTAATATTGCCAGATGTGTTTTGAGTTGCAACCAGTGTTATTATCAAGGTGCTGGTACTCACCATGAAATTGCTAAAGTAAGTGCCACATGTTTAACATTTGAAAACAAAAAAGGTGCCAGTACTGCGTACTCGTGAGTACCCCCAGAAAAAAAGCACTGATTGTAACTATTTTGTAGTGAGCACATACAGATCCAATGAGATTGAACTGTCTCATTAAATAATCTTGCGTTTACAAAAAGGGAACCAGTTGCAGCCAGTTTACCAATCCGGTTACTCACACCCCCTTCTTTAGAAGCCAACGTGGGCAGCTGATGGCAGCAAAAAAATAACGCAGCCAGCCAGCAAAGTTTCCAACAATGTGCAACGTGTGTGTGTGCATGAAGGGTTGTGAGCATAGGAGCATCGTTGTAAATGTGCTATGGTCTGATTCGCACATCATGTTAAACCGAAACATGATGTAGTGGAAATTGTGGCTACTTTGCTCCTGCCCGATTGTTCTGCTGCTGAGCTAAGCCATGCCTCGGGCTTAGCATGTTGTCCAAACCTAGCTTCATGGTGAGACTAACCACAAGCTGTAACCAAGATTTGTCCCATGGGTTTGTCTAGGAGAGTTAATGGCTCAGAGGTCACGCTAAGTCAAACCATGGTTTAGTGCAGCAGCAGAACAACAGGGAAGAAGCAAAGCGGGCACCATCTCATGTCCAGGAGCCCTCATGCATGGTCATGCTGTGAAAATCAGTCCACTGTCCCTGTATTTCGTTTTGAAAATGGGGAACAGCATGTGACAGGAAGAAAATATGGCCACTTTTTAAAAGTGTGGTGGTCTTCACTTCCTAGAGTTTGGTCACAGTTAAATTGCATGATGAACATGAAGACCAGGCGTGAGGAAATTAGGGCCCTCCATGTGTTATTGGCAGGGACGTGGGTGGCGCTGTGGGTTAAACCACAGAGCCTAGGGCTTGCCGATCAGAAGGTCGGCGGTTCGAATCCCCGCGACGGGGTGAGCTCCTGTTGCTCGGTCCCTGCTCCTGCCAACCTAGCAGTTTGAAAGCACGTCAAAGTGCAAGTAGATAAATAGGTACCGCTCCGGCGGGAAGGTAAACGGCATTTCTGTGTGCTGCTCTGGTTCGCCAGAAGCGGCTTAGTCATGCTGGTCGGAAGCTGTAGCCAGCTCCCTTGGCCAATAAAGCGAGATGAGCGCTGCAACCCCAGAGTCGGCCATGACTGGACCTAATGGCCAGGGGTCCCTTTACCCCTTTACATATGTGTTATTGGACTACAAGTTCCATCACCCACTGACCATTGGCCATGCTGCCTGAGGCTGATGGGAGCTGGAGCTGAATAACACTTGAAGGGACGCCCATGTTGTAAAGAGTGATAGAAGATAGAAGGTGGAAAAGTCTCTAGCGGTGAAAATCTGGGGACAAGTGTGCATGGAAGGAGCAGTACACTGTTGCTGCTGGTGATGGCACTTCAATTCCATGCTTTAAAATAATAATAAAAAATGCTCAAATTTTGAAAAGAAAATCTGCGATGGAGGAGGCGGCGGCAGAATTTAAACCGAAGACTGTTGCCTACTCTACTTTTATTTTGGCTGTCCCTCCATTTTCTGGCTTCTTCCCTCCATATGGGTTTCACATGGAAGTGAGGAGGACATGTAATGTCAAAAGGTGGCCAACGTGTTCTTCCTTGAAATATATGGAAATGTCATCATCCCATAGTGATTAATGCTAAAAGCTAAAAAGGTGTAGGGATAGAAGATGAAAGGGCGTGATAAAGCCCCTATTGAGGACAGCCAAATTACCTCACAACAATTTAATAGCATTCTTCCACAGGGGCATGGTGTGGGGGGCTTTTTGTGGGGGAAATGACCCTAAAGCAAGCAAGGATAGCTCCCTGTACCTGCCACAGTGACAAAACTCATTTCCGAAACATGGAAGAGGAGGGGAGGAAGAAGCTTTAGCTACTGGATATTAAATGCATGGGTTGTAGTCACATTTTTACCCACTGAAATCAAATTTTAGCCATTGGAATTAACGGACCTAAGTTAGCCACGACCATTACTTTCAACATGTCTACTCTGAGTAAAAGTTACTTGACTACAACCCTATGTCTCCTTCTGCGCAGCGCAAACGCTTAACAATTTCTCCACGTCCCCCCCCCCAAAAAAAGTGCTGGAAGTGACTCCCACTTTCGAAGTCGTCGAGTAGGGCTGATAAGGTAGAGAGGCACTTTTGGCCAAGCACAAGCTATGTGGGTGCCCAGCCAGCCAGCCTGTCAGACATGCCTTCTTTCAATAATATTCCTTCCCTTTCCATTCTCCCTAGTCTTCTGCTTTTCTTCCCCCCAACAGCCAGTCAGCATTCTGTGCCCAAACAGCGTGCTCAGTCCTCACGAAGCTGCTTTGAGATTTCCCCCTTACTTGGAGGTTCCTCTCCCCTAAAACCGTTTTTTTTTTTTTTTGCACTTCCCCCAAGACTTATACATAGATGGTGCTATTTTGGCTACATAAGTGTGTGTGTGTGTAGATCTAGATAATCTATATGTACTTGTATGTGTGTGTGTATATATATATAGGAGAGAAAGGGGCTAGAGGCCAGTTTGGAGCACCTACCTTGCTTCCCTTCCTGTGATTTATTGGGTACTTCCTCCACGCAGTCCGATGGGAACCAGCCCACACGGCCCTTTACCTGTCCCTCCCAGAAGCCTCCTTCCCCAACACTCAGCACTGAAAAGGAGAAGGGCACTGTTAGGGGCGCGAACACACTTTGGACGAAGGTGGCCAGCCGTTCACCATTTTGTTACTTATTTAGAGCCGCTGTGGCACAGAGGCCAAACCTGACCTAACAGAGACCTGGTTAGAGTAGCAAACCGAATCCAATTAGCCGTCATCATTAAAAGCCCTGCCTCTCCCCCCTTTTTTTGAAGGTGTGCTCTCTGAGCATTCTCAGATACTCCCTGCATCTGGGGACCCTGCTAACATGATTTTAAGCTGATAAATGAGTAAGTGTTGGGTCCTTCTTTGTGGAACTTGCTTTTTGTTGTTGTTTCTAGTCCCCAGCATCTGAAAGCAGCATGACTGGGCCACCTGTGGCTCTCCAGATTTCACTGGACTACAACTCCCATCGTCCCTGCCCATTGGCCATGTTGGCTTTGGCTGATGGGAGTTGGGAGTCCAACAGCACCTGGAGGGCTGGAGAAGGCGCACAATTTTTCAGCAGGTTTCCCCCCAGACAATGTTGTGATCCATCACCTTTCATTTTACATCTTCTGCTTTAAAATACAAGCTTCTAGAGCATTGGAGGGGAGGCAGGAATGTTGTTTAAAAGCATGTATTAGAACCCTCACATACTCCTTGGGATGCTGGGAAAGAAATCTAAATGCATATTCTGGAACAGTGATTACTTAACTGTGCTCCACAGTCCAGCAGTACATACTCTCCAATATCTTGATTCCCAAAACCATGATGCACGTCTTCCTAGCCATGCTCCTGTGCAAGTCACGTGACCTGCACGAGACCACAGAGTCCAAAAGATGTGAATTTTGGGGCCCATGCTCTCGCAGAAGAGCAAAATGCAGCCCTGAAAATGTGCTGGGTGTGCGCGCTCGAGAGATCTTGGCATGAAAACGTACAAGATCACAGCACCCAAAAATGGCCACTAGTCTCCGTTTTTTCCAAGACATTTTTTTCTACCAGGCCCAGCACTGGAAGGAGACATCCTTAGGGAGCTGGGAAAGGACTAGCGTTGCTGACTAGAATGCTTTTCTGGGGCTTCAATGAACACCAGTTGTCCACCATTGTCAATGCTCCCAAAGCCCTAAAAAAAATCCTTAGTATGCTGTGTTGAAACTTTTGATGTAGAGGAACATTCAAAAATTATGTTCTCCATCTGCCCTCTGAAGTGATACAGTCCATTGTACCATTCCCAGAATTCTGCGTCCTCAAGCCTACTTAACTCTGTAGCTTGTGTAGACCAGGCCTTCAGTAAAACCTAGTCCCTTATCTTAGGAAGAATAGGGTCTTCATCTCCCCTAGTAATTTGCTTACTGCACAGTGTCTTGAGATCTTCCAATTCCTTTGGAGATGGCTAAATACTAGCTGGCTGGGTTTTCTGCAGCATTTTTGAAAGCCAGAATATCAACACCTTCAGTATCAAATATATATCTATAAGCATCTGTCCAAGCACCATGGCCCTCATCTAGTTTGTGATCCTATAGGCACTTACTTGGGAATGAGCTCCATTAAACTCAGTATAGGTTTGCTCAGAAAGTCTTTGTAAAAAGGTCTAGCTGACCAGCCTTCCACTGAGCTGTGCAATCTGCAGCAGTTAGACCACTGAACTCCTATTTGTGAGTCCTCTGAAATCACTTGCAGACCTCCATTTTGTCCCATACTATTTAGGAGATGTCGCACCATTCATTTAAGGTCCTATGATAGTGTTGTTTCACAGCATTTCTTGTACTGACAGCATTTTTGCAGTCTTGTTTCACAACATTTCTTGTATTTGTAAATTGAGCAACAGCACAATTATAAACCTTGTATAGATTTCACTGGCCGTTGCCTGTAGAATCAATCACCAGTTCTATAAGGCATGTTCTTGGGGGCAGAGGTTTGTGCTGGTTCACAATTGCTCTCTCCCCACATTCTTACTTTTAGCCCTGCTTTGTACAACTGCACGGGAGTGCAGAAGGAAGTTTCTTATTTGTAAGCCTGTGAAGTGACTGGTCTCCCTCCAACATGGGGGCAGTAAAAGAATGTTGCAGTCCTCAAAGAAGAAGCTAAGCAGAACTGTTGTCTGTGATACAACACAGTTTAAGAATCACTGCCCTAGAATATCACAGCCCCATTGAACACAGTGGGTGCACTTTCAACTTCATGGCTCTGTCTTCAGTAGGGGAAATATCATAGCTCTCAATGACAGCACATGCTTTGTATTTGGGATTTGATTCCCAGCATTTCCAGTTAAAAGGATCTGGTAGTAGGTGATGGAAACGACATTTGCCTGTGAACCTGCAGAGGCGCCACCAGCCTGCGGAGACAGAGGGCGGCAGCACCAGTCCTATGCAGAACAGACTCATTGAAGTTAGTGGACACAACTTAGTTTCATTAATTCCGACGGGTCGACTCTGAATAGGACTTAGCTGAATACCGCCCAGTATTGGGCAAGATGGATAAATGTTCCAAAGCTTATCTAAGGAGACTTCCTACGTTCCGACAGAATATATCACGTCTCTTATTTCAGGTACCGCAGTTCAAAAATAATCCCTGCTTCACAAAATTCTGATCTGGCCACCTTTCTCTGGACACAGACACACACTTAAGACAACAGGCCACTCATGCGTGGCTGACAGATGCACACCAAGACATTCTAGACACCAACTAAAGACCACACACGCACACACACACAAACACAAGCCAAGCCTCACAGTTTCCCTGATTCTCAGCTACAGCTGTACCAGCCAAACGCAATATTCTGAAAGTGCAAGGTAGGGGGCAACCTCCCTATACAGTCGTACCTTGGTTCTCGAACGCCTTGGTACTTGTATGTTTTGGCTCCCGAGCACCGAAAACCCAGAAGTAAGTGTCCTGGTTTTCGAATGTTTTTCAGAAGCCAAACGTCTGGCGCGGCTTCCGCTTGAGTGCAAGAAGCTCCTGATGCCAATCAGAAGCCGCGCCTTGGTTTTTGAATGGTTTCGGGAGTCAAATGGACTCCCGGAACGGATTAAGTTCGAGAACCAAGGTTCCACTGTATTCAGAGAGAGGCTCAAGTTCCTTCCTGACTAAGGGACCCATCAAACCCTACCATCTGGGTATATATTGTTGTTTCTCCCTGCTCCCACTGAGTGTAAAATCTGGGTTTCCCCACTCCTGCTGAGAAAACTGTGTGGGCACATGTTGGGGGAAGTACAGAGCCACTCCATGCTTTTAAACTGGGTCCTTAAAAAACCCCCAAACACTCCATGGAGTCCTCATCTACCCCGCATGTAACATGTCTTCCATTTCCCATAGGTCCAGATCAGCCTTCCTCAACCAGATGCTGCCAGATGTTGCTGAACTGCAACTCCCATCAGCTCCAGTGACCATGGGCAATGGTCAGGGATGGTGAGAGTTCCAGTCCAAAACATTTCCAGGGCACCAGACTGGGAATGGCTGGTCCTGAAGATTTACTCCCTGGCATCAATGGAAGGGATGGGTAGGACTATAATTATAATTTCTCTCTTTCTCTCTCTTTAGGAAGCCCAACTGTTCTGCTTCTTCGGGTTTTTGTGTGTGTGTGAGGCTGGCTACGACAAAGTTAAAGAACACCCATGCTAAGCCCTTTGGTCTCTCCCCAAGAACCCAGGCGTCATGGGGCTCAGAGAGATTCCCTAGGCAATCCAAGGGTGTGCGCAGAGATCAACGTACCCTTGATCTTCTCGCCCTTGCTGATGGAGAGCTCACCCTCGGCCTGGACCTGGTACGGTTTCACAGCCATGAACGTGCGACCAGGCACAGCCGAATAGAGTTTCCGCTTCACTCCCCGGCTACTCAGCGTGCCTCCCCCAGCAGACTCCTTCTGGTAGCCACTGGAGCTGCCAAGAGAGAGAGAGAGAGACCAAGATTTAGGCAAGTATGGGCCTTCTGGCCCAAAGATAGAAAGTACAAGACATACCAACTATTCAGGAGTGGCAGGCGAAGTTGACAGAATATGCAGAACTTGCCAAACTGTCAGGGAGGATCCGGGACCAGGGAGATCAAAGATACCAAAATAACTGGAGTAAATTTATTGAATATTTAAAGAAGAATTGTAAAGAGGTCAAGACACTAGCAGGATTGACATAATACCTCCAATGTGTAATAGTACTAATATGAGAATGATGTGCGTGATGGAAAGAGGATAAATATACCAGTTGTGGGGAGGGAGGGGGGTCGCGACTCAGCAGAGTCAAAGGGAATGTATGGTGCTATTACAATTTGTTGGAAAAGAATATGTAAGGAAAACAATAAAAATTCACTTGGAAAAAAGATTTAGGCAAGTATGATCCGACCGAGTCCTGAACCTGACCTGCATCTTTCTCCTCTCGCTACCCTACAGAGAGGCCTCTTGCAAACACTCTGATTTTCCTCGTTAGCTTGGAGGGCCAAGCTATGCACTAAGTTAAAATGCATGTGTTCACTTCAATCTTTCTGTCGTGATTATCATCAACATCACTGTCATTGTCACCATCCTTTAACATTACAGCAGCAGGGTTCCCTGTTCAGGATTCAGACTGCAGCATACAGGGAATGGGGCTTCATGACCCTTCCTCCCTGCACTATGATCTCAACAAAAGTTTCCTCCCAAAGCTGTTACCTGCCCAGGACGGAATCTGCTACTTCTTGGGCAATTAGCAGCTGGGGTGGGGTGGGGTGGATTTTTCATTAGGACTGCTGCAAACTCTCCATCCAACCCTTTATGACACATTCCTGGTTGCCTCTTGCTGTTCTTTTTGAAATATGTAAATTTAATGCACATTTAATGCAGCAGAAGTGTGGCCTGCGATAAAATGTTGCAGCGCAGTGTGTTCTTGTTCAGGATCCCAGTCAGCCAGCTCGGCCTTCTTTCATGAGACTCCATTCCATTCCTCCTCCCCATCCTGGTCTTCTGGTTTCCCCAACAACAGTTAACAAACATCCTATGCCCACAGAGCATAGTCCAAATTGGACTATTTTTGGATAACCTCTCGGTGCTGTTTTGCCTACATAAGGATCCACACTCAGAGAATGGATTTACTCTTATTCCTCTGGTCTTTTTTCTCCAGTGGGGCTAATAGCACAAAAAAGATTTGTGGTCTTGATTGGGGGAGCAGTGCAGAAATGAGGGGTGGGAGCCGGGGATTTAAACACCTCCATCTGCCCCCAATGCTGCAGCTCTGGTAAAGATTGAAGGCTATCCCTCTGGCTACTTTGAAGGTGTTGTGTTTGGCTTTTAAAAAAAACACACACAAAAAAAACTGAGAAATTTTGATCCCCCACTTCATATCCATTTCAGCCCTAAGCCACTCTTTTTCCCAAGAGGAGACAGACCTCATTCCATCTCAAGGGCATGTTGGATGCAGAAGAATGGTGGGAGGTACCAGCTAGGGAACCCCCAAGTGAAGAAGGCTTAGAGCCCTTGGGTTGGTGGTGGGACGACGATAAGTGGTCAGAGGGAGAAGACTGGGAAGAGGAGGTGTTGGAAGCTGAAGAGGTAACTGTGCTCAGTGAGCTGAGAAAATCTGTGGCACAGAGAAATCCAGAATCAGAGGCAGAAGCTAAAGCAGGAGACAAGGGAGGCCAAGAGGCAGGTATGGGTCAGGCTTGTGAAGAGGCACGTGTATCTCCTGCTGTGACAAGCTCCCCTCCCTCCTGGTCTCCCAGAATCAGGAGAGGCATGAAGAGGGAGAAGCAAAGACAGGCCTGCAGGTGTAGTCTCTGATTGCTTGGGAAATGCTCTGGAGAGGTGGAGACATAGCTGGCTATGGGGAGGCGGGAAACTTTAGTCTCAGCAACTGCTTCATGGGAGAAGACTTGAGATTAGGTCTGACACTCCTGTGCTGATCTTGCTTTGCTAATAAACAGCAAACTCCAACTCGATCGGGTGACTTACTGCTGGCTCGCTCTCGTCGGGTGTTCCCGAACCTGTCCGATCCTGGCAGCTGTGCCATCAGGAAAGGACTTGGGGACAGATGTCCAGGGCCCAAGCAGCAGAATGTGCAGGAAGCACCCGGGTCCCCCCCCCCCCCCAGCAAGCAGCAGGCTGGCTTGCCACATTTTGAAATACACATTGTCATATAAAGAGCCCCCAGTAAGATCATTAAGTCCAGGGTCTAAAATTATCCTGCTGCATCACTGGATCCCAGCCCCTTTCAAAGGGGAACCAGATATTCAGCCCCTCCCCCTACTCTAGAGTACCAATGTGGCATTCTGGAGGTCTTCCCTTGGCATGACAAAGCCCCTGGATGCCCGCCACACCATTCATTATGAGGCACCAAGTGTTTTCTCCCTTGAAAAGTACATAGAGCTGAAGCTGGAGGAAGTGATGAACTTTCCCATTTCCTCTTATCAACTATATGTGCTTTTCCAAAACCGAGATTGGCACCTGAGCATCTCAAGAGAAAGCGAAGCAACCAAGAAGACAGGGGGAAAGGGGAGCAATTTAGGTGACTGAGGAACACACAATAGTTGGGTGAAAGAATGGGTGCCAAAGGAATCGGGGGAGAGAGAGGGCTAGTGTGTGTGTGCATGGACAAGCACACACACTAGAACCAGTGAAACAAATCCTCTTGAAATTGCAAAAGAAATCCACTGTAATTTTCATCAAATCACAAATCACATCTGTCTCTATCGGCTTATCTCAGATCACTGAAGCCTGGAGCCTCACATATGAAGCCCCAAGCCTACCTGGGTCGACCGCGCTGCTTCTTAGCTTCGTCTGTGTGGCGCCCGCGTGACGGAGAGCGGCTGCGAGCGCCACGGGGACTGCTGGAGCTGCGCAGGGTTCCTGTGGTGATCTTCTGGCTCTGCACAGCCACAGTGGCAGACGGGGTGGACGGCGGGGCATAAAGCATCCAGTCCGGGAGGTTCATGCTGGTGTCGCTGTTGGCTCGCAGCAAAGTGTGCGGCACCGCCAGGCTCTGGGAGCCGTCCCGACGCCGGCTGACGTATTGCGGGGTCTCCTGGAAAGGGACTGAAAGGGGCGGAGATGTCAGAGGACAGATTTGAATCTGGAAAGCTGGGGAGGAGAACATCATGGGGATTTGTACCCTGCAACCAAAAGCCTTAATGGGTTGTGAGCACAGCTGGTGCAGACCTGTGTGTTACGCTGCAATTTCTTGTGGGAGGCTAGCATAATTAAATGTTCAGGTGGTGTTGCTGGGCATGCCGTTTAGCTTCTCGGGACTCTCACCTTTCATTTTTGAAAAAAAAAACAAAACACGGTTCTAGGTCGTATGGTCACATGGATGTGCTTGAAAACGCGTGGGAAATGCCTATTGGAAACCCAGAAGCCTGAGGGGCAGCTGAAGGGTTTCCAGCAGTGAGGGAGAAGGCTCTGGCATCCTGCACAGATCTCCGTTGCTCCCCACTGACTGGCAAAATCTGAATGTGTCAAATGGGGTGGCTTGTTGGCTCTAGGGTTGAGTGGGGACCTTTCCCACAGAAGTGCCCCCAGAAGACCTTCTGTAATGCTGGCGAGCTCAATGGCTGTGAGCCTACCTGATAACCATGGCTATGAGCTGCCATTTTACATTTCCTGCAATGTTCCCAGTGTCCTACATAGACTTGCTATGGAGCACTGTGGAAAATCAAAATGGCAGCCCTCAACTTCCCACAGTGTCCTGTAATGGTACTATATTGGGCACTCTGGAGCATTGTGGGAAATTTAAGATGATGGGCAGGGATTAGTGCAGGCGGATACCCCCTCCCCCACAAGATTCTGGGGTCCTGGCAGCTGCCCAAGGGTGCTGAAACTGGGCCTAGAAAAGAGCAGGCAGGAAATGGCTGAGAGGAAAATGGAAGAGGTCAAGACACTGATAGCGTGGAGAAGATTATGACAGCAACAGCAATGCAGCAGTGGGGAAGAGCTCAGCTATGAAAGTCAGGCTGCCTCTATCAGGGCTTGCAAAACATGCCAATTTCCTGCAAGTTAGCACAATTTTTAAGAGAGCCCAAATCATGTTTTAAAATCTCCAGTAATGCAGCAGCCTGGATAAACAAGTGAATTCCTAGGTGCCACCATCAAATGTACAGTTACCTGGGATTTCTGCAGCGTTGGTCTCTGTGATGTCAACTAAGTGGCACAAAACAAGCAGTTGGTGCCATATCCTACTGCAGACCTAAGGCCCTTAACAAGCTTTCATTTACATTTTAGAATGTACACTTCATGAAGACAGAAGACAGTAACATATAAATCAATTGTACAGTCTTGCCAAGGTTTTCTATTTACTTTATGAATAAAGAAAATGCAAAAACCAAGGTGTCATTTGTGAAAAGAGGCTCAATGCTGAATTTAAACCAGTTCAGCTCTCATGGGCTACAGGCATCATAATGCTAAACCCTTGTTAGAATGAAGCAAGACTTTCCAAGGTTGTTCACTTCCCCCTCCTCACTCCTTTTCTGGCATGGCTGCAAAGGGATTAGAAGCTTCCACTTCTGTTTTAGATCAGAAGTTGTTTAGTACGTCGTCCAAACACTAAACTGTGGTGAATCTTAACCATACTCAGTGAAACCAAACGAGCTTCATAAACCGCAGTTTGAAGATACGTTGTTTCTGCTAGCGATTGCTAAGATTAACCACAGTTTATAGTGTTTGGACAACCTGCAAAATTTACGTTAATCTAAAACAAAAGCAAATGAACATGAATTATTCCTTGCAGCTGCACTGAAGGTAGAGGAACATGCAATCCCAGGGCGAGAGGCTGGGTTCATTTTCATAATGCTAAATTGTGGCTTACTGTTATGACCAGACATGTTATCCCCACAAAGTTCCCTGGGAATTGTAGTTGTGAAGCATTCGTTAAAAATTATTTTCCTCATTAGAGAACTACAATATTCAGGGTGCTCATTGGTACTGGTGTGTGTGGAGGGGGGAAATGGGTGTAGGGGAGGAAGTGTAGCCATATAGCCAAGAGGACTTACGTGTGAGTAGGCATGTTATCTAATTGCTCTGCAAATCCTTTATGTTCGTAGTGGAGGAATGTTAACAGCACCCACCCTGCAATCAAACTCACCAACATCTGAGTCCCGGTGGCTCTTGATCAGCTCTCCCAGCTCAAAATTCCCTGTAATGACCGCAACCTAACATGGAGAGAATATGTGTATGCACAATGTTTATTTTTCCTCAGGAGCGCTGACAAAACTGTACAAAACTAGGGACCTCTCAACTTTGGTTTGTTCGAGAAACTCAAGGCTGCGGTGATTGGATCCCTCCATTTGGCCCTTTGTCACTGGAATCCACTATCTATCCAACGTAAGGCAATTTCTTAGCCCACCCTGCTGGCTAAAATTGGGGAAAGTTGTATCCACTTCAAAGTGGAGATTTCACATTATGGCTTGCTTCTTCATACACCCACCTTCCCAATCCCTGATCCTGAAAAATTAAATGTCACGGAGAGCGGTTTGAACATGGGTTTTCCCTGAGTTTTCTATGGTTTAATAGTAGTACATCATCATCATCATCCTTCATATGAACCCTTGTCTGCAGCTTGGGGTGATGCAGCCCAGACACAGGTTTAGCACAGCCTTGTAAATAAGTCCACTAAAGCTACTAGACTGTCATTTATTTATCTTTTTCCTAGTATAGGGTTGGAGCTCTTGCATCATTCCTGGGTTCCCTGGCAAAGGAGCGACGGAGAACCCAGTGCCAGCCTGTTTACTTACCTGCAGGCCACTCCTCCTTACCCAAGCTAGCACACCTCACCTGCTATCTATGAGAATGTGCCCAATTCTTCACCATGCCTCTTTCCCTTCCTAATTAAATATACACCCCACCTTTCCTCCACGGAGTGCAAGGTGGCCTACAGGGGACTCCCAGACAATCTCCCGTCCAGGCATTGGCCAAAGGACTCCAGCATATCTGGAGAATATGGGCCTTAACTCATGCAGAGTTCAAAGGAATTCTGGGTCTTAACTTACTCAGTTTATACCACTGTATTGTCCAGGGCCTCATGCTGCAGATAAGCTCACATTCTCTGACTCAGTCTAGACCCAGCAGTGGCTGCTTTAGCTGAGCTGCTGAAGGCCAAGGAGAGGTTTGCAGTATATCAGCTAAAGGGAGGGACTGTGGCCCAGCAGTAGAGCATCTCCTGTGCGTGCAGAAGCCCCCGGGGGGCGATCCCTGGCATCTCCAGGTAGGGCTGGGAGAGACCCCCCCCCAGCCTGAATCCCTAGAGAGCCACTGCCAGTCAGTGAGAAATTACTGAGCTAGATGAACCAATGGCCATTAGCTCAGTATAAGGTAGCTTTCTATGACTTCTATGATTCCTACAAGCAGGGCAGAGCTACTGGTCCTATTTGCCTTCAGAACTCCCAAGCACGCTTTTTTGCTACAGTATTTTGAACCAGGGCTAGAGCGACTGTGAGCTCCATCTGATGGTTTTTGGGATTTAGTGCAAGGTGGAGATGGAGAAACTGATCCCTCCTCGTGTCTCCTATGCTATGCAGAATTAATGACACCGAGGCGCCAATGCTGGCGACAAGGTGAGAGCACCTAGTTCCAGATCTACAGAATCAGCCAGCAAAAGAAATGTACCTATTTCCTTGTGAGAAGTGCAGGGCAAAGAGTGCAGGGCAATCCCAACAAAATGAAACCAGGAAACTATTATTCCTTAGTATAATAAAGGTAAAGGGACCCCTGACCATTAGGTCCAGTCTTGGCCGACTCAGGGGTTGCAGCGCTCAGCTCGCTTTATTGGCCGAGGGAGCCGGCATACAGCTTCTGGGTCATGTGGCCAGCATGACTAAGCCGCTTCTGACGAATCAGAGCAGCGCACGGAAACGCCATTTACCTTCCTGCCAGAGCGGTACCTATTTATCTACTTGCACTTGACGTGCTTTCGAACTGCTAGGTTGGCAGGAGCAGGGACTGAGCAACGGGAGCTCACCCCGTCGAGGGGATTCAAACCGCCAACCTTCTGATTGGCAAGTCCTAGGCCACCCACATCCCCCTTAGTATAATAGATCCACCTAAATTCCTAAACACCCATACTGACATGGTCTAGGGCAGAGATAAGACATTTAGGGGCTCAGTCCTGTGATGTCTTGGTTCAGATTAGGTCAGTGTACCCCACTCTCGCTCTCCCTTGAACCCCATTCACCACACACACCTGGAAGGCAGTCTGACCATGGTTGTTCTTGATCTCTTTGTTGGCTCCCCGGTACAGCAGGATGCGGGCACAGCTCTCCTGGGAGAAAGGGGAGGGGGAGGAGAAAGAGAAGGAATGAATAAGGCACATCTTCCATCTGTACTCTTCTCGGTGGACAAGTTGCCAGCAGCTAGCTAGAACAGAGAGGGTTCACCTGTGGCACACCAAGTGCTGTGGGACTCCAACTCCCATCAGCCTCAGCCAGCACGGACAATGGTCAGGGATGATGGGAGCTGTAGTCCAACAACCTATGGTGGTTTACAGGTTAGCGACCCCTGATCAAGAGATCTGCAAAGGTGGCAAGACTGTGTGGGCATCGGTAAGTCCCAACATGGGTTAAATGAGATTAGAATTTATTATAAGACTACAGGGCAAAAAGTAATATTTACATCAAAATAAAAAAATTCCTTCCAGTAGCACCTTAAAGACCAACTAAGTTAGTTCTTGGTATGAGCTTTCGTGTGCATGCACACTTCTTCAGATACACTGAAACAGAAGTTTATTTAAACAGTTTATTTAAACAGTTTACTTCTGTTTCAGTGTATCTGAAACAGATACACTGTTTCAGTTTACTTCTGTTTCAGTGTATCTGAAGAAGTGTATCTGAAGAAGTGTGCATGCACACGAAAGCTCATACCAAGAACTAACTTAGTTGGTCTTTAAGGTGCTACTGGAAGGAATTTTTTTATTTTGACTATGACAGACCAACACGGCTACCTATCTGTAATATTTACATCGATTGCTCTGCATGCTTTTGCCTCTGACCTCACCCACCACTGTCAAGTAATTCCTGGAAGGCTGCCCAGAAAATAATCCAGTCCTTGGGCTGAAAAAGGTCCCCCAACCTTGCTCGGGGTTCAGCCCACACTACCTGTCACCTGAAGGGATAGTGCTAGGGTTGCTGAGACTGCTGGGTCTTTCTCACTGCCCCGCCGCTGTTCACTTCCTTGCAAAAGGCAGCAACAGTCATTGGTGGTGCACTCAGGGCAGGACTTTAGGGCAGATGTCAAGAGCCCCAACTCAGCGGAATGATCAGGAGAGCAACCAAACACAGCAGGGCTGTCTCATCACATTTTGAAGTCCATGAAGTAATACACATTACCATCTAAAGAGGAGGTGGAGGTGCATAAGAGGAGACAGACTTTGTGCTGGTCATCATTACCTGCCTTGCCCCAAGCTCCAGCCCTAGGAGCAACTGGGAAGAGGGAAGAGAAGTTCAGGGATGCTTTTTTAAAAAATAATTTGTTAAGTTGTGTGTCTTCGTTTCTCGATTTGTACTGTGTTATTTTATGCACTGTGACTTGCTGTTATTTTTATTGATTACGGTTTAGAAATTACAGTGGTGCCTCGCAAGACGAAATTAATTCGTTCCGCAAGTCTCTTTGTCTTGCGGTTTTCTCGTTTTGCGATGCACGGTTTCCCATAGGAATGCATTGAAAATCAATTAATGCGTTCCTAGGGAAACCGCCTTCAGACCAGGTCCGGGGACAGTCTGTCCCCGGACCTCTTCTGAAGGCTGGGGGGGGGGGACAAGGGCTTTTCTTCTCACCCCCAGCATTTTAAAAAACCCTGGGACAGCGGAGAAGTCCGGGCGATCTTAAAATGCTGGCGGGCGGCATTTTAAAATCGCCCCGGACAGCGGAGGACTTCTCCGCTGTCCGGGGCGATTTAAAAGCCCCTGGGAAGGCAGGCAGGGGGGGACAAAGACTTTTGCCCCCCGCCCGCCTTCAGAAGGTGTTCCCACCCCCCCGCCCGGCTTCGCAGCAGCGCTACGAAGCCCGGCGGCTGGGGCAGGTGCTCCCGCCCCCCCACCCCGCTTCGGAGCAGCGTTCCGAAGCGGGGTGGCTGGGGCAGGTGTTCCCGCCCCCCGCCCGGCTTCGCAGCAGCGCTACGAAGCCGGGCGGCTGGGGCAGGTGACCCGCCCCCCCCCACCCCGCTTCGGAGCAGCGTTCCGAAGCGGGGTGGCTGGGGCAGGTGTTCCCCCCCCCGCCCGGCTTCGCAGCAGTGCTACGAAGCCGGGCGGCTGGGGCAGGTGCTCCCGCCCCCCCCACCCCGCTTCGGAGCAGCGTTCCGAAGCGGGGTGGCTGGGGCAAGTGTTCCCACCCCCCGCCCGGCTTCGCAGCAGTGCTACGAAGCCGGGCGGCTGGGGCAGGTGCTCCCGCCCCCCCACCCCGCGTCGGAGCAGCGTTCCGAAGCGGGGTGGCTGGGGCAGGTGTTCCCACCCCCCGCCCGGCTTCGCAGCAGCGCTACGAAGCTGGGCGGCTGGGGCAGGTGCTCCCGCCCCCCCCCACCCTGCTTCGGAGCAGCGTTCCGAAGCGGGGTGGCTGGGGCAAGTGTTCCCACCCCCCGCCCGGCTTCGCAGCAGTGCTACGAAGCCGGGCGGCTGGGGCAGGTGCTCCCGCCCCCCCCACCCCGCTTCGGAGCAGCGTTCCGAAGCGGGGTGGCTGGGGCAGGTGTTCCCACCCCCCGCCCGGCTTCGCAGCAGCGCTACGAAGCCCGGCGGCTGGGGCAGGTGCTCCCGCCCCCCCACCCCGCTTCGGAGCAGCGTTCCGAAGCGGGGTGGCTGGGGCAGGTGTTCCCACCCCCCGCCCGGCTTCGCAGCAGTGCTACGAAGCCGGGCGGCTGTGGCAGGTGCTCCCGCCCCCCCCCCTGCTTCGGAGCAGCGTTCCGAAGCGGGGTGGCTGGGGCAGGTGTTCCCACCCCCCGCCCGGCTTCGCAGCAGCGCTACGAAGCCCGGCGGCTGGGGCAGGTGCTCCCGCCCCCCCACCCCGCTTCGGAGCAGCGTTCCGAAGCGGGGTGGCTGGGGCAGGTGTTCCCACCCCCCGCCCGGCTTCGCAGCAGCGCTACGAAGCCGGGCGGCTGGGGCAGGTGCTCCCGCCCCCCCACCCCACTTCGGAGCAGCGTTCCGAAGCGGGGTGGCTGGGGCAGGTGTTCCCACCCCCCGCCCGGCTTCGCAGCAGCGCTACGAAGCCCGGCGGCTGGGGCAGGTGCTCCTGCCCCCCCCACCCCGCGTCGGAGCAGCGTTCCGAAGCGGGGTGGCTGGGGCAGGTTTTGAAGCAAGGGGCGGTGGGGAGAAGCGATCTCCCCGCAGCCGCTTGCTTCAAAAGAGGTCCGGGGGCAGCGGGAGCGCTTCCTGCTGCCCCCGGACCTCTTTTGAAGCAAGGGGCGGTGGGGAGAAGCGATCTCCTGGCCGCCCCTTGCTTCAAAAGAGAAGACCCGCTGTCCCCGGGGCAAGCTTCGTTTTGCGAAGCAAGCCCATAGGGAAATTCGTCTTGCGAGGCAACTCGAAAACGAAAAAACCTTTCGTTTTGCGAGTTTTTCGTCTCGCGAGGCGTTTGTCTTGCGGGGTACCACTGTATTTAATGTAATTGTTAAAGAGTGAATTTCTGTTTAATCATTATTTCCTGATACGTAATTTTATTGTGTACTATTATATTCTAACGGATTACTGAATATTAGTTTATTGGATACAAGTTGTTTATTTTAAAGTTATGGGTTTTTTTAATGACATTTTTGTACTGGATCAGACTGTTATATGGCGTGTGATCTTTGTTGTTTCTTCAGCTTGCAAACAGCCTGGTGTATAGCAATATAGAAAGGCAGTATACAAATTAAAAAGTGAAATGAAATAAGGCCTACAGTATAAAGTGACCTAACTGCAGCACTGGCAGCAACAGCGAAGAGGAAGTCTATCAGGGTCTCTTTGAAATTGGATGGCAGGTCCTTGCTGGGCTTTGGCCAATGACCCAAAATGGCAACCCCTGACTCAAAACAATTCCTCCCCGCTACCTGCCCACTTCCCACAAGTTCCATTCCAAAGAGGAAAGAAAAACTTGGATTGAACACAGCAAAGGCATCGGCCTGACCATTCTCAAACTGTTGTATGTATGGGGGTTGGGGATCAATTTCGTCCACGTTTTAATGAGAAACTACCAAATGCGCACTTCACAGAACCAAACCAGTATGTGAACCGAAACACAATCGTTCTTTGAAATCGACACTTCTCCGAATTTTGCGATGCAGTTCGCCAACCAGACAAGATGTACAAAAATGCATTATATATTAGGATTTAATTTTTTTTGCACAATTGTGTATTGCTGGGGGGAAACGTGCAATACAACGCTGACCAATTTTCACGAGAATTTTTTTTTAAAATTAAACAAATCACAAATTGCTGCAGGAAAGTGGAGAAACCCAAATTTAAAGATTTGGAAAAACGAGACACCAAATCAGAGAGAGATGCCCATCCCTACAGGGCGTGTTATGTGCGCTGCATCTTCTTCTTCTTCTACTTCCGCCATTCCTACCTTGTTGTAGAGTGCGCAGATGTGTAGCGCCGTGTTTCCGGACGCATTCTGTGCCCCAGGCTCGGCGCCGTAGAACAGCAAGTGCTCCAAGTGCTGTGAGTGTCCGTGCTGGCAGGCCTGGTACGTGGGGAAGCAGAGGTCAGGAATGGAAGATGTGGGCTAGATGGTCAGATGGACAGGTGCCAAGTCACAGCCACCCCCCTCAATCTTTAGGCTTGGAGCCAACCCTGGCAGGAGACACACACAGGATGTAAGATGGGTAACCTAGCCCTCTCAAGCACACAATCCAGGGTTGCCAGACAAGGCATCTCAAGAGTGCCTGGAAGCTCGGCCGCTATATGCAGGCCCTTACCTGGTGTATCTCTTGCCAGCCATTCTCATCAGTGGCGCCAATGTGTGCTCGGTTGTAGAGCAGAAGCTCGCAGCAGCGCGGGTCACCTCCAACCATGGCTGTGTGGTAGAGCGGAGTCAGCCCGCGGCGGTCCTTGTAATTGGGTGAGCCTCCCAGGTCCAAGAGTGCCTGCGGGAGGAAGACAGGCCGGCGTGAATGGCAAAGGCAGGTTCAGCCCAGGGTTGTTTCATGCCCCTTGAGGAATGAAACATATTGCTCCTCTTGCAGTAGCTTATTGTATGGGCTTTTGAAGGCGCACCTGTTTACACAGGCTTTCTCTTACTTAATAATAATAATTTATTTATACCCCGCCCATCTGGCTGGGTTTCCCCAGCCACTCTGGGTGGCTCAGAACAGAATATTAAAAACACGATAAAACATCAAACATTAGCACATCCCCATTCTTTTAATAATTTTTGGTCCGATTGTCCCCTTATGAATGCTGTGATGGGCTAAAGAGTATTTGAAAAAACATTGTTCTGGAGTAAGCATATCGGTATGTAACGAATGAAGCTTTGCAGGGTTAAATAAAGAGAAAAATGGTGCAAAAAGTATAAAGATAGAGGTGATCTATATTAGACACAATAATTTAGAAAGAGTAAAAATTTTGAGGTCTTAGAACAAAGGAAGGAAGTCAATATGTGTATATGTACGTAATGATTAGAATGATATGGTTTTATTTGTAGATGTGTGTTTTGTTTTTGTGGTTTTTTCCTCTTGTGTTTTGTTTTGTTTTTCTTGTTTGTATTGTTTAATTTTGGATTCGATGTTTGTAATTTTTGTTGTAAATTTGCATTGAAAATATTTTTTTTTTTTAAATCAAACATTAAAAACTTCCCTAAACAGGGCTGCCTTCAGATGTCTTCTAAAAGTCAGATAGTGGTTTATTTCTTTGACATCTGATGGGAGGGTGTTCCACAGGGCGGGTGCCACTGCCAAGAAGGCCCTCTGCCTGGTTCCCCATGGCTTCACTTCTCGCAGTGAAGGAACCACCAGAAGACCCTCAGAGCTAGACCTCAGTGTCCGGGCAGAACGATGGAGGTGGAGACGCTCCTTCTTGACTTGAATCTCCTGTTTTAATTTCTGCACTGTATTAATTGGATTGCTTTATTGCATATTTTAATCACATGTGCTTATACCTCAATGTTTGTGTCACTGGTTTTTATTATTGCATACTGCTTAGAAACCTATTTTGGCATGAAGCTATATATACATATATAATTATGATTAATAACAACATAGAATTGTAGAGTTGGAAAGGACCCTGAGGGTCATCTAATCCAACCCCCTGCAATGCAGGAATCTCAACTAAAGAGTGGCTGGGGAAACCCAGCCAGATGGGCAGGGTATTGATAATAAAATTATTATTATTATTGTAAAGCATCCATGACAGATGGCCATCCAATCTCTGCTTAAAAACCTCCAAGGAAGGAGAATCCACAACTTCCCAGGGGAGTCCGTTCCACTATTACTGTCTGGGGCAAGTGGCAAAGGGGAGCGAGTAAGGAGGAGGCCAGAGATCGTTGAAAGGCTCTCAGTTCCAGCCCAAGAGAAAATAGCTGATCAACATGCAGCCTCCAAAAGCGTGACTCCTCCAAAAGTGCAGGCAGTGGCTCTCCCCACAAAGCATGCACCATAGGTGTGGTCTTTTAAATGACAGCCTACCAAACATGGCAGCCCCTGCACAGAGACACACTATGGATCTACAGACTGAAAGCCAGAGAGGCCCCCTTCTGCAAATTCAGCTGGCATGGAAACCCTACCATATTGGATTATGCTTAACAGGGGACCCAGAAGATCTGCACGCGATACAAATCCTGACATTAGTTTGGCAGCTTCTTGCGGCAGCAACCTGTCCCAGCAAAATATTGTAAGAGCCTCCAAGCAGAATCTATCTGGCCCTGACATGAGAATGTAAGATGCTTTGAGCAGGGACCACTCTTCTTATACTTCTCATATATGCTTATATATAACAACAAAAGCATAAGGAGCTGGGAAGGTGGAGGAGACATACTGCCGCTGACATTTTCTTCCGCTCCCACATCTTTATTCTCACATCTTCCAGTACAGTACTGAGAAGGAATTGGCAATTGGCATTACCATCAGGGCTGGGTAGTGGTGGGAGCACACAGCTTTGTGTAGTGCTGTGGCTCCATCTCTCGCCCGGAAGTCTATGTGGGCACCGCCAAGGCATAGCAGCCGGATCACGTCGATGGTCCCATCCAGCTGGGCAGCTAACGTCAAAGGCGTCTCTGCAGGGAAACCACAGGGTTACTATTGTGAGGAGAGGGGTGGGTTGTGTGGTGGGCGCCCCAGGCTCCCCGACTCTCCCGCTTTGTGTGCCCCCTCAATAGTTACCGCCAGTGTCAGAATCGTGGTAGTTGGGATCCAGCCCTTTGTCCAGGAGCCGCGCCACTTTCTCGGCCGATCCATGCTGAACGTACTCCAGGAACTTCTTCAATCCCGTCTGGGGAAAGAGTTGCCAGTGACAGCCATTGTGGGGCGGGAAAGGGAGGGGACAGAATACTGCAGGTTGAAAAGAGGAACACAGTGGAGCTGGGCCTCACACTTAAGCCTCCCAGAGTGTCTTGCGGGCCTGAGGGGCTCAAGCAGGGATACAGATGTTTCCTGCCTGCAAGGGCTCCGCTATTCCTTCCATGGAGAGTCCCAGGTGTGCATTCTTTTGCATTCTGGCTTATTAAATGCAACCTTATAAATAAGCTCACGAAAGTTACTAGCCTGTTTATTTAACTAGCCTGCTAAGAAACTACAGTGGTACTTTGGGTTAAGAACTTAATTCATTCTGGAGGTCCGTTCTTAACCTGAAACTGTTCTTAATCTGAGGTACCACTTTAGCTACTGGGGCCTCCTGCTGCTGCTGCACGATTGCTGCACAATTTCTGTTCTCATTCTGAAGCAAAGTTCTTAACCCGAGGTTAGCGGAGTCTGTAACCTGAAGCATCTGTAACCTGAAGCGTCCAGTAACCCGAGGTACCAAAGTTTTCAAAATACGGGATTTTTAAAGCCAGCTGCTCTCCGGACAGAGATTTTTATTTCTATGGGGGGTTTTGGAGGTGGGAGATGTTGAAAGGTCTCTCTTATCTCACCTTAGTGTGGAGTTTTGCCAGCTGCTTCTCATCCAGGTTGGTCTGCTTGTAAACTCGGGTCTTGTAGCGGAACTGGAAGAAGTGAGGAAAGGGGAGAGAGGGGGCTGTTACTGCAGTTGTACATCATGACACCTAACCATCTCTGCAGAGGCATGTCCTTCAACTCTAATCTCACACTTCCATAAGAATCTCTCAGGGTGCTTCAAGCAAGATGAATTTCCCACACAGAAATCACTTCTATACAAGGACCTTCAAGTGTGGTTCGTCACTGACGGAGACTAGGACATGTGTCAGGCAGGCAGTACATGCTCTGTCACATGTGGCAAAACTACCGGTAAATACAATTTCCTCAGTGCCCTCCAGCATTTCACATATTACAACAGGGATACACTGCCATACTTCTCACATCCCAGTTCTTATGCCATGGTTACTGCCTAAGATAGGAAAGGTCCCCTCCACACTGAATACAGAACATAGGAAGCTTGTGTTATATCAAGTAAGATCAATGGTCTATCTAGCTCAGTATTGATGCCAGCTTTTTTGGATTACAAGTCCCATCAGCCGCAGCCTTGGGCTGATGGGAGTTGTAGTCCAAAAAAACCCCTGTAAGGCACCAGATTGGGGAAGGCTGGTTGGTGTACATGGACTGGCAGACGTGGTCCAGGATTTCAGGCAGAAGCCCACCCTGGAGATATCAGGACTGAACCTGGGACCTTCTACATGCCAAGCACATGCTCTGTCACTTGAGCTACAGCTGCTCCCCAGTGCTCTTCTCCACCTGCTATGTGCGCTGCGTCCATTTACTCTGCCACATTGTGCCCTGAACTGTTTTAAAAGCCAGGAGGGTGTTGATTCTTTTCGTTAAAGCTATGCTAGAAAAACTTGACTATTGCACACTGCATGGTAAACACTTCAAAGCAAACTTCATCAGCTGAAATATGTGAAATGGCTGCAGAGCACGCAGTACTTTAGAGCACAACGTGCCACTTTCATGTCCAGGCGTGTGCATTTCCATGCAGGTGCACTAGAGACAAGGCAGATCCACACCATACATTCAAGGCACATCCTATGCCTCTTTAAGACACACAGCTTTCCCCAAAGAATCCTGGGAACTATCGTTCCCCCTGCACACAGCTTCAAGTTCCAGGCAGTTCCCAGGATTATTTAGGAGACGTAACATGCTTTAAATGTGCACTGGATGCCCTTGAAATGTATGGGGTGGATCTGCCCAATGTGTCTGGCCCTCCACGCAACCACAGATTTAACTTCTATAGATCTGGAAGAAGAATGTCAACTCCAGATATCTGTATGATTCAGTACCTCCCACTCTTCAAGTAGTGCCTCGAGACATATCTATTTTTTCAAGCCTTCTCTAATTCGCTGGATTCATCTCTCTCTGTGTTGCTCCCCCCACACCTTCCTTTGCCTCATATGAGTCTATATATTTAGAATGCAAGCCTATGGTTTCATCATTGCTAATCTTAGGTTTTATACTGAATGCATACTGGGGCAGATCCAGAGGCAGCAAGTCATTCTTCAGTTTCATTTGAAATCAATGGGATAGATTAGTCATTACAAAGTCTCGTTGATTTCAGCGGGGCGGGGCGGCGGCGACTCCAGCTTCACTAACTTCTGGATCCAACTCACCACATGTTTTTATTCAGAGTTGATGTATTGATAGGTTGTGTGGCTATGCACTCGTGAAACAGACAATTTTGCTATATACATCATGCGTTGGGTCCATCAGGGTAGATGCACTGAAATTAATGGACCTCAGTTGATGGCCTGGTTGGCTAAAGCGTCATGCTGATAACACCAAGCTTGCAGGTTTGATCCCTGTATGGGACAGCTGCATATTCCTGCATTGCAGGGGGCTGGACTAGATGACCCTCAGGGTCCCTTCCAACTCTATGATTCTAACTTAATTGTGTCCATTAGTTTCACCGGGTCTACTACGAGTGTAACTAACATTAGACACAACCCTTAACGGGACTTTGGTCCCATCTGGTCCCTCAGGCTCTCCTACTTGACCTTCTCCTTTAGAGTTCCTAGCTTAAAGAGGAAGACGGGAAAGTGGCAGATTGTAGGCCTGGAGTTTTTATCTGAATCAAACCTGGTGTGTGTGTGGGGGGGGCAAAAGGAGCTTTTACCCTTTGCCTCCCAAAGTGGGTCCTCAGTGCCTGCAGTTTGCCCAAAACAAAGAACCCCTTGAAAAGGGCTACTCTGACCAACAGTGGTCTTCAGGTACTCAGACAGGGATTGTTCATATTACCAACACCTGACTCTTTTAAACTGGAGAATTCAAGGATTGAATGCAAGACCCTCTGCATGTAAGGTATAGTGATAGTCCGTCCTCCAAAATTAGTATATGTCCTTCCTGTAGCCTACAAATCTAGATTACAAATCTAGGGTCCTTCCAACTAGGGACATACAATTAACATTCCCACGTTCTTTTGCTGTGGCACATTTAATTCAAATTTGTCACTCTTTATTTCCCAAACATCATCCTCATCCTCATTATTATTATTATTTCTAATGACCAATGAGTATTTGCATGTGTTATGAATGCGGTTACTTGAAAAATATTGCCTGTACTATTGTCATGAAATCTCATGGTGATTGAGAGAAAAACCCATCATGGAAGAGAAGCACCAGGAATATCTGTTGGGATTTTGTTTGTGTTTTTCCAGAGAGTGGATGGTAGAGGGACAGAGCTACTTACAAAGTGTATTTGCTCATCCACCATTATTTCTGATCAAACAGGTTTGGCATGTTTTTGTAGTTTCCAAAACTTGCAAGACCCATTTGGTCAAAGATTACCGAGGGACTAAAACAAAAATAAATAAAAATGACTGTTTCTACTATATGTTGCAATGGGTCTATCATACCAGTTTTCACTATCTTCCCTCTACCTCCCAACTATCTTAAAACAAAACAATTATCTGTCTCCAGATTTAAGTTGATAAAGGTTGGCGGGAAAGACATCCAACTTTCAAAAAACTGGGTAAAACGCTTCCCCCTTTTATTTAAAATAGTCATATATTGTCTTATTGCCTGACAACAGGCCTACAAGGCAACTGACATGCCTGTTTCACACATAATGCTAAGCAATGGTTTGCTGAGTCAAAGTGTGGTTTGTTAGAATGCTTGAACCCACCTCAGTAGATTAACCATGGTTTATCTTTCTAGCAACAAATCATGATGTAAACCAATGGTTTGTTAATTGGTTTAGAAATGGTGGCTTGTTCTAACTATGGTTTGGTGTTATGTTCAAAATGGACAACCTTGGTTTGTTGGATCATTCCACTCCAGATGCCTGACAAGCTACAGAAGCCAAGGACAGCTGAAGAAGAAACCAAGTTCTACAGAAAAAAAGCTGTGGCTTCTTTTCTTGTCTGCGGGACGACTCTTGTGGCTCAAGCCATGGTTAAAGCAAATTATGGTTTAGCTTCATGTGTAAATGCAAAGAGAAAATTAAACACCCAATAAACATAATATTTTAAGGCAGTTGGGATCTAAGGGCAGCTGGGACTGTGTGCAATTATAGAAAATGCTCTTTCCCTATTGCCTGCTGCTCAATGACTGGTAAATAAGGGTTTGCTGCAACCTGGAACTGCATGGCCTAATAACCAGGACCAAACAGTCCCAGGTACAGGATCTTCTCCTCACCCAGGTATCTGGGCAATTACTCACTGCTTCTCAACAGCAGTGGTGCATAACTGATGAAAAACTTTAGAGGGTGGGAATGATGATATGATCACTGCCTAGTCTTGTGGTGGGAGAAGGGGCACCCAGAGGAAATAATCTTCCTAGCAGAGTCTTCCAAATCATGTCTGAGCCTCTGTTGATCTTAATGATATTAGCACTTTTGTTGGCTCTGCTTTTTAACTCTGCTTTGTATTATTTCTACAACTGGTCATTGTAAGCTGCCTTGAGGGGCTGAAAGGTACAATAAAAATATTTTATAAATAAAAGCATTTTAAAAGCATGCGTGTGTGTATTGGGGCGGGGGATAGCACTGACATCTCCTCTGCAACACTTTTACACGGCCTGGGCTATTTGTTTTTATATTGGCTCCCAAAGGCTCAACGCCCCCTTGCCATTGGCAGTCCTCCCTTCTGACTACAGTATGCCGTAGGACCAGCAGACTTACCTCCAGGTAGGGCACTCCCTTCTCGAAACTCTGTGGGTACTCGCGCAATAGGCGCTCTTCGTCCAGGAATTTGGCATCCCGCCCATTGGTGGCTGGCTGGAAAAGCCCATAGTTCAGCACGTCCTTGAGGCTTTCATTGAGAGTGCAGAGGATCTGTTGCTTTGCCACCCAGATGGCCGCATCAGGGTTGAAACGTAGGCATTTCTGAAATGGTTTTGGGCCAGTGGGAGAGGGAGGGGTGGAATTGAGAGCAAAAGGAATGCATCAAAATGGCACAAAAGTGGCACCTTGTTTTGAGTTTGCTCTAAAGCAGTGTTTCGGCCCTTTTAAATCTGGTTTATTTATCCACATCCTCTCTTTCTTCCAAGGGACTCAAGGCAGCTTACAGCTTTCTGCCCCCCATTTTATCCTCGCTACAACCCTGTGAGGTAGGCTAAGCCAACGGACCGAGTGACCACTTGTCCAAGGTCATCCTTGGGCATCAAGGTCATTAAGCTTAGTGGCTGAGAGGGGATTTGGACCTGGGTCTTGACCACTCTAATCACGATGCCACACTGGCTTAAAAAGAAAAAAAAAGGATTTTAATACTGATCTTTCTACATCCTGGGCTATAAATTTTGTGATGGTGGGCGGGGAGGGGGAGTGGTAAGATTACATAATGTGGGAAATGAGCACAGAAGAGTCAGGATCTATAAAAGAGGTAGCTTAATAAATTTACAGTTTTTTGATTGTAGAACAAGATTGTACAAGAATATTCCTTTTGCTCAGCTAATTTAGTTCACAGAGAGGGGGCTCTTTGACCACCTCTCCAACAACAGTCATGTTGGGGAGAAACTATTAAAAAGGTAATTTACCGTAACTGTCAGCACTCCCAGATCTTATGCGTCTCACATCCACACCATATATTTAAAGCTGGGAACTGTAGCTCTGCGCAGTCAGCACCCTGAACAAACTACAGTTCCCAAGACTTTCCATTACCGTTAAAGTCCTATAATTGTTAAATGTATGGTATGGATGTAGTTGTGAACAGATCCCGTAACTGGTTGCTGATGTTCCCTGTAATTTTTTTTATTAAAAAAACCTTCTTAATAAAAATCAGCGCTTTTCTGTTCATCCCAGCTGCCTTTGCATTAATCAGCCAGTAGAACACTAGAATTATGTTTTCCCACACCGTTGTGCAGAATGCGGCCTGCGTATTTTCCATCTTATCTCCGCAAATGAAAGGGACAGAGATTGCACTTTTTAAAAACGAAAAACAAAAAGCACCGTTAATTGAAAGCTGAAATCCAGGCTACGGGCCTGCAGTCTCCCTGAGGGGACAAAGTCCCTCCAGGCCTCCTGCAGCTATTGCCTGGGGCAGGCCTAATTTCGAGTGATTCCTCAACAGAGAATTCCAGGCAAAATCTGAGAAGTAATACAGACATCGAGCTACCAAGAATTTCATCGTAAAACGAATTACAAGAATGGTGACAGAGGGCCTATCTGTAGGCAGCCTCTCTGTTTGTGTGTGTGTAGCAGTGGCAGGGTCTGCTGTAATGCACTGTGTCTGAGGTGCCTGCAAACCTGCTTTCACCCTGGTCGAGTCTTTAGCTGACCCACACCTGACGTCATGTATGCCCTACATATATAATGTCAGATGTAGGGGTGGTGGGTGTGGCTTGCCAAAACAGTCTTATAGGCCGAATGCTGGGCCTTGCCGGCCAAATTAGGCCTGGTTGGCCTAATTAGGTGCGCAGGCCAGAGGTTCAACACCACAGGGGTAGACAGTATATGTTGTCCCAAGTCTTCCCCTCACTGCCTCTGGATGTATTATTATTATTATTATTATTATTATTATTATTATTATTATTATTATTATTATTAATCGTGCCCTTCACCCAGGTGGGATATGGCAATTTAAAATATAACACCAAGAGTATGCAACATGTACTCTTCTTTCATCTCCGATGCGCTGTCACTGCCTATCCTGACAGGCAGGCAAGACACAACGCCTCTTCCCATCAAGGAAATTGCTAGGTTGAGAACGCAACATGCCAACTTGATTACTCCGATTTACATTTGCGGCAGGGGCATTTGAGCCGCGCGTGGCACAGGCCACGTCCAAAGGGATGGTTCCCTGAGTCTCAGGCATGCTCCGTCAGCAGCAGCGCCTGCCAGTCACTGGGTGCATGCACCCCATGGCCTCCTCTGCCACATGCAGTGGCTGTAGGAAACGTGCGGGTACCCGTGATGAGGGTGCAACGGGCCTGAATGGCAAAATATTTATACAAAACGGACCCACACATAGTACTCTCGCAAGAAACTCGTAAAGCAGACAGGAAAAAAACTCCTTATTTACACAGTCATGGGTCGGTTTCCGATTTGATCCGCTTTTCCTTAGGACGTCCCTGTTTTTACTGGAGAAATGTTGGAGGGTATTTTAGGATGTCCCTGTTTGCATTGGAGAAATGTTGGAGGGTATGCATTTGACTCAAATGGGATTGGTGTTCCTGCCTTTTGCTCTTTTTACGGCACCAGGAGTTTCTCTGCAGGGCTCTCAACTCACGTTAGCACCAATACTCTCTCTTTGTAACTACCCTAGCAGTCCCTGCCTCCTTCCCTCACCCCTCCATCTTCCAGGGTCAGATTTGGGGAGTGGGGAGAGGAGAGGGGGTCATGAAGGGACAACCAGCCAGACACATGGTGGCAGTTCCATCCCTGTTTCCATGGTCACAACAATTTGTGATCTCTAGCAACGGTTTCCATGGTTGCCCCTGTGAATAGAAATGGGACCCAAGATGAAGGGGAGAACAGCTTTAAAGAATCAGTAAAATGTTGTGGGTTTGGGTGTTGCTGTTTTATTGTGGGGACTGAGAAAAAAGAAAGGGGGCCTTCTCCAAAATAGTGTAGAGACCAACCAACAATGGTGTTTTAGTAGCTTAATGTAAGATTCACATTTTAAACCCCATCCTCCAAAACACTGTGTACACAGAGGAGAAGTGGTGTTATATATATATGGTGTGTGTGTGGATATGAAGATGCAGGAATAGAGGACTCAAACAGCAACGGCTAAGTGAACGAGACTAAAGGTTATTTTAGCCAGCTCTCATTAAGGCTCCATCTGCCCTATATATTTAAAGTACTTTCATGCCGCTTTTGACAGACATGGCTTTACCCAAAGAATTCTGGGAACTGTAGTTCATGAAGGGTGCTAAGAGATGCTAGCAGACCCCTATTCCCCTCACAGAACTACAAATTCCCAGAGCTCCCTGGGAAGAGGGACTGACTGTTAAATAGCTCTGGGAATTGTGACTGTGAGGGGAATAAGGGGCCACAGGGGGCGTCCCTGGCATTTCATCTGTACAATACTTGGGCCAACTCTGAACACCATCTAGAACAGATATGTGTTCTTCTAGAACAGTGTTTCTCAAACTTGAGTCCCCAGCGGACTACAACTCCAATCATCCCTAACTGGCAGAACCAGTGGCAGGGGTGATGGGAGTTGTAGTCACATAGATATTTGAGGTGATTTATAAACTATTGGGCTGTATCCAGCGCTAGTCCTACCACTGGACATCATTAGCTTAAGTTCACTCATTTCAATGGGACTACTTAGAGGAAAACTTAGTTGGATACAGCCCATTGTTCTTATTGTAGAAGTATGGTCATAAGTCCTACTTTGCTGAGAGCGGTGTTTTATTTGACAGTCCTTTTTTTTTTTTTGAAAGAATATCTAGTCCAAGCCTGGTTTAAAGACAAAAAACCTTAAAGAGGGGGACCGGTGGGTGGGGGAATGAAGTTGCACATCCACCACAGCGACGAGCTACATAGTGGATTAAGCAGCCATTCATGGGTCACCTGCTCATAGTCTCTCCTCTGCTGCAATGAAAAACATTACATTGCTATTTAAAGTATAGTCATTATTTCTAAATGTGCATGTATGTATGCATGCAAATTAGCAAATGCAAATTTGTTGCAAGAAGTGCATCTTCTTCTATTTGGCAAAATAGAGCCAGTGTGGTGCAGTGGTTAAGAGCGGTAGTCTTGTAATCTGGGGAACTGGGTTCGCGTCTCCACTCCTCCACATGCAGCTGCTGGGTGACTTTGGGCCAGTCACACTTCTCTGAAGTCTCTCAGCCCCACTCACCTCACAGAGTGTTTGTTGTGGGGGAGGAAGGGAAAGGAGATTGTTAGCCGCTTTGAGACTCCTTAAAGGGAGTGAAAGGCGGGATATCAAATCCAAACTCTTCTTCTTCTTCTTCTTCTTTAGCAGCAGCAACAGCAGCAGCAGCAGCAAGGCTGGTTCCAGTTTTCACCAGGCCCTTGGCAAAATGTCTTCTGATGTGCCCCCTCTCTCCACTTGGTAACAGCGGCAGAGGTAGCTGCGGATGGCTGCTCTCTCTCACAATGCCCCAGAACAATGCTGTGTTGGAGATGCTGAGGGAAATCAAAATGGTGGCTCCTACACCCAGTTGCTTTTTAAAAGCCAGGGGTGAGGCCGTGGTGTGCCCTGACAACTCCCAAAGGCTGCTGTGTGCTGACGCTGGGCCTAGCAGCAGCAGCAGCAGTAGTAGCAGAAGCAAGATTATACTTCCAGGGTGGATGTTACTCTTGAGAAAGTGGTTCACTTCTCAAAAGAGATGTACAGGAAGACACAACATCAGACCCAGAACTGTGGGGTTGTGGGTTTACCGCCTTATGACAAAGACGTTCCACATATACTCAAAAGTTCTCTTGCCTTTTTCAGTTTTTTTCAATGTGTTCTGGGATTGAGCCCCACAAACATGGACCCCAGAAGTAGTGGGGGCTGTGAGGACCGGGGGCGGGCGGGCAAAGAGGAGTACAGCTCCCACAAAGAAGGGCCAGGGATGTTGACCCCTTCCACAAGGGATGACCTGGCATATACAATGGCGGCTGTTCTCAAAAGCCAATTTGTGTCCTTTCATTTTTCCTTTGCTCAGTTGCCAAGCCGCTTAAGGTTTCTTTCTTTTCGTATCCATTGTGAGGAACTCATTTTCCACAATGACGAACAGTATAGTTTATGACCTCATGACTAGCCTGTTAAATAAGCGGATGTAGAAACTACACCTGAAAAGTAAGCAACACTCAGGACGTCCTTGACCACCTCATCTTAAAAGCAAGGTCCAGGGCCACAGACACATTTTTTCAAGGTGATACGGAAGTCATAGAATGTGGACTTTCTGGGTTTAAGAATACTACAGCTCACTCACAAACCCCTGAAATAGGGTGGGGCAATAAAAACAAATCTAAAAAGCTAATAAACCCTGGTATGTGGGGTGTTTTGGGGGGGCGTGTGTTTGTGTGTTAGAGAGGCTCACATCAGTGTGCTCTGCCAGTGTGGTATAGTGGATGGACAGCTGGACCAGGGTTCAAATCCCACTCAGCCATTAAGCACACTGTCTCCCAGCCTAATCATACATCAATCATAGGGGCTGTTGTGAGGATAAACAGGGGGAGAGAATCATGTGTGCCATTTTGACCTCCTTGGAGGAAAGGTGTGATACAAATGGAATCATCACCGAGTGAGATGAAGAAGGCATGTACACAGGCAGCGAGACTTCTGGGGTGCCCAGGGAGTGGCTGTGCACCCTAATGGCACGCGGGGGGGGGGCAGGGAAAAAACACTTCGCCTAGGTCTGCAGATGGCTCTCCAAATCAAAGGGTTGCTGGATAAAAGGACTGGTGCTGGTGGCAATGTCTGTGTGTGTGTGTGTGTGTGTGTGTGTGTGTGTGTGTGTGTTGCTGAGTGTCCTGGTTTTATTGCTAATGAAGTGAGGAAGGAATAAGTTCCCTTTAGTGCTGAGCTAAGGATGAATCCAGTTCTGCATTAATTACCCCTCTAGGGACTGAGGTGGTGGTGGTGGTGGGGTGTGTGGAGCCCAGCCAAGAAGGGAAGCCCCACTTTTATTTGTCCATCAGCCACAGACCTTCCTGGGCAGCATTGCAGAATCAAGGAACACACATCCCTGTCCACAAAACTCTCTGCCCATTTAACCGGTTCCCTCCTTGAGCAACCCACGCTACGCATTATATCATGTCCATCTGAGGCACAGGGGAAAGGAGCAAACAAGGAGCTCTGTATCAGAGGAAATCTACCCGATTACTGAAACGATTTGGTAAAATCCTGCCCAACTGCCTCATCACCATACTCTACAACAGATGTGAAGAACCTGTGGCCTTCTGGATATTGCTGAAGTACAAGTCCTGAGATCCCATTGGGGGCTGATGTTCAACAACATCTCGGAGGCCACTTTAAAACATATTGGGATGACCCAATGTCTCTCATCCTTGCTCTTCGATACCTAACCCTAAGTACACATAACTGAAACGACAACATATTCTCAGTGTTGGCTCCAGGTTTTGGAGAGCCTTGTGCAAGAACGACAACATATTCTCAGTGTTGGCTCCAGGTTTTGGAGAGCCTTGTGCAAGAACGACAACATATTCTCAGTGTTGGCTCCAGGTTTTGGAGAGCCTTGTGCAAGACCTTCTGCCCCGTTCCCTCCCAGTGAGTCTAACTCCATGCTGCCATTATCACAAACTGCTCCCCCTTCTCTTCCTCATCTCTGCTGCCACCTGCATGCCTGCCAGGCAGAGAGCCAGGGAGCAAACAGACAGTGGCATCTACTTATATGCCACTCTTATCTGGGCAGCCAGAGCAAGAGGTAGCTGAACAAGCAAGCAGACTGCAGCTGTGAAGAGGAGGAGCAGGGACTGCCTGATCATGCCAACCCTGCATAATCTGCTTCCATTTTCCTTCTTGTAACCCCTCAGGGCAGAGACCAGCCCTCAAACTTGGTACAGCACCTATAGATGGCACTATTCCTATTCCTATGAAAGGGCCATAGCTGAGTGGCGGAGCACCGAAAATTTCATGCAGAAGGTTCCAGGTCCAATTCTGGGCATCTGCAGGTAGGGCTGAGAAAGATGGGAGTCCCTTACGAAACTGCAGAGAGCTGCTGTGAGTCAGTGTAGACAATACTGAGCATGATAGACCGTCTGACCCAGTTTAAGGCCGATTCCTAAGTTCATCGTAACCATCTAGATGGCTAGAATTACGCCACAAAACACAAAAGAGTATCAGATAGGGATGGTGGGGTAGAGACGGCAAAAATTAATTTTGAAACCGGTAACTCGACATCGCCTCTCGCTCTTGTCTTCAGTGGGTCGGAATTTCTCCCCAACGCTCAATATAGAACTTGGCTAGATTCTTTAAAAACACACAAAATATCCTCCACACTTGCCTCCCGCTACACCTCAGCATGCACCTGGGCACAGGTGAGCTTCCATGCCTCTCCCGCACTCCGTCCCCTCTTTGGTTCCTCACCGTCTGGTGCAGGTCAGGAATGCCAATTCGGAAGACCATCATACTGAAGTGTGCGTCCTCGGGTACCGACATGGAGCGACTGTGGTCAGGGTTAGCGGGGCTGGCCGGTGGGCTGGGCCCCTCGCGGGAGGTCTCCGAGCCCGACTCCCCCTCGGGGCACTGGGAGAGGTGCTCCTCCTCCTCCGCACTTGATTCGGGGCTCTGGGGCATCGTCGGGGGCGCTGGGCACCATCACTGGCTGCACTGCAGGGGTGGGGAAAGAGAAAGAGATTAAAGGTTACCTCCGTGGAGGAGCATTATAAGAGATGTGTAGCCGCTTGTCTTCCTTCTGGGCTCCCCAAAGGCATCTGGTTTGGCCATGGTTATAACAGGATGCTGGTAAGATAGACCACAGGCCTGATCCAACAGATCTCTTTTTATGTCCGTAGTGGTAAGGGGACAGGGATGGCCTCTACAGCACTGCTCTGCCAAGATGTGATCTCCTAACACACACGTATTCAGATACAGAAATATGGCCTTTGAATAATGCATACTGAGCAAGCGGGCACAGACCCAAATGTGCACACACACACACTCTCACACACAAACCAAGGCTGACAGGCAAGTCAAGCAAAAATGAGGCCTCCCTTCTCTTGCTTTCTCTGCTATACCGACACAAAACAAAGACACGCTAAGGGGTGCAGACAAAACATGCAGACATACAGTACTACGACTAGAGTGGAATCTAGTTCAGAATCTTTGTTCTGTTGTTTCACCTGGTGATGAAGTGAGTTCAAAGCAATCCATTACAATCTATTGGAGCCTCACAGGGTGGCCCCTCTGGAATCTCTCTCTCTCTCTCTCTCTCTCTCTCTCTCTCTCTCTCTCTCTCTCTCTCTCACACACACACACACACACACACACACAGTCTGTGCTTGGCTACCCAGCGCTTAAATAAATGACCTTTCACAACCCCTTTCAAAAACATGCATTGGGAGAGGATCCCTAACCTGGCACAGAGAGAGAAATACAGGACAAAACCTTATCAATACAGGATGCAGCACTTTACATGGGAATACAGGACAATCCTGTATTATACAGGACAGTTGGCAACCCTAGCTGGAATCTAATTTCACCACCCACCCCACAGCTTGTGCCACACAGGAGGTCCAATTCTGTTTCTTTAGTTGCTGCTCCATCCCTGTGTTTAATACAACTCCGTTCACTAGTACTGAGCAAGAGGAGTGGAGGGGGAGGCTGCAGTCAGTAAGCCCCAAACTGGGGGGAGGGATGGTCAGACACAATCCCCCACACACTATCGTACCAGGGATCGGTGTTAAGAGGAAGGAGGGGGTCATGTTTCCTACATCAGCCTTTGGCTTATTAGCTCTGAATCCCTAGAACACCTACTGACAGGTAGCTTGCCTTGATCTGCACTGAAACCAGGATTCATTCCAGTACAGATGTGGCAAGAACCCCGGGGAACATAACGACGAAGAGAGAGATGGGGAGACTAACTTGTGCGCAGGGAGGAACACAGAGACTTTGTGAGCTTCGTTTTTCAATCCGTGCACAGTCACCTGCTTCCCCCTCCTACTTCTGGAGCATGATTATTGAGGTAATGGCCCAGTTCGCACATGACTCTCAACTAAACCATGGCTAAGCGTGAATGTGTGACCGTGTGGGTACTCACAGGAAAAATCCCAGCCGCTTTGCTCCTCTCCCTGTTCTGCTGCTGCTGCTGTGCTAAGCCATGGTTTGTCACATCCAAACAAACCATGGTTAGTGTTACATCTGAACACCATCTGCTCATGGTTTGTCTTACTCCCAACCATAAGCTGTTGCCAAGGCTTGTGGTTTGTATGTAAGTGGCAAACCATGAACCTAGGTTAATATGTAATGTGCCAGGTACCATAGCAGCAGCAGCAGCAGCAGCAGCAGCAGAGAAGCATAGTGGTATGTGGGGTCACACTTAGGCACGGTTTGGTTTAGCGCCACGGGGTCATGGTGTGCGATGCTTTGACAGGCAAAACACTTCTTTTAACATGCTCCCAAATGGGTCCTTAGTGGCACACGATCGGAATGATTTGCATGCATACATGCCTGCATGATGCTTCCAGATGAGCTGCTTATTGAGCATCCATTCTGATTTATTTTCAGGGAGCTTAGACAACGTTGGCTGCTTAATATGCCTTCATTCTGATTTATCTGCGGGAGGTTAGGTGATGGGTCATCAAAGCAAGTGCGGTGACGCACTTTCCGAGGCATTCTCCCGCTGCTTCCTTTATCACGAAAAAATCCAGTCTTTTGGGAATCCCTCCCCAAAATGGCAAATGCCTGGAAATGCCCTGAATAACATGCACATTCTCCCTCTTCGCTTGCCCAGTGCTTCCATTCTCTCACTCCTCCCACCCACTTTGCCCTTTTAATTTCTGCATGTCTGTTGGATCTTGTGTGCCCCCCCCCCCACTTTCCCAGTTCCCTGTCTCTGTATATCCTCCACAAGACGTGCAAGGCGGAGATCCCTCGCTTCAGGTCCTTGCTCCGCATGCCGGCCGAATGTTCCCTTCCACCTCCACCCCAGTCTCCTTCACTGACTTTTCATGCTCCGTGTCCCAGTTTCCAGCCGGCCCCAGGGCCCAAGCAATCTGTGTGCAAACAGCACACGACGTCCCAGAAAGCAGAACAGCCCTGGGACGCCTGCCCCACTTTCGGCACCTGCCAAAAGGGCCTATAATTAGCCCTAAAGGACACCATTTGCTCTGAACCCCCTGACACCTCCAATTTCATTTGCTAGATATTATTGCAGCCAGGCAGATACTGTGGGCGGTGGGGCAGGAGGAGCAGGGGTGCAGTGTGGGGAGGGCCAGAGGTGCCATAGTCCTGGGCACATGATATGGAGGCGGCATGAGCCAGGCACCCCCACGCAGGGATCCCTGCCCTGTCTGCCACCAGGATCGTGGGTAGTAACTGATGTAAAAGACTCTCTGCTTAAGATCTACTGCCAGTGTAGACAATAGCAGGTTACATGGGCCAGTGGTCTGTCCTGGTATGATGTAGCTCCCCATATCTTCTCTGTGGAAATGAAACTAATTCTGGCATCAGTTGCAACTAGAGAGAGAGATATCCCTTGTTTGGTAACATACTCAAGGTCCAACTCTAAAGTGGCGGAAGAGTTTTTTTTGCTTAGTCAGCATTTTAAAGCAAACCAACCAACCTACATGGGTTGGAACTCAGGTATCAAATTGACTGTACGCTTCTTCAGATTTTTGCAAAGTCAGGTTCTTTTGTTCGGACCTGCTAACCTTGCCGCCTGATGCCACAGTGAAGAGCTTGGCTGACCACTGCTTGACCCCACACTCAACACAAAGGCAACCAGCCCCATACCGACCAAGTCTAATGAAGTCTTCTCTGCACTGGTTCCAGATTGGGATTGTCTTATTGGAGGTAGTGATGGGTGTGTGTGTGTGTGTGTGTGTGTGTGTGTGTGTGTGTGTTAGGTAACGGCTTGTTTTTCCGCTCAAATATATGCACATAAATGTGTATTTATGCATGCAAATCCATGTAAAAATGCATATTCTGGGGGAAAGCGTAGAAAAGCACACAAAATGTGTATTTTAGCAGAAATTGTATACAATTGTTAAATGCACTTTTATTTTAAAAATCCACAAAAAATGAAATAGAGAAGAATTGTGATTGAATGCACACAAAACCTACATAAAATGGAAAAAGACTGATCCATCCATCTGTATTACCACAAAGTTCTCATAGAATTTATCCCTCTTCCTCAGAATCATCGAATAACGCCATAACTAAAGATAGGTCCTTGGAAACATCAAGAATGCCAGAAGAAGAAGAAAATCCCCAGGAAGCCAAGTCAATGAGATCAGAGGGCAATTCACACAAACATCTGGCCCATTTTGAAATTAATACAAGCTGGCTTTTTCAGTAGGAACTCAGAGTCCACCTCAGAAATGGTTCATGTTCCCTTTCATGGCTCAGTACGTCCCGCAAAAATCTGTTCAAAGCAGGCATTGAAAATGGAAAAAGCACCACTTTAGCAGGCAAAAACTAAAATGACAAAATAGCATCATGGCTTTCACCTGGGAACTGTGGCTCATTAAAGGCACTAACCTCACAGTGCTATAATTCCCAGCACAGTTCTCAGGATCCCTCATGACTGTTAAAGTGGCATAAGGGTGCGGATCTGACCCAGCACATGACAGGCCCGGGATAGACCTTATTTATAATACTTGGGAGTATCCTCTCTCTCTCTCTCTCTCTCTCTCTCTCTCTCTTTTGTAAAGCAGGTTGAAACTAGAATTGCTAAAATGCTGTAAATGTAGACATGGACTCAACACAGATCTGGTTCAAATGTGCAAGTCCAGGGCACCCCAAGTCTCTTGTGTAAAACAGGACATTTTGCGAGATGTTTGATACTGCAAATACTCCAGATGGAAGTTAATAACGATGGTGTTAAATGGTATTAGCACAAGGGTAGTAAAATGTGTGCATATATAACACTTGTGTAACACCTCAAGTGTTACCATTACTGTAATGTGTCACTGTTATGTGTGAGACTACACGTAAAGACAGGCAGGCAGGCAGGCAACACAGAAGTGTCGAGTCTCTTGGAAAAGAGAGACCATTGCATACCCTCCAACATTTCTCCAATGAAGCTAGGGGCACCCTATTCAATAATAATGATAATGATAATGATAATAATTTTATTATTTATATCCTGCCCATCTAACTGGGTGGCCCCAGCCATTCTGAGCAGCTTCCAACATACCGTATTTTTTGCTCTATAAGACTCACTTTTCCCCTCCTAAAAAGTAAGGGGAAATGTGTGTGCGTTTTATGGAGCGAATGCAGGCTGCGCAGCTATCACAGAAGCCAGAACAGCAAGAGGGATTGCTGCTTTCACAGCGCAGCGATCCCTCTTGCTGTTCTGGCTTCTGAGATTCAGAATATTTTTTTTCTTGTTTTCCTCCTCCAAAAACTAGGTGCGTCTTGTGGTCTGGTGCGTCTTATAGAGCGACAAATACGGTATATAAAAACATAATAAAGCATTAAACATTTTTTAAAAACTTCCCCATACAGGACTGCCTTCAGATGTCTTCTAAAGGTGGTATAGCTATTTATCTCCTTGGCTCAGGGGTTGCATAACTCCATACCCTCCAACCTTTCTCTGATGAAAATAGGGACGTCCGAAGGAAAAGTGGGTCATTCCGGGATTAAATCAGAAATCTAGACGGCTTCTGTAAATCTGGGACTGTTCCTGGAAATTAGGGACACTTGGAGGGTCTGTCATCATACTCAGAGCATGAGACTGTGATTATGCAGGAACAGAGAGAAATTAGAGTGCCACTGGTTGCAGAATTCTGTTTTCTAAGAAGCTGAGCTGAGATATTTTTCTCTGAAGACATTTATCAGTATATCCTCCTCTTCCACCCCCAGGGAAAGGGGGCTATTTCGCAGAATGTTATCTGCCCCACGCTTTTTGATGGCTGCTGTCCCCACCCCACAATGTCTCATAACAACTTGAGGTCTGGATATTCCAGGCTGCCAACACAGCAGCCACCTCCCCTGTTGGAGGCAGTAAGAGGAAAGTGCTGTGAAGCTCAGTTCCTGCTTTGCATAGGCTTCTTGATGGCCGTTGTAAGAACAAGATGCTGGACCACATGGGTTGCTGGGAGAAGAGGTATGAGCTCCTGCTCCAGACACTGCTAGAGAATTTGTCCTCCCCATAAGGGATATTTGGTGGAATGTTCCCCACAATTTGGGCCCCTCCAGATGGCATCTTTATTGAGCTTTTGTCCTGATTTGCTTGCAGAGAGGTTATACGACAACGAGCCTTCATCCTCCCTCCCTCCCAATTTGCTTGTGGGAGCGTTTATATGTCTTTCCGTCAATTCTTCATTCATTCCACACGTTTCCCTGTCACTTTACAAACTGCAAAAAGTCTGCCATTTCTTTCAAGTGCATTTGTTGCATACCCCCCAACTGTCCCGATTTAAGTGGGACATCCTGTTTCTTTGAGGGGGCGTGCTCGCATGTGAGTCACCTGGCTCCCATGAGATGGTGGCCCCGAAAGATGTGCATTTTGGGTGCCGTACTCTTGAGCGAGTCACGTGGCCCGCATGGGAGCGCAGCCCCGAAAGACACGTATGACAGTTTTTATCTGGGGTACGACTGTAATAGCACAAACCCAAAGTTCCTGGTATGCACTTGAATCCCTCCCACAAAACACTTGGCAATCTGGTGGTACCCTTTCTTGCTACCCACAAATGAGGTAGAGAATTTGGAGTGGCCATTTTTCCAACACAGCTCCATATATACTCCATTATACTCTGCGTCTACTAACCCAGGTATATTCTAGCAGTGCTTTAAACCCCTTTACAGTAATACCTCCACGAACGTCCGCCTTGTCTAGCGTCCATTCCAGCGAACGGGTAACTTCTGGGTTTGCCACTCGCGCATGCGCAGAAGCACAAACCGCTCCACATGTGTGTGCAGACGCAGCACTTTGCTCTGCATCCTTTTCGGCTAGCGGCCGGGGCTCCGGAACGGATCCTGGCCGCAAAACAAGGTACGACTGTAGTTGCACAAACCCAAAGTTCCTGGTATGCACTTGAATCCCTCCCACAAAACACTGGGCAATCTGGTGGTACCCTTTCTTGCTACCCACAAATGAGGTAGAGAATTTGGAGTGGCCCTTTTCCCAACACAGCTCCATATATACTCCATTATACTCTGTGTCTACCAACCCAGGGACCAAATGTTGAGCTTCTGACTCCTGCTCCTGGTAGAACATTGTCCCATTTGTCTCTGGTAATAATAATAATAATAATAATAATAATAATAATAATAATAATAATTTATTTATACCCCACCCATCTGGCTGAGTTTCCCCAGCCACTCTGGGCAGCTCCCAATCGAGAGTTAAAAACAATACAGCATTAAATATTAAAAACTTCCCTAAACATAGTTGGTTTTTTAAATAACTTTTGGGGGGCTGAGGAGGGGAGATCATAGAACCATGGAGCTGGAGGGAACCATGAGGATCGTCTAGT
This sequence comes from Podarcis bocagei, assembly GCF_964188305.1. Classification (NCBI taxonomy): domain Eukaryota; kingdom Metazoa; phylum Chordata; class Lepidosauria; order Squamata; family Lacertidae; genus Podarcis; species Podarcis bocagei. The sequence goes on along the minus strand of NC_138138.1, from coordinate 18,228,515 downwards.
CCAGCCCCCTGCAATTCAGGAATCTTTCACCCAGCGTGGGACTCAAACCCTCGACCCTGAGATTAAGAGTCTCCTGCCCTACCGACTGAGCTATCTCTCAGGGGTGTTGAGGGTGCTTTTCTAAGACATTATTAACATGCACGGGCATGCAACGGCAGTTCTTCTGTTTTAATCTCCCTGTCCTGCGCATGAATAGGCACAAAATGCCGGTGCGCTGGTTAAGAGCCTAAGAATGTCAGGCGTTGTATGGAAGAAATACAAGCAAGGCCAGGCCTCACATGGAGGATTACAGTCTAAAAAAAGAACACAAAAGAAAGAACAGGGATGCTGGCTGTTATGAGTGGGCGGGAGGTCATAGGGAAAAACCCAAAAACAGCCTTGTAGTCGAACTGGTTGCCACATATTGCTTGTGCGGATACAGGACTGTGAACGGTATCATTTTCTCCTGTGCAGATAACAGCTTCTAAGCAGTGTTAGAAACGCAGATATCTAAGCTAACCACCAAATGGCACCTTACAACCTAGGTTAAGGCCACCACAACGGAATGTCTAGGTGCTTTTTATTTATTTTTTGGTGGTGAAATTTTATTTATTATTATTAACATTATTATCATTTCTATACCACTTTATATTTTAAGGGGAAAAAATATCTCAAAGCAGTTTGCAACACATTAAATAAAACAATAAAGAATAAAACAGATTCAAGCTTCAAGGAAAATATTTCAGATCCTTCTCTAAGTGACATTTTGCTTTCGCCATATCTATTTACCTACTTAATTTATAGAGCCGTCCCATAGCAGAAGTACTCTAGGAAACAAGTGTGGTGTAGTAGTCAGAGTGATGCACTAGGACCTAAGAAGTCAGGGTTCAAATCCCCACTCAGTCATGAAGCTCGGTGGGTGACCTTGGGCCAATCGTGGCCTCTTAACCTACATCACAGGGTCAGCCCCATAGTTGCCTTTGACTGGACTTAACCATCCAGGGGTCCTTTACCTTTTTTTTACTTTGTAGGGATTAACTGAGGAAGGGGCTGAACCATGTAGTCCTTGGAGAAAAGGGTGGGGTATAAATGCTCTTCTGCTTATTTGCTTAAGAAAGCTGGAGAGGCCAGCCAGAGGGATATGTCAGTTGCCAATGAGGCATTCAGAGATCTCCGCATGGTCGCAATTGGACCCCTGCAAAATGCGCCTGGCCCCTGGCTAATTTCTAACATTGCTTGTAAGCCAGTGATTTTCATCAGGACGGCAGCAGAGAAGGGTTAAATTTCCCCTGCGCGCTTGCTGACAAATATGCACCCCCCATGGCTGCTATTCGCATTAAAAATGAATTAAATAAATGCAAAGTAATCCATTAACAGCTACCCACAGCCTGCCCTGGGTCTTTTTCCTCTGATGTATCCCCTTGTTGGCAACATTCCATGGAATCCTTGCCAGTGGTGGGTGGGGCCAGAGGCAAGAATGAGCAATGCAACAAATAGGAATATTACCTTTACACACCGACACACCCCTCTCTATCCTCTGTCCAGACAAACGAAAGGTGCTATAAGAGTTCAAGGACACATTCCAGCCTGGCAGAAAGGCAGGTGTGAAGCAGGATGGGGGAGCGGAGTGGGTACCCTCCAACATTTATCTGATGAAAATAGGAACGTCCTATTCCATCCTCATCCTCATTTTAGTATTTATACCCCAGCCATCTGACTGGGTTGCCCCAGCCACTCTGGGCAGCTTCCAACATATAGAAGAACATACTTAAACATTTAAAAACTTTCCTATACAGGGCTGCCTTCAGAGGTCTTCTAAGGTTGTATAGCTACTTATCTTTGGCTCGGGGGTCACACAACTCTGCACCCTCCAACATCTCTCCGGGGAAAATAGGGACGGCCTAAGGAAAAGCAGGACATTCCGGGATCAAATGAGAAACTGGGGCGGCTTCTGTAAATTCAGGACTGTCCTTGGAAAATAGAGACACTTGGAGGGTCTGGGTGTGGCCTGCAGAGAGAGGCTCAGAGGGCTGCGTTTGGCATTCTGACGTTCATCCTCACTGAGGCTTTAAACCAAGGGTCGGCAACCTAAGGCCCATGGGCCACAAGCGGTCCATGGGGGTCGTTTAACCGGCCCATGGACCCCTGCCTCCTGCTCGGGGACCCCCGCTGTCGGCTCCCATGTGCTGCGCTAAACCGGCTTGGAGCAGAGCGGGGATTGCCTTCTGCGACGCTGGCTGGCCTCCCATTGGCTGCAGGAAGCTCCTGCAGCTAATGGGAAGCTGTGCACGCCTCCTCCGTGCTGGAAGGAGCATCGGAAATAGCGTTTGCGCATGCATCCGCACACTCCGGCCCACCGTGGCGTCTGCAGGACCATGAGCCGGCCCAAGCCACAATAACTTTGCAGACCCCTGTTTTAAACTCCTTCCTTCCTCTCCCCTCCGTTACCACCAACATTCTTATAAGCCTGGAAGCTCATTGATACCTGTCAGACCATTGTCTATGTGATGTTTGCATCTGTTTTTTTGTTTGTTTGTTAAAGTCTCTTTCTTTCCACGTACAAACTTCCATACTTCTGCAAACCCAGGGAATTCCTGAAGTACATAGAAGCCAACTGCCTTAGTTTTTTTTACAGCTACCTCAATTTACTTCCAGCTGTTCGGCACTCAAGACTCTTGAGCTCTCATTAGGAGGAACCAGCGAGACCTGCGATGAAATGTTCTCGTGGATGCTTGCCTCCTAAAAAGGAATGACCTTGGTGCAGGATGCCAGCCAGGTCTGTATAAAGCTGCCTTGTAGCGCACCAGAATATTCATCCTTCTAGCTCAGTATTGGCTACACAGACTGGTAATGGCTCTCCAGGATTTCAGATGGGGGGGGGGCATTCCCTCTGTATCTGAGGACGCTGTGGGTTGAGCATGGAGACTTTGACATGCAATGTGGATGCTTTATCTCTGAGCAAAGGCTCTTCCCGAAGGATCATGTGTCTCTCCAGGATACTACAGTAGTACCTCTGGTTACGTACTTAATTCGTTCTGGAGGTCCGTTCTTAACCTGAAACTGTTCTTAACCTGAAGCACCACTTTAGCTAATGGGGCCTCCCACTGCTGCTGCGCCACCGCAGCGCGATTTCTGTTCTCATCCTGAAACAAAGTTCTTAATCCGAGGTACTATTTCTGGGTTAGGGGAGTCTGTAACCTGAAGCATATGTAACCCGAAGCATATGTAACCCGAGGTAGCACTGTATAAACAGGCCATTCCTCATATTTCTGTCTCCCCATTTTCTGTCGTTCTTTTTAAGCCAGCACTCAACATTCCATGGATAATGGAGCTGCTCAATCCTAATTGTGTTGTTTTAGGGCTATTTCCCCTCCATTAGGCCAGTTAAAAAAAAAATATTTTTGTGTACTTTGCACTGCCCATTCTTGAGGTCCCCCTGGGCATAGAAAGGCCTCCCTCTGGTTTTTAAGTGGCCTTTTTTGACCTCATATCCGTCGGCACCACTTGAATTCGCTTTTAGTGACGATAAGGGATAAATATATTTACGCAGGCACTAATTAGTGTCTCTGAGGGTGCAAACATACCGATTCGCTCACTGGATCAGAGGGCAGAGTCAAGGTAGGAAGGCAGACCTTGACCTGTTCCAATAAGCGCCATGGATTTGCTGAAAATGCTGGTTGGCAATCTAAGCAGAGGAAAGAGCTTGCAGCTCTGTGGTGTGAATCACAGAACCGGAAGGAGCTAGCATTCGAAATTCGCCAGGCGCATTTTGCGATTGGTGCAGGTCCAACTGCAACCACATGGAGATCTCTGCATGCCAGCTTAACAACTGAAGTCTCCATCTGGTTGGCCTCTCCAGTTTTCTTGAGCAGATAAGCAGAAGAGCATTTATATCCCTGATGGGGAGTGGTCATGGAAGTACACCTGCAGTGGAACCGGATCAAGGTAGAAATGTAGAAATGCAGAAACCAGCCTTCTGTACAAAAAGTAAAATTGGCTTTAATTGCCCTGCCCACTTCAGCCTTTGACTCCGCCTACCACTGGGCCCGTGTGGCCCATAAAATGTCGCCCATAAGCGAATATATACATTTCACTAACCACTCTGTTTCACATAAGCACTTTGCAATTCAAAGCAGGCTGGAGGAACTGACAGAATTTCTGGGAGACCAATGGGCGGCGTTTGTGGCTAGATTTCACTTCTAGGCAAAAGCAATCACGCGGCTAGCTTCAAAATGATCTAATTTTGGTTTCTCTCCTTGCTCCTTTATTTGTTTAAGGCAAGCTTGCCTTTTCTATTTAAAGCAAAGTCTTCACCTGAGGCATTTTATTTTTTAAAAAGTTTGCATACATTTAAACAAATTAACACACGGAAATGAGTAATGGCTATTTATTCCTGCACCCGCCACCCCATGCCCCCCGGCTGCTTTGCCTCCAGAAGTGAAAAGCACCCTGTAGGCCACACTTCTGGGGAACCTTTATTTTGTCATGTATCACCTCAGGAGTAATTGATGGCGCCCTGAGAAGCTAAAAATCAGACAGAGCCTAAGCCAAAAGAGAGCAAGGCACCCCTTTCCTCATTCTCTTTCTGCCACAGAGCTGAAGTTCCCATCAACCTTAACAAACAAGATTTCCCAGGATCCTTTGGGGGGAGTCATGCACTTTAAATGTGCCTTGAATGTGTGGTGTGTGCATAGCCAGCAGTGTCTGCCACCTCCTTCTCTCTCCTTCTGTCATCTCTTTCTTTCCCTCCCTCCCTCTCCCTCTCCGCTGCTGCTGCTCCCTTTCTCTCCATCTTCCCCTCCTAGATACCCACGTGAGATCAGTTTGACGGCCACGTGTGGCCATTAGGCCACAGGCTCATCACCCCTGCCCTAGGCCTCTGTTTCTTAGCACAATGCCAATGTTTCACAACAAGAATACATTAGGGTTTCCATATTCCCCAAAGCGGGTCAAAAGTCATCAAGCTTTTTTGGGGAACATCTCCCCCCAAAATCTAAGTTTTGGGGGAATTTTAAAATGATTTTTTAAAAAATTAAACACACACGCCCTTGCCATACGTTGATTTGACAAAAACCCACCCAGCTGCCATTTTCCTGTCCAATTCCTGGATGGCAGCCCTATGATACATATTCATAGAATTGTAGAGTTGGAAGGGACTCCAAGGGTTCTCTAGTCCAGCCCGCCTCAAAAAGTAAAATTCCTGACACCCACAAAGTTGTTGAGCTTTTTTAAGGAAGACCCCAAAATTGAAACCTCCCCCCAAATAGTGATTTTAAGCTGTTTCCGCTGCTTTTCCCTTCACATTGCCATACACCTGGGTTTTCCCTTACATTCTGCGAATTCGGCAATGGTTAATAAGAGGTTTCCTAGTACATCTGTCACTCGTGCAAATGAAAAAATGAAGAGGCTACTCGTGCAGGCAGAAGGCTTTTTCATATTTCAGGTTGTTAAGCCAAAAAACGACTGAACCATACAATTGTATTTCAGAGTTGAACAGCTTTTTAACCTTGCATTTCCACAATCCAAGCCTCATGCTCTAAGTCTAGCCATTGCACTTATGCCTCAAGCCCCAAAGGAGGAAATACAGAAGCACATCAAATGGAGAAATGTCGCGAACAGACCTCAAAGGTGCACAGAGGATAATTTATTGGCCCAATGCAGTTAGAATCTGTTGGTCCTCCCTTGGGGGCAACTGATTTGTTGCTTGGAAAAAAAATGATCAAAAATATCTTACACGCCATATCAAAAGTTTCCTCCTTTGGGTGGCTGGGTGGGGAGACAGGGAGAAAGATCAGTAGTCTCTAAGGGAGAATCTATGAACTCAAAGCACAGAGGACCAATAAACCCAGCTCTGTGCATCTTTAGTCATTTCAAGTTCTTGTGCCCCAAACATTGGGGGGGAGGAGAGATCTGCCTCCTCTAAAATCTTTTTGCTCCCTCCTGCTACTGGGTGTATTGTCACCCAAACAGTTAGGCACCCTTGCTCTCATTTCCCAAGAAGGTGATGGAATTCCTAAATGAGTATTTGGTGTTTGTGTGTGAATGAGAGAGTTGGGCAAACAGAATAAATTAATGCAGAGAAGATGGGTGTATTGATTGATTGATTGATTGATTGATTGATTGATTAAAATAGTACTCAGGGCTTTTTTCAGCCAGAACTCACAGGAACTCAGTTCCAGAACCTCTCAGGCGCCATTGCCATTACAAGAGAACAAGGCAGGAGTTCATTGTGAGTTCTGGCACCTATATTTTTATAAAAATAGCACTATAATAGTAAGGTAAAAGACCCCTGGACGGTTAAGTCCAGTCAAAGGCAACTATGGAGTTGCGGCGCTCATCTTGCTTTCAGGCCGAGGGAGCTGGCGTCCACAGACAGCTTTCTGGGTCATGTGGCCAGCATGACTGAACCACTTCTGGCGCAACGGAACAATGGAAGCCAGAGTGCATGGAGATGCCATACGCTTTCCCACTGCAGTAGTACCTTATTTATCTGCTTGCACTGGTGTGCTTTCGGACTGCTAGGTTGGCAGGAGTTGGGACAAAGCAATGGGAGCTCACCCTGTTGTGGGGATTTGAACCACCGACCTTCCGACTGGCAAGCCCAAGAGGCTCAGTGGTTTCGACCACAGCACCACCCGCTAATAATAATAATAATAATAATAATAATAATAATAATAATAATAATAATAATGCTAGTTGGGGGTCTAGGTGTAGCCTGTAGGTGCTCCCAGACCCAGCTGTTTCACTGGTGGTAGAACTGACCAGAAGCACTTTCCACCACCTTTGCCTCCTTCTCAAGCTGTAGCCTTGTCCAGAAACCTGCCACTGGGTCGTTTTACCAGCCCACGAGCCATCCCCGAACTGAGCTGCCTGCTTGGTTAGTCCCCACACGCTGCACTAAACTGCTGCAACGCGGCACAGGGACTCGCTTCCGTGGGACTGGAAATCACGTCTGCGCAGATGCCGGAAATCGTGTCTGTGCAGATGCTGGCAATCGTGGGTGCACGCGTGATCCGGCCCAAAGAGGGATCTCCACTGGAGTAAACCGGTCCAGGCGAGGTAAACCTTGCCAACCCCTGCTCTAAAGCACCACCATGTGGCAGGAAGGAAGCTCCAGGAATCAGCAGAGGACGCTCTGCTGAGGAGGGTCCCTTGGCAATTGCCTAATGGCGACAACTGCTGATACTCACAGCTTTCCTATGATCTGCTCCACAACTCTACTCTTTTTCGGATCCCATTAATAGGGGATATACAACAGACGAATATTTGAGACAGTGCTTTTTTTAGCGCTGGGACAGCATCCCTGGGTCAATTTGCTGAGCGTCCCCTTTTTCTACTTTTGGGCAGGCTTTGAAAACCCATCTTTTAAAACAGGCAGGCAACATTTAGTTCCTCCCCCCCCCCCACATTAGGAGCTTTGTATTCTCAAAACCATTCTGTTCATTTTGCCAGACTACAAAAGCTTTGCATATCAAACATACGATTGCATTACGTTCTTTTGCACAGAGAAAATAGACATCAGATGAAACGCAGTACAAAATAAAATAAATAAAAGCAATCAGAGAACAAATGAATAAAAATGTGTTGTTTTGGGTTGTTTTCTCCAAATACTGTCACTTAACAGTTTTAACACAAGGTTTCTTAATCGTCTTTGTTTTCTTCCAATTGGTTTATTAAATTTTGTTGCGCAATGCTGCTCTCTCGCTGCGTGTAGTACCCCAGTTTGAGTACATTTATAGAAAAAGCAAGATAATAGCAGTTGTGATGATGATGATGATGGAGAAACATGTTCCTCATGGATGCTCCAGGCAACATCTCCAACAACCTCGCTTTCCTGGATTCCTGCTGATAAAAGCTTTCTATTTTAATAAGATGTTCTCTGCCTGCTCCCCCTTTGCTGCTGTTCATATGTTTGCAGGAGGGAGAGAGGCACCTTGCAGAAAAGGCTGTTTGCCAGGATGCCAAAGGTGCCGCATGGGTCTCCATGCCCATCTTCTGGCATTTTGTTAACCAAGAGAAAATATACAGGATGGCCTTCCCACATTTGGTGTTGCGCCATACATTTTGGACTGCAACTCCCACCGTCCCTGACTGCTGGTCATGCCAGCTGAGGCTTATGGGAGTTGTAGTGCAAAACATCTAGAGCAGGGTTTCCCAAACTTGGGTCTTCAGCTATTTTTTGGACTACAGTTCCCATCATTCCTGACCTCTGGTCCTGATAGCTGGGGATGATGGGAGTTGTAGTAAAAAACAACAACAACAGCTGGAGACCCAAGCTTGGGAAACCCTGATTTCGAGGAACTCAGGTTGGGAAGGCAGATCTCAGACACAGTCCTCATCACCAGGGCCAGCCCAACCAGGAAGACAGACAAGGAAGCCACCAGAGACAAGAACAGAAAGGGCACCCATCATGTCTGTTCCTGAGTCCAGATGGAAGAGAAAATTCTAAATAAGGAGAGCAGGAGGCCCTGGAGTTGCCCATCAACGACTAACACCTCAGCAGCAAATTCAGAGGTTACCTGGTCCCAGTTTTTCCATTATGGCGAAACAGAACATTTAAATATGAGTAATTATTCCTAAAGAGGGATGCGGGTGGCGCTGTGGGTTAAACCACAGAGCCTAGGACTTGCCGATCAAAAGGTTGGCGGTTCGAATCCCCACGACGGAGTGAGCTCCCGTTGCTTGGTCCCTGCTCCTGCCAACCTAGCAGTTCGAAAGCACATCAAAGGGCAAGTAGATAAATAGGTACCGCTCCAGCGGGAAGGTAAACAGCATTTCCGTGTGCTGCTCTGGTTTGCCAGAAGTGGCTTAGTCATGCTGGCCACATGACCCAGAAGCTGTACGCTGGCTCCCTTGGCCAATAAAGCGAGAGGAGCGCCACAACCCCAGAATCGGCCACGCCTGGACCTAATGGTCAGGTGTCCCTTTACCTTTAACTAATTATTCCTAGATTTTCATCTATGCATAGAAATCATCGTATGCATTCCATCCCCCCACCATCAGGAAGACTGGGTCCTCTTGTCTGGTGAGGCATAAGGAGCCACTCAATGGTGGCTCCCATGAACTGAGAGTGCCCCAGAATCCTCAGTGGCTTTGCAGGTAGACTTCTGCTTAAACAGGGATATCCCTTGCTCCATCTCACAGCGAGCACAAAGAGCTCTCGAGCCAGCCCTGGCTGAATCCCAAGCCACTGTGTGGCCGATCCGACTTTGCATTGCCACGGCATCCTTCACTCTGGGAATTAAAATGTTGCATTCAAAGCAGGTTGTGCCAAACAATCAAAACTTGATGTATATTTTGCTTCCTTGGCATAAATCGGCTCCCTTTGCATTCTGTGTTCTGACATTTGAGGATTTCTCTTTTTTTCGAGGAGGATTTGAGATAGAACAGAGCGAGAGCAAGCAGGAAGAGCGTTCAGCAGGCGAGGGTCTGTACATTTGTGTATGTGCGTGGGGGGGCGGGCGGGGGCGGCGCATGACTGTAAGCTAAGGAGGTGCGTGGGACGCCGCACAGGACACAGAAATTGTGTGCATTTCCCCATAAACGTCGGAGACTTCTTCAGGCGGTGAAAATACATGGCATTCACCAAACACATTTTATAGTGTCACAAGTGCTTCACCTAGATTATCTCTGTAATCTTTACAACAACCCTGCAAAGTTCTTCAGCGATCACTCGTAGCCGAGTAAGATTGTCTTCCATAAACACGGTTTTAACAGTGAGTCCCTAAGTGACTGGAGATCAATTCTGGATCCACAAGCCCTTCAACAGTGGGGACATTGGTTTCTGGGCAGGAGTTGATCACGGTGTGGGTTTGCCAAGCGTGCCTTCCTCTTAGCACGTTTCTCCCTTGCATCCTGAGTTTGAGTGTCTTCAAAGCCCATGACACCTTTGGTAAAGGCTGTTCTCCAACTGGAGCACTCGCAGGCCAGCGTTTCCCAGTTGTCAGTGTGTATACTACATTTTTTAAGATTTGCCTTGAGAAAGTCTTTAAACCTCTTTTGTTGACCCCAGCATTACGCTTTCCATTTTTCAGTTCGGAATAGAGTAGTTGCTTTGGAAGATGATAATCAGGCATCTTAACAACCTGACCAGTCCAATGAAGCAGATGTTGAAGAATCGTGGCTTCGACACTGGTGATCTTTGCTTCTTCCAGTACACTGATATTAGTTCGCCTGTCTTCCGAAGTGATGTGTAATTTTTTCCAGCAGTGTCACCCCAATATTAGAGGGAAGGCAGCTGAGGCAGAGACATACATGGTGGGGTCAGCTCAGATATAGCACACCCTTCTCCCCTTGGGTGCTCCCGTTCTTTTCCTCCCTCCTCTTGTGTGAGCAGACCATAGCTTGCCATCCTATATGAACTGGCAAAGCATCATGCTGGATTTAGATGGTGAAGAGTTAGTTTCGAATCCTCCCTCTGCCATGAAATGCACTGAGTGCCGTCGGGCCACTGACACTCAAGCTCAGAAGTCAGCAAGCTTTTTCAGCAGGGGGCCGGTCCACTGTCCCTCAGACCTTGTGGGGGGCCGGATTATATTTTGAAAAGAAGAAGAAGAATGAATTCCTGTGCCCCACAAATAACCCAGAGAGGCATTTTAAATAAAAGGACACATTCTACTCATGTAAAAACACGCTGATTCCCGGACCGTCTGCGGGCCAGATATAGAAGGTGATTGGGCCGGATCCAGCCCCTGGGCCTTAGTTTGCCTACACATGCTCAAGCTAATCAACGTCATGAGGTTGTTGTGAGGATAAAGCCAGCCACTATGTATGCCACCAGCATTCAAAATTTGCCACGCACATTTTGACCATCGAGCAAGTGAAGATGCCCGGGTGCCAGGATGGCGCTTGACATCTCCACCATTTTGGGTGTGCCTGCCTGGGGATCCTTGGACCTTGACTGTTTTCACACACTAGTGTAGAATTAAATCCATTATATATTTTATCTCTGCAGTCCGAATGAATTTCAGGAACCAAAAAGTTGTACTGAAAAATGCGACTTTTGAGCCAACTGGCCCCAAAGTGGCAACCGTTTTGGCAACTGTAACCCTGGTTTAAGGAACCATTTGGCATCTAGCTTACATATCTGAGTTTCTAACAGAATGCCGCCCTGGGTTTCTTCGAGGGAGGATGGGGGGGGGACTTTTAATCCCCTCACACACATTGGATTGGTGTGGTGCAGTGCAGTGGTGGAAATATCAGAGTAGGACTGAAGAGTTCAGGGCTTAGCCATGAAGCTCATTGGATGACCTTGGGCCACTCAAACTTTATCTGAGCCTAGTCTACCTCACAGGATTGCTCTGAGGATAAGAGATGGGGAGGGACAATATACCTGAGTTCCTTGGATGAAAGGTAGGAGAGAAATGTAATACCAAACTTTAAAAAATGGTGACCTGAGCAAGTACTGTAGTTTGGTGTTACATCTGAACTGGGCAAACATGTTTTACCTTCAAACCAGAGACTGAAACCACGGTTTGCATTGTGTTCAGTCTCGGGGCTGAAGGGCAAAACATGGTCTGCCTGGTGCAGATGTAAAAGCAAGCTATGGTTTGCTCATACAGTAGAGGAGTGGTGGGGGGCTACCTGAGCTTATAGCATTTTCATTTAAAGCGCACACCCCTCCAAAAATCCTGGGAAGCGTAGTTTCTCCCTTACAGAGCTGCAATTCTCAGCTCCCCAACAACACTCCTGCTCAGTGGAAATAACTGGGAACAACTCAGTACCCAACCTTTGAAATGGAATACCAACAGGAGAACATTGCAGGGTATTAGAACCATAGAGTTGGAGGAACATCTTGTAGAACATCATAAAATGTTAAAATCATAGAGTTGGAAGAGTCCTTTTTCAGCAGAGGGCCGGTCCACTGTCCCTCAGACCTTGTGGGGGGCTGGACTATATTTTGAAAAAAAGAAAAGAAAGAATTCCTGTGCCCCACAAATAACCCAGTGATGCATTTTAAATAAAAGCACACATTCTACTCATATAAAAACATGCTGATTCCCGGACTGTCCACGGGCTGGATTTAGAAGGCAATGGGGCCAGATCCGGCCCATGGGCCTTAGTTTGCCTACCCATGATCTAGTTCAACTTCCTTCTTGGTACAGGTAATCAATAGCTCAGGGCGTCCCCAACAGATGGCTGCCCAGTCTCCACTTGAAGACATCCAGCAACGAAAGACACCTCTCCCTTCTAGGCAGTGTTTTTTAAAAAAGGTAGAAGAGCCCTGACAGTTAAGTCCAGTTGCGTACGACTCTGGGGTTGCAGCGCTCATCTTGCTTTACGGGCTGAGGGAGCTGACGTTTGTCCGCAGACAGTTTTTCTGGGTTAGAAACGAATATAAACTAGATGCCAAATCTAGGTTGCAGTCTAGGTTGAATCTAGGTTGCAGTCACCGCAAGAGAATGTCTATTTGCCAGGGGGTTGGACTAGATGACCCTCAGGATCCCTTCACAATTCTAGGATTCTGTGATCTCAGCTACATTGCTTGACTGTAGCTTGCTCTTGCAACAATTCACTTGTCCCAGTATGCAAGTGAAATCTCCACATAGCTGCAGTTGGACCCACCACCCCAGTAGCAAAACGCACCTTGAGAATTTAGAACATTGCCTCCAGGTAATTGGCTCCCCGTGCTGAGCTGCTTTCCCTGTCACCGATTGCAGCTATACTCTTTTTCACATACAAACACTTGCTCACATCGAACACACCACCCACTTTCTCACACGGGTGCAGCCCAAATGAGGCCGGTGCGGTACAGCAATTCAGACTGCCGGTCTGCAACCAGACAGACCCAAGTTCGAATCCTGACTCGCTGGGTGATGCTGGGCCAGCCATTCTCTCTCAGGCTGTGGTAATCTACCTCACAAGGTTGTTGTGGGCGAGGGAACAGAACTACCCATGCCGCAGTTATCTCCTTGGAGATAAAGCAAGAAATAAATGTCAAAAATAATTTCCTCCTGTCTTCTCTTTACACACATACATTCAGGCAGAGTGAAGTCGGTGCGAGCGTCTAAGTCCTCTCCCCTCTCTCCTTCACACAATTCTTTTAATCTGCTGAGAAAAAGTACCGAATATTGAGGTGCAAAAGCACTACACCATACTCAGGCAAATACCGGGGTCTTGTCAGAATCCCGCTTCTTTATTGCAAATAGGGGTGAGGTCATCATGTACGACTAGTCTCACACCCAGCTGCCATTTAAATCCCCTTCCTCCATAGTAATACTACATACATGTACAGTACAGGATTGTATTCTGGAGAAATTAATATAGCAGCAGGCGGGGGGCATAGAGGGCTAGAACTCATCTCAGTGCTGCTGGGTGGGCCGCCCTACACCAGGTAATCCCCCGCCAGATCTGGCCCTCGACCGTCACATGAATGCTGGCGTGCTGGAAACAGCAGATGCAAAAGCACCTTGAGATTAGCACGTGTCCCGTTATAGCCATGCAATCATTCATTTATGCACATATGCAAATGGATATATATGCAAACTCGTGTTAGTCTGGAGCTGATTGTGCACCTGCTGTTCCCAACGTGCCAACGATTCGAGTGGCTGCGATCTCATGGGCCACCCGCCGCCCCTGAAAGAAATGAGCGTATGCTCCCATTTTTGGCATGGCTGTACATTCCCACATACATGAGAGCGTGAAAGTACATACTGGGCATGCACACAAATGCTGCAAGCCATATTCACATGGCACATGCACGTCTATTTTCGACTAGGTGCCTGGTTACAAAAATCATGTACAAAGATGTTCATAGATGTATGTACTCTTATACATATATACTAGGGAAGAAGCATGCATGCTTAATTGTTTCACACAGAGAAGCAGAAACATGCAGGCATGCACCACTCCAAACGTGCACATGTAGGTCTGCAGAAGCTCTCTCCCAAGCATACCTATGCCCATGCACATCCTTACAGGCATAGGGACATATGTCTGCATGCTTGCAGAGAGAAAGAGAGAGAGAGTGTGTGTGTGTGTGTGTGTGAGTGTGTGTCTCACACGCACTGAGCCAGGCATGTGCATATCCCTCCTCCCTCACACCGCAGTAACTGTTCTCTCTGCACACCCAGCAGAAATACTCTCAGAAGCATGAATCAAAGACTCAGGAGCTAAGAATAGCCAGGGCCAGCTGGGCGGGGGAGAGGCAGCGCAGGCGCTTTTTGGAATAATGCCAGCCTGGGGGGGGGGGGGAGAGAGAGAGAGAGATGTGGTGCCCCCCCAAAAAAACTCCATCTCTGGAGGCAGAGGGGGCAAATGGATGGGAGGATCCTTGCTGGACCCCTGCCCAGAAATTGCTATTATAGTGGAGGGGAAAAGGTATGTAGATGGATTAGATAGATGGGGAGAGAAATTGAAAATGGGGGGGGGGGGTACTGTGTGTGTCACACCCCCTTGCTGACCCAGCCTCTTTACAACCCCAGGCCAGCAAGTCCATTTGAGAGAGGGAAGTGGGAGATCTGGCCCTGTCGACTGGGCAGAGCCATGAAACGGGAGTCTGCAGATGCACGCAGAGCACACCGTCCAAATCTGGCATGCGAGGAGCACCGCCTTGCCTGTCAAGGCTGCTGAGAGCTTGATCCTGTGTCAACGTCAACCCTAGATGCAAAAGCTTCTCTCTGCGTGTCTCCTCATCCTTTCTGCATCCCTCTAGTGCCACGTGCAGTGGGTGTGAAATGAGGCCAAATGAGGCCAATTCTCCCCGGTGTCACCCATGCACACTTGGCTTCCTCTCCTTACACTCACACGCACAGCGCCCTTTTCTCTCTCACTCATACACACACTCTCACATATACATATTTTCAGATTCCTTAGATGCACATGGATCCTGTATATGTGCCACCATGGTTATACAGAATCACAAGCTTATCTTGAGCCTGCCATGCTGGCTTTGGGCCTGGGAGGTCTGAGCTGGGCAAGCTTTGGCTAAGTTGTTCTCTCTCAGCCTTCGTTCCCTCATCAGAAAAATGGGGATAATCGGCTGAAGGTTCAGGTTCTGAGGCAAACAAACATGGGGCTTGCAACTATATGTGTGTGATGCAGCAGCAAAAAAAAAGCTCATGCTATTCTAGGCTGCATCAACAGAAGTGTAGTGTCCTGTCAAGGGAAGCAGTAGTACCACTCTATTCTGTCTTGGTCAGACCACAACTGGAGTCCCGGGTCCAGTTCTGGGCACTACAATTTAAGGCGGATATGGACAAGCTGGAATGCGTGCAGAGAAGCGCGACCAGGATGTTCAAGGGTCTGGAAAGCAAGCCTTATGAGGAACGGTTGAAGGAGCTGGGTATGTTTAGCGTGGAAAATTGGAGACTGAGAGGAGATGTGAAAGCCATCTTCAAACATCTCAAGGGCTGTCACACGTGGAAGATGGAGCAAGCTTGTTTTCTCCTGCTCTGGAAGGTAGGACATGAACAAATGGCTTCAAGTCACAAGAAAGTATATTCCAGGTAAAGATCAGAAGAACTTTTGAATGGTAAGAGCTTGTTTGACAGTGGAATGGACTCCCTCGGAAGGTGGTGGACCATTAGAGGTTTTTAAGCAGAGGTTGGATGGCCACCTGTCATGGATGCCTTAGTTTAAATTCCTTATTGCAGGGGCTTGAAGCAGATGACCCTCAAGGTCCTTTCCAACTCTGCAATTCTATGATATGTGCCACATAATACTCTACACAACGCTGCCAGTGTGTTGTAGTGGTTAAGAGTATTTAACTAAGACCTGGTAGACCAGGGTTCAAATCTCCACTCCCACTGGGTGAACTTGGGCCAGTCACTGTCTCTTAGTCTAAGCTACCTCACAGGATTGTTGTGAGGATAAAATGGGGAGGGGGAGAACTATGGGTAGCACCTTGAGCTCCTTAGAGGGAAGGCGGGACAGAAATGCAAAATGAAATGATAAAATGAAATGGTAATTCATGGTGGGGGGCGGTCAGGGCATTTTCAGGGGAGAATCAGTAAGTGGGAAGGGATGATTAACCCTCCTCCTCCCGCTTACCTAGGGACGTGGGTGGCGCTGTGGTCTAAACCACTGAGCCTAGGGCTTGCCAATCGGAAGGTCGGTGGTTCGAATCCCCGCAACAGGGTGAGCTCCCGTTGCTCAGTCCCAGCTCCTGCCAACCT
Source organism: Podarcis bocagei (assembly GCF_964188305.1). NCBI lineage: Eukaryota > Metazoa > Chordata > Lepidosauria > Squamata > Lacertidae > Podarcis > Podarcis bocagei. Next base: position 18,212,421 of record NC_138138.1, on the reverse strand, counting down.
AGCAGTTCGAAAGCACGTAAAAGTGCAAGTAGATAAATCGGTACCACTCCAGCGGGAAGGTAAACAGCATTTCCGTGCGCTGTTCTGGTTTCGCCAGAAACGGCTTAGTCATGCTGGCCACATGACCCGGAAAAACTGTCTGCGGACAAACACCAGCTCCCTCGGCCAGTAAGGCGAGATGAGCACCGCAACCCCAGAGTCGTCCACGACTGGACTTAACTTTCAGGGGTCCTTGACCTTTACCTTTTACCCGCTTACCTGTTCATTTCTGAAACTCTCTTTCTTGGTGTTTTTAATTTGACCCAACCCCCAGCCCGCTAGACATCAAGACCAGAAATATGCCCAGTGAGGGAGAAATGGCCAGGAAGTTATTTGCAGGGTGGGGGGAATGGGTAGTATGGGAAGGGTTAGGTACCGCCCTCCCGCCTGTCAACTCTCCCCTAAAAATGCAGCCCCTGCTTCTACATTTGCAATACCTTGGCAAATGTGGATTAAGGAGCTCGCATTTGTCGAGATGTGTCATTCCGTCTGCCTTGGCCTATTTTGCAGAGGATGTTGGGATGAGAGATTAAAGAAAGAGAGACTGTCAGTGGTCTTGAACTCCTGGGAGTCAGAATAACAATAAATTAATGCACCCGCCCACATAAAGACCCTTTTTCACTCATTTAGAATTCCAAGGGCTAATCTTGCAAAATATTCATTAATCCATATTTGCAGACTTCCCACATATAACAAAGCATGCCCTCTTCAATATCAGCATGCAACATATATGGATGGTCTCTTTGGGAATCAATCCCAAGGTATCCCTCATTTCCCCTGGGGCTTAAAGCACTTTTGCCTAATGAAGCCCTTATTAAAGCGCTCTTTTCGGCTACTACAGCGCTGCAGGAGCTACTTTCCCCGTAGGTTCACCCCACATCTCTTGCGACCGCATGGATAGGGCAAATAACACGGGTCTTCCTTGTGGGGCCAGGACCCTCAAACCCACATCGTCAGACCCACCAGGCGGTTGCAGGCCTTTTGATGCAGTTGCAGTGCTGTGGGATGAACCCATAGTCGAGCTAGTAGCACAGCGCTGTAGTAGCACGCCAGGCAGGCCCAGCAAATGGATATGGGTACACACAGCACTTGGCAACAGATTTCGAAATTAGCCGGGCACCAGGCATGTTTTGCGACAGGCAGCCGGCCTTTTGCCAGGAAGTGGAGACGTCTGGTCTCCAGGTTTGGCACCTAACATCTCCATTTGGCTGGCTGGCGTGGCTGCAATGCCACGCCAGTCAGCTGGTCTGCGGGGCAGCACAGCACCAAAAGACATGCCGTGCTGCCCCCATACCATTTGCTTTGTAATCTTGCAAAAGAATTAGACATATCGTGGTGGCGACCATAACCTCCCTACCTGCTGCCACTGGTAGGGCAGCAGGTAGGGAGGCCAACAGTAGGGGGAGCCGAAGCAGAGGCTGCTGGTTCTGGTTTCGTCCCCATCCTCCTCCCTGCTGAGTTCCACAAAGACAAGGAGGAAGAGGAGAAAGCTGCCACAGCCAGTGCCACCCACTGGACTAGATGTAAGTAAGGAGACGGATGGGTATGGGGGATGGAGCTGATGGCAGCAGAGGCTGGCAGCCGGAGCTCCATTCGCCCTAATGCACCAGCCTCCATTGTCAGAGGCAGCCGGCTCTAGAGGGCTGCGACTGGTGCGGTTGTACCAGACGTACAGCTTCTGGGGCGCTGCAGCTGGTGCCACCACTATTATGTCCAATGGAAGGTGAGAGGTTTGGGGAGCGCCACTGCAATTTGAGGTGTCAAGGGCCACCACTGCCACTGTGCAGACACCTAGCACTGCAGGGAGAGAGGTGCCTTACACGAGCCACCAAAGTTTCACAAACCACCTCAACAAGTACAAAGAGGTTATCTACACATGAGTCCAGCTTTACGGACCACTGTTTGAAGGGTCTGTGGAGGATTGCCCTCTGCTTGAAGGGTTGTCCATGTCCATTTTGAAGATCAGGGCCCATAAAAAGTTGGCACCACCTAGTTGGCAGACGAGAGGTGTAGTATGGGGTGTGTGGTCCCGGATGCACATTTTTGATGGGGTGCAATGAGGGCCCGCTCCGACAGGCACGGAGCCCAGGTAGCTGAGGAACGGCAGTGGGTGGGTTGGTCTAGTGGGCAGGTGCATGGATGCAGCTGGCAAGGAGCCTATTTGAGGTGGGCTCCGTTCACCCTCCTGGTATGCGCCCCCACTTCAGCAGGAGGGCGTAACACTTGCCCTGCTCCGGGTGCCAGCAACCCACAGCATGCTGCTGCAGCAGACTGAGCAGGCACAAAGACCCTTGTTTTGTGAAGGACTGCCTTTCTATTTAAATTCTAGTGATTATTTCTAATTCTGCATCTATAGCCACGTATGCAATTTAAGAAAATCTTGTGGATATCCTGGTCTTCCTTTGCCTTCTTTTTTTCTGGAGGTATCTGTGTGCATTTCCTCTTGTGTGGTGGGGGGTTCACAAGGCCCCATAGGTAAGGAAAAGGGCCCCTTTGGTATATGCACGGGAAGCATTGTTAACAGCTACCTAATCTTGCCTTTGCAACCATTATACGTGACTCGGTTGCAGATGGCAGAGAAAATCAATCTGAACTGTCCTTGACCTCTGCTGAAAGTTATAAAGTTAGGGTAGATGCTCACAATCTGCCGGACACTGCCAGATTCGCAGGGGCCACAAAGACTTAGAATCATAGAATCATAGAATCATAGAGTTGGAAGAGACCACAAGGGCCATCGAGTCCAACCCCCTGCCAAGCAGGAAACACCATCAGAGCACTCCTGACATATGGTTGTCAAGCTTCTGCTTAAAGACCTCCAAAGGAGACTCCACCACACTCCTTGGCAGCAAATTCCACCGCCGAACAGCTCTTACTGTCAGGAAGTTCTTCCTAATGTTTAGGTGGAATCTTCTTTCTTGTAGTTTGGATCCATTGCTCCGTGTCCGCTTCTCTGGAGCAGCAGAAAACAACCTTTCTCCCTCCTCTATATGACATCCTTTTATATATTTGAACATGGCTATCATATCACCCCTTAACCTCCTCTTCTCCAGGCTAAACATGCCCAGCTCCCTTAGCCGTTCCTCATAAGGCATCGTTTCCAGGCCGTTGACCATTTTGGTTGCCCTCCTCTGGACACGTTCCAGTTTGTCAGTGTCCTTCTTGAACTGTGGTGCCCAGAACTGGACACAGTACTCCAGGTGAGGTCTGACCAGAGCAGAATACAGTGGCACTATTACTTCCCTTGATCTAGATGCTATACTCCTATTGATGCAGCCCAGAATCGCATTGGCTTTTTTAGCTGCTGCGTCACACTGTTGGCTCATGTCAAGTTTGTGGTCAACCAAGACTCCTAGATCCTTTTCACATGTACTGCTCTCAAGCCAGGTGTCACCCATCTTGTATTTGTGCCTCTCATTTTTTTTGCCCAAGTGTAATACTTTACATTTCTCCCTGTTAACGTTCATCTTGTTTGTTTTGGCCCAGTTCTCTAATCTGTCAAGGTCATTTTGAAGTGTGATCCTGTCCTCTGGGGTGTTAGCCACCCCTCCCAGTTTGGTGTCATCTGCAAATTTGATCAGGATGCCCTTGAGTCCATCATCCAAGTCGTTGATAAAGATGTTGAACAAGACCGGGCCCAAGACAGAACCCTGTGGCACCCCACTAGTCACTCTTCTCCAGGATGAAGAGGAACCATTGATGAGCACCCTTTGGGTTCGGTCAGTCAGCCAGTTACAAATCCACTGAGTGGTAGCATAGTCAAGACCGCATTTTACCAGCTTGTTTACTTGTACCCGGAGGGGACAGTGTAGCCCAGACAGGTGAAAGAGTAAGCCACCAATGTGCTGGGAAGCCTTGGGCAAACCACCACCACCAGCTCCGACTCCGAGCCTCTGCTTAGAATCTGCTCAATGGGAATAACAGTGACTTGCCTCACTAGAAGACCATGAGAGAAGGATCTCAAGGCACAGGCTTTGCCAAACTTGGGTCACCATGCTTTTTGGGGGGACTACAATTACCCTCATCTTTAGCTAGCAGGACCAGTGGTCAGGGATGATGGGAGTTGTAGTCCAAAAACAGCTGGAGACCCAGGTTTGGGAAACCTTGCATTAGACACGCTCAGAGTAGACCCTTTGCAACTGACATGCCTAAGTTGGTCATGCCCATCAGTTTAATGGGTCTGTTCTGGATAGGGCAAAGATTGGTTACAACCCACAGACACTGCAATACCAAGCACGTTTACTCCAAAGTAAGCTCCTGTGGGTTGTGTTCATAGAATCTCAGAGCTGCAGAGTTGGAAGGGACCACGAGGGTCATGTAGTCCAGCCCCCTGCAATGCAGGAATCTTTTTGCCCAAGGTGGTGCTCAAACCCAAGACCCTGAGATGAGGAGTCTCATGCTCTACCGACTGAGCTATTCAACTAACTTTTACCCAGAGTAGACCCATTGAAAATAATGGGCCTAAATTAGTCATGGCTGTTATGTTCAGTGGGTCTACTCAAAGTAAAAAAAATTGTTTCAACGCTTAGTTCTATTGAGCTCAGTGAGCTCTTGCTAATAAATTGTACTTTTGACCACTCAATCCTATGTGCATTTATTCAGAAGTGACTCCTGCTGTGTTCAGTGGAGCTCACCCAGAAAGCTAGAGAGCACAGACTGCAGCTGTATTCACGTTTTCCTGGGAGTAAATTCCATTAACTCAGTACCTCTGGGTTAATCATGCAGAAGCTTGGGCTGTTTAAAGCGCCACTGTGGTTAAAGAATGAACAAATGCAGGGACCTCACCAAACAACGCAAGAAAGAGAATCCTACATCACACACGGATATAAAAGGGCACAATGGTTAGTGTGGCAAATGCCGCGTCCCCCACACTGAGAGGCATGCGCAGCAGAACTCCTACAAGACATCCATGTACAAGGTATTAGATACAAGAACCTGTAACCTGCAAGATATTAAAACAGAGGAACACACGGAATTCTGTGGGCCACAAGTTCATAGTTGGAGGCAGAAAGCATAGTGGAACAACAGAATTAAGGAGTCCCAGACAAAATAATGTTTCTAATCTTTCCGTAACCACATGTTGCACAATGTGCAGAGAGAGGTGTACTGTACAAGTAAGAAACAGGTCATGCTATATTAGTACAAGAATCCACGATGGGACAGTATACAAGGAAGAAAGCTTTAAAGCCCCATAGTCCACAAAGGCCCACAGAGTACTGTGGGAAAATAATGTACTCGTGTGTGCGCACACGCATGCACACAGAGCATGCACACCAGCACCTCGGAAGCTACATGGCAACAAATCTACAGCCCAGCATGAGTTCTGCCGCGAGTGGGTGCCAAAGGGGCAGATCGCTCTGAGAAACGGCCGTGTGCCTGCTCACAGATGGACGGTGGCTGCCACACGGCTCATCTATATAATGTGATGGGGAATATGCACATGGAGACCTCGTGGCTACACCCACACGGCAATATGAGAACATACAGATGAATGCATATGCATCCAGGCTGACAAACTCAGAGCTGTGAAAACGCTACACAAGCTCACAAGCACACACACAAATATCTGGTTTATTCATCCGGAGGACATGAAGGAGGTTGGTTCAAGTCTGTGCCTTTTGCAAAACACACCTTCCACAATTGCAATTGTCAACGAATTTGCTTCTTCTTCTTTTTGGTAAAGGTGATAAAAGTGAAAGGCAGGGGAGGGGGAAATGACAGAGGTGTGCACAGATGAAGCGGGGAGGCAGCATGGAGGAAGAACAAGCATTGAAAAAGCGAGACGATAGAGGGCATTGAAGACCCAGCCGCATATGGGATACCATGCTCAAACCCACTTCAGTTTCCCAGGGTTTTGCAGACACCTCCCACACATTTCCACAAGCCGCTCTTCGCGGCCAGGAGGACTAGAAACTTGCTTTTGCATTTTGCAGGAAAGCTGCCGTGGGGACGGCGAAGACCCCAGGTCCTGTCCTTGTGCAGTAAAATCGCCAATGTGCACAGGCAGTTGCAGAGAAGCACACCTGCCGCACATAGTATATGGCATATGAGCATGTGTGCATGTGAGTGTGTGCGCTCACCGCGAGGCAGGTTTATTTATTTATTTATTTACCTGGCACACATTCCAACTGGATCCAGATCTGCTTAAAAGCGCCGACACTCCCTCGCCCCCACCCCGGCCATTCAGGAGAAGCATGCTCACAGCCTCTCTCACACAAGCACTTATTTGCCTCTCTATCTATGCACAACTGCAAGCAGACATGGAGACTGAGAGAGAGAGAGGGCTGTTCTTACAAAGGTATGGCCACAGCGAGGAGAGAAAAGCATGCACGACAGGCGTGCACAAGGGCAAATGCATGCACGAAGGTACGGATGCATGAGGGATGTGCAGAAGAAGATAGTGACATGCACACACACACACACACACACACGAGGGAAAAATGCATGCATGATTTTACACCTGCAGATTAAGCACACAAGGATGGCAGCTAGCACAATGGTGCACATAATGGCATACAGAAAGAGAGGATCACACAGCAATTTATGTGCACACCCTCAGTCGTACGGTACACTTTCCCCACCACCCCATGCTCCTTCTCCTCCTTTGTCTCTCAACCCCATTACTACCAGCACATCTGCACATGGCTACCAAAACGCACATGCCACCACAAGCATAGGCTGACAACTCTGGGCACCCATTCCCCATTCCATCCCGTATATAGGTCTACACGTGTGCAAGTGTGCAGACGCCGAGCTCAGCCCACATGCCTCAGCCAAGCTGCCCACCTTGCGCATGGAAACTCATGCCCGCACACCAGCCCCCCTCACGCCCATTTGCAGGAAGCTTCTGCACCCCAGTTTCTGGAAGAAGCTCCCCCCTCCCCACTCACTCCCCAGTGCCTGCTAACGGACAACCAAGACATACATGCGCGTGAGAAAGGCACTCACGCGTAAAGCACATTTCCTCACTCACCCCTGTGCCATAGTAGATGCGGCCCCACACCCCAGATCACAAGCGGAAAGCCCCCACATGGGTTTTTTTTTTTTGAAAGTGGGGGCTCCGGAGGGGGGCGTGGCAGGGTCCACAGAGGTGGCCGCACGCGGTGGCTCCGCTGTCACCTCCGGTGCAGCCCCCCACCCTATCCACTCCCCATGTCACAGCACCGCCATCCCCTTTCCCCGTCGTGGGAACCCCCAGCTCTCCTCCCCAGCCGAATCGGGTGACGTTTCGCCTCCCACGCGAGAAGAAGACCGACTCCCCCACGCACCCCCGCCAGGCGGTCGCTCCCACCCCCCCACACACACCCTGAAGCGGTTCACCCACGCGTGCAGCCTCCCCCCACGCGCAATCTCCCCGGTTCCCAGTTTAACCTCCCCCACCCCATCACCCCACGTTACCTGCCAAGGATGGGAGCCGCTCAGCACATGGTTTCCTTTCGGGGGGGACCCTCCGCCCGGTCCCCCCCACTCCTCCTCCGGCTCACCCCTCCTCCTCCGCCGCCGCCCGCCTCTCTCCGCCGGGTAGTGTCCTTGCGGTCCTTGCGCGGGGAGGTGGGCGGGGAGCGATGGGGGTCCAGATGTTTCCTCGGGGAAAGGGAGGGGCGCGGGAGAAAGCAGGCTAAGGAGAAAAGGGAAGGTGCCTATCTAGATAGAGAGGGAGAGAGCGGTCTTTGGGGGGTGGGTGGGGGGCATTCAGGCTCGCATGGCGGCGCCCTTTGCTGCCTGCGATCCGGGCAGTCTCCCAGGGCTGCGCTGCTTGCCAGCCGCTCCCTCCCTTGCCTGCCTGCCTGCCTCCCACCCTCCCAGCGCTGGAGCGAGGATGCTCTCTCTCTCTCTCTTTCAGCCGCCCCGCCCCCACCCCTGCTCCCTTTTTTTGCTGTTCAGGAATGCACGGTTCTGGCGAGCCCACCTCCTCTTCCCTCCCCAATCTCATTCATAAGGTCACGTGGGTGTGAATATTGGGAGGGGGCCGCTGGAGAAGGAGCGCGATCCGGCAACCACACCCCCTCCCCATCTTCGGCCACTTAAGCCCCAACCCCGCATCTCCTTTGCACACGCCCATCCACTCTTCCTCTCGCTAACCCCCAGGTCCTCACCCCGCATCCCCTCCCTGCAACCTCCCCCCCACATTTCCCACTCCCCTGAGGCGCCCGCGGGTGCCTCTTCTCCTCCTTTTTTACGTCCCATTTATCCATCATCTCAGATCTCTTCTTTTTCTGCTGCTGCTGCTTCCTCGGGGATCAGCCTCATTTCCATCCCTCCGTTTATAATCGCGCGGCTGCTCTCCCTTCCAGGAGCCTTCTCCGACCCGCCAGCATCTCTAGAACCAAGCCAGGCTCTTCCTCCCCACCTGCAGCCGCCTGGACAGGTGAGGTTTACATCAGTTTGGGCTTTCAGAGACAGAAAGTGAGAGCAAACTGACCTTGACCAAAAGGTACAGTTCCTTTCTCTTCCCCTTTGTACCTTTCATCCTGGCTGGCTGGCAGGTATGGATATTGGTCCCACCCTGAATCCCACTTCCATGCCCATATTTCCAGTTGTCCGTCTCCTTGCTGAGTATTTGGCCTCGCCTACAGGTACTGGGTAGGGACGCGGGTGGCGCTGTGGGTTAAACCACAGAGCCCAGGACTTGCAAATCAGAAGGTCGGCGGTTCGAATCCCCGTGACGGGGTGAGCTCCCGTTGCTCGGTCCCTGCTTCTGCCAACCTAGCAGTTCGAAAGCACGTCAAAGTGCAAGTAGATAAATAGGTACCGCTCTGGCGGGAAGGTAAACGGCGTTTCCGTGCGCTGCTCTGGTTCACCAGAAGCGGCTTAGTCATGCTAGCCACATGACCCGGAAGCTGTACCATATGACCCGGAAGGCTCCCTCGGCCAATAAAGTGAGATGAGCACTGCATCCCCAGAGTCAGTCACGACTGGACCTAACGGTCAGGGGCCCCTTTACCTTTACAGGTACTGGGAACCACCAGAATGGCTCGCAGCCTTCCCCATATCTGTCCCATCACTGGGTACCAGTCCTACTTGCTTATCCCAAGATGAGCAAACACCCCAAGAACCCCCATCCTCATCCCTAGGCTCCCGTCTTAGCTGGAGGTACCGGCCGTCCCTCCAGACTTCCAAGGAGATGGCTTGGAAAAGGCAGCATTGATGGCAGTGGTGTCTGTCACTTATTGGAGCTGATAGGGTGGAAGGTGGGGGAGCCAACAGTAGGTGGCGCCATAGGCAATGACAGGCAGAGGCAACTAATTTTGCCCCATCCTCCTGTCTACTGAGGTGTACCAGGACAAGACTGAGACTAAGGAGGAGGAGGAAGCAGCCACAGTCAGTACCACCCTCTGGGCCTGGTTGTAAGTATGAAGGCTGGTGGGATCCCAGCTGAGGTTGGTGAGGTTGTTCCCCGTTTCCCCTAATGGACCAACCTTGTGGAATGTATTAAAAGGTAGGGATGCCTGTGGGATCAATGAGGCAATGCCTGGCTATGAAACTCAATAACTACACTGAGAAATGAGACTCACAAAGGCAGATAATATGTGCACACAAGGCTGTACAACAGGACTCCAAATATTGCTGGACTACAACTCCTATCATTCCGAACCATTGGCCATGATGGCTGGGGCTGATGGGAATTGGAGTCCAACGACATCCAGAGGGAGCAACGCTTACCTAATTCTTCTGTGCAAAGCACATGACTCCTGGCATTCATTCATAATTTATTTGTTATAAGCATGCATTTTATTGTAAGTAGCATTTATTGTGTTTTTAACGGTTACAGCACAACGAAAAGTAGAAACAGAAATGCAACAGGAAAGACAAACTGGAGGAATTTACAGGAAAGCCTGCCCTATTCCAGGTATGCACATTATATGAAGGGAAAATAAAGAAGCAGTCAAGTTATCATTCCATGCACCCGAAACTTATGGGGATGATTGCCAAGAGAAGGTGCTCTTTGCTATATAGTAAATAAAAGCATGCCATACCATATAAAAGGAGTCCTTGCCTAAATTTCAGATTATGTGTGATCCCTCCCCTCCACTGCCCCATAATCGCCATGTTCCATAAAGAGATATATCATCTGTCCAATCTGAGGACAGATGTTTTCATGATACTGTATAAGTATTTTTATACCAATGTTCCATCATGTTCCCAGGGTGGCTCCCCCCCCCCCCAATAAAATAAAACAATTAAAATGTGCATTCAAAAATAAAATAAGCTGAAAGCCATAAAGTTATAAAAGCAATGGGAAACCTAGTTGCAGCTGGAAAAGCTCAGGAAAATAAAAAAGGTCTCTTCTACCAGTTATAAAGGACAATAAAGGACAATAAAGTTTAAAATGTGTGTGATGCTGTACTATAGCCAGCAATGGACACATTTAAAGCACACATGACCGAGCAATTGATCCTGGTTTAAGTGTGACTCTGCAGTATAGCCAGTGATAGGCATGGGCCATAGTCTCTGGCATGGCTGGCATATACAAGGTGTAAAGAAGCGAGTACACACTGATATCCTTGGGACGTAGACTAATTGGGGCAGGGGGGAAGGGCAGAGCGCAGGCACTCAGGATAGCTCAGTTGGCTGGAGTGTGCTGCTCATAATACCAAGGTTGCAAGTCTGATCTCCATATAGCAGGGGTCAGCAACCTTTTTCAGCAGGGGGCCGGTCCACAGTCTCTCAGACCATGTGGTGGGCCAGACTATATTTTGGAAGAAGAAAAAAAGAACGAATTCCTATGCCCCACAGATAACCCAGAGATGCATTTTAAATAAAAGCACACATTCTATTCATGTAAAAACACCAGGCATGCCCCACAAATAACCCAGAGATGCATTTTAAATAAAAGGGCACATTCTACTCATGTAAAAACACGCTGATTCCCGAACCGTCCACAGGCCGGATTGAGAAGGCAATTGGGCAGCATCCGGCCCACGGGCCTTAGGTTGCCTACCCCTGCCATTTATTTATTTATTTTATTTATTTTTTAAAGTTCTATACCGCTTTATGCCTGTCGTCTTTGTCCATGGAGTTTTCTTGGCAGGGATACTGGAGTGGCTTGCCGGTTCCTGCTCTAGGTGGATCACGTTTGGTCAAAACTCTCCACTATGACCTGTCCATCTTGGGTGGCCCTGCATGGCATAGCTCATAGCATCTCTGAGTTATTCAAGCCCCTTCGCCATGGCAAGGCAGTGATCCATGAAGGATCATTATCAGCATCTTAAAAAGCAGAGACATCACCTTGCCAACAAAGGTCCGTATAGTTAAAGCTATGGTTTTCCCAGTAGTGATGTATGGAAATGAGAGCTGGACTATAAAGAAGGCTGATCGCCGAAGAATTGATGCTATTGAATTATGGAGTTGGAGGAGACTCTTGAGAGTCCCATGGACTGCAAGAAGGTCAAACCTCTCCATTCTTAAGGAAATCAGTCCTGAGTGCTCACTGGAAGGACAGATCCTGAAGCTGAGGCTCCAATACTTTGGCCACCTCATGAGAAGAGATGAGTATTAAGATTCAAGCTTTAAGGTACTTTATGGTAAGATAAGGTTAAATAAATTAAGGTAATTTGAATAACAGAATATGGGGAAAGATGGAAAGGATTTGTTGAGTTAATTATTAGGTTAAATTGTTAAGATAAATTATTTAACAAAAATTGAGAAAGATGGAAAGAATTTGCTGAAATAACTAATTAAACTAGAATACAAAAAGGGAGGTGTGAGGAGGTCAATGAAACAAGCAAATGGAAGTTAAAGATATGAAATTTGGGATTTGTGTCTTATTTTCTTCTTTGTTTTGTTGTATTGCTGTATTGGTTTTTATGTTTTGCCCTTTTTCTTCTTTTTCATGTATTGTAGTGTTGTTGTTTTTCTTTTTTTCCTATTTTTCTATTACTCTGAAACTATGAATAAATATTATTTTAAAAAAAAGAGAGAAGAGAAGACTCCCTGGAAAAGACCCTGATGCTGGGAAAGATGGAGGGCACAAGGAGAAGGGGACGACAGAGGACGAGATGGTTGGACAGTGTTCTCGAAGCTACCAGCACGAGTTTGACCAAACTGCGGGAGGCAGTGGAAGACAGGAGTGCCCGGCATGCTCTGGTCCATGGGGTCACGAAGAGTCGGACACGACTAAACGACTAAACAACAAAATACTGCTTTATATAGGATCTTGCATTGCAGGGGGTTGGAAGAGATGATCCTCAGGGTCCCTCCCAGCTCTACAATTCTATGATTCTAAGCTTTGTATGGAAAAGGCCCTGTGTTTAATTCCCAGGATTGCCAAGAAGGGCTGGGAGAGATCCCATCCAGATGGGCCAATATTCAGACTCTGTATATGTTCCAATAAATGCTACTGCCATCTGTAATTCCCCCACATCGCATGTGAAACTTGCTATCTGACGTGCCTGGACCATGGAAATGCACACAAAGTTGGTGTTCAGAAAGACTGGTGAATTACATGTAAATACACTCCTATCCACTGGCAAATACTGACCTACCCCACTGGGATTGTAATTTATTTGTCATCTGCTCCCCACCTCCAGCTGTTTTGGACTACAATTCCCATCAGCCCTAGCCAGCTATACTATACTATGATACTGTGGAAGGACATGTGGATCCAGAATTGGCCTCCACAGTCACTTACGGACTCATTGTTAAAACCGTGTTTATGGAAGACAATCTTACTCGGCTATGAGTGATCGCCAAAGAAGACTACGATATCTATCTTATACAGTCGTACCTTGGTTCTCAAACTTAATCCGTTCCAGAAGTCTGTTCCAAAACCAAAGCGTTCCAAAACCAAGGCACGCTTTCTCATAGAAAGTAATGCTAAATGAATTAATCCGTTCCAGCCTTTTAAAAACAACCCCTAAAACAGCAATTTAACATGAATTTTACTATCTAACGAGACCATTGATCCATAAAATGAAAGCAATAAACAATGTACTGCAGTCACACAATCAATCAATCAATCAATCAATCAATCAATCAATCAGTAGCTGAACTGGGTTCCATACAGCCACAAAAACAAAAAGAGCCACAGAAATGCAAAATAAATAGCGAAAACAGACAGACAGTAATGCTCAAAACAGAAGTGTGGCACTCAAAATGAGCACGTTCAACTTCTGAAAAAAGTTCGCAAACCGGAACACTTACTTCCGGGTTTGCAGTGTTTGGATGCCAAGTTGTTTGAGAACCAAGGCGTTTGAGAACCAAGGTACCACTGTATCTTCTAATAGCAGCTCATTCTTGGAGAGCAGAGCTTTATGCAGCCAAACAACACCAGCAGCGTACAAGGAGATTAGCAGCAGGCTTGGGAGCACATCAAGATTTGCTGAAACAGAGCGCATGTTGCAGGAGGAAAACCCTCAATGGGGAGGGGACCCCAAAAGCAGGCATTAGAGGGGGACTGAGCGTGCTCATTGGGCATGGTGTGCTGACTGACTGTTGGAAACAGAAAACTGGGTGCAGTGGCAGTGATGAAGTTTGGCGTGTAAGAGGGCAGCAGCCACAACCACTCCCCCAAGGAGTATCCAGAACAGGAATTTTACCACCACATCACTAGCCTTAACTTTTCTTGTAGCCCAGCCTCAGCTCCTATACAAATGGATGCTTTAGCTGAGATGCAGTGGGTTGGACTAGATGACCCTCCCAACTCCATGATTCTTTGATAATTACCGGGAAGGAACCTCCATTGAACTCAGCGGTGCTTATTTCTGGCTGCAAAGGTTAAACGTGCAAAAGACTCCAAAGATCTTCAGCTTTTTAAATTAGAAGTACAAACATTCTTGCAAGGAAGGGTTACCATTCAAACCGCTAGTGTGGAAATAGGAGCCCACATGAAAGAAAAGGACCTGAGAGCCTCTTTTATCTCTTCATTCACCCCGCCTTCTGGCAGATTACTGCATTGCTCTTGCTCTGTCCTACAGCTGTGCTCCCTTGCGTTCTCGCTCCGCTCCACCACTGGGAAGGGATATTGGAATGGAGTATGCTGCAAAAGGGCACGGCTGGCTGGCAGGCACCCTGAACATGAGCACTCCACGCTGCAGTGTTACATTACGCTATATCGATCAGCCTTGCCTTTTAGCCCCAAACTGGCTTCCAGCAGAGCTCCTAGCAATTAAAACACTGTACATACAAAATGCTGCTGGAGGAGCAGCAGTCCTCAGCTGGGTCTGCATCCAGGTGTGACAGAGCGATGCCTGACAGCTGATTCCTCATCCCCTGGTGGCCTCAGCGATGCGAGTTAGTAGCTAAGGGAGGTTCTAAGCTGCGACTGGGGTGGGGGTGGGTTAATTGCTCACAGCCTTGCTAGACCAGACTAGTTTGGCATCCCCGTTTCCACCACCCACTAAGCGAAAGGTTATCACGCACACTGCATGCAGAAAGAGTAATGTGTTGGGAGCAACCCACAGACACAAAGCAGGGGCAATCACTGCTCATTGACCAAGGGAGACGTACACACAAACGCACAACATCTGCACTGTGAAAGGAGCTGACAAAAGTGCCCACGACAAGGTCACTTCCTGTTGAAACGTATTCTAAATGTGTGCAAATAAACACACGCTCAACTTTATTGTTTATTTGAATGGATGACTGTTTCCCCCCTCCAGTTTTCTGAATTAATTTGCTTCATTAATTTGTTTGTTTTTGTTTATAATGATAATAATAAGTGATTTTTCTGTCCTTACTGTTTTGTTAAGCTGCCCAAGGACCGTAAACTTATGGTGAAGGTGTTGGGTGGGCAGTTATTCCACTCTCCCAAAAGAGGAGTGCAGATTGACATGAAATTTGCAACTGCTAATTTATACGAATACACAGACATTGGGAAAGAGCTGCTACCATTTGAATAGAAATACAAGACACCTCACTCTAGTGGAGAAAGAAGACTGTTGCCAGGTGATCCGTGCGCGTTTTTGGTCCAGGGGCTGACTGTTGATGGACAGTTTCAAGAACTTTATTAGGGTTCCTTTTCTTTAAACCAGGCTTGGATTGGACAGCGCTTGAAAGTGAGGATGCTTTCAAAAAGAGGGCATTTTCCAGACAGAGCTTCAAACAGAGGACCTTTCTCTGTAGCCACCCAATGTAAGTGTGTGATATAAATTATATAGGTTAAGTAAATGAGGGGTGGCGGAAAACCCCACAGATAATGAATATATTTTTAACTTTTGTACTTTTAAGAAAAAAGCTAACCAAAAAGGAATAAATTAATCCAGATTTATGCTGGCCAGGTGACAACCCCAACATAACACAGTTCTCTCTCGCAATCCAACTTGGGTGAGGCTTTGGCCTGGCCTGCTTTTCGCATCTGGATTGAATTAGACATTCCGGCTTCTGGCTGGCTGGAGTTCTGTCCCTCCCTCCCCCCATTTCTGCCCCAGCCATCGCCTGAGCGGGCAGACATCGAGTGAAATCCAAGAAAGAGGGGAAAGAAGGAGAGAGAGGGAGACAGATCCAGTACGTTCTTGAGTTCATTGGGTGGGAGATTCGGGACAACTGACCTCTCGCCCTCCCCCAGCAAGTCCCGGTTGGAGAGAGACAGCGCCATGGAGATTTGGCCTCTGATGCAGCTGCTGCTATTGGGGTTGCTGCTGGGGGCGGCTCAGGGACAGAGGGATGAGCTGAGCTCTGAGGAGGAAAGAAGAGCCCTGATGCTGAAGGTGAGAAACTCCATTTCCCTGGCACCACCCCATCTCCTAACACAGGGACAAATACAGGGGCAGCATGGAGAGTGGTCTGCGCCAATACAATTTGCCAGGGGACTCGGGGGGGGGGGAACTGCCATGCTGGAAACAGCGTGTGAGTGCAAACCATACATTTAAAACACACAACCACTCAATGAATCCTGGGAACTGTAGTTTACTGAGCTACAGTTCCCAGCACCTTTAACAAATTACAGTCCCCAGGATTCCTAGCGGGGAAGGGATATATGATATGTATAGGGTTGCCATATGCCTGGTTTTTCTCGGACATGCCTGGGATTCCAAGGTCGAAATTACCATCCTGGGGGGGATTTTATAAAAATCGGGAAAATGTCTGGGCTTTCGCAAACAGGGGAGAAAAAGCTCAAAAACTTTTTGTGTGTTTCCCCCCAAAATAGCTTAACAGCCTTTGGGGCGATCTCCCCCCAAAAAGCTCAGCAATTGATTGTGTCCTGATTTTTTTACTTCTTGAAATATGGCAACCCTAGATACATACAGATCCTATGTTGCTTCCAGAATGACCGGCCTGCCCTTATCCAAGATGCAAATGTTTCCCAGAATCCATTAGGCAACACCAAAAGGATACTGGGGGTTCTCATGCCCTGCTCCCCACTGCAATCTGTCAAGCAATCAATTTATGGCTTTGCTTCAGGCAGCAAAATGTGTTGGACTGGGAAATGAACAAAGGAAAGCGAAGCCCTGTGTAGACATTAAGGCTTCATGCACACCAAATGTTTAACCCCCCCCCCCCGAATCCTGACACCTGTAGTTTGTTAAGGGCGCTGGAAATTGTAGCTCTTTGTGTGGTGGTGGTAAAATTACAGTTCCCAGGATTCTTTGGGTGGATGAATTTGATATAATATAATAATAATAATACAGTGGTACCTCGGGTTACATACGCTTCAGGTTACATACGCTTCAGGTTACTGACTCCACTAACCCAGAAATAGTACCTTGGGTTAAGAACTTTGCTTCAGGATGAGAACAGAAATTGTGTTCCGGAGGCGCGGTGGCAGCGGGAGGCCCCGTTAGCTAAAGTGGTGCTTCAGGTTAAGAACAGTTTCAGGTTAAGAACGGACCTCCTGGATGAATTAAGGACTTAACCTGAGGTACCACTGTAATTTATTATTTGTACCCTGCCCATCTGGCTGGGTTTCTCCAGCCACTCTGGGCGGCTTCCAACAAAGATGAAAAATACATATATGGTGTGTATACAGCCTCAGTGAACACATATGGGATGGAAATGGGATGGAGTGGGACCCACCATCAACCTCGCTCTCAGCTGCTATGTGGGAATGCCACATTCGGACTTGACGATTATTGCATTCATTTTCCTGGTTCTCTCCAAGAATCCGTTGTTACACCATTCTGGAAACCACAGCTCTGTGATGGGGAATAGGGCCTCCTAATAACTCTCAGCACCCTTAACAAACTACAGCTCCCAGAATTCTTAGGGGGACCGAAGAGGACAGGCTTTCACAAAACTTGCATATGCTAATTTATATGTCTAGATGCAAATAATTACTGTAATTGAAATAAAAACACAGTCCACCTTGTCATCGTGGGGAAAACTGTGCCCAAGTGACCACTGTGCCTGCTTGGTCTGCTGTCAATGATACAGACCCAACCAGTGTCCCTATTTTCCAGGGACAGTCCTGGGCTTACAGAAGCTGCCCTGGTTTCTGATTTGATTCTGGAATGTCCCACTTTTCCTTAGGACACCCCTATTTCCCCCTATGTTGGAGGGTATGGAGTTATGCGACACCCCCCAAGCCAATGAGATAAGTAACTGTACAACCATTAGAAGACATCTGAAGGCAGCCCTGTATAGAGAAGTTTTTTTCTAAAAAGTTTAATGTTTTATTATGTTTTTATATGTGTTGGAAGCTGCCCAGAGTGGCTGGGGCAACCCAGTCAGATGGACGGGGTATAGATAATAAAATCATCTTTACCTAGATAATAAAATTATTATTATTATGGAATAGGATGTCCCTATTTTCATCAGAGAAATGTTGGAGGGTATCTGATAACAGTTGACGGGCAAACTTCAAGGCCACTGCTGCACAGTTCTTTATCCTTATACCAGACCTGACAGTCCTTCAAACAGAGGACATTTTTAAAAGAGACAGTCCTCTGACAGCTTTCAAATAGAGGTCTGCCCTCTGTAAAATTGGACACGTGGCCACTCAAGTTGCGTAATGTTTAGACGCCTGCTCTGTGTTTTTTTCTTAGACATACTAGGATCTGGGGCAGTTCCAGCCTCCAACCCAAACATATTACTTAAGTCTCTCTCTCTCTCTCTCTCTCTCTCTCTCTCTCTCTCTCTCTCTCTCTCTCTCTCTTTCCAAGCTAGACCTACTTAGGCAGCCAGGAAAAAATCCAGTAGGTCTGACTGTACATGCATGTTCCTACTCAAGTAATTTATACAAAACTCTTCGTTTGCCCTGAACGCCTCTCTTGGGTCCCTGATCTGAATAATCTTACAGCTTGGATTCTGTCCTCTCCCATCCAGCCCTACAGCCATTGAACTCAGCCTGCTCTCACCACACAGACTCTTCTTTCCTTTTTGCAGAGGAGTTGAGGCCTCTGTCTTACACGCACCTGAAATTCGTGAGCTTAACAGGCCCTGGGAAATCCAGGGCAGGATGATAGGAACAGGATGACCTCACCTGTGCTGTGATGTCAAAACAAAAAACCCCCAAACCCCACACTCGGTGTTTGCATGCTTTTTCCTTCTTAAAGGGATGTTTCGATTTGAGCAAGGCTTTGTGTTTTGCTTGACTGCCAGCTGACCAGATGCCATCAAGCTGCTGCGTTCTTGTGACTGAGGTCTGGAACAAAGCCTGGATTTCTGAATCCTCTTGGACGCTAAAACATGGAACTCTTTTAGAAGCAGTAACCAAGTTTTGGGACTTGGCTTAGCATCTTCCGTGGATGGCCAAGTCAAAGCTTAGTGATTATCTAGTGTGCATTTGCGACCTCACTGTCTGCTCTGCCTGTTCCCGTCTGTTTCTGTTACTTAATATCTTGACAAACATAACTGTTTAAGCATCTCTAAAGCAGGAGTTCCCAAACTTTTCCGGGCCAAGGGTCCATAAAATTATCCCAGCACCTCCTACCCTATAAAAAGCATTATTCAGAAAAGCAGTATGCATGACTCATTAAGGAAGATAATCAGAGAATCGTAGAATTGTAGAGGTGGAAGGGACCACAAGGGTCATCTAGTCCAACCCCCTACAATGCAGAAATATTTTGCCCCATGTGGGGTTCGAACCCATGACCCTGAGATTAACAGTCCCATGCTCCACTGACTGAGCTTTCTGAAACTGAAAACCGCAAGAATTAATTGCACATTTATTCAAACTCCAATCAAAACTATTTAATTTAATTAATTTAACAAAACAGATTAACTTGGTCCAGCGATACCAGCTTTTCAAGGACTGATATAGCCATTTACACCTCCAGCATTCTCCTGTCACCCCCTTGCCTCTTAGAGACCCCCTCAGGGAATCCCACGACCCCCTAGGGGGGCAGTATCACCCACTTTGAAAACCACTGATCTAAAGTTTTGCCTGGATGGTTTCTGAGGTTGCACCTTATGCTCCTTCCATGCTTCTTTAGTTACACTTATCCTGTTTTAGGGAACGTAAGAAGCTGCCTTATACCTAGTCAGAACAAGGGTCTACATAGCTCAGTATTGTTGACACTAGCAGTGGCTCTTCAGGATTTCAGAAAGGGAACATTCCCAGTCATACCTGGAGTTCTTGGGGAATTGAACCAGGGACATTTCGCATGTCTTTTCTCTGAGCAGTAGCCCTTTCCTACTTGTTACCTCCCAACCTGAATGTAGCCTATCTGCCTGCAGCTTTGCTGTCAGCCTGAGGCTGCAAAAATCTGCAAGAGGTGGCCAGTGACTTGCATTCTATGGGGTTATCATGCAGGCTTGTACTACTAGATCCACGTTTCTCAAACGTGGGGCCCCAGCAGTTGTTGGAAGTTCTGATTTGATCCCAGAATGTCCTGGTTTTCCTTAGGACGTCCATATTTTCATTGGAGAAATCATAGAATTGTAGAGTTGGAAGGGACTCCAAGGGACATCGAGTACAAACCCCTGCAATGCAGGAATAATGTTGGAGGGTAAAGGAGTTATGCAAACCCCGAGCCAAGGAGATAAGTAACTATACAGCCTTTAGAAGACACCTGAAGGCAAGACACCTGTATAGGGAAGGTTTTTTTTTAATGTTTTGTGTTTCATTGAGGCATCAGGCATAAGCCTGCATTTTATTAATGTTTGATCAGGACTTGTATATTAAAGAGGGCTTAATTTTCAAATGTTTCATGCCAGGCAGAGAAAACCTTGGCCATTCTCCTAAGACAAGGGGCCCCTTGATTGATAGCAGAAAACAATTCTCAAAGTCGTAAAAGCTGAAAATACAGACTAAGAGCAGGACATTGACCCTACATGTTACAGAAGATAACAAAGGCAGAGATAAATATAATTAGGAATGGGCAAATAGTAAAATGATACCATGGGCCTCTCTTAAAACCTTGAGCTGTATTTTCTAAGGCCAGAGGCTTTTTAAAGCATCTAGCTGGGAAGTCTTTTTAAAACTGTTTCTTTCTTAAACTAATTGAAAAAGCAACTGGCTTGGCTGGGGAAAAAGAAGCTTCTTCCTATTTTATTTTGAGGCTGGAAAGGAGGCTGAAGGGGGGGGGAATGTAACTGAAGAGGTTTCTTTAAAAACTGTTTTTTTACTGAGTTCCTTCCTTGAGAAGCTTTATTCTTTTAAAAGGTTACCTATGATAATGTATGAAATATATTAGCTTAAATATATTGGCTTAAATGTAACTATGCAAAGGATTTAGAAAGTAACAAATTTAGATGTTAGATTCTTATTTCATAGAATCATAGAGTCCTAGAGTTGGAATAGACTACAGGGGCCATTGAGCTCAGCCTCTTGCCAGACAAGAAGACGCCATCAAATGCTGTCCAGATATATTAGCTGTCAGAACATTTGTTTAGAAACCTTCAAATGAAGGATATCTTTCAATGTTGATGTGAAACTCAAGATCCTTGACATATGTTTAAGATAAAAATTTAAGATTAACCATCTGTTTTGGAGGGCAAGGAGGGCAAGAGGTGAGCTGGTAATTAAGATTCCTTGTTGAGACACATGTAAGATATATTACTACTTATTTGTCATTTATAGATGTAACAATATATAGCTGTTTGTGTTCCTTATAAGGACAGGAGGATGTGGGTGTATCTTTTAGGATTGGATATAGCAATCAGCCAATAGGAAATCCAACCAGGCTGATTGAACAGAGGCAGCCAAAGGAGGAGCAAAGGGGCTGGATTAAGGAAATATAAGTGCTGGCCATTATGGCAGGAGGCAGGCCAGAGCTTGGTAATCATATACCACTGTGCCTCTTATTTATTTGTCTGACAAATAAATTATTATTTTAATTTCTCTGTTGCTGCGTTGAATATTTCATTCCAGCTAAGCGTTAACCACAAGCAGGGTGCTACATTTTATGGTGCCTGCGACTCGGATAAGTGGTCTGCTGGAACGCAGCGCCTTCGCCTCACTGGACGGGGTACAAGAGAGAGGACAACTGTGCCTACCCAGCGCGCACTGGAAAAATTTTTCCAGGGGAACGCAGCAGTCTCGTCTGTCTGATACCCTGCCCACCGACGGCGACGGACCGGGGGGGACCAGAGAAATAAACAGGGAACCAGCTAAGGGTAAGTGCACTAAGGGGTTTTGGCCCTCCAATTAATTGGGAGGAAGAGAAGTCCTGATCAAACTTCTGCGTCTCAGTAAAGGGGAACTGAGTACGCTAGGTGGCTGGGTATATCAGATGGTGGTCTGGTGGGGGAAAAGGGAAGAATGGGAGGTAGTGTGTGGTGAAGTATCTAGCGCATTGTATGTGTGAGAAAGTACAGAGCAATCTGTAGCTGACCTGAGTGTGGAGTGGGCAGTACTTCGGTTCCTGGTAAGGCGACTTCACCAGGCAAGGAAACCCACGAAGCGTGTGTGTGAGTGACTGAGTGGATACTTCACAGGGCCATACAATGGGAGTTGGGGGTTCAAAAGGGGAAAATACACCTCTTGAATGTATGTTAAATAATTTTAAGAAAGCCTTCTCAGGGGCATATGGAGTCAAAATGACGCCAGAGCGCCTGAGAACGTTATGTGAATTAGAGTGGCCGAAGCAAAATACTGAATGGCCATCTCAAGGAACCTTTGATATAAATTTAGTAAGCAAACTTTGGTCTAACATCGCCAAAGAGACTGGAGGGTGCCCAGAACAATTTTCATATATAGATTCTTGGCTGAGCACATTAAATAAAAATCCTCCATGGATAAGGGAATGCAAAGTCCAACGATGCAAATTATTGGCTGTAAAAGCCAAAGCTAGGAAAGGAATCTTGCCAAATAAATCCAAACCCTCCACCAGTTGTAACCCCAAGGCAAGAAAGTGGAATGAATAATGGGGCTGGAGTCACAGAACTTGATTCCTTGATAGATTATGATAAATATCTTCAGGAGGCATTGGAGGCCTATAATAAAGCCCAAGCAGAAGTGGTTATTCCATCTGTGAGTCCCAGTAGAACTCCATCTACAGTCTCTTTTAGTGAAACAACTGATTGCCTACCCCAAACCCCTGTACATCCAAGTCCTAGAGAATTATTACAGAAGTTACAGGGAGACCTTAATCGGTCAGCAAGCAATACAGCCAGGCGTATAAAGCTGCTAAAAGAACGCCTTGGGACAAATACCATCCCCTATGATTTGAGGCCCCTAGAGCAAGGCGAAGAGAAAGATCACGTAGTAGCCCCTCTCAGAAGAGTATTTGATGCACTTGAGGAGCCTGTGCTGGTTAACGGGCTACCTGGACCAAGGCCACCTCGAACGTCGACCCTCCAGTACATTCCATTCACGACTACAGATCTGATGAATTGGAAAACACACACCCCATCTTTTGCAGAAAAACCTCAGGCTATGATGGACTTGGTGACTTCAATAATAAATACTCATAGTCCTACTTGGACAGATTGCCGCCAGCTCCTGAATACTCTGTTCACCACTGAGGAAAGGAGAGACATAATTGAAAAGGCACAGATATATTTGCGTGAGCAGGCCAGAGTGGGAAATATTTATAATATTGACCGTCATCTCCAAGACAACTTTCCCTTGGAAGATCCTAATTGGGATCCAAACAATGTAATTCACCTGGCCAGACTTACCACCTACCGCCAGACGCTTGTGCAAGGTATCCGCAGGGCATGCCAGAAGCCCACTAATATGTCTAAAGTCTCAGAAGTAGAACAGAAACCAAATGAGAGTCCAGGAGACTTTTTAGAGAGGCTGCAAGAAGCCTATCGTATATGGACTCCTTTTGACCCTGAAGCCCCTGAAAACAGCAGAATGATTACTGCTACATTTGTGGCCCAGTGCGCTTCTGACATTCGTAAGAAAATTCAGAAATCAGAAGGATGGGAAGGGATGCTGATGAGCCAAATTATGGCCATTGCACGCCGAGTTTATCGGAATAGGGATGAGGCTGAGAAACAAGAGAAGAAGAAGTGGCAGAAGGAAAAGATGGTAATGCTAGCCACAGCAGTGAAGCAAGACTACCGCCCCTTAAATGGAGGAAGAGGGCGGGGAAGGAATCCGCCACTGGGAAGGAATCAATGTGCGAATTGCAAGAAGGAGGGTCATTGGAAGCGGGAATGTCCTGAACCCCTGAGGTTGGAAGAAGTACGCCTAGGCCCAGGCCCAGGCCCAGGCTCCGGCCCAAGAAACCAGGGACGGGGACGGGGAATGATCCGAGATGGAAGATATCAGAGACCTGGACAAGGACGGAGTAGGGACAATGTCATTGGACTGGCAGAGGAGGATTTTACCCAAGACTAGGAAAGACCGGACTCCATAAAGTTAGGCTTCCAGGAGCCCACGGTCACGATCCAATTAGGAAGCCATTTAATAGACTTTATGATTGATACTGGGGCTGAATACTCAGTACTCCCAGAACTATTGCAGAAAAAGGCATCCAAAAGTGTAGTCATTAAAAGTGCCACTGGTCAGTCAGCTAAGAGGTCTTTCCTCCAACCTTTGGAATGCCAGATTGGGGGACATCGTTTAACCCATCAGTTTTTGTATATACCTGAGTGTCCAATACCTCTCTTAGGTAGAGATATGCTGTCCAAATTGCAGGCCCAAATCACCTTCACTCCTCGAGGTCCAGAAATGAAATTGCCATCAAAGGCAGCAGGAATAATTTCCCTCTCAGTACCTAAGGAACAATCATGGCGCCTAATGTCAGCCCTGCAAGTCCAACCCACATTGGATACAGAGTTAAACAAGCTCCTCCGAACTCTACAGGTGCCACCAGGAGTATGGGCCGAAAATAGCCCACCAGGAATGGCCAAGAATATAGCTCCAATTGTAGTAACCTTAAAACCTATGGCTACCCCTGTATCTGTAAAGCAATATCCTTTACCCCGGCGAGCAGCAGAGGGCATCCAGAAACATTTGGACCGCCTATTAAAATATGGTCTGCTTAAGCCCTGCCAATCAGAATGGAACACACCCCTTTTGCCTGTTCGAAAACCTGGGACAGATGAATACAGGCCAGTGCAGGACTTGAGGCTCGTAAACCAGGCTATCGAGACCTTGCACCCAAATGTACCAAACCCATACACCCTGCTGAGTTTGATCCCACCAGAAGCAACATTTTTTACTGTATTGGACTTGAAAGATGCATTCTTCTGTTGCCGGCTGGCACCACAGAGCCAACCTATATTTGCCTTCCAGTGGGAAGACCCTTTGACAGGAACAAAAGGCCAGCTAACTTGGACGAGATTGCCCCAGGGATTCAAAAATTCCCCAACTTTATTTGGTACTGCCTTGGCGAAGGATCTAACAAGTTACCCCTCAATACCTGGAGAAAAGGTGGTTCTGCAATATGTAGATGACCTTATACTAGCAGCAAAGGATTTTGATACCTGTAAAGAAGGTACAGAGGAACTGCTCCACTTGCTCTGGGAAGCTGGCTACCGAGTTTCCCAGAAAAAGGCACAGTTATGTTTAGAAAAGGTCAAATATTTGGGCTTTGACATCTCACACCAACAACGAGCATTGAGGCCAGAGAGGAAAGAAGCTATTTGCCTTATCAAGGAACCTACCACAAGGAAACAACTCAGAGGATTCCTGGGAACAGCAGGGTTTTGTAGACTATGGATACCTGATTTCAGCAGTCTGGCCAAACCCTTACATGAAAGCACTCGAGGTGCAGAAAAGGACCCATTCGTATGGGGACCTGAGCAGCAACAAGCCTTTTTAGTTATCAAACAACGACTTATGGAGGCCCCAGCCCTTGGACTGCCTAATTCGGAAAAACCCTTTCAGCTGTATGTACATGAACAGAATGGGATTGCAGCGGCAGTCCTGACCCAGAGATTAGGAAGTTGGAACCGTCCAGTAGCTTATTTGTCAAAACAATTGGACTCAGTAGCAAAAGGATGGCCTCCATGCCTAAGGGCAGTAGCGGCCACTGCCAGCCTTGTCAAAGAAGCTGATAAATTTACCTTCGGCCAGACGATGTATGTGAATGTACCTCATGCTGTTCTGACACTCATGGAATATAAGGGTAGTTATTGGCTAACGAACCCAAGGATGGCTAGGTACCAAGGCCTATTGTGTGAAAATCCCAGGATTCATCTACGAGTAGTGAATATGCTCAATCCAGCGACTTTGCTGCCCCTACCAGAGGTAGATGATGAAGAATCACATGATTGTCTCCAAATAATGGATGAAGTTTATTCCAGTAGACCCGATCTGAAAGATGAACCATTGAAAAATCCAGATGTTGTATATTATACTGATGGTAGCAGTTACCTGCATGAAGGTGCCAGACGAGCAGGATATGCTGTGGTCACCAATGAGGAAGTTGTGGAAGCTGAAGCTTTGCCTGCTGGCACCTCAGCACAAAAAGCTGAACTTATAGGTTTAACTAGAGCTCTGCAATTGGCAGCCGGATGTAAGGCAAACATCTATACTGATTCTAAATATGCCTTCTTAACCCTGCATGCACATGGTGCTCTATGGAAAGAAAGAGGTCTAATAGGAGCCCACGGGAAGGCCTTGAAATATGGACCTGAAGTAGAAATCCTGTTAGAAGCAGTATGGGCTCCAGAACAGATTGCTGTAATGCACTGCAAAGGTCATGGACGAGGAAGGGATCCAATAACCAGAGGAAATCATGCTGCTGACAAAGCAGCTCGAGAGGCAGCCCAAAAGCCTGTGGGAGGATTTATAGCAGCCCTCATACCAGAGGTAGTTCCAGAAGAAGTTAAACCTCACTATACCCCAGAAGAGAGGAAGTGGGCTGAACAGGAAGGAGCAGTTGTGAAGGACGGTTGGATGATCCTGCCAGACAATAGGATTTATGTACCTCATCATCTAGCAGGCACAATTGTAAGAAATTATCATGAATCTACTCACCTTGGCGGTACTGCAACCAGAGAGAGTCTCAGTCGGAAGTTGTATATTATTAACCTATCACAATTAGCAACTTGCATTTCACAGAAATGTGTTCTTTGTGCTAAAAACAATCCCAGGCAGGGACCGGTACAACCTCCTGGAATCCAACATGTGGGATATGTCCCCATGGAAAGCCTAATTGTGGACTTCACAGAGCTGGTCCCTTCTAAGGGATTCAAGTATCTCCTTGTGTTTGTAGATACTCTTACCGGATGGGTTGAAGCTTTTCCCACCCGAACTGAAAAGGCACGAGAGGTAACTAAGAGACTCCTCACTGAATTGATCCCGAGGTTTGGATTACCTAGATGCATTGGAAGTGACAATGGGCCAGCGTTCATTGATCAAGTAGTACAAGAAGTATGTCGAGTCCTACAAGTGAAATGGAGACTGCATGCAGCCTATAGGCCTCAGAGTTCAGGGAAAACTGAAAGAATGAATCGGACTCTGAAAACCCAATTGGCAAAATTAACCCAGGAAACGGGATTGGGATGGGTAGACGTGTTACCCATAACACTGTTTTGTGTTCGGTGCACACCCACAAAAAGACTTAAGTTGTCACCTTTTGAGCTCCTGTATGGGAGACCACCCTCCTTTGTTCAGGATATTTCAGCTGATCTTAAACAAATAGGAGAACATGCGACACAGGGACAAGTGCAGTCTCTCTCCCGTGTTTTTGTCTCTCTCCCGTGTTTGTTTGTTTGTTTTTTTATCTTAACAGGTGGGCCCTCGAGCGCACGCCGTGCAGCATTGCCGTGCCGATTCATCAGCTCCAGGCTGGCGATAGCGTATGGGTGAAAGAGTGGAAACGTGATCCACTTGCACCTAAGTGGCGTGGACCTTACACCGTCTTGCTCTCTACTCCAACAGCGGTGAAGGTAGCTGAGGTGACCCCCTGGATTCATCACTCCCGTTTGAAGAAGTCCGAAGGCAGTTGGACGTGCAAAGGTGACCCCTCTAATCCTCTTAAACTGACTCTCTCCAAAAACCCCTGTATCTAGCCCTACCGGGAACGGGCTAGGTCACGGGCAACATTTGACGACCGGCCTGCTGCAGCCACAAACCTGGAAGCTGGCTGACCTGCGCACGCCTGAAGCTTGAGGAGCGTCTGAACCAGAGACTGTGAGCGGGAAGATTCTCTTATACAATTGATTGACTGCCCCCTTGTGGAACAATTATCAGAGATATTACTCATTGGGGATCCTCGGGATATATGTTTTGGTCTTGGTGGTTCCCCATTTCTGTCACTGGGGGAATTATATTGGGACTAATATTTATGCTATCACAATAAGGTAATCTTTTGTGGGAGGAATGCATATGCTAGACATCAACATGATTTTATTATTAATCCTGATCCCTTGGGAAGGGGAAGGGTCCTTAAATCTGGCCAAATTGACTAAATATGGATTCCACCATGACCACAATATGTGGGTAGGTTTAGCTGAAATGGTAGCCAATGTTGCAAATAGGACCAATTGCCTTGTTTGCTCTCTTGGGCCAGATGATTCAGAGGGAGGTATGCCCTTATTACCGATACCATTAGATGCCATTGGTATGGTAAGCGAAATACCACAACAAACAGAAGTACAGAATTTCCCCGGATGGAACTCAACTAAACCATTACGAGTTATACCTGTACAAGGGGAATTCTGTGTACATAGATCATCAAATGCAGCTGATTCTACCATGATAGGCTCTTCTCATTGTCACTATACTTGGGATAATATTAAGAATACCTGGGCACACGATACTACCTATCGAACTCGGGATGCCTTGCCCTGTGCACCTCCTTTTATTCATGCATGGAAAGTGGTATGGAACATAACTGTGACAGAGAAAGGCAATCTAACATACTGCACTGTGAACTCTATACCCCTTGTGATATTTCGCCTTATGCACTCCACATACCAAAAACCTCAGACCCGATGGTTGTGGTGGATATGTGGAGAATGGGCATACAAGAAACTCCCCTCCAAATGGAGTGGGACTTGTTTCCTGGGATGGGTATTACCACCAATGTGGATTATGCCCACTAATTTGCCCAAGCGTACACGAAGAAACGCTGATATTTCTCATATAGCAGGAGGAAGTACCCAAAGTTGGAGCGGTACTGATGATTGGCCACCAGAGCGCATTATAGCCTATTATGATCCTGCCTCCTGGAATCCTGGTGAGCTCATACAAGGGGCACGGGATCCTATTTATAATCTAAACAGAATAATTTGATTGCAAGCAGTAGTGGAACTTGTAACCAATGCAACGGCCAAGAGTTTGAGACTTATTGCACAACAGTTGGATGAAAGTAGAGCCGCCATTTTGCAGCTGAAAATGGGAATGGATTATGTACTTGCCAAGCAGGGAGGCCTATGTGGAGTCTTGAACTTGACAGGGAATGCCTGTTGCTTTAACATTTCAGATAATGGTGAGGCAATCCGTGTGTTGGCCACAAAGATGGAGAATATAGCACATGTCCCAGTACAAACATGGGAAGGATGGGATATGGGATGGCTCACCAATTGGTTACCTAATGTCACAGGACTCAAAGGGATACTATTGTCTTGCTTGTTTTTCTTGACAGTAGTGGTAATGGTCTTATGTATGATGCCATGTATCATTTCATGTTTTAGAAGTACAATTAGCAAGATGGTTTCAAATGAAACTCTACCTCATATCATGGCCCTATACAGAGCTTTACCTCAGGAACATGATGAAGGTCAAGCTATCAAGGACACTTGGGATGAAGGTCCTTGAGCTTGAAAGGGGGGAATGAGGCATCAGGCATAAGCCTGCATTTTATTAATGTTTGATCAGGACTTGTATATTAAAGAGGGCTTAATTTTCAAATGTTTCATGCCAGGCAGAGAAAACCTTGGCCATTCTCCTAAGACAAGGGGCCCCTTGATTGATAGCAGAAAACAATTCTCAAAGTCGTAAAAGCTGAAAATACAGACTAAGAGCAGGACATTGACCCTACATGTTACAGAAGATAACAAAGGCAGAGATAAATATAATTAGGAATGGGCAAATAGTAAAATGATACCATGGGCCTCTCTTAAAACCTTGAGCTGTATTTTCTAAGGCCAGAGGCTTTTTAAAGCATCTAGCTGGGAAGTCTTTTTAAAACTGTTTCTTTCTTAAACTAATTGAAAAAGCAACTGGCTTGGCTGGGGAAAAAGAAGCTTCTTCCTATTTTATTTTGAGGCTGGAAAGGAGGCTGAAGGGGGGGGGAATGTAACTGAAGAGGTTTCTTTAAAAACTGTTTTTTTACTGAGTTCCTTCCTTGAGAAGCTTTATTCTTTTAAAAGGTTACCTATGATAATGTATGAAATATATTAGCTTAAATATATTGGCTTAAATGTAACTATGCAAAGGATTTAGAAAGTAACAAATTTAGATGTTAGATTCTTATTTCATAGAATCATAGAGTCCTAGAGTTGGAATAGACTACAGGGGCCATTGAGCTCAGCCTCTTGCCAGACAAGAAGACGCCATCAAATGCTGTCCAGATATATTAGCTGTCAGAACATTTGTTTAGAAACCTTCAAATGAAGGATATCTTTCAATGTTGATGTGAAACTCAAGATCCTTGACATATGTTTAAGATAAAAATTTAAGATTAACCATCTGTTTTGGAGGGCAAGGAGGGCAAGAGGTGAGCTGGTAATTAAGATTCCTTGTTGAGACACATGTAAGATATATTACTACTTATTTGTCATTTATAGATGTAACAATATATAGCTGTTTGTGTTCCTTATAAGGACAGGAGGATGTGGGTGTATCTTTTAGGATTGGATATAGCAATCAGCCAATAGGAAATCCAACCAGGCTGATTGAACAGAGGCAGCCAAAGGAGGAGCAAAGGGGCTGGATTAAGGAAATATAAGTGCTGGCCATTATGGCAGGAGGCAGGCCAGAGCTTGGTAATCATATACCACTGTGCCTCTTATTTATTTGTCTGACAAATAAATTATTATTTTAATTTCTCTGTTGCTGCGTTGAATATTTCATTCCAGCTAAGCGTTAACCACAAGCAGGGTGCTACATCATTACGTTTTTATATATGTTGGAGGCTGCCCAGAGAGGCTACGGCAACCCAGACAGATGGGTGGAGTATTATTATTATTATTATTATTATTATTATTATTATTATTATTAAACAGCATATCCCTCTTTTCATTGAAAAAACGTTTGAGGGTGTGCAAACACCCCTTTCTGTCTTCCATTCTGGTAGGCAAAGCAGAACTCAGGCAAAAACACTTGTTGTTTAGTTGTCTAGTCGTGTCCGACTCTTTGTGACCCCCTGGACCAGAGCACACCAGGCACTCCTGTCTTCCACTACCTCCCGCAGTTTGGTCAAACTCATGCTGGTACCTTCGAGAACACTGTCCAACCATCTCGTCCTCTGTTGTCCCCTTCTCCTTGTGCCCTCCATCTTTCCCAACATCAGGGTCTTTTTCAGGGAGCCTTCTCTTCTCATGAGGTGGCCAAAGTATTGGAGCCTCAGCTTCAGGATCTGTCCTTCCAGTGAGCACTCAGGGCTGATTTCCTTCAGAATGGAGAGGTTTGATCTTCTTGCAGTCCATGGGACTCTCAAGAGTCTCCTCCAGCACCATAATTCAAAAGCATCAATTCTTCGGTGATCAGCCTTCTTTATGGTCCAGCTCTCACTTCCATACATCACTACTGGGAAAACCATAGCTTTTACTATACGGACCTTTGTCGGCAAGGTGATGTCTCTGCTTTTTAAGATGCTGCCTAGGTTTGTTATTGCTTTTCTCCTAAGAAGCAGGCGTCTTTTAATTTCGTGACAGCTGTCACCATCAGCGGTGATCATGGAACCCAAGAAAGTAAAATCTCTCACTGCCTCCATCCCCCCCCCTCTATTTGCTAGGAGGTGATGGGACCAGTGGCCATGATCTTAGTTTTTTTTGATGTTGAGCTTCAGACCATATTTTGCACTCTCCTTTTTCACCCTCATAAAAAGGTTCTTTAATTCCTCCTCACTTTCTGCCATCAAGGTCGTGTCATCTGCATATCTGAGGTTGTTAATGTTTCTTCCGGCAATCTTAATTCTGGCTTGGGATTCATCCAGTCCAGCCTTTCACATGATGAATTCTGCATATAAGTTAAATAAGCGGGGAGACAATATACAGCCTTGTCGTACCCATCTTGAGTACGGACTTGACATCTTTCCGCAGGGCCTGCAAGACAGAGCTGTTCCACCAGGCCTTTGGCCAGGGCACAGCCTGACTCCCTCCTTCGGCAATCTTCGCGGAGCTCTGGCCCAATGGTTGCCATTGGTTTGATTTTACTTAATTTTATAATGAATGATTTTAGAGTGTTGTGTTGTGTTGTACTGTTGTACTGTTTTATTGTTGTTAGCCGCCCTGAGCCCGGCTTTGGCTGGGGAGGGTGGGATATAAATAAATAAATTAATAATAATAATAATAATAATAATAATTATTATTATTATTATTATTATTATTATTATTATTTCCCAATTTTGAACTAATGAGTTGTTCCAGGTGCAAATCAATCAGGACTGGTGAGGGGTGTGGCTTGGGAGGGTGTATGGCTTCAGAAGCGTCCAGAGGAGCTAGGCAGAGAGACCTGGAGGGCAGCATTTGTTCTCTCACCCGTGAGCCTGAGGATGCCTGTTCCTATTCTAACCCTCCTTGTCTGTCCTCCCCTTTCCCCAGCACCTGCAAGAGGTTCTGGAGCTCTCAGAAACAACCGGAGAGGAGGCTGCGCAGGAGGTCACCTTAACTGAGGTGGGGGACCCAGCTGGCAAGGAGATCTTAGACGAAAATGCAGAGGAGGAGGAACATGTAGAAGAGGCTCCCCGTACCACACAGCTGTCCCCAACCACAGCACCCCCGGCTCAGCAGGAGGAAGAGGATGACTTCACCTATGTGTGTGAGTAACGCAAAACACTCAGGTCCCCCTTCCTTTTAAAAAGGTGATCTTTCCCACCTCGCAGTTTCAGAACCCCAATTAACATATTGAGAATCCTCTTCTAGCTGGCTTTGAAGGGAGATTTGTAAAGAATGGAAGATAGATCTATCGAATTCTGCTAGCCGTGATGGAGCCCTCCAGGCTTGGGAGCAATGTATGGTAGTTCTCTTTGGGCCCCATCTGCACTACAGATTTAAAGTTTTATTATGTTTTTGGTTTTATTATGTTTGTATATGTGCTGGAAGCTGCCCAGGGTGGCTGGGGAAACCCAGCCAGGTGGGTGGAGTACTGTTGTTGTTGCTGCAGTATCATGCCACTTTAAACAGCCATGGCTTCCTCCAAAGGCAGTCCCACAATTGCACCTCCCCTCGAAATTCGCTGCTCTTGGTCTAGACCAGAGTTTCCCAAACTTGGGTCTACAGCTTTTTTTGGACTACAATTGCCATCATCCTTGACCGCTGGTCCTGCTTAAACAGCTCAGGATCGTGATACCTCAAGGACCGCCTGTCTCCATATGAACTTAGCCAGATCCTGATATCATCCTTGAGGCCCTTCTAAGTGTGCCTCCTCCACGAGTGGTCCAGAGCGTGGCAACACGAGAGCAGGGCCTTCTCTGCAGTGGCTCCTTGCTTGTGGAATGCTGTCTCCTGGGAGGTTCTCCTGGCGCCTTCATTATACATCTTTAGGCACACCAGGCGAAAACGTTCCTCTTCAACCAGGCCTTTGGCTGATTGATCTGATGTGTTGTGAAAGGGGGATTTTTGGATTGTGTTTGTTCTTCTTTTTACGATGTATTTTGTGTTTATTATATTGCAATTTTATGATGTGAACTGCCCTGAGATCTACGAGTAGTATACAAATTTAACAAACAAACAAACAAACAAACAAACAAGGTGATGTGTGGATGTTGTTGGACTACAACTCCCATAATCTTTTACCGGTTCCATGCTGACTGGGGTTGATGGGCTCCGCATTGTCTATCCTCGTAGCCTTCACCGCTCCTTTACCGCTCATAGGCTCTCTATTTTTAATAGGATTGTTTGTTTGTTTGTTTGGAATCTCTCTGGAGTCGTTGGGCTTACTCTAGGGAGGCCCAAGTTCGAATCCCAGCTCAGCCATGAGCCGATTTGAAAACTGCTATTGTGCCCTCCCTTAGCAGTCGTTCTGAGCAAGCGCAACATACCCTGTTTCTTGAGCCTTCCCTCGCCTGTCGTCCCATGCTGCCAAATGATGTATCTTCCACTCTTTTCTGAAGCCACTGCTTTCTGCTTGTCCTCAGGCACAGAAGCCAATTACATCTAACTCCAATCAATTCCTAACATAAATCCTGATTTCTTGGGTCTTGGCTGGAAGCAACAGTAAACCCTACCCATCAACGACTTCCTTTCACTTTATAAAAACCTCCGCTTTTGGCTGGAGAAGGAGGAGGAGGGGGGGGGAAATCACCCTTTGCTGCACTGCCAGGAATACCCCCAACCTCTCTAGAATTCTAATATTCACAATGGCAATCAAAGGTTTAGGCACAGCAGTGAGAGCAATCTCTCCTGCCAGCAAGCATCCCACAGGGAAGTAAGTGTTAAGATTATTTATTTATTTGAAGTATTTTTATCCTGCTCTCCAAGCCAAAAAAGAGTCCCGGAGCAACTAACATAAGATCTGTTAAGACAAGGCAGTCTTCTGCCAGCTGAGTTTACAAGAGACTTGACACAAAAGGAAAAGGGGATGGTGAGGGGAGAGGAAAACAAGCGTGCTCCATTTTTAAGGCACCCGTTGACCAGGCTGCATAGTGGTTGTCATAATGACCAGTTGCAATGGAAAGAATTCAGGGACAGGAGGAGCCAAAGGGAGCTGTCAGCTGAGACAGTGGGGTGGTCCTACTTCCTGTCTCTCCTCCTCCTCCTGCAGCCAGATGGAATGGCTGCTACAAAATGATTGAGAGGAGACCCATGGAGCTGGGATCTCAGTAGAGCTGATGGCACGGGCCCATCGGTTTTGCATTGCTGGATTCAGACCAGCATTTGGTGTCCTGCAAAAACCACTAGTCAGTTGCCTCTGGCAAGTTAACCAGAATAGCATAGTGTCAGATAGCATTCCTTTGGGAATTAAAGTATATGGCCTTGTCTATCTAGCCCAGTACTGTATTCATTACAGGCAGCAGCAATGCAAGGTCTAAGAAAGTAAAAATAAATAAATCCTGCTCATCACCTGAGATCTTTTTAACTGGATACGAAATGTTGTGCATATCCCTGATGTCAAGTGCAGATGGCAAGTGCCTACAATTTTGGCACTGGGCACTTCTAAAGACAGACCTACAGTTTACATATGAACAAAACTCTGAAGACGGTTTTGTACAGGGAAAAACAGCTTCATGAGGGAGGGAGGTTGGATTGGAGCAGTCCCCACCCATCACTTTTTGCTCTGCGGTGCCCTTACCCCAAACCATTCTTATACACGAAGGGCTCCCAAGCCCTTGCAAATACGTGTTGTGGTGAAAGGGTTAATCACTCTCCACTTTCCCACCCTAAATCATCTCTCTCCCCCTCCTTACTCATCTCTGAAGCTTTACCCTAGAAGAAACAAACTGGCATCAAGGTTTATGTTGCACACGTAATTCAGAGAGACAGTTCTCCTTCCTTAAAATTCAGAGCGACAGCTATCCTTCACATCACAAATAATTGGCTGTTGTAACTTTCGCTTGAAGCGCAGCATCATTGGTACTCCTTTAGGGCCAAAATACCCAGGATGGAAAGCTGAGTGTAACTTTGCCCTGGCATTTTTTAAAAGGAAAAGCACACAGGGGAAGCTGGAATCTTGAGCAAAAGACGTGTGTGTGTGTGTGTGTGTGTGTGTGTGTGTGTGTGTGTAGAGGGGAGCAGAGACCTCAAAAATTCCCTCCCCAGTCGCTCCTCTCCTGTCTTTGATTTTTTTAAAAAAATGTCGGGGGGGGAGGGTTAAGCACCCCCCCATTTCCTGCTGAAGAGTCCAATCTTCCTGCCAGCTCTTTTCATTTATAACACTTACACACACACACACACACACACACCCCACCACCACCACCACCACCACCAGCAGCAGGATAAAATTGCACACCTTGGTTAGTGTGCCATGTTGCGTTTGGCCTTTGTTCTGGAAAAGGATTCTGGGAAAGTACAATACTTGGGCTGAGTGGGGGAGCACCCAACTACCTAGCACTGAGGTTCACAGAAATCGGATGTGGATTTTTCCATTCTTGGAAACACAACATTTTCCCCCTCTGCATTAGGGGAGAAACCAGGGCGGGGTGGGGAACCCTGCCACAGTCGGTTCCATTGCTGGCGAGCTGTAGCTGTGAAAGCCATCGAGACTTAGTGGCTGAAATGAAAGTTACCATAGAAGTAAGACGTTCAAAGAAAGGAGACTGCGAATGATCACAGACGGTTTAAAAATAAAAATACAGAAGGCGCATCTTGGCTCTTTGTTCCCACTTCAATCGCACTTGGCTCAAGTCAAGCTAACTTGAGTTAAGCAGTTTCCTTCAACCATCAAGTAATCCAGGAATGCTTTTAACAAATAAATAAAGGCGACAGCTGAAGATGAATAAGGACTATATTTAGCACACTGGAGCACTCCCCAGATATTATCTTAACAACCCTGCAAGGTAGGCTAGCATGATTATACCCTATATTAAAAATGGGAGACAAAAAAACTGGGTAGCAGGGAAGGAATCCTTTATATATTTAGGGGTTTTTTTGTACACATTTTGATTCTTCAGTTCAAGCTGTGATGGGGTGGGGGGACATAGTCTGTCGGGCAAATGGGGCACTGTCCCACCAACCTCAGCCACCCACCACCTGGCTGCCTTCTTGCATAGAACCATTCCAGGGAGGGGCACTGCTTGTCAACCTACTTCTCCATCAGCCCTGAGTGCTCACTGGAAGGACAGATCCTGAAGCTGAGGCTCCAATACTTTGGCCACCTCATGAGAAGAGAAGACTCCCTGGAAAAGACCCTGATGCTGGGAAAGATGGAGGGCACAAGGAGAAGGGGACAACAGAGGACGAGATGGTTGGATAGCTACCAACATGAGTTTGACTAAACTGCGGGAGGCAGTGGAAGACAGAAGTGCCTGGCGTGCTCTGGTCCATGGGGTCATGAAGTGTCAGACACAGCTAAATGACTAAACAACAACACTGTTGGGCTCCCCGAGTTCTGCCCTATCAGTCTCAATGGGCACTAGCCGCTAAGGGAGGATAGGATGAAATCCCCCACTGCTTGACCAACGTGGCCATGTGTGTCCTACTTTACAGAGTCCTCTGTTTATAAGCCTGTCAGAGTACACATCTCAATAGGAAGGCCTGTCCAGTCCAAACCTGATGTAAAGTGAAAGAACCCTTAAAAAAAAAACGGAGACTGAGAGGGACATGGAGTTTGTCTATCAACAGTTAACACCTGGGCAACAGGCAGAACAGGCCCACAGGTCAGCTGGTTGCTGTCTTCCCCATTGATCTTTCCCTTTAAAGTGTAGCAAATATTCCTAAATTTACATATGACCAGCTAAGACAGGTGGGGTTACCAGATGAGTCTTTCCCTGCATGCCAGCACAGACTCCAGCAGATTGAGCGAGTGACACCAATCATGGGTCCAATGGTCAAGAAGGTGGTTTCTGCACGTTCTGCAGAGGAAAGTGAAGGGCAGATGGGGCGCGTCCACCTGGAAAGGGAGCCCATCTAGGAGAAGGCAAAACTCTGATCCCAAACCTCCGCGGTCTTGAGGGATGTATTTGGCAGAAGGAAAGGCTATGGAGTAATCCCAACACAAATCCAGAATGGAGTCCTTAAATTGGTTGGATGGCGCCTTGTACGCCTCCTTCCAGCAACTTCTGTAGCCAAGCTGGTGAATAAAACCAAACAATTCCTCTGCTTTCCTTTGGGTCAGTGACCTCCATACACACGGCCCATGCATGCACCCCACTTTGATGCTGCTAATGCATTTGATTCCCCCACCCTGTGCACTCCATTGTCTCTCAAGACAGACAGGTGCCAGCATATGGTGTAGCGTGTGGAAATGTACTACAAAACTGTACTCCCCTTTTGTCTCTTTTTTTATTGATGGGAGTTCTATGCCTCCCTCCCCCTTCTCTCTTTTGGCTACCCTGACCCCCCCCCAACAGTTTGAACCCAAAACTATGTTAGCCTATTAAAATAGTAGCTTTCTGTTTGGAACTTCTGCTGTAGCTTTCCCCAACCTCCCCACCCACATTATGGCCAAACTACCCTTAATAGTTTTGCATGGAATGGACAGGATTTTAAAAATGCAAATTGCAACAGTTTGGGTTGGGGTGCCCTGATAATTAACAGAATCAGAACTGCTTGGAGAAGGGATTTAACACTTTCCTCCCCTGCTGTGGTCCTAATGAAAATCCATCTTCTGTAGCAGGGATTTGCTCTCTCTCTCTCTCTCTCTCTCTCTCTCTCTCTCTCTCTCTCTCTCTCTCTGTGTGTGTGTGTGTTTTGGCAGAGGTGGGTGGGTGGGGGGAATCCCTTGTTGACACCAATGGGGAAATGTCATTCCCATGGGTAGACAAACTAAGGCCCGGGGGCTGGATCCGGCCCAATCGCCTTCTAAATCTGGCCTACAGACAGTCCAGGAATCAGCGTGCTTTTAAATGAGTAGAATGTGTCCTTTTATTTAAAATGCATCTCTGGTTATTTGTGGGGCATAGAAATTTGTTCATTATATTTTTTTTTCAAAATATAGTCCAGCCCCCCACAAGGTCTGAGGGACAGTGGACTGGCCCCCTGCTGAAAAAGTTTGCTGACCCCTGGTCTTTCCATTGCAAGCACCCCTTTTCACAGGAAGGATTTTCTGCCAGAGGAGGAAAGGGTTAAACCCCTCTCTGCCTGCCTGCCCTGATTGACCTTTCCCCTTGATGCAATTTGCATTTTCTGAAAATTTGCACATGAAATGCAAAGGCATCTTTTAATGGCTGTGTCTAGTGTGCTGCCTCACACACATCTTGCCTGTAGTGTTGGCTGCCCTGATGAGTTCTTCCTTCCAATTGCCCCACATGCACACAGAGCCTATTCAAGGCCAGACACCCCCCCTCCAGTTGACCACAACCACCTAGATCTCTCCTGCATCACCCACAGACCACCCTCTCTTATCTGTCTCTTGCACA
This sequence comes from Podarcis bocagei, assembly GCF_964188305.1. Lineage (NCBI taxonomy): Eukaryota > Metazoa > Chordata > Lepidosauria > Squamata > Lacertidae > Podarcis > Podarcis bocagei. The sequence continues at coordinate 18,174,037 of NC_138138.1, read as the reverse complement.
GAGAGGCTTATACAGATGTGCTTGCGCGCACACACACCCATAACCTAATTCTTAGAAGCTATACTGTCTGCTCATTCCATTCCTTAGCTGAGCTGAACTGCCTGCATTTATAATTTGACCACAGCAAGAAACATGGCCCCATGATGTGATAATTTACTGTTTGCGTAGGGAGTAGAGCTGTGTTCTTAGCAGTAGGTAATTTTCTTTTAAAGAAACTCAACATAGGCAGTAAAGGCAGTCTCCAACTCAGAACAGTTTCTAATCATGGAGGTGGAAGGGACCACGAGGGTCATCTATTCCAACCCCATGCAATGCAGGAATCTTTTGCCCAATGTGGGATCGAACCCACAACCCTGAGAGTACGAGAGTCATGCTGTACCAACTATCTCCGTGGACTCAGCGGGAAGCTGCTGTCAGATAATTTGCTCTACTTCAAGGGTGGGGAAACTCTGGCCCTGAAGATGTCATTGGACTAACCCCCATCAGCCCTAGACTCTGTGGCCAACAATCAGGGAAGATGGAAGCTAAAGGTTGTCTAGTTACTTATCTCCTTGGCTCAGGAGTTGTATAAAGGTAAAGGTAAAGGTAAAGGGACCCCTGAACATTAGGTCCAGTCATGACCGACTCTGGGGTTGCGGCACTCATCTCGCTTTATTGGCCATGGGAGCCGGCATACAGTTTCCGGGTCATGTGGCCAGCATGACTAAGCCGCTTCTGGCGAACCAGAACAGTGCACGGAAATGCCATTTACCTTCCCACCGGAGTGGTACCTATTTATCTACTTGCACTTTGACGTGCTTTCGAACTGCTAGGTTGGCAGGAGCAGGGACCGAGCAACGGGAGCTCACCCCGTTGCGGGGATTCGAACAGCCGACCTTCTGATCAGCAAACCTAGGCTCAGTGGTTTAACCCACAGCGCCACCCGCGTCCCTTTTCAGGGGTCGTATAACTCCATACATTTCTCTGATGAAAAGTGGGATGTCCTAAGGAAAAGTGGGACATTCTGGGATCAAATCGGAAACTGGGATGGCTTCTGTAAATCCGGCACTGTCCTGGAGAATAGGGACATTAGGAGGATTTGGCCTCTATAGAGAGGGTCTTACTTAAGAGAATGGTTATTGACATCCCTCTTGTCTGGGGAGACAATAGAAGAGTGGGCCTTGTGTGGGGTGAAAGGGGCAAAGTCAAACTGTTGGAGAGTTACAGCGCCTGCTGTGGCTGTGGAGACAGATATTGGAGAGACATGTTTTATTGCAGGTGGGGCAGACAAAGGCATCTGTTTTTGCTGCTACAGGGGCATCATGGTAAGGTTTGGTCATTGCTGTGGGTCAGCCAGAGAAAGGACACTAATGGGAAATTTGGCTGCTCATTGTCTTGGAAAGCACCTTGGCTTGAACATACCTCCAAGTGATAAACAGCCTCAGACTGCATTACCACCTCCTTAAGAGTGTGCACAAGGAGAATAGCAGAGAGATTGCATTGGATTTTCACTTTTAGCAAAGTCAATTTGGATTTCAGGGAACTGGTTGCTGGGTTGCAGTGAAAGTGTCTTTCCTTAGCAGTGCAATGTGAACAGGCTCGCAACTGCCAGGCAGTTTGCGCTGCCTATCGACAGACCCATTCTCTGCTTACAGTCTCTTCTCTAGCTGCTGGGAAACCCATGTGTGTAGCTGCCATGAAAAAGGAAGGAAGGAAGGAAGGAAGAAAGGAAGGAGCAAACTCAGTGCTGGAGATAATTAGGGAAAGATAAAAAAAATAAAGCTGCCAGTATCATATTGCATTTACACAAATTGATCATGCAACTACACTTGGAATAATGCGTCTAGTCTTGGTTAAGGTAAAGGTAAAGGGACCCCTGACCATTAGGTCCAGTCGTGACCGACTCTGGGGTTGCAGCGCTCATCTCGCTTTATTGGCCGAGGGAGCCGGCGTACACCTTCCGGGTCTTGTGGCCAGCATGACTAAGTCGCTTCTGGCGAACCAGAGCAGCGCACGGAAACGCCGTTTACCTTCCCGCCAGAGCGGTACCTATTTGCACTTTGACGTGCTTTCAAACTGCTAGGTTGGCAGGAGCAGGGACCGAGCAACGGGAGCTCACCCCGGCACACGGATTCGAACCGCCGACCTTCTGATTGGCACGTCCTAGGCTCTGTGGTTTAACCCACAGTGCCACCTGCGTCCTAACCCAGTCTTGGTTGCTGCACCTCAAAAAGGATATTGTAGAGTTATAGAAGGTGCAGAAGAGGACAATTGAGCAGGGGCAAACGAAGGTGCCGTGACACCTGGGGTGGGGCATTGCTATGTAGGGCACATGTGTGGCATCGCTACGTATGACGCTTGCGCTGTACGTAGCAACGCCGCACTTGCCGCCGCCACTTCAGTGCCGTATGGACGATGCCGATATCCTCTGCTTGCGGCTGTAGCGGCGACGGAGGGATCCCACCCCCGTCCGTATGGAGCTCGAGTGGCACCAGCGGCAAACCGCTATGTACAGCGCATGTGTGGCCTTTCTACGTACAGCACATGCGTTCAAATCTGCTCAGGCCACTGTGCCCAGGCTGGGGCGGCAGGGCAAGCACCCCGTGGGGTGCTGCCTTGTCACCCTCCCAGATGTGGAACCCAGGGTGCATCGCCCCCCCCCGTTGTGACGCCACTGCAATCGAGATGACCTGGAGGCTGGAGCATCTTGCCTATATGAGGAAAGGCGACAGCATTTTGAGCATTTTTGCGGTTGTGTAGAGAAGAGATGAGCAGAACTGTGGAAGGCATGTTGAATTTTTCACCTTTCAGATTTCAACATTGAGGGGTGCTAAAAAATTATAACATGACTTGGGAATCCAAAAGTTATCTTGCTTAAATTAATATATCATTTTGCTTAGTACCTAAAATGTTTGTAAAACTGCATAGAGATAATTATAAATGATTGCTAAGTATTTGTAGTTATATGGTATATGAATATTATTATAGAATCATTATTTAGCATTACCTGACATTTACAGGAGGTAACATTAAAATTTTCCAGAAGAGAGTTTATGTGCTTCTTCATCAAACGTAGACTTACAAAGCTAAATGTTGTGCAGTTGCAAAAAATAATAGATTTGAATTCCTCAGACCCAAAAACATATTTTTAACACCCCTCAATGAAGAAGTTTGCAAAAGTTGAGCTTCGCCCCCTAAAATGACACACCCCAATCGTATATCATTATGCAAAGTTTAGATTCTTGTATTGCAGGGGGTTGGACTAGGTGACACTTGGGAGCCCTTTGGACTTGCAATTCTATAATTCTGTGTGGAGAAAGTGGATAGGCAATAGTTTTCATTTAATAATATTAGACCCCAATGACATCTAATGAAGTTGAGGAGATTCAGGACAAAAACAAGGAGGAATTTCTTTACACGATACACAGTTAAACTATGGAATTCAGTCTCAGAAGTTGTAATGACTTCTTAGATTACGTTAAAGGGGGATAAAACAAATTTGTGGAGAATCAATGGCCTTTAGTCATGACAGCATCATATGCTACTTCCAGAAGCAGAGGTCATGCTCCTCTAAATGCTGTCCGCTGGGGATTTACCATGGGAGAGAGGCTTGTTGCTGTAGTGTGCTGTTTGTGGGCTTCCCATGGGCATTTGGCTGGCAACTGTGAGAGCAGGTGCCCAGTGTGAAACATGGACAACTTATAAATGCCATCTCCAACTCCTCAAAAGATTCCGTCAATGGCGTCTCCAAAAAATTTCACACATCACTTGGGAAGACAGGCGAACTAATGCCAGTGTACTGGAGGAAGCAAAGATCACCAGTGTCGAAGCTATGATTCTTCAACATCTGCTTCGTTGGACTGGTCACGTTGTTCAGATGCCTGATTATCATCTTCCAAAAGAACTACTCAATTCAGAACTAAGAAATGGCAAGCGTAATGCTGGTGGTCAACAAAAGAGGTTTAAAGACTCTCTCAAGGCAAATCTAAAAAAATGTAGTATAAAGACTGACAGCTGGAAAACACTGGCCTGCAAGCGCTACAGTTGGAGAATAGCCTTTACCAAAGGTGTCATGGGCTTTGAAGACGCTCAAACTCAGGACAAAAGGGAGAAACACGCTAAGAGGAAGACACACTTGGCAAACCCTCACCATGATCAAATCCTGCCCGGAAACCTATGTGTCTCCACTGTGGAAGGATGTGTGGATCCAGAATTGGCCTCCACAGTCGCTTGCGGACTCCCTGTTAAGATTGTGTTCATGGATGACAATCTTACTCGGCTACGAGTGATTGCCAAAGAAGAAGAGTGGTTAGAGTGTTGGACTAGGCCCCAGGAGACTAGGGTTCAAATCTCCACATGGCCTTGAAGCTCATTGGGTGATGTGTTGTTGTTTTTAATTATTTATCATTTTCATTTTACAATAAGAACAATAAATAGTAATCCAAATACCAAATACACATTTAATTTCGACTTCCCTGTGTCCTTTCCATGGTTCACTTCATTATTTTCTTTTCCACTACATATTCTCATTGATCTCTATCTTTTCATTTTCTATATCTGCAGAGTTATTACTGCTGAATTTACTCTGTTTAACAGTACTCCGTTACTGTTAACCTTTTAATATGCTTATAATTTTGCAAATAATCTACAAAACATTCCTAATATTCTTTAAATATCTCATTTGGGTGGTGTTGGGACAGCCACTGTCTAATTTACGTCATAGGGTTATTCCGCGGTTAAATTGTGGTGACCAGAATCACGTATACCACTTGAGCTTCTTGGGAGGAAAGATGGGGTATAAATAAAATAAAATAAGCAGAACATTGGAACTTATCGGCTGGGGTGGGGAACCTGTGGCCTTCCAGAGGTCACTAGACTACAGCTCCCATCATCTGAGGCCATTGGCCATTCTGCCCAGGGCTAATGTGAGTTGGAGTCCAACAGCATCTAGAGAGACAGTTTCCCCACCTGTGAGATTATATCCTTACAAGAGTATTCCTCCTTTTCAGGGCTTTTTTTTCAGCTGAAACTTGCCGGAACAGTCAGGTGGGCACCATTGCCATTACAAGAGAACAACGGAGGTGTTCATGATGGGTTCCGGCACCTCTTTTTCTAGAAATATTACACTGTACCTGTTCCACTGCTTCCAGACCCTTAAAATTTGCCTTTGTTTCTCCTCTTCTTCCTCCCTCCTTGTTGTCCAAGCAGTCTCCCGCCTGAACAGCCTGGACGCAGCCGTCCACCGCCTCAATGTGCAGTTCCACCTCATGGACGTGAAGGTCTCCCAGTTCTCTCAAGGCCTGGCTGAACTGAAGGGGAGCGTGACGGAGGCTCACGAGTCGCTCGACTCCTTGAAAGAAGTCGCCACCCGCAACCAGAAAGAGCTCGGAAAAATCGATGGTGAGGACAGGGGCAGGGAGGCAATGCACATTGGGAGTGGTTAGGAAAACAGGGAGCAGCCCTATACTGTCATTGATTCCATTCCCTTTAATGCAGGAATCTTTCGCCTAACCTGGTCCTCAAACCCACGACCCTGAAATTAAGAGTCTCATGTTCTACAGACTAAGCTATCCCTCCAGTAAAGTGTTTTTTGCTTTTGTTTTAAAGACAAAAGGGATCAGGTAGGCCAGCCACAGATCTCCAGCATCATGTCTGCTTCTGGCCCTCAGCTTGCAAGGGCAGGAAGTGGCTAAAGGGCAATAACAGGCAGAGCCCTTGGAAATGCAAAGCCATGTTGAGAGCTCGACCGAGCGCCTGAGGCCGCCAGTTGCCAAATCCCTCCTTTAGCTCAAAAAGCTGTCGTTCTTTGGGTGTCAAGATTGTGTGGGGTGTGTGTGTATGTGTGTGTCAGAGAGCCAGGATTTCATATGCTGCTCAGAGCTGATGGAGCATAAGGATCAAAGCAAAGGTTATTCAGGGACAGAGGGGGATTGTTTGAATCCAGCACACTATACTTGGGTTGAGATGTGAGGGTGGAGGGGTTTCTCTCTATCTCTATATAATTTATTATTCTTATTTTTCAAACGTTTTCACATTGACCTTCAAATCAAACGCACTATTTCCCACCCTCATCTCTGCAGCGTTTTTACTCAAACCTTTTCTACTGCATTAGATCTTTATCTATCACAAAATTCCTCTGTTCTAATTATTTTGTCCTTTTCCCTCCTGCCCGTGATTTCATTTGACTGTAATATTTTTTTTTAAAAAAATAGGCCACGAAAGGCCTCCATTCTTCAGGATGGAGGCGTTTCTCAAGGCCATTCATCTTCTGTTGCCTCCATGTGTCAAAGTTCAGACTGCAGGCTCCTTGGGGCAGAGACCCATCTCCTTGCATTCCACTTGATGGAATCGCAAGCCGTAGGTAGCAGCAGCAGCAGTTGCCGTTGTAACCATGACACTCTCTGCCCTATCCCAAGGTTGCTTGCGAGGCCGCCGGACGCACGGCAAATGCTTCCTGATCTTCAAGAACTTCGAGGTCTACGACGCGGCGCAAAAACTGTGCGAGCTTAGGGGAGGGAACCTGGCCATGCCAGCAGACGCCACAGAGCTGGCCATCCTGCGCCGCTACCTCTACGACGCCTTCCAGCCTAACAACTGGCCTGTCTGGGTGGGCATCAACGACAGGCGCTCAGAAGGGCTGTGGCTCTTCGAGAATGGGCAGCGTGTGTCCGTCTTCGACTGGTACCGCGACTTCCTGGTGACTCAACCCAACGGTGGCGCCCGGGAGAACTGCGTGTCCCTCAGCTCAGACGACGGGAAATGGTGGGACAATGACTGCGAGCGGCGGATGTATTACGTCTGCGAGTACCGCCTCTAGGGGGGGCAGCTGTCTCAGGTCCAGTCCCAGGTGCGCATGGTCGCCATAGGTATCCTTCCGCTTACAGTGCAATGGTTAGCAGGTCTGGGCTATGTGGAGCTACAGCCTCTGGAAGGCAGTGCGCTCTGTCCCATTTTTCGCACCCCCAACCTTACCCCAAGGCACACACCACACACTCTTACTGGTGGTCAAAACATCCCACTTATTTTGTAGCCCCCACACCATAATAAAAAGCACCTTGACACCTCAGAGGAGGAAATGCTGTGTCTTGCAAACAGGAATTTCCATGTCCCTAGTGTCCCACCCCCCCTAGAAAAAGAGGTGCCAGAACTCACCACGAACACTTCCCTCGTTCTTTAAGAATGGCAATGGAGAGGTGCAGATTCCAGCTGACAAAAAAGCCCTGCATGTCCTAGAGTTTTGCTTTTTCTACTGCATGGTGATTCGGCAATTGTAATTCTAACAGGATCTCTTGGGTACTAAAATGTTTTTAAGGGGCCTGGCGTGCAGTACACCTCAAAGTGTGGGTGGGGATTTTTTTATTGCTGAAATTGTGGCGCTGTCCCTGAAACCTGTTCATGGGCCTAGTCAGGATTTATGTTAAGAGGGGCAGGGCACCCACCCGCCATCATCCTCTGTCTGGTTTTGTCTAGCAGATTCAGAATGAAATGTCTCAACAACAGTTGTTTTTCGTGACTTTCTTTTGACCCCAAGTGCTCTGAAATCTTTCTACAATTTCTACTTTTAGTTGCGTATCTGTTGCAACACGTAAGATCATTCAGTTCCAGGCCGAGAAGCCATCGTGACTGGGGGAAACGCAGCTGTCTCTCTCTCCACTCTGAGGGTCAAACTAAACATGGCGTTTGTCACGCAGTGTGGCCTTGGTGGCACGGCCAATTTTTCCGTGACAAATAACTGGTGCGTTGGAGTCAGTGGCCGTGAACTGATGGTGGTAGTCAACTCTCTGCTCCCTTGTATGGATCGGGCCCTCTTGGGCCTACTCTTGAGTGAAAGAAAAGTTCCCATTTGACCAGAAGAGCAGTCCTAAGAGGAGAGTGTGCTCAATACCTTCCCAGGTCTGAACCACATCCCTTCAAGCTACGAGGAGTGGGAACTTTGGGTACAAAATGGCTGCTTCAGAATTAAAGAGACTTGCACAAATTCATACACAGTTCGTCTTGACGGCTCCTCTGCACCAGCCCCTTTTCGAACCCCCTCATAAATTCCTCAGCAGGGCAAACCTTTATGCTGAAGCGATTATATTCATATATTTAAAGCATCAGGGACAGCAGGCCTACCCTATATAGGCAAAAATACTGACGGGTGACAAACTTGCTTTCAAATTCTCTGCTTCCCTCTGCACCCCAGACCTTTTGTGCAGTACCATCCTATGGACATTTACTCAGAAGTAAGCCCCACCAAGTTCAATGGGACATAGTGCCTAGTTTTAGGCCTAAGTGAGTTTAGGCTCAAGTGTCTTATCGCCCTATGTTGCTGGCCAGCCTTATATGAGGGAGCTGGGCCTTCCTTTATCCCCCCACTGAAGGACGTTTAGCAAGACATGAAGATGAAATTCCTTACTGTGTGCCTTTTTCCCTCACCAGGGCCTATAAGCTGTCGCTGAATGCACTTTAGGAGCTCAAAGGGGGGAATGCTAAAAACCTGAGGGCTCTGGCACCTGCAAAGTGTGGGCAGATGAGGGGAAAGTAGAGACGCCACATGAGAGAAGTTATAGGGCTGAACTGTGGAGTCAGATGGCAATTTAATTTCACCGTTGCCAGTGGAGTTTTTCTCTTGTATGTAACTCCCTTCAGCTCCCTTATACTGTCCCACTTTCTAGGGCGGCCTCCACCAAAAGGTGCTTTGAGATGATCACCGGTTAGCTCAGTTGGTTAGAGCGTGGTGCTGACAGAACGTCAAGGTTGCAGGTTCGATCCCCCCATGGGACAGCTGCCTATTCTTGCATTGCAGGGGATTATAGAATCGTAGAGTTGGAAGGGACCCTGAGGATCATTTTTTCCCAACCCCCTACAGTGCAGGAATAGGCAGCTGTCCTATACAGAGATCAAAGCTGCAGCCTTGGTGTTATCAGCACCGCGCTCTAACAACTGAGCTACCCAGACAGGGTTGGACTAGATGATCCTCAGGGTCCTTTCCAGCTCTACAATCCATGATTCAATCACTTCAACTCCCATCAGCTCCAGAGAGCAGTGCTAATCCAAAATATCTGGAGGGCCCCAGCTGGTGAAAGCTGCCGCTCTTGTAGGGCATGAACCTGCTGCATTGGGGTAAATCTCTTCAGCTGCTTCTCCCCCCTTCCTGTTCACCCTTCTTAAGAAAACCAGAAGTGCCCTTTTAAAATAAAGCATACTTTTATTTTCTTGTTGAAGCACCAATTTCAATTTTTGAAAAACACACACAAAACAAAACATGTTCCAGTACTGAAAGGGAAGCCGGGGGGGGGGGGGGAAGGTTAAAAAATGAAACCCAAGCCAAGCTGCCTCCCCCCCCCCCAAATGTGGGAGTGACATTAAGGGGAGGGGGCAGGAAAAAGAAAAGACATGCATTAATGTTTCCAGCTTTGTTCCTCCATGTTCTGGAGAGACACGTTTCAGCCACATGCAAACCGGACTAGGGGTTTATGTAAATGAAGTTGGGAGGGGGAGAGTAGAAAGGAATGGGTTAATACTATCTTTGGTTTATTATGCTAACTGACTGCTTGGCCCAGAAGGGTCGGTGGTATACCAGAAGGGGGGCATTTCTGATCCCAAAGAGGGGAGGGCCAGTGTCTTCTAAACACCCTCTTTTTTTCTTTACTCTGTTTTTGAGTCTTTCTAATCTGTGCCTGGGACCCCCACCCCACCCCCATGGTGGAGAAAAGAAGGCAGATGCAATCACATGATTTCAGGTGCAAAGGGAGATAGTTCGGGGCCTGAAGGGATTTCCCAGACACAATTTTCTCCATGCTCCCACCCTGCCCAATATCCTAGAAAAAGGAAATGAAAGGGGGCAGATGAGTTTGTTTTCTGATTAGATCCCTCCTCAAACTGCTGCTTGGGATATTAAACCATCAACATCCCCTGCCTTTAAGCTCAAAGGACACCTGGACACCAATATACATAAATATTCTCCCTCTCTCTCTCTATATATATATAAAGGGGAGGGAATTGGAAATCCACAATACCTACTGTGGAAAAACTGCCTCTTTCCCCTCCCCCAATTGCAATCCTCCACCCCACCCCCCTTGCAATATATGGCTAATTACAATCCAGCCCACTTGGAATATTCCAATCTGCTATTTTGTCCCACTTCCTCCACCTTCCTATGTGAGCTCCTTCTGCATTCCCCCTGCTTTTCAATTCCTGTGGTTTCTTCTATCGGAGTCAAATCCAACTCCCCAAAATCCTCCCCGCTCTCAGTCAGAGCTCCACCTCTCCCCCCCTACACGCATGGAATATTCCAGCCCCACCTCTACTCTCCCCCCCCCAACTTTGTTTGTGGGCCATTCCTGTCCTCAGATGCTCCCTCTCCTTTCCTTTCATGGAACATCCCTGTCCTTTGCTGCTGCGCATCTTCTACCAGGCAGGAGAGAAAAATGGGGCTGCAATGCAAGCAAGAGAAGCGCTGTGCAAGCCATACGCACCTCCTCCCTCATGTTCACACACCCCTTTTCCCTTGTGGCACGTGGACTATTCCTTCACATCAGGCCTCCCACCCCTTTGATGGACCACTTCTGTCCTCAGCCTCCTCTCCCCCCCCACAACCTTAAAATGGACCATTCCTGTTCTCCAAAATGACTACTATGGCCATATCTATTATCTTTTCGCTCCAGGCTGCTTCTGGCTGATGGACAGGCACCAGCACCCCTCTCCAAAAAAGCGCCCGAATGGTTTGTTCTGCTCCTCTTCACCCTCTTCTGTTTCAAAACCACACAGAGCATTAAGCCTGCCCCACAGGGAAAGACAGAAGGGAGGAAAGAAGGAAGGGAAGAGGGTTCTCCGGAAGCATTTTTGCCACCCTCGTGCCATGGGGGGGGGGGGGCAGGCAAAGAAGGGTGCCCTGCCCACCCAAGCCACCCACTCCCTTTCCCCGTGTCCTAATAGAGCATGGCTCGGTTGCCGTGGAGGAACACCAGCATATCGACGTGCTCTGGCGTCAGGGCCTGCCGCTTGGTGTGCATGGCGTCGCCGGCGCTGCTGAACAGCCAGCCCGCGGGCACCGAGGTGGCAGGCACGCCAAGCAGCTTGCGGGCTGCCCGGGCCAGCAGCGGGTACTGCGTGTGGTGCGTCTTCCACCACTGCAGAGGGTCCTGGCCGAGGGCAGAGGCCTTGCTGGACTGGAAGCTGCTGGCCTCCTGCTCCACCTGCTGATGTGCCGAGCTGGCGCCCGAGGCGGCGCGCATGCTGCACAGGTCCCCCAGCAGGAACTCAATGCCTGCGTCTTGCTTTGGCACCTTGGCTGGCGGCGATGGGGGCAAGGCCATGCCCTGCGGGCCGGAGGCCTGCGCTGCCGGTGACTCCGCCAGCCGCGACGCTTCTGCCTTGAGCAAGTGGAGGGTTTCCACGCGGTCCGAGTGGCTCAGGAAGTCGAGGCCGCGGAAGCGCGGGTCCAGGGCGCAGGCCAGGTTGAGGGCCTGGTTGACATCTGGGCTGGAGAAGTGCTGGTTCAGTTCCTTCTGGGCCGCGGCCTTGGCTTCCAGCGCCAAGGTGGAGTCCCACTCACTGCCCACCAGGTGTTTATAGAGAAGGCTGGTGAGCACGGGCTTGACAAGGGACAGGCTGGAAAAGGGGTCTTTGGTGAATGTCGAGGTAGCAATGGCCATGGGCTTGAGGACCTTGGCCGCGTCCCGAAGGGCAGCCCAGTCCTGGGGACACAGCGTCGCCTCCCCGTCGGGGCCGAGCCCCGCCAGTGGGTCGCTGTGCTCCAGCAGGCCTTGCAGGACGGCATAGGCGCTGTGCCACTTGCCCCCGTCCCGCAGGAAGCGGCCGAGGTGCGCTTGCAGGAGGGGCTCCTGGGCCCACAGCTTCTCGCCGCGGCCGGCCCCGGCCAGCGCCCAGGATGCCAGGCGCCGCAGCCGCTCAAAGGCACCCTGCGCTGCCGGCTGGCTCAGCACAGCCTCCATGGCGGCTCGCAAGGCCTGCCCGATGCAAGGCAGGGCGGTCCAACCGAGCGCCGCCGCAGCCTGCTGGGTAGTGAGCCCAAGGCCTCCGACGGTGTATGAGGTGCTCTCACGGACCCCCCACTCCTTGGTTGCCTCGCTGAGGGCCTCCGCCAGGCCGTCAGCACTGGGCTCTTCCGGGATGGGGCGGCTCGAGAGCACCCTCGCCCGGGCTTCGAAGCAGTCGTCCACGTAGTGCACGGTGAGAGTGAGGTAGGTGAGGGTGTTGCTGTGGCGCCAGATGTCCAAGCTGAGCGAGCACTGGGGCAGGGTCCGCACCAGCTCCCAGATTTTCCCCTTCATGTGAGTGTGCATGTCCCTCAGCACCGTGTGGGCCAGGGAGGCGGCATCTGGGGGCTTGTAGTTGGGGTCCAGGACACCCAACATCTGCCCAAACCCTTCTCCTTCCACCACCTCCACGGGCATCAGGTCGAGCACGATGAAGTCGGCCACCGCCCGTGTGGTCCTGCCGGGGGCGGGAGGCCGGGGGGCTCCGAACTCGCTCGCCGTCCCCAGGACCCCTTTGTCCAGAGCGGCCGTCTGGGTCCCAACCAGCTGGTTGTACTCGCAGCGGTGCTTGTAGATGAGGTGCTGGCGTAGGTTGGTGGTGTTGCCACTGTAGCTGAGGCGGACTCCACACAGCTTGCAGATGATTTTGCTCTTGTCCAGGATGCGGCCGTAGGCGTCCCCCTGGAATCCAAAGAAAGTCCAGTAGCGGCTCTGCGCCCTCCCCAGCCCCACCAGGTTCTGCGTCCCTTCCAGCAGCGGGAAAGGGCTTCCTCCTGGGGGGAGGCCCGGCTTGTGGAGGGGCAGCAGGGGAGAGGCGGCGGCGTCTCCACACAGGTACTGGGTGCGGGAAGAAGGGGCGTGGGGAGCGGGAGGCAGCGGCGGGGTCTTGAGGTGCAGCTCCTGGAAGAGTTTCATCAGCAGCTCCTTCTCGCCAAATTCGTACTTAAAATGCTCGCCTGGAAGGGAGAAATAACAGCACAAAGGTGAGGGTCCGCTACATCTGCCGAGGTGCAAGGCAGCCAACCCTGGAACTGTCCCTCTGCTGTTGTGGGGTGAGCAAATTGTGGCATGGGAGTTCCCCACCACCACTCCCCCCATGCTATTTAGGAGCACAGTCCCTCCCCTCCCCCCAACCAACACCCCAGGTTAGGGCCCTGTTAAGTCTGTTCAACAATCTGGCCATGGCTGAAGAGGCCTCCATCTCTGCTGCTGGAAAGATAGACCAAACTGGATGGCTCAGTTGGTTACAGCGTAGTGCTGATAGCACCAAAGTCGCAGGTTTGATCCCCGTATGGGACAGCTGCATATTCCTGCTTTGCAAGGATGATCCTCAGGGTCCCTTCCAACTCTACAATTCTGTGATTCTATGTGTGGGGAACCTTTGCACCTCCTGGGTGTGGATGAACCACAACTCGCATCAGACCCACCAAGAAGTAGTGTCAAGAGGCGGCAGTGCTTCTTGGTACCAGTTGTTGGAAACCGCAGGAGAAGAGTGCTCTTGTGATCAGATCCTGCTTATGGGTTTCCCACAGGCATCCGGTTGGCCACTGTGAGAAAAGGATGCTGCACCAGATGGGTCTTTGGCCTGATCCAGCAGGCTCTTTCCATGTTCTTACGGACCCGAATTCCAAAGTCCCTCCTTATTCCCAGTGGCTGGTCAGGAGGGACCCACAAACTTTGAACTGTGGCAGCCACTTTGCATGTGCAGTTGCCATTGAGCTTTGGAACTGCTCTGAGCATAGCACAAGGCTTAGGGAGAATGCCTTCCTCTCCTTCCTTGGCTCCAAGCTTGGGAGAACAGGGAGGGCGTTTTCTTTCTTACCCACCAAAGTGCAGGGGGAAAAGGGGGCTGCAAAGGTGAAGACAGCAAGTCAATGATCCCTTGCCACTCCATCCCAAAGGTGTGTACGCCAGCTCTTCAAACAATGTGCAAGGCTGGGTTACATTTAAACAACACTGAATGTTGAAGTTGAACGGAATCCGTTCCGGAAGTCCGTTTGACTTCCAAAACGTTTGGAAACCAAAGCACAGCTTCTGAATGGCTGCAGGAAGCTCCTGCAGCCAATCAGAAGCTGCAGAAGCCCCACTGGACGTTCGGGTTCCAAAGAACGTTCACAAATCGGAACATTCACTTCCAGGTTTCCGGCGTTCGGGAGCAAAAACGTCTGAGTACCAAGGCGTTTGGGATCCAAGGTCCGAATGTACTGTGAATTGCTTTGGTTTGATTCTGTTGCAGGAAAAAACTTAAAAATAAATAAATGTTGCATTCACAACAACAAAAACTTGGCAATAATGGGAAATGAAGGCTAGTTGTGGGGTAAAGAGAGACCCTTTAATGGGTAATCTGGAAGCCTAGGAATATAACCACAAGCCAAGATGCCACAGTAGCACCACTGGGGCAAGACTTGGGGGGCAAGAAGCCCAGCGACCCCACTCAGGAGAATGAGAAGAGCCCTCAAAGCAGTGAGGCTGGCTTGCCCCATTTTGAATTCAGTGAAGGAATGCACACTGCAATGCAAAGAGGACCCCCAACCCAAACCCCACACAATAGAACTATTAAACCCAGAGCCGAAATTATTTCCTGTTTCTAGGTCATATGCGAGGAATGAAACTCAGGAACTATTTCCTCAATGGGGTAATGTTTTGTGGCTGTTGTTAGCATTGGGGAGGGTCATGGGGTATGTTTAAAAAGATAACCCCGATCATTTGGCTCTTGGGTGCGCTTTGTCCCTAACTGGGCTCACTGCACATTGCTGTGAAGATCTCAGGTTTGATTCCCGACACCTCTAGTTTAAAAAGGGAAGGACGTTTGCAGGAGATCCCGGAAAAAACGCCACCGGTCAAAAGTATCCCAGTTGTCAGACCTGGTGCTCGGCAGCTTCCTTAGGTGATTACAAGACTGCAGGGAGAATGGAACACGGGAGGCCTTGCAACATGTCCCACTCCCCTCCTCTTCTTCTTTTTGCCTACCTAAGCGTAATCCCAGCGTGCGTGCATACTCCTCCCCTATCCACACCAGCAGCTCCGTGTCGGCAGGTATGGTCTGGCAGACCCGGTAGTAGATATAGCCCCGGTACTGGAAAACAGTCAGGTTCTGCTCCTCCTCGGTGGAGGCGCATGCCACATATCTGCAGGGAGGAAGCGGGGATGAGTCACACTGTGGTTTTTTTGGGGGGGGCATGCGTCATGCTTTACTCGCTGGTGGATGCACCGAGCGGTAGCCGCAGCAGTACGACTCCAGGGTAAAGCCAGCCCACAGTCTGCAAGGAGGCTGGAAGCACTCCCCTATGACTAAACAAGCATTCACCACGGGGATCACTCCAGCATCCTATGGGGGCTGAAAAGCTGCCAAACCTAATTCATCACGGGGTGTGTGTCTGTGTAGCTCCATGGATATAATGTACGCAACTAAGCTGGGACGGGTGTATATTCCCTTCCTTCCTTCTGCTGGGCCTCTTTCCCAAGGGGCTCACCTCATCCAGTTGGATCTGGAATCATCTGACGCGTCGACAAAGACGTAGGAGCCATTGTCCTGCACCTGAAGGAGGGATGGAAAGATCATGGAAGGAGAAGAAGAACGAAACAAAAGCTCCACTCTCACCCAACCCCTACCTTAAGGCTCCTCTGTATGTATAGCGGTACCTCGGGTTAAGTACTTAATTCATTCTGTAGGTCCGTTCTTAACCTGAAACTGTTCTTAACCTGAAGCACCACTTTAGCTAATGGGGTCTCCTGCTGCTGCCGTGCCCGATTTCTGTACTTATCCTGAAGCAAAGTTCTTAACCTGAAGCACTATTTCTGGGTAACCTGAAGCGTATGTAACCTGAAGTGTATGTAACCCGAGGTACCACTGTATTTACAGAGCATCCATCCTAGATTTGCTTGCACAAAACTTGTGCAAAGGTTAGATTATATCCAGTCTTAATTGATCACCCATTCTGATCTGCTTGTGGGGAGGTTACATGACAGTAAGCGGTCATCCTGAATTACCAGCAGGCTCTTTATCTCTCTCTCCCCTCCCCACTTCGATCATTCATTCATTCCACACTTCCCGGTGCATTTTCCTGGCACTTTCCCAACCACAAAAAAGTCTTATTTCTTTTCCCCTAAAGTGGATTTGTTGCACTAGGGTGATATCGGGTGCTTTTACTGCACTCCAAATGTGCAAATCTGAATTTCACAGTAGGAATGTGAAACCCTCCTGCAAAATAGTTCTCGATGCACCCTTAAGAATTTGCCTGACATCACAGGCACCCCAGCCCCAAGGGACAGGGCTGGGCTTCCAAGTGGATGGCTTAAAAGTGTGCCACGACCTGGGCCCAGGTGTGTGTGTGTGTGTGTGTGTGTGTGTGTGTGTGTGTGTCTGTCACTCTCACTGTACACTAACCCATCACTTTCAGCAGCCTAAGGTGGATTTCAGGTCTGCAAGCCAGAGACAAGCCAGAAAGCATTTCGAAAGGGAATAGAGCGCCATCTACAGTGGATCTGAAAAACGTCAAATACCTTAAAGTAGGTGTGAGCAAGTTTTCAGATTTTTTTTTTTTTTAAATTATTATCTAGACTACCCCCAGGGCCTACTAACTGAAGCCGGGTACAAAATAGTGACCCAGAGATCTCAATCCAGAAAAGCTCAGGAAAAGGAGCCAATCGTTCCCTTCAGCCCATAAAGTCAAACACAGAGATAATTTACAGGTAGCTAATACAAATCAATATCTACTCCAGTCAATTTTGTGTGAGTGTAGAGCCAACAGCCTTTTTGAAACTACTTTTGTTGAGCAACTGGGAGCCAGAAACCCATGCAGATCAACTGCAAGTCATCCAAGGACTTATCAGTTATAGTGGAACCTTGGTTCTCAAACTTAATCCATTCTGAGAGTCTGTTCGATTCACCAAACTGTTTGAAAACCAAGGCGCGGCTTTCGACTGGCTGCAGGAGCTTCCTGCACTCAATTGGAAGCTGCGGAGGATGTTCGGCTTCCGAAAAACATTCACAAACTGGAATACTTACTTCCGGGTTTGCAGCATTCGGAAGCTGATTTGTTCGGGAGCCAAGGCGTTTGGGAACCAAGGTACCACTGTATTCCCAACCAACCTTCTGCCCATCCTTCCACATGGACCAGTTTGCTGAGCAGGTTTGGATTCCGGTTTCCCGCCCTCCTTTAGGGTTGCAGGGAGACTGTGTATCCTGATCACCCAAAACACACCTGGAAAAATATTCCACTTGAGCCTTTCCATGTACCAAAGAGCAGCAAAGCTGCCATTTTGCAAATGTTGGCTCAGGTGAACATGAAAAGAGCATGCTGGATCACACCAGAGGCCTGTTTAGTCCATCACCGTGTTCCTACAGTGGCCAACCATATGTCTCTTGATAGGGCAACAATAGCCCTCTTCTTGCTGTTGCTGCCTAGCGACTGATACTCAGAGGTCTCTGATATTGAAGGTCGTTTGTGACAAAACCCCTTTTCCCCACATCTGCATTTTATTTTATTTTTAAAAGCGAGAGCTTTATCTTCTTCCTCTCTCTTGGGATTGCACCTGAAGAAGCAAAGGAAGGATTAATTGCATACAAGCGGCTGTTGCAATGCGGTGAGTGTTGTGCTCAGATTGGAGAGTCCTGAGTTCAAATCCTCACTCGGCCAGGAAGCTTATTGGGTGGCTAGGGCATGCTGCAATTTTCCCCAGCCTTACCTAGCTCTCGATCTCCTGGGGTTGCTGAGATGTCAAAACTGAGGGAAAGGGCAACACAGAGAGAAGATGAAATAGCTCATTGCTAGAGCATGCATGCACTTTGCTTTCGGAAGATCCCAGGTCCAATGACTGATATTACCTGGCCAGGCTGGGAAAGACCTCTCTGCCTATCAAGAGTAGACAATACTGAGATGGACAGAGAGTCTGGTGCAAGTTCTGTGGCCTTGGTCAGGTTCTATCAGCCTGGATAGCTCAGTTGGTTAAGAGAATGGTGCTGATAACAGCAAGGCTGCAGGTTCGATCCCCGTATGGGGACACCTGCATATTCCTGCATTGCAGGGGGTTGGGCTATATGATCTTTGGGGGTCTCTTCCAACTTTACAATTCTGTGGTTTAAAAATAATGCTAAAAATGTAGCAGAAAAACCACATTGAAAAACAGAAACAACTCTCTCGACCACCTCATCAGTGTGGACAGAAGAGAATTGACTGCCACTGAATGCCACTTGTGCTAATCTTGGGGTAAAGGTGCTTGGGTTTACAGATCATCTGAACTGAACCTTTTATTGCATGTGTGGAAAGATCCACAGCCCACAACCAACCTTTATAAGGCTTAGAGCAGGTCTGGGGAAACTGGGGCCTTCTGGATATTTGTTAAGACTCCAATTCCCATGAGTAGGGCTGCCACATGTCCTGGAATTCCCTGACATGTCCTCTTTCGGGGAGCCTACATGCCCATCCGGTGGGAATTTTACATTTTAAAGCAAATGTCCTGGATTTGGGGTTTAATTTTTTTGTGTGTGTGCATGGGTGGTTCTGGTTCAGGCTCTGGCGTGGCAGCAGCAGTGGGGTATTGGGTGACTGCCCTAAAAAATCTCAACATTTTGTGTTCAGTTTTGTTACCTCTTGAAATATGGCACCCCTACCATCAGCCTCATACCACTTTAAGCAGTCAAGGCTTCCCCCATTGAATTCTGGGAGCTGTAGTTTGCGAAGGGGGCCAAGCGTTGCTAGGAGACCCCTATCACAGAACTACAAGTTGCAGAGTAGTTTAACAATCAATCCCTTTCCCCAGGGAGCTCTTATTCAGCTGCCTTCCTCACATGGCCATTATCTATCATAATCATTAACAGTAGCTTAATCTGGATTTGCAGACCTATCTATTTCAAGGATCTTTTGACTAATGAGGTTTTATTGGATATGCTGCTGATTTTCTGCTTCGTTGTTGCCATCTGTGATTAATTTAACGCTGGCAGTTTTGCGTTTTCCAAATGTTCTTGTTTCCCTTCGAATTTTCGTAATTTATAAAGTTTTAGGAAAATTCACTTTCTGCAGTTTATATTGTTGTCCAACTCCTGAAGAGAGAGAGCTTTGATCAGAAATATAGCCTAAATGATGAACATAAGCAAATTAAATGGAAATCGCAGCAGGAGATCCAATTGTGGATTTATTTTTTTTGTATTGCCACTGTTTTGACTGAGCAAAAGATCTTCAGCACAGCTAGGAAAGATTTCCCCTGGAGCCAAAACTAGACTTGAATGCCTTTGCATTTAACTTGTAATAAAGATATGCATAGGTATTAGTTGGGGTGGTGATAAATCTATAGCATCAAAGCAAGCACAGAGAGGGAGTTTAACCATCTTTTTCCCTGCTGCTGTTCTGAGAAAATCCCTTCCCTGAAGCCAGTATTTACATTGGAGGGAAATTCCCCATTGACATAAATGAGAGATTTGCCTCCTTTAGAGTAAATAATTTTTTTCTCAGGACTGCCACAGGAGAGGAAAGTGTTAATTTCCCTCCTCCAAATCTCTCCCCCACCCCAACTTATGCAAAATTTGAAACAAACTGGCATCTTTAATTCAAAGATACAGTGGTACCTCGGGTTACATACACTTCAGGTTACATACGCTTCAGGTTACAGACTCCGCTAACCCAGAAATAGTGCTTCAGGTTAAGAACTTTGCTTCAGAATAAGAACAGAAATTGTGCTCCGGCGGCACAGCAACAGCAGGAGGCCCCATTAGCTAAAGTGGTGCTTCAGGTTAAGAACGGACCTCTGGAACGAATTAAGTACTTAACCTGAGGTACCACTGTACATACATTGCTGCATGTAGTGTGGAAGGAATTTTATGGTCTTAGATATATAGTAATGTTCATAACTGCACATACATAGATCAGCACAGGAAAGCCAACCTGGAACCATTTTGATTCCTAAACTGACCAAATCCTTTCTCTGCAAGGTTAAACTGGAAAAGCCTCCCCTTTCCTCACTAATCCTGTCTCAAGGATATGTCTGTTTGAATAAGGTGTGAGCCTGTGACCTGGCCCAGGAAATAAGTATTTTACCACTACAAAAGAATGGCCAGGCTCCCCAGGCAATCCAATCAAGTAACTTGCCAGACAGGAGATAAACAAGGACAAGAGAAAAACAACATTTAAATTTCTGTGATGTAGGTGGGATGTATCTGAGGGGTGGTCTTAGGTTACACCCCTTCTGTGATGTATGCATAATGTTTCTGGGGGTGGTCTTGATCTAGAGAATGGGAATTTCAAAAGTCTTTATAAGGCCTTGCAGGCCATTGTTCTGGGTCCTCCTCCTCTCCTGCGTGTGAGGGGAGTACCCTGTTGCAACAGATCAATAAAGATCAAGCTTACTAGCTGCTTTGCTTCTCAATATTCTCTGGTTGGCCTCTGTTATTTTCTCCTACCAATAGGGAACCTATGTAAGGACTCTATATGGGCTCTTGGATACCCCATAAGGGAAAAGGGCATATTTTTATTTACAACAGTAGCTTGGTCAGAGCTTTGAACAGCTACTCCAAGTCAAAGTTAGCATAAAAGCACAGGGGACTCCAAACTGAAAGCTGGCACCTCAATCTAAGGCTGATCTCTGCATATTTACAGCTCGATCCTCTGCAGAATCAGGTGCACAAATAACCACAGATGCCTTTGAAGGATGACATCATTGTGCCCACAAATACAGCCACCATTTAGTCAAGGGCATTTCTGTTGCTATTGTTTCATTTCATAATGCTAACATTCGTGGCAAACCGATGGCATCTGTGGAAACAGGGAGGAAGCCTCAAGGTACATTTTTGGAGCTCCACATTGTGTCAAAACATAAATCTTTCTTCAGGGACCTTTTGGGGCACAACCAACTCAACCCTTTGGTCTTGGCGGCCAAAGGAAACTGGTTTGGGATTTTATTTGTCACATGTTTATCCCACTCTCCTCGAGGAGCTCAGGGTGATATTACCTCTGCTGCCACTCCCTTAATCGTCACAACACAGTAGGTTGGGCTGAGAGACGGCAACTGGCCCAAGTCAGCTTGGTGGCCGAGTGGGAAATTTAAGCTGGAATCTCCCTGAGTTCGACAACCAGGAATGGGGAACTGGTGGCCCTACAGGTGTTCTTGAGACTCCAGTTCCGGTCAGCATGGCCAATACAGTGGTGCCTCGCAAGACGAAAAGAATCCGTTCTGTGATCCTCTTCGTCTAGCTGTTTTTTCGTCTTGCGAAGCAAGCCCATTGAAGAATTAGCGGATTAGCGCTATTAGCGGCTGATCGGATAAGCTGATAAGTGGCTTAGCGGCTTAGAAAAAGGGGGGAAAGGAAAAAAAACCAGCAGGAACTCGCAAGACATTGTCATCTTGCGAAGCAAGCCCATAGGAGATTCGTTTTGCGAAGCACCTGCAAAACGGAAAACTCTTTCGTCTAGCGAGTTTTCCGGCTTGTGAGGCATTCGTCTTGCGGGGCACCACTGTATTGGGGAGTTGTGGCCTCCAAATGGGGGTACAGGCTCTAACTGCTGCACAACTAGATTCTCTACTAGATTTGCAGTGGACCACAAAGGCCATTATAGTGATCAAGTACAGTGGTACCTCGGGTTAAGTACTTAATTCGTTCCGGAGGTCTGTTCTTAACCTGAAACTGTTCTTAACCTGAAGCACCACCTTAGCTTATGGGGCCTCCTGCTGCCGCCGTGCCGTCGGAGCACGATTTCTGTTCTCATCCTGAAGCAAAGTTCTTAACCTGAAGCACTATTTCTGGGTTAGCGGAGTCTGTAACCTGAAGCGTATGTAACCTGAAGCGTATGTGAGGTACCACTGTGCAGTCATACCTCGAGTTACAACTGCTTCAGGTTGCGTTTTTTCGGGTTATGTACCGCTGAAACCCAGAAGTACCGGAACGGGTTACTTCTGGGTTTTGGCGGTCACGCATGCGCAGAGGCGCTAAATTGTGCTTTGCGCATGAGCGCCGAATTGCAACCTGCACATGCACAGACGCGGGTTGCAAACGTGCATCCCGCACGGATCACATTCACAAACCAAGCGTCCACTGTACAGTTGTACCTTGGATTCCGAAAGCCTTGCGAGCCAAACATTTTGGCTCCCAAACACTGCAAACCCAGAAGTGAGTGTTCCGGTTTGTGAACGTTCTTTGGAACCCGAAAGTCCAATGCTCCTGCAGCCAATTGGAAGCCGTGCCTTGGTTTACAAAAGTTTTGGAAGCCGAACCGACTTCTGGAACGGATTCTGTTCGACTTCTGAGGTACGACTATAGTCACCTATGGTATTGCATGGCTAAGACACACAATGTTGTGATAAGCAAAACTTTCTGAGAAACTCAGCTTTACTTTTTAAACAAGTCTGTGGTCCTCATGGTTGTGGGATAAAATTAAAAAAGGTGTCTGTCATTATCAGATATGTGGAGAAAAAACCCAGAAATAAGCCAGTGCATGGGCAGGGCAGGGGGGAAGTTGCCTCCCCCCAAATCAAGTAAGTAAATAAAAATGCTTAACTAACTAACCAATTGGGTTGCAGATAGCTCTGTTCTGTCTCTGCCCCTGCCAACCTAAAGCCTGCCCTCTTAACATAAATCCTGGCTAGGCCCAGGTAAGCCTAGAGCATGAAAGCTTCCTTTTGTCCTTTACCCATCACAGTATTTTCATGGCCTCCTGCCAGGGCCAGTAGTCGGGTTGAGCGATCCTTGGCAAAGTGCCATTTTGTGCGCCTTGACACGAAGGACCCTCCCACAAATCCTAATGCCCCCACCCCACCCAGTACTGCCTGCTTACTGGTGGTAGTGGCAGCCAGCAGCAAAAAAGCCATCTGCCATTTTCAGTTTCCTAAATGCCTCTACACAGTAGAAAGGTAAAATGGTGGGTGGCTGGAAGCCACACACTGCAAGGAATAATCAAACCGGGGGGGGGGGGGGGAGGTGGTTGGGCCTAACTGGAATAGGCCTGAGCACCCATCAGCCCTCAGCAAATGCCAAAGGATGCTTGGTAATAATAATAATAATAATAATAATAATAATAATAATAATAATAATAATAATAATAATAAAATAATAATAATAATAATAATAATAATAATAATAATAATAATAATAATAATAATAATAATTTATACCCCGCCCATCTGGCTGGGTTTCCCCAGCCACTCTGGGCAGCTTCCAACCAAATATTTAAAAAATACAGCGTCAGACGTTAAAAACTTCCCTAAACAGGGTTGCCTTCAGTTGTCTTTTAAAAGTAAAATAGTTGTTTATTGCCTTGACATCTGCTGGGAGGGCGTTCCACAGGGCGGGCGCCACTACTAAGAAGGCCCTCTGCCTGGTTCCCTGTAACCTCACGTCTTGCAACGAGGGAACCGCCAGAAGGCCCTCAGTACTGGACCTCAGTCTCCGGGCTGGATGATGGGGGTGGAGACACTCCTTCAGGTATACAGGACTGAGGGCGTTTAGGGCTTTAACACAAACGCCCCTCCTTTCTTTCTTACCCTCCTCACATATTTATAGAAACCCCAATTTCTCCAACACCCCCAAATCTCAAAAATGGAATAAAGAGGTGCACACATTATTGGACACGTTAAAGAATGTATGGCTCCATCTCTGCACTTTAAATTCAAAGCAGTGTTATACCACTTCAAACAACCATGGCTTCTCGCAAAGAATCCTGGGAATGGTAGTTTGTTAAGGGTGCTGTTTGGAGAGCCCTCTTCCCCTCACAAAACTACAGCTCCCAAAGTTCCTTGGAAAGGGGGACTGGTTGTTAAACCACTCTAGGAATTGTAGCTCTGTAAGGGGAATAGGGATTTCCTAACAACTTTCCTCAGCACTCTTAACAAACAGCAGGGTTCTCTGTGTGAAGTCACAACTGTTAAAAGCAGTATGATACTGCTTTAAACGCACAGTGCAGACAGGGCCTGAAATAAACATTTCTGCATTTACAGTGGTGCCCCGCAAGACGAATGCCTCACAAGACGGAAAACCCGCTAGATGAAAGGGTTTTCCGTTTTTCAATGCGCTTCGCAGGACGAATTTCCCTATGGGCTTGCTTCGCAAGACGAAAATGTCTTGCGAGTCTTGAGATTTTTTTTCACTCCCCCCCCTTTTTCTAAGCCGCTAAGCCTTTAATAGCCTTTTAGCAGCTAAGCCGCTAAGCATTTAATAGCCGCTAATAGGGTTGCTTCGCAAGACGAAAAAACCTCTAGACGAAGAGACTTGCGGAACGGATTAATTTCGTCTTGCGAGGCACCACTGTAATTTTCTTGGACACGGAAGCTGGCTAACACACACTGCAACACAATTATTTACACTGGAATTGTAAAGAATTTCTTTGTCAGCGCTCCCTCTAAAAGCTGAAAAACATGGGTCCTCTTAACCGCTTATTGTTTGCAAAAGAATGCGGATGCTAAACCCATGTGAAGAAGGCAAACACATGCCCATATGAGGCTAGTGTTTTGTGTGCACATCTTTGCAAAGATGTATTTCACTCTTGAAATGCATGAACTGGGCTTTAGGACAAACAGCCAAATAACTTCCAGGGACACAAATACTCTTATTTGGCCCACTGCATTTCAGGGGGTGGGGGGAGCTGTCTCAGGGGGGAAATAAAGAGAGAACAGTGCTATGTTTTATGGGGGCCCAGAGTAAAATTTTCCTCAAAGGTATTGTGAAAAGGAAACAATATTTTTGCACACCTTAAAGTTTCCTTTCTTTTTGGATTGGTGCACTCTCCCCTTTTCTGTTCTGAATTGGGCCTTTGACACAATGAAACACACATACAGTGGTACCTCAGGTTACATACGCTTCAGGTTACAGACTCCGCTAACCCAGAAATATTACCTCGGGTTAAGAACTTTGCTTCAGGATGAGAACAGAAATCGTGCTCTGGCGGCGTGGCGGCAGCAAGAGGCCCCATTAGCTAAAGTGGTGCTTCAGGTTAAGAACAGTTTCAGGTTAAGTACGGACCTCCAGAATGAATTAAGTACTTAACTTGAGGTACCACTGTATATAGCTTCCCACAGCAGCCGGGCATTTTGAAACAAAACATAACAAAATGCCCATACCCTATATTTTCAGTTTTCAGGCTTTATGTTTATGTAACCCACCACACACCGCAACGTTAAGGGTTATTTAATAACAAATGTAGCTGCGACACATCACTGTTATATTTGCAAGCTTGCTTGTGATGCCACAAGGGATGAAACTTTTCAAAGAAATAAAACCTGGCAGTGCCTGTATGACTACACAAGCCATCCTGCATTTCTTACTTGGCTGAAGATAAGGTTTTTATTTTCTGGCACCACAGCTTGATTTTTTCCGCCTTCTGGATCTTATCCTGTTCCCGATAGTGCACTGTTACCCTTTGTCGCAAAACAAACCTTGCCAAAAATATCCCAGATTTGCAAAATGGAAGAAAAAAGACGCTCTCACACTGCAAATACAGTGGTACCTCTGGTTACGTACTTAATTCGTTCCGGAGGTCTGTTCTTAACCTGAAACTGTTCTTAACCTGAAACACCACCTTAGCTAATGGGGCCTCCCGCCACCGCCGTGCGATTTCTGTCCTCATTCTGAAGCAAAGTTCTTAACCCGAGGTACTATTTCTGGGTTAGCGGAGTCTGTAACCTGAAGCATATGTAACCTGAGGTACCACTGTACACATCAGTGATGCCGATTTGCATAGGATTGGCTTTGAAGAAGAACTGGGAAGAAGTTTCTGGTAGGGAGATTTCCCTATTACTCAGCTGAAGCAGGCAACCCTCTTCGCCAGTTTCCCCTAGTTGGGTTGGATCCGGATTAAGCTAGGCATGCTCTGGTCCCATGGAAATTGACAGGGCAAGTTAGTGATTGATTTGAGACCCAAGCAAGGATGGGAACCTCAGGTCTGAGGGTCCCAATGTGGCCCTCTAGCCTCATCCTGCCTGCCAGGCCACATCTCTCCCTTACTGGCCCTGTTCCACCCTGCTCCCCAAGGGCTTTTGTCGGGATGGAATGAGTCTTTGAAGACGCCCAGATGGAGATATGTGAACATGGAATTCTCTGAACTGTGCACGGCTTGAACGTAGCTTGTTGTACAAATGGTCACATCTCTTTCTCTGCCTACTTTCTGCCTCTGGCCCCACCCACCACTAGAATGCGGCCCTTGGGAGGCTGCTCAGGAAGGAAATGTGGCCCTCTGCTTTTCTTTTTTTACTTATAAATTGTGTGTTTTTATTTTAAATATACCTATCACAACAACTTTATACAAATATTGATGCCTATTTACATATCCAGTGTTTATATTTTGGGGAGAATTCCTCTGCTAATCTTTTTTTATTATTGGGTTTTATAAACAAAAATAATGTTATACAAATAAGTATGCAGTGGTACCTCAGGTTAAGAACTTAATTCGCTCTGGAGGTCTGTTCTTAACCTGAAACTGTTCTTAACCTGAAGCACCACTTGAACTAATGGGGCCTCCTGCTGCCGCCGCGCTGCCGGAGCCCAATTTCTGTTCTCATCCTGAAGCAAAGTTCTTAACCTGAGGTACTATTTCTGGATTAGTGGAGTCTTTAACCTAAAGCGTCTGTAACATGAGGTACCACTGTACCACGTTTTCTCATGTCATTTGTGTGTCAAAAATAGCATAATAAATGCGGAGTAATATCGACAACATATGGTTCATTATTGGTGGTCAATTTATAAGTTACTGGTTCATGAATTGGTTTAAACAATTAGGAAGACAAGAGAGGGAAAGGGGGGGGAGTGGCCCTCTGCTTGAAGAAAGGTCCCCTATTCCTGAACTAAAGCATAGCTAACTTAGTTTGGATCCAATTTGAAGCGCTGCGTTGTTAATGCATAGAAAGCTTTCATATTTCCTTACTGTGTTTAACCTCAAAGAATAATTCTATGGTACATAAATGAAATTCTGTTAGCAAACAAGGCAGCATGGAGGAGACGAGTGTGCTTTGCCCTAGGAGAGATCCGCCCGGTGTGTTATTGTGCCTGGCGGAGTTGGGAGGCCAGGGTACATGTTTTAAGTTGTGGGGGGAAACGATGGGAGAATCGTGTGTCTTACCGCCCAGGAATACCGGGTGCAGTCGCCATGTTCCCGTACCACTTCCCCTTCGTAGGGGCCAAAGATGCAGCCACGAGGCAGGGCTGGGAGGGCGCTCCAGACTCCGAGGCCCCCCTGGGAACGCTCCTTGACCAGAAGTCCCTCCGGCAAGGAGAGCAGGGCTCGTGACTGAGCCCTTTCTGGAACGGGTCTGTCAGCCACAAAGGTAGGGGGTCCGTGCTGCGGGCAGGAGTCCCGGAAGTAAAGGCGGCAGTCTTCACAGACTGTGGGGGAAAAGAGAAATGTTAGCAGATCTGGTTTCACCAACAGATCGCAGGCTGACTTTCGGTATGTCAACAGGTTCTGCTACTCTCAATTCTTTTATTTTCCCCAAGATATTTTATTAATTTTACAAATAAAAAAAATATAGAAACAAACACACATCAATAAAATCATACTGTATGTAGAGATTCTCTGAATCTCACAACTTCCCCCCATGCCATCCATGGAGTTTTATCTTAAACGTCTACAACTGCATAGTCCAATTTTTATATCAGAGCGTATAATGTTTTTTACGCTACAAGTGAGTCAAAATCCTGCTCTTGTTTCCATCTGCTTACAGTGGTCTCCTAGATAACTTATAAATTTTTCCCATTATTTTATAAAGTTTTCATCCTCTTGGTTTCTGAGTTTTCCAGGAAAGGTTATGGAAATCAGATTTGAAATTTATGGTGTGTTCCACATTGAAAAAAAATTATATGAAAATGATGTACCAGTGGTATTTGACTCCTACAAAGTTAGCAAAACTGTACAAGACAAGTTCAAATATCTGCTGTAAATGTAAAGAAAAAGGAGGTACCTTTTATCATGTGTGGTAGACTTGTAAGGTAAGAAAAGCTTTTTGGGAGATGATATATAATGAAATGGAAAAAAATGTTTAAAATAACTTTTGTTAAAAAAACAGAAGCTTTTTTATTAGGAATTACAGGTACTGACATTCTGAAGGAGCAGAAAATACTTTTTATGTATAGAACAACAGCCGTGCCAATGTTATTGGCCCAGAGTTGGAAGTCCTTACCAGAGAAGAATGGCAAACCAAGTTGATGGATTATGCCGAGATGGCAAAGCTGACTGAAAAACTCTCAATTGTTTTTAAACAGCAGTTGGGGAAAACTGCCTGTCTAGAGTTGCGTTAGGCTTCCTGCAGGGGTTTAGAGCAGGAGAGATGAGAAATTTGGTTTGGTTCTAAAGGACCGTCAAAATTTGTCAACCACTGACACAGGCAGGTCAATGGGGATTCCTAGCCTGCACTGCTTGTGTCACTTGCTGTCACCTAAGCATCATCCTTCAGTAGACAGCTAGGTTAGTTTAAAAAGAGTGTATGTGCGTGCAATCTCTTTGAGTATTTGGCAATCAAATATATCTTATATCACAGTTTAGAAATGCAGCAAAGGCAGGCTGAGAAAGTGCCACCCAGCTGATCACCTGTGGCAAGTAAGAAATATCTGAAGGTGGCCAGTCAGGGAAGCCTCAGAGAATTTGGTGGTTCCTCCTCTCCCACCCGGGGTAAGACGACAAATGGGTTAACACAGGCACTTACAATAATAACTTATTATTTGTGACTAAGTGGGCTAGGAGCTCCTTTACAAAAGGGAAAGGGATCGTATATGTTTGGGATGGGGCAGAAACAAAGGTTTTACTTTTACTTACAGAGCAGCTCATCCTCAAAATTGGTGCAGGCATCCTCAGCTACTTGCATGGTGTGGTACAATCGTGAAGCCTACAATGTTAACAGGGAGGAAGTGTTTAGAGTTGGTACTTCTCACACCCGAAATCCATGTCACCTTAAATCCTTTCCCAAAGAGCAGGCAAGGGGAATCTGTAGCCTTCCAAATGCTGCTGGAATCCAACTCCCATGAGCCTCAGCCAGCAGGACCGATGGTCCCACAACATCTAGCGCTGCCACAGGTTCCTCATCCCAAAACAACACTGACCCCCCACATCAACTTCTGCCCAAACCACACCAACGGCCACGTTCTTCACACAAACAAGACCTTCTTCCAGAAGACCCTCCCCCAACCCTGGATCTACCCTCTTCCTCTAACCTAGAACATTGGCCATGCTGATATCAAACTCCAACACCTCCTTTCTTCAGAAAGAGCCCATCACCTTCCCCGTGGATTACAGTCACCTTCCTTCCCCTTAGTCCCCCACAAATAGCTCCATCAGTAAAGCATGAGATTTTTAGTCTCAGGGCTGTGGGTTTGAGCCCCATGTTGGGCTCAAGATTCCTGCCTTGCAGGGGGTTGGACTGGATGACCCTCGTGGCCCCATCCAGCTCTACAATTAGATGGGGCTTCTGTGATCCCAATACCGGCTGCCTCCCCTACCCCGTTCAGAACCACGCTGGAGAACAGCTCCAATCAAACAAACGAGGCAATCACTTTGGACGGGCTCAGCCCCCAAACCTGACGTCGACCCCCACCCAGGCTCCCCTATAGTGCTTCTTCGCCTTATCTCCCCCCCGCCGTCCGTCTGCACGCACAGCCCCCCCCCCGGACACCCGTCCACCTGCAACACCAAGCCCCGCTCTTGCAAATCAATGCTCGTCCCCTCGCAAGTCACTGCAACAGCAGCAGCAGCTTCCCTCTCACTTGCACGCCCCCAACCCTTATTACAAAAATAAAAGGACCCCCCACTTATTCTTAGCCTGCCCCACCTCCCTCCTCAAAGGAAGGAACCCCGAGAAGCCGGCCAAGTCTCGCCCTGCCTGGGCGGAGCTGGATCGATGCCGCTGCGGCAGCTCCTCCAGGCGGGCGCCCTCGTGGGAGGGAGGGTCGAGGAGCGCGCGGGCGGAGCGGGGAGGCGGCCCTTCGCCCTCCTTCCTTCCCGCCCTCTTTCCTCCCTCCCGCTTCCGGTTCTGCAAACTTGCCTGCCGCGCGACACCGGCCGCCGCCGCTCGCAGCCGCATCTGCGCTCCCCCGCCCCTCTCTCCCCTCGCTTTTTTCTTATGGAACGCTCGGCCTCGCCAATCCCTTCCCACCGGCTGGGCGGCCCGCGGCCAATGAGAGCGCGGCCCAGAGTTCCGCCGCCGCCCCAGCCTATGAAGCGCCTTCCATCGGCGCGGAAGGCAAGAAGAGGCGGGCTTTCCCCCCCCTCGCCGAGTTGGCGGCCAATGAGGAGAGGGACACGAGGAGCGGGAGGAGTGGGGAATGAGAGACGCTCCTCCCTTTCTAGGGGCGGGCGCTTAGGGAAGCCTTTGAGAACCAATAGGAAAGGAGAGGGGGGGGGAGAGGAACCATAAACAGAGCCGCGCTTCAGAGGATGGGATTCCGTTAAACTGGGAGAGGCGGGTTCAGAGCTCTCCCGGCCAATAGGGTTGGTCATAGTGAATAAAGCGCCCAATGAGGTTCCTCGAGTGGAGTTTGGTCGGTTGGCAGTTCAGTTAGCTTTGAAATGGGTTGTGAGGGATGAGGGAGAAGGGTTGGGACGACGAGTATCAGCGTTTTAAATTTAACATTTTAAGTGATTATTTTATTTTATTGTAAACTGCTTTGAGGTTTCACTCTCCCTACAAGCAAGTGGTGTTTATATATCTGTAAATATATTATGAAACGAATGAATGAATATTTTATTTCTTATATAAAACCCCTTCTCCATTCTAGTGCCCATGCATTATTCAAGGTGGCTTACAGCAATTAAAATAATCACACTGAAGTAAAATTATATTAATACAGGCAACAACCTCATAATAAAAATATGTATTTATACATAATAAAAATATGTAAAATATGCACAGGAAAAATGCATTGAATAATAAAATGCATTTGATAATAATACTGTAATACATAATTTAATAATAATAAATTTATTTCTTGCTCTTCACCCTAATGTCTCAGGGCAGGCTGCAGCATTAGAAGCAACATTTAAAAACAACTTTCAACCATAAAAGCGGGGTGGGCCCTGAAAACATACACCTCAAGTATTAAAAGCTAAGCTAAAGAGGTTCCTCTTCGGCATTCTCCAAAAGCTGTACAATGAAGGTGCCAGACACAGCTCTTGTTCTTGCAGGTGTTCCGCAGCTTTGGGGCCACCACTGAGAAGGCCCTCAGCCTCTGAGGGTGGAGGAACTACCAAGAGGGCCCCCTCTGCCTATCTCAGGACCCAGGAAGGTCTGTAGGGAAGGAAGCGGGTCTTTCAGATGTTTGGGTCCCCGAGTCGTAGGGCTTTAAACACCAACATGAACACTTTGAATTGGGCCCGGAACCAAACTGGCAACCAATGCAGCTGTTTCAAAACGGGTTACACGAGCTCTAAATGGAACCCCAGCCAGCAGTCTGGCTGCTCCATTTTGGACCAACTGAAGTTTCTGAGTCGTCTTCCAAAGGCAGCCTCAGGGAGAGTGCATTGCAGTGAACCAGTTTGGAAGCTACCAGAACCTGCAACACAGTGGCCAAGTCATCTGTGTTAAAAAGGGGTTGTGGCTGGTAACCAGCCAGGGCATAAAAAGGCACTCTGAGCAACACACACACACACACACACACACACACACAGCACAACATTGGCTGAGATTATTGATAACAATGCCTTTCGCAGATCAGCTATAGAAGGCAAAATCCTGCTGGAATAAAAATGGCTCTATCAGCTGGGGAAAAAGAGCTATTGTGATGGGAGGGAGCTGAGACCTGGCATTGGAGCCAATTAAGTTCTACTCAGAGTAAACCCATTTAAATTAAGGGACCTGAGTTATAGCCATGCCCATTAATTTCAGTGGTTCTGCTTTGATTATTACTAACATGGGATGCAAACCTGAAATGCATTTAAAATATGTGTTAAATAATTCTTATTTGAGGGTAGGTGCAGAGCCTTGAATACAAAGGAATCCAAGAACTGATTATGTTACACAATGTTTGGCTTTTCTGAAGGCTGCAATGTTTATTTCTTTTACAGTATTTATAACCCCCTTCCCTTCAACATAAATATCTGTTTCCAGAGTGGCTGAAAAGGGAATTCGATGCAATAAAATTTTAGTAAAACAGCATAAAAACTGAGGCAACCAACTAAAACAATAAATAGTGGTTAAAAGTATTGATTAGAAACTTGAAGCCATTAATTAAAAAGCTGTAGCAGCTTTAACATTTTTTTAAAAACTAGCTTTCATACATACTGAGCTGCATTTGAAAACAAATATTTCTGCCCTTGGAGTGTGGATGGGGAGATGCCATCTCTATTCAGGGTGCACTGGTTAAGGTGTTTATTTGTCGTTCCATAGCTGATATAAATGAAGCTGATAGTATTAACATGGGAGGGGAAGAGATCTTTCTCAGTGTGACTGCAAGTTTTTGTATT
Organism: Podarcis bocagei; assembly: GCF_964188305.1. NCBI lineage: Eukaryota > Metazoa > Chordata > Lepidosauria > Squamata > Lacertidae > Podarcis > Podarcis bocagei. The sequence goes on along the minus strand of NC_138138.1, from coordinate 18,141,711 downwards.
TGTAGCAGGAACCCCCCCACCCCAATCATTCTGTTTGTACAAACTTCACACACTCACACTCACACACTACATACGCCACATTTCTGTTATAAATTCATAGAAAATCAACCATACATCGGATTTGCACTGTTCCATTTTTATTTTACTATTGTGATAGGAATTTTATGGTTTTAGATATATAGTAATGTTCATAACTCCACATACATGGATCAGTACAGGAAGGCAGACCTGGAACCATTTTGATTCCTAAACTGACCAAATCCTTTCTCTGCAAGGTTAAAAATGGAAAAGCCTCCCCCATTGTCTCTTCCTTTAATCTGTGTTTGAATAAGGTGTGAGCCTGTGACCTGGCCCAGGAAATAAGTATTTTAGCATTACAAAAGAATGGCCAGGCTCCCCAGAAAATCCAATCAAGGAACCTGCTAGACAGGAGATAAACAAGGAGAAGAGAAAAACAACATTTAAATTTCTGTGATGTAGGTGGGATGTATCTGAGGGGTGGTCTTAGGTTACACCCCTTCTGTGATGTATGCATAATGTTTCTGGGGGTGGTCCTGATCTAGAGAAGGGGAATTTCAAAAGTCTTTATAAGGCCTTGCAGGCCATTGTTCTGGGTCCTCTTCCTCTCCTGCGTGTGAGGGGGGTACCCTGTTGCAACAGATCAATAAAGATCAAGCTTACTAGCTGCTTTGCTTCTCAATATTCTCTGGTTGGCCTCTGTTATTTTCTCCTACCAATAGGGAACCTATGTAAGGACTCTATATGGGCTCTTGGATACCCCATAAGGGAAAAGGGCATATTTTTATTTACAACAGATGGCGACCACGCACGAAGGGACTTTTGGTTACCCGGATTCTGGAAACGAGGAAGGACTGGTTATCCAGCGCGCACCAGGCAGTTTGCCAGGAGGAATAACCAGTCTTCCATCGGTCCCAGGGTCTGGCAATAACTTGGAGTTCAGCGGGGCTAACCAGAGGAAGCAAATCTTGATCAGGCCGGCCTTAAACAACCAGTCAAGACATCGTGGGATCACCAGGAACAGTGCATGCGGAAGTGAGTATTAAGTAGGAAACACGGGTAGTGGGTTGGGGTCTCTAAACCACAGCAACCAAAATTCTTTAATTCTTCCTTTTCCCTTCAAATCTAAAATTTCTACTTTTTTCCTCATCTAAAAATTGCCTTCTCCTTTCTGTCCCCTCAATCTCAACACCAGCCCTAGCCCTTCGGAGTATGCCCAGGCAAAGGTTGTGTGTGATTTCTTCCACTTAACTCTGTATGCCAACCTATTCCTTCGGAGTTTTGCCCAGAAAGGTTGTGCAATTTCTTCTGCACTGAAAACTATAATTCCCAAAACTATAACTCCCAGGTGTAGCCGCACCTCTGCCATGGCGATCTTTGTTAGAGATGACCTGTGAGCAGAGAAAGCAAGGGCACCTGATTCCTTTCCTTCTTTGTCATTTCTGAGTCCCAATCTGGCACTGCGCTACGCAAGCGTCCAGTAGGGAACTCTCAGGTTAGATTGTAAGAGGCAGGAGGTTGCTGTGGGCTCCCTGGCTGAGTAATGACCAAAGGGGGGGGGGGTTGAGATCGCTGACCGCACTGTTAGCTTAGTAGCCAGGAAAGGCCAACAGCTGTACCAGCCTAGTAAGTCAGGCCAGACGAACGGCGGTGTGTCACAGTACTAATTCTCGGAGTTGTCCCAATTGAGTGTACTGTGGGTTATTTATTGTGTTTCCTGAAAAGTGGGGATAAAACCCCGACTGCAGTATAAAAGTAAAAGCTAGCGCTATTAAAATTCTTAAAATGGGTGCACCTCAATCAAAAGAAATGAACCCACAGACTCCTGATGGGAAAGAAGCCCAGTTGGTGCTTACTTCCCGCCTGGACTCTGACAGTCCCCTTCAATTTGTGTTTAAGAAACGTTTTTCCAGTGTTTAAATTGTGCTTAGGCAACATCCAGCAGCTGCTTATCTTAAATGTGCCATCTAAAATAAAAATGCAAGCTTGCTCCAAATTCTAAATCTAAGGAAGCCATGTTGAACCTTATCAGTCTTAAAAACAAGACAAAATGGAGAATGAAGTGTGCAAATGTTTGTTATTTGAGAGAGGCTCTAAAAGAGAGTTTTTCTCCCAAGTGGTAAAATCCTGTATACGTGCTACTTGTGTTCTGAAAGGAGGATTACCCCACCTCCTTCCTCTAGTTTCAGTGGGGAGGGTAACCTAATGTTTCTGCTGCAAAAGCCTAGTTGAGCCAACTGCTCTCTCAAGCTAAAATGCAGTGTATGTATTTCATTAAGCATATGCCTATGAAAGTATGGTGTTCCTTCTAAGAAAAATATCTGAGTCCAGTTTTAACTTTGATCTGGTTGGACAGAAGAGTTATTGTAAGGCTCCTGGTATCAGTCTCTATAAGACGTCCTGGCCTCTTTTCTTAGAAAATGCCCCCCCTTGTTTCATTCTGTCTCTTTCAGGGTTTTTTCCCCTTCTCCTTCTTATTCTGTGCCAGGTAAATTTACTCCCGAGTAAGCTTCCTTTAAAGGAAACTGCAAAGGGGGGGGGGCATAAATTAGGCTTACTATTCCTCTGCAAGTTCAGGAAAAATTGTTCACTCTTGTATTCCTTTTAAATCAAATCTATGGCTGTTTAAACTTTGCTTTATAAAAGATCCTCTCCCTATCTTAGGAAAAATGTTAACTTCAATCTTCTTTTAAAGATAATTTCTATAGGAATTTGCACTCTTTAGTCTAAGGAAGTAAACTCTCACTCAAACTAGCTTCAAGATCTGCTAAAAGGGTTGGGTACTTTTATTTTCCTTTTCCTTAGTACATGATAGGCGCATGGTTTGTGATAGGCGCATGGCTTGTGATCTCTTCCCCAGTTGTGTCTGTGTACATAAGTATGTGTGTGTCTCTGGTAGTACAAATCTTGCTATGAACCCTGTATTTTAGGGTTGGACTAGATGACCCCAGGTCCCTTTCAACTTTCCCAATTTGTGGCTGATGAGTTGAAATCCAGCCCAGATTGCTCTTTGTTTTTAAAGGTGAGAGGTGAATGTGTGTGTTTCTGGTAGTACAAATCTTGCTATGAACCCTGTATTTTAGGGTTGGACTAGATGACCCCAGGGTCCCTTTCAACTCTCCCAATTTGTGGCTGTGTGGAAGACCATGTGTCTGCAAGCATTGGAGGGTAATTCTTAAATTCTGGTGTGGTAATGGAGTTGAAATTCAGCCTAGCTTTGCTTTTTAGTTTTAAAGGTGAGAGGTAAAAGCCATGATGTTTTGAAGCACAACTGGTAATATCAAGCATTTGAGTGATTACAGTATTTATCATTTTGTCTACTATTTTTTTTTAATCAAACTTAAAAGTCAATTCAAAGTTTAAGCACATACAAATGAATAATCAAGTACAATTAGCCTTGGCCATTCCTGTAAATTAAGGCGCAGAAAATAATATTAATAATAATAATAATTGTTTGTCTGCAAATGGTAAGGCTGAAATGACTGAGAATGTTAAAAAAATCCTATGAATTCTAACGCTCTGGCCATTTTTACTCATAAATAAGAGAGCGGTTGATTGTTCCGTGAATGGCCAGAGGGATATTAGCCCTTTCCTGTACATAAAGGAAGCTTGGGCTGAATGGTGAATACTTGAATTGCTGAGTTTCTCTTTTTTGTTTTAAAATCTAACCCTATTTTAAAAAAAACCACTCCTTACCTGGCCATTTTTACTCATAAATAAGAGAGCGGTTGATTGTTCCGCGAATGGCCAGAGGGATATTAGCCCTTTCCTGTACATAAAGGAAGCTTGGGCTGAATGGTGAATACTTGAATTGCTGAGTTTCTCTTTTTTGTTTTAAAATCTAACCCTATTTTTAAAATCTACTCCTTACCTTTCCCTTCCTTATTCTAACTGAGCCAAAAGATGCAACATTTTCAGTGGTATAAAAGGTTTGCTGAGGCATGAACTCTGCACATGCACAGAGGCTAGATCAGCTTACAAAAGAGAGAGAGAGAGAAAGGAGGGGGGAGAGAGAAGGTTTGGAGAGCCTGAAACCTATACAAATTTCCTTATGTAAAACTTGGGAGCCATTGAGGGAAATCACCCTTAATGTCTTGCCCCAGGGGCTAACAAAAGGTTCGCCTCCCAATGGAATTTAAATTTTATAAGTTTTTGTTTTTGTTTTTGTTTTTGGTGTGTGTGTGTGTGTGTGTATATGCCTATGCATTTTAGGAACAGCACTTCCTGACAGACCTCTCACATGAAATAATTTTCCCTTTCAACAGGTGTGTGTATATTGTGTGTATATGCCTATGCATTTTAGGAACAGCATTTCCTGACAGACCTCTCACATGAAATAATTTTCCCTTTTAACAGAGTGTCCTTTTCTCCCACAGCACAAATGATAATGAGAAGATGCAAACAGTGATTTAAATACTCTATAAAAAGCAATTGCATTTGTTTCTCTTTTGTCTTTCTTCCCTAAAAGCCAAACAGTCACTTTCTTTCTGTTCAGCAAAACAAGTCTGAATCCCTGCTACATTAGTTCATTTCCTTCTATCTCTTTGTGGCTTTGACATTTTTTTGGTTACAAATAATCTGTTTTCGTTTATTAAGTTCGTTTTATCAGTTCTTCCATTATATATATGAAATTAATCGAAGCACAACCAAACATTGTTTGTGGAATGGTATTTGTTTACTACCTTTTTGCCTGAGCATTTCTTATTAATTCTGTCATTTTGGCTAGTGCAAGTTACTTGCACAACTTTAAAATTGCCATTCATTTTTTATTGGTATTAACTCATTTCCCAGTATTAACATTACAGCTGATGTTGTCACATCAAGAAACACTCTTTTATTTTCATTTGGGATGTTAGAATGCCAAAACAGATTACTTCAGGTTACTTCAGGTTGCTTATTAATTGTGTGTCTTAGCATTTATTTATTTTTGGTTCCTCATAGCTCATTTTGTGTGTGTGTGTTTTACTTTGGGGACATGTTCATCACATGTTGAAAGTCAGTTTCATGAAGTTCTTTTATCAGATAGCATATGGTGAATTTTAAGTTTTTCCCCATTGTTTTCCCATTTTTTCAGTCCAGTAGTAATCTGTGCGGTTTTTGATAATATCTTTGTATTATTTAATAATAATTCTTTTCTAAATCTGATGTCTTTGTGTCAAGTCTGTTTTCATCTAACTGGTATTCTAATTTTTTGCTTTCTTTTGTATTTTTTAACCTTTGTATTTTTTTTTTCAGTCTAGTAGTAATCTGCGTGGTTTTGATAATATATTTAATAATAGTTCTTTTCTGAATCTGATGTTTTTGTGTCAAGTTTGTTTTCATCTAACTGGTAATCTAATTTTTTGCTTTCCTTTTTATTTTTTAACCTTTGTATTTTTACAGTTCTCTTTCTATACATGTGGAGTAATTTTTTATTTTATAATATGAAAAGAACAACAACAACAAAAATTAAGTGAAGGAAAGCAAACAAACTTAGCAGATAATAACAGTAATAATATTGAAATAAATAAAATGCTTAATGTGCTAAGATTTTTTATTATTTGCAGCTTCCCATGGAAACTGGAGGACATCCTTCTTGTCTAACTGTGTTTTTAAGTCACCCCAAAACCCTGCCCCTTACAGGATATCACTTCTACAGATGTGCAATGATGAGCAGCAACAACCCCTCAACTCAGTCAACCCATCACAAGACCAGCAACAACAGAGTTTTCAAAGTGCCCACAGCTATCTCTTTCAAAGGATATAGACTGCCAAAGGGGGGAGTGGACCTGACAAAGGGGGGAGGAGTTGAATTGCAAGGACATTTTCCCACTTTTGAACCTTAAGACTGTGCTCCAGGATTCAAAAGATACATACGTAAAAGATCACAATTGTGTCAAGATATGCAACAGATATTTAATTATTTTGTTTTGTATTATGTGTTATTATGTAAGAATGTTGAAATGTGTCTGACAGTGTGATTTCCACAAAGGGGGGCAATTTATTGTGTGTAACTGTTTTTATGTTTAATGTCTTATTGCTTACACACCAATGGAGAATTCTCATGCATTTTATACTTTCTAATAGCTCACACTATTGTGTAGTCCAATGTTTAGATAACCACATTTCATTGTCCCACCTGGCACTATGCCAATCTTTCCCTATCCATTTTAATATGTGTTAAACCTCGTTTTGCCAAGGACAAACTTCTGGATCCATAAAACACCAGGTACATGAAGGTGGATATGCTTTGGTTTAGCAGGAATGATTTCTTATAGACTTAAATTGACTTATTTGGACAACTGCCCTTGTTAAGAATGGTTTTCTTTTAACAGATTGGTTTGAAGAGTTGAGAACCATGGTGCAAGATAAATTCAAATTGGACTCAGTTTGAATTGGGCAAGTGTATCCAGGCTGCAATTAGCTTTTGGTCCTTTAAGTGCAAGTGAGCAACTTCCCATTGTGCGAGTGCGAGACCACAGCCTATAATAAAATCCCATAGCTAAAGGCCAAGGCGAAGACCTCTCCCTCACGAGATGCCCAAAACCTGTGCCAGCTATGGTGAATGCCAGGCGACATGGTTAAATGAAAGCCCTGAGGGGATTCAACAGAAGGGATGTGTTGCTGTAGCACTATGTCAGTGTGAGACCACAGAAGAGCTACCTTGACACCTGAGAACACTAAAATGGCGGGGGGGGAAGCAAACTGCACTTTTCAGTCATTAGTGGACCTTACCTTCCTGCTAGGTGTAAAGCATAGAACACTATTGAGTAAATGGTCTCTCCCAAAGTGTTAGAATGCCACAAGTAATTTAGTAGCAAAACGCAACATGTGTTATTTTTATATGATATATTTATACAAAGACATCCATTGACAACATACAATGTTATTATTTGTGGGGCAAAAATTTTTAAGAAAAATTCTAGCCCCAAAGGGGGGAATATTGTGATAGGAATTTTATGGTTTTAGATATATAGTAATGTTCATAACTCCACATACATGGATCAGTACAGGAAGGCAGACCTGGAACCATTTTGATTCCTAAACTGACCAAATCCTTTCTCTGCAAGGTTAAAAATGGAAAAGCCTCCCCCATTGTCTCTTCCTTTAATCTGTGTTTGAATAAGGTGTGAGCCTGTGACCTGGCCCAGGAAATAAGTATTTTAGCATTACAAAAGAATGGCCAGGCTCCCCAGAAAATCCAATCAAGGAACCTGCTAGACAGGAGATAAACAAGGAGAAGAGAAAAACAACATTTAAATTTCTGTGATGTAGGTGGGATGTATCTGAGGGGTGGTCTTAGGTTACACCCCTTCTGTGATGTATGCATAATGTTTCTGGGGGTGGTCCTGATCTAGAGAAGGGGAATTTCAAAAGTCTTTATAAGGCCTTGCAGGCCATTGTTCTGGGTCCTCTTCCTCTCCTGCGTGTGAGGGGGGTACCCTGTTGCAACAGATCAATAAAGATCAAGCTTACTAGCTGCTTTGCTTCTCAATATTCTCTGGTTGGCCTCTGTTATTTTCTCCTACCAATAGGGAACCTATGTAAGGACTCTATATGGGCTCTTGGATACCCCATAAGGGAAAAGGGCATATTTTTATTTACAACACTATCAAAGGAGGGTGGCTTGGTTTCTAGTCCGGCCATAATCCCTTCACCATCCCAGCACATCCACAGGAGCCCTGCCCAGTTGCTATGTCAGCCTTGATAACCCCAGACAGAAGACAATCAAAATGACAAAGAACTTGCATATGGGAATGGATTCAGCACAGACTGAAACAAAGGACAATAATCAGATCTTCCCTCTGGGGGCAGGAAACTGCAAACTCCCCTTTGTCTCCTGGAAGTGACTCATGGGCAGGGGGAAAGCCAGGTGACTGGACACTCAGGTTACCACCACAACTCCTCCCTCAACCCTTCCTTTCTGTAATGTATGCATGATGTCAACCCCTTCTGTAATATATGCATGATGTCAACCCCTCCTTTCTGTAATGTATGCATGATGTTTCTGGGGGTGGGCTTGACCTAGAGGAGGGGAATTTCAAAAGTTTTTATAAGGTCTTGCAGGCCATTGTTCTGGGTCTTTCCTCTCTCTTGCAAGTGAAGGGAATACCCTGTTGCAACAGTTCAATAAAGGCCAAGCCTACAGGCTGCTGTTTTGCTCCAAGTTATCCTGGTTGGTGTCTTTGTTTTGTCCAAGAGAGCCCTCGGATTTTTCCGGTAACATATTTGATGTTGGGGGAGAGGGGAAAAACCTGGAAGTTCCTGTGAATGCTCACAAAATACAGCAGTGGCAACTTTGGAAGACGATCCTAAGTGTATTTATTCTGCTCATGCCAAAGGAGCCACAGTAGTTCTAAAAGATCACGCAGACACATCCCGTCCCATGAGGCTGCAGCAGTGGGAGAGATGGGGAAGCAGGGGCCATTACATCTCCTCTGATGAAAGATCAGCTATTCAACAGGTGTGTGACTAAGCTTCTTTCCTCCTTTCCTCCTCTCCTCCTTTCCTCCTCATCACTTTGTTCTTTTGAATCGAGTCTTTTCAGACTATAAACCTGTCTTGGAGTGGGACTGTCTTATTATAATTGATTCTGCGATGGGAGTCTTTATAGCTGAAGAGCAGGAGAAAAATGCTTTAAATCAGGGTTTCTAAAACTTGGGTCTCTGGCTGTTTTGGACTACAGCTCCCATCATCCGTAGCTAGCAGGACTAGTGGTCAGGGATGAAGGGAACTGCAGTTCAAAAGCAGCTGAGACCCAAGTTTTGAGAAACACTGCTTTAAATAAAAACTTTGTCCTACAACTCAGGCAGCAAAAAGTCTTGAACTAGCTGTGATGAATGTATATAAAGATCCATAAAGTGATTTCCAACAGCCCACTCCTCCCCTTTTTTACAATTACTCAAAATAATAAAAAACACTTCTGAAAAAACAACAACCAATCAATGCAAAACACTTTAGCCAGCAACTTTGCCAATCTATTGCAGATATATTGAGAGAAAGGGCACACAGTACTGTAACCACACTGGTTCCTATTTGTCAAAGCCAGATCCATTCCCTCAATCTGTCTCTGTTTCTCCTCATCTGATTTTGACAGGAAACTATGTGCTGAGATAAAGGACTTTCCCCTACCCATTGGTGCATTTGGGACATTTATTGGAGCAGAAAATGGCTTGCCAGTCTTTCTGACACTTGTGACTTGTCTTTCTGCTCTGTCCCTTCCTGTTTACAGTAATTCCTGTGGAATAGGAGTGTGTATATGTGGTGCATCAACTGGGAAAGGAAAAGATGGTGGAAGATTGCATAGCACAATCTTAGTTGCACAGTTTTTAAACACTGACTTCTAATGAAGGTGATATTTTATTACACTGATTATAGTGGTGGTTTCGAATGTGCTGACTATGGACTATGACAGGGAAGAGGTGTTTGTTCCATTAGTTTTCTCCTCCCTTTCCCTCTCTCCCCCATAATCAATGTAATTGTCTTTAACACAATCTCTCCAATAAATGTTCACCCATTTACTTGAACGGTCTTTCTCCCGGCCTCCCCATTATAATGAGAGATTAAACAAATTACAGTACAAATGTGATGAGGAATGCGTTGTGACTGCAGGAAAAAAAGGTGGGGGAATCATTTATTACACTGGTAACAGTAGAGAGGGCATAACCACCCATTTAAATTGGTTGCAGAAAATAAAGGGTGTGAATGTTTTGTTTCAAGGTGGTCTAGATTTTTTTCACAGCTGGTGGAATGTGCTAATTCTTCAGTAGATTGGCATCTAGGCATCGTGATTATAGATATATATTCTTGGAGAAGTATGGGCAGGGATTAGCTAAGGCAAGAGTGGGTAACCTGTGGCCCTCCAATTGTCGGAGTACAGCTCCGGTTTGAGACCATTGGCCATGCTAGTGGGGGCTGATGGGAAATGAAGTCCAACAGCGCCTGGAGGGCTCAGGTTCCTGATCCAGCTAAAGACTCAAAAGCTGGGAGATGGAGTTTCATTGTTTACAAGAAGGAGGAGGCGATGGATGGATTTATATAGCCTGCCTTTCTGTGCTTGCATTATAGCAAAGTAGCCTTGTGTTTCTGCTGTCTCACGACTACAACTATTCAACAGAATTACAGATTCAGACATAAATTTAACAAACAGGTGCGGTTATGACATATTAAAAAATAACCAGCCCAATGATACAAGCAGACTGATGGTGACTGGGTGGGGGATATGGAAAAGCAAGGGTTTTTTTTCCTAAGTAGGAAGGAAGCCTCATTTATTTTGAGGGAATTACTCTTGAGTAAAACATGCCAAAGCCAGCCACTATTCTGTAAAGGCAGCACACTTGGGGAGTGAATGAAATAATTTGGACAAGGAGGAAAGTGCTTAAACAAACATAGCCTAGTATCCACCTCTGTCCAGGGTCGGGCTAGCAGTAATGAACCACTCCTGCTTTTTCTGCTGCTCTCAGAGGGCTCCCTCCCAAGTCCCAGATGAGGATGGTCAGCATTTCTTCCTCTAACCAGCCTTTCTCAACCTGTGGGTCCCCAGATGTTGTTGAACTACAACTCCCATCACCCCAAGCTAGCAAGGCCAGAGCTCAGGGATGATGGGAGTTGTAGTCCAACAACATCTGGGGACCCACAGGTTGAGAACCGCTGCCAGAAGCTAATCCTTTAGCAATAGTGATTAACTGATTAAGCTCCTTAACTGCCTGCCAAGTGCTGCAGCCTCAGAGTTGCTTCTGTGTTTGTGCTCTAACTTTCTTCAGAAATGTCTGATTTAGCTTTATTATTATTATTATTATTTTAAGAAAGTAAGTTAGAGTCTGGGGCCCCTGCCGACTCAGGGTCTGGTACTTGCGTTGGCAGCCCTGCTCAGAAACCTGATGTTTGAAATAGATTATACTCTTGCATACAGACTGGAAAACACGAGAGCGGACTTGAGCATGTACTAAAACAGGGATGGAGAACTTGCGCCTTCGTGGGGAGCAAATGTGGCCCTCTGGGACTTCTGTCTGGTCCTTGGCACTCTCCACAGGTCACACCCCCTCCTGAGCCACACCCCTTATGATTCCCTGCTTTGCAACTCTTGCCATCAGCTCAGAAACATCTGAAGTGGCAACATTAAAGCTAAAATGATGGGACAAATCTGACATCTAGTGGACAAAAGGGGTGAATTTGGTTTCTGATTTTTTTTTAGTGGTTGGAAAAAATGTGATTCTGCCCTTGCTGCTTTAATTCTGATTATTTTATCATTTATTCTTTAATGGAAATTGTGCTTTGTTTGATTTTGTGTGCACCCTGAGGACTCCCAGAGTTGAAAGGCAGAGAGAATATTTTACATAAATGAAAAGATGCCCTAACAAACTATATGTATGTGTCTATGTATGTATGTATACACACACATGAATATGTGAATAATATATGGAAGGTACTGCAAACTTAACAGTTTGAAAGCACATAAAAGTGCAAGTAGATAAATAGGTACTGTTCCTGCAGGAAGTTAAACAGCGTTCCTGTTATGTACTCTCTGAGTATATTTCAGTTTCCGTGCGCTGCTCTGGTTCGCCAGAAAGCAGCTTAGTCATGCTGGCCACATGACCCGGACGCTGTACACCGGCTCCCTCGGCCAGTAAAGCAAGATGAGCGAAATCTCTGAGCCTCACTCACCTCATAGAGTGTTTCCTGTGGGGGAGAAAGGGAAAGGAGATTGTTAGCCGCTTTGAGACTCCTTAGGGTAGTGATAAAGCAGGATATCAAATCCAAACTCTTCTTCTTCTTTTTGTTGGCTGTGTGGGGAGGAGAGAGACAGAAGTGCATGAACCTGGGGGAGCCTCATTCCTCTGTCATTAAACCACAGATCAACATGATGTTCAAAAGCTACCACAGTCTGTTTGGTCCAAGTTAAGCTGAAAGCTGTACTACGCCTTGCTAAAATGCTTCTAAACTGTGCCCACAAATTCATCAGCATTAACGGATCTAGACTATGTTGTTTCATTAACTCTAACTGGATGGGAGCCTTTTGCTGAAACATTAAAGAACAGTTTGGGATTGACACTCCTTGTGTATTTCAGGTAAAATAAATATTTTCAGCTAGCTGTAAGTGAGAAGAAAGCGTTACAATAGGAGTCCCAACATAACCTTAAAGCGGGCTTTATCAGAGTCATCCTCAACTGGACCTAACAGTCAGGGGTCCCTTCACCTTTACTATAATTACAGGTTATTGCATTCCTCTCATGCTGGGTTGAAGACTTCAAGATTCCCAGGGGCTCAATGAACATTCATTTCAGCCCCTTTATCACTGCATCTTGTTTCCATATCTTTTTTTTCAGCTGTCATTCAGTGAACCCTGTGTGATGCTGTTTTGGCTACAAAAGCAATTAGCAGGTGTGAGGGGTACATATGTATATTTGTAGTTTGTCGTTTCTTCCACCAGATGGCAAAGCTGTTCCGTTGCTCTCTCCTCGCTTTCCTTTTCTCTTGAGAGAGGTGACCAGAACTCTCTCTCCATCATTTCCTGAAGAGTGACTGTCTGCTGCAGCAGAGGACCAAAATAAACAAACAAAGAACAGAGAATAAAAAGATTCTATTTCCAGGTTCACGGAACAGTGCTTCAAATATGAATGAAAAAGCAACTCTTTTTACAGCTGTTATCCAATTCAAGAAATCCTAGCCACTTAACCAAAGTAGTTTTCTGTGAATTGACCTGTTAAATCTGCATACAATGAAAACAATAGTTTAAGGTTGGGGGGAAATTCTTTGTTTTTCGGTGCTGCTTGTATATGATTCAGCAGATACTCTCTTGGAAGAGTCATTTCCCTCTTCCAAGTGTAACACAAGAACATAAGAATAGCCAGTAGCTGTTCAGGCCAGTAGCCCATCTAGGGCAGCATCCTGTTCTCAGAATGATCAGCCTAGGCTTGCCATATGTCAGGAAATTCCTGAGGTTTTCTGGTGTAAAAATGGCGTCGGGGCAAAATGTCAGGGGAAACCCAGATGTATGGCAACGCGATGGAAAAAGCAGCGGAAACAGCTCCAAAAGAGCTCAACAAATATGGAAACCCCAGATCAAGCAGCATTTGAGTGCAACAGCCCCTGCACCTTTCAATAGCTTCCAGCAACTGGCATTCAGAAGCATCCTACCTGTGATAGTGGATATACCCACCAGGGTTAGCAGCCAAGACTGAGGGTGCCCCTCTGAATACTGGTTGCCAAGAAGCAAAAGTCGAACAGCATAAGTGCCCTCATACCTTGATGCTTGTGAGCTCCCTGGAGGCACCCAGTTGGCCAGCGTGATGCTAGACTATATGGACCTTTGGCATGATTCAAGTGGGGTCTTCTTAACAATGGGTGGGGGGAACAGAAGACGGGTCCAATTGCATCCCGTCCAAACATTTCCGTAATCAAAAGTTTGTTTGAACCATCTCAGAATTTGGAAACCTGTAAGGCACTGCATGGACATTGTGACTGCCATTTCTATGCCCCATTGATGCAGACTTCACCAAATAGAATGGCTTTGGCTGGCTTCAGTTGTGTAGCTTGTCTAGAATCGCATCACCAACAATGTCCAGTAGATGCCCTTGACAGTCGCGCAACCGTGTTCTGTAGAGCCATCGCAATAGCTACGGATGCACTAATGAGGCCCATCTCTAAAAAAACATTAGCTGCTCACACATTACCAGCTTAAAATGCAGTGAGATCATTACCTCCACACTGTATTTCAAACTGCAATTGTATATTGTTGCATGCATCAGTGCAGTTAGATGCATTTCCGAATCACCTGGCGCCTGCCCACAGCACTGGGCACAGAGGATATGTGTGGATGGCTTATATTTTCAAATCAGATTGAAGCCGACTTGGGGGGAAACACACCAAAACTCAGTATTTCTCAAGAAGCTACAGGACAGATGTAGATTCCAGTCCTAGCTCAGCAGTGATCAGCTGCTTTCTTAAATGGCTCCTTCTCCTGTACCTTTAAAGTCAGTCTCACACCCAGAAAGTAAACAGATGCAATATTTCCTAGCCTGGAGAGGAGGAGTGTGAAAAACCTCACTCACTATGTTTCAGGCGGGTGTTAAAAGGCACAGGAGGTGGCTGGGGCAGTGGAAACCAATGTGGAAAACTGAATGTCCTGAGCTATGGGAGGATCACAGCTCATGTTCCACTTCCCTTTTCTTCCCCTGCTAATCAGTGGGATTAGTCTCAGGGCAACACAACAGCCCTTGTTCGGTTCACCAAGCTGTGGGGCAGTTACAATGGTGCCACACAAGGCATTTTCCAAGTAGCCTCCGTCCTGCTGCTCTAGCCTAGCTCCACTTGCATCGAGGACTGAGCCTTGAACACAAAGGAAGAGTTTGGGATAATCTGGAATAAATACCGTACTTTTCAGGTTTGTATGTTTTAGACTCTGCTTTCTTCTCCCTAGGATTTTCATTTCCCCTCTTAGTTTGTTTGCCTTTTTGAGCATGTGACTGTGGAAGGGAGGGAGGGAGGGAGGGAGGGAGGGAAAGGAGGCACGATGACATAAGGAGACCCAGAGGCAAAGTGGTGTTTTCATTGAAAAAGATGGAACATTCAGCAGCTGCCGCAAGTGTCCCAATTCTTTGCCTTCCTGGAGTCAAAATGTAAAGGGTGGTCAATGAATAGTCACCAACTTGGATGGCTTTAAAAGACGATTCAACAAATCCATGGAGGATAAGGATATCAATGGCTTCAAGCCACGATGGAGGCTATGCTCTGCCTCCCTGGTCCAAGGCAGTAATACTTCTGAATACCAGTTGCTAGAAACCACCGCAGAGGAGAATGCTATTGTGTGGACAGGTGGAGTCCCCCCAACCCCAGGTGACCCCCGAGTGGAATAATGACTCAAGACAATGTGCTATGGGATTAAAATTGGCCACAACTTTATTAAGTTTCAGATGTAGGGACACCTTGGCTCAGACATTGGGCGTTTATCCTTCCCAGTCCCCAGCCGGGGATCTGGGAGACTTCAGGGTTATGCAGAATGTGTGGGGGTTGGGCTGGCTCTGGAGAACATATGTTCAAGCAGAGAGCCCGCCCCCCTGTTTCGCCACCATTGGAGGGGAGAGCAATGACAACCTCTCGGCGTATGGCCAATGCCTCCCCACAAGACCCCTTTAACGGGGAACCCTGGTATCACTGCTGCAAGGGGGCATGGGTCACCGCTTCACGCCCCTCCCCATTTAGGAAGATAGACTAAAGGATTCCACCCAAGGCCTGAAACCGCCACCCGGCAGGAAGGTCCTTCCCCTTACCTGGCCGATCCCCTGGCAACACCTCCCCAGGCGGGATTGGGCAATTGGCTGAGGTAGGCAGAGACCTCCAGGTATCCAGGCTGAGGAGGAGGAAGCCAGCCTGAACTACCAGGAGTCGCACTGGGATAGACCAAGCAAAAGGTGCCCCCATTTGATATGGGGAGCGGTCATTGTGCTCAGCAGGTACCCCACAGGTCTCTAGTTGGTCATTGCGAGAACAGGAAGCTGCACTAGATGGACCATTGGCCTGATCCAACAGGCTGTTCTAATGCCATTTTTTAAAAACACTGTGAGTGATTAGGACAAAGCAGCATCCCCACTGATGATCAAAGCACCAAATATATCCTGAATTCATTCTCACACCCAAATTTGCTTATTGACTATATATTTTTTTATTTTTTTAAACAAAACTACAGCCCACAATCCAGAGTCACACTCTGACTCGGAGAATCATGCATCTAAAGTTAGTGCAAAAATTAAACATTAGGAAGAACTTCCTGACAGTAAGAGCTGTTCGACAGTGGAATTTGCTGCCAAGGAGTGTGGTGGAGTCTCCTTCTTTGGAGGTCTTTAAGCAGAGGCTTGACAGCCATATGTCAGGAGTGCTCTGATGGTGTTTCCTGCTTGGCAGGGGGTTGGACTCGATGGCCCTTGTGGTCTCTTCCAACTCTATGATTCTATGATTCTAATTGCAGACAAAATATACTGCAGAATGAATAACCGGAGAGTGAATGTTACTCCTTGCAGAATAATTGCTACAGAAGATCTAAGGCAGAGTGGATGCAAGATCAACAACCCATTAGCGGGAGATCTGCTGCACAGGGATGGGGATAGATGACCTTTGAGATATTTGGGCTATCTTGGTTCAGATTGTTGATGTATTTAATGCTGAATACTCATGGTCTTGCCCAGAGCCTGATACAAGCTGGTGATTAGTTGGATGTGCTTGATATGAGTGAATGAATGTGTGCTAGAGAAGGAGTCACCATCTACATCTTATCTCAAATCTCTGCCAGCAGAAGCTCCTATATATCAAGGGGGGGGGTAAGGATGAAAGATGGGCGTTTCTCTTGTCCCATTTTGTTGCAGCAAGATATTTGTTGCCACAGCTGACAAAGCAGCCAGGCTGACCTGGTTTGTATCAGTCTTTGGATTCCTTTCCGCCCTCCCCCACAGCCCCAGGCTTCCTACATCCATCTCTGCTTTACAGTCATAATCTCCCATTCAGAACTAATCTGCCTTTATTCTGTGCATGCACCTCCATAACAGATGCTGTGTCCATTTTATTGTTGGGAGGGGCTTTCTTTTGTAGGCTGCATTCAGACAGTCTTACGAATTTTAACATCCAAACCAGCAAGCTGTGGTTTTAAGTAGTCCCTTGAAAGCAGGGTTTCAAACTTCAGTTTGATCCAGGTTTGTAAATTGTAATCCTGGTTTAGGGGAGGTTGCTCAAACAGCAGTTTCCTGGTTTGGATGTCATGGTAAACTGTGGTTTTCAGAAGGAATATAATGAATTAAGCTCTGCATATGACAGGAAGAAGGGCGGGGAGAAGGAGTATAGGGGGCTGCCTGAATGAGGCCATAATCCATGTGTGGGCATGGAGGCTGAATGGCTGGGAAGTAGCTTTAGGCAAGAATTTGTATTCTGTTGAAGGTGAGGCTTGAGACCTAGAAAAGAGAATGGCTTAGTAAGCCTTGGAAACACTAGCCTGGGTTAAACTGATGGGTATTGATACACCACCAAAAAAAACCATCAAGAGGTCATAGAAGCTTGGAAACCAGTGATTATTTTGATTCTGAATCAACTGGTATGGACCACTCAGCCATCTTATTCTGATGTGTAGGCTGTGCCACATCTGGCTTGTGATCATATTTTGAGGCTGAATCTTGGGTTTGACAACAGAGGCATAGAGAGCTGAGTCCTTGATGCTGTCAGTACCCTGTTTGGAACTCTTGGTCTGGGACTTTCTTTGAGTGTTACTGGGTCTCCTCTGCTTCTTTTCCATCACCCACTTTTCTTTGCTGTATCTTGTGTGTGTTGCAGTGTGTGGGGGTGTTTCTCACAACAAGCCAGTAGTCCACATTGTTCTATTGATTGTTGTCAGGACCTACCAGGGCTAGAACCTGGAAGATTAATTGTTGAAAGCTGTATATGTCAGAAATAAAATAAAAAGAATTTTCAAATAAAGCTGCCCAGAGTGTCTTGGGCAACCTAGTCAGATGGGAAATATATAAACAAACAAACAAACAAACAAAAATATGCATGTACAGTGGTACCTCAGGTTAAGTACTTAATTCGTTCTGGAGGTCCGTACTTAACTTGAAACTGTTCTTAACCTGAAGCACCACTTTAGCTAATGGGGCCTCCTGCTGCTGCCGCGCCACTGGAGCACGATTTCTGTTCTCATCCTGAAGCAAAGTTCTTAACCTGAAGCACTATTTCTGGGTTAGCAGAGTCTGTAACCTGAAGCGTATGTAACCTGAAGTGTATGTAACCCGAGGTACCACTGTATAGTGAAGCTGATTGCAGAAATAAGAGATCAAAAAGTTGGAAATCAAAAAGAGTGGAGATTCTTTCCAGACTGTGAAAAGGTTACAGTCAAATGACATTATGAGCAGGATTTGAACTATAGGCAAGGGAAGAAGAATAAATAAATGATTGCAATATAAGTCACACTATAATAGAAAATAAATGGTAGTTATGGCAGCAGGTAAAGGATAACAATAGGGACATTGTGGACATAAGGATGGGAAGTCAAAATGTAAGAAATTATTATATTGAATGCGAATTGAACAATGTCAAATTTTGTGTTAAAAAAACTAACAACAACAACAGGTTGTTTCAGTGACCATGAGCAGCTGCCCCTTGTGGTGAAGAATGATCAGAAAGGGAGTTTAAAGCATTTTCCAAGCAGTGAAGCATCCAGAGCCCCTGGATTGGCCTTGACAATTGGACCCTCTTGGATAAGAAGGGCCACAAAGACTTCCTCTTTGAACCCAGATCTCACCCAGGGCTAGTCTGAGGCAAATGGCAAGATGGTGCCCTCATTGTTCCATGCACACAAGCCAAGTAGACTGACAAGTCAAAGCTTGTTCTTGTACTGGCAATATAAGATAGTGTCCTCTTCTGCACTTGAACGAAGTAGACTGAATCTGGGGGTGCAGAACAAACCACATGGCATACACAGCTCTGTCCTCTGACAAAAGGGTACAGCCAAGGGACTCATGAGGAACAGCCGGGGTTGTCTCTTCTGCCCTCCAGCATCTCCTGCCTGAGGTGGCCACCTCACTTTGTCTAAGATTAGGGCTGGCCCTGATCTTGCCTGAACAACAAGGCCCAGGAATGGGCAGGTTTGTTTGTTTCTTCTTCTTCTTCTTCTTCTTCTTCTTCTTCTTCTTCTTCTTCTTCTTCTTCCTCCTCCTCCTCCTCCTCCTCCTCCTCCTCCTCCTCTTCCTGTTAGAACACCAAGATCTACCAACCAGAGGCAGGTGCCAAAGATATCCAGTTAGAATTAAGGAGCAGCGTGTATTGGAGGCACCTGCTGAACCCAGGAAATTGTTTTCATGATCAGAACTGGTCTCATTGTCCTATCACACAAGCTTCCATGCCTGATTTTCCCAGCAAGCTTTCTGAATCTTAGCAGCCTAATTTAGAAGTGTGGTGGAGAAGCTCTGTTTGTTATTTCTACTGCTCAACAATTTGGAGTCAGAATCCTTACGGATCCTTAGTCAGAGATCTTCTACCTGTAGCTCCTGGCTGTATATCTCTTGGCTATTGACTTCCTGGCTCACCTTATGGCCTTGAGACACTCCCATAGCCATAACCCAAATACATGTAACTTCCTCCCATTCCTTCCTGAGCTCTCCTTGTTCTCTGACCCTTCCTCCACTCTCTGCTGTTGCCAGGTATCAAAGAAGCATGCTGCAAACTTGGGTTGAGTTTGTATCCCAGGCAAGCCCATGCAAGTGGGTAGCCGAGGGCTGATCCCTTTATTTAAGAAACAGCTGTCAGTCAGTGGCAGAGCACGGTCTTTGCATGCAAAGGGTGCCAGGAGGGTGGGAAAGTGTCTTGTCTGGAACACTACAAAGTTGCTACCAGTCAGTGTAGACTGTACTGAGCTAGACTCAATGGTCTGATGCAGTGTGTCCCAAGATGGGTATTGTTGTTGTTTGCAGGTAGACTCTGCAACTTGTCATTGATACAACAATAGTTCATTAGGGATGGATTTACAGTATACTGGACTGTCATCCTGCTTGTTCAGCGATGCTTCCCCAATGTTACCTCATCATTGCCATCCTGGAGGGGCACTCTTGATCTATAGTGCAACCAAAACAGGTCAACCCTCACCGTCCAGAAGATCTTAGCTTTTCCAGACATCCTTTTTCTTGTGCATTCATGATTACTGGTGTGCATCATGGCATCAGGGCAGCGACATGTGAATCCATTTTCAATATTATTTGTGTCTGCAAAAGTTGCTTGGTTTCCATGACCCATTGCTTCCTGCTCAAATCCTGTAACCTTTCATACCACAAATGCTCCCATTTATTTTTCTTTCTTTCTTTTCTCCTGCAGTTGGGGGGGGGGGAGGGAGTGCTTTGTGGTAGAAATAAAATAGCAGGATTTCAGCAGGAAGCCACAGGGCATCACATATAGGATATGAAGCAGTCCGTCTGCCCCAACGTGTTTTCAGGTGCGAATGGTGTATAACTGTCCCAATACCATTCTGTGCCTTTTGACACAGTCAATGGGAGCCATCTGTATAAGTCAGCTTCCTGTGTTCCCAAGAGCTGGGAGCAAATGGGCTCTCCCATTCATATGTCGCTGTGTGCTGCCCAGGTGAAGCGGCCCCTCCCTCTCCAAGGGTGCCCCAGCTGATGTTATGAAAGAACATGAATGAAACTGTGTGTCTTTATTCATGGGAGGCACAGTCTCCAGCTGAGGGGAGCACATGTGCCTCCCTTGTGTCGAAAGAGGAGCAGCCGTCTCTGGCCATGTCGGGGGAGGGGAGCCGGGTGGGGGGAGGGGAGGGGAGGCTGCTACACGTGGCCAAGTGCTATTTATAGCTCACTGCAGCCTGGTGCAAAAGGGATCGTGTGGAGCAGCCGGGCTATTTATAGTAACCAGCTCTCAGCAGCAGCACCCGACTCACATCCTAATAACCCACCGCAGAGAAGAAGAGAGAGAGAGAGGGAGGGAGGGAGAATAAGCAGAAGAGGGGGAGGGGATGTTCTTGCAGTATCCCACCCAAATCCAAGCCTGTAGTCTCAGTCAGATCCTGCATTTTAGACCTGCTTACCCATCCCATCCATTCATCCACAAGGAAATGTATTAAATTTTCCAGTATGGGCACCTTTTGCCCAACATGGAATTTAATGCATCTATATCTGTGTCTTAAGGGTACAATTGTTTTGGCTGCAGTTAAAGATTCTGAATAATAGCTGTAGGGTGGGGACATTATTTTCAGATGCTCCTTTTTCCCTCGAATAACTCTACGGCTTGAGCATGATATCTGAAACAAGAGCTGGGCTGAATGATCCTCACAGCAAATGATCCTCAATTCCGAAAATTGGTTCTTTCGAATTGTCAGATGGTGCTTCCAGTGGCTGATGGTTGTTTCAGCATCGTAGATGGTGGAGTGCAACTTATGAGAAGTGTTTTCAAGGTCCCAAATTGGCCTCCTGCTTCCTACAAATGTCAGAGTCCCAGTACTCTATGGTTTAGATTTCCAATAATGAGGGAAGATCCACCCCCTAATTTGCCTGCTTCCAGGAAATCAGCCCCAAGCAAGCCCTCTCAGAGGTCAAGAGAGGCCTGGGCCATTTCCAGATTTTGAAAGCCCCAGACAAAACCAAGAAAAAAGGCACCAAAAATAGAGACATAATTCGATCACATAGACACATAAATGTATTTATTTAGCAAATGTTTTTCTAGTCTTTTCTAGCTAAGAAAGAGTCTCATGTTTTGGCCTGATGTACATAAGTTCATGTTGTGAAACCTTACTGAAATCAAGATACACTACATCCACAGCATTCCTCTGATCCACAATGCTTGTATCTCCATCAATAATAATAATAATAATAATAATAATAATAATAATAATAATAATAATAATAATATGAGATTAATCTGACATGACTTCTTTTTGAGGAACCCTTGCTGGGTCTTGGTACTCGTAGCATCCTTTTCTAAGTGCTCACAGACTGACTGTTGAATTATCTGTTCTAGAACCTTTCCTGGTGTCAATGTCAACCTCACCAGTCAGTAGTTACCTGGGTCTTCCTTTTTTCCTCTTTTTGAAGCTGGGGATAACATTTGCCTGCCTCCAGTCTGCAGGGACCTCACTTGTTCTCCAAGAATTCTCAAAGATCATAGACAAAGGCTCCGAGATTACACCAGCAAGCTCCTTTAGTACCCTTGGATGTAGCTCATCAGAGCCTGGAGATTTGAATTCATTTAATGTACCACCTCTTTTTTTAACTTGGGCTGCAGCTCCCTCCTTACATCATTTATTCTGTTATCACCAGGTTGGGCATCACTTTCCTTTTGAATGAAGACCTAAAGGGATGATGGGATTTGTAATCCAACCCCACCCCTGGGTTAAGCTTGAAAGCTCCCCCAAAAAGCTGTCCTGAGTTTTGAGAAGGGACACAAAAACTTGCAGAAGGGCGTGACAGCCATAAAGGGCAGGAAGCAGTGACATATGACATATGAAGACAGTGCTATTGTTGTTTATTTATTACATTTGCATAGCATCTCTATCTTCCAAGAAGGTGGTGTACATGGTTCTCCTCCTCCCTGTTTCATCCTCATAGCGATCTTGTGGTAGCTTAGGCTAAGAGATGGTGACTGGCCCAAGGTCACCCAGTGACTGAATTGGGGTTCGAACATCTGGTCTCCCAGGTCCAGCATTCTAAGCATTACACCACACTGGCGCTACCTTAAGTTTCAGTGCCAACTGAAAACTTTCCACTTCTGCCTCTCTACCTTTCTTTTTTGGGGAGGTGGTCATCTAGTGGTACTGGCTTGTACTTAGTCTAGGAGACAAAAGCTCTGGTAAGTTTGAATTGCTGTAATATTATTGTTCACATGTGTGTGTGCTGTTATGTATTCTCCTGCCCTGAGATTGCTGGGCAATAAAGGGCAGGATACAAGTTTCACAAATCAACAAACGAATTGTAGTTACGCAGGCAAAAATAAGCAGGACTCTGCCCCAAGGCCAGGGCTGACCCCAAACCCTTTTGCCGACTGAGATGAGGTGGGAGGGACCAATCCCTTCCACAACCTGCAGTACCAGCAGCCACACCTTACTGTAGATATCACAGGGAAGCGGCTACAAGTCTAGTGAGGCTTCACCAAAGTGTTTTGCCAGACAGCTGTCTGCAACAGGAACTTGAGCAGTATGACAGTAACTGGTAAGGGTGAGCACTAATTTTAATGGCTGTGAGGGCTTGGGCAGGTGGCAAGCAAGTGGGGTTCATTCTGCTGCCTCTCCCAATCTTCTGCTTGAGACAAGTGCCTCAGTATGACTCACAATTGGGCTGACCCTGCCTAAAACAGACAATATGTAACTCCTTAAAATAAGTAGATTAACAATGCAATCCTATACATTTTTACTCTGATGGACATACTCCCAGCAGAGCTTACTCCCCTAAATCAAGCAAAATACTGTAGGTAGAAATGTGAAACAAGGCTGGTTGTAAGTATCCCAGCAGTATTAGATCAGAAGCAAGCAAAATACAGAGCAATAGTTTTAGGGATGGCAATGGTAGCTTGAGAAACATGCCTCTTTCAGTGTCATAGTGACTTTGGAGGGTTGGGAAAGTCAAGAATGATGACCTAGACTTCTTGGTTATCTTGGGAAGTCTTTTAAAGAACATTTCTTGGATCCTGTGACAGAGTGGTTTTAGCTGACCTGGACCTACCACAACAACCAATTCCCACAGAAATACTATCTTAATTCTAGTGTTGCTCTGGAAATGAAGGTGCACATGTGCAATGAAAGATCCGAGTGGATTTTGCAAGGGACAAATCTGTAAAGGAGGGTTAGAATGGTGTAGTGGTTATGTTGGACTGGGGAGACCTGGGTTCAGATCCTGACATAGCAATGGCATTCATTGGATTATTCTGGGCAAGTCAGTGTCTCAGTTCCTAAGGGTGCCCAGCTGTTGTGAGGATAGTATGGCATAACTTTCATAGATCACCTTGAGGTTTTTTGGGATGAAATACAAATCTAAAGGAAAATCATATAGATCCAGCCAGCAGGAATCTGGGGTGCTCTTCAGAGACAGTGCCTGAGAAATCCATGTTGGGTTTTTTTTGGCATGATGGTGTGACTTAGTGGATGATGTGTTGAAATAGAACTTTGGAGAGAGATATGGATTCAAGTCTTAAGTCAATCTTGTAGCTCAATTAGTAACTTTGGCTCAACCTTAGCAAGATGTAAGTTATCTTGTGAAGGTGGCATTTCTGAACACGTTATCTTTAACAATGATGCTTTGTGGAAATTTTAGTTTTGAAGCAAAGAGGATCCATTTCTCCCCACCACCACCACAGTTCCAATGACTAAATCATTTTTCTTGTTCCATAACTCATTAAAGACGAGGCAACAAAGTCTGCACATCTCACTGACTGAAGGTATGAGTATATTAAGAATCAGAACATAGAGCATCTTGTATAGTGTTGAGTTGTTCTGTTGCTTTTTGTAATGCCTAGAAATCCTGCGATAGTTCAGCAGTAGAGCATGAGACTCTTAATCTGAGGGTCCTGGGTTCAAGCCCCATGTTGGGCAAAACATTCTTCCATATCAGGGGGTGAACTAGATGACCCTCGTGGTCCCTTCCAATTCTACTATTATTCTATAATTATATTCACAGGAGCAAGAGGAAACAGTGCTGCATACCAAGACTTCTGGGTTAGCGCCTCCGGCAATGGCGGATTTCCTCTGATCGGGAGGAATCCGCTCCGTGGAAATCAGGGTCTGGACCGCCACGGTGAGGCGGAGACCCACTAAAAACCACAGGCGGGAGAAGCCTGTGGACGTGGGATTCGGCTGGCACCTTTTGCGCCTCCCCTACTCACGGGGAAACCCGGTTTCGAGGATCCGGAGCGACGTGGGGTGAGCGGCGCGGTGCTTCGAATCGACTGCTTCTTTCACAGAGTGAAGCCGCATTGCTGTTGCCGGAGTGCACTGACTTTTTCCTGTGGACAATTGGACTCTAAACAACTACCTGTGAGTAGAAGGGAAAATTGGATCTCTAAACTTCTTAATTTGGCATCGAAACGGGAAGGTTTCAAACAGGAAGTCCGCCTTCCTCTTTTGTAAATAGATTGAAGCAAAGACGTTGCAAGCTAAAGCCTGGAAAGTCTTTTGTAAAGGATTAAATCTCCATCGGTTAAAATTACTAAACCCCCCTTGGAAGCAGGAGAAGAGGGGGGGGATTTTAGATCGTTTAAGCCTGCAGGAGAGAGAGTGAAGAAAGATAAATCACCACCGTTTCGAACCTGGGAACGGGCTGCCAGTAAGATTGACGTTTTGGGAAAGTTCATTGACTGTGAATAAAACGTATGTTGACAGATAGTTAAATAAGAGAGATATATTGTTTCCATTGTTTACTTTTGCACTTAAAAAGGAGCAAAAAAGTAACTGAAAAAGGATGGATACAAATAGAAATTGTTTCCCCTAGAGGGAGCTTTCGAAACTGTTGCAGGAGTGGAGCTGGGGAATTTTCCAGCTGCAGAGATTAAAGATCGTGAGAATCAGAGACTGACCTTGGACAAGAATGTTGACAGAAGAAGCCTTAGTGATTGCATTTTGCAAGACAAGTGCTTTACTGGAACAGCTTCATGAGAAGACGGATGTGATGATTACTAAAATTGACAATTTGGGACAAAAAATGACTGAGTTGGGACAAAAAGTGAATACCTATACAGAAATTACTCAGGAATTGACTCAGGAATCTGTTTTGACATGGCAAGCTGTGGAGAAGACAAAGGAGAAAGTTGTTGTTGAACCTCAAGTAATTCAAGTGGAGACGGCCCTGGCCTCACAGAGGCAATTTGATGAGCATAAGCTGTTGCCCTTTATGATCAAATCTAGAGAAAGCCAGATTTGGTGGGATGGAGCCCTGCTTGGAGATCCTCTTATGCAGGGATGCTTTGGCCTTTGGGATCTGGATTTGGGTCAGGGGGAGATTGGCGCTCTGAAATATCTTTTGGACTTTAGTTCTGACTATGAAGAATGGGCTGACCTGTCAAGAAGGAATAAAGACATTGTTAGGTTGGAGTTTCCTCGAGATCTACTCCTCAGTGCCAAAGGAAGGAATAAAGAAGATCTGCAGAAGGGACATGGAAGAGAGTTAAGAGCCTCGGATAGAAGGTCACCAGGTTGATGGACTATATGGTATTGATAGAAAGGACTGACAGAATCCAAGACCAGGGAGAAGAGACGGTGGAAGAAGATTGGAACAAAAGTTTTTTAAAAAATTATTTAGAGAAATGTTGCAAAATTAATGAGTGTTAGAAAAATGTTGGAATGAAATTATATGGCTTTAGTAGAAATGTTATAAGGAGTTAAGTATAAATAGGTTTTATTGTTTTAATGGTAAGATAAGGTTAAAACAAATTAAGACAATTAAATGACAGAAAACAGTGAAAGATGGAAAGGATTTGCTGAAATAATTAATAACTAGAACACAAAAAGGGAGGTGTGAGGAGGTGGATGAAACAAGTTAATGAAAGATAAAGATATGGAAATATTGGATGTGTTTTTAACTGTTTTTGCTTTTGTTTTTGTTTTGATGTATTGTGTCTTTTGCTTTTTTGTATGTATTGTAATGTATTGATTTGTATTGTTTATTTTTTCTTTTTCTTTTTTACTTCTTTCTTTAATTCTTAAACTTTTAATAAATATATTTTTTTTTAAAGGAAATAGTGCTGCATACCCCATAGGAGATATATATAGGATTAAGGTCTTTGGTGACATCTGTATGTCACTAAGTATACTTGTTTCCAAACCGGAATGGTTCCCAGCGCCTCTCATTGATAAACTGAGCCCTTATTGTCCTGGGGTTGAGGATAAAACACTGCACTGTCCCATGAACCAATGCCAAGCTGGAATGCCAAAATATGTGTCATGTGCCTCACAGTTCTCTGCAAATCATTTGTTTAATCACTTAGGCAGCAATCCTATACACACATTTACTTGGGAGCAAGTCGTGTTGAACTCAATGGGGTTTACTTCTAAGAAGGGTTGTATGTCCTATGCACCTAGGTAAATCACATTGAGTTCAATGGTGTTTACTCCCTGGTAAGTGCACATAGGATTGCAGCCCTAAATGCTTTAAAACCAAAACCAACAAAAGTGAGTTTCCAGTTCTGTGGCTACTGAGATGTATCTGAAAATAGGATTTAAAAAATAAGCAGCTACAGTATCTTAGTGGGGGGAAATAACATTAGTAAAGAAGATTCATTGCATTGTAAAACAACCCCCCTCCCATCTTGTCCGCATTTTCCAAGGACTGAATCTTTTAAAATTGCAGGAAAGTATTTCAGATAAAGGATACGGTAGGAATATGTGCAGCGTGTCCACCAGTAGTTGATTGGTATCGTCCAGGATCATAAAAATGATATGCACATTATGCTAATATCATGCAGACTAGCTGCAGTCCACCAGATCATGACATTTTTCATATGCACCCCTCGATGCCTCCGCCGCCGACAAAGGGACTCCGATTGGCATGACCCTGGAGTTTGCCTGTCCTTTCTCATCCGCCAGGGCAGCTGTCCCAGGTGCTGAAGCAGCTTTTGCATCCACGAGGAACTGTCCATGGTCCTGATGGTACCCAAGGCGCTGTCCCTCCCAGCACCACCTGCCGGCCCTCCCTTCTCTAGCGCCAGTGCGCCCTGCGCTCCCCCCCCCCCGGGCTCCTCTTCCCTCCCCAATCAGCGGCGCTTCGTGACTGCCTG
The DNA here is from genome assembly GCF_964188305.1 of Podarcis bocagei. Taxonomy (NCBI): domain Eukaryota; kingdom Metazoa; phylum Chordata; class Lepidosauria; order Squamata; family Lacertidae; genus Podarcis; species Podarcis bocagei. Next base: position 18,114,480 of record NC_138138.1, on the reverse strand, counting down.
GCAGATGCGTCACGCTCGGGCCGGAGTTCCCTTCCCCGATTCGTGACTCGCCTGCCGGAGTCTCGGGCGGGACTCGGCAGTCTCTGCAGCTCCGCGATCTGGACAGTTCCCCTACCCTTCTCTCCCAAATTGACAGCTTCTGCCTTCCTACCCTCTGGGGCGCCCCGATGGAGAAGGTGAGCTTCTGCCCAACGGGGAATAGACAGGGAAAGACGGAGACGGAGGTCGGGGTGGAAAGCGATCGTTGGAGTATCACCGTAGACCTGCCCTTCTAGGGATCTCTAGACAAGGTTAGGGGGCTGGGGATGATGGGGCAGTGGTGGTGGAGGAGGAAGAAGAGTAATTGGGGAATGGTAGTGGGAAACTGGAAATGTACCAGAGGAGATCAGAGAGTACCGGGTGGCACAGGGATGTGATGGTTTTTTTGGACACGCTGGACTGGGGCTGAAACATGACAGTTGTGTTTATGTGTGCATACATATAACACAGAGATAAAAGGAGGCAGAAGGAGGGAGGACTGTGTCAGGGGAAAAAACAAAGAGTGTGTTAGTGTTTTGGTTTTGCAGGAGAAGGAGAGAGAGAGGCAATGGCTCCTTCCGGAAGGGGGGAGGCAGGCATGATATGCATCGTTGGCCACAGTTGTTTCTGTACATTTTTGCTCCCCTGTGCCCAGTGTGCGAGCCCTCTCCTTTTTTTGTTTTTGTTTCAACATTCTAAGAGCTCTGATTTGGGTGTGTGCATGTTTTGACATTATTTACATGACTGTATGCTGCTGGGGTAGAGAGCTTGATTCCCTGTCTAGCCAATATATATGCTCCTCTGTATTTGCATGTTGGGGTAGAGATGTGTGGAATTGTGCATGAGTGTTAACGCATGCAAACATCACAGGATGTTTGGTTGTGTGAACGTGTGCACTTGAGCAAAATGCGCAGGATGTATGCCTAGGTGTGTGTCACCCTTTGAGGGTCAACTTCTGACTTGACAGATTTCCTGTATGGAAAACACATGTCAGAAAGAACATGCAAACCATGTATAGATCACCCTGCATGTGGGGATTGCTCGTTCACCAGTTTTTTTGTTTTATCTGTAGGATCAGAAGCCACAGTTGGCTGTGGCTTCCCACTGTTTGTAACCCTACGACAGGCATGTGTACAATCATCACACGCAATAATCAACACACAGTTTGCACACTCTTTCCTGCGCATGTGCTTTCTATGTAGAAAAACTGTCTAATCCGAAGCAGCCTTAAGTATAAAAGTGTGTGTGTGTGTGTGTGTGTGTGTGTGTGAAAGTCACAAGCTTCTTGAAGAAAGGCTTGTCAGCATGGAATATGTTTCTATATTCACACTGATGAAGTGTTGCACGTGTGTGCCTATGGTATGAAAATATGTGTGCATGTCTGGATGTGTGCCTTGACCTGTGTGTATGTGAATGAAAGGTATGGTGTATACATGAGAGAAAGAGAGAGGGAGGGAGGGAGAGCAGGGGAAGATACACACACACACACACACACACACACACACACAGTACATAGTCTGGGTGTGTGACAATGTAGGGTTCTGTAAAGAAGATGGTATGTTTGGGGCTCTGGGTGCATGTGTGTGCTTGCACAAACATGCCCACAAACGCTGGACACTGGGGCCCATTTCTAGATGTGTGGCTCATTTCAGTGTTTTCTAAATCGTTCTTATTTTACATATATGCGCAGCCGCTGCTAGTCAGTTAGGAGTTTTACCAGGTAGAATCTAGCCTTTCCTGGAAAGTCTCAGCCCCATCCAGTGGTGGGATGGAAGGGCACTCACTCAAGGAACCCATCTCCTTACCTGGCACACCCCCACTTGGAGAAGGTAGAAAAGTCAGCGTTGAACGGGAACTATGGGAGGGGTGATCCATCCATCCGATGAGGTTTTGGCTGCGTTGAGGAAGGCATCCTAAAATCTTAAGAGAGGAGACTGGGAAGAGGTTAATCGGGAGCTTTTGAAAAGGGCTTGGCCCTGGGCTTCTGCAGAGGCTGGGGGCGGGGCAGGGTAAGGAGCTGAGCTTGAAAGCGTCCCCCCCCCCGTTTTGTTTTGGGCGGGTGGGGTGAGGGCGAGAGAGACTCGATGGCGAGAGATTCCCCCACCTACAGCAGATAGACGGTGGCTGGCTGCGTGGGTGGCAGAAGCAGGGAGCTCCCCAGGAAGGAAGGATGGGAGGAAGGCGGCGGGGGGTGGGGGCATCTCCTAGAGAAAGGGGCGGGGAGTCTGGGTGGGACCCAGGGACGGTGTGTGCAAGCCCCGGCTGCCAGCCCCGCGAGAGAGGCTTCGGAAGAACTGCAGGGAGGAAGCGAGAACCTTCCTAGCCTGCGGAGCCAAGGCTGAGGCAGGAGAAGCGAGAGAGAGGGAGCGCTGCAGTCGGGGCGCAGGCAGCGCTAAGGGAGTGTCCGAGCCACCAGCGAGGTCAGCAGAAAAGAGGGAGGCAGCAGGCAGCCCCATATAGGCGGAGATGGCGTTCCAAGAGCAACAGGTGGATGCCGGAGATCCGAGGCTGGGGAGACCATCAGGCAGAAGCTGCTCTTCCCTACCGTGCAACTGAAGGGGAGGAAACGGAAAGGAAAGGTCTTCCCTGGGTCTTTTTGCGGTCTGGGCTTTCTGGGTCTGTCCAACCCCCGTATCAGAAAGCCCTTACCCCAAAAAGCATCCGGGGTTGTACGATGGCATCGCTGTGGACCGCCACCAGGGGGCACCCTTGAGAGGTCATTCCCGCTGCAATGGGCTCGGAGGAGGCTCCTTCACCGGACGCCCAGAAAGGCTTGCTGTCTGTCGCCCATCCTGGCGGGCTCCCCGTCTCTCTCCCTCTCTGTCTCTCTCTCTCCTGCTCGCGTCCACAGGAGGAGCCGGCCGCGCAACGCAGTAGTGAAACCCCGCTTCGCTTGCCTCATCTAGGGAGAGGCTGATTGACGTCGGAGGGAGGCACAGCCCCTCTCTGCACCCCATGCTCCACTCTGGGAAGTGAGACCATCTCATGGAAGGAAGTTGGGCTGCTCCTGGTTTTGACTCTCCCAGTGCCAAGTTGCCCCACTGATCCTCTTCAGTGAATCTAGAACCCACCTGCCCCATGCATGTGATAGTTTGCTTGCCTCTCTGCATTTCCTTCTTTTGACTTCTGCACTCCTCTGTCACCCTCCCTTCTTTCCATCGCCACCCTTCCTCTGCTCTGTCTCCTCCCTCTCTATCTACAGCAGGTGCCATCCGCAGCGGTGTTCATGGCGGCAGAACACCCTCCCAGTTGCAGAAAGTCATGGCTTGCTCACCCGGCTTGCTTCATCCAAAGGGAGCAGGAAGGTCACATAGTCCCAGACCCCCCCCTCCCCACTCACAGTGCTTCAGGAGATTTCAGATATCCACCACTTGCTGGGCAGAATCTCAGGGATAGCTCAGTTGGTAGAGCATGAGGCTCTCAGGGTTGTGGGTTTGAGCCTTGTGTTGGGCATAAGATCCCTGCATTGCAGGGGGTTAGACTAGATGACCCTCGGGTCCTTTCTACAAGTCTGTGATTCTATGACTTCTACACTCCTTTGTCATATTCACTTCTTTCCACCATCACCTCCCTCTCTATCCACCAGGTGCCATCCGCAGTGATGTTTTCTGTGTCTGTGGGTGAGTATGAGGCAGAAATGCAGCCGGGAGCAGTCCTCTCTGTATGGGGAGGCACTGGCAACACCCAGCTATGCATCCGCTCTCCTGCAGGAGATGGCTTCTTGTTGCGGCTAGAGTGCTGGCTTAGGACTGAGGAGATCCCAGGCTCTGATCTCTACTTAGCCCTGCAGAGTGCTGCAAGTCACCATCTTGCAGCCTGACCTGCCACACAGGGTTGTTGTGAGGATAAAAATGGGGTGTGGGTGGCAGACGGCTGAAAGGACACAGCATCCTGCCTTTTGCTGAACCAGATCGCAATAGTCTGTTTACCTCCGTGTGATCTACATCATACACTGACTGGCAGCGGCTCTGCAGGATTCGGTCGCTTTAAAAAGAATTTGACAACTTATTTCCATTTGATTGCGCTGTTATATAAAACAGGATCTTGCTTCCCCAGACTTCCAGACTTTCCCCAGCCCTTCCTGGTGGTGACAGGGATTGATTGAACTTTTTGCCTACAAAGCATGCACTCAGGAATCTGCTTTTCACCGAGAAAGATCAACTATTCATCTCACTCAGTATTGTCTGTCGCCGGGCAGTGGCTGTTCAAGGTATCAGGCAGGGTTCTCTCCCTGTACCCTCAGGATCCAGGTGGGCTGGTCCAAGTTCCTAGGGAAAAGAGTGTGACAGAAAGACAGTGGTACCTTGGGTTACATACACTTCAGGTTACAGACTCCACTAACCCAGAAATAGTACCTCGGGTTAAGAACTTTGCTTCAGGATGAGAACAGAAATCGTGCTCTAGTGGCGCGGTAGCAGCAGCAGGCCCCATTAGCTAAAGTGGTGCTTCAGGTTAAGAACAGTTTCAGGTTAAGAACGGACCTCCGGAATGAATTAAGTACTTAACCTGAGGTACCACTATAGAACCAATAGATACATGTGGAAATAAGGAAGTTCAGCGCATGATTTAAATTTATTTAAAATACTTCTATACAGTCCCACATGGCTCTTGAAGCATCCTAGCAAAAGTTTTGCGCAGTACAGGGAACCAGGCAGAGGGCCATTTCGGTAGCGGCACCCACCCTGTGGAATGCCCTCCCATCAGACGTCAAGGAGATGGGTAACTATATAACTTTTAGAAGACATCTGAAGGCAGCCTTGCATAGGGTTTAATGTGTAATCTTTTATTATGTTTTTGTATATGTTGGGAGCTGCCCAGAGTGGCTACAAATAATAAAATTAAATCAGGATACAAATAATAAAATTATTATTATTAAATTATTGTCCTGGGGCAATACCTGGAACAGAAATAGCACGGTGATCCGAATGGTGCTGGGATCATTCCTGACTTCATCCTTGTTCTCCACTGGTGATGCCAAGCCTTCTAAGGGAACGGGGCTCGCTCAGCCCATGATGGAAGCAAACCTTCCTTGCTTCGGGTTTTCATGTGCACATCCAATCTCCGCAATCCCAGTCCAAAGAAGGCATTGGGAATGACATGGATGCACGTATGGCAACTGGCAGGCAGTAGAGGGGGAAGGACCTGGGCCTAGCAGGCCATTGAGTGAAGTAGATGGCTGGTTTGGGGAGTGGGCAAATGGACACATTGACACTTCCTTCCAGGCTTTTCAGTACATCCACAATCATAGGGCCATGGCTTGTATTGGATATTGTGGACTGACAAGATGGCTCAGACAGGCAGGAATTCTCTGGACAATCTTGGGCAAACCATTCTCTCCTCTCTGTTGCACCACCTGCAGTTATTGACCTGCTTCGCCGCCTTTCTGTCTGGATGAATGAGGCAATTATTGCAAAGTCCTTGCTGCATTAAAAGGGACGCGAGTGGTGCTGTGGGTTAAACCACAGAGCCTAGGACTTGCCGATCAGAAGGTCGACGGTTCGATTCCCCTCGACGGGGTGAGCTAACGTTGCTCGGTCCCTGCTCCTGCCAACCTATCAGTTCGAAAGCACGTCAAAATGCAAGTAGATAAATAGGTACCGCTCCGGTGGGAAGGTAAACGGCGTTTCCGTGCGCTGCTCTCGTTCACCAGAAGCGGCTTAGTCATGCTGGCCACATGACCCGGAAGCTGTATGCCAGCTTCCTCGGCCAATAAAGCGAGATGAGCGCCGCAACCCCAGAGTCGGTCACGATTGGACCTAATTTACCTTTACCTTTACTGCTGCATTAAACAGAGTTTAGAGCAGTGTTTCCCAAACGTGGGTCTCCAGCTGTTTTTGGACCACAGTTCTCATCATTCCCGACTACTGGTCCTGCTAGCTAGGGATTATGGGAGCTGTAAGCCAAAAACAGCTGGGGACCAAAGTTTGAGAAACATTGGTTTTGAGAAATTGCTAATTTGCAATGCTGGCGGTGATGTTGCTTCGGGGTCTCCTTTGCCGCTGTCCTCCCAGTAGCCAGGTTAAAACCACCCAAAGAAGAGAAAGGGCTGCTGTGTCACTCAGTCCACACACATTGCATGCAGAAGCTCTCAGGTTCAATCCGCGGCAGCTCCAGGTTGAGCCGGGAAAGACTCCCTGGTCTGATAGCCTGGGCAGTTTAAAACAGCCTTTCTCAACCTTGGTTCCCCAGATGTTGCTGTGGACTACAACTCCCATCATCCTTAGCTAACAGGACCAGTGGTCAGGGATGATGGGAGTTGTAGTCCCAAAACATCTGGGAAACCAAGGTTGAGAAAAGAGTAAAGGATCCCAGACTGTTAAGTCCAGTTGCGGACGACTCTAAGGATGCGGCGCTCATCTCACTTTACAGGCCAAGGGAGCCGGTGTTTGTCCGCAGACACTTTTTCCGGGTCATGTGGCCAGCATGACTAAGCCGCTTCTGGTGCAACCAGAGCAGCGCATGAAAACACCATTTACCTTCCCACCGGAGCGGTACCTATTTATCTACTTGCACTGGCATGCTTTCGAACTGCTAGGTTGGCAGGAACAGAGACTGAGCAACGGGAGCTCGCCCGTTGCGGGGATTCGAACCGCCAACCTTCTGATGGTTTGACTCACTAAGAGGAAGCTTCCCATGTTCCTATTGGGCAGGGGCTGGGAATGTTTTCCAGCCCAGGGCCCATATTCCCTTGAGGGTAACTTTCCAGGGGCCACATGTCAGAGGTTGGTGGGTCCAGAGGCAATAAATGAACACTTTACCCTTGTGCAATAGGCTACTCACACTCACACACCTACAGGAAGAAAGGTTCTCTAGGAGAGGTGCATAAGATGATTCCCCTCGCAGACTGAAGGTGATCCACCTGTTCTCTGAAATATCCAGATGGAGATGGCCCTTGAAAAAAACACCAGTTAAATGCCTGTTGAAACAGGAAGGCTTTACGTGTTTCTCTAAATGTTTGTGGGTGTTCCTTCACTTTCTCTAGGATGAAATAAGAGTGTCTCCTAGAGGCTCCTCTTGATCAGTACTTCTAGGACAGCTTTGCAGTGTTGTTGCTACCCCCAAGCACTTACGGACATGCAGTTTCAGAGGAGCATCCCAGGATGCCTGTAGTGCATGGTAGGACAGGGCTGGAGAACTGCTGGCTCTCAAGATATTGCTGGACCAACTCGCCTCAGCCCCAGCCAGCAGGGCCCCTGGGCAGGGATGATGGGACTTGTGGTCCAGCAACATCTGGAAGACAAAAGGTTCCCCACCTCTGGCCTATGGTCTCACTAAACTCAAGGCAGTACAGTGGTACCTGGGGTTACATATGCTTCAGGTTACAGACTCCGCTAACCCAGAAATAGTGCTTCAGATTAAGAACTTTGCTTCAGGATGAGAACAGAAATCGTGCTCCGGCAGCGCGGCAGGAGACCCCATTAGCTAAAGTGGTGCTTCAGGTTAAGAACAGTTTCAGGTTAAGAACAGACCTCCGGAACGAATTAAGTACTTAACCTGAGGTACCACTGTATAGTCTGTTCTGGCTTCTAACCAGTACAAAATTCATTTGGAAATTTGAAATCATCAGAGTGGGGGGCAACTGAGACCTCATTTATTACAGAAAATAACCATCTCTCTTCAGATGTTATTGTACAGTGTTAAGGTAGAAAGGTAAAGGAACCCTGGGCAGTTAAGTCCAGTCAAAGGCGACTGGGGGTGCAGCACTCATCTTGCTTTTCAGGCCAGTGTTTGTCTGCAGACAGCTTTTCCAGGTCATGTGACCACTGGTGCCAGAGCGCACGGAAACAGCGTGACGAGTGCCAGAGTACACGGAAACTGCATTTACCTTCCTGCCACGGTGGTACTTATTTATCTACTTGCACTGGTGTGCTTTCGAACTGCTAGGTTGGCAGGAGCTGGGACAGAGCAACGGGAGCTCACTCCGTTGCGGGGATTCGAACTGCCAGGCTTCTGATCTACAAGCCCAAGAGGCTCAGTGGTTTAGACCACAGCACCACCCATGTTTAGACCACAGCACCACCAGTGTCCCTACAGTATTCATCATGTCCGAATGGCGACTCTAGCATAAAATATACGGATTTTTGGTTGCATTTCATTTTTAAAATGATTGTAATGATGCATGTGAGCCACCTTGTTAGAGCTTGCCGTGAAAGGTGGCAAAGAAATACTGGAAATAAATAAAAAACAGAATGATGGACACAAATCTTGCGTGTTGTGCTGTCTGTGTTTTGCACCCCACTATAACTGCATCCGAGCAAGGGGTCCTGGGGCGGACATTTTGGACTATGGCTCTTTTGACACACTTGAGCGAAAGCTCGGGTGGCTAGCTCAGTTCTTGGGCATCGCTGGTGGGCACTTTATGAATGGAGGCCGGAGAGAAGCACAGGCAAGAGGAGAAAGTCTTGAAGGGAGAAGCAGAGAAACCACAAGAGAGTGTGGAGCTGTGAGACCATTTGGACGCAAGGGCCATAAAAACTTGGGCGTGAAGTTTTCAGGTTGACGAACATCTACTGGCATTGTTGCTGTCTCCCTAGAGGCAAAATCTAGGTGTGTCCGTTTTTGCCTGCTGGCTACCAGTGCAGCCTTAATGGAACAGCTGAGCTGAAATGACACTAGGAGATGTTTTGACTCCTTGGGTCACTTTCAGGCAGAGAACAATTGTCCTGATATGTTTTTACCAACTTTTGCACATTTGCACACTTCCCAAGCTGTATTTTTTGTCACTTTTCATATCACAAAAAGATGATGATGATGATGATTATTATTGAACACCTGGATTTGTTGGGCAAGAATGTTATTTAGCCATTGCTATTTGTCTCAATGTACCAAATTAGCTGCGATTCCTGCGTTGCAGTGGGTTGAACAGATAATCCACGGGGGTCTCTTCCAATGCTACAATTCTATGATTTTCTTTGCGGTGGGTCCTGAAGGTGCATCTAACTGAATGTGTGGGAGATTTGCATGGAAGTGCACCAAGTAGGAAGACCTATTGAACGCCACTAAAGGAAGGTCCCTTTTGAACATTAAAAACAGCAACAAATGAATCCAACCCAAGCGTTTTCTATTGGAGGTTGTGAATCAGGCATTCTTTCGAGCACCAGATTACATATTGTTTCCCCTCCCTCCAGCCCCAAACTCCTATATATTACCTGACATTACTGTAGCATTGCTGAAAACGATGTTCATTTGAGCATGTGCAAAGTGGCCTTCCCCAATCAATGCGCAATACATGTTTTGAAGTTAGAAGCCAAGTTTTGGAGCGCAAGGAGGTGCGGGGCAGATGATTCTAACAATCTTGCTATGATCATTCTGATCTTGGTTACACTCTGTTCAAATCCCGAGGCTGGCAAGATTTTTTTAAATTCATAATTTGAGTCCTCTGGAAAAGACATGAACTTTGAGAGGCTGGTAATGCCTGTGTGTGTGTGTGTGTTTATGCATGCATGCAAGCCATGTTAAGCTTGAGGCAGAAATAGGCTGTGCTCACCCGCAGATAGATGATCTGTTCTCATTTCCCTCCAGTGAATTTTCTCCTGTCGGTGCTTAGAGATAAGAGATCAGGTATGTGCCCTGCAACGACAGAACAAAAAATACAGGATCAATGAAGCAGGCCTATCATGAGGATTCAGAACAACATATGGATGGAATCATTTAAAAATCCTTAGCATCTGTTTTTGCACTTCTGTGTTCAAAGTGATTCGCACGCATTATTTTTCAAACAGCAGCCCTGTGAGATAGATAGGATTTTCCTGTATATCAGGGGGTGGCATGAGATTGAAAGGGTTTTTTAGCCAAGTCACACACTCATTCAGGGCGGAGGTGCCATTTGAACAAGCGACCTCTTCCTGATTCATAACTAAGACGCAGCATCAACTGATGGCCACTTCAATCTTGGTGGGATGAAGAGATAAGTCCCTGTTGCTTGCATACCACAGTGAGCATCGTGGTCCCCTGAGCCTGCAATTAGATATGGGCAAACAAGATACAGAGATACCTGCTGCATATCATAGGAGCCAACTCCTAGGGGCCGACCCCCCCCCCCAGTTGATGGACACTGCCATTCAAATGGTGCATGCACGCTGTGTCATGTGATCGATTATGTGGAGTGGGGCTTACTTGGGCCCCCAATATTTTATTCAAGGTAAAAGTCAAGGAACCCCTGACCGTTAGGTCCAGTTGTGGCCGACTCTGGAGTTGTGGCACTCATCTCGCTTTATTGGCCGAGGGAGCCGGTGTACAGCTTCCGGGTCATGTGGCCAGCATGACTAAGCCACTTCTGGCGAACCAGAGCAACGCACGGAAACGATGTTTACCTTCCTGTTGGAGTGGTACCTATTTATCTACTTGCACTTTGATGTGTTTCGAACTGCTAGGTTGGCAGGAGCAGGGACCGAGCAACGGGAGTTCACCCCGTCGGGGGGATTCGAACCGCCAACCTTCTGATCAGCAAGTCCTAGGCTCTGTGGTTTAACCCACAGCACCACCTGCGTCCCTATTTTATTCAAGGTAGTTCTTTGCATATTTAGGGGATTGGCTTGTTTGGCCCTTAGTCTCGCTACGGGTGTGCGCCCACTACATTTTCAAAGCACATCCCCCCCCATCAAATATTTCTGGACACTGTAGTTTATCCCCCCCCCCCATGAGTTATAATTCCCAGCAACACTTAACAAACTCCAATGCCCAGAATTCTTTGATGGGGAAATGGGCTTCACATGTGTTTTAAAGTATAGTGCGAACACGTTCAATGGGGCTTATTCCCATTTTGCACAGGACTGTGCTCTGAGACACATAGTCAGCGGCATCAGACATCTTGCATCGATTGCTGTTTTCCACCACTTCAGACTGCAGGCACCACTTCAGACTGTTTGAATGTTCCTGCACATACCACCTGCTCCAAATCCCTGCACACTGAAATCAAATATGTTAGGGCGAAGTGCAGGGCATTGTTTTCATTTTAAAGTGGGGAAGTATTCAAGCATTTGTTTTCACCCGAATGGTACAGTCCAGCAGTAGACACACACACACATACAACAACACCACGGTTCTGCTGGTTGTGTAGCTTGGCTTTTAACCTCCGTCTGCTCTCTCCGGTGTTTCCATGTCTGAGTAATTTTCTGTGTCCATTTAGTTCTGCCTATTCCAATACCTCCATCCCTCGTGGACCCAGTGTGGTACTTTCTCCGCACAGTGTAAAACTCAAAACACCCGCATCCCATGTCCACAGAGCAAAGGATTCTCTATCTAAGGGATCACGTGGTTGCTACTACTACCAACTCAGCCTTGAAATTCCAGTACCATGAACGTAATCAGGCAAGTCACTTTAGCCCTGCAACGGGGGGGGGGGGCAACTTGAATAAAATATGGGGGGAGGTTAGCCCTGCCCCACACAATCAATCACATGACACGGCACGCACACACACACACACACACACACACACACACACACACACACCATTTGAATGGCAATGCCCATCAACTTTGGGGTGGGCTACTATAATTATTTATTACACTCATACCTCCAAAGGTCAGGGTTCGGGGAATTGGCTTCCTCCCCACATGGCAGTAGATAAGCTGAACAAAGGAAAATGAGTCTTCTTACCAGTTAGAAACTTTAATAATCACAGCAAGAGAACAAAGAACACATCTCCTAGAATGGCGGTGCTCCCAATTAATGATTCCACCCCCTTCTGTCCCTATTAATCTACGTCATTTCTACGTCTTGTGATCTGAGCTTGTACCCTCTGTGCTTTCTGTTCTGCCACTTTCTGAGTTCTCTGTGCTTTTGGAGAAGGGGGGTGAATGCTTTCCAGAGACTGAATCTGTTGAGTCTCTCTCTTCCAGTGTTTCTTCTCCTAGCTGCTCCCTATCCAGTATTTCCCAGCTTCTGCCTTCTGAACTATGTCCCTCTGCAAACCACTGTTCCAAATCTATCCTGTCCTCCTGCTCCGGGGAAGATGCAGGAGCAGGGGGAGGCTCCCACCATTTCTCCTCAGTGCAGCCCTCCTCAGCATGGTCCCTGACACCAAATAACTCAATGAGGCATCTGTATGGTTCTAAGGTGGTGTCCCCCTCCAGTACTGCCCACCCCCAGATCTGCTTCGCTTCAGCACAGCTGTTATAGTGTGCACTTTCAGGCAACACTCTGGGACACAAAAGCTACTGGCTGCCAGCAGAAGGTTTAAATACAATCGCATTCCAAGTGGAAATCGGGGAATTTTACTGGGACCAGGAGGGCAGGCCTGGCCTCCAAGTTCATTAACGGGGTGTGGCAGGTGCAGAGTGAGACTACAATACAAATCAGGCAGAAGGATGCTAACCCCCCAAAATATTTCTCTAGATCTACGTATCCACATGGCAGCTTGTGACTCCCAATGACTGTAATTCAGGGCAATATTATATTATTATTTAAATGTGTATACTGCTGCCCTTCATCCATAGATCTCAGGTTGGTTCACAAGATAGAAATACAAGACAAAGAACATTGAATGCAATCCTCATGGCTTGTAGCCATTGGTATCCATGAATCCACATAACGCCGGTCTTGAAAGACCTACAATGGCTCCCAGTACGTTTCTGAGCACAATTCAAAGTGCTGGTGTTGACCTTTAAAGCCCTAAACGGCCCCAGCCCAGTATACCTGAAGGAGCGTCTCCACCCCCATTGTTCTGCCCGGATGCTGAGGTCCAGCGCCGAGGGCCTTCTGGCGGTTCCCTCATTGCGAGAAGCAAAGCTACAGGGAACCAGGCAGAGGGCCTTCTCGGTAGTGGCGCCTGCCCTGTGGAACGCCCTCCCATCAGATGTCAAAGCGATAAACAACTACTGTACCTGACATTCAGAAGACATCTTAAGGCAGCCCTCTTCAGGGAAGTTTTTAATGTGTGATATTTTAGTGTATTTTTGGTTTCTATGGAAGCTGCCCAGAGTGGCTGGGGAAACCCAGCCAGATGGGTGGAGTACAAATAATAAATTATTATTATTATTATTATTATTATTATTATTATTATTAAACCATGGGATTTCTTGCAATGGAGAAAACACTCTTATTTTAGGCTACAATCCTTTGCTCTCTTGCATGGAGGTCAACCCCACTGAAGACACCATGGCCTACTTTTTAATAAGCATTGCATAGGAGTGGGCTGTGAGTTTCACCGAAAGTTATTCACCCTGCGCTCCCCACAGAAACATGTCACACAAAGCACAACACCTTCAACACACAATCTCTCTTATGTTTAACCCCATTTATCACATTCTTATAATTATCATAGCTCATTGATTTACTGAGTACCATCTAAACAACCATCTCAAGGTGATGTACACCAAAATTAATTAAAAATACAAAAATAGCAAACAAAGTGAAGGCGGTGAAGGTCCTGTGTGAGTGTCTGGAAGCAGTTGGAGGATGGATGGCAGCTAACAGATTGAGGTTGAATCCTGACAAGACAAGACAGAAGTACTGTTTTGGGGGGACAGGGGGCGGGTTGGTGTGGAGGACTCCCTGGTCCTGAATGGGGTAACTGTGCCCCTGAAGGACCAGGTGCGCAGCCTGGGAGTCATTCTGGACTCCCAGCTGTCCATGGAGGCACAGGTTAATTCAGGGCAGCTGTCTACCAGCTCCATCTGGTATGCAGGCTGAGACCCTACCTGCCTGCAGACTGTCTTGCCATAGTGGTGCATGCTCTGGTTATCTCCCGCTTGGACTACTGCAATGCGCTCTATGTGGGGCTACCTTTGAAGGTGACCCAGAAATTACAACTAATCCAGAATGCAGCAGCAAGACTGGTGACTGGGAGTGGCCACTGAGACTATATAACACCGGTCCTGAAAGACCTACATTGGCTCCCAGTACATTTCCGAGCGCAATTCAAAGTGTTTGTCCTAACCTTTAAAGTCCTAAACAGCCTCGGCCCAGTATACTTGAAGGAACATCACCACCCCTAATGTTCAGCCTAGACTCTGAGGTCCAGCTCCGAGGGCCTTCTGGCAGTTCCCTCACTACAAGAAGAGAGGTTGAAGGGAACCAGGCAGAGGGCCTTCTCGGTAGTGGCGCCCTCCCTGTGGAATGCCCTCCCATCAGATGTCAAGGAGATAAAGAACTATCTGACTTTTAGAAGACATCTGAAGGCAGCCCTGTTTAGGGAAGTTTTTAATGCTTGATGTTTTATCATGTTTTTAATATTCCATTGGGAGCTGCCCAGAGTGGCTGGGAATACTCAGCCAGATGGGTGGAATATAAATAATAAATTATTGTTCGTATTATTATTAAAAGAAAACCAGTACCATACCAAATAGATGCTCATGGTGAAGTCCCATTTATCCAGCTGGAAAAGGCTGTTGGAACAAGAATGTCTTCAAATTTTTCAGATATGTGCAGAGAGTAGGTGCTTGTTGTATCTTGACATAGAACAGGGGCAGCCATGCTAAAAGCCTTCTTCTGAGTTACTGCAGAGTACCCTTCTGAGATCTTTGGATCTTGCAAGGGGAACTTTGCTGCAAATCACAGTGATCCACTGCATGGATAAGGGACAAGGCAGTCTCTTAAGTTACATGGTCTTGTGCCATATAGAGACTTATACTGAGGAATTTATTTGGATTGATAAAGCAGGATGCTCATCAACAATGAGTACCAAGAAGTAATTATACACAAATCAGGACTGCCCTTAAGGTGAAAAGGTAAAGGACCCCTGGACGGTTAAGTTCAGTCAAAGGCGACTACTGGGTTGCGGTACTCATCTCGCTTTCAGGCCGAGGGAGCCGGCGTTTGTCCACAGACAGCTTTCCGGGTCATGTGGCCAGCAGGACTAAACAGCTTCTGGTGCAACGGGACACTGTGATGGAAACCAGAGCGCACAGAAATGCCGTTTACCTTCCCGCCGCAGTGGTACCTATTTATCTACTTGCACTGTCATGCTTTCGAACTGCTAGGTTGGCAGGAGCTAGGACAGAGCAATGGAAGCTCACCCTGTTGGGGGATTTGAACCGCTGACCTTCTGATTGGCAAGCCCAAGAGGCTTAGACCACAGCACCACCCATGATTTTACCACTAGTTAGAATGAGGCAGCTGCCTCACCCTAAGTGAATACGGCTTGGCTTCAGGAGTTGCTGGGAGGAGGCATACAAGTCCCCATCCTAGGGACTCCACTCTGGATTTGTGTGGGGTTTACTCATCAGTCCTTTCTTCTCCCTAAGATGTCCCGCAAGGCAGTGGAGGTTTAGCATCAGAGTTTTCCTTTTCCTAGATTATGGTTACCAGATTTTTTTCAATGAATCCCAGGACACTTTTTTTTTTTTTTAAGTTGAGTACATGGGTGGCGCTGTGGGTTAAACCACAGAGCCTAGGACTTGCCAGTCAGAATGTCAGCGGTTCGAATCCCCGCAATGGGGTGAGCTCCCGGTGCTCGGTCCCTGCTCCTGCCAACCTAGCAGTTCGAAAGCACAAAGTGCAAGTAGATAAATAGGTACCACTCCGGCGGGAAGGTAAACAGCGTTTCCATGCGCTGCTCTGGTTTGCCAGAAGCGGCTTAGTCATGCTGGCTACATGACGCGGAAGCTGTACGCCGGCTCCCTCGGCCAGTAAAGTGAGACGAGCATCGCAACCCCAGAGTCAGAGCAGCTCCTGAAGCCAGCCAGAGCCAACTGCGCTAACAGGCTGGCTCCGGGCTGCTGAGGCTGCCGCTGCCACGTTTCCCGGGGACAGATTTGCAAATCTGGGGACATTCCGGGGACGGAATTTGTCCGGGGACAGGTTCGCAAATCCAGGGACTGTCCCCGGGAACCGGGGACATCTGGTAACCTTATCCTTGATGGGCCATCTTCGCAGGTGGACGAGCCCTGTCTGCCCCTCACTTCCCTCTACATCAGGTGCAGAAACCACAATCTTGACCGTTGGAATCACTCTTGGTCTTGTCTGTTCGATCTGCTGGAGCCTGTTCTTAACTCGCTGAGAGTTTGAGGCCCACTGTCTACCCTTACCTGGTTTAACCAGCCTGTCGAAGCCATTTCCCGGGGGTGTGGCTGCTGTCGCATGCTGACAGCTCCTGGAAGCCACAGGAAAGAGCTGGGTGCAAGGTGGGGGCAAAGGTGGACAAACTACCCCAGAAGGAGCACAATATGTCCCCCACCAGAGGTACTACCTATCCTTTAACACTCCTCCCCTAACC
Organism: Podarcis bocagei; assembly: GCF_964188305.1. Classification (NCBI taxonomy): domain Eukaryota; kingdom Metazoa; phylum Chordata; class Lepidosauria; order Squamata; family Lacertidae; genus Podarcis; species Podarcis bocagei. The sequence goes on along the minus strand of NC_138138.1, from coordinate 18,098,305 downwards.
CCCCCATGCTCTAACCAACTGAGCTGACTATGTTTAGCTGTCTCTGCTAGATGCAGCGACTAGCTTCATCTAAGACAAAATGGCCGAAGAAGTTGACACTTATTGCATTGGGGGAGGGAAAGCACATGGCATCGCACAGTGGCACTGGAAATGTCAGTCGGGAGAGGGGGTGCTCTGGCAGGGAGGATGCTCAGCAGTGCCACTGGGACCTAAAATGATTTCCTTGGAAATGATGGGGGAAGAAGAACAGCAAGATAAATAAGGCCTCACAGCTACCCTAAATGTAGCAAAACATGTCAGAAAGAACCAGAACCAGCTGAAACTACACGTTACTCCTGTAAGTGGAATTATTCCGGGTGTGTGTGCGTGTGTGTGTGTGTATTTGACAACACATAGAAGATGCCACCTGGTTGGGTCAAATTCTGGGAAACCCCAAAATAGCAATGTTTGATGGAACAGGTGGGAAAACGCAGCCTGCTTTGATAAGGTCAGAATCAACTTGCTGATTTGAGAGGAGAGGAGATGAAACAATTCTTCTCTTTTTTAGAAACATTTGGAGAAGTTTATCCTTATAAACAAACAAACAAATGAGCCAGGCAACCTCAAGTTCCTAAATAAGAGAGAATTTACAGATGGAGATTTTTATTCCATTTTGTAATTAGCAAGATGTTCCCTTAAAATAAATAAATAAATAAATGCATTTCTCTTCATCTTTGCTCTCCTTCCTTCCTTCCTTCCTTCCTTCCTTCCTTCCTTCCTTCCTCTCTCTCTCTGCCTATCGTTCACTTTTGTTATCCTTATAATCTGTTCAAGTATTTCTAAGCCCTTTGAGTTGGTGAGGGAAATGGCCTTATGGATTTTATTCCTACTTTGGCAAAAAAATAAAAAAAGGAACAAGAAATCCCCTCTGATTTCACACACACACACACACACACACACACACACACTTCCTTTTTAAAAAACAAAAACAAAACACCCCACCTCTCTCCATCCATTCAGACAATCCTGGCTTTCATTCTGCCTCCTTCCTCCTCATGTGTCTCATTCATGCTTTCCCTCTTTCTCTCTTCATTCACTCCTCCATCCTCTCTCTCTCTCTCCCTCCGCATCACGTTTTCCATTCATTCCCTTTTGGGCTCTGCTCACCCCACCCACAGGAACAGCCTGGATAAGCTGTGCGGAATGTGCCATGTGTAGGAATTAAAGCCAGCATAGCAATGAGGAGGGGTGTTGGTGTGCGTCTGTGTGTGTGAGAGAGAGAGACAGAGAGAGACGATGGAGTTGCCCGTGGCATTAGGCCCTGGTACCCCCTAGAATTACACAACACTCCCTTTTAAGGCTCTCTCTCTGTGTGTGTGTGTGAATGGAAGGGGACTGATAAGCAGCATCAGTGTGTGGATGTGTGAGAGGGAGGAAGGGAGAAGAAGGAGAAGGCAGCATCAGCATCAGCAGCCAAAAACGTGACCAGCCTGTATCAGTGCATACAGCGGGAGCCCGAGGCAGAGAGTGGAGGCACACGTGGGAGCTAAAAATAAAACATCCCAGCCCCCGCTCCCGGTGACTGGGGAGGAGGGGGCCTGCAAGAATCTAAAAATATTTCACATGCCATGAGAGCTGCTGCTCCCTCCCATGTGGGGTGATCCGTGCAGGCCTCATCTCTCTGCATCTTCCTGCAAAAGAGGGGATCTGAGGCCATGCACCTTTTTCTCCTCCGAGTGAGTGTAGAAGACAAATGGCAGCCAGCTGAAAGGTCCTCAAACGAAATCACCGCCATTCATTTCTAAGAACGAAGGATCAGGCCTTGCAGTCCAGCATTCTGGTCTCACCGTGGTCAACCCAGATGCTTCTCCAAACCCTGGGATAAGGACCTTAGCCTGGCAGCACTCTCCCTACTTTGGATGCCCAGCAAATGGTGTTCAGAGCAGGGGTGCCAACTTGAATTTAATATTTGGGGGGCAGGGAGGGAGACAGGGAAGTCCCACCCCAAATACAGTCATACAGTGGTACCTCGGGTTACATACGCTTCAGGTTACATACGCTTCAGGTTACAGGCTCCGCTAACCCAGAAATAGTACCTCGGGTTAAGAACTTTGCTTCAGGATGAGAACAGAAATCGTGCTCCGGCGGCGCGGCGGCAGCAGGAGGCCCCATTAGCTAAAGTGGTGCTTCAGGTTAAGAACAATTTCAGGTTAAGAACGGACCTCCGGAACGAATTAAGTACTTAACCCAAGGTACCACTGTACTTTGGAAGTAGAACAGAAAGGAAAACACCGTGGTGGGTGTCACCAATTGATATGTTAACAGTTAAAAAACTGAACATAGAAGGGAGAGGGGCCACCTATGAGGAGATTCTGATGAAGGCCGAAAAAGGTTAGAAATTGAAGCCTTATGATTGTATTGCTGCAAAATTGACAGGATGGTTGCAATACCATCAAGTCAATGGTGTTTTTAAAGAGAACAAAAAATTAGGATTTGAAGACAAAAAAATCGAAATTTCCAGGTGGAAAAATCAAAATTGGAAACAGAATTGTTAGACCCCAAACTTAAGAATTTGTCAAGAATGTATAACTTGCTGTTGAAATGGAATACTCAAGATGAAACGGTGAAATCTGCTATGATCAAATGGGCACAAGATGTAGGACATAATATTATGATGGCTGACTGGGAACAGTTATGGACCACAGGTATGAAGTTTACGGCATGTAATGCCTTAAGAGAGAATCTAATGAAAATGATCTATAGGTGGTACATAACACCAGTCAAGCTTGCAAAAATCTACCATTTGCCTGATAACAAATGTTGGAAATGTAAGGAGACTGAAGGTACATTCTTTCACCTTTGGTGGACATGCCCAAGGATTAAGAACTTCTGGGAGACAATTTATAATGAAATGAAAAAGGTATTTAAATATACCTTCCTGAAGAAACCAAAGGCCTTTCTCCTGGGCATGGTCGGCCAATTGGTGCCAAAGAAGGATAGAACTTTTTTTATGTATGCTACAACAGCAGCAAGAATACTAATCGCAAAGCACTGGAAGACACAAGATTTACCCACCCGGGAAGAATGGCAGATGAAGCTGATGGACTACATGGAATTGGCGGAAATGACTGGCAGAATCCGAGACCAGGGAGAAGAGTTGGTGGAAGAAGATTGGAAAAAATTCAAAGTATATTTACAGAAATATTGTAAAATTAATGAATGTTAGAAGGATGCTGGAATGAAGTTACATGGTTTTAGCAGAAATGTTATAAATAACTAAGTAAAAATAGATTGCTAATGGGCCAAAGTGTAAAATTTAAGGTCAGATTGTGTTTAGATAAATTATAGAACAAAAATTGAGAAAGATGGAAAGGATTTGCTGAAATAGCTAATTGAACAAGAATACAAAAAAGGGAGGTGTGAGGAGGTCGATGATACAAGTAAATGAAAGGTAGAGATATAGAGATATTGGATGTGTTTTTTGAATGTTTTTGCTTTTCTTGTTGTTTTGTTGTATTGTTCTTTTTTGTTTTTTTTCTCTTTATTTTTGATGTATTGTGAACTTTTTACTGTTTTCTTCTTCTTTTTTTCTGTAACTATTAAACTTTTAATAAATATCTTTTTTTAAAAAAAGCATGACTAAGCCGCTTCTGGCGAACCAGAGCAGCGCACGGAAATGCTGTTTACCTTCCCGCCAGAGTGGTACCTATTTATCTCCTTGCACTTTCGCGTGCTTTCAAACTGCTAGGTTGGCAGGAGCAGGGACCGAGCAACGGGAGCTCACCCCGTCGCGGGGATTCGAACCGCCGACCTTCTGATCAGCAAGTCCTAGGCTCTGTTGTTTAACCCACAGCGCCACCCGCGTCCCATATATATGATACTCAGGGCTTTTTTTCTGCGGATACTGTGAGTACCATCCTCCCTCCAATGTTAAAAGTGTGGCACTTAGTGTAACAACTTCTTGGTGACTACCGACATTTTTTTTTTAAAAAAGGACTGTTGACGCTCATCAAAAGATATGCAAAAGTTTATACCCAGTACAAAGTATCAAATATACCAGAATAAAAGAAATGTTTACAAAATCTAATCTAAAAGGAAACAGGAGCAAAGAAAAGGGAGAAGAAAAAGAGAAAGAGAAACAGAAAAGAAAAATGAAATGACAGATAAAATCAAGTTATTCCATTCGTCTCGGGGTATCCTGTTGCCCTCCAGGTGTTGCTGAGAGCTCCAGTTCCCATTTGCCTCAGCCAGTATGGCCAGTGATCATGGGTGTTGGGAAGTCAGTGCTATTTTTCCGGGGGGAAAGGTGCTGGAACTCACCATGAACGCCTCCCTCATTCTCTTAGAATGGCAATGGCGCCCACCTGAGAGGTGCTGGAACTGAGTTCTGGTGAGTTCTGGCTGAAAAACGCGCCCCCGGTTATAGTCCAAATAGTATGTGGAGAGTCACAGATTTCACCCTTCCCTTGTTGCCAATTCCCTCTGCTCAAAGAACGCTGGGAATTATAGTTCTGTGAGAGTGATGGGACAAGAGGGCTTCCTAACTGAATATTCAGCACTCTCATGAAACTGCAGTTTCCAGAATTCTTTCAGGGAAGCCGTGACAGCTGGAAGCATAATCGAAATCATCATGAGCGTTTTGTTTTGGGGGCAGATGTACTTGCTGAAACCCTACCTGTTCAACCCTATTCTGTTGGAAGCCGCCCAGAGTGGCTGGGGAAACCCAGCCAGATGGGCGGGGTATAAATAATAAATTATTATTATAATTATTATATTACCTGCCCGCAGACTGTCTTGCCAGAGTGGCGCATGCTCTACTTATCTCCTGCTTGGACTACTGCAATGCGCTCTATGTGGGGCTGCTTTTGAAGGTGACCTGGAAACTACAACTAATCCAGAATGCAGCAGAGAGACTGGTGATTGGTGACTGGGAGTGGGCGCTGAGACCATATAACACCAGTCCTGAAAGACCTACATTGGCTCCCAGTACGTTTCCGAGCACAATTCAAAGTGTTGGTGCTGATCTTTAAAGCCCTAAATGGCCTCGGCCCAGTATACCTGAAGGAGTGTCTCCACCCCCATCGTTCAACCCAGACACTAAGGTCCAGCTCTGAGGCATCTGGGTTTATTGCAGACTCTGGCACCAGCGTCCATGTTAAGTCTGCTTGCTGTATTATTGTGGGTGAGGAGTTGTTTAAGATTGGGTGCCTGTCTGTAGGCAATGAAAGGTCTTCCTCCCAGAGCTTGAGAAACAGAACTGTCGTTGTCTAGGAGAGGTTGTAAATCTCTGAGAATTATATGTCATGGGTGGCGGGAATCAGGATTCTAGAGATGCTTAGATGGGGCATGGCCCAAAAAAAGGGTTGGGAACCACTAATCTAGTAAAACCCTCTGCAGTGCAGGACCCTCAGCTACAGCACCCATGTTTCCCCGATTGCTATGGGTATCTAAAATTGTTCTCTGAGATCTTTTGACCAATTTGGCCCTGGGTGCATGCAGTGCCAAGCCAGGATACTACCCACAAGCTGCTTTTAGAATTCCTTTGCAGTGACTTTGCTCAACCCTTGGTATGATTAGCTGAGCAGTCCAAGATTCGGCACCTAACCATAAAGGTAAAGGGACCCCTGACCATTAGGTCCAGTCGTGGCCGACTCTGGGGTTGCGGCGCTCATCTCGCTTTATTGACCGAGGGAGCCGGCGTACAGCTTCCGGGTCATATGGCCAGCATGACTAAGCTGCTTCTGGCGAACCAGAGCAGTGCACGGAAACGCCGTTTACCTTCCCGCCGGAGCAGTACCTATTTATCTACTTGCACTTTGACATGCTTTCGAATTGCTAGGTTGGCAGGAGCAGGGACTGAGCAATGGGAGCTCACCCCGTTACGGAGATTCGAACCGCCGGCCTTCTGATCGGCAAGTCCTAGGCTCTGTGGTTTATCCCACAGCGCCACCCGCGTCCCCACCTAACCATAGTTTTCTGTTAAATACAAACCTGGAGGTACATTTTTTCAGCCTGGTGCTGCTGTTCAAAGGCCTCTCCTTTGCAACCGTGACAAACAAGGTGCAGACTGTTTTCTGTAACGTCAGACACACACCTGTCCTCTCCCCGGATATTTGTATTAACCATTTGCAAATTTGTGCCATTAACCTGCACAAAATAGCTTGTTTCTATGGATCTGAAGTGTGTGCACAGCGTTTGGAGGTACTCACAGAGGAAGAGATAAATATAAACCCACGCTGAGTTTGTCAATTAACCATTATCTGAAATTCTCAGCATCACCCCTTATAATTCTACTTTATAGACCCCCTGGCTTCTAATAACATGGCCTCAGAGCAGCCTCTGGTGGCCGAAAGGAGGAACTGCATGTTGAGTCTTGGAGTGACAGCAATACTGGCATTAATAGCTGGGGTACCGGAGACTATATTAGAAACTAAAAGACGGTAGTATTTAGATAATATTTGGGATATGAAGGGAAAACACAAGCTGCAGAACTGTGCCAGACATGGAAATCATGGGTTAGCTTATGCAAGCCAGCCAGGCAGGGTTAGGTCACTGCAGAGCCGTGAAGAAACAATGGGAAACCTATTATTATTATTATTATTATTATTATTATTATTATTATTATTATTATTATTATTATTATTATTATTATTATTCCACCATTATCTTGCAAGGATCTTAAGGTGGTGCATAAGGTTCCTCTCTTCCCCATTTCACCCTCATAGGTGAAAGTTCCTAAATAAGAGAGAATTTACAGGGGCAGGTTAGGCTAAGAGATGGTGACTGGTCAACCTTGGGATGTGTGTGGTGCTGTGGTCTAACCACTGAGCCTCTTGGGCTTGCCGATCAAAAGGTTGGTGGTTCGAATCCCCGCAATAGGGTGAGCTCCCATTGCTCTGTCCCAGCTCCTGCCAACCTAGTAGTTCAAAAGCATGCCAGTGCAAGTAGATAAATAGGTACCACTGTGGCAGGAAGCTAGACGACATTTCCGTGCGCTCCAGTTTCTGTCATGATGTCCTGTTGCACCAGAAGTGGTTTAGTCCTGCTGGCCACACGACCCAGAAAGCTGTCTGCGGACAAACACCGGCTCCCTTGGCCTGAAAGCGAGATGAGTGCTGCAACCCCATAGTCGCCTTTGACTTAACTATCCAGGGGTCCTTTACCTTTGCTCAAGGTCACCCAGGGAGCTTCATGGCTGAGTGGGGATTTGAACCCTGCTCTTCCAGGGGCGGATTGTAACTTGGTTCTCACAATTGTTCCAGCAGCGCCTCTAGGGACTCAGTTACATTAGTCAAAAAACAGTGTTTTGAATGGGTTATAAACACGCAACACCAGATGGCGCTGGAGAGTAAAAAAAAATTCTGCGCGATTTTCCATAGCGTTTCTCCCCCTTTTGTTATAATGATTTCATTTCTGACTTATTTATAGCGTCCCGCCCCCCTGGTGTGTAGATCCACCCTAAGTTATAAAAACCTAAGAGCCCTTCTGGATCAGACCAGTGGCCCATCTAGTCCAGCATACTGTTCTCACAGTGGCCAACCAGGTGGCTATGGGAACATTGGCGTAACCAGGATTTATGGGGGGGAGGCAGGACACCCACCAGTCATCATCCTCTGTCTGGCTCTGTCTAGCAGATTTGGAATTTAATGTCTCAACAGTAGTTGTTTTGAATTACTTTCTTTTGAACCCCAGTGCTCTTCAGTCATTTGAAAACTAGGAAGTTAAATTTAAAAAATTAACACCAGCATACAAACCGACTCATAGGGTCCGAAGAGTCTCCCCCCCAAAAAAATATATATATCCCCCCCCAACTGATAGGCATTGCCATTCAAATGGTGTGTGCGCACCGTGTCATGTGATCGATTGTGCTGCTTGGGGCTTTCCTGCCCCCCAATATTTTATTTTATTTTGGCAACCCTGAACACCAGGGTTTTATGTAGTAATTGAATATATTTTGCAAAATTACAAAGAACACGCCTTTTCTTCTTCTTTTTAAAAAATCTGAACCAAAACAAGTTTTCTTGGATTTGCCGAAAACCTCAAATTCCTCATTTTCTTCCAATGCAGTTTCTCTGTGCGCACTCAGTAAGCAGAGCCCATGGATAGCCTGTTGAGCATTTCAAATATTCTGATTATTTCTACTTTTACTTAAGTATTTTTATTTATTTACTTGATTTGGGGGAGGGGGTTGGCTCCTCCCCCCCCACCTTGTCCCCCTGGCTACGCCTATGTATGCGAAACCCACATTATCTCGGCTCACGATTCCCAGCAACTGGGGACAATATTTGCTGCTTCTCTTTGGGATTAATTGCAGCCGCAATAAAACTCCCCCCTCGGAGTTTAATGAACTAACATTGCAGCAAGAATGTGGGCAGACCTCTCAAGCGTATCACCACTAGCCACCAGGGATCCTTCCCGCACTTATTCTCACTGTGACAAGGCACATGGCGAGTATTCAAATCTGGAGGAATCGCTTTGGAATAACCAACACCATACAGTTCTGGTTTCACAATCGCAAACCACGTTGCTGTTTTAGTCAAGAGCAGCTCCTGAACCCGGGAAAGATGGGGGCGAAGGCGGAAAGAATAATAGAATCCTAGAATCATAGTTGGAAGGGACCTCGAGGGTCATGTAGTCCAAACCCATGCAATGCAGGAACATAGCTGTCAACCGTCCCTTATTTGGCGGGAAACTCCCTTATCCTAGCGCCATGTCCTGCTGCTGTCCCTTATTGATGATGTCCCTTAATTTTCCCGGGTCTCATGCTTGCCCGGCTCGGGAGGGAAGCAGTGGCTCGGGGTCCTCCGCCGTAAGAGAGAGCACGCGCACGAGCTGTCGCGCCTCCGTCTCTTCCTTTCGTCGTGAGGAGACAGGTGGCAGCGGGCGGGCAGGCAGCCCCTCTCTTGCGAGACTTCTGCCGCACTGCCAGGGGAAGCCGGAGGCGGCGGCAGCGGCTGAGGAGGCAGCCTGAGGGAGAAGGAAGAGGAGGGGATGGGGAGGGATGCAGAAGGGCAGCACTTCAGGGCCGCCGCGGTGCCGCAACCGCCTCATGCCGGGCTCGCGGGCGGCGTGGGCGAGAGTCTCCCTCCCTCCCTCTCGGACGGGGAAGGGCCGATGGAACTCCTCGCGCCAGGACGACGGCAGCCCCGACGTACTGCTTAGCATACCCTCCAACCAGTGCAGCATCTTAATGTAGTAATTTCCCCCTCTGCATCCCTTTCATAACTCTATTTTTATAAATCATTTGTCCATCCATAGTTCAAATTTTTACTACAAGTTTTCTGTCAATCCTACCAATGTATGTAACTCTTGACAACAGCTTTTCAAATAAATTATAAACTTTCCCCATTCTTTATTAAAGAGGTCCTCTTCCTGGTTTCTAATTCTGCATGTAAGCTTTGCCATCTTGATGTTGTTCATCAGTTTGTCTGCCACTCTTCTTTGGTCGGAGTTGTAGACCCTTAGGATCATCTAGTCCAACTCCCTGCAAAACACAGTCAGTCGCAGCAAAAGCAGCATGGCTTCATCAGTGCCGGATTTCTGTATAAGCTAAGCAAAATCCCTTATTTTGTTTTTTTATATATATAAAATATTTATTAAAGGTTTTAAGCAATATAACACCATACACATACACAACCCAAAAACAATAAAAAACACCCTCACCAAAATAAGAACATACATACAGAACAAAAAAATCATATAAAAAACATACAACATACGTAGTTAGATTTCATAGACCAGGTTTCATAACCCTCTTTTCTGACTCCCTCACATCTCCCTTTCCAGCGTTCCCGTTTGCAAAAATCATGTTCAGCAATACTTCACCTTCTCTCAAAACTTGTTTTAAATTGTACATTTCAACTATTATGTCTCCAATTTTACCCTTTGATATCAAATGTTTAAATATTTAAGCTTCACATAATATTATTCAAATTTCACCTTTGTTCTTATAGTTCAGTTATTATCATACTCCCTTCCGCTAAGTTACTAATGCCATGTTGTCTTTTTATCCTGCATCATTCTAGCATTCATACAATTTACAATACTAGAGATATCTCTCTGCCACCTCTTGAAACATTCCATCTTGTCCACAATAAGCAAGGTCTGAAACAAAAACAACATTTTTGGCAATACACTCATCTTTATAGCAGCAATTCGACCCAACAAGGAAAGCTTCAATTTTGACCAAACCTCTAAGTCCTTTTTGATTTCTGACCAACATTTTTCATAGTTATCTTTAAATAAATTCAGATTTTTAGCCGTCATATTAACCCCTAGATATTTCACCTTTTTAACCACATTTAAGTCTGTCTCCTTCTGAAACCTTTCTTTTTCCAAAGTTGTCAAGTTTTTCCCCAAAACCTTAGCTTTCTGCTTATTTAATTTAAATCCCGCCACCCGACCAAATTCTTGAATCAATTCTAACACCCTTTTCGTACTAGATTCTGGCTCCTGTAATGTCAAAACCAAGTCATCTGCAAAGGCCTTAAGTTTATACTGTTTGGCTCCGACCTGGATTCCTTCAACCAACCGGTCCCCTCTGATCATGTTCAGGAGCACCACCAGGACCGAAATAAATAGCAGTGGGGAAATAGGGCAACCCTGTCGTGTTCCTTTCTCAATCTTAAACTCTTCTGTCACCACATTATTAACTATCAATTTCGCCTTTTGTTCTGAATAAATTGCATCTATACCATTTTCAAACCCCCGTCCCACTCCCATCCCTTTAAGATTTTTCTTCATAAAATTCCATGAGATATTGTCAAAGGCCTTCTCCGCATCAATAAAGATCAATACTGCTTTTGTATTAGTGTTCATTTGCAAAAGTTCCAAAATGTCAATAATGTTCCTTGTATTATCAGACAAATGTCTGCCTGGGAGAAAGCCTGCCTGGTCTTTGTGAATCACTTCATTTAACACTCTTTTTAATCTATTTGCTAAAATATCTGCAAAAATTTTGTAATCCACATTTAGAAGGGAGATGGGACGGTAGTTCTTGTGTCTTTTCAGTTTCAGATCTAGGTATCAGTGTGATGAAAATCCCTTATTTTGGCTGCTGATCCCTTATTTTCGAGGCTGCTGGTCCCTTATTTTCAAATCTGTAAGTTGACAGCTATGTGCAGGAATCTTTTGCCCGACGTGGGGCTCGAACCCACAACCCTGAGGTTTAGAGTCACCTGCTCAACCAGCTGAGTTATCCAAGAAGGAATGTTTATCATGGGTGAAACCAAAGGGCGAAAAACAGGGGCGGGGAACCTTTTCCAGGCCGAGGGCTGAATTTCCACCAGGGCAAACTGCCAGGGGGCCACATGGCGTGGTGGGCGGGGCCAGAGACAAAAGTGGGTGGAGCAATGGAGGTGAATTTTATCTTTGTTCACAGTACGTTACTTTCCACACAGAAACTCATGTATCTCTCTCTCTCTCTCTCTGTCCTCCCTCCAGGCAAGGAAGAGGCATGGTTAGAGTTCAGGGAGACCCGGCAAACACATACACACACACATACTCAAGGAGGACACAAAGTAGAGTTGGTGAGAGACGTGGCCAGAGGAGAAGGATGTGGCCTGAGAAGAGTCTCAGAGGCCAGACAGAGGGGCCATAGCTGGACACAGCCTGGGTGTGGCGATCACACAGGGTCCTCGGATGTTTAACGGTCTATTGATCCCTGTGCCACCACTGTGCTCGCTTCCCCGCTGCTGCCACCAACCAGTTACTCTCTGGTAAAACACAGCTGTTAAAAGTGAACCAAAAAAACAAGTTTATTTTACAAACATTAACAAGTTTATGGTTTCTCAGATAATATTCCTGTCAGTTTCTTAACCTTAGTTTCTTATATACCTTCCTAATACCTTCCGACTGATTATCTCAACTGTTTGACTGACTCCTCTTAACAAATTCTCTCCCTCTCTCACACCAGACTAGCCCAACCCATGGACTTATCTTCCCTCTCTCGTCTAACTCCAGACTGTCTTCTCAACCACTCTAACTCTAACTCTCTCTGTGCTTAAACCTTATACACAGTTAATTCTGCCCCTTGGGTTCCCATTGATTAGTCATTTTACAATTAGTTAACCCTTTCCCTATGAAGCCAGTATGATGTCACACGCATAGGAGGGCAAACGCCACACTGGGGTTCTCCATCTTTGGTATAAATGAAACTGAGATACTAAGAGGTACTAAGGCAGGCATAGGCAAACTCGGCCCTCCAGATTTTTGGAGACTACAGTTCCCATCATCCCTGACCACTGGTCCTGCTAGCTAGGGATGATGGGAGTTGTAGGCCAAAAAAAGATCTGGAGGGCCGAGTTTGCGTATGCCTGTACTAAGAGGAGGAGGAGTGAGGAAAAGAGGAATCAGCCGCTCAGAGTGGCTGGGGAGACCCAGTCAGATGGGCAGGGGTATAAATAACAAATTATTATTATTATTATTATTATTATTATTATTATTATTATTATTATTATTATTATTATCAGGGAGACCAGGGCCCATTAAAGATATTTTCCTTTATAACCTGGTCTCCCTTTCTTTTTTCATACGTAAGGAAAAAAGAAAGTCAAAGCTCCTCCACCCGCCTCACAAACCTGTCTGTGGAGAACCTATCTGGGCTTCCAATGTTTTAAGCCCATGTACTGTAAAATGGTGCCATAAACCTAATGCCATGTTCTTTTCTCTGTTGTGACTGTATTCTATCATTTTTTTTGGTCATAAAAATAAAAATAATAAAGGAACTGAGGCAACGGAGGACTGATTTTAGCTCAAAGATATATTTTTCCTTTCTCAGTGACAGGGCCGGCCCAAGACATTTTGCCGCCTGAGGCAAAGATGGGGCCATTCCACCATTTTCAGCACAGCAACTGACTGTGGACTGGCAGTGACAAATCTTACTTCAAGACTGCCAACAGGGCAGTGTCCCCCAACACCCCCGAGGGCAGCAGGCGGACTTAGGGGGTTGCAGGCAGCCCACATGGCAAACACCACTCTGTCCTGCAACTGAATGAATGAATCTATTTATTTCAGCCGCTGACCAGAATGCAGTCCTCCAATGGGGAATGGCTGCTGGTTTCGATTTGGTTAATTAATTTCTTTACTGCTCAATATTATTTTAAAAATATCTCTAAAAACCGGAAGCAACCATTGACAGCTTAACCAAAATGCTACAAAAATATACACCTCAAAACGTTAAATTAATACCAAGTTACTAAAGTATGCAAATCAGAAGAAAAGTAGCCAGAGTTGTCAGTGGGGCAGGAGCATGGGCGTAGCCAGGATTTCTGTTGGGGGTGGGGCAGAACTGATGTGATTGGTCAGTTAATTAAGTATTTCTATTGTTTTACTTGATCTAGGGGACAGCAGCTGCCCCCTTGGCTACGCCCATGGTCCTATCACATGTAAAATCTTTTTCTTTTTTTAAAGGGCGTGTAAAGGCTGTATTTCTTCAGTAAGCCCTACTGAATTCAATTAGGCTTACTTCCGAGTAGACATGGTAAGGACAGTACTGGATAAGAGTGAAAGCGCGCTTCATGGAAGTGGTTGTTTGGTTGAAAGTCACTTTGGGATGCCTTGGGCAAGATAAAGCGACGACTTCTTCTTCTTCTTCTTCTTCTTCTTCTTCTTCTTCTTATTATTATTATTATTATTATTATTAACGCTGCAAGTTCAGTGGAGTGTCACTGTGTGTAACTGAGCACCTAGCTGATGCTTAAATGAGATTTGGCTCTGACTTCTAATGTCCAATATGAATAGCAGATGGAGTTGCAGAGTTGCTGCAGGAGGCAGATGCTGGAATCAGCAGAACCAGAGACATGTCTTGCCCTGTGTTGAACCCAAGCTGGACTTTGGGTCTTCTCTTGAAACCTAGTGGAGAAGAAAGATCTAAGAGAAGACTCCCTGGAAAAGCCCCTGATGTTGGAAAAGATGGAGGGCACAAGGAGAAGGGGGCGACAGAGGACGAGATGGCTGGACAGTGTTCTCGAAGCTACCAGCATGAGTTTGACCAAACTGCGGGAGGCAGTGGAAGACAGGAGTGCCTGGCATGCTCTGCTCCATGGAGTCACGAAGAGTTGGACATGACTAAACGACTAAACAACAAGAACCATTAACTTCAACAGGTCTGCTCTGTGACGCGCACTGGATAGAAGCCTAAAGTTTTAATGCAGACATGACAGTCTGTATTTTGTGTATCTCCTTTCCATCTGAGCTCACTGCTAGTATCCCCCCCCCCTTATACACCAGTGGAGGAAAAACCAGTACAAAAGAAACTAGCTGATGTAGCATAACACTCCATGCATCTGGTGAACTGAATCCAGGAAAACTTATTCCATAATTCGTTAGTCTTTAAGGTGCCACAAGAATATTTGTTTCTGCTGCAACAGACTAAGAGGGCTATGCTTTTGGGAAAATGGTTAAAATACTCTGGGCGTGTCAAGTTAATCTGCTCATTCTTCCTTTATTTTCCCTTGCTCTTCTAGAATAGGTGGTGTTTTCTCTTTTTCAGATCTATATTATACTATTCTTATTCTATACCACCCTATACAGGGCGGTTTGCAAAATAAAATCACAAGATAAAAGCATAAAATACACAATGAAATGCATAATAAAAACAAGAACAATCCAATAATCTCCTAAATCCTTGGAAGAACCAGACAAGAGCCACCGAAACTAATAATAATAATAATAATAATAATAATAATAATAATAATAATAATTTTGTATCAACTTCCCCATTTATTTTGCATCAACACATACATCCTGTATAATAAACAGAGAAGCTGTTAACATTAACACTTTGCCTGCTCACATTTCCTGAGATAAAAGAAATTCATCTGACATCATAGATTTTATACTTGCTGCTGCAGCAGCAGCAGCAGTGAGAGGTGTCTAGCAGAACTTTGATGTACTTAAAATGTCCTGTTATCTCAGCTGCAGGGAACAAGTCTTCCAGAAGGTGGTGCTGCTCCCCAACTGAGCAACAGGGCAGCCGAGGAGCAGGTGCGCTAAACCCTGCAGGGGTCCTTGGTGGCACTGCCTGGAACCCTTGGCAGATGGATTTCCCAGCTCCAGATCAGGGAAAGGGGCAAGTTCCAAAATGACGCACCTGGGTCCCAGTTTGCCTAGTCCTCACAGGATCCCAGCTGCAGCACTGACGAATCTGCAAGTACCTGTAGAAATCAGCAATTCTCCACTGCGGAAGAACTTCCCACACATTTTCCATGGCTTGAGTGGAAGAACCCTGTTTCCATTTCAGGCTCCCCATTTGAGAAGATGCGTTCTCCCCTGCCATGGCAAAACAACCAAAGTGGTACCCAAGAACACAGGAACAGCGGATAATCTCTTCCGCAACGATCTGAAGTGGGAATATTTGGACACGCATACGGCTTCCTCCACCCTGAGGTTCCCAAATCAAATTATCAGAGAAAAATGCAGCCCAGAGGGAGGTTTCTCAAAGCCCTGAGTGGCTGCTGTTTCTCACCGGTGATCCATATTTCGTTGCTGGGTCCCAAGCAAGGCTGGATTTAGGTTTGAGGAGGCCCTAAGCTACTGAAGGTAATGGGGCCCTTTATATGTCCAGCTGTCCTTTGTCAACAAGAAATTGTCGCTGTTTTTTGTGTTGAATATATGCCATATGGTAATTTATGGACCTAATAGGTATCTAAAGCCATTTGCACATAACAAAATTTGTATTTTATCAAAGTAATTGTTGAACTGAAATACAATTACGAAGAAGTTGTTCTTTATCTTATATTTTGGAAATGTATATCCAGGTTTTTCCCCATTTAATTTTTGCCCCCCCCCCAAGAGAGTGGGGTCCTAAGCTATAGCTTGTTTAGCCTATACGTAAAACCGGCACTGGTCCCAAGTCCAGGGCAGCTTACGTCTGTGTTGAATCGTGATTACTCATTGAGCTTCCAGGCAGGTGCTGGCAATATCTGTATAATGGGTTTATCAAACAGGGTTGTATACATCCCCTTGCAGTGCTCTTCACACAGACCTGCAGCAAGGTTTCTCACAGGCCAGAGCAGTTCCACCTGCCAATCACCTGCCATCGCAGTAACATCAGGCAGCCCATTTCACACTGACATGGTTTGAAATCAAACTTTACTGGAAAAGGCACTTGTAAGTCCCTTTTTAAAAAAAGTTTTTTATTCATTTTTCATTTTCGTTCATTACATACATCTCAAATTCTTAACATTTACTATATATTCCTCCCACCCTCCCCTCCAAGAATTCCCCCAACTTGCGTTTCTGGTTTGTTTATATTTTCACCCACTTTGCTATCTCTCAACAGGAAAAGTTATTAATAACATAACATCAAACCTTAAAAACATAAAAATAAAATTAAATACATCATCTTATTTCACTATCTTCCAAACATTTTCTGATGCTAATAATGTGGATGTTTATTTAAATCCTGCCATCAAGTCCATTGCCTTTCTTTGTTTCTGCAAATATAGTATGAATGGTTCCCAATCTTTTTCAAAGTCTCTGTTGTCTTTTTCTCTTAGTCTTTCTGTCATTTTTGCCAATTCTGCATAGTTCATGAACTATGAACTAGGCACTTGTAAGTCCCGATGATCAACTGATACCTTTTCATCTGAAAGTGTCTTTATCTGCCACACACTGGGTGACATATACAACATCAGAGGGTGTCTGGTTTGACCTTAATGGTCTCACAAGCCAAGTAAGGGAGGTCTGGCAGGTCACTGTGGTGGAGTGTGGTTAAGGTGTTGGACTAGGACCTGGGAGACCAGAGTTCAAATCTCCACTCAAGCCATGATTCTCGCTGGGTGACCTTGGGCCTGCCACTGTCTCTTAGCCTACCTCACAGGGTTCTTTGAGGGTAAGATGGGGAGGGGGAAACCATGTATACCACCTTGAGCTCTTGGGATACAAATCAATTCAATTAATTGGCCTGTGAAGTTCCCCATTCTTGCCCTAAGCCAGAGGTAGTGGGATTCTGGAGGCTGTGTGTGACTGTCTCGCCGGAGCGGTGCATGCTCTAGTTATCTTCTGCTTGGACTACTGCAATGCGCTGTACGTGGGGCTACCTTTGAAGGTGACCCGGAAACTGCAATTAATCCAGAATGCGACAGCTAGACTGGTGACTGGGAGTGGCGGCCGAGACCATATAACATCGGTCCTGAGAGATCTGCATTGGCTCCCAGTACGTTTCCGAGCACAATTCAAAGTGTTGGTGCAGACCTTTAAAGCCCTAAACGGCCTTGGCCCAGTATACCTGAAGGAGCGTCTCCACCCCCATCGTTCAGCCCGGACACTGAGATCCAGCTCTGAGGGCCTTCTGGCGGCTCCCTCATTGCGAGAAGTGAGGTTACAGGGAACCAGACAGAGGGGTTTCTCGGTAGTGGCGCCTACCCTGTGGAACGCCCTCCCATCAGATGTCAAGGAAATAAACAACTATCCTATTTTTAAAAGACATCTGAAGGCAGCCCTGTTTAGGGAAGTTTTTAATATTTAATGCTATATTGTTTTTAATATTCCATTGGAAGCCGCCCAGAGTGGCTGGGAAAACTCAGTCAGGTGGGTGGAGTATAAATAATAAATTTATTATTATTATTATTTTAAGCGCACAGTTATTCCATTGTACCAAAACACAGCACGGAGGCTAATAATTGCTTTTTAAGTTATGAGCATAGCAGTGCAGGGAGCTGCCTCACACTGAGTCAGAGCAATGGTCCCCCTAGTAGTACTGACACTGTCTGGCAGCAGCTCTCTAAGGTTTTTATGCAGGGGATAGTCCCGCCCCTACCTAGAGATGCCTGTGATGTTAACATATGAGAGTGCTGGAGGTGAAATAGTTAAACAGGTTGCCCAATCAGAACCCATGGGGGTGGAGTCAGAGGGACTATAAAACCAGCTCTGGAAGGGGCGAAGGGAGGAGGTCGGTGGGAGTTGAGTGGTTGGGTGGTTGGGTGGAGTGGGAGTGAATTGGGATAGAGTCTGTGGGTAGGTTGAGTTAGTGTAGCGAAATAAGCTGAGTCAGGAACAGTTAGGAGCTAGGAAGACAAGTAAATATCTGAGAGGTAGTTTAGTGAGTGAGAGCAGGTAGCGGCAGTTATAGGTCTGGATAGGCAGCCCATGATTGCAATGGACTGATACTGTTTATGAAACCACACGCTTGTTAAACTGCAATAAATAAACAGAAGTTTATGTTCCAATTTAACCCTGACTGGACTCAGTATTGTACCAGGTAGGGCCTGGGTGGCGGCAGCGAGAAATAAAGTGGTGACATAGGGATCAATAGACGGTAAAACGTCCGGGGACCCTGTGTTATGCTCTGCCAATGAGCTATGGCCCTTTCTCCGTTCTTTCACAGACGCCTAGTCAGAGCAGCTGCTCTTGGGACATCAGTCTCAGGGTGAAAGGCATGATGCATTTGCCTCTCCTGAGTGGCAGCTGCCAATCTTAGTTTGCGCAGAAGCTGGAGGAATGAGAAGTCAGGCTTTCTGCGTGTGTGAAGCGAGAAGAGAAGCTGGAGAAACCAAGGCAGAAGAAACAAATTGTGATCTTCCCTCCACCCTCCCCGAACCTCCTGGGTCAATTTGTTGCCTTGTTACACTTCAGAGAACAAAGAAAATAGCCTGAACATTTTCTTCATTCATGTGTTGTAAAGTGAAAAGCAGAGGGGGGTAGGGGAGGGAGATTGAAGAGGGTGGTGTGTGTTTTTTGGTGTTTTTTTACTAAAGAGGGGGTGCGGGTGGCGCTGTGGGTTAAACCACAGAGCCTAGGACTTGCCGATTAGATGGTCGGTGGTTCGAATCCCCGCGATGGGGTGAGCTCCTGTTGCTCGGTCCCTGCTCCTGCCATCCTAGCAGTTCGAAAGCACGTCAAAGTGCAAGTAGATAAATAGGTACCACTCCGGCAGGAAGGTAAACGGCATTTCCATGCACTGCTCTGGTTCGCCAGAAGCGGCTTAGTCATGCTGGCCACATGACCTGGAAACTGTACGCCGGCTCCCTCGGCCAAAAAAGCGAGATGAGCACCGCAAACCCCAGAGTCGGTCGTGACTGGACCTAACGGTCAGGGGTCCCTTTACCTTTACCTTACTAAAGAGGAATTTTTGCATTGCCCCATCATAAGAACGTGAGAAGAACTCAGGCGAAAGGTCTTATCGAGCCCAGCATCCTGTTCGCACAGCGGCCAGCCAGATGCCCATGGGAAGACCGGAATAAGGAGGCAGGCACAACAGCCCTCTTCCCACTTGTGATTCCCAGGAACCTGCATTCAGAGGTGTGGTGCAGTGCTGGATTTACGTATAAGCTAAACAAGCTACAGCTTAGGGCCCCACTCTCTTGAGGGCCCCAAAAAATTTAAAGGGAAAAAAACCTGGATGTACATTTCCAAAATATAAGATAAAAAACAGATAAAATAAAACCTGTTTTGTTTTGTATTGTGTTGGCTCCTATGATGTAAGTCATGGGCCCCGCCTACTAGCTTGCTCCCTAAAATATCACTGGTTTGCTCCTTTCTATATATGTTGTTGTTGTTGTTTAGTCGTGTCCGACTCTTCGTGACCCCATGGACCAGAGCATGCCAGGCACTCCTGTCTTCCACTGCCTCCCGCAGTTTGGTCAAACTCATGCTGGTAGCTTTGAGAACACCGTCCAACCATCTCGTCCTCTGTCGTCCCCTTCTCCTTGTGCCCTCCATCTTTCCCAACATCAGGGTCTTTTCCAGGGAGTCTTCTCTTCTCATGAGGTGGCCAAAGTATTGGAGCCTCAGCTTCAGGATCTGCCCTTCCAGTGAGCACTCGGGGCTGATTTCCTTCAGAATGGATAGATTTGATCTTCTTGCAGTCCATGGGATTCTCAAGAGTCTCCTCCAGCACCATAAATCAAAAGCATCAATTCTTCGGCGATCAGCCTTCTTTATGGTCCAGCTCTCACTTCCATACATCACTACTGGGAAAACCATAGTTTTAACTATACAGTGGTGCCTCGCAAGATGAAAAGAATCCGTTCTGTGATTCTCTTCGTCTAGCGGTTTTTTCGTCTTGCGATGCAAGCCCATTGACGGATTAGCGGATTAGCGCTATTAGCGGCTTTTAGTGGCTTTTAGCGGCTTTTAGCGGCTTATCTGCTGATCAGATCAGCTGATAAGCGGCTTAGCGGCTTAGAAAAAGGGGGAGGAGGAAAAAAAAACAGCAGGAACTCGCAAGACATTGTCGTCTTGCGAAGCAAGCCCATAGGAAATTCGTTTTGCAAAGCACCTCCAAAACGGAAAACTCTTTCGTCTAGCGAGTTTTCCGTCTTGCGAGGCATTCGTCTTGCGGGGCACCACTGTACGGACCTTTGTTGGCAAGGTGATGTCTCTGCTTTTTAAGATACTGTCTAGGTTTTTCTATATATAGGGTTCCTACATTCTGCATGGACTGGTTGCATGGCAACATGTACAAATGGCTTTAGATACCTATAAGGTCCATAAATTACCATATGGCATATATTTAAAACAAAAAACAGTGACAATTTGTTGTTGACAAAGGATAGCTGGACATTAAAGGGCCCCATTACCTTCAGTAGCTTAGGGCCTCATCAGACCTAAATCTGGCACTGGTGCAACTGCCATTGACAGTGAAAGAAAAGCACAGTCATTGTGGTCAGCAGCCACAGATAGTGTTGTCTTCCTTCCATGTTCACTGAGTAAACTGGCAAAAATGTATAAATCTAAATCAAATAAGTGTTGGAAATGTAAAGAGAAAGAAGGTTCCTTTTATCATATGTGGTGGTCTTGCAGTAAGGTTAAGGCTTTGTGGGAAATGATACACAATGAAATGAAAAAAATGTTCAAAATAATGTTTGTGAAAAACCCCAGAAGCCTTTCTCTTGGTAATTATAGGGACAGAAGTACCTAAATTGTATAGAAACTTATTTATGTAGGCGACTACAGTCTTGCCCAAAAATGGAAAGAAGAAGTAGTTCCTAGCAAAGGAAGAATGGATACAAAAAGTTATGGAATATGCAGAAATGGCGAAACTTACTGGAAGAATAAGAAATCAAGATAACAAACTTTTTATAAAAGAGTGGAAATCGTTTGTTGAATATTTATAGATAAATTGTAAACAGATAAAAACACTGGCAGGATTATTGTAACAACCTGCAGTTACATAAGAGTATATATTTAAAGAAGATGAATAAATGAGCAAGTTAATTGAATTTAGATATGCAGAAGATATTAAAAATAAATTTAAGGGACCTCAGAAAGAGGGGGAAGGAAGTCAAGTTTTAAAATGTTAAAAATAAATGATGGTAAAATCAGTGAAATGTATATATCTGAAAAGCATATTTTTTAAAAATTATACTTTAGAGAGCCATTGATTCAGTTTTATTCATTCATAGATAGATAGAGAGAATGCCTATTTTCTACATTCAGGTCCTATGTTTGATGTTTAAACTGCACCCTTTGTTAGCAGGGTTTGTCTTCATTCATGCAACTTCCCAGATTTCTGCTATCCTTCCGCAGCCCTTTTAGGAACCTGAAAACCTAAGAAGAGCCCTGCAGATCCATCCTGTTCTCACAGATGCCCCTGGAAGAAGAAGGATCTGAGCACTACAATACCTTCCGCGCTTGCGATTCCTAGCCACTGTCGCATTCATCCAAAATGAATAACATGCAAATCTCAAAGCAGTAAATACATTCAGGCCTGTACGGCTGACCAAACATACATTTGCATTTCCCACTTGATTCTATCCAAGGGCATAGACGCAGCCAAAGTTAAACACTTCCGAGTCCCCTTGTGAGAGGTGCACCTTTTATAGCTGATGTAGAAGAGTATATTTCAGCATTTGGAAGGACGCGGGTGGTGCTGTGGGCTAAACCACTGAGCCTATTGGGCTTGCCGATTGGAAGGTTGGTGGTTCAAATCCCCGGGACAAAGTGAGCTCCTGTTTCTCTTTCCCAGCTCCTGCCAACCTAACAGTTTGAAAGCACACCTGTGCAAGTAGATAAATAGGTACCGCTGCGGCATGAAAGTAGATAGGGTTTTTGTATGCTCTGGCTTCTGTCATGTGTCCCGTTGCACCAGAAGGGGTTTAGTCATGCTGGCTACATGACCTGGAAAGACCCTCGGCAGATGAGTGCTGAACTCCATAGCCAAATTGGAGAACAGCCTTTACCAAACGTGTCATGGGCTTTGAAGACACTCGAACTCAGGACACAAGGGAGAAACGTGCTAAGATGAAGGCATGCTTGGCAAATCCACACCGTGATCAACTCCCGCCAGGAAACCAATGTCCCCACTGTGGATCCAGAATTGGCCTACACAGTCACTTACGGACTCATTGATAAAACCGTCTTTCTGGAAGACAATCTTACTTGGCTACAAGTGATCACCAAAGAAGGAGGAGGAGGAGAAGGGTACAAAATCACCATTTTATAGTTCAAATCGGGAAAAATAAATACAATAAATGGAAAAAAGGACAAAGATTCACAAAACGTTTAGGGGTATGAGTACCCCTGCGTCCCCCCAGAAAAAAGGAGCCATATCCTGTTTAGTACTTTACATTGGGAGAAACGTCAGTGTATGCTTTCTGGTCGTAGGATCTGAATGTGCATAAATCTGGCAGGTTAGTGCCCCAGTTGTCTTGAGTTGTGTTGGCTGTTTCTACTGCATTCAGGTTCCATACAGGTGTTAGTTATTAAATAGAGCTATATATTGTCGGTGGAAGAAGATTGGAGGAAATGTAAAACTTATTTACAGAAATATTGTAAAATTTTTGAATGCTGATGACATTGAAATGAATTGAAGGGGCTCTAGCAACAAGGTAAAATGTAAGATGGGATGGATAATAGATAAACTAACAGGATATGAATTTGCTGAACCAACTCTTAAAAGGGATACAAAAAAGGGAGGCGTGAGGATGTCAGGAAAATAAGTTAACTAAAGATGAGAAATCAAAAAAGAGGGAGTTTTCTTTTCTTTTATATGTGTTTTTTCTTTTTCTTTTTTGTGTTAAATGTTTGTATTTTTGTATTTTGTAATTTTGTATTTTTCTGTTTTTGTATTTTTCTGAACTTTTCTATTGATAAAACTTAATAAAATATTATAAAAATAAATAAATAAATAAATAGAGCTATATATTCAGCTCCCCTGGAAGCAGGGCTTTTTAAAAGCCGGAACTCATTGGAACTCAGTTCCAGCACTTCTCAGGTGGGCGCCATTGCCATTATAAGAGAGCAAGGTAGGAGTTCATTGTGAATTCTGGCACCTCTTTTTCTAGAGAAAAAGCACTGCCCAGAAGGGCTCTTAACACAGGCCTGTAGCAGGGATTCTCCTTGGTCAGCCCTTCAGATGTTGCCAGACTACAACTCCCATCAGCTGCAGCAAGCATGACCAGTCACCAAGCATGATGGGAGTTGTAGTTCAGCAGCACCTGGAAGGCAAAAGTATCTCCGCCACCTGTTCTGGGTAGCCAGTCATTTTAATTATTGTTCCATAGTGCTTTTAAAGTTTTTGCAGAAGGGCGGTATATAAATACATTTACAGATAAATAACAAGCAAACAGACTTCTCCAGCAACAGATGGTACAATAAACGACATGTGTTTTGTGCTTCTATGGACATATCTGTACTAAAAACCTGCACCACTTTTATACCAGCTTAACTGTCCTGCCTTCTTCCAAAGAATGATTGTTTGCTGAGGATGCGGATATCGTTGGTGACCATCCTCAAGTGACAACAATTCAGCACCTCTGTTCTGTACCCTTCTAGCAAATGAAGGCTGATTCCTGAGTACACCAAACTTGCATGAACCTGCTATCATCCGCCCCCCCCGCTTTGGCTACACCCAGCACTTAGGAAACATTTGGAATAATCATGGGGAAATTGTAGCTTTTGGACTCCATCTCCCATTAGCCCCACTCAGCAGGGCCAGCCATCAAGGATAATGGAAGTTGTAGTTCTACAACATCTGGAGTGCACCATGTTGACAGCCCCTGCTCTGGTGTCGCAGAAACTCCCCTGATTTACACATCCTCCCTCAGAGAGAATCTTTGCAGGATCTCACAGGCTCTCCAAGGCTGTCTAGCAGTCTCTACATGACATCTTATTAGGATTGTTCCCAAGGGTGCGCTGGATTGCAGCATTACTCTTGGTACTCCTAGATCTGGTACTTTATTAATACGCTGCTGAAAAGTACTGTACTATCACGCCATCACAGGGGCGGAGGAAGCGCTGATCTTGCCTCACAGCAAAAATATAGAGCTTTCTGGCAAGAGCGGACGCAAAAACGAGGCATTTCCCTTTTTTAAAACACTCTGCTGGTGTGTGGGTGTTTTCCAAACTCCCACCCATTTCCAGGCCTACAGGCGAGCATCCATATCTGCAATGCACTCCTCCCCCTGAGTGCTTCCTATTATTTATTTATTTTTATTTTTTTAAAGGTAAAGGACCCCTGGATGGTTAAGTCCAGTCAAAGGCGACTATGGCATTGTGACACTCATCTCGCTTTTCAGGCTGAGGGAGCTGGCGTTTGTCCACAGACAGCTTTCTGGGTCATGTGGCCAGCATGACTAAACTGCTTCTGGCACAACGGGACACCGTGATGGAAACCAGAGTGCACAGAAACACCATTTACCTTCCCGCCACAGTGGTACCTATTTATCTACTTGCACTGGCCTGTTTTTGAACTGCTAGGTTGGCAGAAGCTGGGACAGAGCAATGGGAGCTCACCCCGTCGCGGGGATTCGAACCGCCAACCTTCTGATTGGCAAGCCCAAGAGGCTCAGTGGTTTAGACCACAGTGCCACCGCATCCCTGAATGCTCCCCATTTTACACAGGTCCGTGCAAAATGACCTGCAGGGCCGGCTCTAACATTAAGCAGCAGGAGGAGGCAGGCTCAGGTGGTGGATCCTGGGAGAAAGATGTGGATCAAGATCTATTGCGCTTCCTGAGGCAAATACAAGATGGTGCATGCACACCCCGGGCTGAGTCCATGCTCAGAAAACACCTGGACTGACAGCTGAAACTTGCTTTGACACTGATGACAGGATAGCACCACCGACACTGCCCCTGTAGTGCAAGAAGGTGCATGGCAGCCCACATGGCATGCACAAGTTTATTTCAGTTAGAGGCAGTGCCGGCTGGTGCCCATTGGCTGGAAGGCAGGGAGGCCAACAGTAGGTGGCGCCAGAGCCAATGACAGCCAGAGGCAACTAATTCTAGCTGTGTTCCATTCCTCCTCCCGACTGAGCTCTGCAAGCGCAATGCCTTGGACTAAGAAGGAGAAAGCTGACAGCCTTAGCCAACCACTGAACTGGCTACAGTGGTGTAACATGGGTTGCCAGTGCCTGGGGCCATGTGGAGGGTTGGGTGGGAAAGAGGGAAACGTCCAGTGTATCTGTTTTCAATGGAGCCAAACAACGGAAGTGCACAGCTTTACTAAGGCAGCACCGGGTGTTTACATTTTGTGCTCCTAAAATTTTTGTGCCGAGGGCAACCACCCCCTGCCCACCCATGCTACACCACTGACTGGTTGTAAGAAGGGTGAAACTGCCTGGGGGCAAGCTGGGGTCATTGGGGCTGTGCCCTAGCAAACCAGCACACGCTGACTCAGGGGCTTGGGAGGAACAGCTGAAGGAGCTGCTGTTGCTACTGGCACACAACATTTGCTGCCTGAAGCTAATAGGAGGGCCGGCCCTGTGAGGGCCACAGTAGTGGCAGCCCCCGCCCCATGCGAATTCATCCTGTGCCTCTCCCGCTCCCACGACGGCTTCGTCTGCCTGCATCCCAAAATGGCAGAGTCCCCAATCCCTGTCTCATGCCGCAGCCTAGATAAACATTCCCAGCTTCAGAAAACAGCTAGAATAACAGAATGCATTCTCCCTTGGCTCGGTTTCTGATGGTCTGTCAGCGAGATCACATTTCTGCTGGTTGTCAAAGAGGGCTGCCAGGCGCCTCTCTCTCCCTCCCTGTTCCACCTCTGGAGAGTCAAATCTCTTGTGGTGGTGGTGGTAGAGAACCATGCCAGGGGATGAGTGTCCTCCTGTGGAACTTGGATCCTGCAAGGCGCAGGAGGATTTTCAACATGGCTGGCCCTTCCCCAAACCTGCCAAGTCCCATTGGCCGGCCTCATCCTAGCAGCTTCTGTGAAAGGAAGAGACAATTGGCAACAACCAGGTCAGTTTCCGCGGAGCAACGCCAGGCCAGGCTGTGCAGGAAGGGCTTGTTCGCCTGATGGCTGATTCCTGCCAACTCAACCCCCCCCCCCAGTTCCTTCTCGGACCCAGTTCTCTGGGACCAGCGCCCACCAATCTGCCCTGCAACCTGGGCTTCCTGGCGTCGTCCCTGAGAAGGTCCTTCCTGCTGGCCATGAAGTCCGTGGCGCGGTGAACATTGCCGTAGCAGCAGAGGAGCATGCAGGCTGCTGAGAAAGCCATCATCGTCAGCTGACACATACCCAACTGCTTGGGGATTTCCAAAGGAGCTCTGTGCGTGGAATAGGGGAGGCCAGTTCCCTATACTGAGACACTCCCAGATAATTTGCTCCGCAGCAGGGGCCTTAATTTGCCTGGCTGTTCTCTCTCCTGGCTTATCTGGAGTTGCCCAGCTGATCCTCAACAAATTGCGTTTGCTAGGCCTTCGTCATCTGCCTTTCGCAGCAGCCTGGCGTGCAGAAATAAAGCAAGCAAGCTTCTCCAACTGCTTCCAGAAATATAGCCCACCTACCCCTCCCTCCTATATTTCCACATGCTAAGCTGCTGGGACGTGGGTGGCACTGAGGGTTAAACCACAGAGCCTACGACTTGCCGATCAGAAGGTCGGCGGTTCGAATCCCCATGACAGGATGAGCTCCCGTTGCTCGGTCCCTGCTCCTGCCAACCTAGCAGTTCGAAAGCACATCAAAGTGCAAGTAGATAAATAGGTACCGCTCCGACAGGAAGGTAAACGGCGTTTCCGTGCACTGCTCTGGGGCACCAGAAGCGGCTTAGTCATGCTGGGCACATGACCCGGAAGCTGTATGCCGGCTCCCTCGGCCAAAAAAGCGAGATGAGCACCGCAACCCCAGAGTCGGTCACAACTGGACCTAATGGTCAGGGGTCCCTTTACCTATAAGCTGCTGGGAAAGTCATTGTTTGTTTGGGTTTTCAGGACATTGCACATATCCTCCTGCTTTTCCAGCAAGGAGCGCAAGGCGGCATTCGAACCCACTTCATTTCATCCTTACAAACAACTCTGTGAGGTAGGTTAGGCTGAGAGATCACGCGGGTGCTCCCAGACTGTGGCTATTTTCAGATGCGATTCAGTCACACACAAGCAAATGAAGGCTGTGCTATTATAGTTGATTGGGATGTCCTTCCCAACAAATCCATTTCCCCCAAAGGATTGAACTCTTCACGAGGTGGAACGTGATAGGGAAATGCACTGGGAAGTGCAGGGCAGGGCTGACCCAGCCATTTGGCAGGGTGAGGCCGGCGCCTCAGGCAGTAGAAACCTCCAAGGCAGGCCACGAGCACCCCGTCTGCTCTCCCATCTCCACTGGCAGCACAGAAGTGGTGTTGGTACTGGTGCCGATTTCATGTGAGATCTCGCTGAAATCGCACATGATATGAAATCTTTTCTTCTTCCTTCTACACATTTTTGTGCCTTTTCTTTTTTGCTTTTTCCTTGCATCGCTTTATTTCTTTATAATTGAAACATTTTCAATAAAATATGAATACAAAAAAAGAAAAGAAATCTCACGTTATTTTGGTGAGATCTTGCCCAGAATCAGCACCAAATGAGCTGTGAGGGGTGAACTACAGATTCCTGGGGAAGTAGGGTGCTTTAAATGTGTGTTGAATGTGCTTTAAATATACGATGTGGAACCAGAGATGGGTTTCTGTGGTCCTCCAGATGTTGCTAGAATACAGCTCCCTGGGCTGAATGGTAAAGGGACAGCTCCCTGGGTTGAATGGTAAAGGTAAAGGGACCCCTGACCATTAGGTCCAGTCATGGATGACTCTGGGGTTGCGGTGCTCATCTCGCTTTATTGGCGGAGGGAGCCAGCGTACAGCTTCCGGGTCATGTGGCCAGCATGACTAAGCCGCTTCTGGCGAACCAGAGCAGTGCACGAAAACGCCGTTTACCTTCCTGCCGGAGTGCTACCTATTTATCTACTTGCACTTTGATGTGCTTTCGAACTGCTAGGTTGGCAGGAGCTGGGACAGAGCAACGGGAGCTCACCCCGTCATGGGGATTTGAACCGCCGACCTTCTGATCGTCAATCCCTAGGCTCTGTGGTTTTAACCCACAGCACCACCCGCGTATGGGGCTGAATGGTGCTGGAGCCCAAAAATATATGAAGAACTATTTGGTTCTACATGAAGCCAAATTTTGCAGACAAGGCAGGTCCAAATAAACAGCCATATTGCTGCGAAAACATTAAAATTTATATCTTGTGTACACTTGATGTTCCAAAACCTAATCATGACCATTTCCCCAGAAATTATTCATCACCCACTTTGCTTCATGAACCATGACTCTATATGTTTAACTTTATCATTCCAAGAGTTTTCGGCTATTCATCAACTGATAGCAGTTTAGATCTTTTCCATTCGCGAGCAGCTTCAATTCAAGCTGCTGTCAATGGATTTGAAATTAATTCCATGTCCTGTCTTCTCACTGTTTCTTTTTAACTACCCTAATAGAACGATTCGAGGGTCTGGGGAAATTAAATCTCTTACTGTCTCTTTGATTACCTTTATGACTTCTTCCCAATATTTTAGCGCAGGGCCGTCATTTGTGGAGAATATAAATAGGATTCAATGAAGATTTTCATATTTTTTTTCAGCACAATACTGATCAAGATCTTGCCCCTCTTTGTGACGACAATGAAATGCTCGATTCTCAGCAGCTCATGAACTTTGCAACTGAAACATCCATGCTCGGCGTGTGATATCTGGTCCCGCAGACTTTCATGTACTGTATGTTGATTTATTTGGCAGACTTATATTCCGCTTTACAACAATTGTTCACAAGGTGAGCTACAACTGAAGTGAAACAAATGTCCCATAACAAACATCAATAATGATCAGAATATTTGGACAGGTTGAGACAGGTATGCATTAAAACAGGTGACACCAGTTATAAAACAACAACAGACCCACCAAGTGTCCCTATTTTCCAAGGACAGTTCTAGATTTACAGAAGCCATCCCGGTTTCTGATTTGATCCTGGAATGTCTGCTTTTCCTTAAAAGGAAATGCCATTTACCTTCCCGCCAGAGTGGTACCTATTTATCTACTTGCACTTTGACGTGCTTTCGAACTGCTAGGTGGGCAGGAGCAGGGACCGAGCAACGGGAGCTCACCCCGTTGCGGGGATTCGAACCGCCGACTTTCTGATCTTCAAGTCCTAGGCTCTGTGGTTTAACCCACAGCGCCACCCACGTCCCCCACTTTTCCTTAGGACGTTCCTATTTTCATTGGAAAAAAGGAATATTTTTCTTAATAGTGACTGTGTCTGCTCAGGCTGCATTCATTGCAGTTGTGCAGATAAAATATAATTGATAGAATTCTACAGGATGGGGTATTGGTGTATGGAAACAATTCAGATCCAATGATCTCCAGGCATGCACCTAAATGTGGTGGAGATATCAGGCACCATCCTAGTGCCTAGGCATCTTCACTTGGTCAAAAGTGATTGAAAGCCAGGTGCAAAATTCACCTGGCCCTGGCAAATGTCGGACACTGCACACAAACTTTTGGGCACCCTCTCTAACATCAATTCCATTGGCCATCTTCCAATCCTCTGGTTCAAAAAACGGGAAGGGCGATTTCTGGTGATAATACATATCTGAGTTAAAAGATGAGCAATTTCACATGTGACATTTCCAGATTTTGACTTCACACTTCAGTTGCTGTGCTTTCCTGGGTTCCAAAGTAGGTGGGACAATGTAAAAGAGCAAGGAAACAAAGCTGGTGGGTTAGATGGACCCAGAAGATGATGTGGTGGATCATCAGTGGATGATGATGGTGATTTTTATTTTTATTACTACATAAGAAGCATTCAGAAATATGATCACCCTCCCCTGCCAGTCTGAAATAGTTCAGTCCATTCTAATGACTCAGACATCTACCCTCTCATTTCATTGCATGAGAAGATCAGGCCTCAGGTGACTTTGAAAGAGGATTAGACCAAGGCCTGGCCCACATGTGCATCAGAATAAGGGGGAAATATCCTAGAGCACTAGAACGGATTGTACCATTCGAACTGTAGATGGAAGAATCACATTCTTTTCAGGGCTCCTTGATGTAAAACCACCACCTTCCCACATAGAACTTGGACGTGCATAAACTCCACTTAGACCAGTGTTTCCCAAACTTGGGTCTCCTCTCCAGCTGTTTTAGGGAGTACAACTCCCACCATCCCTAGCTAGCAAGACCAGTAGTCAGGGATGATGGGAATTGTAGTCTAAAAACAGCTGGAGTGTTTGGGAAACACTGACTTAGACCCTTGGGAGGATGCATGGACATCAAGGAGCTGGGAGAGTCCACCTTATTCTGATCCTCTCCTCCACCTGTCTGCTGCACAGAGAATGAAGATGACTCACGATTTGGAGGCTGTTCTGTTTTATGGGGTGTTTTGTGCTGTTATCGACCAGTGTTCTAAACTGTGATTTTAGTGTTTTAATCCGGACGTCACTCAAGAACTTTGGCTGTTGCGGGGGGAATGATAAACAGAGTAAATGAGCAAGCCAGTAAACAAAATATATCTCAGTAGTGTCTACTATCGCGTTGACCAGGGGTGGGGAACCTCAGGCCCCTGGGGGATCCAATGTGGCCCTCCATATCCTTCTACCCAGCCCCCAAGACTCTTTCCAAGCCACAGGAAAGCTCTGCTCTGTGCAATGGTTCCGCCAGGCTGGAATGTGCTTCTGAGTGGTGATAATGCCTCTGTAGCTACGAGTTTGTATGTGTGAATCTCTGACGTATCTGCAGCTGGAATTTAGCCAGCTGCACAGAGGCCAGAGTCAATTCGAGAAGTCCGGAGCGTGGCAACATGAGAACGGGGCCTTCTCTGCAGTGGCTCCCCATCTGTGGAATGCTCTCCCCAGGGAAGTTTGCCTGGCACCTTCATTATACACCTTTAGGTGCCAAGCAAAATGTTCCTTTTTAACCAGGCCTTTGGTTGATCTGGACACGGGTGGTGCTGTGGGTTAAACCAGAGCCTAGGACTTGCTGATCAGAAGGTTGGCAGTTCGAATCCCCGCGACGGGGTGAGCTCCCGTTGCTTGGTCCCTGCTCCTGCCAACCTAGCAGTTCGAAAGCATGTCAAAGTGCAAGTAGATAAATAGGTACTGCTCTGGTGGGAAGGTAAATGGCATTTCTGTGCACTGCTCTGGTTTGCCAGAAGCAGCTTGGCCAACATGACCCGGAAGCTGTACGCTGGCTCCCTCGGCCAATAAAGCAAGATGAGCACCACAACCCCAGAGTCGGCCAGGGGTCAGGGGTCCCTTTACCTTTTTACCTCGGTTGATCTGATTTTACATCCTATGCCCTTTTAAAATGTGTTTTTTTGGGGGGGGGGCTATTGGATTGTTGCTTTTATTTTTATTAGGTATTTTGTGCTTTTATAACTTGATTTTATTCTGTGAACTGCCCTGAGACCCCCAGGTATAGGACGGTATATAAATTCAATAAACAACAACAACTCATTGCTCCATCTACTTCTTCCTTTGGTTCGAATCACCACTGACATGTGGTCCCCAGAAAGCTATCCATGACAGAATGTGGGATGAAAAGGTTTCCCTGCCCGGTGGTGTACTACACTTACTTTGCTTTCGATCGACAGCAGGATTCCAGGGGGTCTTTCCCAGTCCTGCCAGGAGACGAAAGGGATAGATACTGGACTGTTGTCGTGCAAATCATGAGGCTGCTGAGCTATGGTCCTCCCTTAGGTGATCAATCCAGGCCGTGGAGCCACAAGCTCTTTGGAACGCATTTTGTCATGTCAGAGTGCCATAATGGGATTATATGGCTACTTCGTGAAGATAGGGATACCACCCAAGCGAGCTCATCGTACCTGTCGTGGCTGGTCCATAATTTGTCGAGGCTCCTGGCTTATTGCACAACTGCACATGCTTGCTTGCTTCCCAAAATCTGATGCAGCTCCTTTCAGCACCTTTCAGAAGGCAGCTCAGCACCTTTTCTGACGATAGGACTGCCTTTCCTTTATCCACAAATGTCACACATTTTTTTTCTCTCAACCTAACAGCGTGTAGCACTGTTTAGAGATGTATGATTTCTCGTGGAGGCATGGAAAAATGTGTGCATGTAGCTTCTGGTGAGTAGGGGTCAGAGAGAGAAGGGGGGGTTCAAATTTTGGGTGGCCTTAAACATTTTTAATATTTTGTCAGCAACAACTAACACCGGGGAGCCTCAGGTCATTTGGATTTCTGACCCATTTTTGCTGGGCCTTAGCTCTGGGTGCTAATTTATGCCATGCGTAAGCAGCAGCAGCTACCACTCACACCTCGCTCTGCGTGGGTACCAGTTTTACAGCTGGTGTGTGGAGGTGGTTATATCGAGAACAGCCAGGGGAGGGGTGACCCCGAAAAACCAGCGCTTGGTGTGGTGGTCACTGAAGAAGTTTCTGGGATCGAGGCAAAGAGCTGGACAATATAACAGGAGCCTGGAACTGGACAGTGTATCTACTAATAAGGACATTCTTAGGACATGTGAGATCATTAGACATCCCTTGACAGAGATGCCAGGGCCTGTCGAGTGCCAGCTCGACATCCGAAGAAATCAGTCTCACACCAAGATAGGTTGAAGAAATATGGCTGCTCTGGCTCCTCCGGCTCCTCTGGCCCTTTGGCCCTTGGCTCCCTTAGAGCTACTGCAGCACAGCCTTTATTGTGTGAAGTCAGAAAGATACAAAATACAAGCAAAGCAACTTGTTCTCAGCCAACAGATAAGGACCATCGCACTAGACCATGCGAGCATCAGGCCATGCTAGTTGACCAATCATTTGGGACAGCACGAGCTATTCACGCGCTGTTCATGCTCCAAGGATGCTTTTAGCTATGAAATCACCCTGCAACAATAAGAACTTTGCTCATGCTCTCATGTACAAGCAATCATTTTCCCACAAGGGCCTGAACTGGAAATTTTGTTTCCTGGAGGTGGAACGTTGCTGAGTCAGTTTTTCTGGACTGTCTATGTTCGGTGCCCTCTGGGAACCGAAGGCATGGAACAACAGCCCCTTTGATAAGCAGGCATAAGCAGAATTAAGGCTGTGATTGGCAACTCCTGTGACAGGCAGGCAACATAAAGCCTTTGGATTGGTTACTCCCGATATAAACAGAACTAGGAGCCTAGCTGTCTCTCCACACCTGGTCAATAGAGCAGAGTGTTTCACCGGTGGCAATTCCAGCTTCAGAAAGTGTTATGTACTGAGTTGAATAGGATCCAAAATGCAGCAGTCTGATTGGTCCTAGAACAATAGGATCCAAAATGCAGCAGTCTGATTGGTCCTAGAGCAATAGGATCCAGAATGCAGTAGTCTGATTGGTCCTAGAACAATAGGATCCAGAATACAGAATACAGGAGCCACCCAATCCAGTTCCAGGTGGAAGTGAATCCGCAACCTGATTGGCCTACAGGAGAATCCCGGAATTAGCCAATCACGTGGGGCCCATTGTGTAAATAATGTATATAAAGCAGACACTTTGGGGGAACTTGCATTCCTCACTACTATGAGCTGAATAAAGAGCATGAAATCCACACTCGACTCCGAGTATATTTCAGAAAGTGATCTCAAGGAACCTGGATCACAAAACGCATATGGTCTGCATTTATCTACGACTGCCCACAGGCCCTGTCTTGCCAAGAATGGCAAACTGATGGTTCCCACACCGATTTTTGAAGAATTTTTCTAAACTGAACAAATAGTTCATAGAATCATAGAATTGTATAGCTGGGAGGGAACCCCAAGGGTCATCTAGTCCAACCCCCTGCAATGCAGGAATCCCAGCTAAAGCATCCACGGCAGCTGGCCATCCAACCTCTGCTTCAAAACCTCCAAGGAAAGAGACTCCACAACCTTCTGGGGGAGACCTTTCCACTGTTGAACAGCTCTTACCGTCAGAAAATTCCAGATGTTGAGTTGGAATCTCCTTTCTTGTAACTCGAAGCCATGGGTTCGAGTCCTACCCACCAAAGCAGGAGAAAACAAGCTTGTTCCCTCAAATATCCCTTGAGATATTTGAAGATGTTGTTAAGCAAATAACTGCAGAGTGGGATTTAATACCCCCTCTTGGCGCTGAGGTAGGAAGATATGAATTTTAATTTTTCCTCTGCTGAAAGGGATGCTGAGTGGGAATTCTGAGTTACAACCATATGGGGCTGAGGTGTCCTGGCTTGTGGCTGATAGTAACTTGTTCATGGACCACAAGTGAGATCAACATAGGATCAAGTGTGAAATTGGAAAAGACAAGCTGAGCCCATGGAGGAATTATGGTTGTAGTCTGCTGTTGTTGCAGCAGCGATACAGAGAAGTCATATCACCCATAGAATGGTACTTTTGGAGGGGTGGCTGTCAGTTCCATACTGGTTAGGCCAGAGATAGGGAATTTATGGCCTTCCAGATGTTGCTGGACTACAACTCCCATCACCCCTCACCTCGAACACACTGCCTTGGGCTGATGGGAATTAGTAAGTCCGACAATATCTGGAAGGCCACACAGTGGCATAGTGTGGGTTGCCAGTGCCCAGGGCTGCATGGAGAGGGGAGGGAAATGGACGGAGTACATTTGCATTCAACTGCACAATGACGTCCGTGTCACCCAGGAGATTGTAGCCGCAGAGATAGGAAGAGTTGTTGCAGGGTTACTGTACATCTTTTTATTGTAAACAATACTTACTCCTTTTGTCTCAAACTCTCACTCCTTCTCCACCCCACTGCACTGGCACCTTGTTCATTCCAAAGCAGACTCTGACATGACTTTCTGGCGGAGGTGGAGACCTTGTGTGGCCCTCCGGCTATTCTTGGACTCCAACTTCCATGGCCAGTGGTCACTGATGATGGGAAATGTAGCCCTACAACATCTGAAGGGCCACAGGGTCTCTGCAGCTTCCTTACAGAAACTGTAAGAGTTCAGATTTAAGGAAGGAAGAGGAAGCCTGTCAGCTTTTTGTTTTCCTGACTCCAAATGACAGCCCAAAGAGCGGTGAGATTAACTAGGAACCACCAATGGGGAACCTGTGCCCTTCCCAGATCTTATTGGACTCCAACTCCCATCACCTCCAGACCTTGTGTTCAACGGTCAGGGATCATGGGAGTTGTCATCCAAAAAAAAATCTGGCAGGCTACAGGTTCCCTGTCTGTGGTGTAAGGTCAGTTCCTAATCTAGTTCATTCATCTCTTAACGCAAATGACACTTGAGTGCATTTATTATTATTATTTGACTGGCATGATGATGATGCGACTCTGTTTGCTCAATGATGAAAGGGGCGGCGGATGACCTGCTCTTCTCCTCCTATCTGGTAACCCCACACCATCTCACTGCCCCTTTCGCCGCAGGTCCTGGGATCTATCCAGAGCTGCGCTCCCTCGACATCCTCCTGACCCGCGGATTCCCGGCCCCAACCAACCAACCAACCAACCAACCAACCAACCAACCCGACACACACTTGCAATCTCCATAATTGGGCAGCGGGGGTGAAAGAGAGCGAGAGCCAGAGAGCTGTGAAGAAGGCCTGGAGCAGACAAGCCAAGCCAAACCAATCCAAACCAAACCACAAGCCTCTCTAGGGCGGCCAGATCCGTCTTCCTCCCCAGAATAATGACCGCTACGTCGATCTGAACGAAGGCGCGGGGTGGCGTCGCGAGGAGCTCGCTTTCCAATAAGTGGCCCAACCAAAGCAACGTAGCCATTCCTTTCCCCCCTGCATTTTTGGTAAAAACCAATCAGGGGCGCAGGCAGGGAGACCACCTGCTTCTAAGACACGGGGACCAGCTCCGGGGTCTTCCCCACATCAATATTCTGCCCACCACGCCTAATCCTCCCACCTGCCCCCCTCCCGCCCCAGTTCTCCGCCACTGTCTTCTCTCCCTCGCTGCGCCTTGGCCACCATCACCCTTTTTACGCACGCTCTCTCTTTCTCTCTTTTGCTCGCTCCATCGCTTTCGCTCTTTCCCCAAGTCGCTCCCCGCGTTACCCTCCTTTTCTCTCCCCCCCCCGGTCTCACTCGCTCTCCCCTCCCCCTCCCCGCTTCCTCCCCCCACCCCTCCTTCCCACTATTAGTATTCCACTCGCGTCCCTGCTCCTCGCAGGAGCGCTTTTGCTGCAGCGCTCCCGACGCCGTTGGTTGGCTGGCTGGCTGGTTGGGTCGGCTTCTTCCTTGGCAGCCGGGTCGGGTCGGAGCCAGGACGAGGGGTTGGGGTGTGCTTGCTCGCTTTGCGTGTGGGTCTTCGCTTGCCGCCGCTCCATCTTCGCCCCCTCCCCAAGGCCTTGGCGGGGCTCCCGTTGGGTCTCTGATCCGGGATCTGTATGGAGCCCAAACATTAAGGGGACTGGGGGAGAGCCTGCAGCCTCCCCCCGCGCGCCTTTGCCCCCCCAACTGGGCACGCGGAGGAGAGAGAACAACCAGCTGCGCCAACGTTGCCGGAGAAAAGCGCGCAGGGGATGCTGCCTCCACGACAACCCCCACTTTGGTGAGTGTGTGGATAAAGGGGTGATGAGGATGGCTGGGTGGTGGTGGGGTTTTTGGGTGGTGGGGTGGGGTGGGAGTATGCAGCCCGAATGAAAGGGCGCTCTCATCTATCGAAGGATGGGAAAAGGCTAGATTGGGGCAGGGATTCATTGCGGTTCATACACGATATGGAAGGAGGAAGGGGCGCGCAAATGATTCTTAGGAGGAGTAAGGGGTGAGATTGGGACAGTGATTCAGTGCGGGGGGAGGTAGGTGGGACTGATAGGACAGGAGCAAAGGTAAGGGGGATGATGGATGGAAGTTGCTATGGAAACGGCACCATCTTACCCCCCCCCCCGCCGCCAGAAAGATGCTGCTTTGCTATCTCCCCCCCCCCATTGGCCTGGTAGCCTAACCCTCCTCCCACTGTACCCAGCTCTCCCAGGTCCAGCTAGCCCCCATTTAATCTAACGTTGTCGTCGCCAAAAATACGTCTCGCAAGCTTTCACTTACTATGTCCTCTAAAGAGCCCCCCTCTCAGGTTTAGCCCCCTCCCCTTCATTGCCTGCTCCCATAGCAACACACTTTGCTTTCCCCTCAAGCTGTGCTTATTACTCAGGCCCGATGCCACACCTCCACAATGGGCAGGGTGTGTGTGTGTGTTGTGTGTTCCTCTGCTGATGAGCCCCATACATCCCCATCCAGGCCTGGTTCCAATAAATGCGTCTTTCCGCTCTTGCCTCCATTACCTCAGGCCTGCCCACAGTCAGGTTCGCTCTCACCTTATCCTCTGGCTTTCTCTGGAATTGCCTCCCTACTGTCAATAGACCCAACTCCTTTCTTTTCTCTCCTTGAAGCAACCCCCCCTCTGTTTCAGGGCCAAACCCCTCTTCACTTATGTGTCACAGGGGACTACTTGAAGTCATTCCTGGTTCTCCGTTCCCCCCTTAAACTTACCCACGCCCAAGATTCACGAGACCCACAGATTCCCACAAGAATATTCTGTGCCAACATATTCCTAATGACCTGCCCTCCCACCTTGACAGACTAGGCCTTCCCCAATCCTGCCATTAGGTTTAAGCATCTTGAACCCATGACCTCACCCACATAGTGAGTATATACCCCAAATGAGGCCTACCTGCTTCCCTGTTCCAGGGGGGGGGCTGTGCTCCCCTTCTTATAACACTACCTGGTTTCCCTGCACTGTTGGGTTTAACACCTGCTGAGTTTCCTCCTCCTCTCCACTTATGACCCTTAAATACTTCTTTTGCATAACTCTTATCACGCCAGTCTGAGCTATTTGGTTCCCCTCCCATCTCGGTCCCCACTGGCTTCTGTTTCCCCTCACCCCTTCCCACCCCACCTCATGCACTTATCTAGGTGCAAATTATTTCAAGGATCCTAAACCCCTCTCCCCGGAGGGCTCTGTCAACACCCCTCTGTACTCCGATGGAAGGGAGCATATTGGCTTGTAAGTCCAGCTATCCCCATTCCTTTATTTGTGCTTCTTCCTCTTCCTCTTCCAGGAGTGCAAGTGGGCTTTCGGCTTCTCTTGTCCAGGGGGGTGGGATTCTGACCCAAGAAAAAAATGTAGGCTTCCCCCCTCACACTCAACCACGTTCTGTCAAATTGTGGCTCCTCGTGTCCTGCTGTTCGGCATTAAGCACTCAGGCCACGAGGCAAGTCGAACAGACATGTGGCAAAAAATAATAATCTGTGGTTCCATAGTCTCTTTAATGGCAGCTGTGCGATGCAATCTTTTGATTAAAGCAATGTTTAAAGCAAGTTAATTTTCCAGACATTTCTGTTGTTTTCTGTTTATCGAAGGAGTGAAAGATAAAAAACACAAAAGGGTAAATACTGAGCCTCTCAAATCGTAATGATGCAGGCCTTTATCCTTTTAAAATAACTAGGTTCTGTGGGCCTGCCTCAGCCCCCTTGAAATCTTCCCCTGCTCCCACCCCATCAGCAAACCCTATGATTGTGTTCCTATGCCCCACAATCTACAATCCGGTCCCTGCTAGTCCTAGCCTTGTTGGGTTGCATTCCCACATTGTACCAATCCACCTTTCGCCTTATTTAAGCTTGCTGAGACATGGTGTTGTTGTATGGGTGGCCAACCCCACCCCCTCCACAGTGAAACCTCTGTCTTACAAACAGGAGGTGAGGAAGGTCACCTGTGCTACTTCAAAGTGCAGGTAGGAGCTGAATGCTCCTCCATACTGAAAATAATAATACTGTAATAAACCCAAGATCTTCTGTATGTAAAATTAATGGAGAAAGCTAGGCCTGAACCCTTCACCCTGACACCATAGTTTTCTACATGAAGGGACTTACTAATTTGTATGGAGGAGCACCCACTCACATGGGCCTGTACCTGCAGTCTGAAGTGGTACAGTCAAGACACAGGTTTACCTCCACGTTTGTGGGAACTAGGCCTACGTGTCTAGAAGCCTCAGAACAAGCTGTTTGTTGTCATGGTTACCTTACAGACTGCGAGTGGGATATTGGTGCAAGGGAATTTGAGGGGACTGGAGATAGTGGAATTGCAAACCGATGCCATTAACATTGTGGGTGGGGGAGCCTCTGCAGGGGTTTTAAGGTTGCTGTAGATGCTTGGACTGAGGAGCGGATATGGAGGTGCCGTTCTGGTTTGTGAGGAGCTGCGGGTGCTAGGATTTGAGGGGTTCATTTGGGGGAAGCGTCACACCCTCTGAGTCTTTCTGGCAGCGCAATGCTCCTTTGATGCCTCCCTTTTCTCTTCTGTGCTCAGTTAGCATGTTGGCGATGTGGCCCATTCCATGTGCAATTGTCCCCGCAAACAAATAACCCGGAAGCAGTGGAGGGTTAATTGAAGTGTGGACTCTGAGATTGGTTTTGAGTGACTGCAGTACCAATGAGATTATGATAACAGATTAGAGGATCCTACAGGTGTAGGTAAGAATGAAGATGCTGAAGTGGAATCCCATAATTGATTGCTTGGGGATGGCTATGTTTTGCAAGCATGCGGTGCGGCGAAATTTTGTATGTGCTTCTGTGTGAGTTGACTGTGAAAGAGGTTAACACAAGGGACATTTCGGGAAATAAAGACACGAGAAGCAGGCTAGGACTTAATTAGGCAGGTGGTGTATCTTACGCAGTACAGTCTGATGTGACTGGCAGGTCTTCCATACTCCTGTTCCCTGGGATTTCTGGGGGGTCAGGGATGGGGAAAAGAGGGTCATGATTGCACACAGCGACTCTCCTTCCTCTTCGGCA
This sequence comes from Podarcis bocagei, assembly GCF_964188305.1. NCBI lineage: Eukaryota > Metazoa > Chordata > Lepidosauria > Squamata > Lacertidae > Podarcis > Podarcis bocagei. Next base: position 18,058,444 of record NC_138138.1, on the reverse strand, counting down.
GAAGGGAACAGGGAGCTCCGTGTTTGTGCCTTTGTGCATGTGCAAATACAGCAATGGAAGATCAAGGAAGCCGTTTGGCAAAGGTCACATTTGAGAAGGATGCCGGCGCGGTGCATTTGTGCAGAGCACACATCAGTTGCTGCTGAAGACAGGTGGGGAAAGAGGCCTAGGCAGATGTTGCTTTTGCTCCTTAATTTCCGGTAAGTTCATTGTTGACAGGAGAATGTTGGGGACAGGCAGTTGGGGAGGTATCATGAAGCTTTGGGGATTAATCTGTAGTGCAAACAGCTGACTTGTTAACTGCGAATTTATACCATGAGCTTAGGCCTGTACTTGTAAATTTAATTAGATCCCTCAGCTTTGGTGTGTGTGTGAGTGCGTATAATATATATTCAGAGTAAGAATTATATACATATATAAACTCTACATGGCTACAGCTGCCAGAAAAGGTGGCCAAGAAACTCTGATAGAAACTGTTACCATGGCAATGGGAAGGAAGAGAATGGGGATGGAAGGAAAAGGAATGAGAACCCATTTAGTTTCTGCCCCAGAAGTGTGCTGCGTTCGCTGCCCACCCCCCCCTCCCAAAATTCTACTCCGATGTACAAAACAGTTCGCATTAGTCTCCGTGGTGGGACTAGGGGAAGAGGGAGGGCGATGTGAATTTCTTTCTTGTAGAAGGTGTGCGGAGGAAACAATCTGCTGCTGCGTGAGTGTGTGCGAAAAGGACGGAAGTGGAAGGAACCATGTTGTATTTATTCGGTGCAGAAACAGGGAGAAAGTGTGGTGTGTTAAGGAGTGGCAGCCGTATAGGAATGCAGGAAGGTGCCCTCCAACCTTTCTCCAATGAAAAATAGGGACATCCCGTTCCATGATAATAATTTTATTATTTCTACCCCAACCATCTAACTGGGTTGCCCTAGCCACTCTGGGTGGCTTCCACCACATATAGAAACATAATAAAACATCGAACATTTTTTTAAAAAAACTTCCCCATACAGGGCTGCCTTCAGATGTTTTCTAAAAGTTGTATAGTTACTTATGTCTTTGGCTCGGGGGTGGGGGGGACGCATAACCCTCCAACATTTCTCCTATGTAAATAGGGACACCCGAAAGAAAAATGGGACATTCCGGGATCAAATCGGAAACTGGGGTGGCTTCTCTAAATCTGGGACTGTCCCTGGAAAACAGGGACACTTGGAGGGTCTGTGGTAGGTCAGGCCACATGTCCATCGGGGGCAGGACTGCCCACATTGACTGACAGCCACTCTCTAAGGCAGAGGCTGTTTCCCATCATCTGCTCCCTGATCCTCTTTAACTGGAAATGGCAGGGAGTGATTCTGGGATCTTCAGAATGCCAAGTTTTTGCTCTCTTATCACTAAGCTGGAGCCCCTTCTCCAAGAGGTGTGACTTGTAGTAGACTGTGAGGATTTGGAATCTAGCCACCCACCTGCAGTTACTGAGACCTCTAGCTAAGCAAATCTCCCCTTAGGGAATGTGGGAGGCTATCTGTGGCTACTAACCCCGATGGCTTTCTGCCTTCCCTGCCAGAGGCTATTATCCTTCTGACTCCAGTTGCTGGACGCTGCAAGAAGGAAGAGTGCTGGTGTGTTTGGGAGCTTTGTTTGGGGCTTTCCGCAGGCACCTAGCTGCCCACTGTGAGAACAGGACGATGGACTGTGTCCAATTCTGAGCACCGCAATTTTATCCCTGGAAAATAGGGACCACTTGGAGGGTCTGGAAAAAAGTGAGAGTCTGGGAGGAACCATGTGATCTGTCAGAGAGCCAGTGTGGTGTAGTGGTTAAGAGCGGTAGTCACATAATCTGGGAAACCAGGTTCGCGTCTCCGCTCCTCCACATGCAGCTGCTGGGTGACTTTGGGCCAGTCACACTTCTCTGAAGTCTCTCAGCCCCACTCACCTCACAGAGTGTTTGTTGTGGGGGAGGAAGGGAAAGGAGAATGTTAGCCGCTTTGAGACTCCTGAAGGGGAGTGAAAGGCGGGATATCAAATCCAAACTCTTCTTCTGTCAGCCTAACCTGAAGGAGCATCTCCACCCCCATCGTTCTACCCGGACACTGAGGTCCAGCACCGAGGGCCTTCTGGCAGTTCCCTCACTGCGAGAAGCCAAGTTACAGGGAACCAGGCAGAGGGCCTTCTCGGTAGTGGTGCCTTCCCTGCGGAACACCCTCCCACCAGATGTCAAAGAGAACAACAACTACCAGGCTTTTAGAAGACATCTGAAGGCAGCCCTGTTTCGGGAAGCTTTTAATGTTTGATGTATTACAGTATTTTAATATTCTTTTGGAAGCCGCCCAGAGTGGCTGGGGAAGCCCAGCCAGATGGGCAGGGTATAAATAATAAATTATTATTATTATTATTATTATTATTATTATTATTATTATTATTATTATTATTACCTACCTCTCAGGGTTGTAAGGATGAAGTGAAGGGGGCTAGAACACCATAGTTGTGCTCCTTGCAGGAAAGGCAGGAGGATATATGCAATGTCCTAAAAAGCCAAACAAACAGTGACTTTCACAACAGCCTAGCACATAAAAATATAAGAGGGAGGGCTGGGTTGGGCTATATTATTATTAAAGGTAAAGGGTAAAGGGACCCCTGACCATTAGGTCTAGTCGTGACCGACTCTGGGGTTGCGGCACTCATCTCGCTTTACTGGCAGAGGGAGCCGGCGTACAGCTTCCGGGTCATGTGGCCAGCATGACTAAGCCGCTTCTGGCGAACCAGAGCAGCGCACGGAAACGCCGTTTACCTCCCCGTCGGAGCGGTACCTATTTATCTACTGGCACTTTGATGTGCTTTCGAACTGCTAGGTTGGCAGGAGCAGGGACCGAGCAACGGGAGCTCACCCCGTCGTGGGGATTCGAACTGCCGACCTCCTGTTCGGCAAGCCCTAGGCTTTGTGGTTTAATCCACAGCGCCACCCGCGTCTCTATATTATTATTATTTTTTATTATATTTCTGGAAGCAGTTGGAAAAGCTTGCCCTCCTTTATTTCTGCATGCCAGGCTGCTGTGATGATCAGGGGTCTGGAAATCAAGCCTTATGAGGAGCGGTTGAAGGAGCTGGGTAGGTTTAGCCTGGAAAAGAGGAGGCTGGTAGCCATCTTCCAATATCCCCAGGGCTGCTTTGGAGGGTAGGACTTAAACCCATGGCTTCAAGTTACAAGAAAGGGTGTTCCGGCTAAACGTATGGGAAAATTTTCCGGCAGTAAGAGCTGTTTCACAGTGGAGCGGTCTTCCCTTGGGAAGTTGAGGACTCTCCTTCCCTGGAGGTTCTTAAGCAGAGGTTGCTTTAGCTGAGATTCCTGGTTTGCGAGGGGTTGGACTTGATGGCCTTTAGAGTCCCTTCCAACTCTATGATTCTATGACTAGAGGGACTCCTGGCCTGATCTGGCAGGGCTGTTCTTATGTTCTTATATGTTCTTCCCAGATGTGTATGTAGCATTTGTGCCATCATGGCAAGGACGTATTATATCATGGAAATCGTTCTGAACTGAAATGATAACGGTTGCTATCAGGACGCCAGTTGCCTACAAAAGTGACCTGTTTTTTATTCCTTGGACCGTGCAGAACTGGCTCCTGGGAATTGGAAACGTTTCCGCAGGTCTGATTGTTATTCACAGCAAGACTGCCACTTAAGCAATTTGTAACTGGTTGTATTCAGTGTTGGTCATACTCAGAAGTAGGCCCATTGAAATTAATGGGCGTAGCTAACTGGGGTCATACAGTTCAGTGGGTCTACCTTGAGCAGAACTTGGTTGGATACAACCCCGTAGGAATTTAGAATACATTATAAATTATCATCCCTTCCTGCGATGGGGAGCTGTGGATCAACTTTATGGCAAGATCACCACGTGGAATTTGGGTCTGACTCGGGTCCCTTGATTTTCCTAATGGGTTAGTCATTTTGTAGCACTGTTTTTTTGTACATGTGCATACATTCATCATCATCATTACTATTATTTTTATTATTTGAGTTTATATACTGCCCTGTAACCAGAGGTCTCAGAGTGGTTCACAGAAAAGATCACAACATATATAATCAGAATAAAAACAACAACCCAATAACACCCCCCTGAAAAGAGCCACATTATAAAAGGGTATAGGATGTCCATCAGGTCAACCAAAAGCCTGATTAAAAAGGAAAGTTTTTGCCTGGCACCTAAAGGTGTATAATGAAGGTGCCAGGTGAACTTCCCTGGGGAGAGCATTCCACGAATGGGGAGCCTGCAGAGAAGGCCCCGTTCTCGTGTTGCCTTCTCTCGAGGAGGAAGCACACAAAGAAGGGCCTTAGAAGATGATCTCAGGGTCCGGGTAGGTTCATATGAAGAGAGGCGGTCCTTGAGGTATTGCGGTCCTGGGCTGTTTAAGGCTTTATAGCTCAAAACCAGCACTTTAAGTTGGGCCCAGAAACTAATTGGTAGCCAGTGCAGTCGGACCAGGATCGGTGTACTATGCTCAAACCACCTTGTTCCAGTGAGCAACCTGGCTGCTGAATTCTTCACTAGCTGATGTTTCTGAACCGTCTTCAGAGGCAGCCCCATGTATAACGCATTGCAGTAATCTAACCCTGAAGTTACCAGAGCATAGACAACATTACAGTGGTACCTCTGGTTAAGTACTTAATTCGTTCTGCAGGTCCGTTCTTAACCTGAAACTGTTCTTAACCTGAAGCACCACTTTAGCTAATGGGGCCTCCCGCTGCTGCAGCGCCGCCGGAGCACGATTTCTGTTCTCATCCTGAAGCTAAGTTCTTAACCCGAGGTACTATTTCTGGGTTAGTGGAGTCTGTAACCTGAAGCGTATGTAACCTGAAGCGTATGTAATCCAAGGTACCACTGTAGTTAGGCTATCCCTGTCCAGGTAGGGGCATAGCGGGGCCACCAGCCGAAGCTGATGGAAGGCACTCCGGGCCACTGAGGCCAGCTGAGCCTTGAGCAAGTGCCCTGAAAGAAGCATAGTAAACAGAATGATACCACATGGCCAGTGGAATACGCTCCTTTCCTTCTCAGTGGCCACAAGAGGTCACAGGATTTGCAAGTGGTCATTGCAAACTATTAAACCAAAAGTAGTCAGATCATTAGGATCTGTTTGGATCCTGCACAGTTGCCTTTAGAGAACATCAGGGGGCCCTTCCGTCTCCCCAGAAAATAAATCTAGGAGTTTCCACTTTGTCCCAAGAAATAGAAAGGCCCTTTTCAAATGGCATAGGAATACGTTGGCTGTAGCTGGGACGCTGAGCATTTGCCTTGGCATGGCAACTTGCTTGGCATTTAGAAAGAGCTCCAGTGGTGAAAGGGGTTAGAGCAGGGTTTCCCAAACTTGGGTCTCCAACCATTTTTGGACTACAGTCCCCATCACCCCTGACCACTGGTTCTGCTAGCAATGGAAGATGGGAGTTGTAGTCCAAGAACAGCTGGAAACCCAAGTTTGGTTAAAGATAGTGAGCTGGGTGGCAGAAGGAAGGGTGGCACACAGCTGTTGAGAAGGGACAGGGCAGAAGATGAATGGAGAAGCTTGTGGACTTCCAGATGTTGATGGTGGACTACAACTCCCATTGTCCCTGACCATTGGCCATGCTGGGCTGGGACTGAATGGAGCTGGAGTCTGTCCAATAACATTCTGGAGGGCCACAGGTTACCCATCCCAGACATAGATTAAAGGAGAGGAAATCGAATGGCAGTAGGGAGCAGGTGGCGCTGTGGGTTAAACCACAGAGCCTAGGACTTGCCGATCAGAAGGTCGGGGGTTCGAATCCCCGTGATGGGGTTCCTGCTCCTGCCAACCTAGCAGTTCGAAAGCACGTCAAAGTGCAAGTAGATAAATAGGTACCACTCCGGCAGGAAGGTAAACAGCGTTTCCGTGCACTGCTCTGGTTTGCCAGAAGCGGCTTAGTCATGCTGGCCACATGACTTGGAAGCTGTATGCCGGCTCCCTCGGCCAATAAAGCGAGATGAGTGCCGCAACCCCAGAGTCGGCCACGACTGGACCTAATGGTCAGGGGTCCCTTTACCTTTACCTTTAGGGAAACTGGAGGATATGTATTGGAGAGGGGAACTGAGCTATGGAGTGGCATTTTTAGCCCAGAACTGAATTCAGATCCTAGCTCATGCCATGTCATAGACTGCCCTCAAACAAATCCCTCTCTATCTTGGAGTCCACTGCTTTTTTTTTTTTTTTTGTAAAACAAGTGCAACAGCTATCTGGGACAGTGGGGGGGGGGGAGGAACCGGGGAACAAAGCATGCAAAAGCTCTTTTGCTTTCTAAAGGAATATTATATTGTTATGCAAATGTATGAGCAGGAATTGATAAATTGGTAGCTAGTGGATAAGGGGCAAGGGGGGAATTAAAAATTTAAAAATTGTAAATTGAATATAAGGAATTAGAGATAAATGTGTAATATCAAGCAGCAATGGGGGAAAGTAGGGACACATCTAGGATGAAGAGTGGGAAGTCAACTTTTGGGAAAAAATTGTATTAAATTTGATGTAATGGAGTATTGATTCTTTAAAAATTTGGAAAACTAATAAATATCATTTGACAAAAAAAGGAACTGGGGGACAATGCCATTTGCAGGTAGCCCTGAATGAAGCAGAAAATGGAGTAGAGATTTTTTGGGGGGGCAGAAACAGTGGGGGGGCTGCCTCATGTTTTACAGGTTGTTGAAAGTCAGCTGCGTATGATAAAAGAAAGTAGAGGCAGAAGTAAATTTTGCAGCAGCAGAATCTTTGGGGAAATGTTGGAGTTTGTGTGTGGACACATTGATTTTCAGAAACTCAGGTTTGAGGGTCAGGGTCAGTGTTTTGCCGTCTTAAAAATAACAAAGCAATCTAATCCCAGCAGCTTCTGTAGTGCGGATGATTGCAAATATATGTTTGAATCGGAAGGCGTCAGTTCATATTTGTGCAAATAGGATGGGGATATTTCTCCTCAAATGTGTTTTGGGCTTCAGAGGATTTGGGTGAGGTAGGTGTGTGAGGGTTAAATATGGGGAGGGGGGCAGGAAGGGGGAGGAAAGAACTACGAAAGAGGAAATGGTGCAGGGAACTGGGTGTGGCAAGAGAAATGGAGGAAGCTGCCTTAAATATCTTTGGTCCATTTAGCTGAGCATCATCTGCCCTGAGCATCAGTGGCTTTACAGGGTTAGACAGGGGACATTCTGATGTTGGGAGAATGAACTTGAGTCCTTCTGCGTGCAGAGCAGATGATCTACCCCTTAGCTACAGCCTTTCTGGAGAAAAGGATGAATAAGAAAATGTGTGTGTATGTGTGATGAGAAATGTGAATGGACGTTAGATTGCGAAAAACGAAAGTCGAGATCTTAGGGGGCAAAGTCCACCCTAGCCAATATTTTCTTAATGAGCCCACCTATGATGAAACCTGACACCGTGCATATTTACTCAGAAAAATGAGTCCAAATGAGTTTGGTGGTCTTTACTCCTAAGGAATTGACAATGCAACCAGGTGTCAAAAAAGGTTATTTATGTATGCCACTACTGCGGCCCGTGTTTTGTTAGCCTAAAAATTGAAAACGAGCGAGGTCCCAATCAAAGAAGAATGGCAGCTTAAACTGACGGAATAAACTGTGCAGCTTGCAGACTTAACATATAGAATAAGAGAACAAGAAGAACACGCATATAGAGAAGATTGGAAAAGGTTTATTGAATATATGGGAAATAACTGCGTACAGCTGAAAACGCTGGCAGCGTTAAGATAAATTCAACAGTGTAAATAGGTTATGTTGGATGTAATAACGGAATACTGAATGGTTTAGTTTCTGTAAAATAAGCGGGGATTTATGATATGTAAAATGAACCATGGAAAGAGAAGAAGGGGAGTCATTGATATCTTAAGGTTGTAAAAATGAGTACTTTAAATTGTAAAACAGAAAATTTAATAAAAATTATATATATATCTCTTCTTCTTTGGCGATCACTTGTAGCCGAGTAAGATTGTCTTCCATAAACACAGTTTTAACAGTGAGTCCGTAAGTGACTGTGGAGACCAATTCTGGATCCACATGTCCTTCCACAGTGGGGACTTTGGTTTCCGGGTGGGAGTTGATCATGGTGTGGATTTGCCAAGCGTGCCTTCCTCTTAGCATGTTTCACCCTTGCGTCCTGAGCTAGAGTGTCTACAAGCCCATGACACCTTTGGTAAAGGCTGTTCTCCAACTGGAGCGCTCGCACGAGGCCAGTGTTTCCCAGTTGTCAGTGTTTATACTGCATTTTTAAATATTTGCCTTGAGAGAGTCTTTAAACCTCTTTTGTTGACCACCAGCATTACCCTCTCCATTTTTAAGTTCCGAATAGAGTAGTTGTTTTGGAAGACGATCAACAGGCATCCGCACAACATGACCAGTCCAATGAAGTTGATGTTGAAGATTCATTACTTCAACAATGGTGATATTTGCTTCTTCCAGTACACTGATATTAGTTTGCCTGTCTCCCCAAGTTTTATATATACAGTCATACCTCGGGTTAAATATGCTTCGAGTTGAGCGCATTCGAGTTGCGCTCCTCGGCAACCGGAAGTAACGGAGCGCATTACTTATGGGTTTTGCCGCTTGCGCATGCGCAGATGCTCAAAATGACATCACACGCATGCGCAGAAGCGGTGGAAAGCGACGCGCGCATGCAGAGACGTGCTGTCGCTAGTTACGTTTACCTCTAGATGTGAACGGGGCTCCGGAACGGATCCTGTTCGTATCTAGAGGTACCGCTGTATATAAAGACAATACGACCATGGTCTTTAGCTGTAAAGCACATTTTTTGACCCAAAGAACTATAACTCCCATCACCTTTAACAAACTACAGCTCCCAAGGTTCTTTAAATGATTGGGGTGGGTGTGCAGTCATAGTCATTCTAGGCTGAAATGGAGAAAAAGAGTAAGCTTGTTTCCATTTACCACAGTTCCTGTACCTGGTAGTAGTCACTCTCAAGTTGATTCTTAGCCTCTCTCCTCGCCTCAGTTTACTGTTTACAAGTCTGGTTTATGGCATCCAAATGGCAGAGAGGAGAGTCGTAGGCCTAGATTAGCAGGGCAGAGAAGGGTAGAACAGAGAGCAGGGATTGGCACCACAGGACTTGTGTAAATGCTGTGGACCTTCATCAGTGTAACTTGGCTCTTAAAAGAAAAGTTTGGATCTTAAGTTTCAGAGTTAACATCTCTGCAGTGTATTCGTACAGCGCAGTCCTACCCATGCCTACTCAGGTGTAAATGCTATTGAATTCAGCATGGCTCCCCTCCCTTCTTGTAAACTGGGTTAGGATTTTCAGCCTTAGGCTGTTTGACTCTAATTGCCCTTGCAGATTTATTCATGATATAATAAGGAGTGTTATCAGTGAGCTTCCTTCCCCCTCCTTAATTAGCGAGGTTGTGTTGGCATGTGAGTTCTTCCTTCTCATTGTATTTTGAAACGCTATTTCAAAATAAAAGCCCAGGCTAGAAAGGAAACCAAACACAGCCATCGTTTGAGGACCAAACTAGATAATGGAGATAACCGAAGGCACCTGCTCTTTCTTTAAACTTTTGCAAAATAGGAGGGTGATGGCAGGGGCAAGCTTTGGTGTGTTTGTGTGTGTGTATATATAGCAATATATATATATATTGTTTTTTATACCCAGTATAACATTTTAAGTGCACGAGGTTAAAATAAGGCATGAAAACAATAACAGTTGTTGGTAATATGGTGTCCTGAGCATGGACAAAATTTGGTGCCCCCCCACCAATATTTATTATTTTCACTATAATTCCTCACTTATTTATTATTATTTTGCACCCCCTCCACTCTGTGCCGTGGGCACCTACCTAAATCCAGAGTTTCTGGTTGTTGGTGGGTAGAGCATGAGACTCTTAAGCTTAGGGTCATGGGTTTGAATCCCACTTTGGGCAAAAGGTTCCCGCATTGCAGAGGGTTGGATTAGATTACCCTCCCGGTCTCTTCGAACCCTACAGTTCTATGATCTGGCTTGGGATCATGGGGAGGGGGGGGCAGGACTTTTTCTCCTCTGTGCCATGTTTCTGATGAAAAGCACTCTCCAGCAACTGTTTGCTGCATTAGGGAAATCCAATGTTGTCCTTCATATGTCCTTGAACTTCAACACCCATCTGCCCCAGCCAGTGTGGCCAATAGTTAAGGATGATAGGAGTTGTAGTCCACCAACACCTTAAGGGTAAGAGGACCCCTGACCATTAGGTCCAGTCGTGGCTGACTCTGGGGTTGCGGCGCTCATCTCTCTTTATTGGCCGAGGGAGCTGGCGTACAGCTTCCGGGTCATGTGGCCAGCATGACTAAGCTGCTTCTGACGAACCAGAGCAGTACAAGGAAATGCCGTTTACCTTCCCGCTGGAGCGGTACCTATTTATCTACTTGCACTTTGACGTGCTTTCGAACTGCTAGGTGGGCAGAAGCAGGGACCGAGCAACGGGAGCTCACCCTGTTGCGGGGATTCGAAGTGCCGATCTTCTGATCGGCAAGTCCTAGGCTCTGTGGTTTAACCCACAGTGCCACCCGCGTCCCCCACCAACACCTTACACCGTGTCAAACTGTTTGTCTTTCAAGTCTAGCAGGCAGCGGCTCTCTAGGTTGAGACCTTCCCCCTCACTTGCTACTGGATCCTAGAAAAGAGACCCTGGAGATGCCAGGGTTTGATCCTGACATCTTTTGCATGTGAAACACAGGCCCAAATTACTGAGTTCTGTCCCTTTCCCTCGCTCCATGGTGAAGAGTTGATCTGAATTTCTGTTCAGAAATGCCAATTGCAATTTTGCGTGCCTCCACTTTTCTAAAGTTTGCCGGCCCCGGTTTTATTGTTGCTTTGCTGTGGTCACTGCTTGTGCTGGATCTGTCCTGCAGTGGCCGATAATATACCCCTGGGAAGCAAAGCAGGTGGGGCATGACAGCCATGGCCTTGCCCCAACCCACTCACCTCTGCGTTCAAAGGTAGAGTACATCTGGACATGAAGTCGCCTCTTAGCTCTGTTGCACAGAAGATGGAACAAATCTCCATCTGCTGCTTGAGAGGGCAGGAACCAAGTGGATGGGCTCAGATTGCAAGAAAGGGCATTGCCACACTGTTAGAAAGCTTGGGACCTTTAAGGTACCTTCCAAGGCTGTGATTCCAATAACCTGTTTCTGTGGATCCGTCTAATCCTTTCTTTCTTTTTAAAGCCATCTAAGCTAGCCATCATCTTGAGGCACGATTCCATAAATCAGTTATTCAGCATGTGTGACAAAAGAGCTTCTTTTTTGCCAGTCCTGAACCTTCCACCACTCAAACTTCAGTTTGTGACCTGGAGTTCAAGTGTCACAAGAGAGGGGAACCAATTTACTCCAATCCACGCTCCTACAATTTGTGCTGCCAGTGAAGAAATCCAGACAGGCGTACCACCGTGAGGCTGACACGATTAGGGCCCCGGCAAGAAAGCTCTCTTTTCCTGGGTGCACGTGGATGGGTTGTGTGATACGGATTGGCGAGCCTCTGTCTTCCAGTGTGGAATGAAACGAGGTCTCTCACACCCTTCTGGGGCAGGAGAAACCTCTCAGGGTGCGAGTGATGGTGCTGATACCTGGCAATGGTGCTGTTGTAAACAAAAATCTGCCCTTTTCCCCTTATGGGGTATCCAAGAGCCCATATAGAGTCCTTACATAGGTTCCCTATTGGTAGGAGAAAATAACAGAGTCCAACCAGAGAATACTGAGAAACAAAGCAGCTCATAAGCCTGATCTTTATTGATCTGTTGCAACAGGGTCCTTGCTCACTACACGCAGGAGGGAGGAGGAACCCAGAAAAATGGTGTGCAAGCCCTTATATAGACTTTTGAAATTGCCCAGAAACACCATACATACATCACAGAAGGGGTGTAGCTCAAGACCCCCCCCCCAGATACATCATACCAACATCACAGAAAGGGCGGTCTACAGTAGAAATCGGAGTGACTTGTTTATCTCGTCTGACAGGTTACCTGTTTAATGGTCACTTGATTGGATTGCTTGGGGAGCCTGGCCAGTGTTTTGTAATGATAAATACTTAGGTAGTTCCTGAGTCCAGGTCACAGGCTCACCCTATTCAAACACAGACATACCCTTAAGACAGGATTTGTGAAGGAAAAGACAATTGGGAGGCTTTTCCATTTTCCATTGACCTTGCAGAGAAAACATTTTCTCAGTTTGGGACAGTTTGGGAATAAAAAATGGTTTCTGGTCGGTCTTCCTGTGCTGATCTATGTACGTGCTTGGTTGGTACATTTATTATATATCTAATACCTTAAAATTCTTATCACAGTGCTGTCAGGACAGGATACTGGAGCATAAGCCCATGGCTGTAATCTGTTAGGGTACTGAGGGTGGTTAGGAGACCCCTTGACGAACTACAGTTCCCGGCACCCTTAAGAAGTGAAAGTTCCCAGGACTGTGTGGGGTGCAGTAGCCATGACTGTCGGTGGCGTAAGAGCTCCTTGTGTTTTTAATGTTTTCAATGTTTGATGTTTTCTTGTGTTTTTAACATTTTTGTTGGGAGCTGCCCAGCGTGGCTGGGGCAACCGATTTAATTACACATCATGAAATGATTACCATCAGTGCTGTTTTTCTGGAAAAAAGAGGTGCCAGAACTCACTATGAACGACTCCCTTGTTTTCTTATAATGGCAATGGCGTCCACCTGAGAGGTGCCAGAACTGAGTTCCGGCTGGAAAAAAGCCCTGTGTCAGGAGTGCGTGTAGGAGCCGGGCCCTGTGACCAGTAGGACTTTGCAGGACTGGGGCCTTCCTAAGTTTGTTGTGAAGAGGCAAGGCGTGGCCGCACAGGTGAGGCCAGTTGGTAACTCTCAGCACCTGGTGGCAAAGAGCCGGGAAGGGATATAAGGTCAGCATTTCCCTTTGGCTCTTTGCCACAGCAACACATTTCTTACCTTGCTGTGGTTGGTTCCTTGACCCCTTGCTTCCTGACCCTCGGACCCCTGACTTCGTGACTCCTTGCTTCTTGATCCTCAGACCATTGACTTTGTGACTCCCGGCTCTCTGACCCTCGGACTCTTGACTTCCTGGCTTCTGGACTCCCGTTCCTGCTCCCACCCCGCCATCTTGCCCCCGGTCCTGACGTCCCCAGCCGGGACTTCGATTGCCCATGATCAGGCCTGTGACACCCTGATTTATAGAATTGTAGTGTTGGAAAGGGCTTGGAGGGTCATCTAGTCCAACCCCCTGCAAGGCAGGAATCTCAGCTAAAGTATTGATGAGAGATGAGAGATGATGATGATGATTATTTCGTGTATGGTCTGGATGTTACCCTATTTAGCAGAATAAGCAAGAGTAGCCCAAATGCAACAGGGATGGCCTATCAGTTTTTGAAGACAGTGAATTAATGCACATTGCTGTCTAAAGAAGCGTTGTGGAAACCTTTTCAGGCTAATATATCTGATATGTTAGGACATGATATACCCTTGGAACCGAAAATATTTCTGCTTGGCTTTCTAAAAGATGTTACTCCGGAAAATGATCAAGAAATAGTGTTGAATGTTATAACCGCAGCTAAGATTATACCAGCTACATTTTTTTTTTGACAGGGGGGCCGGGAGAGCATATATTGTACTATAGCTGAATGTGTTGAGAAAATTTGGTCCATAGTAACTATGATTAAGCTAACTTATTGCAAAATAATACATATAAACTATCGTATCCCTCCCCACTCCACAAACAAATCAGATTGAATGCCCAGCAAGCAGTTACTGTCATCTCATCTCCCTAGAAACTTTGTGCAGAACGTATCAAGATGAATGTACAACCACACACACACACACACACACACACACACACACACAATCCCACCAGGCCATGTGAAAGCAGCTTCTGTAGACAAAAATGAAAAATAAGGAGGAAATGAACAGGGAGGAAGGAACTCTGATGGGATGGAAGAAGGGGACAACTTAGTGCCAGGAGCTGCATAAAATGAGGCTGGTACCACCTATGGCGTATGTGGACTGCCTTTCTAAAAACTCACAGCTTCCATGATTTTAAAACAAGAACAAGAGGTGGTGGAGGGGATGGGGTGGGAATCCCTTGGGTGTGTGCTGTACGTTTGATTGTTAGCTGAACACCAGATTCTATCAGGGAGTAATTTCCATAGATGCTGATACTGTTGCACTGCCAGGTTAAGGCTTTCAGAGTGTTAATTACAAGCGGCAATTTGGCGAGAAAGGGAGGCAGTTGCGATGCCGTGATGCCCACCGCTCCAAAGTGGCGGAAGGGATAATCTGATTCGTACCCAGTGATCAAAAGGCTGTGCCGTCCCCTCTTGCCACCCCTTCTGGCTAATGCGGAAGAGACAAAACTGGGGTGGGGGCAGGAAGTGTCTAAAAAAGAGAGACAGCAGGCGGTTGTGGGAAGAGGTTCAGGGTGTGTAGCGCCTGTGAAGGAGACCAGGGAACGATGGGGAATGGATTTGAGTGAGTGGAGCGGGTGTTGAAAACGTACGCTCTCCTGGTGATAGCGAGAGAGAGCTCTGCAAAAAAACGACACAGGCAAGGGCAAATAGAACAAGAAGAAAAATCTGAGTCTCTCTGTCTCTCTGATGGTTTCTGTGGCAAAGGCAGTTATAAAGACCGGGTAAAGGTAATGAGAGGAGAGGAAATGTTGGGGAAGTCTCGGCTGGGATTTGATGCCAAGGAACATCAGATTCTTTATCCTAAACACCACGCACAGCGAAGTGTGTTTATATGATGGAAGCCTCATGATGCATTTTGATTGATAGTTTTTGGCAGGATCTGAAATCTTTGGCAGGGAAGGTGAGGAATGACGAGGAAGTGGGTGGAGGCTCCAACAAGACGGCAGCCTCCAACAGATATATCTTGCACTTGTCCCAGCCTTTTTGCTTTGCGACCATGAGGTCTAGAAACCTTCCTGTTTGAAAGGGAAATTGCCATTTGCAGCAAGCCAGAGTCAATGCAGGTTCTAGAACCGTGTGTTGGTTGATGTGCAAGGTCATCTAGAATGTGCCCGGTTCTGAAGATAACAGGACAGCAGCCGGTTTAGAAATACTTGTGGGATTTATTTATTTTTCTGTTTGCAAAGTTTGTCCTGTGGAACTTACTGCCCTAGGATTCTATGCATATAGCACATGAAGGCCCTGTCTTGAAGTGGGCGGCTTGACAAGTATAACTCCTATTTTATTTCTTTGAAAAAGTTGCATTAGTCACGGTAATATAAGTTAGCTCGATTAGTAGCTATTATCCCAAAAGCTCCCAAATGCAATCTACATCTCTGCAGGGGTGTAGCAACCCCTAACCAAGCAGAGCAATCATCAGATCCATAACTGAAGTTCAAATTGCTCGGCGAACAATTAAAAAGACTAGCTATAGACAAAGACTGGGGAAATACAAATCAAAGCTTGCAACAGCCTGGATGGCAAGAGATTGCTGCCTAAAGTCGATTTCTCTGGCAGACTACCTCAAATTAGCAAACTGTGTAAAGCTAGGGCAGGCTTTCCCCAACTACTCAATGAACATACGCAGCAAATAGATTGTGTAATCATGGTGGAAGATGTCCAAAAAGGTACTCATGATTTGCAAACTGTGATAACTCCACGGCTTGGGTTTTTCCAATATTTATTTCTCTAGCTCCATCAGTGAGGCTTTAAGGAACCTGCAGTCTGAAATTCAACACACCAGGGAGACAACAGAGGAAGGAGAGAGAGCGGGGATGTGCGTTTATTTCAGTTGCACAGACTTAGGCTTAATTATAGTGGGATATGGGGACTAAGGAGCTGTGCTAAAGCAGCCTTCCCCCATGCTGATGTTTTGGACTACAACTCCCATCAGTTGTAGTCCTGGAGGGGCAGCAGGCTGGGGCCGTGCTAAAAGGTGTGTTTCGAGAAACGAGAAAAGTGGCATTGTACAGGTGTTCTCACTGGCAGTTCCAGGGCTCGTAGGTAGAGCTGGGCGATGTATTGATATATTGTCCCAAACTGGTTTGAAGTCTGTATAACGATATCAGTTTCATAATTTTGACCTGGCAATATATTGCAAATCATGGTGTGTGTATGTGCTATGCAAAAAAATCACAATGCGGGGAAAACCATGAAGCCAGCCAATGCCTCTGCATAGCACCATCCTTTAATAATAATAATAATAATTTATTATTTATACCCCGCCCATCTGGCTGGGTTTCCTCAGCCACTCTGGGCAGCTCCCAACAGAATATTAAAAACACGATAAAACATCCAACATTAAAAACTTCCCTAAACTGCCTTCAGATGTCTTCTAAAAGCCAGGTAGTTATTTATTTCCTTGACATCTGATGGGAATTTATTATTTTGGTCACAGACCAGTTCCAGCTCACATACAAAATCAGGGAAGTCATAAAACATGATAGGGATACATTTGCATTAGCAATTCGATATAACAGGCACAGTACAGATATAGCAGCAGATATATAAATCAGATCTTAGGACATCTGATGGGAGGGTGTTCCACAGGGCAGGCACCACCACTGAAAAGGCCCTCTGCCTGGTTCCCTGTAACCTCACTTCTCGCAGGGAGGGCACCGCCAGAAGGCCCTCGGAGCTGGACCTCAGTGTCTGGGCTGAACAACGGGGGTGGAGATGCTCCTTCAGGTACAGTGATACCTCGGGTTACATACGCTTCAGGTTACGGACTCTGCTAACCCAGAAATAGTACCTCGGGTTAAATACTTTGCTTCAGGATGAGAACAGAAATCCTGCAGTGGTGGCGTGGCAGCAGCAGGAGGCCCCATTAGCTAAAGTGGTGCTTC
Source organism: Podarcis bocagei (assembly GCF_964188305.1). Taxonomy (NCBI): domain Eukaryota; kingdom Metazoa; phylum Chordata; class Lepidosauria; order Squamata; family Lacertidae; genus Podarcis; species Podarcis bocagei. The sequence continues at coordinate 18,041,650 of NC_138138.1, read as the reverse complement.
AGGTTAAGAACAGTTTCAACTTAAGAACGGCCCTCCAGAACGAATTAAGTACTTAACCTGAGGTACCACTGTATATTGTATAATCGTGATATATTAGTATATTGTGATATTTAAGGTAAAGGGACTCCTGACCATTAGGTCCAGTTGTGACCGACTCTGGGGATGTGGCGCTCATCTCGCTTTATCGGCCGAGGGATCCGGCGTACACCTTCCAGGCCATGTGGTCAGCATGACTAAGCCGCTTCTGGTGAACCAGAGCAGTGCACAGAAACGCTGTTTACCTTCCCGCCGGAGTGGTACCTATTTATCTACTTGCACTTTGATGTGCTTTCGAACTGCTAGGTTGGCAGGAGCAGGGACCGAGCAACGGGAGCTTACCCCGTTGCGGGGATTCGAACAGCTGACCTTCTGATCAGCAAGTCCTAGGCTCTGTGCTTTAACCCACAGCGCCACCCGTGTCCCTCAATTGTGATGTTTAGCTGGTGATATATCACAATGTTCAAAACCAGATATCATTGCCCAGCCCTACTAATAGGGTGACCCAACCGCTTCGGGGAGGACAGTCCTTTCTTTGAAGGGCAGTTAGAGGACAGGCTTTTGCTTGAAGCAGCCCTGGGTTTGAAGGGCTTCCCAGTTTGGTTTAAACAGGAGGAACCACACGAAGGAAGTTCTGGGACCTTGGAGCTGCCCATCGATGGTTAGACCTGGACAGCAGTCTGAATGGGCCCACACAACTCAACTTCTCAGTCTTCATCCCCACTAGGGTGAGGCGTGCTGAATTTCTGCCTAAATTATAGTCATTATTTCTAAATCTGTTATCTCTCCATATAAATTAGCACTTGTAAATTTTATGCAAATCTGTGTCTTCTTTTAACACCCCCAACTCCCCCCTTTTTCTTTTTCTGATGATGCCTTACCACTCTCTGGGAGATGCGTAAATGACCGCCCTATGCAAAGGACAGAAAAAAGGAGGACGTTTCGGCTCTTTGTGTGGAGATCAAGAGACCTTTAAGTTGCCAAGGGTGGTGGAGCTGCAGGAGAGAATGTCACAGAGGCAGCAGGGAAGTATACAAGTGTGGAGATTCGCTAAGAAGAGGTGAGGATTGCAGGGGTTGGCAATGCACTCCAGCAGAGATCCCTCCATGGCCGGATCGTCTTCCCCCACAATTTCCGGCGCCTGCACCTGTGCAGATGCAATTTCTGGCATCTGCGTCTGTTCAGATGCGATTGCCGGCGCATGCGTAGACACGATTGCCGGCGTCGCGGAAGTGAGTCCCCGCACTGCGCTGTGCTGGTTTAGCGCTGCGTGGGGGCATTCAGTTCGGGGGCGGCTCGTGGGGCATTTAAACGACCCCCATGGGCCTCTTGTGGCCCATGGGCCTTAGGTTGCCGACCCCTGATTCAGAGTTTGGGCGCTGGACCCAGGAAGGGACAGGAAGTCAGCGTAGGATTTGAAGGAGGGGACACCGCGTGATCACAGCAATGGGAAGGTGAGTGGCTTTCACAGCCAAGTGAAGAGGAGAAGTGACGGCTGATTTGTGACAATGGAAGTTGGGGTTGCAGTGGTCAAGGCAAGTGACAAGCTGGGGCATATACTAGGATTAAGAACGTGAGAAAAAGCACTTCCAGGTCTAGCCAAAGGCCCATCTTGTTCACACAGTGATCAGCCAGATGCCTTGGGAAGCCCACAAACCAGTACATAGAATTATAGAGTTGGAAGGGATCGCGAGGGTCATCTAGTCCAACCCTCTGCAATTCAGGAATCTTTTGCCCAACGTGGGGCTTGAACGCACAACCCTGAGATTGAGAGTCTCATACTCTACCGACTGAGCTATCTCCCAGAGCTGGAATGCAGTAGACTCTTCCCACTTGGTGACTCGCAGTGACTGGTAATGATTTTCTCCAAAGGGGCAGAGAAGAAGGGATATCAGTGGGAAATCAAGATGCCTTGGAGAGGAACTGAATACGGGGAGCAAAGGAGAGAAGGGAGCCCATGCTGAATGTGATGGGGTGAATTGGGAGGTTAAGTAAAAGATTCGTCCCTTGGGCCGGTTCCATTGGACCACCACAATTTCCATGTCTCATGGAATTTTTATTTATTTATTTTGGGGTCAAAGCTGGTGATTTAAGAGGGTTAGAAAAAGTAGGTGCAGGTTGGTGGATATTCATCCATTTTCTTCCACAATGCTCAGCCCCATTGCTTCCCCTAGTGACTGCTTTCCTCTGGGTTTGTCATATGGGTCTTCCCATCCCACCAGGAATCACGTAGTTAGTAGGATGAAGTAATGGCCCTTTGTCTGATCCCGCCCAATATTCCTAAACAAAATGGCAACCAAACAGAATCTGGCCATGGGAAGACATCACTGAGAGCAGGGCAAGCGGTGGCGATTTAAGTGAATAAGTGAGTAATTTATATATTTTTCCGAGGCACGCTGAAAAATCGCTGAAACAGTGAGGTGTCTTCCGCACTGTCAAAAATGTTCCTGAAAACAGGTGAATCATGTTGGCTCAGTGTCCCTAGTTGCAGCCAAAGATGTAGGATCTCCCACACGCCATATTCAGTAACTGAAAAGCAAAGATGAATTCTTCTTTTTAATGCACAGTGGAATGAAAATGACTTGTATACCCGCCCCTGTCAAGAATGTAAGAAATTGGATTGCATTTTCGTATGTGTAGTTTTATGTTTTTAACATGCCTCCCATAAAATTTATTATTATTATTATTATTATTCTGCATTTGGTCTTTAGTCATAATGTCTTTTAAGGAAATCTGTATATTTGTCCCATCTTGGACAATAGTTGGTATAGTTTTACTGCTTGCTCATTGGTTGCAAGCTGGACACTCAGCAGAAAATATTCACCATTTTTTTCATGAACGTTTTTGATCGCGCCAAAAAACGTCTCCCTCTTCCAGCAAATGTTTGGCACTCCTTGCAACAACTAAATGTTTTGTTTGTTTGTTTGGTTGGTTTAATTGCCCTCTCTTGTCCTTGCTCTCAGTGGCCTTTAGTGACAAAGCCGTTTAGCCAAATAGTGATTGGTTGTGATTTTATTTGCTAGTGCCTAGCGAAATCGTCGCATCAGATGTAGCATCGTGACTTCTCCCAAATTCGCTATGCCCTCATCACGTTCGTCCTCCCAGCAATTCTGGGAGGTAAGATTTCATTTTACAGATTGGGAACTAATGAACTAAGACAGCGAACTGCCCCATGAGTCAAGCAGCATGAAACTCTTCGTTCGCTGGTTTTTTTGCAAACAACAGGGGGAGGACATATATGAAGATCGTCATTTTCCAAATGGGTTGCCATGTTAGTTTGTTGCAGCAAAATCAACAAAGCGTCTTGTGTCACCTTAGCGAGTGAAGTCAGTAATTATGGCATAAGCTTTTGTGGGCTAGAGTCCACTTCAACAGATGTATCTAATGAAGTGGACTGTCGTCTACGAACATTCATTCCAGAACAAATCCATTTGTCTTCAAGGTGCCTCAAGAGTCTTCATGGACTATAAAGCCAATGAAACGTTGAGGGCAACATCTTTAGGGGGTCACAGCTTCCTAATCTGAAAAAGAAACATCTTGTTGCAAGTCCTCACTTCTTCTGACTCTAATACAGTCGTAGCTTTGGAAGCGAAACGCCTTGGCATTTGAACATTTTGGCTCCCAAACGCCACAAATCCGAAATGAGTGTTCCAGTTTGCGAACGCTCTTTTGGAACCTGAATGTCTGGCACGGCTTCCGTGGCTTCCGATTGGCTGAAGGAGCATCCTGCATCCAATTGGAAGCCACGCCTTGGTTTCCGAACGTTTTGGAAGTCGAATGGACTTCCGAAATGGCTTCTGTTCGGATTCCAAGGTGCGACTGTACCAAACTTTGGTGATGCTGTTTGGAAATGAAATGGGGCCAAAAATATATATAGTGGTTTCTGCATACTTAGAGGTGGGCAGAAGTATATTCATTTGTGCATTAAAATAATAACAATTAAAAAAGAAAGCATGAGTTCAAATGGCCCGGAAGAACCTAGGAACAATAAGATTCTGAGCAAATATTAGGAAGAACTTTCTGACAGTAAGAGCTGTTCAACAGTGGGACAGGCACCCACGAGAGATTGCGGACTCTCCTTCCTTGGAGGTTTTTAAGCAGAGGTTGGATGGCTACCTGTCGTGTAGTTGAGATTTCTGCATTGCAGGGGGACCTTCCTAGGGCATACATAAAGATTAGGGCAGCTGAGCCACAGTTCATAGAAGGTATCCCTTATCCTGAAACATCCTTCCTCCCCTGCAAGCCCCAGACAGGCTCCTGGCCCTGGCACCCTGGAGACCTCCTGTTATGATCTGGGGATATGCTGCAACAATTTGTTGCATCCCCATCACTTTTACAGAGACTAATCAGAGGAAGAAGCATCATAATTGTCAGAGCTGCTTGAAGATCCTAGCTCACAGAGGATCACGCTAGCCAGCGATCATTAAGTAAAAGTCTTTATTGAATTGCAGTTTCCATTCTCACGCTGCTGCGCGCAACTCTACGTCTAGTAGCTAGATCGGCGAAGCTCCGTCTGAGTCTCCGCCCCTTGTGCACCAACTTAATATCCTAGCCCTGCTCCACCTTTTCCGCCTGACTGTCCTCCTCTGGGTCCCTCTACCCCCCGGGGTTTCTTCCTTCCTGGATTCTTCTGACGCTGACCCGGACCCTCCTGCCTCCTTGCGCCGGGCTTTAGGACCTGGTTCCCTTTCCGGGCTGCTTACTGCGCCGCCTTCCTCTGCATTTGAACTTGGCGCGCGCGCCCAACCTTCCACTTTCCTCTTAACCGTTTCTTCGCTCCCCGATGGAGGTGTGGCCACTCCTGACTCATGCCCTCCCTCCTGTGGTGAGCTGCCAGCGCTTGCCCCCTGGCTCCCTTCTTCTTCCCTGCTCCCTGGCGGTGACGCTGGTCCTGATTTCCAACTGCTCTCCCCTGAGTCCCCTCTGGCTCTATCTTCCTGGGGTGCCCCCCTAGACTCCCCCCTTGCCCTGGCCACAGGTGCTCCTTTCTGTGAATCCTCTGATTCACTGGAAAGACTAGGAGATCTCGGGTCGTCGTCATCACTCATCTTTTCTTCTGCCTCCTCCCCTTCGCTCTCTGTTTCCTCCCTTGGCCTTGCCTCTGCTCCTAAATCCCTGACAATAATCCATTCTTCTCCTTTTTTGAGTACGCCCCCCCCCCGAGACAATCAAGCTAGGTCCTGCTCTTGGTGCCAAAACCACTCAAAGTATCATCTGCCAGAGCAAGTTACAGGGCCTTTATAATGGTGGCCCCAGTTTTGTGAAATTTCCACCAGAAGCTTGTCATTGCTCACCCTTGCTTCCTTTTAGGAGACTCCTTAGTTCCTTTTTGTTTAAAGCAAGCTTTTTAAACCCGAAGAGTTAGATGTGATCGGCTCTGCCTTGACGTGTTGAAATCGTAATGCTTTAACTCTCATTTTATTTATTATTACTCATTATTTTTTGTTTAATTATTTCTCCTTTTAAATCTTTCATATTGTTTTAATTTGGGAGCTGTTGTTGGGAGCTGACCTGCTTTTAGCAAAGAAGGGCAGGCGATAAATATTTAAAATAAAGAAAATAACTTGGAGATGGAGAGAACAGTGCTGGAACATTGGTGGGGAGAGGTGGGGATAAAATAAAGGTTAACTGTGTGCTTCCCAACTGACAGGATGCACATTGTCTGCCTAAATATCCCACCCCCTTCTCAAAGAGCATTAAATCCAGGCTGTAAAATTATCCAGGTAAATTGTGAAGGGTGTCGAAGGGGCACAGGAAGTTGCCTTATACAGATTTGTAAATGGCAGTATTGTCTACACCCATGTTTTGCAAACTAGCGGTTTTGGACTACAATTCCCATCATCCCCGACCACTGGTCCTGTGAGCTAGGGATGATGGGAGTTGTAGTCCAACAAACAGCCGGAGACCCAAGTTTGGGAAACACTGGTCTACACTGTCGAGAAATTGCTCTCCTTGATTTTAGGCAGGAGTCTATTCCAGCCCAACTTGGAAGTGCAGGAGTTTCAACCTGGGATGTTCTGTGTGGAATTCAGATGCCCTACTGCTGAGTTGTGACCCTTTCCCTATGGACAAGAAGGATCTGGGAGTGGACGGGAAGCCATTGTAGGGAATTGAGGAGGGGGCATCTTGTGATGAGGGAACAGGAAAGGACTGAGGCGAGGGGACCAAAGTGAGACAACAGAAGGCTTGTGGTGTAGTGATGTGTGCAACCTAGGACCCTTTAAGGCAGTGTTTCCCAACCGGTGTTCCGCGGCACACTAGTGTGCCGTGAGATGTTGCCTGGTGTGCCGCGAGATATTGCCTGGAGGGAGGCGGGCGAGGGCGTTTGCTTCCCGGAGGACTTGTGGGAAGCCGCCCCTTCCCTGGGCGACGCGCCGCCTCGCGACTCCGGAGTCAGTCCCGAGGGCTCTCGGAGGGACTCGCGAGCGACGGCGCGGCGGCTCCGGGGCGCGCTCAGCCGGGCCGCCGCGCGCCCCCGCTGCAGCTGCCCGGCGTGGAGCGCGACGCGGAGCCGGCCGGGCTTGGAGGCGCCCAGGTAGGGCCGAGCCGGGCGGGGGTGGGGAGGTCTCGGTCTGCTGCGGGCGCAGGAGGGCGAGCGGGAGAGGGGGAGCCGTCGGGTCTCCTGGAAGGAAGCGAGGCGGCGGCTGAGGGGGATGCAGCCCCGTCCCCAGCAACAGGCGCTCCTCGAAGTGAGGCCACAAGTCGGGGCTCGGACAGGGCCTGGAAGCAGCGGCTCCGGCTCTTGGGAGCGGAGAAGGGGACTTCGAAAGCGGCCTGGAGGAGAAAAGCCCCGATGCAGCGAGAGCGGGGAGCGTGCTGCCTTGTCCAGGCCTCCTCGCTTTGTGCCGTCCGCTGCCGGGAGCAAGACACGGGGGCTCCTCGTTCGCATGCTTTCCCGGGTGATCGGTGAGGGTTAGGGTTAGGGTTAGGGTCCCTCAGTCCCTCGCTTTGCTGCCTCCTCCCCCCCACCCCCAAAGCTTGGAGGTTCCCCGGCAAGGGGGAGGGAAAAAAATTGAAAACTTTCACTTTCGTGCGTCCCTCCCGGCGTGACGCTGCGCGCTGACGTCACGGGGCTGTAATGGTGGTGTGCTGCGAGATTTTTTTCATCAAACAAGTGTGCCTTTGCCCAAAAAAGGTTGGGAAACACTGCTTTAAGGCAGACTGAGTTCTCCTGGTCTTTTCTACCCTTTAAAACAATAACCACAAAAAATAGTCTTGTAAAGGGTGAAAACAGCATTTGCTTACTCAGAATACTTGTCGAGGAGCAACAGGTACAGCAGCTGTGTTCAGGCGGGCCTAAAATCGCAATCCAGTTACAAAGACATACTTTGGTCTGGTTCAAAATGGCATCCGAGCAGTGGAGCTCAGACATGCAGATGATTCCCACATTGCCAGAATAAGCTGAAAGACCAAAGAGGAAGCGATGAGATTACATGTGTGGATATGTTGTTGTTGTTTAGGCGTTTAGTCGTGTCCGACTCTTCGTGACCCCATGGACCAGAGCATGCCAGGCACTCCTGTCTTCCACTGCCTCCCGCAGTTTGGTCAAACTCACGCTGGTAGCTTTGAGAACACTGTCCAACCATCTCGTCCTCTGTCATCCCCTTTTCCTTGTGCCCTCCATCTTTCCCCACATCAGGGTCTTTTCCAGGGAGTCTTCTCTTCTCAGGAAGTGGCCAAAGTATTGGAGCCTCAGCTTCAGGATCTGTCCTTCCAGTGAGCACTCAGGGCTGATTTCCTTCAGAATGGAGAGGTTTGATCTTCTTGCAGTCCATGGGACTCTCAAGAGTCTCCTCCAGCACCATAATTCAAAAGCATCAATTCTTCAGCGATCAGCCTTCGTTATGGTCCGGCTCTCACTTCCATATATCACTACTGGGAAAACCATAGCTTTAACTATGCCCTCCTGCTAACAGGGCACGGTGGGAGTGTCCCTAGAGAGAACTCTCTCTAGGGGATATAGAGGACTCTGATCATCAGCTCCTAGCGTGTGCCTATCTAGCAAACATGCGTTGTTGGCTTGATCGCCTTGTAAATATCCCACACGTGGAAGCGCAGAAATCTAGGCACTTCCCTTTCCTTTGCCCGGCTTGACCGAGTTCAGAAGAGAACGGGACAAATCAAGCGTGGACACTGGAAGCGAGTGACTGATCGAGTTGCACCTCACCATAACTGGACAATGATAAATGCGTCCTATGAATTTGCAGGAGAGCTGTAATGATGACAAGCAGCTGGGAAGCCCAGCCTTGAGAGGACAGATGGGGGAACCTGGTTATTGTCCAGCCTAGCAGTCATCAACCTTTACAGTTCCAGGAGGACCCACCTTTTAATCTCTAGCTGCAACAGGAGACCGCTTTTCAATTAGGGGTTTTTTAATAAAAAAAATTGGTTAAATAAAATCAGGTTGTTTCGTTAATCAAGTATGCTTCCTCCCTTCTCTCTTCAGGATGACCAGATGCAAATGAGTGCAGGGCTCTTAATATTTTTAATAGTTGCTTAGAAGAGGGGCGAAAATGTGTCAGGTGCATCTTATCCTGCAAGGGTGAAAAAAAACCACACACCTACCAAAATATCTTCTCCTACACAAATGTTAAAAAGAAACAGGAACTCTGTGCTCTTTTCCATCTGTCACCCTTTTCTCTCCATGCCTAGTATCCTTCTCTTTAAAAAGAAAGCCAAATGAACAGAAAATGGCTGCGATATCGCTGGAAGGACCCACTTTAAGTCAGGGCAGGACCTGATTACGGGTCCCAACTGGAGTTGAGCTGGAAGTTCTGAGCAGTATGTAATAATAATTATTATTATTATTTATTATTTATACCCCACCCATCTGGCTGGGTTTCCCCAGCCACTCTGGGCAGCTTCCAACAGAACACCAAAATACAATAACCTATTAAACATTAAAAGCTTCCCTAAACAGGGCTGCCTTCAGATGTCTTCTAAAAGTCTGGTAGTTGTTTTTCTCTTTGACATCTGGTGGGAGGGCGTTCCACAGGGCTGGTGCCAATACCAAGAAGGCCCTCTGCCTGGTTCCCTGTAACCTCATTCTTGCAGCGAGGGAACCGCTGGAAGGCCCCCGGCACTGGACCTCAGTGTCTGGGCAGAACGATGGAGGTGGATATATATTTGGTCAGAAGTTAGGGTTCGTTCCAGGGAGGGTACAAAGCTTTGCACCCCCTTCGCCTCTTTTGAGACACGCTGTCAGTTTTCATGGCGTAGGCAGTCGTGGTGGTCTTGTTCCCCAACACGAGGGCGGTACCTTGTGCTCTGGCGCCCTGTTGGGAGAGGGTGGGGAACGGCACCCACCAGTGCTCAGTTTGCTTGATCATCACTGCGGGTAAGACGATGCCATACTTTCTTCCCTCGCCGCTTCCAGGCTGTGAAGCCCTCCACCATAGGCTCAAAGCCCAAACTGAAACTTGAGCGTTTTTGTCAGCAGCTTTGGCCACAATGTGAGATGGGTGGACAGGATGGGGACAACTGAGCAGAGAGTTATTTTTATGTTCTTGCAGGTCCTGAGAAACACTGGGAACTGGGGGGAAGCATGATCATGGCATGCTGATTGATTTGAAACGTTGAAATCTGAAATGTTGTGAGGTTACAAGTTTATGTAAATCCAAGGGGCTGCTGCTGCTATTATTATTATTATTATTATTATTATTATTATTATTATTATTATTATTATTATTATTATTTTGGCAAAGTAATAATAATAAATAAGAATAAAAATGTGCAACCCACCACCAATAACATTCTATTGTAACTATCCAACCTCCCAAAATTTCAACACTTCTTGCGATGGTTTGACCCCTTTTCGTAATTCTACAAACACCTTCCATATCTCCTCGAAATCATTTCTCCTGCATATTCCCCGTCTTACCTTAATGGCACATGTTAATTTATCATTAATAGCTATACCCCATACCTTTTTGTACTATTCTTCCATTTGATATTCTGCTTGCCCCTTCCACTTCCTCACTATCACAATACATGCAGCTGTCAATAAATTTGTGAGCAAGTCTTCCTAGCCTGTGAACCTGTTTGTCTGATTTCCCCAGCCCCCTGCTAACAAGGGAGCAAGCAGCCTACCATCCCGTTACTCTTCTGATGCTTGAGAAATGTTTGTTTTGGGGAAAAGAGGGGGGGAGGGGGCACGACTCCAACACACCCAGATTTAGGGAAGACTTGGGAAGAAGGGTGGAATAGTTCAAGGAGGAAGGTACATTGAAAGCACATCCAACATGCATTTAAAGCATATTGTGGCATGCCACCCCAATCTCTGAGCTGTGCAAGATTTCAGAGGTCCCAGGCACTCGCCCAGAGTTTGCGTTTCCTTCTGGGAATGAGGCAGAGCAGCCTTGGATTCAAACAGAAATTGAATTCAGGCAGTGCCTTTAGTTGGGGTGGTAGAAAAATGCACCGGAAAGGGCGGAATAATGGTTGCTTGATGCAATTCTGCCTAACCTCCCTGTAAACAACAGCAAAAAAGAAAGAAAAATAAATGCTCAGTAAATAGTCAGTGTAGCCTCACCTCCCTGAGAGCAAATTAGAACGAATGTTCAATAAACAGGTCATCTGGAAGTGATCCCTGTTTCATACTCCTGTGCCTCAAATTACCAGAACCCTCCCTGAGTTTTAATCCTACGAATCGGGTGGCCAAGTCAGAGAGGGCATTTTGTTTTTAGCCCAAACCACGAGTTAGGGACATGGGAAGCTGCCTTAACACTGAGTCAGACCAGGTGGTCTGCTGCCTTGACTGGCAGCCAAGCTCTCCTCTTCCACCCCCCGCTGTTTGATTGTATATAACTGGAGATGCTGGGGAACCGAACCTGTGACCTTTTGTATGCTAACCGTGCGCTTTAACCAGTGAGCTATGGTCAAAGACCCCTGATTTAGCCTGCAGAAAAAGAAGACTAAGGGACTTGTGATATTTAAAAGCTAGAGGAGCTGGGCAGCTAGAGGAGGGTTCATCTCCACCGAGGAAAGCAGGATGAGAATTGTGTTCTAAATGCCACGGAGATAGATTTAGATCGGGGAAGATGGCTAAGAAAAACAGAAGCTGCGAGGTCAGGAAAGCAGCTGTTTGGAGCCAAAGAGGCGCATGGTTTTAAAGACGTCTGCAGAGCAGCATGCGAGCTGAGAGGCATGCCTCTGCATCTGTTGCAGCAATGCAGAGGGTGCTTGGATGCAGCCACATGCAGCCGTGGCCCTGCATTCCCTGCGATCTTACAAGCAACGGGTGGGTTGCAAAATTCCTTGGACCAGACCTCTCTATGGAGGTTTGGAACCATAGCCGAGTGGTAGAGCAGGCAGAAGGTCTCTGATTCAGTCCCTGGCATCTCCAAACAGAACTTGGCTGCTGCCAGTCTTTGGAAGAGAATGCTGAGACTGGTACACCCATAACGATGTTATAAACCAGCTTATTATGTTCCCAGAGTCATATCATTGGGCTGATTAATTGTATAAATGTTCCTCCCACCCAAAAATAAATAAATTGATGAAGGCCAGGGCAACCCACTCTCCAAAGTTTTGGGTCCTGTCTTGTTCCTGGAGATCATTTTCAAAAAGAGGCAAGAGCAGGAACTGAACCAGGGAGGACCTTTTGGGTTATATAGTCCTGCAGTCCTTGTAGTTTTTATTATGTGTATAGCTCCATCCTCCTGCTCTGGAGTTTGTGTAGATGGATCTAGGGTTCCCAGACCATTTTTCATCTAAGCAGTCACCAGATCTAGACTTGCTTAGCTTTAGCACAGCTTCTGTTTCATGTATCTTTTGGATCCACACCTCTTAGAAATCTTCTTTGCTGGTTTTGAAGCATTACGCCACCATGCAAGTCTTTTGGGAAGCCACGCTGACCCCAATACGCTGGCCCCCCATTGCAGGAGGTGTGCAAAGTGATGACGATTGGCATTACAGACCCTCCAAGTGTCCCTATTTTCCCGGGGCTGTTCCGGATTTACAGAATCCGTCCCGGTTTCTGAGTTGATCGTGGAATGCCCTGCATTTCCTTAGGACATCCCTGCTTTCATTGGAGAAATGTTGGAGGGTATGGAGTTATGTGACCCCCCCCCCCCGAGCCAAGGAGATAGTTAGCTATACAACCTAAGGAGACAACTGAAGGTAGCCATATATAGGGAAGCTTTTAAAAAATGTTTAATATTTTATAATGTTTTTATATATATTGGAAGCCGCCAACCCAGTCAGATGACTGGGGTAGAAATAATAAAAGCGTCACCATCATCATAAAAGCGTCACCATGGAATAGGGTGTCCCTGTTTTCATTGGAGACATATTGGAGGGTATGACATACCTGAGCAGTTTTTAATTTCAGGGACTGGAGGGACCCTCTGGCAGTGCCTTGCATCCCTGAGGTCCACGGATGTCTCTCTGTACATTGCAAACTCCTTCATCTACCTTTCCCTGGGATGATTGCGTCTCACTCCTCTGGTTGCCAAGATCAGACTCCCATGGGAATGCGCTCCCAGTGCCAAGGGAGTTGGTCGCCACGTCTTCAGAGAATGGCACCCTTTCCAGCAGGCCACCAGTCGCCAAGAAAAGTCGCTTTAGATAAAAATGACAGTCCGTGAGCCAGGGTTTCCGAAATATTCTGAAACAAACTCGTTTAAACTGGAGCAAAAAAATTTAGGGGAGGCGGTGGGGAGGCCGAGGGAGGAATTCCCGGTTCCTAACTGAGAGAGATTGCAGGCAATGCAATCTGAGGATTAATTTTCGTCCTGGCTTGCAGCTTTACCCATGCATTGGTTGTGCGAACCAGCCTTTGGAAGGGTCCGAGGAGGAATTAATTGGCGAAACAGGGCTTGATAAATAAGTGAGGATAAGGGAGCACTGGGGGTTGGGTACGTGTGTGTGTCTATGAGAGAGAGAGAGCAGGAAGAAATGATTCTTAGTGGTCTAGGCAAGGACTTGTGGAGGAAGCTGATTTTGAAGGCAAGGGGAGCCAGCGTGCCAAAGAGGGGAGGCGGCAGCTGCTGCAGGCGGCTAATTAAATGCTCCATTCGGAGCCTTTAAAGATGTCTACTCGTTTCAGGAAAGGACCCAGCAAAGAAAGGAAGAAGTTCAGCTTGAAGCAGGGAGGGATGTGGCCACATATTATAACGGATGGTGGGACCCAAAAGGGAGGAATGTATCAACCCTCCAATCCCCTGTCTTCCTTTTACACGCGTGTGTGCATGCACACACTGTGCAGCCTGAAAATATTGTTCTCGGGGGTTTATTACTCCCCCCCCCCACAAATTCCTGAGCCTCAGGGTCAGGTGGTTCTGGTGCCCTTGTCCCAACGCTCCCATATGTTAGGGGAGAGGCGCAGTCCCTTGCCACCATCCTGAAATCTCTCTCTCTTTCTGTGTGGGGGCAAAGGAACGTGGGGAGAATATCAGCATTGGGAAATGTTTTCTGGCTGGCAGCGAAGGCCCCCTCCCGTTGCTACCAGCCTCCCTCCCTCTCTCTCTTTCTCTGCACAGTTGGAGGGGACTGGGCAGACCTCTGCGGTGGGCTCCTCCTTTTGCATCAGTTCATTGCCATGCGCCTCACATATCTCGGCTTGCCCAGCCCAGCCAGCAGCCTTCAGAAGCCTCCAGCCACTGACATTGAGGCAGGCAGTAAGGATTGAAGCTGGGGTAGGAGGGGTGTGTGTCAGCACAACAGCAGGGGCTGAATAAAGGGGGTGGGGTGTAGGGTCGCAGCCCCCACCCCGCCTCAGCCGGGTTACCTGGAGGAGAATTTAGCAAGACTCTTGCTGAGCTTTCTAGGAAAGCGTTTTTTTGAGGAATCGACCCTGGGATGCCTGGTGTGGAGTATTGAAGAAAGATGGGCATGTCTCTGAGCATGTGCAGAGTTCTTCCCCAAGCATCTGGGATTAGAAACAGTGGCAATGTCGGGGAAGCATTTTGGGGGCAAATACCCCAGGGCTCTGCATAGCAAGATGTGTGGGGATAGGCTCCGCAAAGCAGCAGGGTTGGTACATTTTGAAGGAAGGGAGGGGGCACACTTTCTGTCATCTAAAGTGTCCCCCCCCCCAACACCAAGGAAGAGTCCAGCATCTAAAATGGTCTAACTTGCACCACTTGATTGGAAAGGAGGGCTTCAAGGTCAAAGAGTGTGACTTGCAGGCAAACGTCAGCCCTGGCATCTGGCTTAAGAAATCGGCTCCAAGGCATTAGAGATCGGGTAGAACAGAGCTTGGAGGACAGGAATTTCTAGGGAGAGATTGTGGAGGGAAGGAGGAGAACTGGATCCTAGGTTTCTTCACAGGATGAGGTCATATTGGTGCATGAGACAAGATGGAGTTCAAAGCAAGGCTTGCCCTTTTTAGGACAGAGGGCCCCTCCAGACTTCCTCCTGGTATAGAATGATAGAATTACAGTGGTACCTCGGGTTACAGATGCTTCAGGTTACAGACTCCGCTAACCCAGAAATAGTACCTCGGGTTGGGATATTTGCTTCAGGATGAGAACAGAAATTGTGGCGTGGTGGCGCGGCGGCATCGGGAGACCCCATTAGCAAAAATGGTACCTCAGGTTGACAACAGTTTCAGGTTAAGAATGGACCTCCAGAACGAATTAAGTTCTTAGCCCGAGGTACCACTGTATAGAGTTGGAATGGGCCCCAAGGGCCATCTAGTCCAACCGCCTGGAATTCAGAAATCTCAACTAAAGAATCCATGACAGGTCACCATTCAACCTCTGTTTAAAAACCTCCAAGGTAGGTCAGTCCACAACCTCTTGAGGGAGTCCATTCCACTGCCGAACAGCTCTTACTGCCAGAAAGTTCTTCCTGCTGTTTAGTCAGAATCTCCTTTCTTGTAAACTTGAAGCCATGGGTTCGAGTCCTACCCTCCAGAGCAGATGGACCAACCTCCATTTGTCAGCCTTTGAAGATGGCTATCATATCTCCTCTCAGTCTCCTCTTTTCCAGGCTAAACACACCCAGCTCCTCATAAGGCTTGGCTTCCAGACCCCTGATCATCTTGGTTGCCCTCCCCTGTGCACCTTCCAGCTTGTCAACACCCTTCTGTCAACATAGCCTCCAACATGTCATGGACACAATAAGAGTGCACCAGTGGTGGACTTACACTGGACTGTCCAGCTGTCCAGATACCATTCCACTTTATCAGCTGTTCTATGATACTTCTCCATTGTTTTTGAGTTATTGCTGTCTGAAGTGGCACTCATGTGATATAAATACAAGAAAAGGAGGACAACACCCTTGTCTCAAACCTACCCCACCCTCACGCTTTCGTGGTACAAGAAAATTACAGGGTTTCAGAAGGAAGCTGCAGGACAGGCACTGGTTTGAAACAAAGCTGTTTGCCCAGCCTCAAACTTTTACAGGTGCAAAAGGTATTGAAACAGATCGTGTACAATGGCTCCAATACACTCATGTGCACAAATAATCACGAGTGCAAAATGGCGATAATTTAGCCAAGTAGAGCATGAGACTCTTAATCTCAGGGTTGTGAGTATGAGCCCAATATTGGGGAAAAGATTCCTGCATTGCAGCCGGTTGGGGGACTGCTAGATGACTCTTGCCGTCCCTTCCAACTCTACAGTTCTATGATTCTGTGGTGGCAAGCGTAGCGGGAAGATTCGAGGACAATGAAAAATTTAAATATTTCAGATACACACAGAGAGAGAGAGAGAGAGAAAGAGAGAGAGAAACTGTACCCATGCCTCTCTTCAAGAGCATTAGCTATTATTCTACAGTTCTCCACGACGTATTGGCAAACTGGGATTTTCAACTCTGATGAGTATGAAAGATGAGGAAAGAGAAAGGCTTCTTTGTGTGGATGAGGAGTTGAGAGGTTTTTTTGTCTCAAATTAGACCTAATAGAAATGAGATTGCCCGGCAAAAGCAAGCTCAGACCTCTCATGGAGATATACATGTAAGGGGCTTGTTTTATAATTATATTTTGGGAATGATTCCTGTTCCTATGTGGCTGCCTTGTTTTATATTTTCTGGATGTCCCATGATCATATTATAAATTAGTTGTGTTCTGTGTTATAAACCAAGCACTGATAGTTGTTGTTTCTATTTCCTGATGGATTTCTTATCAATAAATTTTTTTTCAGTGCAGCAAATTCTTATTCCGAGAGTGTGGCCCAGAGGAGAAAAGTTTGAGAACCACTGCTTTATTGAAATTGAGGTGGCAGAGTTACAGATTGAACCACTTCTAAGGGCAGGTGGTGGCTCATACTTTTCAATGTGGCCCCACATGAATTAGCCGATCAGGGAGAGGACTGCCATACCAAACCATTCTGTCTAATGTGTTGATTCGCTACAGGGATGGATTTCGTGTGTTTTTAATGGGACATCGCTGCTACTTCTTTCTGCAATATGTGTAGATAAGTTCATATTTGGAAAGCAAGGACCCCCTCTAGGTCCCTGTGGTTTCTGGTCAATGGACTGGGGTCTGTTGAGTTGGAGGGGTTGATAGCTCATCAACATGGACATTCTAAGGAATGGGTTCCAATGGATGGGGTCGATGAGACAATAAGAATCAGGACTGGTGGAGGAGAGAAAAGTTGGATCTTCAGTTTGTGTGCGAATCTGGAAGCCAAGAAGGTGTAAAGTGAGGAAAGCCAGGATTCAAGGGGCCATTCCATCATCATCATCATCATCTAAACACAACACATCATCTGATAATCACAGGGTGGTTTTTGGATAAAAGCACAAAAATACATAACATAATAACAAACAAAACATTCTCCCCTCACACAGTCTAAAAGACCATAGATTGTTTCGTCAGCCAAAGGCCTACATGAAGTGGAATATTTTTGCCCGGCGCCTAAAGATACGTAATGAAGGCAGCAAACAAACCTCCCTGCAGAGAGTGTTTCAGAAACGGAACCACCGCGGAAAAGCTCCCGTTCTTCTGTTGCCTCCCTCTGGACCTCTTGTGGAGGAGGTACACAAAGAAGGGCTGGGGATGATGATTGCAAGGTCTGGAATGGTTTATATGGGGAGAGGCGGTCCTTGGGGTATTGTGGTCCTGAGCCGTTTTAGGCTTTATAGGTCAAAGGTCCAGTATACCTGAAGGAGCGTCTCCACCCCATCATTTTGCCTGGACACTGAGGTCTAGCGCCGAGGGCCTTCTGACGGTTCCCTCACTGCAAGAAGCCAGGCAGAGGGCCTTCTCGGTAGTGGCACCCACCCTGTGGAACGCCCTCCCACCAGATGTCAGAGAACAACAATTACCAGACTTTTAGAAGACACCTGAAGGCAGCCCTGTTTAGGGAAGTGTTTAATGTTTAACAGACTACTGTATTTTAATACTTTGGAAGCCGCCCAGAGTGGCTGGGGAAACCCAGCCAGATGGACGGGGTAAAGGTAAAGGTAAAGGGATCCCTAACCATTAGGTCCAGTTGTGGCTGACTCTGGGGTTGTGGCGCTCATCTCGCTTTATTGACTGAGGGAGCCGGCGTACAGCTTCCGGATCATGTGGCCAGCATGACTAAGCCGCTTCTGGCGAACCAGAGCAGCGCACGGAAACGCCATTTACCTTCTTGCAGGAGCGGTACCTATTTATCTACTTTGACGTGCTTTTGAACTGCTAGGTGGGCAGGAGCTGGGACTGAGCAACGGGAGCTCACCCTGTTGCGGGGATTCGAACCGCCGACCTTCTGATTGGCAAGTCCTAGGCTCTGTGGTTTAACCCAGAATGCCTAAATAATAAATTATTATTATTATTATTATTATTATTATTATTATTATTATTATTAAGGCAGTACTTTGAGTTGGGCCTGGAAACTGATTGGCAGCCAGTGTAGTTGGGCCAGGATTGGCATTAAATGCTCTAACCATCTTGCCCCGTTGAGCAAAGTGGGTGCCAAATTCTGCACCAGCTGAAGTTTCCCCGCCATCTTCAGAGGCAGCCCCACGTATAATTCGTTCGGTGTGTCTTTATCTGAGCTGCAGCTTGCAATCTAATGCTGCCAGGTGCCAAGGTTCCTGGATTCTTTGAAAGCGGGATGATCAGAAGCACAATGGCGGGGAGCACTCTCAGGAAGGAGTGACATTGCCGAATGCTGATTCTGCCTCTGCACCCTATCCATGGCATAAGACGTCCGCTTTCCTCCTCTGCGCCTTCCTCCCAGAGGTGCTGCTGTGTATCTGGCAGGAATTAGTGCTGACGAGAAGGAGAGATTGGAAATTGATTCCCGGGGCTGGATTCATCTTCTCTCCCCGACCCCTATCGATGGCCTGTGACCCCAATGCCCTTCCTGTCTCTCTCGAAATCTCCTGCCTGCAAGTGATGAGGGATGCAGTAAAAAAAGATCCCCTCTCCTCTTAACCCCCTGATCCTACTCTCCGCGGTGATCATTGCACTCCCCTGTAGCAAAAATGAGGGCACCGTTCTGTCCAGCACAGTGGTGAAACTGAGAGACAAACAGGCCGAGGGTGCGATCCAGACTGGTAAAATAATTCAGGAGTTCAGGGTTGTCACTGTCCCCCCCCCCTTACTAGGCACCACTTCCTGTCTGGAAACAAGCCTTTGAGATGCCCTTTTTACTGCACTTTTATGATGATTCGCGCTTGCGATGGTAATGCGGTGGTTATACACGAACCTGTTCTGGATGCTGATTGTGCCTGCAGACATTTTGGGGTGGACACACTGTTTTGTTTCTAATCAGGGCATGTTCCTTATTGCCCTGCTGAAGAAATCTGGCAACTTTTTATGCAACATTTGTTGTTGTTTTTTTTTTTGGGGGGGGAGTTTCCACTGTTAAAAACTCAGGTACAGTGGTACCTCGGGTTCCATACACTTCAGGTTATATATGCTTCACTCCGCTAACCCAGAAATAGTGCTTCAGGTTAAGAACTTTGCTTCAGGATAAGAACAGAAATCGGGCTCCAGTGGCGCGGCAGCAGCAGGAGGCCCCATTAGCTAAAGTGGTGCTTCAGGTTAAGAACAGTTTCAGGTTAAGTACAGACCCCAGGAACAAATTAAGTACTTAACCCGAGGTACCACTGTATATAAGTTAGGCACCAAATGGCACCTTGAATCTAGGCTGCAGTCACCACAACAGGATGTCTGTTCTCCAGGGGGACTAGATGTATACCTGTATACTTGAAGGAGCATCTCCACCCCCATCGTTCAGCCCGGACATTGAGGTCCAGCTCTGAGGGCCTTCTGGTGGTTTCCTCACTGCCAGAAGTGAAGTTACAGGGGACCAGGCAGAGGGCCTTCTTGGTAGTGGCGCCCGCCCTGTGGAACGTCCTCCCATCAGATGTGAAGGAAATAAACAACTTCCTGACTTTTAGAAGACATCTGAAGGCAGCCCTGTTTAGGGAAGTTTTTAATGTTTGATGTTTTATCACTTATTATTATTATTAATAATAATAATCTATTGGGAGCCACCCAGAGTGGCTTGGGAAACCCAGCCAGATGGGTGGGGTATAAATAATAAATTATTATTATTATTATTATTATTATTATTATTATTATTATTATTATTATTATTATTATTATTAAACCCTCGGGATGCCCTCCAATGCTACAGTTCTATGATTCAATGATCTCAACTACATTGCTTGACTGTAGCTTACTCTTACAACAATTCACTTGTTCCAGAATGCAAGAAGAAGAAACACCCACAGTGAAAATGGAAATGGTATTAACTATCGAGTAAGACAGAGGTTTTCTAAGTGTGGTCGCCATCTTGGTGCCCAGAAATCTCCACGTAGTCGCCATTGGACCTGTGCCAGTAACAAAACGCACTTGGCGCCTGGCTAATTTCGAACACTTCATGTTGGTCCCTCTCTTATAGCACTATAGTGCAAGCATTCTCTGCCCGATGTCAGTATTGCAGTGACACTGGGGAAGCATCACAGAGCAACTAACAAAGCACAGTGCTGTGTTGATGGCCCGGTATAAACCCATCACTATTGCATTATATTTTGTGCCAACAACCTGCTGCAGGATATACCTGCACAAACCCCACAGTCAGGAGGGATCCTTAACCCTAACATTCTAGAAAGTGTGACATGTCCTGGAGATAGTACTGGGCCATGTCCCTCTTGTGTCACTTTAATGCATATAAAAACCCTTGTGCTGGTCCCATGCTGGATTCCTGTTGGCTGCATGAACCAGAAGACAACAATTTGGGGCCGAAATTACCGGTACATTTTCTGCTCTTCACATTTTCAAGGCTGAAATCCAATGGGCCCAGTTCCCAACCAACGCTGGCCTTCCATCTGTTTGTGCCTTGGTCTGTTCTTCCTAGCCTCTGAATACTCTGTTCTAGTACTCAGTGGTGGCCTTAGAGAAAAAAAAAGAAACAGAAACGGCCATTGTTGTTCTGGTGCTATGTAGCAATAGGCTGAGGGTTCACCCACACCTCTGTTTGACCCATGATTTCTTCCATTCGTCCTGTGATTTCTAGTCATGAGTCTGAGAGGTTCTTTTTGCATTGGCCTGCAGAAAACCCAGTTGACATTTGTTCCTGCTCAGCAGTAAACAGCAGTCTTTCCCGGGGATGAGGCCTGAGGCTGCAATTTTACACATGTAAGCAGTTAAGTAAAGGTAAAGGGACCCCTGACCATTAGGTTGCGGTGCTCATCTCGCTTTACTGGCCGAGGGAGCCGGCGTACAGCTTCCGGGTCATGTGGCCAGCATGACTAAGCCACTTCTGGCGAACCAGAGCAGCGCACGGAAACGCCGTTTACCTTCCCGCCGGAGCGGTACCTATTTATCTACTTGCAGTTTGACGTGTTTTCGAACTGCTAGGTTGGCAGGAACAGGGACCGAGCAATGGGAGCTCACTCCACTGTGGGGATTCGAACCCCCAACCTTCTGATTGGCAAGTCCTAGGCTCTGTGGTTTAACCCACAGCGCCACCTGCGTTACTCTGCTGTATTTATTCCTGCAGAGATCCAGGAAGGAAACTCATTGGCAGGAGACCCAAGACAGGCAAAAGGGCCTGCTTCCTCACACAACACATGCCTATGAAACTTCCTGCCACCAGATGCAGTTCTGGCCATGGGCTAAAATGGTTTTATAGGAAACCATTTATATGGAAAAGAGGCCTGTTGGTGGCCTACATCTTCATGGAGCTTGCGTGTTCAGGGGCAGTATATCTCTGAATATCAGTTGATAGAGGCCAACGGCAGGAGAGGACAATTGCCTTCACTGCCTGGTTCTGGGCTTCACGGAGGCGTCTGCGTGGAACTTAGGGTGCTGGGGTCCTTCTTTTGAGGGGGTTTCAGGGGCCCAACACTAGGAAGGTTTTGTCGCTCTTGTTGCCTGTTTTCCCCAAGCCTTGTACTCAGTGGCGTAGCGTGGGTTGTCAGCACCCGGGGCAAGGCAAGTAATTTGCGCCCCCTAACCCTAACCCCCAGATGTTGCGCCCTGTGCGGCCGGCCCCCCCTGCACCCCCCACGCTACGCCACTGCTTGTACTTTCCAGAACAAGAACCTTCAGAACCCAGCAGCTGGGTCTGAAGGCCAGCCAACTTGCAATTTGTATAATGCATAATTTTTGGGGGGTGTTAAAGGATGATTAACTGTCAGGCTGAGAGAGGCAGGCAGATTCCCCATCTGAGAAAGGCAAGTCGTCAAAGAGGGTAAGGATTTGCTGAACCAACAAACTGAACTGGAATACAAAAAAGGGAGGCGTGAGGAGGTCCGGGAAATAAGCTAATGAAAAATAAGTAATGGAAAGAAAGAGTTGTTTTTAACCATTTTTATTTTGTATTTTTTGTATTTTTTTTATTTTTACTTTGTAATACTTTGAAAATCTTAATAAATATCTTATAAAAAAAAAAGAGAAAGGCAAGTCGTCCTTCGGAAAAAGCGACAGTGTGCATGTGGGATCAATCAGGTAATAACTGGAGGGAATTTATTCAGTGCCCCTGACTTCAGGTTCCCAATGGACTGTTGAGGTCTTAAAATCCATGGACCGCGGAGTGGAAAGGAGGACCAGGTTAGAAGGGGACTCTGTTGCAGCGGGCATATCAGTATATGTTCACATACTGGTGAGTAAACCCCACTGAATGCAGCCAGGCTTGCTTCAGAGTTAATACGCATAGGATTCCTGGAATCATAGAATTGTAGAGTTGGAAGGGACCCTGAGAAACGTACTGGGAGCCAGTGAAGATCCTTTAGGACCTGTGTTATATGGTCCCGGTGGCCACTCCCAGCCACCAGTCTAGCTGCCACTGGTTGCCCCAGTCTAAAACAAGAATAACAATAATTTTATTATTTATACCCTGCCCATCTGACTAGGTGGTCGCAGCCACTCTGGGCAGCTTACAACATATATAAAAACATAATAAACATTAAAGCTTTTTTTTAAAAAAAACCTTTCCTATACAGGGCTGCCTTCAGATGTCTTCTAAAGGTTGTATCATTACTTATCTCCTAACTCCATACCCTCGCAACATTTCTCCAATGAAAATAGGGGCGTCCTAAGGAAAAGAGAAGGGACGCGGGTGGCGCTGTGGGTTAAACCACAGAGCCTAGGACTTGCCGATCAGAAGGTCGGCGGTTCGAATCCCTGCGATGGGGTGAGCTCCCGTTGCCCGGTCCCTGCTCCTGCCAACCTAGCAGTTCGAAAGCACATCAAAGTGCAAGTAGATAAATAGATACCACTCCGGTGGGAAGATAAACGGCGTTTCTGTGTGCTGCTCTGGTTCGCCAGAAGCGGCTTAGTCATGCTGGCCACATGACCCGGAAGCTGTACGCCGGCTCCCTCGGCCAATAAAGCGAGATGAGCGCCGCAACCCCAGAGTCAGCCACGACTAGACCTAACAGTCAGGGGTCCCTTTACCTTTAAGGAAAAGAGGGACATTCCGGGATCAAATCAGAAACCGAAACAGCTTCTGTAAATCCGGGACTATCCATAGAAAATAGGCACACTTGGCGGGTATGCCAAGTGCTGACGCCAGACCTAGATATGTCGTTCCTGCTAAGGATATATCTCAGTCTAGGAATCTGGGTGGTGAGTGCTAGCACTGCAAGTCTTCACGAGACTGATCTTCCAAGCGCAGGACGGCACAGTGATTTTGAATCATCTTACCAAAATCAAAAATCTCGGCTTTCCTTCCTTCTTTTTCTCTCTCCCCCTCTTGGAATGTCACAGCCCAACTGTCTTGCACTGATGGTAGCGGTTGAAAGCTTTGCAAATGTGTTGGCAGCAGTCCTTGCTGCTACCAGCAACCCAGGAACGAGTGGGGTGGGGGTGGGGTAGGGGGAGCTTCCACTTGTCGAAGGAAGCATCTCCTGGCATGCATCCCACACTACAACCAGCGGGGCGTTTGCAGTCAGGTTGAGGGAGGCATTCCTCCCACTGACCTCTCCTGTTTCACCAAGGCCATATAACACCGGTTCTGAAAGACCTCCATTGGCTCCCAGATTGCTTCCGAGCACAATTCAAAGTGTTGGTGCTGAACTTTCAAGCCCGAAACCAGGCATAGGCAGACTCGGCCCTCCAGATGTTTTGAGACAACAATTCTGGCAGTTCCCTCACTGCGAGAAGTGAGGTAACAGAGAACTAGGCAGAGGGCCTTCTTGGTAGTGGCGCCCGCCCAATGGAACGCCCTCCCAGCAGATGTCAAGGAAATAAACAACTACCTGACTTTTAGGAGATATCTGAAAGCAGGCCTGTTTAGGGAAGTTTTTAATGTTTGGTGTTTCATCATGTTTTTCCTATTCTGTTGGGAGCCACCCAGAGTGGCTGGGGAAACCCAGCCAGATGGGCGAGGTATAAATACATTATTATTAGTAGTAGTAAAGGTAAAGGTACCCCTGCCCGTACGGGCCAGTCTTGCCAGACTCTAGGGTTGTGCGCTCATCTCACTCTATAGGCCGCGAGCCAGCACTGTCCGCAGACACTTCCAGGTCACGTGGCCAGCGTGACAAGCTGCATCTGGCGAGCCAACGCAGCACACGGAACGCCGTTTACCTTCCCGCTGGTAAGCGGTCCCTATTTATCTACTTGCACCCGGGGGTGCTTTCGAACTGCTAGGTTGGCAGGCACCCCGCCGCGGGGATTCAAACCACCGACCATGCGATCGGCAAGTCCTAGGCGCTGAGGTTTTACCCACAGCGCCACCCGTGTCCCATTATTAGTAGTAGTAATAGTATTAGTATTAGTATTAGTATTATTAACTGGCAAGATTAAAAGCTTAGGCAATTTTATGGAGGACAAGGACTACTGGGGTCTAGTAGCTTTGATAGAACCTCCAAGATCAGGGGCAGTATACCTCTAAATGCAAAACAGATTCGAAGGGATGGCTGCCACCATCATACTCTGCGAATTTTCCAAGTCACCTGGCTACCTCTTTACTATTAGCAATAGGGTAGACTTTTGCTTTCTTGCTGTGAAACAGGAGACTTTTAATCACATGGGTTTGAGCCCCATGTTGAGCAAAAGAGCCCTGCATTGCAGGGGGCTGACCTAGATGACCCTCACGGCCCCTTTAAACAGTTCTATGATTCTATGAAACAACGCTTTGCAGAGATTAATTAAACTGTAAAAATGGTGGTAGATTTTCCCAGCAACAGCAAATTCTAGAAACTTGCACTTTTTCATTGCGTTTCATTTCATTTTACTATTTTCTTATACAGCTGTGGTTCTTATTATGCTCAAGTCTAATGCAGATGACTGTCTCTCCACTTACCCAGCGAGTTCGTGGGTGTGCAGAACACACATGCACTCATTTTTATGCCTACACTTTTTCTGGGAGTGGGGCGAGGATTGAGAGTGAATGAGTAAACGTGTGTGTGTGTGAGAGAGAGACAGTTTCAAAGTCTGCGGCCACCTGCATTTTTAACCATTTGATATGTGGACGAAACGCCGGCAAGCAGTTGCTGGCAGGTTGCCACAGAGATTGCAGAGCCTAGGGCTTATTTTCATGAGTGTGATCCTAGTTTTGTGGGTTTCTTGCCATTAACATTTTCGCAGCGGCGTATTTATGTGTGCAGGTACAGTTTAACCTGATTTGGCCAAATGGCCTAGAAAATAGGATGTCAGATTCAAAGGAGGGTGGGGCTTCTGGGCATCTTTTAAGGAGAGGCAATTTCAGCCAAGACAGAATCTCCTCAAAAAACTTTTCCACATCTGTTAAAGACGCAGGAGCCGCGCCCTCTTTTGCATGTGTTCGCCCTACCTGAAAACACCCCAAAAAGTGATATAGTTGTGGATCATCTTTTCCCATCTCTTCTGCTCACTTCCCTGAACATTTGCCATTTTACTCATGCTCCCCTTTATCTGTTCCAAAGCTTGCTTGATGCCAATATTTCCACAAATGCTGAGTCTTTGACCCCCTAGTGGGGTTGTGGTGAGGTCACACCCTCTTTGATAACTGATATACTCTGATGCATCTTTATTGCTGTTTGAGGTCATAGCAGCGTAGTTTAAGTCTCTAAATAGGGTCATGTCGGAAAGGAGTTCTGTGGTGTCTTACAATTTCCCGGAGCTTCAAAGGGGGCACAGAATGGCCTCGGCTGACTCAGTCGCTCTGCAAGTTGGGAGGAAGCACTCGGATTGATGGCTGGGCATGACAACGTCATTAATAATGATACTTAACATTTGTTTTCAAGTACTCTGAAAGTACCTATCCATTCTGAAGGAAATCAGCCCTGAGTGCTCACTGGAAGGACAGATCCTGAAGCTGAGGCTCCAATACTTTCCAGCATGAGTTTGACCAAACTGTGGGAGGCAGTGGAAGACAGGAGTGCCTGGCGTGGTCTGGTCCATGGGGTCACGAAGAGTTGGACACAACTAAATGACTAGACGACAACAACTCTGAGCATTATGTGGTGTGGTGGTCACTGAACAAGTTTCTGGGATCAAGGCAAAGAGCTGGACAATATAACAGGAGCCTGGAACGGGGCAATGTATCTACTAATAAGGACATTTTTAGGACATGTGAGATCATTAGACATCCCTTGACAGAGATGCCAGGGCTCGAACCGGAAATTTTGTTTCCTGAAGGTGGGATGTTGCTGAGTCAGTTTTTCTGGACTGTCTATGTTCGGTCCCCTCTGGGAACAGAAGGCATGGAACAACAGCCCCTTTGATAAGCAGGCAGAATTAAGTCTGTGATTGGCAACTCCTGTGACAGGCAGGCAACATAAAGCCTTTGGATTGGTTACTCCCGATATAAACAGAACTAGGAGCCTAGCTGTCTCTCCACACCTGGTCAATAGAGCAGAAGGTTTCACCGGTGGTAATTCCAGCTTCAGAAAGTGACCTCAGGGAACCTGGACCACAAAACGCTTATGGTCTGCATTTATCTATGACTGACCACAGGCCCTGTCTTGCCAAGAATGGCAAACCGATGGTTCCCACACCGATTTTTGAAGCATTTTTCTAAACTGAACAAATAGTTCATAGAATCATAGAATTGTATAGTTGGAAGAGACCCTGAGGGTCACCCAGTCCAACCCCCCCTGGAATCTCAGGAATCTCAGCTAAAGCATCCATGACAAATGGTCATCCAGCCTCCAGAGAAGGAGAGTCCACCACCTTCCAAGGGAGTCCATTCCATTGTCAAACACCTCTTACTGTCCAAAAGTTCTTCATGATGTTTAGTAGAAATCTCCTTTCTTGTAACCTGAAGCCATTGGTTTGAGTCCTACCATCCAGAGCAGGAGAAAACAAGCTTGCTCCATCTTCCCATGAGACAGCCCTTGAGATATCTGAAGATGGCTGTCATATCTCCTTTCAGACTCTTCTTTTCCAAGCTAAACATACCCAACTCCCTCAACCGTTCCTCGTAAGGCTCGGTTTCCAGACCCTTGATCATCTTGGCTGCCCTCCTCTGCACACGTTCCAGCTCATCGACATCCTTCTTAAATTGTGGTGCCCAGAATTGGACACAGTATTCCAGGTGTGTCTACTGTTGGTTTTCCAACTCACTTGGAACTCTGTGCATTCAAGATCAGCCTTGGTTTTGAGCGAGATTCACGAAAATACTTCCTTGCCCATTTAGAATGCAAGATGTTCAGAGACAACTAGGTTCTAGGTTCGAGCAAAAAGTTTTGTGTGCTGGCTCATTTGCAAAAACAGCAAAAACATGCAAGACACTGGCTCTTCTGAAAGTTAATTTAAGAGGCACTTTTTGCTGAGACAGATTTGCTGGATATCTCAGATGTGACAACAGGCAGAGCTTAGCTCCTTTTGCAGCAGCTTAAGTGGGTGATGCTTAAAATCCATTTTTTTTACAAGCAGAGTGTGGCAAAGGCTTCCTGTTGGGCCGTAAAGATAGTAACATTAAGCACTGAACATATATGTAGTCAATATAAATACAAATGTTAAAATACAAGTGGGATCTTGAACAAAATGTTCCGGTGCAAAATTCATTTCTTTGGGGTTCCAGCCAGCCTACTCCCTTCTGGGACACTTCCATTTCTACTCCTCACTGGTTTTCCATTTCCTCTCCTCCAATAGTCAATCAGCATTCAATGCTCACTAAGTACGCTCACCGGGCTGTTTCAGGGATTCCACCCAAAAAGGCTTTTCTCTATTTTTTTGTTCTTCCGAAAACCTTGAGGGCTCCCTAGGCCTACTGGCGACACCCTCTAGTGCACAGATGGTACCATTTTCACTACATAAACAGAACCTCCAAGTGTCCCTATTTTCCGGGAACAATCCCGGATTTACAGAAGCCGTCCCGGTTTCTGATTTGATCCCAGAATGCCCCACTTTTCCTTAGGACGTTCCTATTTTCA
Source organism: Podarcis bocagei (assembly GCF_964188305.1). Taxonomy (NCBI): domain Eukaryota; kingdom Metazoa; phylum Chordata; class Lepidosauria; order Squamata; family Lacertidae; genus Podarcis; species Podarcis bocagei. The sequence continues at coordinate 18,013,921 of NC_138138.1, read as the reverse complement.
TCGGAGGAATGATAGATCGTACGGAGTTATGCCACCCCCGAGCCAAAGAGATAAGTAACTATTCAACCTTTAGAAGACCTCTGAAGGCAGCCCTGTATTGAGAAGTGTTTTTTAAAAATGGTTAATGTTTTATTATGCTTTTATGTCTGTTGGAAGCTGCCCAGAGTGGCTGGGGCCACCTAGTAGGGCAGGGTATAAATAATAAAATCATTGTTGTTATTATTTTGGACCAGGGCACCCCTATTTTCAAGGACGCGGTTGGCGCTGTAGGTTAAACCACAGAGCCTAGGTTTTGCTGATCAGAAGGTCAGCGGTTCGAATCTCCGCGACGGGGTGAGCTCCTGTTGCTCGGTCCCTGCTCCTGCCAACCTAGCAGTTCAAAAGCATGTCAAAGTGCAAGTAGATAAATAGGTACCACTCTGGCGGGAAGGTAAACGGCGTTTCCGTGCGCTGCTCTGGTTCGCCAGAAGGGGCTTAGTTATGCTGGTCACATGACCCGGAAGCTGTACGCTGGCTCCCTCGGCCAATAAAGCGAGATGAGCGCCACAACCCCAGAGTCGGCCACGACTGGACCTAATGGTCAGATGTCCCTTTACCTTTGCCCCTATTTTCATTGGAGAAATGTTGGTGGCCAGGCCTAAGGACCAACCAGCACTTAGTTTGCTGTTCGTATGTATGGCATCTGTCCTAGTTCTCCTTTAGTCTTGCGGGTCAGGCAGCGGGGGTGAGGACTTTAACATGGTCTAAATTTCTCTCTTTTAGGCTTTCACAAATTGGGAGAGGCGCACATGTTTTGCTGCCAGGGCATCAGCGACATCGCACCTTGCGGTGTTGGTGCTGTACCCTGAATTGTGATGTTGTGTCAGCAATGCGTTCTGTTACTCACCCCAGCCCCAGTCCCTCGGTGCTAGTTTGTCACTCATGAATTGCAGCGTCAAGTGATGGATGTGTGAACATGTAGAGGGGCTGGATATGAATGTCGAGCTCATGGGCTACATGCAGTCTTCGTGAGGGCCCTCCCCATCTTATATCTTTTATTTTTTTATTCTGTATATTCATTTTACAGTGGTACCTCGCAAGACGAATGCCTCGCAAGACAAAAAACTCGCTAGACGAAAGGTTTTTCCGTTTTCGATTTGCCTCGCAAGACGAATTTCCCTATGGGCTTGTTTCGCAAGACGAAAACGTCTCGCGACTTTGTTTCCTTTGTCTAAAAACAAAGACATGTTTTGTTTATAAAGTTAATTTATTTTCCCTTCAGTTTTTGAACTGCTCTTTACAGTATGTGTGACTTTAAAGAGCAGTTAATAAACTGTTGTTGTACCAAATTTGGCTTTGTTTGGACTTTTTTTGACCATAGGAACGCATTAATTGATTTTCAATGCATTCCTATGGGATTTCGTGATTCGCAAGACGAAAAATTCGCTAGACGACAAAACCTGCGGAACGAATTAATTTCGTCTTGCGGGGCACCACTGTATTTGAAGCATATCGTTCCTGCTCTTTGCCCATAAAATTCCACCCATTTTCAAGAGTTTCTTAAGATGCTTATAATTTTTTTTAAAAGAAAAACAATGACAGGAAGGGAAAAGTGGTGGGACTGGAGGAGGAAAACTTTAATTTAGCTGAGACAGATTTCCCCCTGAAGGGCTGTAGGTCTCCTGTTAAGCTGTTTTTTTTAAAAAAACAACAACATATTTTTTATTAAAGATTTCTTGATTTACAAAAGTATGTGCAATGTCTCTTTTTTTTCGAGTTACATTTTCTACAGATCAGTTTCATTTATTGAGACATTAGTGTTACATTAGGAAGAAAAGGGTCCCCTCTTGGCCCTGCCCCTCCCCTGTCCCACAATGCAATTAGGAGGCTTTTTTATTTAAAAACAACCAACCAACCAATCAACCCTGCTTGCTGTGCAAGAGATATATTCAGCAGGGGAGTCACAGCTAGGAAGGTAAATCTTGCCCTCCCTGCATGCTGCAATACTCCCCCATCTCTGAAAATGAGACTCCCCACAGCAATTTGGTGTTAAAATTGGTGCCCCTGGAGTCTTTTAGCACACTAATAGTCATGCATGCAATGGGGTGGATTGGGGCTCAAAGGACAAAGCAAGCAAATGGCACATTTTGCACATGACTATTGGCCACCAAATAATAATAATGATGATGATGATGATGATGATGATGATGATGATGATTTATTTATACCCTGCCCTTCGGGCTGAGTTCCCCCAGCCACTCTGGGTGGCTTTGAACAAAATATTAAAAATACAATAAAACATCAAACACTAAAAACTTCCCTAAACAGGGCTGCCTTCAGATGTCTTCTAAAAGTCAGATACAGTGGTACTTTGGGTTACAGACGCTTCAGGTTACAGACTCCGCTAACCCAGAAATAGTACCTCGGGTTAAGAACTTTGCTTCATGATGAGAACAGAAATTGTGCGGCGGCAGCGGGAGGCCCCATTAGCTAAAGTGGTGCCTCAGGTTAAGAACAGTTTCAGGTTAAGAACGGACCTCTGGAACGAATTAAATTCTTAACCTGAGGTACTACTGCACTGTAGTAGTTTACTTCCTTGACATCTGATGGGAGGACATTCCACAGGGTGGGCACCAGATGCCTGGGCGCCAGAATGACGCCTGACATCTCCACCCTCTGGAATTGTATGCCTGGGGATCATTGAATCTGGACTGTTTTCACACACTAGCAACACACCCCGTTGAATTACATCAGTTATATTTTATCTGCACAATCGGAATGAATTTCTGGAACCAAATTGATTTTTTCCCCCCTGTGCAGCCTGAGCAGGAGCAGTCGCCATTAAAAAAAAGAGGTCCTGGATCAAGTGACTTTTCGAGTTCGCAAAGCTCGAAAAGGGTGCACCCAAAGCTCCTCCAGAGGAGGGCAACCAAAATGGTCAAAGGCCTGGAAACGATGCCTTATGAGGAACGGCTAAGGGAGCTGGGCATGTTTAGCCTGGAGAAGAGGAGGTTAAGGGGTGATATGATAGCCATGTTCAAATATATAAAAGGATGTCACATAGAGGAGGGAGAAAGGTTGCTTTCTGCTGCTCCAGAGAAGCGGACACGGAGCAATGGATCCAAACTACAAGAAAGAAGATTCCACCTAAACATTAGGAAGAACTTCCTGACAGTAAGAGCTGTTTGACAGTGGAATTTGCTGCCAAGGAGCGTGGTGGAGTCTCCTACTTTGGAGGTCTTTAAGCAGAGGCTTGACAACCATATGTCAGGAGTGCTCTGATGGTGTTTCCTGCTTGGCAGGGGGTTGGACTCGATGGCCCTTATGGTCTATTCCAACTCTATGATTCTATGATTCTATGATTCTTAACTTACCTGAACCAGCCAGATGTTTGACTGGGAATCAATTACAGTTAGTCCATCACAACAAGACTTTAGAGACGTTTGGCCCCCCAAAATGGCAACTAGACAGTCTGTTTTGGTGACTGTAACCTTGGTTTAAGGAGCCATTTGGCGCCTAGCTTGTCCACCTGCATTTCTAAAACTGTTACCAGGCAAACACAGGCAGGGGAACTTGGTGTTTGCTTAGTTTAGTTCCAGCCCGAGTTTGCATTGCAATGTATCGTCCCAGCCCCTCTTGGCAGGTCCTGCAGCGATAGGCTCTTGAGGCCTTAAATCCTGTCTCTGGAGAAGAATGGAGGTATGTGTGTGTGTAGAGAGAGAAGATACCCAACTGTGACATTCTCTCTAGAACCAACAGAAACATCCCCTTTGTCCCTGTGACTTCCTATAAAAACCTCTGGGGCTGCACATTTACTGCAGTTGGTGCACCGAGGACGCCTCTCTTTGATGATGTCTAATGAGCCTGCTGTACAGATGGCATTCAGTGGGGAGGAATGGTGCAGCTGGCATGTTTGGGGATTTGGATGGTGGCGTTATAAATCAGGCTCGAGCAACCTGCTTGCTACAATGGAACCTCTTTGGGAACTTTGCATCTGCCAAGAGGGAAGGCGAGTAGCTGGTATATAGCTGAGCAAATTATCTTGGTGTTCCTAAAGTGTCATAATTCCGCAGCGTTGGTGGCAGAGATGGTCATAGATGCCTGGCCACTGTTGTGGAGAGGATCTGTCTCCTTGTCCTCCACTATTCCAGTTGAGGTTCTGCGTCTCCTTAACTCCTGGCCTAGGGATGAGGAATTTGTGGTCCCTGAGATGTTGCTGGATTCTGACTCCCATCAGCCCCAGTTAACAAAGGCTGGCGGTCAGGTGAAATCCAGCAACATCTGGAGGGCCACATGTTCTCTATCTCTGCCTTAAATCGTTCCCAACCTTCGTTTGAAAGTGAGGTGCTCACTGGTGGCTTTTGGCCAAGATAACTGGTTTCAGTGCTCGGCTACTCTGTTGCTGGAAGGAAAAAGCACTTTGCAAGTACCTAGCTTCTAAAGGAGTTGAACACACTTTTGCATTTTAGTGTCGACAGTTCCATTGGCCATGGAATCCTACTGAAGAGACTTGGTGGGTTCGAATTTGGTGGCATTATATTGCAGTTTATCTACTCCTACCCAGGGGGGCTTCCACCAGAGATTAGCATTGTATAATGTCTGCTCAACCCCACAGCCTTTCTGTTCCCCCACCCAATGCATCTTTTTCAATCATAGCATTTATATACAGCTTGATTATTTAAAAGAAACCTTCAAAGTGGTTTATGGAAAGAATATACAATAAATTTATCAGTAAAAGCAGCTATTTCAAATCTTTGTATTTCAAGTTTTGGTACTGGTGTACACAGCCATAAACAACCTGGGTCATGGCTACTTGAGAGACTGTCTGCTGTGTAGGCCAGCTCTCATGTTAAGATCAGCTGCAGAAGCTCTGTTGGGGGTGCTGCTATTCCCTGAGGCTCGATACATGTGAGAGAGCCTTCTAGGTGGTAGCTCCCCAGCCTTGGAAATTCCTCCTGAGATACAAATGGTTCCAGCACCATTAAATTTCCGACACCAGTTAAAGGACAGGTTGCTCGCATCAAGCCTTTGTTGGAATTTCAGCGCCAGGTTTGGTTGATATGGTTGTAAGTAGGGCTGGGCGATATCTACGGTAGTTTTCAACATTGTGATATATCTTATAATTTGATTTTATTCTGTGAACTGCCCTGAAACCCCCAGGTATAGGGTGGTATATACTACTGCTACTACTACTACTGTAGTAATAATAATAATGTTACTTGCTTTTAATACGCTGCCATTTTAAGTGGACATGTTGTACAATTTCAAATGTATTTTAATTGCACCCTGCTCTGAAATTGCTCTGAGATGGAAGGTGGGTTTAAAAAGTTTCAAAAAATATTTTACGATCATTTAAATATATATATATATTTTAAAAATGCTTCTTCCCTTCTCCATGCCAGCAAACTGTCCACCCAGGTTTGAAGTCTAGCATTGCAAGCCAAATAGCCCTGAGCAGCACTTAAATCTGTTCTGTTGCCTGAATATGCTGGGCCTTTTGCTAGATGCCAAGCCACAGGTGGTTGACTAAATACGCTTAATTGGAAATATTCTTGTTCTGTCTCCAAACATATGAAGAACAAGGAAAAAAAGAGAATCTGACAGCCTCTGAGAACCTGAGTCTGAGGGGAGATAAAACTGAATTTATGTCTCCTTTTGCTCGCTGTCTTGCTATCTAAGCCTTCAGCGCGTTTTGCCAATACATTTTCCAGCTTATCCCAGCAACAACAGGGACTAAAAACTTAGCCTTCTTAAAAAAGAAAGCTGCGATTCTCACAGGAGTTTGCAGAAAGCTGCCTCGGGGCTACATGCAGCCGGAGGGTGCTTTTCACAACCCACCTGTGGTGAAGATGCTGGCAACTCATGGTTTAATATCATCAGTAAAATTTAAACAGGGATAACTGTAATTACGGATAATCACAGGTGGAAGGGCACCACCTACAATTAGAAGGTTGGATTTTGACGGAATTGCCACAGTGATAAGATTCGCTGGGGAAATGCTCTCTCTCTCTCTCTCTCTCGTTTTGTTTTGTTTTGCTTGCTCAGATACTAAATCTGATGGATTTTCTTCTCTGGATAGGATAATGGCATTTTAAAACCAGATCTGATCCTTTCCAAAATTGGCAGGGTATCCTTGAAGCCTCAGTAGCCAGAACTGCTGAAAAACCCGTGTTCCTGGCCAGATTATTCAGCTACAGAGCAGCCTAGCTCTCGGGCAGAAGCTATACCCAGGCGAGGGTCCATGGCTGGTTTCACTGTTGGCTTGCAGTGGTCCATTCGTTCATCTTCTGGTGGTGGTCTGGGTTTTGCCAGTTGCCAGGGGAAAGGATGGCCAAAGCAGAGTTCAGTCTCCTGAGAGACCAACGGTCAGGGGTAAGCAAACATGGACCTGGAGGGCAGTAATGCAGAGGCTGCCTAGATGAATAAATAGCAGAGGGAATCCTATGGCAAGTGCAAGTGAGAGGCAGCCTAAGCAAACAGCTTGTCATGTGGCAAAGCTATTCCTGCACTCGACTATTTAAGACTGGGGGGGGGGGGAGTTATGCAGTTTGGTAATTTTAGCCCATCTGGGCTCCATGATCTTAAGCTCTCCATGCCCTTTATGATGTGCCCTGCTCAGTGCCAGATTTATGTATAAGCTAAACAAGCTATATCTTAGGGCCCCTCTCTCATGGGGGCCCCCAAAAAAAATTAAAGGGAAAAAAGCTGGATGTACATTTCCATAATATCTGTGTCCAGGGCAGCTGTCTACCAGCTCCATCAGATACGCAGTCTGAGACCCTACCTGCCCGCGGACTGCCTCGCCAGAGTGGTGCATGCTCTGGTTATCTCCCGCTTGGACTACTGCAATGCGCTCTACGTGGGGCTACCTTTGAAGGTGACCCGGAAACTACAACTAATCCAGAACGCAGCAGCTAGACTGGTGCCTGGGAGTGGCCGCTGAGACCACATAACACCTGCCTTGAAAGACCTACATTGGCTCCCGGTATGTTTCCGAGCACAATTCAAAGTGTTGGTGCTGACCTTTAAAGCCCTAAACGGCCTCGGTCCAGTATATCTGAAGGAGCGTCTCCACCCCCATCGTTCTACCCGGACACTGAGGTCCAGCGCTGAGGGCCTTCTGGCGGTTCCCTCACTGTGAGAAGCTAAGTTACAGGGAACCAGGCAGAGGGCCTTCTCGGCAGTGGCGCCCTCCCTGTGGAACGCCCTCCCACCAGATGTCAAAGAGAACAACAACTACCAGACTTTTAGAAGACATCTGAAGGCAGCCCTGTTTAGGAAAGCTTTTAATGTTTGATGTATTACAGTATTTTAATATTTTGTTGGAAGCCGCCCAGAGTGGCTGAGGAAACCCAGCCAGATGGGCGGGGTATAAATAATAAATTATTATTATTATTATTATTATTATTATTATTATTATTATTATTACTACTACTACTACTACTACTACTACTACTACTATTATTATTATTATTATGAGATAAAAAACAAATAAAATAAAACCTACACAGAGCAACAGTGTTTTGTGTTGTGTAGGGTCATCTGATGTAAGTCATGGGCCCCGCCTGCTAGCCTGCTCCCTACAATATCACTGCTTTGCTCCTTTCTATATATAGGGTGCCTACATTCTGCATGGATTGGTTGCATAGCAACATATACCAATGGCTTTAGATACCTAATAGGTCCATTAATTACCATATAGCATATATTCAACGCAAAAACCAGTGACAATTTGTTGTTGACGAAGGACAGCTGGACGTATAAAGGGCCCCATTACCTTCAGTAGCTTAGGGCCTCCTCAAACCTAAATCCGGCCCTGGCCCTGCTTCACTTACTTAGGGTGTCCATGTATGCATTGTCAAAAAAGAGAAAATTTGCATGTACTTATATGTATAGATGCAAATTTAAGAAACAATTACCATAATTTTAAATAGAAATTATTTTTTCAAAGATAATTTTTATTTGATTTTTACAAGCGTAGATTTATAACAATACCAAATCAACATCCACATTTAGTGATTTCTCTGAATCCCCTCCATGGGTCTTATTGTCAGTGTTTTCAACTGCATATTGTTTCGTACTCCATATTTTATATCTGTCCATATTGTCCATAATAATAGCTACATTACAAGTATTATTAAAATCCTGCCATTGTTTTCATCTGCTTACAGTGGTATCCTAAACGGTCAATTTCCCCCATTTTTTCTTAAAGTTTTTGCCTTCTTGGTTTCTGAGCTTTGCCAGTCAGTTTTGCCATTTCAGCATAGTCCATCCGCTTGGCTTGCCATTAGTCTCTGGTCAGGACCTTGTTTTCTTTCCATCTCTGGGCTAGCAACATCCGTGCGGCTGTTGTTGCATACATAGAGAGTTTTTTCTGCTCCTTTGGGATATCGGTGCCTACAGTTCCTAATAAAAAAAGCTTCTGGTTTTTTTTAAAAAAACAAAAGTTATTTAAAACTTTTTTTTATTCATTATATATCATTTCCCGGAAAGCTTTTATTACCTTACATGACCACCACATATGATAAAAGGTACCTTCTTTTTCTTTACATTTCCAGCAGGTAGTTGTACTTGTTTTATACATTTTTGCTAGCTTACTAGGAGTCAAATACCGCCGGTACATCGTTTTCATAGAATTCTCTTTCAGCGTACAACATGCCGTGAATTTCAAATCTGTTTTTAAATAGAAATTCAGTCCATCACGCCATAGTGCCGAGCAGCCTCTGTACCTGCGCAGTCTGTTGTCGAGATGCCAACTTTTGATGGGCAACTTCAATGCTCCTGCTCTCGCTCTCTTTATGATTCCCCGCCCCTTTATGTTGGCTGCTTGAAAGGCTGCAAATAGAGGTCACTTTCTAATAGAGCAACGGCATGTGATCTGTGGACTGGGGGAACTAGGCTAGTCCCCTAAATGTTCCTAGTGAATTAGAGTATTAAAGTATTAAATCCTGGCGCCTCCTTCCTAAAGCCCAGGAAGCTTCTGCTTAGCATGATCACGTTCATCCAGTCCCTTACCAACTGCACTGGCTCCCGGTGGAGTACAGGGTCAGGTTTAAGGTGCTGCTTTTGACCTTTAAAGCCCTATGCGACCTAGGACCCTCGTACCTACAGGACCGCCTCTCCTGGTATGCCCCGTGAAGGACCTTAAGGTCCACAAATGACAACATTTTGGAGGAAGGGAAAGGAGATTGTTAGCCGCTTTGAAACTCCTTAGGGTAGTGATAAAGCGGGATATCAAATCCAAACTCTTCTTCTAGCTAACAGGAACAAACTCCTCTTCTAGCTAACAGTGGTCAGGGATGGTGGGAATTATAGAAGAGTTTGGATTTGATATCCCGCTTTATCACTACCCGAAGGAGTCTCAAAGCAGCCAATAATCTGCTTTCCCTTCCTCCCCCACAACAAACACTCTGTGAGGTGAGTGAGGCTGAGAGACTTCAGAGAAGTGTGACTGGCCCAAGGTCACCCAGCAGCTGCATGTGGAGGAGCGGAGACGTGAACCCAGTTCACCAGATTACGAGTCCACTGCTCTTAACCACTACACCACACTGGCTCTCAAAACATCTGGAGGGCTCAAAACATCTGGAGGGCCGAGTTTGGGGATGCCTGAGCTAACCAGACCCTGACCTGCTTATCTTCAGCAATGTGGTGGCCTCATGTGTTCTTCACACCATACCCTGGGACCACCTTGTCTCCAAGGCCCATAGGCAAGTCAATGACTCTTAATGGGCATCAAGGCAACGTGATGCACACAGCTTGCCATTTCATACCCTACAGGTGCTCAGGTATGCTTTGTACCGTCTTGGCTCTTGAACTGGCAGGTGACATATTGCTGCAGAGTAAATAAACACACCGCTACAACAGACAGAATAGAGCGTTTGGCTGCGCGACTCCGGCGACGACCGCTTGGCATGAGAAGAGCTGTGCTACAAACACGCCCTCCTGGTTTTGCCTGTGAAATGTCAGATCGTCCGAGAGCGACGGGACCTGAGAAAAAGCAGCCCGGGGATGCTCCACTGCTTCCTTGGCCTTGCAGGGCTGTTGAAGTGTCAACCCACACCTCAGGATTTCATTCCCCTAAGAGGCACCAGCGGCCAATCGCGAGGCTGGCCGTCAGCCCGGCTTCTCTGACTGGCTGGCTGATGCTGCAGATAGGTCAGCCTCAGCTAGGAAGGGTCTCGAGCTCTCGTGATGACTAAGCCATTGGGACACAGGCTGAATCCCATTGCCAGGCATGTTTTCGTCTCTACCCTTCCTAAATATAGGATGGGGAGGCATGCGTATGAATATGCCTTTTAGCATGCACATTCGATTGCACACTATCGGGGGGACTTGACGTCTGGAGTTGGGATTCTGACAAGGAGGCTGATCTGCGCACAGATTAATTGAACACATGCTGATTGAGCATAGCTGAGCAGATTCTTAAAGGGGGGGCATCACAGTGGGGGGTCACAGCGCACCTTCCACATGTAATGGGGCCTTACTCTCAACATTTCTCTCTCTGTGTCTCTCCCTCTTTCTCTCTTTCCATGTTCTCTCTCTCTCTTGGCCTCCTTCCCAACCATCTCTTTGCTCAGTATCGATCACACCCACCAGCTGATCACCCCCTGGTCATTTAGCTCTCAACGGGAGCCGATTGGCTGGATAATTAATTTGCTGCCTAATTAACTCACTTTGAGATGAGATCCCCCCCACTCCAATCCCACATCGTCTGTGGTTTCACTTGCATCTGCCCACATAAGCTCGAAAATAATATTTCAAACTCCGAGCTGCCAGCGCTTAATATTTACAGCTTTGGGGTTTGCCAGTTCTGTGTTTCATAGCCTTACTTTCCTTTCCTGCTCCCACTGTCCTTCAGCATTTCTGTCTCACGCCTTCTGCCTCGGGGGGGACACAGCCGGGCTGTGAATCCCTTGAACACGCTTGTGTAAGGCGTTGCCTACGCTTCTTGCTGTAACATTGTAGGAGGCAGGAGGCAAGGCTGCGAAGTATGGAATAGCGTGACGCTCGGAGACCAAACGCCAAGGATGTCCTCCCGCATCCTTTGCAGGCGTTGTTTACGCAGCTCCTGGTTAAAATACGGAACTGGCTCCCATGGGAGGCAGTGATGGCCACCAATCTAGGCAGCTTTAAAAGATAGATAGAGGAAATCTAGGGTCACGGGTGGCGCTGTGGGTTAAACCACAGAGCCTAGGGCTTGCCGATCAGAAGGTCGGCGGTTCGAATCCCCATGACGGGGTGAGCTCCCGTTGCTCGGTCCCTGCTCCTGCCAACCTAGCAGTTTGAAAGCACGTCAAAGTTCAAGTAGATAAATAGATCCCGCTCCGGCGGGAAGGTAAATGGTGTTTCCGTGTGCTGCTCTGGGACCCACGTCCCTTCAGCGGGACTTAGTTCTGAGTAAAAATGCTTAGGATGGCAGTGTAAGGCTGCACAGTCCCTGTTATCTGGGAGTAAACTTCATTGAATACAGTGGGACTGACTTCTGAGTAGACTCTGTATGGCGCCATTTACAGTAAAGGAGTAAACACCCCCTTTGTGTCTTTGAAAAACGGCTGGTCGCTGAGGCATGAAAGAATTTAGAGTGGATTGGTGACATTTTCCTTCGAAATTATAGGAAGCTTCACCATTTCCTTCATTTGGTGCAGGAAAATTTTATTGCCAGTACAAACAGGGCTCTGTTTCCGCACCCCCACACCCCACCACTTTAAAACTTTCTCCAACATGTGGAGGGGAGGAAAAACAGGGATATTCCGGGATCAAATCAGAAACTGGGACGGCTTCTGTAATTCCCAAACTGTCCCTGGAAAACAGAGACACTCAGAAGGGTGTGCGTGATGGACATCCATCTTGTTTGTTTACCACCCTCTGATTCTCAGAAAAGCATCTTTCCTCTGGACACAGTGTTTCATGTTAAGTACCATGGACAATGAACATCGGCTGGCCCTTGGGGGGTGTTCCCTGCTTCTGTCAGGCCGTTCTGTGATTTTCATCACTTGTTCTCATAAATGACAGGTGCATTCTGTGTTTGCATCTCAGGTACAAAGGAGCAGCTTCCTGAAATGCTTTTTTTTTTTTTTAGTCGGCTGGTTGTTTCTTTTTACATGAGACGCTGCGGATGGAATCTGGGGCCTCCTACATGAAAGGAGTGCTCTCTGCCAACATGACAATCCCCCCCCCACTCCGCCTTACCTCTCACATGGGGATAATTGCACTTACTGATTGTTCCAACAAGACGTCTTTAAGGTACAGAAGAGACTTGTGGGAGGAACCGGCCGTCTTGAGCTTGTTACTTAGGAAGCACTGCTCATCGTTAACCAGACTCGCAATTTTCATTCTCTGTTTCCCAGAAGGTTCTTTTTTTCAAATTCCCTACCTCCTGGGGTTATGTGTATTATCTTGTGTGTGTGTGTGTTTTTTAAGGAAAGGAATTGTCTAACACGCACTCGTACGGCTGGGGGAAACTTAGCAGTTGGATCTGAATGTAACCTAAAAGGTCAAAGGGCAGGGGGCAAACAATACAGCCTGATACTGAAATCACTCGGCGGTAGATAAAAGGAAAAGGGACCCCTGACCATTAGGTCCAGTCGCAGACGACTCTGGGGTTGTGGCGCTCATGTCGTTTTATTGGCTGAGGGAGCCAGTGTACAGCTTCCGGGTCATGTGGCCAGCATGACTAAGCCGCTTCTGGAGAACCAGAGCAGCGCACGGAAACACTGTTTACCTTCCCTCTGGAGCGGCACCTATTTATCTACTTGCACTTTGACGTGCTTTCGAACTGCTAGGTTGGCAGGAGCAGGGACCGAGCTGGCGACCTTCTGATCAGAAAGTCCTAGGCTCTGTGGTTTAACCCACAGCGCCACCCGCGTCCCTTCGGCTGTAGATAGGGAGGGGCAAATCTAGTTGATTTCGGTTCCCCCATTTCTCATTTTTCCAGTCTTCAGTTCAACACATTTCCACATCTGTTGTGAATTCTCCCCGCAAAAAAACACAACCTCCTATTTAAAATCCTTTGGCATTTTAGGGCAAATTTCTCCCGATATACACATTTTTTGTATGCAACTCTGGTCTAGAGCGCACATTTCTTCAAAGCAATTCCTCCTAATATAATGGTTTTGTTTTGTTTTTTTAAAAGTTCCTTTCACTAATAGTTTCTATACACACTTTACTCTAGCACAGGCATAGGCAAACTCCAGATTTTTTGGGACTACAACTCCCATCATCCTTAGCTAGCAGGACCAGTGGTCAGGGATGATGGGAATTGTAGTCCCAAAACATCTGGAGGGCCGAGTTTGCCTAAGCCTGCTCCAGCATATGCATCTACACACACTACCATAACTTAGCTGGAGAACTGCATGCAGTCTTTGGAGAAGTGCAAAATTTGAAGGGCGGCTTGTTTTGCAGATCATTTCAGAAAGTGCAAATCTGGTAGGTTTGCCTTTAAAGGTGAACCAAATTGATATTCCCTCCCTCCTCATCCCTAATGGGATGTGCTTTGCATAGAGAACATGTGCTTTGAATACTGAATGTCCCGGTTCCATTTATTTATTTATTAAATTTGTACCCCGATCTCAGGGCGGTCCGCAACATAAAAATGCAACGTAAAAGCGCAAATACATGATAAAAAACAGGAACGAAACAAACAGACCGATAAACCCCACAGCACTTCCAGTTAAGAGGTACCTGGCGTGCCACTTCTCTGGGCCCGTGCTAACCCAGCTTTCAGGAACGTGCTGCTTTCCAGATGTTTTAAACTACAACTCCTGACATGATCGCTCCATGCTGACGAAGGCCAAGCCGAGTCGAGGAGTTCAAATGCAGACTTCCATATGGCCCCAATTCCTGGCATCTCAATATAGTTCTCGATGTGCTACTGGATCAATTTGCATATCCTTGGAGATGGTTGTGAGGACTGCAGCGCAGGGGTGGCGGTTGGGGAACATTCTGGATTTGTAAGCAGCTGCCAAGTTCTTTGCTTCTCACTCGGCAACCAGCGATATGCCTGGCCTGAGACTTCCATGCGCAGAAGTTGAGCTGGGGAACAATTCGCTTAGGAAGGCTGTGTGGGTGGCACAGACACCACGGCTTTTAAAGGCAGCCTGGTCTTCTGTGGCACCTGTTTGCCTAACTGCATTTGTTCCCCCCCAAAATTGTGAAGCAAATGGGGCTTGGGCAGGGGGGACGTTATGTTCACTGGTGATGCAGAGCAGGGCCAGCCTGTTGGGTAACAGCAGATAATAATAATTATTATTAATAATAATAATAATAATAATATAAATAAATAAATAAATTTTATTTATATCCCGCCCTCCCCAGCCGAAGCCGGGCTCAGGGCGGCTATCAACAATAAAATAGTGCAACATTCTAAAAACATTTCATTATAAAAATTAATGAAAATCAAATTGATGGCAACCATTAAGCTAAAGTTCTGTGAAGATTGCCAAAGGAGGGAGTCAGGCTGCGCCCTGACCAAAGGCCTGGTGGAACAGCTCTGTCTTGCAGGCCCTGCGGAAAGATGTCAAGTCCCACAGGGCCCTAGTCTCTTGGGACAGAGTGTTCCACCAGATCGGAGCCGCAGCCGAAAAAGCCCTGGCTCTGGTTGAGGCCAGCCTAACCTCTCTGTGGCCTGGGATGAGATGTGCCCCCCTCACGCTCCAAGACAAGGGGCATAGCACCTAAGGGGGGCCAAGTTACAGCACAAAATCTCACAAGCCCCTCTCCTTCTTTGGAATGAAAACACAACAATAATAAAATTAAATAGCTCAGTTGTTACAGCATGAGATTTTTAATCTCAGAATCGTGGGTTGGAGCCCCACATTGGGCAAACAGATTCCTGCGTTGCAGGGATCAGTGTTTCTCCAATTGTTTTTGGACTACAAGTCCTATTGTCCCTGACCATTGGTCCTGCTGGCTAGGGATGATGGGAGTTGTAGTCCAAAAACAGCTGGAGACCCAAGTTTGGGAAACCCTGGATTAGATTATTTTTGGGGTCCCTTCCAACTCCACAGTTCTGTGATTCTGTGAAATAAAGTCAACACTTTGCTGCCCTTTCATGACCTCTAAAACCAGCTGCCTGAGGTGCCCCCCTTATTCTGCCACAGTTTTTGTTACTCAGTGGTCGCTCCTACGCCCTGGAATTGCCATCCTTTGTTTATTCCCTTATAGCAGAGCATCCGCGTGAAGTTGTTGTTAGCCCATTGCATCCCGGCTTAGTGGTTCAACTAGGCCACAGCCTAGCTGGTTCAGATGAAAATAGGGACATATTCCACATCAAGTGTCCCTCTTCCACCCCCTGCTCTACGGATGCTGTGGCCAATCACAACAAGCCGGAGCCAAGTTATTCTGGGGCATTGTGGGGAAATGCCTCACAGTTGTCTGAT
Source organism: Podarcis bocagei (assembly GCF_964188305.1). Taxonomy (NCBI): domain Eukaryota; kingdom Metazoa; phylum Chordata; class Lepidosauria; order Squamata; family Lacertidae; genus Podarcis; species Podarcis bocagei. The sequence goes on along the minus strand of NC_138138.1, from coordinate 17,998,565 downwards.
GCAAAAATTGTTGTGGTGCTACCACTAGTAAGTCCATGGAAAGGGGATGCTGATGTCAGGGATGTGCTGATACCAGGGAAGCCTATCAGATGGCATTTTGCTGAGCTGGTCCTGGCAAACAGATCACGAGCAGCGTGTATAATCTTTTTATTTTATTGCTTTTTATCCACTGTTCAGTCCTAGTCTGTTTTTCTTTTCTGTATGGACCTTAATACTACCAGACATTGCCTTGAGTTGTGAAATAGGGTGAGGAGAGAACTTACTAATGAACCCATGAACGTTGAATTTTTATTTGGACTGCCTTGACAAAAATCAAGACAATTGGCAAACCCTATTACATAGTCCTATTCTTGGATTTTGCCTGTGTCATCAACTTACAGCTTCACCACAATCATTATAGCCTCTGTGGTTAGGAAGGATTCATCAGCCACGATACCTCAGGCTAGCTGTCAAGAGGCAAGAGACCTTTGTGTTTTACCCAGGATTCCTGCTCTCGAGATCACTCGATGCAGAGGTCACCCCCACACAGCCAGGGTGTGCAGAGAAAAATCACCCACACCCAACCCTTTCAGTGCAAGATCAAATCGAGGGATAGGGAATTTGTAGTCTTGCAGATATTGTTGGAAATGCTGGCTGGGGCTGATGGGAAACAAAGTTCAGTAAAATCTGGAGTTCCCAGTCCATGGGAATCTACAGTATTGGAAACCATGGAGAAATGTTGGAGGGAATAATAATAATAATAATAATAATAATAATAATAATAATAATAATAATGATACAGTCGTACCTCAGAGGTTAAATGCCTTGCGACTCTAACGTTTTAGCTCCTGAACGCTGCAGACCCGGAAGTGAGTGTTCCAGTTTGCAAACATTTTTTGGAAGCCAAACACCTGACAGGGCTTCCGCAGCTTCCTGCAGCCAATCGGAAGCCGCGCCTTGGTTTCCGAACATTTTGGAAGTCAAAAGGACTTCCGGAACTGATTCCATTCAACTTCCGAGGTACGACTATATAGGGAAATGATTGATCTTTTACTGTGCTTAATGATTTTAGTTTGTTGGAAGTTGCGCAGAGTGGCTGGGCAACTCACTCAGATGGGTGGTAAATGAACAATCAAACAAACAGACAGGCAGGCAGGCAGACAATTACTGCTACTACTGACATCCTGCAATAGCTACCACTTCCCCCTCTATGACATGTGGCCAACCTACTACTACTCCAGACTCAACCAAAATCCATAGCTGTCAACTGTCCCTTATTTGGCGGGAAACTCCCTTATCCCAGCGCTGTGTCCCACTGCTGTCCCTTATTGATGATGTCCCTTAAATTTCCTGGGTTTCAAAGGAAGCAGCTCATCTCCCTCCCTGCCTCTGTTGCCTGGGGACTTGCCTTTGCTCAGCGCTTCCCAGCGGAGAGGTGACGGTGGTTTTCCTTGCTGCATCCCCTTTGCCAGGTTGCTGCGCTGTGGGAACCACCGCTTGAGGCTTCGTTTTGGCTGCTGGCTGGGCTTTCTGCCTTTGGCTCGGAGGGGCTCAGAAGTTGAACATACCTGTGCCCCTTATTTTGGCTGCTGATCCCTTATTTTCGAGGCTGCTGGTCCCTTACTTTCAAATCTGTAAGTTGACAGCTATGCCAAAATCCTTTCCTTAAAGATCCTATTTGGGACCTGCAGTACTCCCTGCTACTAAACTCACCTCCTCACTTACTGAACGAAGAACAATATCAAGTTGTCTGCTGTGCTCCCTGGAAGCACAGGCATTGATTGCTGTTCATCTGACCAGTTGGAAACTTTTTTATTCAACTGGTTGGGCAAAGGTTGTCCGGTGATTGCCTTTCTTTGTTGTTGTTGAAGTTCTAACATGATAAGAACAGCTGCAAAATAAGAACTTTGATCACGGACAGGTCTGACAGCTATGCAAATTACAGAAACAAATTAGTCCACCGTTACTGCAAAATAATGAAAACAACCTTTTCGACGGCAAAGAAGTTTTAAGGCCCAAGTCCAGTCCCTCGAAGGGACTATATAAAGGAAGCCAGCCAGATCACATGGCAGATTTACTCCTTGGTTCTTGCAGAAAGCAAGATGGCGGCCCTGGACAGGAACTGCCACCCTTTGAGTTCCTCTTTCTGTTTGGAGTTGCCTGCAGTTATAGCAGTTGACCAGTAGGAGGAGCTTTGCTAAACTGCTAGCTGTGCCCCTGACTGTTGCAAGGCTGGGGGGCAGCGGGGAGAAGCAGCCTTTTCTAACAAATGACATCACAATGAGATAAAAAGAGTGTGCTGCCACGTATACATTGACCATATTTGGATGGTCATATCTTGACTTAAAAAGCCGAGGTATGAGCAAGGTCTTTGGTTACAAATGCAAATGCAAGCCAGTGTGGTGTAGTGGTTAAGAGCGGTAGTCTCGTAATCTGGGGAACCTGGTTTGATTCCCTGCTCCTCCACATGCAGCTACTGGGTGACCTTGGGCCAGTCACACTTCTATGAAGTCTCTCAGCCCCACTCACCTCACAGTGTGTCTGTTGTGGGGGAGGAAGGGAAAGGAGAATGTTAGCCGCTTTGAGACTCCTTAAAAGGGAGTGAAAGGCGGGATATCAAATCCAAACTCTTCTTCTTCTTCCTCTTTTTCACAAAGCAGGTGAACAAACCGGGAAGCCTGGAACAAACCATTCATTACCTTCAGTTTCCTGTTTCTTTCCTGAACCAGAAAACAATGGCTAACAGCTTTGAAAAAGCCAGCATATGAAGTCATAGTTTCATAAAATCGTAGAATTGAACCTAGCAGTTCAAAAGCATCCTAATGCAAGTAGATAAATACGATACGTACGATAATTTTTATTGTCATTGCCCCATACAGAACAACGAAATTGAAAAAAAATCTACATCAGACATTCAAAAACCCACAAACCTGCTATCCCAGCTATCCTAGCCTGGTTAGCACCTAACAACTCTGATACTCCATAACTGAATACAATATACTCACATAAAGACTACCTTACACTGCGTTTAAAACCAAAATCGCATTTGGATAGAAACTGTTTCTCAGGTGGCTAGTCCTAGTCTTTATAACCCTGTACAGTAGTGCCCCGCAAGACGAATGCCTCGCAAGACGGAAAACTCGCTAGACGAAAGAGTTTTCCGTTTTGGAGGTGCTTCGCAAAACGAATTTCCTATGGGCTTGCTTCGCAAGACGACAATGTCTTGCGAGTTCCTGCTGGTTCCCCCCCCCTTTTTCTAAGCTGCTAAGCCGCTTATCAGCTGATCCGATCAGCAGATAAGCCGGTAAAAGCCGCTAATAGCGCTAATAGTGCTAATCCGCTAATCCGTCAATGGGCTTGCTTCGCAAGAGGAAAAAACCGCTAGACGAAGAGAATCACAGAACGGATTCTTTTCGTCTTGCGAGGCACCACTGTACCTTGTTCCAGAAGGCAGAAGCTGAAAGAGATAATTTCCGGGGTGCGTACTATCCTGCGCTATCTCTGCAGCTTTCTTATGGCACCTGGAAGCATAGATTTGATCCAAGGTGGGAAGAGTGCACCCAATTATTCTCTCTGCAGTCTTTACAACCCTGGACAGCATTGTTTTTTCCCTGGCCGTGCAGCTCCCAAACACAGACCATAAGTTAATATACTCTCCACAGTACAATGGTAAAATGCCATCAACAGGTCCTTTGAGAGATTATTTTTCCGGAGGATTCTCAGAAAATAGTCCAACCCCCTGCAATGCAGGAATCTCAACTAGATCGATCCTACAAGGCAGGTAGCCATCCAACCTCTGCTTTAAAACATCCAAGGAAGGAGAGTCCACAACCTCCTAAGGAAGACCACTGCACTGCTGAACAGCTCTTACTGTCAGAAAGTTCTTCCTGATGTCTGAATCTTGTTGTTCATGGGTCCTTCTGGGCCATTCAAACTCATGCTTTCTTTTTTAATTGTTATTATTTTAATGTACAAATGAATATACAGTGGTACCTCGGGTTACATACGCTTCAGGTTACAGACTCCACTAACCCAGAAATAGTGCTTCAGGTTAAGAACTTTGCTTCAGGATGAGAACAGAAATTGTGCTCCGGCGGCGTGGCAGCAGCAGGAGGCCCCATTAGCTAAAGTGGTGCTTCAGGTTAAGAACAGTTTCAGGTTAAGAACAGACCTCCGGAACAAATTAAGTACTTAACCCGAGGTACCACTGTACTTCTGCCCACCTAGGGAGTCCCTTAAGTATGCAGAAACCACTCTCTCTCTCTCTATATATATATATTTGGCCCCGTTTCATTTCCAAACAGCATCACTAAAGTTTGGTATTAGAGAGAGAACAAGTGGGGACTTGCCACAAAACGTTGCTTTTTCGGATTAGGAAGCTGTGACCCTCCAGATGTTATCTTCAACATTGCATTGGCATAGACAATGAAGACTCTTGAGGCGCCTTGAAGACAAATGGATTTGTTCTGGAATGAATGTTCATAGACTACAGTCTACTTCATTAGATACATCTGCTGAAGTGGACTCTAGCCCACAAAAGCTTATGCCATAATTACTGACTTGCCATTGGTCCGAGTCCTACCCTCCAGAGTAGGAGAGGCTGTTTGAAACTGTTAACCACAGTTTCCCAGTTGAAACAAAACTGCAAACGATATCTAGTGGAAGGCCTCTAGGTTGTTGGCTTCCGCTGCGAAGAGAGAATCAAAGGGACTGCATAAGCGATTGAAAGAGGAGCTTGGTTGGCAGAGCGTGAGGCTCTTAATCGCATGGGTCGTGGGTTTGAACCCCATGTTGGGCAAAAGATTCTTGCATTGCAGGGAATTATACTAGATGACCCTCGTGGTTCCTTCAACTCTATGCTTCTATGCTTCCGTGAAAGGCTTGTTCAAATCCTGACTTATTAAGCCAAAAGTAAATTTGAGGTGTATTTTAAAATGTTAATTTATTTTATAATGTATTTTTTTTAATTGCTGATTTTATTTATATTTTTAAACATTTTTTAGGTCAGCTTGTCAGATTTTATGGGCAATTTCAATGTATCTTTAATATTTTATGTAATCTTCTTATAGGTTTTGTTGATGAATAAATCCTGTTAAATTAAATAAATCAATAAGAAGAGGATACAATTATCTGGACATTCCCAGTGGCATTCTTAGCTTCATGTAATGTTTGGCAATATTTAACCACAGTCACGGAACAGGCTGACAATTCACCGGCCAATCCTCTTTGCACCCTACGGTAGCTTAGTAATTATTTTCATTTGTCCCATTGTCACAAGCCACACTTGTCTGCACAAAAGCCACATTCTGCGCACGCGAGGTGCAATTTGGCCCCACGCCCCATTTCATATCAATTAAAGATGCACTCCTTTATTATTCATATGTTTATTAATTAAATCCATGGATCATCTTTCCTCCCCCATAAGGATTTCCCAAGGTAGTTCACCGTTCAGATATAAAATACATGCAAGATTAAAACCGGCTCCGTGATGCAAGCGACAAAGGCAACAAAACACAAAAATAGCACCAGACAGCAGACGAGGTCAAAATCGTAATAATATTAGGCAGCCTTAAGACCAACCAGATGAAAACCCAACAATTGCTTTTAACCACCTTCAAATGTCCTGTGGGATGAAAGCTGCTTTTATAAAAACTGGGAGGGAGGCAACCTAATGAGTCTCCTAAGGGAAGGAGTTCCCCATAATGGGTACCAGAACAAACAAATAAAGCCCAGAGCATTGCATTTTCCCTTTCACCAGCTTCTCTTGCTCTCATTCCAGGTGTAAGAGGTTGCCTGGTCTCACATCACCTTGGGAAGAGGCCAAGTGCTCATGCTTGATTCAGACACTAACCATTAACCTGAGGGCAGCAACAAATGGTCAGGAGAATGGCGTTTGTGGTTTGTAGTAGGGCCATACCTTTGCAGTGAGTTCCGGTGCACTGTGCATAATGCAACCCCCATCCCGCTCCTCCCTTTCTTCCCTTTGTTTGGGGGGGGGAACAAAGGGGGAAAACCTCCCTGCTGCAGGCCTGTGTTAACAGCCCTGCCAGTGAGCGATATAAAACCCTCCTTTTCAATGTGCATTCATGATGATAGGTGCCCATGATGATATTGCGGCGATATTGCTTGGAAGCTGTGGCTGGGTGGTTACGTGGGAGCCGGTTGAAGTTAAATCCTTCGAAGACAGAGGTCCTCTGGCTGGGACGGAGCGATATGGGATTGAGGGGGCAACTCCCATCTCTTGCGGGGGTGCAATTAGTGCCAGCACCGTCCGTTAAGAGTTTGGGTGTAATCTTCGATACCTCCCTCTCCATGGAGGCGCAGATTGCAGCTATAACAAAGGCGGCATTTTTTCATCTCCGCCAAGCTAAGCAGTTGGCTCCTTACCTCTCTCGCCCTGACCTAGCCACTGTGATCCACGCGACGGTCACCTCCAGACTGGATTATTGTAACTCGCTCTACGTGGGGCTGCCCTTGAGACTGACCCAGAAACTCCAGCGGGTGCAGAATGCCGCAGCGAGACTCCTTACGGGGTCTTCGCTGCGGGATCACATTCATCCGGTGCTATACCAGCTGCACTGGCTCCCGGTGGAGTACAGGATCAGGTTTAAGGTGCTGGTTTTAACCTTCAAAGCCCTACACGGCCTAGGACCCTCGTATCTACGGGACCGCCTCTCCTGGTATGCCCCACAGAGGAACTTACGGTCCTCAAATAAAAACATCTTGAAGGTCCCAGGCCACAGAGAGGTTAGGCTGGCCTCAACCAGAACCAGGGCTTTTTCGGCTGCGGCTCCGATCTGGTGGAACGCTCTGTCACAAGAGACCAGGGCCCTGCAGGACTTGACATCTTTCCGCAGGGCCTGCAAGACAGAGCTGTTCCACCAGGCCTTTGGTTAGGGCACAGCCTGACTCCCTCCTTTGGCAATCTTTACAATACTTTAGTTTATGGTTGCCATCAATTTTGATTTTAATTAATTCTTATGATGTTTTTATAATGTTGCACTATTTTAGTGTTGTTAGCCGCCCTGAGCCCGGCTTCGGCTGGGGAGGGCGGGATATAAATAAAATTTATTATTATTATTATTATTATTATTATTATTATTATTATTATTATTAGCCATCTTTCTGTGATTACTGTTCGTACCTGCACATAGGTGCCAACTCCCTGGGACCCTGGGGGCTCAAGCACCCACAAAATTCCCCACCAAGAGGCTGGGAGCCCACAAATTTCGGTCCATGCTGCAATGGCACCCACGGCTCCAGGCACCCATGGTTGCGGGACCCAGCTGGCACTCCTGCGCTTGCAGAAACTTTTTGAGTGGACGTAGTGCTTTGTTGCCTTTCAGTGCATGTCCTTTAAGCTCCTCCTGAAATCCTGCAAGTTTTCATACCACAAATGTTTGTTGCTGTTGTTTTGCGTTTGTTGTGCCCCGCCAGTGAGGCAGTAATGTTGGGGAAGCATCACAGGGCAATTACTAAAGCAAAATGATGTGTGGATGATCCAGGAGAAATCCACCACAAAAGTACTATTACTGCATCAATGACATGTTGCAAGACACCCGCCCGCCACACCGTAATCAGTCTAGGAGGACCTAAATACCCACAGGGTAGAAATTAAGTACGTGGGTGCTTTTATTTATCATAGAAATGCTTCCCGCCCCTTATCCTCTCCCCCTTCCTCATATTTTGTTTAATCCTAGCAAAGAAGGAAATTATATGGCTTGGGAACGGGAAGTGATAGACAAATTAGTGGAAGGTTTTAACCTCAGATGATTAACCTCTTTCCAGCCCTCTCCTCTTTGCTGTCCATCATCAGTTCCCAGCAGAGAGTCGCTAGCTAGACATCTTTGCATCATTATCTCCTGTGTCATTTTTCTGGGTGTTGAACATTCCTCTCCCGCCGACGCCATGAGGTCGGCTGTTGTGAAAATTGGCGAGTGTTGCTAGAGCAGCCACCGCCACTGGAGGACTAGCCTTAGCTGTGGTCCAAAACATCTCAAGGGCACCACCTTGGCAACGGCTGGTGGTCTCGCTTCTTCCTGTGTTTGGCTCTTGTTCTGCTTATAGCTGTCAACTTTTCCCTTTTCTTGCGAGGAATCCTATTTGGAATAAGGGAATTTCCCTTAAAAAAAGGGAAACGTTGACAGCTATGGTTCTGCTCTGTCTGCAAAGAGGTATTAACCACGTAATTCAGGCAGCTGATAATGGTTTTTCTTCCCCTCACAGCAAAGTCACATGGCCCCAGAGCCATGGACTAAGTCCTTCAGCCAATCAACGTAGTTTCTCTTTAGAGCTGTTACCAGGGTAGAGATAGGTTTGGCTCCAGAAAGTTTTGATGGGTTGTGAAATCCAACCTGAAAGCGAGAGGACAGCACTCATTCAGTGTTAATAAGATAGATGCATGCTGGTAAGCATTGGTTGGGCAGACTAAATCACCAGCTATGTTTGGGGTCAATAGATCTTTAAACCATGGGTGTATATATTCACACCTTGTCAGTAGCAGCATGGCAGCTCTTGCAACATGGCAGCTCCCAGACCCTGGTGTCAGCACCTGGCAGCCGTGGGCAACGAATTGCCACGGCCCCAACCACCTGGCAGGCCCTCCTGCTGATGCAGCGAAACCCCCCCCCCTCAATTTTCCTGACCCAGCTCTCTGAGCAGCACCAGGCAGCTGGCTCCAGCTACTTTTTATATTATTGTTGTTTCACACAGTGCCCCTTGCATAACGTTTCTCTGATGGGTTAACGGAGGAATCCGAGGGCTCCCTTGGGCAAAAAACAAAGACACCAACTAGGACAATTTGGAGCAAAACAGCAGCCTGTAGGCTTGGCCTTTATTGGAAACTGTCGCGACAGGACTCCCACCCACAACAAGATGAAGCAAGATGGAAGCCCAGAACAAAAGAAGACCCCAACTTTTATTAGTTACTAATCCCCCAAGCTACACCCCTAGAACTACATCATGACTACATCATTGATACATCACAAAAAGGAGGGGTTGCGGGAGGGGTTTGTGGAGGTAACCTGAGTATTTTGTCACCTGGCTGGTTCCTCCTTTCTCCCTCCTCATGAGTACTTTCCAGGTGACAAAGGGGAGCTTGCAGTTTCCTGCCCCCAGAGGGAAGAGCTGATCATTGTCCTTTGTTCCAGTCCGCGCTGAATCCACTCCCATATGCAAAGTTCTTTGTGATCTTGATGGTCTTCTGTCTAAAACCATCAGGGTTGGCATAACAACTGGGCAGGGCTCCTGTGTACATGCTGGTATGCTCAAGGGATTATGGCCACCCTGTATCAAACCTATCCCCTTTGATAGTCCTTTCTTCATGGAGCAAAATAAAAGTGGACTGGTGTAAATCCGATGTACGGTTGATTTACTATGAATTTATAACAGAAACGTCACATATGTCATGTGTGAGTGTGTGTGTCGTGTTTGTACAAACTGAATGATTTGGGGGGGGGGGAATTCCCTGCAACAGTTGCATTGTGGAAAACTCAAAAGGTGGCTGGGATGCGGGTGCCCAGTGCGAATTTGAAGCATTGCCTCACCAGTCAGGTAAGCCTGCCGGGCCTCGCCGATGGAGGAAAACTTTGGCCGGGGGCCACGGACATTTATTTATTTATTTAGAAAATGCCCCCTCGTTGCTTCGCATTCCAAAGCATCTCAGAACCATGCGCCAAATAGGAATCGATACAGTGACATTAATAAGAAACATTTCAAAAGCCATATTAAATTAACAGTATACTGTTCATGTAATAAATACCTGTGTTCATGCGCCCATCCAAAATCCCAACCTGCTCACTTTGTACAGGAGAGGCAGCTGGCCAGACCCTACCCAAATTATGCAGCTTAGGGACTCAGAAGAAATATTTCCTGTCCACCTGGGGCAACACATAACCATCTCTCTCCTCACCCCCGCCACACATATCTGAAGGAAGCAAATTATGAGGATGGGTGGGAGAAACCTTCCATGGTTTTTTTTTGGGGGGGTGATGGTGGTGGTTGCTTGGTTTGTTTTGCTTCCTTCAGATGTTATTTGCAACTGCTTAAGAGCAGACATACCAAAATGGCTTCCACCCTGCTGCCTAGGGTTGCCATATTTCAAAAGGTTATTTATTTATTTTAAGAAACCCAACAAAATTGTTGAGCTTTCTTTGGGAACAAACCCAAGTTGTTTGGGAAACCTCCCCCCCCCCCCAATAATGATTTTAAGCCTTTGGAGCTGTTTCTGCTGCTTTTTCCATTCTGTTGCCATACATCCGGGTTTTCCCTGTCATTTTGCCGCTTCCGCAAAATTCTCCCCCTGACAACACCACCAAATCTTTATTATGGTCATAGAGAAGCAAAAGGAAGGAGGGGTACAATCATTTAAAATCTAAAAAAAAAAGTTCTAAAAAAACCTAAAATGAGTTAAAACAGAAAGTATATAAGTCTATAAGAATCCTAAAGAAGCTAAGTGAGTCTAGAAGAATGGCAGATGAAGATGATGGACTATGCGGAATTAGCAAAGCTGACAGGGGAAATCTGAAACCAGAGCAGCCCAACATTCCAGATAGATTGGAGTAAATTCATTCAATATATAGACAATTATTGTAAACATATAAAAACACTAGCAGGACTGCAATAAATCTTGCAGTGTTTATTAGAAGAATTTTTTTAAAAACATTTGATTAAAGTTTAAAAAATATTGGAATAAATGTAGAATTGTGATGATATAAATGTGCAGAAATACGGCGTAAGCATGTGAAAACCAGATGACGAGACGGAGGGAAGTTGAGTGGTTCTGCGGAGCTAAAAGTTATGTAAAAAGGAATAAGATGTTATGTGAATGTTAAAAATGGAAAATCTCTCTCTCTATCTCTCTGTCTATCTATCTATCTATCTATCTATCTGTCATCATCTATCTATATAAAAGAAGCTAAGCGAGTCTAAAAGAAAGGTTAGGAACATTAGACAAGAGTGAACGTTCGTAAAAAGTTAGTATATATAAGACTGTAGCTATCAGCCTACAGAGCACACCAATACGAGTGCTCATTATATCTCGTTTGTGGCACAGGTCATCATCCGACAGATTTTGAGTGCTGCTGTGCAGAATCTGGCAACGTTACATGTTGTAGCAGGGTTGGTATCTGAAAGCAGCAGGGAGGTATAGAATTGTCCTGTGTGCCTTGGGTACTTACGCAGTAATAATAATAATAATAATAAAATTTTATTTATATCCCACCCTCCCCAGCCTAAGCCTGGCTCAGAGCGGCTAACAATGGTAAAAATAACACAGTTTACATAAAATCATAATCAATTAATTGAAATACATTCTACATTCATGGTAAGATGAGGCTAGTTCAATTGTCTCTCTAATAAAGACATTGGAGAAGCACATGCTCTGTTGCTTCTATTTGTCCAGAGTCACAGGGGCATTGTGACTCCATCGTGACCATGGCCCCATTTTCACAACAGAAAGCCAGGGCATACAGTGGTGCCCCGCAAGACGAATGCCTCGCAAGACGGAAAACTCGCTAGATGAAAGAGTTTTCCGTTTTGGAGGTGCTTCGCAAAACGAATTTCCTATGGGCTTGCTTCGCAAGACGACAATGTCTTGCGAGTTCCTGCTGGTTTTTTCCCCTCCCCCCCTTTTCTAAGCCGCTTATCAGCTGATCCGATCAGCAGATAAGCCGCTAAAAGCCGCTAATAGCGCTAATCCGCTAATCCGTCAATGGGCTTGCTTCGCAAGACGAAAAAACCGCTAGACGAAGAGAATCACAGAACGGATTCTTTTCGTCTTGCGAGGCACCACTGTATTGGGAATTTTTCTGACATACGGCAAGCCTACTGCTACCAAAATGGCGCCACCTATCCACCAAAGGGGAGGTATCAGCAGGCTTGGCGGGGGAACCCCCAGTTTTATAGAATAGAATCACAGAATTGTAGGACAGCTTCCCAAGGGTCATCTAGTCCAACCCCCTGCAATGCAGTGGTCTCCCATCCAATTAGAAACCACACGAGACCCTGCTTAGCTTTGCAAATACGGTAGCAGTTTTCTGGATGCACCACTATGCTCCACATAACCTGCAGAGGTTAAAAACAAACCCCAGAGCATCCCAGTGAAGGACTGAGTGAGCTCAGTGGGCACAGAAGGCTGACTGACTGTTGGGAGGGATGGAAGAAAAAATTGGTGGTGAGGGGGAATAGAATGGGGCGGGGGGAAGCGTGGCTGGCTGGCACTCTCAGCAGGAGCATTCCAGGCTGCAATGTTTTGTAGCAAGTCCCCCTTCTGCAAATCTATTCTACAGGTGACTTGACAGCCATTCTATCTCCTTTCCTATGATTATTGAGTTATCAGTTTCTCCACTAAATTCCGGTTTCCAGGAACCTTTGAGGGTAAAGCCAGTTAAATGTGTTGGAGACCAGTGTAAGTTTGTAAAATCGATTTGCCCTGATGTGAGAGCGAGAACCCTAAAGTGGAATCTGAATGACCCTGCATCTGTAGAAATATATTGGAGAGATAGAGCACTGGACTTTTAAATTTTCATTTCTGGGGACATATTTTTTTTTTGAAGGCACATGTTTTGCTAGGTTCTAAGAGAAACGTTTCACCAAGAACAGCAAGGCTGTGTGTGTGTGTGTGTGTGTGTGTGTGTGTGTGTGTGTGTGTGTGTTTGTGTGTGTGTGTGTGTGTGTGTGTGTGTGTGTGTGAATGTAGTATGATTTCCAGACACTCACTGTAATTTCCCCCGTCTCCAAATGTGGATTTAAACCACCCCTTTGTCAACATAATTTGCGGTTAAAGAAACATGGGGTGACGCTCTTCCCCTGAGTGTTAACTCGTTTCATGTGACTGAGTGGATGTAATTTTTGCAAGAAGAGAACCACACGGGGTGGCGATTATTCTGGATTAATTCATGTGGGCTAAGAGTGTGATCTTGCGTGCCCAAATTAACTCAAATTATTTTGTTACCTTCGCTGAAAGATCTTACGAACTTAGAAAAAATGCATCAAAATACGAGCCTGTTAAATACAAATTCAACAGATACCAAATATGAATTAATTTTTGGATGTTGGTTAAAGAGTGAGCTGGTATTCTTTACTTGCTTTGGTGGAGGATAAGACATTTTGTGACATCAGGTGGCCAGATGCATAGTCGGTACGTTGTGCATCCGACAAACTAGGCTTTTGCCTTCAGAAACTCAAGCCGCAATAGATGTATTGGTTTCTTAGCTTTCGCAGCCAGAACTCTTTGTTATATTTGCTAAAACAGACTAAAACAGCTGCTCTTCTGGCAGGTGACCAGAGAATGAAGGGAAAAGTGGGTGTGACAAATGGGGAGGGGGGGTAGAAAGGATGACTGGGGAGAAGAGCAGTGAAGGAGGACGATGGTGGGGGGTGAGAGATCAACTGGGAATAAGGAGGTGGCTCAAGGGGCAATGGGCCTGACCTCTGTGGCACTCCTGTATGGAGGGGGGGGATAGGTGGGTAGGGCAGTATACCTGAAGGAGCGTCTCCACCTCCATCATTCAGCCCAGACACTGAGGTCCAGCGCCGAGGGCCTTCTGGCGGTTCCCTCACTGCGAGAAGTGAGGTTACAGGGAACCAGGCAGAGGGTCTTCTTGATAGTGGCACCCACCCTGTGGAACACCCTCCCATCAGATGTCAAGGAAATAAACCACTTAGGAAACATCTAAAAGCAGCTCTGTATTGGGATGTTTGCAATGTTTGATGTTTTATTGTGCTTTTAATATCCTTTTGGTGGCTGGGGAAAGACAGTCAGATGGGTGGGGTATTATTATTATTATTATTATTATTATTATTATTATTATTAGAAGCGAATGTGGACATCACTACTGGCAGGGCAGATGAGGTTCAGAGCCCTTAGCCAGGAGAGCAGGTGGGCGGACTCCTGGTCACTCGAGACACAGTGGAGAGGCGAGATTTTTGTGCCCCCCCAGGCTTGCACCCTTGCCAGGGGCCAACCTATCCAAGCCCTAGGTACGCACCTGACTGAGGTGCATCTCTGTGGAAGGGGCAGGTTTTTGGTTGGCAGGCAGAATGGGAGGTGCACATAGCAATGTACATATGTGCCTAGAAGAGATGTAAAATATGAAGGCCCAGAAGTTACCTGGGTGGTTTTAAGGCATATATACCATGCTGCAGGCTGGAGGAGAGGGTCGATGGGCCCTAGCTCAGTCCCTCTGCCAAGTAAGCACCGGGCAATTCTGAAACCTGCATCCACTGAAGAATATTATCGCACATGCAAATTGCTTTCTGCAGGGTTTTTCCCGTCTGGGATATTCGTGGGGTTGGGGAGAGAGGGAGATAAGGATGCCCATTTTCGGACGGAGTTCGGGGTGGGGGGTGGCGGTTGTAGGGCTTGCAGATTTTTTACGGATGGAGGGGGTGGGCGAGGAGAAAGAAGAACTGGAGAAGGGGCAGGAAGGAAGGAATAGAGGTGGCGAGTGGGGGGGGGGGAGGGATGAAAAGCTGAAGCGAGCCATACAAGGGGGAGAGGAAGGAGGGAAGGCGGAAGGAGAATTGGAGGAGAGAAAGGGAGGCGGCGGAAAGGCTTGGGGGAAGAAGAAGGATAGAGAAGCCCACCCTCCCTTCATCCCCATCTCCCCTCCCCTGGCCGCGCTGCCGCTGGGAGGATGCGCCGTGCTTCCGCCTCTGCCCCCCTCCCTCCTTCTTCCTTCCCTCCCCGCCTCCATCCATCCGCGGCAGCTCCTGCATGCCGAGTCCCTTCCCCTTTCTCTCGGCTCCGCTCGTCGAGGGGGCGAAGGCGGATTCCTCCCCCCGCCCGCCTCCCCCTTTGCACTGCCGCGGCGAAAGAGACGGAGCGGGCGGGTGGCTGTGGAGAGCGCGCGACAGCCGTGGCGAAGGAGGAAAGGCGAAGGGAGGAGATGGTGAGCGGTTGCCATGGGGATGCGGCGCGGGTGGAAGAGGCGGGGGGGGGGAGGAGAGAGAAGAGAGAGTTGGGTACCAGGGATGCAGGAATGGATGGACCAGGGATGGAGAGGATGCAGCAGAACCAGCGAGGCTCGCTTCTCGGCTCACCTCCTTCTTCGCCCCTTGCCTCCTCCATCACCATCCAAGCATTGCACACACACACACACACGCCACGGTTCGGAGTATATTACTTGCTTCTTCCTCATGCTTCCTTTCCCCAGTGTACCCCCTTGAACCCCCAACCCTACACTGGTGGATATCTGCAGCTCCCCCTCCCCTCCAACCCTCTCACGTCCCACCTTATTATGCCCTCTCCTCAGTCGGCCAAGCCCCTCTTCCCTCCACACACATTGGGCCTACTTTCCTCTCAGTCCCCTCTGCTTCCTTCACCCTGCTTCCTCCAAATCCTTAAGGGGGGGGGTCCTAGACCCTGTGGTCCTCCTCCGCCTTCTGCCCTCTTTTGCATCTAACCAACCCACTCCTCGGAAACATTTCCATTAGTGAAATTCAGTGGTTCAGTTGGGTTGCTATTCTGGTCCTGGCAGAATGGAGACCTATGGGCTTCGAAAGGAATCCTGCCTCTCCCTGCCCGCCCCCACTCGCTTTCCCATCCCACTGACTTGTGACACAGGATGGAGTGGAAGGCATTGTGAATATGGCTTGGCTTGCTTACTAGAGTGATATATTGCATGCATTGAAATGATCCGATGGCGTGGCAAACTGAGCACTAAGAAAATGTAGTGTGGCATGAGTTACCTTGATGAGATGTAGAGCCCAGTGGCACAATGGGCCAGTTTGTCTTGCTGTTAACCAGAAGTTTGGTGGTTCGAGCCCACCTGGGGATTCCTGCATCGCGGGGGATTGGACTAGATGCCTCTTGAGGTCCCTTCCAACTCTGCAATTCCATGATTCTGTGTCTCCTGCTCCCCATCCTCTGCAGTGCAAATCCTTTCTGTTTGTCCATTGTGGTCTGGTTTTGACTGGTGAATGGATGGTTCTGTTGCCTGGTGGGTGGACGTTGCTCTAAGTGGCCTTTGGGCCTCTCCTGACTTTATGGGGAGCCAGTGGTGTAGTGGCTAGAGTGCTGGCCTAGTGCCTGGGAGTCCAGAGTTCGAATCCCTACTTGGCCATGAAACTTGCTGTGTGAAAGTGGGGAATTGTGTACGCCACCTTGAGCTCCTTCAGAGGAAAGGTAGGGTACAAAATGTTATTATTATTCCTGCACTGCAGGGGGTTGGACTAGATGACCCCTGGGGTGCCTTCTGACTCTACAATTCTATGATTAGTAGCAACAGTAACAAGGGATATGAGGGACCACCCCATTTTCCCTGTCCATCTCCCCAGACCATCTTTGCAGCACACCTCCCAGTTCTCCCTCTTTCCCAGTTTCTGATCTCAGCCTTGTAAATAAGCACTCGCCTGGTCTCTGTAGGGGACAAAGACTTGCATGCAGGCAAGTGAGTAAGCAGGCAGGTGGAGGAGGGGCAGATTGCTGTGTCCCACCTCGGCCTGGAAGCCAAAAGTCAGCTGCAAGAGAAGAGAATCTGCACCCACCATAGAAACACATCAGGCTGCTGTGATAAGGATGGCGCTCTCTGCCCTTCTTCTGACAGCCTGCAGCAGACTGGTGACTAGAGGGCAAGTAACTTTTACAAAGCTATTCGCCCGGATAGCTCAGCTGGTTAGAGCGTTGTGCTGATAACGCCAAGGCTGCAGGTTCGATCCCCATCTGGGACATCTGCCCAGTCCTGCATTTCAGGGGGTTGGATTAGATGATTCTCAGAGTCTCTTCCAACTCTGATTCTATGATACTCTCAGTTTATTCTGCCTTTGGGGCCCTTTGCCATGCCTTCAGATTTCGACGTCTCTTGTATACACACACTGTGCTGGGCCTGGGGGTAACCCGTGAAACACGGTCCAGGACCGGACCAGAATCCGGAGGTTCCGCTAGGAGTCAGTCCAACAGGGCCAAGACAGGACATGATGCAGGAAACCAGGCAAGGACAGGTACAGGATCTCAGGCAGGATCTAGCATACAGCAATGTTGCTCCCGCAACCTGGGGCGGGGTCTGACAGCCTTTTATCTTTGTTGGGGTAGCGGCCGGTCCTGATCCCCCGGCGACTCACCTCCCTGTTTCGCCCGAAGGCAAGCTCTCCTCCTGCAAGTACTCAGGTCTCTCCTTCTCTCAGACCTTAGTCTCTGCAGCTCGGGAGATGTCATTGGGTTACTAGACCCAGGGGCCGCCTCAGCCTCCCCTGACCCAACCGGTAGTGGAGCAGCTGTAAGTGATGGCCCAGCTGAAGATGACGAGATAATCGCTGCATTTGGAGCCAGGGCAGGCTCAGGCCCCTGACTCGGCCCAGCTGGTGTTTGTTGCAGGGGAACCTGTGCAGACTGGGGCTCTTCAGAATCAGGCCCCAGACTTTGTTCAGATGATGCCTGAGGCAAAGGATCCGGTGTGGAATGAGACTCCTCTGGTTCCGAGTCCCAGGCCATCATACACACACACACACACACACACACACACACACACCTTCACCATTGGGTCCCATATCTGTCTTCGAAGTGTAGTTCAGTGGAGAAGTTCCTGGGCTCAGACTCCAGCTACAAAAGGTCAGGGAGCAGGTCTGGGGAACAGTTCAGCTGGAGAGTTCTGCTGCCAGCCAGAGTGGACAACACTGGCTTCAGGTGGACAAATAGTCGGAACTTCCTATGTTGAGAAGAGCTGGAGGAAACTCCTCTCTGGTCACCCTTGGATGGAGGTATCAGTGGTCATGGAATGGAACTCAGGTTACAACACCCAGTCCTTGATAAAAGCGACAAGGGGTGTATTCGGGCATGAACGCCAGGCCAGAGTAACTCCGGAGCTGGAGCAGAACTGGTTTATTTATCACACATATTTCCTGCGCAGAGTGGTGGAACAAGAGGTTGCCCGGTCGTATCCTATCTGGACTGTGACCTGCTTTACCATAGCAATGTGTGAGCATGATGCGCTCTGTCCTAGGTCCCATTCCCTGGGATTGTCCTCCTCAGTAACCATTTGAATTTGCAGCTGCGACCGTAGTTCACAGGCAAGGGATGAAGTTTGTAAAATAAGTCGCCACGTGGAAAAAAGAGCATAGTGATAAGTGCCCTCGGCCCTACCTCTCATAATAATACTAGAATTTGGGGTCATAGAATTATAGGAATATGCAGATGTCCCAAACGGGGATCAAAGCTGCTCCATGCTCTAACCAACTGAGCTATCCAGGGGTCATCCAGCGCAATTGATTGGCAGGAGATGCAGAGAGCAGACAAAGGAAGCGCTTCTTCACACAACTCGTAATTGATTTATAGAATTGGTTGCCAGAAGATGTAGCGATAGCCGCTAGCTTAGATGGATTTTAAATACAATTAGGCAAGTTATCGGGAAGGTCAGGCTACTAGTCGCGTTGGCTGTTTGAAATATGTAGGTCAAGAGATGGGGAACCTGTGGCCCCTGCAGATGTTGTTGAGCTCCTGCTCCCATCAGCCCCAGCCAGCATGACCAATGGTCAAAGCTCCCAAAGTATGAACAACATATTAAAACAAGAATAGGCGATAAAATGCAACAGTAAACAAAACAATGAATGTCAGCAACCCAGGACGGCTAACAGAAAGATTCCACAAGATAGAAGATTAGATGTACTTTCCAACCCTCCACCCCCCACACTTAGGGGCTGGGAAATTGAACAATGAGATTATTATTTTTTTAAAAAAAGCTTACATAACTTTGAAGAGTTAAGGGTGCTTTCACCACCCACTCATTCTAATTATTCAGGGGTTCAGGGGGAGCAAGTAATCCATGTAAATCATTTCCCCCCCTGAAAAATAGGAATACTTAAAATGTTTTAATTGTGGATGCTTTTAATGACTTGATGGAATTGTTTTATTGTGTGTTTTAATTATGTATGGATTTTATAATTGATTTCAAACTTTTGAACTGCTTAGAAGCTCTTTCAGCATGTTAGCAGTATATAGAAAAGTATATAGCGGCTGCAAAATAAAGGGACTCCCAACACCTTACTCCATGCCTTCCGGGAAAGTAGAGTCCTGCAAAAGCTCATCTTGAAAGAATGGAGCCCATGTCCTAACCCAAAAGGATGGTAAATGTGTTTCCCTGCAGCTGGTGTTGGGCTATGGCTCTTATCATCTCTCCGCATTGGACTTGCCGGCTGGGGTTGATGGATGCTGCGTTCCATCAACATCTGTAGGGCCACAAGTTCCTTATCAATGTAACAGGATGATCCAAAGAGGTCTTCAAGGACCATCCATCCTGATGCCCTCAGGGGTGAATAGGGAAAGTCGCTTCTCAGGTACCCAGTTGCTACACAGTGCTAGAAACTCAGGTATTTAAGCTAGGCACCAAATGGCTCCTTAAACCAAGGCTACAGCTGCCAAAATGGAATGTCTAGTTGCCATTTTGGGGCAAGACGGCTCTAAAGTCTTGTTTTTCAAATGATGGACTGACTGCGACTGGATTGTCAGTTAAAGATCTGGCTAGTTTAGACGACAACCTTGAACTAGGTTAAGAACTTTGAGAAGTTAAAGAAGAAACGTCCCTTGACCCAGGGACAGTCCACATATATACTGGCCTATTCCTATCTCTTTTTCTTAATGGTGACACGGACCATTCATAAGGTAGGGCTATTCTTCACAAATGTGAGCCGGGCAGTGGGGTGGGGTAAGTGAAGACAAGCAACAAGAATTAGCTGTAACGTTGTTCACTGCTCCTGCTCAGGCTGCACAGAAAAAGCATTTTGGTTCTTGAGATTCAATCCAATTGTGCAGATAAAATATAACTGATGGAATTCTACAGGATGGGGTATTGGCATGTGAAAACAGTCCAGATCTGATGATCCCCAGGCATGCACTTCTAGGTGGTGGAGATGTTGGGCACCATCTTGGCTCCCAGGCATCTTCACTTGGTTGCAAGTGGCCGATAGCCAGGTGCAAAATTTGCCTGGCACCTGGCTGCTTTTGAACACTGCTGCTACACCTTTGGTTGAGAGCTACAGCCTTGAGAAGGCCAAAGGATGATGGGAGTTGTAGTCTGGCAACACCTGGAGGGCCACACATTACCCATCCCTCTTCTAAGGTCAATACTAGCTCTCCAATACTACAGTGAGGGAAAAAAGTATTTGATCCCCTGCTAAATTTGCCCGTTTGCCCTCTGACGAAGAAATGACCAGTCCATAATTTTAATGGTAGGTTTACTGTAGCTGTGAGAGACAAAATAACAACAGGAAAACCCCCAGAAACCCAGAAGACAAAAGTCAGAGATTGATGTGCATTATAATGAGCAAAATAAGTATTTGATCCCTTTGCAAAAGATGACTTAGTACTTGGTGGCAAAACCCTTGTTGGCAATTACAGAGGTCAGACGTTTCTTGTAGGTGGCCACCAGGTTTGCACACATCTTGTCCCACACCTCTTTGGAGATCCTCTCCAAGTCAGTAAGATTTCGAGGCTGATGTGTAGCTACTCGAACCTTCACAGATTTTCGATGGGATTAAGGTCTGGAGACTGGCTAGGCCACTCCGGGACCTTAATGTGCTTCTTCTTGAGCCACTCCTTTGTTGCCTTGGCCGTGTGTTTCTTCGTCAGAGGGCAAACGGGCAAATTTAGCAGGGGATCAAATACTTTTCCCCTTCACTGTAGCTGCTTGGGAAAAGCTGCAGCGACAAACATCTGCTTTGATACTGTGGGAGGCGGGATGCTGGCCTAGATAGAGGAAGGCCATAGCTCAGTGCTAGAGAATCTACTTTGCATGGAGAAGATCCTACGTTTGATTCCCTTCTGCCGGAAACCCTGGAGAGCCACCATCAGTCAGTGTAGACAACACTGAGCTAGATGGACCAGTCATCTGACTCAGGATGAGGCCGCTTCTTGAGCTTTTGGCCTGACCCAGCATATTGCCTCTTCTGAATGGGAAGTGCTGCATTGATACTTCCCCAACTAGTGTTAGAAATTAGCCAGGCGCCAGGCGCATTTTGCGACTAGCACGGGTCCAATTGTGACCACGTGGGGATCCCTGGATGCCAGATTGGTGCCTGACATCTCCATCTGGTTGGCCCCTCCGGCTTTCTTAAGCAGGTAAGCAGAAGAGCTTATTGCTGCATTTACAGCCCATCTTTTTCTCCAGGGAATATGTACATGGTTCACAGCCTCCCCCCACAACTCTGCTAATCCCGACAGTGACCCTGTGAGGTAGGCTAAGAGGCTGTGACTGACTCCAAGGCCACCCTGTGAGCTTCATGGCTCAGTAGGGATTTGAACCCTGACCTCCCAGGTCCTAGTCTGCCACTCTAACCACTACACCACACTGCCTTCCTAGAGTACTTCTGCTGTGGGGCAGCTCTATAAATTAAGTAGGTAAATACAGTAAATATGGCGAAAGCAAAATGTCACTTAGAGAAGGATCTGAAGCTTGAATTTGTTTTATTCTGGATTATTTGACTGGATGTTTTAATTCATAGTAAACTGCTTTGAGATTTTTCCCCTTTAAAATATAAAGAGGTATAGAAATGAAATTAACGACAGTAACAGCAATCAAACTCCCCTGTAAAAAAGGCGTCTAGACATTCTGTTGTGGTGACTGCAACCTAGATTTAAGGTACCATTTGGTGATTAGCTTATATATCTGCGTTTTTAGCACTGTCCCCAACCTGAATTCCTCCAGATTATGATGGATTCTGAGTCCCATCAGACTCAGCCTGTATGCCCATGGGCTAGGAAGATAGGATTTGTAGTCCAAGAGGTCATCAGGTTGGGGAAGGCTAGCCTTGGAGAGTCCTAAGCTATGAGCCTGTGATAATACCTGATCAGAAATCCCAGGATTCTTTGGAGTGTATATTATAGTGGTATAAAACAGTTTTAATTCAACTCAACAGAGTTTATTTTGTATTGGCTGTGGGCCCTAACCTTAAGAAACTGAGCAACATTTAGATCCTTCATTGCAGATAAAAATAACAACCCTTAAAAACATTAGCACCAATTAAGGCATCACAGACAGTGAACAATCATCACGCAGGTCAGCCGACAATCATTACGCAGTCCTAGTCTACAATCACTTGTACGAGTATTAGAGGTTAAATGTTGTCACGTTTTCCCAAAAGCCATCCATTGACTTGGTGAAAGCGTTATTTGAGTTTGCTAATAAATAGATACACGCTTGTAGTCTAGGTAAGCCCTGGAGCCGCATGGAGCCTAAAATACAATATTAAGAATCCAGTTGGCTTGGCGGAGGGAGGGAGCATGTCTGCTCTGAATGAGGAATATAATTAAACCTATTTTATATATCTATATAAATACCTGTGGGAGGGTTGAAAGGACTTTGGAAAAAAATAATGAAAGCATTTCATGATCTTGGGATATTTGAGAGAGAGAGAGAAAAAAAAATGGGCATTTCCCTACTTTTTGCAGCATAAATGATTTAGCATTTTTCTAGGCAGCCCCAAGGCGAAGGAACTGATATTTCATTTTGTACTGTGGGGGGGGGGGTTCTTCATAGGAAAAGGACCATCCTTTGCCTTGTGTTTCTCTTGGAAAATTCTCAGAATTATGCTGAGCACCTTCTGCTGTGCAAGTCCTTATGGGAATCATAGAATTGAAGAATTTTAGGAGTTGAAAGGTACCCTGAGGACCATCGCCCCTGCAGTGCAGGAATATGCAGCTGTCTCAGACGGGGATCGAACCTGCAACCTTGGCGTTATCAACACCATGTTCTTACCAACTGAACTAACAAGCGAATGATTAAAGCACTCCCCAAAAGTGTGTAGGGTAGGAAAGCACATGCAGGCCATACATATCCATACCATACAGTGGTACCTCGGGTTACATACGCTTCAGGTTACAGACTCCGCTAACCCAGGAATAGTGCTTCAGGTTAAGAACTTTGCTTCAGGATGAGAACAGAAATCGGGCTCCAGCAGCGCAGCAGCAGCAGGAGGCCCCATTAGCTAAAGTGGTGCTTCAGGTTAAGAACAGTTTCAGGTTAAGAACAGACCTCTGGAACGAATTAAGTACTTAACCTGAGGTACTACTGTACATGGAAAGCAGTATCGTACCACTTCAAACGTGTACAGTGGTACCTTGGGTTAGAAACGCTTCAGGTTACAGATGCTTCAGGTTACAGACTCCACTAACTCAGAAATAGTACCTCGGGTTAAGAACTTTGCTTCAGGATGAGAACAGAAATTGCGCGGCCGGCGGCGGTACAGTGGCGGCAGGAGGCCCCATTAGCTAAAGTGGTATCTCAGGTTAAGAACAGTTTCAGGTTAAGAACGGACCTCCAGAACGAATTAAGTTCTTAACCTGAGGTACCACTGTATTGCTTCCCTCCTCGCAAAGAATCCTGGGAACTGTAGTTCGTTAAGGGTGCTGGGGTTTACTAGCAGACCCCTGTTCCCCTCACAAGATCTACAATTCCCAGGCTGGTTTAACAATCAGCCCCTCTCCCCAGGGAACTCTTGGGGTCGTCGTTTTGTCATTTCCCACATTCTATGCATCTGGGAGCAAATGTGATCTTGCCAATCTCCCATCGGACTCTCTTGTTTTGTAGCGTCGTAGAGTTTGAAGGGGTTTGGGGGTCATCCATTGCACCCCCTGCTCAGTGCATGAACTGCAATGCGGGATGGGACTGCAGTATGCGCCACACACAGCCACACAGCCTTTGCTTAAACCCTCCCACAAATGAGAACCCATCTTGCCATTAGAAAATTTCAGACTCGCAGCTGTCCATGGAGGCACAGGTCAATTCTGTGTCCAGGGCAGCTGTTTATCAGCTCCATCTGGTATGCAGGCTGAGACCATACCTGCCAGCGTACTGTCTTGCCAGAGTGGTACATGCTCTGGTTATCTCTCGCTTGGACTACTGCAATGCGCTCTATGTGGGGCTACCTTTGAAGGTGACCCAGAAACTACAACTAATCCAAAATGCAGCAGCTAGACTGGTGACAGGAAGCGGCCGCCGAGTCCATATAACACTGGTCTTGAAAGACCTACACTGGCTCCCAGTACGTTTCCGAGCACAATTCAAAGTGTTGGTGTTGACCTTTAAAGCCCTAAATGGCCTTGGTCCAGTATACCTGAAGGAGCGTGTCCACCTCCATCGTTCTGCCTGGACGCTGAGGTCCAGCGCTGAGCGCCTTCTGGCGGTTCCCTCACTGCGAGAAGCCAAGTTACAGGGAACCAGGCAGAGGGCCTTCTTGGTAGTGGCACCTGCCCTGTGGAATGCCCTCCCACCAGATGTCACAGAGAAAAATAACTTTTAGAAGACATCTAAAGGCAGCCCTGTTTAGGGAAGCTTTTAATAGATTATTGTATTTTAGTGTTTTGTTGGAAACCGCCCAGAGTGGCTGGGGAAACCCAGCCAGATGGGCGGGGTATAAATAAATAAGTTATTATTATTATTGTTGTTGTTGTTGTTGTTGTCGTCGTTATTATTGTTATTATTATTATTATTATTCCACCAAGGTTTTGAATGCCACAGTGGGATTTCACACATGGCAAAGCAGGGATGCCATTTAGTGTGTGCGATGCATGTATACGAGTGCAGTTTCAGCCTCTCCTTTTGGGAATGATGGAAGCCGCAAGAAATAGGGGGAAGAAGCTAGGAGAGGTCATTAAGTAGTTCACCAAGACCCTCAGCAATTTTCAAGTGGTCCAGGAGGAGAAAAAGTTTGGGGAACCACTGAGATAGATCATAGGTGTTTATTCCTCAGGAGCGCCCATAGATCTCTTACCAGTTTGTTGGTAGTAGATGCCAAGGAACTGTTTATTTTCAGCACTGGCCAGAGTTACAAATCCATTTACCATTGACCTGTGTTGATGATGTGATTGTGGTTGTTATAGAGTATCTAAAGAGGAAAGAATTATAGCCAACCCTTCTATCCATAAGGCAGCTTTTTGACTTTGACATCTTTTCTCTGCCTCTCAAGGAGCTCATTGAGTTTCCACCATTTTATCTTCCACAACAGCCTTGCAAAGGAGGTTACACTAAGATCGGGTGTCTGGCCCAAGGATCATGGCTGGAGCAGGAATTAGAAATGGCCAGCTCTCAGTGTACGTTTATTGGCACTCTCAGTGGACGGGGCCTTTTCGGGGGTGGTTCCCTAGGCGAGATGGATGGGAGGTTGCCTTCTCTGGATGGGGTCACAGCTTCCTCTGAAGGAGTAGCAATGCAGCTAGGGTTTCCTTGTAGAGCCATTGCTGTTGCTTGAGGCTCAGGTCACCTCAGTGGTGTTGAATGCCTTCCATCGGCTTTGGCTGGTGGCCCAGCTGCGCCCCTATCTGAACAGGGAGAGCCTGTTCTTCTTTTGCCTATGCTTTGGTAATCTCTAGGGACGCGGATGGCGCTGTGGTGTAAACCACTGAGCCTAGGGCTTGCTGATCGGAAGGTCGGTGGTTCCAATCCCCGCGACGGGGTGAGCTCCCGTTGCTCGGTCCCTGCTCCTGCCAACCTAGCAATTCGAAAGCATGTCAAAGTGCAAGTAGATAAATAGGTACCCCTCCAGCGGGAAGGTAAACGACGTTTCTGTGCGCTGCTCTGGTTTCGCCAGAAGAGGCTTAGTCATGCTGGCCACATGACCCGGAAAAACTGTGGACAAATTTCAGCTCCCTTGGCCAAGATGAGCGCCTCAACCCCAGAGTCGTTCACAACTGGACTTAACTGTCAGGGGTCCTTTACCTTTACCTTTTTAAGGTTCAGTTACTACAACGGGTTAAACATGGGGCAGCCTCTGAAAATGGTTAAGAAATGTCAAGTGGTACTGAATTTGGCAACTCGGTTACTCACTGGGGCAAGACAGTTTGAACTTATTACAGTGGAACTTCAGTTTTTGAACGTCTCAGTTGATGAATGTTTCAGCTTTCAAACGCCAAAAACCTGGAAGTAACTGCTTCGGTTTCTGAACATTTTTCGGAAGCCAAACATGCCACGTGGCTTCTGTTTTGAGTTTCCCTATTGTATTGAGGCTTCTGCTTTCAGTTTTCGGTTTTCGATCGTTTCGTAAGTTGAACAGTCTTCTGGAACAGATTACCTTCAAAAACCAAGATTCCACTGTACTGTAATCCTGGCCTGACTTCACTGGCTGCCGATTAGTTTCTGGGCCCGATTCAAAGTGCTGGTTTTGACCTATAAAGCCATAAACAGCTCAGGACTGCCATACCTCAAGGACCTCCTCTCCTCATAGGAACCGACCCAGACCCTGTGAACATCATTGAAGGCCCTTCTTCGTGTGTCCATGAAAGGTCTGGAGGGGGTGGCAACATGAGAACAGGCCTTTTCTGCAGTGGCTCCCCATTTGAGGAATGTTCTCCCCAGAGAGGCTCACCTGGCGTCTTCATCACATATCTTTAGGTGCCAGGCCAAACCGTTGGAGGTTTATAACATCAGAGGTCAGAGGGCCATCTGCTGGAGTTGCTTACGTTGCGATTCTTGCGTGACAGGGAGTTGCGCTAAGTGACTCTTGGGGGTCCCGGTCCAACTCTACAATTCTACGACTCTGTTAGAGGTCTTTTTTTAAGCAGACGAATCTTCTTCACAAGCTTGACTGCCGAGCTATATATCCCTAGAATAAGAAGAATTCCCACTCTCGCGAAGGCTTCCTCGGTAGCGACTGGCCCATCTCACACTCAGCTAATAATAATAATAATAATAATAATAATAATAATAATAATAATAATTTATTATTTATACCCTGCCCATCTGGCTGGGCTTCCCCAGCCACTGTGGATGGCTTCCAACAAAATATTAAAATACTGTAATACATCAAACATTAAAAGCTTCCCTAAACAGGGCTGCCTTCAGATGTCTTCTAAAAGTCTGGTAGTTGTTGTTCTCTTTGACATCTGGTGGGAAGGCGTTCCACAGCGAGGGTGCCACTACCGAGAAGGCCCTTTGCCTGGTTCCCTGTAGCTTCACTTCTCGCAGTGAGGGATCCGCCAGAAGGCCCTCGGAGCTGGACCTCAGTGTCCGGGTAGAATCATAGAATCATAGAATCATAGAGTTGGAAGAGACCACAAGGGCCATTGAGTCCAACCCCCTGCCAAGCAGGAAACACCATCAGAGCACTCCTGACATATGGTTGTCAAGCCTCTGCTTAAAGACCTCCAAAGTAGGAGACTCCACCACACTCCTTGGCAGCAAATTCCACTGTCAAACAGCTCTTACTGTCAGGAAGTTCTTCCTAATGTTTAGGTGGAATCTTCTTTCTTGTAGTTTGGATCCATTGCTCCGTGTCCGCTTCTCTGGAGCAGCAGAAAACAACCTTTCTCCCTCCTCTATGTGACATCCTTTTATATATTTGAACATGGCTATCATATCACCCCTTAACCTCCTCTTCTCCAGGCTAAACATGCCCAGCTCCCTTAGCCGTTCCTCATAAGGCATCGTTTCCAGGCCTTTGACCATTTTGGTTGCCCTCCTCTGGACACGTTCCAGTTTGTCAGTGTCCTTCTTGAATTGTGGGTAGAACAATGGGGGTGGAGACGCTCCTTCAGATATACAGGACTGAGGCCGTTTAGGGCTTTAAAGGTCAGCACCAAGACTTTGAATTGTGTTCGGAAATGTACTGCTTGCCTCTGAATTGCTCCTTGTGAGGAGGCCCCTGCTCTTTGTCTGTTTGGCTTCCAGCTCAGTGTGTTTCCCCATTTCGGTGCTGGAACGGCACTCGCGAAGGCAGGGCCGGGTGGTGGGGAGTGAGGCAGACGGACGGCTAGACTTTGAATGAGCAGCATTAGAAGCAGATGACGCCTCGCGGACACCCACAACTACCTTGGTTTAACTTTAATCTGATTTAGTTAAACCGTCAGAAAGCTGTGTGTGCCGGCACAATCCCTTTAGTAGCGGGGAGGGGACTCGCGTCGCTTTTGCCAGCATTGGTTGAGATTAAAAACTGATACAGCAACAAGGTTATAAATCTGATTACGGCACGCTCGGGCCGGATACGCCTGGCTGGAAGGCCTCTTTTTCTTTTGAAAGCTCTTCAGCTCGTCAACTTTCCGCTTGCAAGCAAGTCGACGGAGCAATGCAATGAGTTTATGAGCTGAACAATATACAGACCCTCCAAGTGTCCCTCTTTTCCAGGGACAGTCCCGGATTTATAGAAGCCGCCCTGGTTTCTGATTGGTCCCAGAATGTCCCACTTTCTCTTAGGATGTCCCTGTTTTCACCAGAGAAATGTTGGAGGGTATGGCAGGACATCCTTATTTTCATTGGAGAAAGTCGGAGGGAAAAGAGTTAGGTGACCTCCGAGCCAAGGAGATAAGTAACTATACAGACAGCCCTGCTTAGGGAAGTTTGTAATGTCTGATGTTTTATCGTGTTTTTGGAGTTCTGTTGGGAGCCATCCAGAGTGGCTGGGGGAAGGCATAAATTATTATTATTATTATTATTATTATTATTATTATTATTATTATTATTATTATTATTACTACTACTACTACTACTACTACTTTAGCAGACATCTGAAGGCAGCCCTGTATAAGGAAGGTCTTTATTTAAAATGTTTAATGTTTTCTTATGTTTTTATAAATGTTGGAAGCCACTCAGAGTAGCCACCCAGTCAGATGGGTGAGATGATGATGAATATGATGATGATGATGATGATGATAATAATAGGACATCCATATTTTCTTTTCTTCTTTTTTCTTTAGGAGTGTTCCAAAATTTTAATACATAAAATATTTTAATTACCTCTATCTGTCTTAATACCCTTGGACTTCCCACCCCATCCTTCCATGGCTTCCCAATTACTCCTCATTATGCTGCACATCCTCTATCTCTGTTTTAATTATTTTCATCAGAAAAATGTTGAAGGGTTATGCATATATAGGCTGCAGTTTGCACGCGTCTGCTGACACCATACGGAACATGGACACAATGTGGGCCATGAGCAAAAAGCTCCTTGGTTAACGTGCACAGACCACAGGGCTCAGCGTGCACATTTTGTTTGGAGGATTTGCCCCGAGAGACCTTTGCCAAGTGGCGTAGCGTGGGTTGTCAGCACCCGAGGCAAGGCAAGTAATTTGTGCCCCCTAACCCATGGATTTGCGCCCCCTAACCCTAACCCCCAGATGTTGCGCCCGGTGCGGCCGGCCCCCCTGCACACCCCACGCTACGCCACTGCCTTTGTCCCCTGTGGTATAAGTACGTCATGCCACACTGACATTTGCCCATCAAGCTTGTTGCTGTCTGCACCGACTGGCAGAAGTTTTCCAGGGATTCAGACCCGTGAATCTTGAGAGCTTGTGCATGCAGAATTCTGATTCCTCAGAGCTGTTCAGCACTCTTGTGAAAATGCAGATAAGGGGCAAAATATTATGGCCCTGGATACACAATTTTAGGATTCTGAGGAGCTTGATTTTAATTGTTTCGGACATTTCTGGACCTCATGATTTGCAAATACCGTATTTTTTGCTCTAGAAGACTCACTTTTTCCCTCCTAAAAAGTAAGGGGAAATGTGTGTGCGTCTTATGGAGCGAATGCAGGCTGCGCAGCGATCCCTCTTGTTGTTCTGGCTTCTGAGATTCAGAATATTTTTTTCCTTGTTTTCCTCCTCCAAAAACTAGGTGCGTCTTGTGTTCTGGTGCATCTTATAAAGCGAAAAATACGGTATATGCTTGAGTGTAAGATAGTCTGAAATCTCAAAAGACAAGAGAGGCGCTTGAATAAAATGACTGTGACTCCTTAGTCTTCCCCGCATCCCACAGCAAAATCAGCACATGGTAGGCACATTTTAGTGCAATGTCCAAACCCTAAACTGTGCTTAATCTTAATTGTGCCTAATTTCTCGAGTGTCACTGTTGTGTAGTGGTTAGAGCGTCGGACTAGGACTTGCAAAACCTAGGTTCAGATCCCCATTAAGCCATGAAACTCATTGGGTGACCTTGGGCCAGTCACCGCCTCTCAGCCTACCTCTCAGGGTTGTTGTGAGGATAGAATTGGGCGAGTCAGAGCCACATGTACCCTTCTTGGAGAAAAGGTTGGCTATAAATGTAAAATCAAACCATGGTTTGTTTAAACAAGCCAGCTTTATAACCTATGGTTTGTAGTTACCTTGCTTGGAATAAGATTACCCATAATTTGTTGTTTTTGGACCTGTGGTTGGGGGGGGGGGAAAGTAAATGTTTTCAAAATACCTGCTTGTGGTCGTAGCATGCAGGGGAAGACATTCTCATTTCTGTCATGATAAACCGTGGTTATTATGCCTGAAATCTGCCAGTATGTAGATAAGCAGATAGCAGAGGCACATGGCAGTGCTCAGGCAATCTTTGTGTGCATGCACACAATTTTTAAAGGAAAAATAATTATTTTTTCACATCAGGCTTAGTTGAGAGTCTCGTCGGCAGTCGGTCACCCCCCTGTGGAACACCCTCCCATCAGCTATCAAGGAAAGAAGTGACTATGACTTTTAGAAGACATCTGAAGGCAGCCCTGTATAGGGAAGTTTTAAATGTTTGATGTTTTACTGTGGTTTTATAATTTGTTGAAAGCTTCCCGGAATAGCTGAGGCAACCCAGTCAGATGGACAGCATATTAATATTAGTAAATTGTTATTATAAGTGTTAAGTTGTGGGTGAACATATCAGACGACACAGCGATTCTTCAAACCGCTCTTGTTTATTCACAGGCCAGAACAGAACTGAACTGAAGAGCTCAGTCAGCCTGCTTATATAGAGCTCCAGTACAATGTTACTGTAACAACTTTCTAAAACTATCCAATCACTGAACGTCACTTTCGATCCCTTATTTGCATAACTATCTACAGTATCCCCCTGCTGGCCCAGGGTGAGAACTTCAGTACATAACACCCCTCCCCACCGAGATAAGGCGTTAAGTTACAATCATAATGGTTTCCTTATATACAGCACTACATGTAATGGTTCAATTAGGCACAAAGGCATATCGGTTACATTTCACATGCTTCCACATAATTTCTGACAGCAGCCATTTCTCAGTGCTAGAAAATGTTCAGAGACCTTAATGCTCCTGAGGTATCATCTCACCTCTTCAGTCTCTAAATTAGGCCTTTAGGAAGCCCACTGTTCCACTGTAACATAATTGTATCAAAAACATCATTTATAAGAAATGGTCTTTAGCAGATGCTGCAGCCGTTCTTTCCCTCACTGCCAAGGAGGCTGAGAAGGTGCGCTCTTAAACCAGCATAGCGCAGGAGACATGGCGGCTTTCAAATATGTGGTTAATCTGATTGCGATGGTTGACATTATTAGTATTATTATTGCCGTTCGGAAATTGTCACGCTATATTGGTTTAAGAGGACGCTGGGTACTGTTTCAGCTGTGAAGCTCAGAAGCTGTGCAAGATGTGAAGAAGGAAGACGATTGATGGACAAATTTGCCAAGGATTGATCTTTCATATTCAAATGGCCAGTATAATGGGAATAGGCAACCTTTTAACGTTTTTAATATCATTAAGCCACCTGTGTGCAAAACTTATCAGCATGTAAGAGCGCTTCGCATGGTGCACCCATCTTTTTTTGGGAGGGGGGGTAGAGAGCTCAGATCACACATGCAGAGCTTGTGTTTATGTATGCTGTACATGCGTAAGTCTGTGTGTACAGAGGTCGTAATATGTGGAGATCAGCAAATGGGACAAGAGTATTCAGTTTGTTAAGTTGTGGGTGAACATATCAGACGACACAGCAATTCTTCAAACAGCTCTTGTTTATTCACAGGCCAGAATAGAACTGAACTGAAGGGTTCAGTCAGCCTGCTTATATAGAGCTCCAGTACAACGTAACTGTAACAATTTTCTAAAACTATCCAATCACTGAACGTCACTTTCGATCCCTTATTTGCATAACTATCTACAGTATCCCCCTGCTGGTCCAGGGTGAGAACTTCAGTACATAACACAGTTGGGTGGAGCTTTTTGTGGCATGGAGCTGAATGTCATCACCTTTACATTGTACTTCTCATTTTTATCCTGCCTTTCCATCAAGGAGTGACGTGTGGGGTTCCTGCCATTTATACTCACAACAAGCCTGTGAAGTAGGTTTGAGAGGGAAGGAGGAGGAGAGAGAGAAAGAAAGAGAGAGTGTCTGGACCAAGGTCACCTAGTAAATTTTTGTGGCTGACTGGAGATCTGAACCTGTTTCCCTAGGATGGACCCAATACACTGGTTCTCTTAATTTCTATAGTTCAAGGGGCATTTTTCCAGATGTTTTGGGCTACAACTCCCATCTTTCCTTACCACTGGCCATGCTGCCTGAATCTCTTGAGAGTTGGGCACCTGGAGAACATCTGGTTGGCCTTCTTTCTTAAAGCCAGCCCAGGACATGACGCTGTCTGTTTCCTCTTCCTCGGTCCCAGTGTTGTCCTTGTGGAACTCAGCAGGGAGGAGGAGGAGGACCAAACTAGAATTAGCCAACCTGTCATTGGCTCTGACTCTGCCTGTCATTAGTTCTGGCTCCACCCACTGTTGATCTCCCTGACGTCCACCCTACCAGTCCCCAATGGGCAGCTGCCACCATTGTGTTTAACTCCGGAGTCCAGATTTCGTGTCCTTCAAACCTCTGTCAGATATCCTTGGGTGGTGCGTCAGCCACAGTTCTGTGTACAGTGGTACCTCGGGTTAAGTACTTAATTCGTTCTGGAGGTCCGTTCTTAACCTGAAACTGTTCTTAACCTGAAGCACCACTTTAGCTAATGGGGCCTCCTGCTGCTGCCGCACTGCCGGAGCCCGATTTCTGTTCTCATTCTGAAGCAAAGTGCTTAACCTGAAGCACTATTTCTGGGTTAGCGGAGTCTGTAACCTGAAGGTTACATACTGTATTCTCTGTAGGGACTTCCTAGCGGAACTTCAGTCGGTTCTGTGACGAAGTAGCTGGCAAACGCATTCTTTTGAAATTTCTCAATTTCAAAACCACATGTCAGGGTTTGTCAAGGCGGCCATTGTGGAATCAGTACCAGACGTTCTCTCCAGCTATCATTTGCCGGACTGGCTCTAGCTCTGAGGTCAGTGTCTTTGGCAAAGTGGGTCTCATCCTCAACCAGTATCAGAGAGCTTTCAGGTGAGCGCAGGTCATCCGCAGGGCTGGAAAGAACGTGAGACACGAAATGCAACCTGCTTTTATTCACAGAGAGTAACAGCACAGCAGAGTTCCTCTGGCTCGTCTCAGAGACTTTTAGAAGACATTTGAAGGCAGCCCCATGTTAGGGAAGTTTTGAATGTTTGATCGCTTTTTTATTATTACTAATATTATGTTGGGAGCTGCCCAGAGTTGCTGCCAGATGGGTGGGGTAATAATAATAATAATAATAATAATAATAATAATAATAATAATAATAATATTTTATTTATATCCCGCCCTCCCCAGCCAAAGGCGGGCTCAGAGCGGCTAACAACAGTAAAAGTAACACAGTTTACACAAAATCACAATCAATTAATTGAAATACATTCCAAAGTCAATCCATTCTAAAATCAATTCAGAGTCAAATTAATGGCAACCATTGGGGTAGAGTTCTGTGAGGATTACAGAAGGAGGGAGTCAGACTGTGCCTTGGCCAAAGCCCTGGTGGAACAGCTCTGTCTTGCAGGCCCTGCGGAAAGATGTCAAGTCCTGCAGGGCCCTAGTCTCTTGTGACAGAGCGTTCCACCAGATCGAGGCCACGGCCGAAAAAGCCCTGGCTCTGGTTGGGGCCAGCCTAACCTCCCTGTGGCCTGGGACCTCCAAAATGTTTTTATTTGAAGACCGTAAGGTCCTCCGTGGGACAAACCAGGGGAGGCGGTCCTGTAGGGGTCCCGTAGGGGTATAACTAAATCATCATCATCATTTAGCCGGACACATTGCTGAAACTGATCACTGGCCCCGCTTTCCCCCTCTAGCCTCTCACTCTGGATCCCTCCCAAGCAGAAGAAGGTTGCATCAACGGGGGTGGGCTCCTCCTCTGGGCCTGTCTGGCCCGTTACTCAGCAATGTGCAGGACTCTCCTTGAGCCGGGAGTCAGAGGAGGAAGGGAGCCATCAGGACTGGGACTAATCAATTGCTGGGTAGCAGGTGCAATCACTGAATCCTCTCCCATCTGATTCTGTGCCGACACTGAGACCATGTCCTGGAAGGGCCTCCTTCTTCCAATCCCCGCTTGATCGCTCAAACCACCTTCTCCTAGCACCTCCCAGCTGGTCCCTTCCCCAGACTGCTGTCCAGTGTCCCACCACCACGATTTGGGCTCTAAGTCATCTTCTGTGTCCTTCCTGGGGGGCTCTAGGGCAGTCGGCGTCCACCACTCTTCCTCATCCTAAAGAAGTTAAGATTATCCTCCAACAGGGCCAGGGCCTTCTCAGTGATGGCTCCGACCTGGTGGAATGTTCTGTCCCATGAGACCAGGGCCCTGCAGGATTTAACTTCCTTCCGCAGGGCCTGTAAGACAGAGCTATTCTGCCTGGCTTTCAACTTGAACTTAGCCTGATCGTTTATTCCCCTTCCTTCCCCCCTCCCCTTTTTATGAAGATTGCCCGCTCTGGGATCCCACAGCTAATTCTCCCCTGGTCTCCTCGCTGGCCCAAATAGGACTAATTTAGCCAGGTAGCCTTGGTGATCATCTAATGTTTATTGGATGGATTTCCCCCCTAAATTGATTTTTGAATTCTGAATTTATTGTTATTCACGTTTTATACCGTATTTTATGCTGTTTTTTGTTGCATCAATTAAGTGTTTTAAATTTGTTGTTAGCCGCCCTGAGCCCGGTTTTTGAACCAGGAAGGTCGGGTTATAAATAAAAAATTATTATTATATTATTATTATCCAGCCAACCAGTGCGTCTTGGCAGTGGGACGCACCAGTAGGTAACAGTCTCCTGAGGAGCAACAGGTTGTGGGGACCATCCTTTAAATTTCCCACAATGCTACAGAGTGCTGCATTGTGGGAAACTCACGGTAGCCAAGGCGCTGCTTAGTGTGTCATATATATGGGTTCCAGGCAAGGATGCCTTCTGCCGACACCGGTGCTGATTGTCTGGCATATTCTCACAGAAATGAAAATGGAAGGCCGATTAATGATGTGCGACTTAAGACATTCGGTTCAACCGTACCCTCCCAAATATCATACAGCTTGCGGTGCTGAATGAGCGGCCTGTTCTCACCGTCAATATCTTGTCACTGCAAAGGCTGCTGGCAAATTGCACATTTGACTTCCCCGGCTCATCTGCCCAGCACGAACACCTCTGGGTACGTCCACGCCAAGGAATTTTCATCAGCTCTTCACAAGCCCGTGAATGAGGTTCTGCATAAATGCCAGCCCATTAGAATCTCCCTGAGCCGTCACCCCACTTACAAATTCAGACACGCAGTTCATATCTCTCTCACACAAGCTCCTCTCTCCAGTCTCTCTCTCTCTCTCTCAACCCATGCTCACTTTCACTGCTTGCGCACAAACCTCATTCTATGATCACATACCTCTGCAAATCCTTTCCCCCCATATATGTGCAGACCCTCCAAGTATCCCCCTTTGCCAGAAGATTTACAAAAGCCATCCTAGTTTCTGATTTGATCTCGGAATGTCCTGCTTTTCCTTAGAACATCTCTATTTTTATCAGAGAAATGTTGGAGGGTATGGAGTTATGTGACCCCCAGAGCCATCTGAAGGCAGCCTCTATGGGAAAGTGTTATTTTAAAAAAAATGTTTAATGTTTTATTACGTTTTTATATATGTTGGAAGCTACCCAGAGAGGCTGGGGCAACCCAGTCAGAGGGTGGGGTATAATTGGTAAAATAATAATAATAATAATAATAATAATAATAATAATAATAATAATAATAATAATAATTGAATAGGATGTTGCTATTTTCATTAGAGAAATTTTGAAGGGTTTGTATGTGCCATTTTCTTGCTTCCCTTACCTCACAGCCAAACTGGAGGAGATGGCATTCATCATCATCATCATCATCATTTTCTTATTTATACCCCGCCCATCTGGCTGGGTTTCCCCAGCCACTCTGGACGGCTCCCAATAGAACACTAAAACCAGAATAAAACTTCAAACGTTAGAAGCTTCCTTATTCAGGGTTGACTTCAGATGCCTTCCAAAAGTCAGATAGTTGTTTATTTCCTTGTCATCTAATGGGATGGCGTTCCACTACCGAGAAGGCCCCTCTGCCTAGTTCCCTGTGACCTCACTTCTTGCAATGAGGGAACCACCAGAAGGCCCTCAGTGCTGGACCTCAGTGTCCGGGCTGAACGATGGGGGTGGAGATGCTCCTTCAGGTATACTGGGCCGAGGCCATTTAGGGCTTTAAAGGTCAGCACCAACACTTTGAACTGTGCTTGGAAACATACTGGGAGCCGATGTAGGTATTTCAGGACTGGTGTTATATGGTCTAGGTGTCCACTCCCAGAATTATCAGTCGTGAAAATGGCTTTTTCAAAATGTCAGTTGCGGTTGCTGGTTCTCAATCTGGACTGGGACCACAGTGTAGGGCAGCCATGATGGGAGTCATAGTCTGACAACATCACTAGGGCAGCAGGATGAGGATAGCTGGGTTCAAGTGCAGAACTAAGGTGAGAGGGTCCCAAGTTCAGATCCTGAAACCAACCATGAAGCTCACTGGGTGTCCGTGGGCCAGTCCCTCCCTCCCAGCCTAATCTAACTCACAGGATTGTTGTGAAGAAGAAACAGGAGATGTGTCCCTGAGTGCTGGCCTGAGCTTCTTAGAACCTGGGTAGGCAAACTAAGGCCTGGGGGCCGGATCCGGCCCAATCGCCTTCTAAATCCGGCCCACGGACATTCCTGGAACCAGCATGTTTTTACATGAGTAGAAGGTGTGCTTATATTTAAAATGGATCTCTGGGTTATTTGTGGGGCATAGGAATTCGTTCATTTTCCCCTTCCAAAAAACATACTGTATTTTTTGCCCTATAGGGTGCAGCGGCCCATAGGGCGCACCTAGTTTTTTGGGGGGGAATAAAAAATTATTCCCCCCCCCCAGGCACGGGGCTGGGGCAGGCGAAGCCCGAGCTTCCCCCGACCCCAGCCCCCAGAACAGGCTGCTGTCCGCAAGCCTTGGAAGGCCAGCGGGAAGTTGCGCCGGGCTCCCAAGACTTGCAGAGAGATGCCCGAAGCCCGGGGCGCGCTCCGCTGTGCTCCCCGGGTTTCAGGCTGCAGGCTGCTGTCCGCAAGCCTTGGGAGCCCGGCGGGAAGTGCACCGGGCTCCCAAGGCATGCGGAGAGCTTCCTGAAGCCTGGAAAGCGAGAGGGGTTGGTGCGCACCGACCCCTCTCGCTCTCCAGGCTTCAGCGAAAGCCTGCATTTGCCCCATAGGATGCACACACATTTCCCCTTCATTTTTGGAGGGGAAAAAGTGCGTCCTATAAGGCGAAAAATACGGTAGTCTGGCTGCCCGCAAGATCTAAGGGACAGTGGACCGGCTCCTGCTGAAAAAGTTTGCTGACCCCTGTCTTAGAGGGAAGCTGAGATTTAAAAAGTTGTAAAATGAGCATACAAGGGGAAGTTTGCCTCACTTCCCCATTTAAATCTTCCAGAGCCTTGACCCCTGAATGGGGTTAACAGCAGATCTGTCACTTCAAAGGGTGAGGCTGGGTTAAAAGTCGCTTGGCAAACCTGTCCCCTGTGCTGCTTGTTTTCTGTAGGTGGCAGATCAGTTGCTCAGCTTTCTTCAGCAGCCAAATGTGATGTCATATTGCTGGCAGCTCCAAGCATTCTGCATTATTCCTAGGCAAGAGCTGTGTTCTTTCCCCCAGGATGAGAACAGAAATCGCGCGGCAGCAGCGGGAGGCCCCATTAGTTAATGTGGTACCTCAGGTTAAGAACAGTTTCAGGTTAAGAACGGACCTCCAGAACGAATTAAGTTCGTAACCAGAGGTACCACTGTACTGTCTTTGAGAAAGCACTAGGCCAGAACTTATTAAATCTTCAGACACCCTACATGTGACCCCACGAGCGTAGTCCCTGATGGACGGATGTAAGAGAGAACACATTTTGCCCTGAAGGTAGTGGAAGAGAGAAGTGCCTGGCATGCTCTGGTCCATGGGGTCACAAAGAGTCGGACACGACTAAACAACTAAACAACAACAAAAAGGTAAAAGTAAAGGGACCCCTGACCGTTAGGTCCAGTCGTGACCAACGCTGGGGTTGCGCGCTCATCTCACTCTATAAGCCGAGGGAGCCGGCGTTTGTCTGCAGACAGCTTCCGGATCATGTGGCCAGCATGACTAAGCTGCTTCTGGTGAACCAGAGCAGCACACGGAAACGCCATTTACCTTCCCTCCGGAGCGATCCCTATTTATCTACTTGCACTTTGACGTGCTTTCGAACTGCTGAGTTGGCAGGAGCAGGGACCGAGCAATGGGAGCTCACCCCGTCGTGGGGATTCGAACTGCCGACCTTCTGATCGGCAAGTCCTAGGCTCTGTGGTTTAACCCACAGCACCACCCGCGTCCCTGGAGTACCAGTGTACAATTGCTGCCTTCTGAATGGACTAATTTATACAAGCTGAAGGACCACGCCTAGCAGATGAATAAGAAGTGGCCAGAGATCAATGCACCACATTTAAGATCACTAACAAAGCAGTGCAAAGTTACAAGAAGAAATCGAAATAGGATGCCGATGAGCCTAAGTTCAGTTCGTGTGATTGTTTAAGCATCATTTAAATCTAATCAAACGATCATGATTGTGAGACACTGGGGCAAAGTTCTTAACCTGAGGTACTACCTCCGGGTTAGCGGAGTCTGAAACCCGAAGTGTTTGTAACCCGAAGTCTTTCTAACCCGAGGTGTTTGTAACCTGAGGTACCACTGTAGTTTGCATGCAGCTGCTTGTGACCCTGGGACATTAATCACAAACATCTTGTGTACATTTGCAGCAACGCCTAACCCTGGAACCACCCTACATTGTTGGTGAAGTGCGCCTTAATGCTTCGAGTGAAATTTCCAACCGATAGCGAAACAGACTTGTTTTGAACTAGAAAAACAGAAATATTGTATGTGAACAACCATCATGCGGAGTCAGGTAGCAGTCAGATAATTCCAGGGTGAAGGAAATATAGGGAGGGAATTTCCTGTCCATATAAGACAGGGTGATTCATACAAGTCTCCCACTGCAGATAATGACTGGACACTTGACACTGTATCTCCTTGAACCACACAAGCGCAAAGAGAGGTATTCTGTTTCCCTACACTGGGAGGGTTGAATCGCATTCATGGTTAGCACCAGGCTGAGAAAAAAGTGCTTACCTCTGGATTCATCATACACTTTGTGTGTTGCATCGTTTCTTGTTTAACAGGGCTGCCTCCTGACTTAATATTAGCTGATTAATCATATTTTACTTGATTTAACAACCAATTAATTGTGTATTAATGTGCATACGAGGAGGGAAACATTTTTCTTAAGACACATCCTTAAAAAAACGTTTTCCTCTAAGATGGTGCTTGACATCAATGGTTTTTATAAGTACGTACTTACATTAAATCTATTTTTTAAAAAAATAATAATTAGAACTTGACAGCCAGTTAATTGGGGGCACCTTTTTGTAGCCCATCAACATGTTCTATGGATTCCTTTAACCCACTACTTGGCTAAAAGTTGCAACCCTGAATTTCGCCTCTATTGCTGACACAGCCCTGTTCCAAGTTTACTCAGGGCTTATCCACCCTTAGCTTCTGCCCTGTGCTTTCCAGGTACAGCCCACGCTTTAAAGCTCCATGTTCCAATCACTTTCTTGTTGTTGTTGCTCCAGAGCTTTCTGTGCGAAATCTCGCTCTTTAACGCTGAAGTGAAACAGACAGCAATTCGGGTTTTCTGCAGTTTTGCGGTTTGCAGGGTTTAAAAGTTTAAAAGTACGAGTCACCGATAGAGGTAGCTCTTTATAATTCTTCCACTCTGTGGAGAGTAATGGGATAATAGAAGATGACCTGAAGGTACAAGATGCACAACTTTGCTGAAGCTAAACAGATCTGGGTCTGGTCAGTGCTTGGCAATTCCACACTTGACACCCCAAGCTCCACAGAGGAAAGAAGCGTTTCAGATTCTCCAAGTATCCCTATTTTCCGGGGACAGTCCCACGCTCACAGAAGCCATCCCATTTTTTTATTTGATCCTGGAATGTCCTGCTTCTCCTTAGGATGGCCCTATTTTCATCAGAGAAATGTATGGTAGGACATCCCTATTTTCATCGGACAAATGTGGAGGGTCAGATGGACAGGGTACAAATAGTAAAATTGTTGTTGTTGTTGGCTATTGAATAGGATAACCCTATTTTCACCAGATAAATTTTGGAGGCTATGAGAAGACATTCTCATCCTGCTCTATAAATGGTTATTGGTTTTACTTCTTGAGCTTACAAAGTAGGGACAGACAGGTGAGAAAATGATAGATATATCTCTGAATTCTCATTGGCATCTCTTGTTAAACGACATCTCTTGTTAAATGATGGAGGGTATGGTAGGATGTCCCTATTTTTATCGGAGGGTATGAAGTTATGTGACCCCCAAGCCAAGGAGATAAGTACAGTGGATGCTTGGGTTGCGAATGTGATCCATGCGTGCTGCACGTTTGCAACCTGCAGCGGCGCATCTGCTTACGTGCAGGTTGTGATACGGCGCTTCTGCGCATGCGCAAAGCGTGATTTAGCGCTTCCGCGCATGCGCAACCACCAAAACCCGGAAGTAACCTGTTCCGGTACTTCTGGGTTTCAGCGGTCCGTAACCTGAAAAAATGCAACCTGAAGCGTCTGTAACCTGAGGTATGACTGTACTGTAGCTATACAATTTTTAGAAGACATCTGAAGGTAGTCCTGTATATGAAAGTTTTTTAATGTTTAATGTTTTACATTGGTGCCCCGCAAGACGAATGCCTCACAAGACGGAAAACCCGCTAGACGAAAGGGTTTTCCGTTTTTGAGCTGCTTCGCAAGACGATTTTCCCTATGGGCTTGCTTTGCAAGACGAAAACGTATTGCAAGTGTTTCCCCCCGCTCCCCCCTTTTTCTAAGCCGCTAAGCCGCTAATAGCCTTTTAGCCGCTAATCCGCCAAGCCTTTAATAGCCGCTAAGCCTTTAATAGCTGCTAAACCGCTAATAGCGCTAATCCGCTAAGCCTCTAATAGGGTTGCTTCGCAAGACGAAAAAACCGCTAGATGAAGAGGCTCGCGGAACGGATTAATTTCGTCTTGTGAGGCACCACTGTATTATGTTGGAAGCTGCCAAGAGTGAGATGGGTGGGGTATAATAATAATAATAATAATAATAATAATAATAATAATAATAAGGACATCCCTATTTTCATTGGAGAAATGTTGGGGAGTATGATCAGAGGCTTGGCAGGATCAAAGCAAAAGATGGAACCACTGAGAAACCAGAGGCCCTGACGGAGAAAGAGGAGTGCAGGGAGAGTGCACCGCTTCCGGCGGCGCGATCCTGGTGGGGTGCCATCGCGGCTGCCCCCCGGCCCGCGCTGGGTGCCATGCTCCCACAGGCAGCGTGCCACACCCTCAGGGCGCGCGTCAGCCCCACCCCGCCTGCTCTCTGCCCCCCCCCCCGTGCTGGAGCATGAAGCTCCGCCATTGACCGGAGGGAGGTTCTAGCAACAGCTTCAGATAAATCTCAAGGGATACAGAAGTACAAAACGTTATTTTAAAAACACCCCTGCCCTAAAAACTGCCCAGTGAGGTCTAAGCATGTTCAGTGGCTTCCAGAAGCCAGCGAATGTTGAGTGACCGTTGGAAAACATAACTGGAGGTGGAGTAGACTGACTTGTCTGAGCCTCATATGTCATATGTAATATTCTGTAGGAGAATGTTGCTGGTTGGAACCCTAAGCAGGTTTGGTGGGTGAAGACAAACCACATCCTTTTGTTGCAAGTCCCACATGTAATACCCCATTTTTATTGTGAATTGCCCACTGATATGGGCTGGAATGATTCCTCTGAGGGCACATCCACACTGCAAACTTTAAACTGGTTTTATGATGATTATCTGAGAGTATCCTAGGGCTGGCTCTTCCCATAAGGATTCAGGGTGGGGGAGCTAGGGATTTGTTTTACTATTTTACCATTTATTTTAATTATCTTTTAAATGTCTTTAATTACTGGTTTGTAACTGTTTTTATTGATAATTTTACTGTTTCTTGTAACCTGCTCAGAGGTTTCATTACAATCAAGCAGTATATAATATTTGTTACTTAACTAAATAAATCAGGAATTCTAACAGAATTCTCAACCCTCTCAGCAAGTTATAACACCAAAGATTTCTTGGACCAAACCATAGCCATCATGTTGCTACAAGACCCATCTTAAGTTTGTGGATGTAGGGTAGAAGTGGGCGGAAGGCAATTTGGGAATTGCTGATAGATCTCTGAGTGATCTGCAATAGATCACATACCCTCCAACATTTCTCCGATGAAAATACGGGTGTCCTATTCCATAACATGGTGCTGGAGGAGACTCTTGAGAGCCCCATGGACTGCAAGAAGATCAAACCTCTCCATTCTGAAGGAAATCAGCCCTGAGTGCTCACTGGAAGGACAGATCTGAAGCTGAGGCTCCAATACTTTGGCCACTTCATGAGAAGAGAAGACTCCCTGGAAAAGACCCTGATGTTGGGAAAGATGGAGGGCACAAGGAGAAGGGGACGGCAGAGGACGAGATGGTTGGATAGTGTTCTTGAAGCCAGCAGCATGAGTTTGACCAAACTGCGGGAGGCAGTGGAAGATAGGAGTGCCTGGCGTGCTCTGGTCCAGGGGGTCACGAAGAGTCGGACATGACTAAACAACAACAAGGAAAGGTGGGACATTCCAGGATCAAATCAGAAACCAGGGCGGCTTCTGCAAATCCGAGACTGTCCCTGGAAAACAGGAACACTTGGAGGGTCTGAGATCAAGAAGTGTTTCTGACTCTGTATTGTTTTAATACTAGCAAGAACAAAATGACTGACCTAAACATACCCTCCAACATTCCCCTGATGAAAATATGGACATCCTATTCAATAATAATAATAATAATAATAATAATAATAATAATAATAATAATAATAATAATAATTTATGTCCTGCCCATCTGCCTGGTTTGCCCCAGCCATTCTGGGCAGCTTTCAAAATATATAAAATCAAAATATACAGGGCTGTCTTCAGACAGTTTGGTGGTCAGATGACTCCATACCCTCCAACATTTCTTTGATGGAAATAGGGACATCCTACCATACCCTCCAATATTTCTCCAGTGCAAACAGGGACGTCCAAAGGAAAAGTGGGACCTTCTGGGATCAGATCAGAAACTGGGACGGCTTCTGTAAATCTGGAACTGCCCCACAGTGGCAGGGTCTGAAATTAGGCTGAAATTTCTGTTGAAAGCCGCCCAGAGTAGCTGGGGAAACCCAGCCAGATGGGTGGGGTATAAATAATAAATTGTTATTATTATAAAGCTAAGCAGGACTGGGCTTTTTCACGTGAAAGGGCTATGAGCTCTGTTCGCTTCTGCGGCTGAAAAGAAAGCTCAGAATGTGCTCTTCTTTCATTCTAACTGGGTGTCTTTTGCACCTGATTTCGGCGTTCTAGTAAAAAGCAAAGTAGATCTCGCAAGCCCCCGAGTCTTGCACTCTGCTGGCGAAGAGAGCAACAAACGCTTTAGCTCTTGTAGACTCAGGAATGCCTCACCATGTTGGGTGCTATGCGAGTCAATGTCTCTTTTCATCCAGGCAACCCTAGGCAGAGTCTGCATTGGCTCCATCCAGGCTCTCTGTGTCAGCCCTGTATCCTCGGCCACAAATCAGAGAGCTTGTGGAAATGGCTCTACAGATGTCCCTTTGTCCTTGCCTATTCCTCTCCCTCCCAAATCATTCCCACACTCTGTAAGGATCTGCTTCTGTCCATACAGTGTCCGCCAGATTGCCCTCCCTGGCGTGTCCACCCAGTGTCAGTTGGCTGGCATGTTTCCCACCAGGCTGCGACATTTGCCAACGTTATTGTGCATTCAGAAGATTTCTGTGTGTCTTTCTGGAATTACGCTGTTTAACAATCAAGGCAAGATACGCTGCGCTCTCCCAGTGCTTCCTATTTCCATTGCTTTTTTAAATAGTCATTTCTCGTTTAAAAACCAAAGAGACTTTGCATTAATATTTTATCTAGATTTTCAAATGTTTGTAGTTTTCTCTCTTTTTAATCATTTTGTACCTTTTCAGCTTTCACCCCCATTTTCTCCTTTATTTTTTTCTCCTTTTCCACATTATTTCTCTCCAAATTTTTTTGGTAGAGCTATTACGCCTGCATTATTTTCAACTACTTTTCATGATTTTCTCTTCCTCTTCTGTATTATGTTTCCCCCTCCCTGCTCCTTTATTTCCCCATAGATCTCTCGCTCCTCTTTTATAACCTGTTTTCTATGCAACGTATATTTAAAGCACTTCAGAATCCTGGGAGATGTAGTTTACCCCTCACAGAGCTACAATTTCCAGCATTCTTAATAAACTACAGCTTCCATGATTCTTTGGGGTAGATGGGAAATGTGCTTTAGACATATAGCGTGTTATCAGCCCTAAGTGCTTAAAGCACCTTGAGTTTTTATTACAACAGTCCTATAAGGAACACACGTGGCGCTGTGGGTTAAACCACAGAGCCTAGGACTTGCCGATCAGAAGGTCGGCGGTTCAAATCCCCACAACGGGGTGAGCTCCCGTTGCTCGGTCCCTGCTCCTGCCAACCCAGCAGTTCGAAAGCACGTCAAAGTGCAAGTAGATAAATAGGTACCGCTCCGGCGGGAAGGTAAACGGTGTTTCCGTGCGCTGCTCTGGTTCGCCAGAAGCGGCTTAGTCATGCTGGCCACATGACCCGGAAGCTGTACGCCGGCTCCCTCGGCCAATAAAGCGAGATGAGCGCCGCAACCCCAGAGTCGGTCACGACTGGACCTAATAGTCAG
Source organism: Podarcis bocagei (assembly GCF_964188305.1). Taxonomy (NCBI): domain Eukaryota; kingdom Metazoa; phylum Chordata; class Lepidosauria; order Squamata; family Lacertidae; genus Podarcis; species Podarcis bocagei. The sequence continues at coordinate 17,953,748 of NC_138138.1, read as the reverse complement.
AGGTCCCTTTACCTTTACTATAAGGAAGTCCAATATTATAATCCAGAAATGCTAAAGAGGGAAAGCTGAGAGAGTGGCGGCTTATCTAAAACTATCTCATGCCACAATCAGTGGGTGTAAATACACTTAACTCTCTCTGGAATTGCAGCTTGCAAGTTGCCAGCTTCTTCATTTCTCTCTCTCTCTCTCTCTCCCCCCTCCCCCGTGCCCATTTTTCCTTTCTGTTCTCTTGTCTGTGTTCCGTTCTTCTTTCTTATCACGTTTCCCCAGTGGAGAAATCCAGAGAAGAAAAGAAATGATTCGGGCCACATCAGATTAGAGAGGTACTTTAACCTGGCAAGCAAGATCTTTGGGAAGGATTTGAGGTTTGCCAGCAGGGGGGTGAAGAGAAGGAAATCAGTTTCTGTCCCATTTCCAGCTTGCGCATCTTTGCGGCTGTTGGGTCCAAAATTCTCCTGGCCCCATTTAAATTAGGCTTGCGGTAGTTTAGGCCACAAAGTACCATCCGAAGATGGGGCGAGGGCTTTATTTTTGTGCACCATGACATCATATTAACAGTGTGAAGGGTAAGTTAGTTTCTCTCTGCACAACAGCTCCCTGCCTTCATGGCCAGATTACTGGTGATAATGACTTCTGGGTTGCCGGGGGAATGATTTATCCCCTTGGATTTTCAGCCAGGGTAGGGAACTATGGCCCTTCAGATGTCTGATGCTGTATTGTTTTTAATATTTGGTTGGAAGCCACCCAGAGTGGCTGGGGAAACCCAGCCAGATGGGTGGGGTATAAATAAATTATTATTATTATTATTGAATTGTAGAGTTGGAAGGGACCCCAAGCGTCATCTACTCCAACCCCCTGGAATTGCTGGAATCTCAGCTAAAGCATCCATGGCAGGTGGCCATCCACCATCTGCTTAAAAACCTTCAAGGAAGGAGAGTCTACAATCTCCCGAGGGAATCCATTCCACTGTCAAACAGCTCTTACCGTCCTTTGTGATGTTTAGTCAGAATCACCTTCCTTGTAACTTGAATCCTTTGGTCTGGGTCCTGCGCTCCAGGGCAGGAGGAAACAAGCTTCCTCAGATATCTAAAGGACAGTCCTGTAGATATTTCAAGATGGCTACCATATCTCTTCTCAGTCTTCTCTTTCTCATAGGCTAAGCATACCCAACTCCCTCAACCATTCCTCATAAGGCTTGGTTTCCAGACCCTTGATCATCTTGGCTGCCCTCCTCTGCACATGTTCCAACTTGTCAAGTTCTTCCTTAAATTATGGTGCCAGAACTGGACACAGTATTCCAGGTGAGGTGTAACCAAGGCAGAACAGAGTGGGACTATTACTTGATCGGGACACTATATTTCTGTTGATGCAGCCTAGAATAGCATTTGCTTTTTTTTGCTGCCACATCACATTGTTGAATCATGTTAAACTGGTTAACCCCCTAGGATCCTTTTCACACGTACTGCTGGCAAGCCAAGTGCCCCCAATTTTATATTTGTGCCGCTGGTTCTTCCTGCCCAAGTTCAGAACCTTAAATTTGTCCCTACTGAAATTCATTTTGTTAGTTTTGGATTCCAGCTCCCATCATCCCATGCTGTCTGGGGCTGATGGGTCCTGGAGTCCAACAACATCTAGAGGGCTGTAGGATCCCCATGGCTTTTTGGCCATGTGACCCTACCTTTGATACAGTAGCTTCAAAGCTGCATGGACATAGTAGGGTCTGGAGGGAAAACCTCCTTGCTCTGTTTTCCTATTCCTCGACCTCCAAATTGCAGCTGCTTCCAGACTGTTGGAATTGACTACACCAGACTGCAGTCAGCTTCTGGTTCAATCAATTTCACTGCTACGGGAAACAAAAACAGTTTGTTTTGTTTTGACTTCTTGTTGTTTGAACATGCCAGGACAGACAAAAGATGCACGCAGGAGGAATTTACTTTGGAGCTTGGATGCATATTGGAACCCATACTTGCCTCTCATCAGGCTCCAATCCACCTGTAAACACATGTTCAGTGTTTGTGCACTCAGCTGCCCAGTCTGTTCAAATCAAAGGGGTACACATGGAGCTAAACCCCAGAGATTGCGGGCTTCTTGCCAGCTACTAACAGAGCCTCTAAACTGTCTCGGTTTAACAGGCCAAAAACGAGCCAAAAGCGGACACGATGTCCTCATGTGTCTACTCACAAAATAAAACCACCAGGTTTTAGCATTCTTTCCGTGGTGTCCTCGATCTCCCAATACAATACCACAGAAGGGCACTCTTGGATAGTGGCTGGTAAAGTGGAATTAAGGGAAGAAACGCTACTCGGTGGTCAAGCCTATGGTTTGCCATGCAGAAAGGCCCAATTTCAGTGCTGTGCGTCTCCATTTAAAAGAATCAGGTAACAGGTGAAGGGAAGGACCCCCTGCCTGAGACCCTGGATACCCTACTTCCATGTCCGAGTTGACACTATAGGGCTAAGTGAACAAATGGTCTGAACCAGCCTGCAGTAACTTACTCTGTCATTGATTTTGCTGTTGGTATCCATCTGTCTCGAGAAACAATGGAGTGCGCCTCTCGGGGTGAAGTCAAACTGCTGTGTTAGCAACACCAAAGTGACCTCCCCAGGGCAGTGCAAGCCTGGGCAGTATGTATGGAGGTGCTGGGCTGCCCAGACGACAAGACCCCCCTCTTGACCTCGCTGGTGTGGTCCAAAGGAAGCAGAGCAAGATGTTTGTTACCAGCTTGGCTGCAGGAGTTCCTGGAAGGAGGATTACAAGACACCATCCAACCATCTTTGCCACTCCACTCTGGATTTGTGTATGGTTTCCTCCTTAACCTTTTCTTCTCTCAAAGGTATCCCACAAGACAGCGGAGGTTTAGGACCAGAGCTTTCCTTTTTCCTAGATGGGCTGCCTTCCCAGGTCGATGTGATGGCCTGGGACTCAGGCTCGGACTCAGAACCAGAGGAGTCCCAGTCTGCACCGGATCCTTTGCCTAAGGCATCATCTGAACCAAGTCCGGGGCCTGATCCCAAAGAGTCCCAGTCTGCACAGGTCCCCCTGCAACAGACACCAGCTGGGCTGAGTCAGGGGTCTGAGCCTGCCCTGGCTCCAGATGCAGGGATTACCTCGTTGCCTTCAGCTGGGCCATCACTTACAGCTGCTCCACTACTGGTTTGGTCAGGGGAGGCTGAGGCGGCCCCTGGGTCTAGTAACCCACCGATGTCTCCCGAGCTGCAGAGACTAAGGTCTGAGAGAAGGAGAGACCTGAGTACTCGCAGGAGGAGTGCTTGCCTTCGGGCGAAACAGGGAGGTGAGTCGCCGGGGGATCAGGACCAGCCATTACCCTGACAAAGATAAAAGGCTGTTGGACTCTGCCCCAGGTTGCAGGAGCAACATTGCTGTATGCCAGATCCTGTCTGAGATCTTGTACCTGTCCTTGCCTGGTTTCCTGCCTCATGTCCTGCCTTGGCCTTTTCGGAGTGACTCCTAGCGGAACCTTCAGATTCTGGATGGACCGGTCCTTGACTGCGTTTCACGGGTTACCCCCGGGCCCAGCACAGTCGATGAGCCACACTTGCCCCTCACTTCCCTCTACAGCACATGCAGAAACTGCCTTCTGGACCATTGGATCCACTCTTGGTCTTGTCTACTCAGTCTGCCAGAGCCTGTCTTTGTATGCAGGGGAGGTCCTTGACTCACTGAGCTTTTGAGACCAAATGGCTAAAGGTAAAGGTACCCCTGACCATTAGGTTCAGTCACGGATGACTCGGGAGTTGCGTGCTCATCTCGCTTAACTGGCCGAGGGAGCCGACGTACAGCTTCTGGGTCATGTGGCCAGCATGACTAAACTGCTTCTGGTGAACCAGGGCTGCACACTGAAAGGCCATTTACCTTCCCGCCAGAGCGGTACCTATTTATCTACTTGCACTGATGTGCTTTCGAATTGCTAGGTGGGCAGGAGCTGGGACCGAACAATGGGAGCTCAGCCCGTCGCGGGGATTCGAACCGCTGACCTTCTGATTGACAAGCCCAAGAGGCTCAGTGGTTTAGATCACAGCGCCACCCGCATCTACCCTCACCTAATTTAGCTGGTTAGTTGAAGCCCTTCCAAAGGTGTGACTGCTGTCTCATGCTGACAGCCTTGGGAGCAACAGGTGAGAGCTGAGTGCAGGGTGGGAGCCAAAAAGTGGAGACCCCACCCCAGAAGGAGCATGGTGTGCCCCCCACCAGAGGTACTCCTCCTCCCCTAACACCTCACACACCCCTGTGTAATTAATCATTCGTTAATGGCGTACTGTAAGACAGGAAATAAACTATGCCATAGGAACGACTCGGGCTGCAAGCCCAACTTCAGATGCTTGCCAAACATTCTCTAGAAGGCCCCCAAGGACAGTGTTCTTGTAACTTTCCCAACAAACTTGCTCCATTGGTCAACTTCATAATGTTCAACACGGATCTGCCTCTGTAAAATTCTCGGCCATTTCCTCTTGCCCTCTCCGCGGTGGATAGGATGATTAATTGTTCCTGCCCCTCCTCGTCTCCTCTCTGAGATGCTTTTAAATATTTGAAAACTGTCAGGATATCCCCACTTAATCTTCTTTTCTCTACATATCCAATTGCTTTAGCCTTTCCTCACAGGATTTGTCTTTTAGGCTCGCATATTTTGTGGCTCTCTGCTGAATACTGCTCAACTTGTCAACCTCCTTCTCCATCCCAGATTTCTGACATGCTTAAAAATGTGCAGGAAATTGCAAAAATGTGAGGATGTGAGAGGAAGGGGGTGGGTGGGAGGGGAGAGTTAAAGTTTCTGTCGGATCTAAGGAGCATGAATGGGGGTTTCCTTCATGGTGAACCTTGACCAATGATGGAGAACCCATGGCCCTCTCAGCTCCAACAAGCCCCAGGCAGCACTGATGAGAGTTGGAGTCCAACAACATTGGAAAGGCAACAGGTTCTCCATCCACGATATACCGAAAACTTGTTTGTAAGTGGTACACTGAGGGGGCTCAGTTGTTCCTTTTTAGGGAGCAGTACTTTTTCATAGGGGACGCAGGTGCTGCTGTGGTCTAAACCACAGAGCCTAGGACTTGCCGATCAGAAGGTCGGTGGTTCGAATCCCCACGACGGGGTGAGCTCCTGTTGCTCGGTCCCTGCTCCTGCCAACCTAGCAGTTCGAAAGCATGTCAAATTGCAAGTAGATAAATAGGTACCACTCTGGTGGGAAGGTAAACGGTGTTTCCGTGCGCTGCTCTGGTTCGCCAGAAGCGGCTTAGTCATGCTGGCCACTTGACCCGGAAGCTGTACGCCGGCTCCCTCGGCCAATAAAGCGAGATGAGCGCTGCAACCCCAGAGTCGGCCATGACTGGACCTAATGGTCAGGGGTCCCTTTACTTTTACTTTTTCATAGAACCACAGCCTTGGAGTGGGCCTTACAGACATAAGAAGGGCCTGTTGGATCAGGCTGATGTCCCATCTAGTCCTGCATCCTACTCTCACGGTGACCAAGCAGATGCTCGTGGTTTCCAGCATCCATACTTAGAAGATTACTGCCTCCAACTATAGAGGCAGAGCCATCATGTCTGCCAGCTAGCGATAGACTTCTGAAATTTATCCAATTGTCTTTTAAAGCTGTGGCCGTCACTGCCCCCATGAGACTAGGTTCCATAGCTGAACTATGTGCTCTGTGAAGAACTTTCTTTTCTCTGTCCTGAACCATGCAAGATTCAGCTTCATTAGATGTCTAGTGTTATGAGAAAAGGAGAATTTCTCTCTCTCCATCCATGTTCTCCATGCCATCCAAAATTGTATGGACTTGTACCTTATCACCTCCTCCTTGCCTTTTCTTTAAATCTAAAGGCCCCAGATACTGCACCCATTCCTCATAGAGGAGTTTCTCCACCCCCTTGGTCATTTGGTGATTTTGGCCTTGCCCAACGCTCTGCTCTAAGTAAGCCATAGCTGGAACATCCTCTAGAGATGGCTGTTCAGTCTCTGCTTGAAGACCTCCAGCACCTTTAGCTCAATGTTTCTGAAACTTGGGTCTCCAGCTGTTTTTGGACTACAACTCCCATCATCCCCAGCTAGCAGGATCCAGTGGTCAGGGATGATGGACACTGCAGTCCAAAAACAAATGGAGGCCCAAGCATGGGAAACACTGTTCAACCAAGATCTTCAGTCATGTAACTTAAGCCCACTAGATCTAGCCCAGCCGTCTGGGGCAGCAAGAGAGCAAGCCTTTGTTCCCTTGTGTGGGGCAAGTCCTTAGGTATGTTGAGCCCCATCATGTCTCGCCACACCCCACCACTATGTCTTCTCTTTTCCAAGCTAAGCATGCAGAGTTCCTTCAACCTTTCCTTGTAGGTCTTGTTTTCTGTACCCCTGGCTGTTTTATTTGCACTGCCCTCCTCTGAACCCATTTTGATTAACGTGGACCTTTGCAACGTGTGGCCTGCAAAGCCGCAAGGTGGCCCCAGAGCTGTGTGCTGCGGCCTGCAAGGTCGTTGACCCTTTGCTTTTATTCCTGTTGTAGCCACAGACGGGTAGCAAACCCAGGTTGGCTACTAAACCTTTTGTAGGCCACCGTATGTTAGGGTTGCCATATTTCAAAAAGTGAAAATCTGGACACAAAAGTTGCGGGAGGCGGGGATTGAAGTTTTAGAGCTATTTTTTAGGAAATCCGCCAAAAAACAACAACAACAAACCCCACTTCCGACAGGGGTTGCCATACTTCCAGGTTTCTCCAGACATTTTTACCGATTTTTGGAAATTCCTCCTGGACGCTATTTTCAATGGACAAATGCCAGGGAATTTCAAACATATGCCAGCCCTACCATACAGTAAGTCGCCTGCATTCAACTTGCACAGGGTAGGGCTGGAGAGGTCATGCAGTCATTTTCTCATCCGTGAGCTTCATTCTTCAGCTCTCTGGATGCTCCCTAAATTAAATGCAGTCCAATTTAATGGGAGAAGCACCGTTTTCCATACCATCGTCATTCCTAAGGGATAGAAACCTCAGGGAGAAAATGCAGTAGAGGAGGCAAATATAGAAGATTTGTGGCACGTTGACTGCATGTCGGGCATTGATTTTTTAAAAAAGCTCTTTAGCAAGGAACATTAGCTCTCACCAAAGCCCCACCCAGTGGCATAGCGTGGGGGGTGCAGGGGGGGCGGCCGCACCGGGCGCAACATCTGGGGGGGCGCTCGCACTCGCAGCTCTCTGCCCCTACCTGGCTCACTCACTCTCTCTCACTGCAGTGCTGGCTGTGCGAATCCAATCCGAGCCGCTGGGTCGCCGCCCACTGTGGAGGGGGTGGGTGCCAGGCGTGCGGTGCAGAGAGAGAGAAAGGGACTATCTGGGGGAGGGACAGTGCAGCGGCCGCCCAGCGCAGCGCTGAGCGCGGGAGAGAACCACACCAGACCAGACCAGGCAGCAGCAAGAAGCAGCTGGCAGCGGCGGCAGGTTAGGGGTTAGGGGGCGCAAATTACTTGCCTTGCCCCGGGTGCTGACAACCCACGCTACGCCACTGGCCCCAACATTTCATATCACCTGTGTAGAATCTTCTAATGGACTATGTCGATCCAGGTTCCGCTCCCCACTCAGCCTCAGTGGGTGGGCATTATCTCTCAGGCTCACCTACCTCGCAGGATTGTTGTGAGTAGGACTGAATGAAAAAAGGACTCCTAAAATTCTCGGTGCTACTTGCAGGTGGCAAAATGGGGAGGAGGAAACATTTCGCTGGATATTCTCCAGGAACTGACTCAAATTCTAACAGTTCAGGAGGAGCTCAGGAAAAGAAAGAAAATAAAAGTTGTTTTTTTTTTAAAAAAAATGCTAGGAAATTATTTCCCAATAAACTAAGGCTCGCTTGATGTTGAATGAGACCCAACTGTTAGTTCACAGCAGTGGGTGAAGGAGTCAATGAACCAAGAGAGGAGGACTGGAAGGAGTAGGAGCCAAGAGCTTTCCATTCCTTCCAGTTTTTCTCTGATAAAAACAGGCATGTCCTATTCCATAATGATATTAAAAGCACAATAAAACACTGAAAAACTTCCCTATACGGAGCTGCCTTCAAATGTCTTCTAAAGATTGTACAATCATACCTTGGAAGTCAAACAGCTAAATTCCTGAACGTTTTGGCCCCTGAACGTTGCAAACCCTGAAGTGACTGTTCAGGTTTGTGAACTATTTTCGGAAGCCGAACATCCGACGGGGCTTCTGTGGCTTCCGATTAGCTGCAGGAGCTTCCTGCAGCCAATCAGAAGCCGTGCTTGGGTTTTTGAACGTTTTGGAAGTCAAACGGACTTCTGGAATGGATTCCGTTTGACTTCCAAGATACGACTGTATAGTTACTTTTCTCCTTGGCTTGGGGATCGCATCACTCCATACCCTCCAACATTTCTCCGATGAAAATGGGGACGTCCTAAGGGAAAACAGGACATTCCGGGATCAGATTAGAAAACGGGACAGCTTCTGTAAGTCTGAGACTGTCCCTGGAAAATAGGGACAGTGGGTGGGTCTGCTTTGCCTCTTTGAACCATATTGAAATGTATTAGAACTGTATCCACAGTTGCCCCTTGGGGAATACAGTCATACCTCACGTTACGTTTGCTTCAGGTTGAGTGTTTTCAGGTTGCGTCCTGCGGTGACCCGGAAGTACCGGAAAGGGTTACTTCCGGGTTTCGCCGCTCAAAATGACATCACGTGCATGCGCAGAAGCGGTGAATCGCAACCCACACATGCGCAGACGCGGGTTGCGTTCTGCTCATGTTGTGAATGGGGCTCCGGAATGGATCCCGTTTGCAACCAGAGGTACCACTGAACCTGTTCCTGGGAACTGCAGAACTCAGGTTTCCCATAAGGCATCTGGTTAGCCACTGTGCGCAATGAGTGCTGGACTAGATGGGCATTGGGCCGGATCCAGCAGGCCTCTTATGTGTTTATGGTCTGGCATGCCTCTGACACCCCAGCCGCTCTCCTTACTCGCCTAGGGCAAGTAGAATGCAAAAGCTGTATTAATATTCAAAAACTCTATAGACAAGAACTTAGGTTCCTTTGCTGGAGGGCTTCCATTTCAGGGCAGGGAAGGTTGTTCCGAGATGGGCATTTGGGGGAACTATTTTTTCCATGGCCGTAACATTTCACATTTTATCAGCCTCTCAAACTGCTAAGGCAGCAAGATTTGGAACCCCGGCTTATACATCTTCTCCCAGAAGCGTGATCGCTGGGACCTGCTTGCAAATAAGTGTGCCTGGGAGTGCAGCCTCCTTCGTCTCCCTGCCAATAATAAAAAGGGAATTAATTTTTCATGGTGTTTGAAATATTAATTCTTTACTGGGGCATTAAGTAAACATATGAGGAGTTTTTTCCTTTCTTTCTTTCTTTCTTTCTTTCTCTGGGAACCTGGCATTGTGCAGTGCCAAGAATGGCGCTTGAATATGTTTTCCTAGAACCACTTAATTGCCTGACAGGGGTTGAACACTTCATTTGGGTCTTGAAGACAGCCTGTTCCGAGGCTCGAATCATTTAAAATAAAAGATATTGAGTGCCGTGCGGCGGGAAGGTCTTTCTCTGCCTGTGAGACCCTTTGAGATGAATGGGAGCAGTGCGAGGGCACAAGAAGGAAACCCTTCCTGATGGATTATGTGCTTAAACTATGGAGATATAAAATGCATTCATTTAAATAATGAATTGCTACCATCCGTCAACAATTGCCAGGCCAAAGCAAAAAGATCTTGCAATGGTTTCTGGAGGATACTCAAGCTAGGACATTAGAAAACCATCACACACCCACACACACTCCATATTGGCCTGAATATAAGCTGCACCTTTAAAATTCAAGGGGGGGGGGAGAGAAAAAAAGACAATACCCGAATATAAGCCGCTTCCTTAAAATTCCGCAGGCACTCACACCCGTTCCATTTTACCGTACGCTTGTTTCAGCAGTGTGATATCTTAAAAGCCAATTTCTGTAAGGTTGCGAATTTAAGCCGCACTTTAACTTTTTGTGGTCGGAAGTTGGAAAGAAATGAGGCTTATATTCAGGTCAATATGGTATATATGTATTTATATATATCTATATATGTATTTATAAAATCTAGGACTGCAACCGTTGGGCTGTGATCCTGCACTCATTCACTACGGAGGAAGCCCTTAGAATACAGTGAGATTCTAAGCTACTGAGTAAACATGTGTCGGATTGGTTTGCTGATCCTATAGGCCTACCTAGGAGTAAGTCCCAGGTAGGGCCTTACTTCTGCAATTCTATACATGTCATCTTAGATGTAAATCTTATTTACCTCAGTGGGTCTTACTCTTAGGTTGTTGTGTGCAGCATCACAACCTTTTGGGATCCACTTGTGGCCTAACTCTACTTTTCCAACTCTACAACGGAAAGCAGAATAATAACCACATCACTGATAAAGAACACATTTATGCACCATTCTGTATACAGACATACAGTGGTGCCTCGCAAGACGAAATTAATTCGTTCCGCAAGTTTTTTCTTCTTGCGAGTTTTTCATCTTGCAAAGCACGGTTTCCCATAGGAATGCATTGAAAATCAATCAATGCGTTCCTATGGAGACCGTCTGGGGACAGAGGGGAAGCGCCGCTCTGTCCCCTCTTTTGAAGCAAGGGGTGGAGAGGAGAAGATCGCTTCTCCCCCTTGCCGCCCCTTGGTTCAAAGGGGGTCCGGGGAGAGAGGGGAAGGCGCTGCGCCTTCCCCTCTGTCCCCGGAGCTTGCGGGGCTGGCAACGGGGAGAAGCGATCTTCTCCGCGCCGCCCCTTGCTTCAAAAGATGTCCGGGGACAGCGGGAAGCGCAGCGCGTCTTCCCCGCTATCCCCGGACCTCTTTTGAAGCAAGGGGCGGCGCGGAGAAGATCGCTTCTCCCCGCCGCCCCTTGCTTCAAAAGAGGTCTGGGGACAGCGGGGAAGACGCGCTGCGCTTCCCGCTGTCCCCGGAGCTTGCGGGGCAAGCTTCGTTTTGCGAAGCAAGCCCATAGGGAAATTCATCTTGCGAAGCAACTCGAAAACGAAAAAACCTTTCGTTTTGCGAGTTTTTCGTCTCGCGAGGCGTTCGTCTTGCGGGGCACCACTGTAGTATTTTTGAACAGGATTTAAGCGAGGCATATGCATGGTATGTAGAAGTGCATGGCATTTAGAAGCCTGCAGACCCTCCAAGTGTCCCTATTTTCCAGGGACAGTCTCGGGTTTACAGAATAGCTGTCAACTTTTCCCTTTTCTTGCGAGGAATCCTATTCGGAATAAGGGAATTTCTCTTTTAAAAAGGGAACGTTGACATTTATGGTTTACAGAAGCCATCCCAGTTTCTGATTTGATCCTGGAATGCCCCGCTTTTTCTTAGGACGTCCCTATTTTCATTGGAGAAGTGTTGGAGAATACGGTAGAACATCCCTATTTTCACCTGAGAAATATTGGAGGGTATGGAGTTATGCAGCCTTCGAGCCAAGGAGATAGATAACTGTACAATCTTAGAAGACCTCTGAAGTCAATCTTGTTTAGGGAAGTTTTTAAAAAATGTTTCATGTTTTATATATGTTTTTATATATGTTGGAAGCCTCCCAGAGTGGCTGGAGCGACCCAGTCAGATGGACGGGGTACGACGACGATGACAACAACAACAACAACAACACAACAACATGTCCCTATTTTTATCAAAGAAATGTGGGAGGGTATGTAGAGGTGGCAACACAAGGGCCTTTCTTGGGACCTTTCTCAGGAAGATCCCTATCAGCCTTTGAGATATGTGACCTAGGAACAGCCCAACCATGAGGCGTGGTGAGGCAGCTACCTTAGGCCAGGGAATGAACAGAGCTGTGTGTGCCATGTGGCTTGTCCTGTTCCCTCAAAGTTTGTCTTCTGCCCTCAGAGACAGTGGAGGATGCTGTCTGTATCAACTTAAGATTCAGCTGCCAAGCTTTCGATCAAGGAATGGGGTGAGGCGCCATCTTGTCCCTCACCTTGGGCAGCAATATGGCAACTCTAGTTTCTGCCACATGAGGAAGGAGATTCTCCTGCCTGCCCCTGATTGCGGGGACTGTGTCTCTCCTCTCTCTCTCTCTCTCTCTCTCTCTCTCTCTGTCTGTCTGTCTGTCTGTCTTAAGGTTCCAAACTACATTCAATTCATGTTTTCTTCTTCTCAGGGGCCGGAGAGGGAGGAAAGCTCTTTCTCCGAGAATGAGTCAAGAGGTAAAAAAGTGTTACAGCAATCCAGTGCTCTGGCATTTAATTTGGCGATTAGAATTAATGTGCTAAAGTTAGCTAATAGCATGTTAGCTCTAAGAACTGAAATGCTCTAGTGTATTAAAAACTGCTGTAGAGGGAGCGTGTATCGCCAAGGAATATTCCCACCACAACCTTGTTGCTGGCATTGCTTAATGGACACACACACACATTCTCAGCAGTGATGCACTTCTGCCTTTGTGTTAACGTGTGCCTCTGTGTGAATGTGTGAATCTGTAGAGGGCAGGGGCAAGACATGCCTGCCTTTACTGCTGTCTCTGTGTGGAATTTGCCCAGACTTGTAGTTTTAACCAACTCCAGTTACTCTGGGCTTGGTCTGAGCCATGGCTTACGCCTGTCAACACTTCTCAATGTCAGGGAAATGGCATTTAACAAGAGATGCCAATGAGAATTCAGAGGTATATCTATCATTTTCTCACCTGTCTGTCCCTACTTTGTAAGCTCAAGAAGTAAAACCAATAACCCTTTATAGAACGGGGATGAGAATGCCTTCTCATACCCTCCAACATTTTTCTGGTGAAAATAGGGTTACCCTATTCAATAGCCAACAACGACAACAACAACAATTTTATTTATACCCTGTCCATCTGACCCTCCACATTTGACCGATGAAAATAGGGATGTCCTACTAAACATTTCTCTGACAAAAATAGGGACATCCTAAGGAGAAGTGGGAAATTTCAGGATCAAATCAGAAACTGGGATGGCTTCTGTAAATTTCGGACTGTCCCTGGAAAAAAGGGACACTTGGAGGGTCTGCGTTCTGAATCATCGTTGCTATCCTTTCTTAAACGGGTCTGTTGCCACCTCTTTGAGAAAGCAAAGCTGAGGCCTTTGCATACCATCCCAGCCCCAGTAGGTCTTGCCCAATGAGGCAGTTGTGATGACTGAAGTTCCCTGCCATCCCATCGCTCTCTACAGACCCAGCCAGATTGGTAAAGAAAAAGTGTTTTATATGCGCTGTATATGCATTATAACACTGTGACACCAGGTGGCACTGTAGAGTTCCATTTTTGCCAACGCAAGTTCCCATACGTAGTTTACAATGCGTTTTCCTGGAATGCTTCTTTGATGCGTCTAGATCCAGCCTAGGGCTGTTCACCTGGTTCTTTCCCCAGCAGCCCAAGGCTCGGTCGTCTTGTCTCTCTTGACTCCTCCCTCTTCATTCCTCTTCTGGTTCTGGGGTGCCAGCAAGGAAGGGAGCTGGTCACATCAGGAGGGTGAGACTTCCTGGCTTCTCCAGCAGCCTGCCCCACTTCTGCCTCCTGGCCCCACTCCTCTCCTGCCTCTGATTCTGGACTGCTCTCTGTCCCAGCCTCTTCCTGCTCACTAAACTTTGCTGCCTCTTCAGTTTCCAACACCTCCGTTTCCCAGTCTTCTCAATCTGACCACTCACTATCGTCCCACCACCAGTCCTCTGACTCTGAGCTTTCTTCCTCTGGGGGTTCCTGCCCCCCACTCCCCTGCATCCAGCCAGCCCATGACAACCAGGGATGGGGAACCTGTGGGCTACCGGACGTTGTGGGACTCGTTCTCACCAGTCCCTGACAGCATGGCTGGGATAATGGGAGTTGTATTCCAGCAACATCTGTAGGATCACAAGTCCCTCGTCTGTGGAGTAGACAATACAGTGGTACCTCTGGTTACATACGCTTCAGGTTACAGACTCTGCTAACCCAGAAATATTACCTCGGATTAAGAACTTTGCTTCAGGATGAGAACAGAAATTGTGCTCTGGCGGCGCAGCAGCAGCAGGAGGCCCCATTAGCTAAAGTGGTGCTTCAGGTTAAGAACAGTTTCAGGTTAAGAACGGACCTCCAGAACGAATTAAGTACTGTATTTTTCGCTTTATAAGACGCACCAGACCATAAGACACACCTAGTTTTTGGAGGAGGAAAACAAGAAAAAATATATTCTGAATCTCAGAAGCCAGAACAACAAGAGGGATCGCTGTGCAGCGAAAGCAGCGATCCCTCTTGCTGTTCTGGCTTCTGGGATAGCTGCGCAGCCTGCATTCGCTCCATAAGACACACACACATTTCCCCTTACTTTTTAGGAGGGAAAAAGTGAGTCTTATAGAGCAAAAAATATGGTACTTAAGCCGAGGTACCACTGTATTGTGTTAGATGGGCAAACGATCTCCCCTTGTATAAAGGAGCTCCCTATTTTCCTAGGTTCCAACTGGCAGCCCGCATTCAGGAATCTAGAAGCAGCGGTTGACGATAACAGAATTCATGTGCTCCAAAAGCTGCAGCTTCCAGGCCCCCTCAGGAGAAGTTGTGTCAGTTAGTGCTAAAAACTGATTAAAAACCCCATGTTGTGTATGGATACTCCGCTTGTGGTGCTTGGAGAGGCTCAGACCTTGTTCCTCCTTCTCTCCTCAGATGACTGACGAAGTTTGAGAGCCCCCTTGTGCAGCGTGGAGAGCCGAGAAAGGAAATGAAAGGGAATTAATTTAGGATGAACAATAAGATTAGGGAGCAAAATCGGCAGAGAGGTTGAAAGACCCGGGCAGGTTTAGCCTGAAGAAAGGCTCGCTCGGGGAGGGCTGGTGTGATAACAACCATCGAGCAAGATATTCAGCGTATAACCACTTAGGATAAAGGAAGAAGCAAACACGGGTTGTTGTTTTTTAAAAATTTCATTTTAACAGAAAGGATTATTTAGGTTGCATCTGAGGAAGAGCTCTTTCCCTTCCCCAGCGTGTTCAGAGAAATAATACTATAAATGCTGTACAACATCTCTCATGGCGGCCTGCAGGGCTGGAAAGCCCTCAGAGGGGTGCAGTCGTCTCAAGTGGCAAGCGCTTGTGTCGCTATTATCGTGTGTGTGTGTGTGTGTGGCAGGGGGGACGGGACATCACAGCATAATGCATGCTGTGAACGCATTATGAATGCAACTGTTAAGTTCCTTGATTTAAAAAATCTCTAACAGATAGCACCTCCTCAGGGAAAAGACATTGCCAGTCTCTTAAGAACAGCCAGCCAGCGTGACGTAGCAGCTGGTGTTTAGAGGTGGGGAATCGAGGTTCAAAACCCTGCTTAGCTACAAAGCTCGCTAGGCAAGTCAGCATCAAACTAATCTACCTTGTAGGGGTTATTGGGGAGCAAAATAAAATAAAAATAAAGTAAAAACCAATGTTTGTGCCAAACTACGGTTTGTCAAACATTTGTGTTACACAAACTGCATTCATGTGGTATGCAGCAGAACAATAAAGACGAATATTTGTAGTTGACCTTGCATCTGATTTTTTTTTCCTGACAGTGGAAGCTAAAGCTGTTTTGACTAAGGCTTAACAAAACTGCTGCAGTTTACTAGTTTTCCATTGAATCTTACTACTTAAAAGGGGCCCTTTGCGGTGGCCTGGCCTAGGGCCTGTGGTTTTCATAATATGGCATTGTTTTGATGACGACGTCGGCGCATTTGTCAAGTGGTGTGATGAAGAAAACGTTTGAGAACAGCTGGTTTATGCTATTAAGGCATTTGTGGCCAGCCTTTTTGGCAAGAGTGCCACCAGTCAAACATAAAGAAATCCATAATGCCACGCTACGACACCCTACACTCCATATGGTTCTTCTCCCCCCCCCAACCCTATGATGATGATGTTGATGATGGAATACAACATCCCAATTTTCATCGGAGAAAGAGTATGATAGCAAAGTAGTGTTTTTTAATTATAAAAAGAATAATGGAGCAAACAGCACGCAGACCTAGTGGTGGGAGGAAAAAATCCTTAAATAAGAGACACGGGGGAATGATTAATGGACTTCAATGTCTGTACACTAATGCGCAAAGCATGGGAAATAAACAAGATGAGCTTGAGCTCTTGGTACAGCAAACTAAATATGACATAATAGGCATCACTGAAACCTGCTGGGATAAGTCCCACGATTGGAATGTAATAATGGAGGGATACAATCTATTTCAGAGAAACAGACCAGACAAGAAAGGAGGAGAAGTGGCGTTATATGTCAGGGATGTGTATACCTGTGAAGAGATCCAAGATTTAGAACCTCAAAGCCAAAGTGAGAGCATTTGGGTCAAAATTAAGGGAGAGAAGAATAACAGTGACCTCATTGTGGGAGTTTACTATAGATCCCCAAGCCAAACGGAGGACATAGATGATGCCTTCCTGGAACAGATGGCCAAGCATGCAAAAGGAAGGGAGATAGTAGTATTGGGGGACTTCAATTACCCGGATATTTGTTGGATGTCAAACTCAGCCAAGAGCATAAGGTCAAACAGATTCCTCACTGGCCTTGCAGACAACTTCATTGTCCAGAAAGTGGGAGAAGCAAAATTATTATTTTTAAAGCTATTTCCTACTAACAACCTGGAGTGGTAAAGTCCATTCTACCTGCTCAGTTTGCTGCAACCTCAATGAGCTGTGTGTGTAGACATAGCCCTGGTCTAGCACAGAGACAGGGGACCTATGGTCCTGCAAGTGTTGATGGACTGCACCTCCCATCACCCCGGCCCACTGGCCATGCTGACTGGGGCTGACACAGCTTCCCCAACCCTGACCCCGTGTGTTGGAGAGCAGGTAGTAGCGGCGGGTGGGGCCTTGTCTCTGGTGGGACCTCAAAGGTGAAGCACCTTCCCTAGACTTATTTCCCAGACTCATGGAGGAATTTGGCAGGGGCCACTTGCCAGCGATGGAGCCAAAAGTGGATGGAGGAATGGGTGAGACTTTCACCTCTGTACAGTAGACCACATTCCAGTCGCACATGTCACTCAAGAGATTGATGTGACACGCACAAACCCCTCCATCATTCATCCAGGCACACAAGAGCCATTGTCACAGTCGAAGTACAGAGAGGCCTAGAGGGCTTTGTGTGGCCCCTGGAACTGAAGTTTCCCAGGTTTCCTAGAGATAACAAGTGAAACCTATTCTCTCTTCCTGAGCTTCAATTGAGTGATGCTACAAACTCCTGTGCTCTATTGCACCTGCTAGACTTTTCTTGTTTCCCTTGCATTGTGCACCAACAAGATAGACACTTACTTTCACATTGATTTTTCTTTCTTGAATTGCGTATGCTTCAACTGTTCCCATATACTTCCCTATTTCCTGGTACCTGCTGCAGTGCATTGCTATCCCTGTTTTTCCCTGGGGGGGGGGTGTGTTTTCTCTGCGTGTCTCACTTGCTGGAGCTGCTGTCGTTCTTTAGGGTTTAGCTCCCTCCCCAGGTTCTCTAGAACTTGAAATCTCTGAGCAGGAAACGAATGTCTCAGGTGCCTATAAATGCACAGAAACGAACACTTAAGACACCACGTGTGTTGCACTTACGGCCATTTCACACACTGCAACTGCTAAGGTGTAGTTTGAACTGCTGGTAATCTATTGTATGGTAATTATGTTTTTGGTTTTAGTAGGACTAAAACCCCCCACAAAAGTTTAGTAAGACTTTAGCCAAAAGCTGAATGTCTACAGCTCAGTCACAGCTCAATGGTAGAGTGTGTGGTCTGCATGCAAAAGATCAAAGGTTCAGCCCCTGGCATCTCCCAGGGAATAATAATAATAATAATAATAATAATAATAATAATAATAATAATAATAATTTTATTATTTATATTCTGCCTATCTGGCTTGGTTGCCCAGCCACTCTGCGCGGCTTCCAACAATTTAAAAAACCACAGTAAAACATCAAACATTAAAAACTCCCCTGTATAGGGCTGCCTTCAGATGTCTTGTAAAAGTTGTGTACAGTCGTACCTTGGTAGTCAAATGGAATACGTTCCGGAAATCCGTTCTACTTCCAAAGCCAAAGAGCGGCTTCTGATTAGCTGCAGGAAGCTCCTGCAGCCAATTGGAAGCCGTGGGAGCCCTGCTGGACATTTGGCTTCCAAAAGAACATTGGAAAACCGATCATTCAGGAACCGATCTGTTTGGGAGCCAAGGCATTTGAGATCCAAGGTACGACTGTAGTTCTTTATCTCCTTGACATCTGATGGGTTGGCGCTCCATAGGGCGGGGGCCACTACCAATAAGGCCCTCTGCCTGGTCCCCTGTGACTTCACTTCTCGCAGTGAGAGAACCACTAGAAGGCCGTCGGAGGTGGACCTCAGTGTCCAGGCTGAACGATGGGGGTGGAGGGACACAGACAGCTGCTGCCAGTCAGTGCAGGCAGTCCTGAGCTAGACTATTTCATTCCAACAGACTTGATAGTTTTTTAATTAGTTGGGGGCAGTTTAATGAAATCTAAAGATCCACAACTTTCTACTGGATGTGCAGAGATCAGGGGCTTGAACCAGTGAGAATACTGACTTTTGCTGTTATGTACTGAAGTTCTCACCCTGGGCCAGCAGGGGCATACTGTAGATAGTTCAGGTCCACATGTGCAAATAAGGGATCGAAAGTGACATTCAGTGATTGGATAGTTACAGAAAATGGTTACTGTTGCATTGTAGTGGAGCTCTATATAAGCAGGCTGGCTGAACCCTTCAGTTCAGTTCTGTTCTGGCCTGTGAATAAACAATAGCTGTTTGAAGAATATCTGTGTTGTCTGATATATGTTCACCCACAACTTAACATTTGTGGAGGGGTTTGTGTGTGTGAGCAGACGCAGCCTCCATCCCTCCTCCCTGCATTCACTGAACAGGTGAAGGACACTTCTGCAGAGAGCTATGAAAAGCACCAAATCTAGGATCAAACAAGCATGCTTCTGGGCTAAGAAGTGTTGCCATCGTAATCAGAGGCGTGGGGTGATGGTTCCTTCCTTATAAACCATTACCCCCAGCCTCAGTCCCTTACCTGCGAGATCAGATTACTACTAGCCTAGCATATGGGCTGTTTGGAGAATATAAGAGTCAGTGTAGTGGAATAGAATGGAATGGAGCATAGTTAAATGGTTCAGGACAGACAAAAGAAAGTACTTTGCACAGGTCATAGTTAAACTGTCATGGGGGCCACCAACTTGGCAGGCTATAAGCCCCAATGGCTGTGTTTTCCCTCCAGTGTTGAACGCCAGTTGCTGGGAATCACAGGAGGAGAGAGGGGTGCTGTGTTCAGATCCTGGTTTGTGGCTTCTCATAGGCATCTGATTGGCCACTATGAGAACAGAATGCTGGTCTAGATGCTCCACTGGCCTAATCCTGCAGTTTCTTCTCACGCTTTTATATAGTGACCAAGAGAACAAGTCTGTGCTGCTCAGTGGGTAGAGCGTGAGACTCTAAATCTCAGGGTTGTGAGTTCGAGCCCCACATTGGGCAAAAGATTCCTGCATTGCATGGGGTTGAATTAGATGACCCTCAAGGTCCCTTCCAACTCTTATGAGCATGTTTTGCGCCCACAAAAAACCCTTGCTTGCTTTCCCGGAAGCCCCATTGAACTCATTGGGAGGCTTACTTCTGAGTAGACATGTATGGGGTTGCACTGCTCTCTGTGAAAGCTTCACTTCCTTTTCAAGGTTAGACTCTCTGATTTGCCGTGAAATCACCGAACGTCCTAAGTTAAGCCATTATCACACAACCTCCCCCTTCCATCTGCAATATAAAGATAACAAAGCTGACTGACTGACCTCGCAGGGCGGTTGTTAGATCATGAATGCGAAGCCCTATATTATTTCTCTTCTTCATTTTCTTCTGAACATTACCATTCTAAATATACTATCAAACTGACTAACGATTAATTATAAACCATGCTGTGAAGATGGTTTGTATGAGAAAGGAATAAGCACGTCGTCCCAAGAGAGAAGCAGAGTACCAGAGGACTGTTGACGAATTTTAAAAGAGAATTAACTTGTGTTTTTTCAACCCCCACCCCCTTTCCTTCTCTCCCTACATAATTCTAACAGCCTGGTGTCTAATTTAGATTCCTGATGGGGACATTGTCTCTTTTTTATGTATAGTGCTGTTAACCTTCTCTGAAGGCTTGGTAGTATGCAGGGCAATAAATAAAAATGAATACATAAATAAAAACACACACACTAGATATTGAAGCCCATGATCTGTCTGGGTAGTTTGCAGCTATATTTGAAATTTATCCCTCCTCACCTCTCAGTATGGCACCCCCATTGAGCCAACAACCCCTCCCAAGCCTTTTCTGATTGGCCCTCTGGGCTCCTTTGCAGCACGCAGATCTTCCTATCTCTCTTATGCGTGTAGTGCAACGGTTTTATATTTTTTTCTGCTAGGAAGGATAACTTTCCTTTTCACTCGCAACATCTTCCATCATTTTCCACATTCCACGACTGACCTTCCCTTCTTCGCTTTGTTACGGAAAAACCTAGGTGTGAAGCTGCTCAGTCACCCAGCTCCTCGTGGGTCCCTGTGGAATAAAGGAAGGAGTGAAGTCCCCAACCGGAGCAAATAGCTGTAGACCAAAGTTTATTGCGCAACAGGTTCAAAGAGGAATTTTGAGGATGGGGTGACAAGGACTTTTTAAAGTTTCTATCTTATCCCAGCATACAGTTCATTAAGCATCATCACTACATCATTGCTACGTCATTGCTACATCAGAAAAGGGGAGGATTATACATGATTAACATAGGAGGAATGTGGATACAGGATATGTGTTGGGAAGTACATTCTAAGCACCTACTACAAGAGGACAATAGAACTTTGGTTTGCATAGTCTGGCACCTGGGCAAGTCCAGAGGAGTGCCTTTGCCCAGCGATTGACACCTATGAGTACGTTCCTGTGAATACATGATCTCCCGCTTGAGACCAAGTGGTTTCCAAGTCCTTCGCCAATGAAGCAAATTGGTGCTGGAATAAAGGAAACTGGCAAAGGAGTTGATTTTATATGATTTTTAAAGTTGTGGGTTAAACCACAGAGCCTGGGACTTGCCGATCAGAAGGTCGGCGATTCGAATCCCCGCGACGGGTTGAGCTCCCGTTGCTCGGTCCCTGCTCCTGCCAACCTAGCAGTTTGAAAGCATGTTAGAGTGCAAGTAGATAAATAGGTACCGCTCCAGAGGGAAGGTAAACGGCGTTTCCATGTGTTGCTCTGGTTCGCCAGCAGCGGCTTAGTCATGCTGGTCACATGACCCAGAATCTGTACGCTGGCTCCCTCGGCCAATAAAGCGCGATGATCGCCGCAACCCCAGAGTCGGCCACGACTGGACCTAATGGTCAGCGGTCCCTTTACCTTTTTAACTTCCCTGAGCTGTCAAGTCGAAAGGATACATTTATGCATAATATTTGTAACATTTAACAACTTTAAAGATGTGCCCCCCCCCCGTAATTTCCGTAACAGCTTCTTAGAATGTACACGAGAACAGAACAAGCACCTGTTGGGCTATGGACAGGGTTCCTCCCCACCCCAAGGAAACCCAAATTGCCGTTAGTTGCCCTCCATGTTTTTTCCCCCAAGGAAAAAGTGGTGCCAGAACTCCCCATGAAGTCATCACAGTAAGTCACCAGGCGACCTGGGGCAGCCCAGAACAGGTGCCAGTTTGACAACAGCTGCATTCGCTGCCTGTGGAGGTGCTAAAAACTACGGCAATCTGTCTCCCTTGTTGGTTTTGGGGTTGCCCCTGGTCCTGGTGCAGATCAAATACAGTGGTACCTCGGGTTACATACGCTTCAGGTTACAGACTCCGCTTCAGGTTAAGAACTTTGCTTCAGGATAAGAACAGAAATCGTGCTCTGGTGGCGCGGCAGCAGCAGGAGGATTAATCTGTTGCAGGCTTTTAAAAACAACCCCTAAAACAGCAATGTAACATGAATTTTACTATCTAACGAGACCATTGATCCATAAAATGAAAGCAATAAACAATGTACTTCAGTCACACAATCAATCGATCAGTAGCTGAACTGGGTTCCACACAAAAACAAAACAAAAGAGCCACAAAAATGCAAAATAAACGGCAAAAACAGACAGACCTCAGCGTAACACTCAAAACGGAAGTGTGGCATTCAAAACGGAAGCGTAACACTCAAACCAGAGCATGTTTGGCTTCTGAAAAATGTTCGCAAACTGGAACACTTATTTCCGGGTTTGCAATGTTCAGGTTCCAAGTTGTTTGAGTACCAAAGTGTTTGGGAACCAAAGTATCACTGTAATTTAAAAAGGAATACAATGCATCTTACATGAGTGGGGAGTTCTGTGTGAACAGGTGACTTCTATGGATGCTCAGCCTACTCCCCCAAGTTTTAACTGCTGATGGACAACTTTGTGGCCTCTGCTTTCTCTTCTCCCAGGTTTTATTTATGCTGTTTGGACTTGACAGCACCTCACACAGAGGACTTCTCCAAATGGGAGACTGTCCCCTGACAGCTCTTCAAAAGAGGGCTGCCCTCTGTAAAACAGGACACATGGACACTCTGCTCCAACACACAAATGCCTGTCTCTCCCATCTACCCCCTTTCATCTGAGCTGTGTGATTTGGACCCTAGTGCCCTTATCTGCCTCCATGCTTGACCCTGCAGCTGTCTGCTAGCCCAGTCCTTGATTATCTCTGCTTTTCAGCAGCTGTGTGTGTGTACATTTCACTAGCAGCCAGACATTTTGTTGTTGTTTAGTCGTTTAGTCGTGTCCGACTCTTCGTGACCCCATGGACCAGAGCACGCCAGGCACTCCTGTCTTCCACTGCCTCCCGCAGTTTGGTCAAACTCATTTTCGTAGCCTCGAGAACACTGTCCAACCATCTCGTCCTCTGTCGTCCCCTTCTCCTTGTGCCCTCCATCTTTCCCAACATCAGGGTCTTTTCCAGGGAGTCTTCTCTTCTCATGAGGTGGCCAAAGTATTGGAGCCTCAGCTTCAGGATCTGTCCTTCCACTGAGCACTCAGGGCTGATTTCCTTCAGAATGGAGAGGTTTGATCTTCTTGCAGTCCATGGGACTCATCAAGAGTCTCCTCCAGCACCATAATTCAAAAGCATCAATTCTTCAGCGATCAGCCTTCTTTATGGTCCAGCTCTCACTTCCATACATCACTACAGTGGTGCCTCGCAAGACGAAAAGAATCCGTTCTGTGATTCTCTTCGTCTAGCGGTTTTTTCGTCTTGCGAAGCAAGCCCATTGACGGATTAGCGGATTAGCGCTATTAGCGGCTTATCGGCTTATCGGATCAGCTGATAAGTGGCTTAGTGGCTTAGAAAAAGGGGGGGAAGGGAAAAAACCCCGCAGGAACTCGCAAGACATTTTCGTCTTGCGAAGCAAGCCCATAGGAGATTCGTTTTGCGAAGCACCTCCAAAACGGAAAACTCTTTCATCTAGCGAGTTTTCCGTCTTGCGAGGCATTCGTCTTGCGGGGCACCACTGCACTAGGGAAACCATAGCTTTAACTATACAGACCTTTGTTGGCAAGGTGATGTCTCTGCTTTTTAAGATGCTGTCTAGGTTTGTCATTACTTTTCTCCCAAGAAGCAGGCGTCTTTTAATTTCATGGCTGCTGTCACCATCTGCAGTGATCATGGAGCCCAAGAAAGTAAAATCTCTCACTGCCTCCATTTCTTCCCCTTCTATTTCCCAGGAGGTGATGGGACCAGCAGCCAGACATATACTGATACAAATATAAAGTGCAAATACAGTTATAAGTGAAGTCCACTCTATTGCATTTCTCTATCCCTCTCCCTCCCCCCCCTTCTTTTACCACTAATCTATAATCTCAGTTGCCTGGCTCATCCCCGTTAAGTGCCTGGACACTCAACAGATTTTTTTTTTTAATCCTATTTTGATCATTCTAATCCTATCAGTCCTGCAGAGGGAAATCATCTTCCATTTTTACCCTCTCCTTCCCCTGGCCACACTCTAGGCTTCCCAGATCTGCATCCAGTTGTATCCCATCTCATGCAAGGACTGTGATTGTTACGTTGCTCTGAATCCAGGGGCTGGGCATTTTTCATGAATGTGATCTGTGAAAAATGTGCTTCCCTACCCCTTCTTAGGACCTTCCCATTCATGTTTTAGTGTTTTTTGTGTGTGTTTTTTTAAAAAGATCAAGTTTCTAGAACTCGGTATTGTGGGGGAACTCCCCCCTCCTCGAAAGTAAAAAAAAAAGGATGGTATGTTTCTGCTTAAGTACCCACTCCATCCAAGTACAGTGGTACCTTGGTTCTCAAACCATAATAATAATAATAATAATAATAATAATAATAATAATAATAATAATAATAATAATTTATTATTTATACCCCGCCCATCTGGCTGGGTTTCCCCAGCCACTCTGGGCGGCTTCCAACAGAATATGAAAATACAATAATCCATTAAACATTAAAAGCTACCCTAAACAGGGCTGCCTTCAGATGTCTTCTAAAAGTCTGGTAGTTGTTTTTCTCTTTGACATCTGGTGGGAGAGCGTTCCACAGGGCGGGTGCCACTACCGAGAAGGCCCTCTGCCTGGTTCCCTGTAACTTGGCTTCTCGCAGTAAGGGAACCGCCAGAAGGCCCTCGGAGCTGGACCTCAGTGTCCGGGCAGAACGATGGGGGTGGAGACACTCCTTCAGCTGTACTGGGCCAAGGCCATTTAGGGCTTTAAAGGTCAGCACCAACACTTTGAATTGTGCTCCTGGAATGGTTCAAAATCCAAGGCACGGCTTCCAATTGGCTGCAGGAGCTTACTGCACTCAATCAGAAACCGCATGGGATGTTCAGCTTCCGAAAAACGTTCGCAAACTGGAACACTCACTTCCAGGTTTGCGGTGTTCAGGAGCCGATTTGTTCGACAGCTAAGCTGTTCGGGAACCAAGGTTTCACTGTCCACTGTTGCATGTTTTAATCTTCCCCTTAACAAGCTCACACATTGAGGAGTTTTGTATAGGCATATAAAATATAGTTCTTATGAGCTATGGAACATTCTCCTCCTAGTCATCTGCCAAGGTCGGAACTTCAGCATCTTTCAAATGCAATCATTTGTTTTCTTGTTCAGGATGTCTTTTAGTATGAGGTTTTTTTGTGTTTTGTTTTTGGGCCGTTATGATGTGCCACAATGCGTACAACAATGTGTTGCTATTCCTTTCCTTTAAAATGCAACCTTATTCTTTGCAGCCCCCAGCACACAATGTAGACGAACACAACTTCTGTTGACAAGCTAAAGCTAAAAGGTCCTGTTCTGAGTCTCAGTAGTTAGGCCTGGTCAATCCAAGGGCATCATACCGCTGGCCAGTTATAGGGACCAGTTGAGGTCGCTTATTCCCCTTTCTGCCTCTCTAGGCTGGAATTCCATTTTCAGCCTGTGATGGGGTTCCTGGCTCAACTCCTGGCGTCTCTGAAAGGAGGACCGCTCACTTCTCACTGGCTTAAGGCTGAGCTGCAGGTCAGGTCCTGGGATGCAACTGAGGGCTCTTCCATATTTCCATTTGCGTCGTGTCTGGAAACCATGGGTACGAGTGGTTTTCTCTTCTCAAAAAAATTTTTTTTAATTAAGTTTTTCACAATTATAACAAATAGAACATAACAAAAGGAAAAACAAAAACAGAAAAACATACCATATAAAAAAAATACAATACTAAAAACAACAACAAGAAAAAGAACCAAAACCACAACAATAAAAAAGTAATCTTAATCCCATATCCCTTGAACCCAATTTTGTTTACATTGTGACTTCCTCAAATTCCTCCCTTCTGAATTTCATTGTATCTGCATGTAACAGCTTTCCAATATCATTCTTAAACAAAATATTTCCAATTATTATCTATCTTATTCACTTTTCGTACTGTTCAAAATCCCATTTATTTAATTAAATCCCAACTTATTCCTAGGCCTATTTGGTACTTTCAAGTGACTTCTAATTCTTTATATTACAATATTTATTCAGATAGTCCTTAAATTTCTTCCAATCTTCTTGATATTCCTCTTCTTTCTGGTCGCAGATTCTTCCAGTCAGGTCGGCTAGCTCCACAAAGTCCAACATCTTCATCTGCCATTCTTCCACCATTGGAATTTCTTGAGACTTCCATTTTTTAGCTAACAGCAGTCTTGCTGCTGTAGTGGTTTTCTGCTTGACCCATGCTTTGCGTGGCGAGTTCCCGTCCCCCACCAGGATAAATAAAGACACGAGACACCATAATTTAAGGTTAATTGGGCGAATTAGGCCACAACTTTATTGAATTCAGGAATCAGAGGCATTGGCTTAGGCATTGGTCCTAACAACTATCCGGCTCCAGCCTATTTGCTGGAGACACGGGGAAGGATTAACACTATATCGGGGGAGTCTCCTGCCGAGGCACGTCGACTAGGAGCTCCCCCGGGTCACCGCTCTGGGGCGTGCCTTTGGCCCTCACCTCCATAGGCTTCGGACAGGGCCACGCCCCCCGGAGTCCTTTAACGGACCACCCTTCGCTCACTGGGGGGAGGTGATGGCGTTCCTCCCCCCCCCACGTCCTCTTAACCCCTTCTTACCAATGCCTACCGCCACACGAGCAATGCTTTCTAGGCAAGGATAATGATATTTTTTTTATACCCTGCCCATCTGGCTAGGTTGCCCCAGCCGCTCTGGGTGGCTTCCAACACATAAAAACACCAGACATTAATAGTAGCAATCTGACCCAATATAAAGAATCATGGTGACTTTATAAAATAAACAACTTATATCAAACAAAGCAACGTTCAACAATCCACTAGAATCTAATAGTCAACAGTAAAATTAAACATCAGCAAATAATAATTAAACAGTTTACACTTATCAGCCACAATTGCCAATCTCAATAACAAGAAATCGCAATGCATAAAATACCACGAAACATGCAAAACCATGTAAAAGGGTCAAACTGAGAAACAAGGACACACAACTTTTAAAACTATTAAAAGTCAGGCAAGGGTGTGAGCGGTTTCTCCCTTGCTCCATTCCAGGGAAAGCTCGCTCTTTGACTTTAAATCAGAGCAAACAGCAATCTGGAGAAAACCCAAATGTTCTGATAGAGTGCTAAAGAGCTCGTTTCCCTGGGGAAAGCAAAGGGAAGCTGACTGAGCTCTCGTAGCCAGCCCTGCAGGAGTGAAGTTACCAGGTGAGCATCGGACAGAGTGACATTGTGGACAGGCCCTCAATCGTTACTTGCTGAAGTTACTTGTTATTTATTGCATTCATACCCTGCCTTTTCCCACAAGGGGCTTAAGGTGGCGTACATTGTTCTCCCCCTCCCCGTTTAACCCCCACTAATAGCCCCGAGAGGTGGGCTTCAGGGGGCTTCAGGGCTGAGTGGGGATTTGAACCCTGGCTCCCAGTACGCTTCCGAGCACAATTCAAAGTGTTGGTGCTGACCTTTCAAGCCCTAAACGGTCTCAGCCCAGTATACCTGAAGGAGCGTCTCCACCCCCATTGTTCAGCCCGGACACTGAGGTCCAGCTCCGAGGGCTTTTTGGCGGTTCCCTCCCTGCTAGAAGTGAGGTTACAGGGAACCAGGCAGAGGGCCTTCTCGGTAGTGGCGCCCTCTCACCAGATGTCAAGGAGATAAGCAACTATCTGACTTTTAGAAGACATCTGAAGGCAGCCCTGTCTAGGGAAGTTTTTAATGTATGATTTTTATTGTGTTTTGAATATTCTGTTGAGAGCCACCCAGAGTAGCAGGGGAAACCCAGCCAGATGGGCGGGGTATAAATAAATTAGGTAAAGGTAAAGGGACCCCTGACCATTAGGTCCAGTTGCGGACAACTCTGGGGTTGCGGCACTCATCTCGCTTTATTGGCTGAGGGAGCCGGCATACAGCTTCCGGGTCATGTGGTCAGCATGACTAAGCCGCTTCTGGCGAACCAGAGCAGCGCACGGAAATGCTGTTTACCTTGCTAGGTTGGCAGGAGCAGGGACCGAGCAACGGGAGCTCACCCTGTTGTGGGGATTCGAACTGCCGACCTTCTGATCGGCAAGCCCTAGGCTCTGTGGTTTAACCCACAGCGCCACCCACGTCCCTATAAATAAATTATCATCATCATCATCATCATCATCATCATCAACATCTCCCAGGACGGACACTCTTAACCACAGTGGATGTTAGCCATGGATATAGCAGTGCCCTGATGTTCGGGGCACGTGTAAAGTAAGTATCCACGCCCCACTTGGAGGTCAATGGTTCCAGTTTCCACAGATGCAGTCGGTTGTTTTGCCAGGCTGCACACTAGCAGGCCTTTGAGCTATTCCCCAGAAACCTGATACATAATAATGACAAATCTACAAGCCTGAAATCTGTTCACACTTGCTCCAGATTGTAATGGGCAACAAGCAGAAGTTTGGCATTTTGTGGCATTAAGGCAGACACTGCATGGCTTTTGATACAGTGGAAGTTGGTTCAGCATCCTGCACCAGCAGCTTTAGGCAGGCCCTGAATATATAGCCTCCAACATTACTCTGATGAAAACGGACATCCGGTTCAATAACAACAACAACAACAATGTTGTTATTTATACCCATCCCATCTGACATTGCTCTGGGCGGCTTCCAGCATTTTTGTTGGAAACATATGTTGAAAACATGTTTTATGATATCTTCATATAATACAACACCAAACATTTTAAAACTTTTTTAAAACTTCCCTATACAGGGCTGCCTTCAGGCATCTTCTAAAGGTTGTCTAGTTACCGTATTTTTCGCTCTATAACACGCACCAGACCATAACACGCACGTAGTTTTTAGAGGAGGAAAACAAGAAAAAAATTCTAAACGAAATAGTGGATATATGATTTTTGTGGTTCATGCTGTGGCCACAGACATGTGATCTGACAGTGAGTTTGGAGTAGCCCAATGCAAAAATCCTGAGGATCCATGTGGATCCATGCTTTGTAACCACGGAGGAGGGAAGGAAGGGGAACCATGGATCCTCTGCTCACGACTGCAGCAGATCCCCCCCGCCACCCGCAGGCATTCGCTCCATAACACGCACAGACATTTCCCCTTACTTTCTAGGAGGAAAAAAGTGAGTGTTATGGTGCAAAAAATACGGTACTTATCTCCTTGTCTTGGGGGTCACATAACTCCATACCTTCCAACATTTCTCCAGTGAAAATAGGGATGTCCTAAGGAAAAGCCGAACATTCCAAGATCAGATCAGAAACTGGGACGGCTTCTGTAAATCCGGGACTGTCCCTGGAAAATAGGGACACTTGGGGGGGGGCTATCTGTGAATATGCTGCAACGTTCCCAATGGTTTGCCCCATTGAGAAACTCAAAGAAAAGGCTAAAACAAATACTTGGAAAGGTTCAGTCAAGTCCCTATTTTCATAGGAGAAATGTTGGAGGGTATGGAGTAGGGTTTCCAGTTTTGCCATTCCAAGTTTTGAACAAAAGTTGGTTTTAAAGATTTATCCTCATTATCCTTCTCTGGAACTTGTGTTAGGCATCTAGTTGGCCACTTTGACAACAGTAGACTGGACTAGATGCGCCTTTCGTCCAGCAGGCTTTTCTCCGGTTCTTGTCATCATCATCACCATCATCATCAGAGTTCATTTCTTCCCAGCCATAGGCTGAAATTCAGGGACAGTGAACCTATGGTCTTGTAATTGTTGCTGAACTACATGCTAGCTGGGGCAGATGGGAGTTAAAAAGCTTCCAGTTGTTCACATTTCCCCACCCATGCTAAAATCCTTATTTTCCTCCTGTTTTCTTCAGCCTCCACCTCTTTTCTCTTTCATCTCCCCTGCGATGAATTCATTTTAGATAGCACATTCCTTAAGGCAAGATGCTGTGCTGTTTGTTAAGGAGCAATGCACATTGATGGTGCAATATCGATAATGACCAGCATAAACAGGGTACTGCCATAATCTTAAAAAAGATAATCTGCCCTCCACACAGATCAAGGTTTCATAAAAAAAGGAACGTTGTCAGATCCCCGTTGAGCCAAATGATAATCAAACGCATGGCTATTAACATGGTTTAATTGCATTTTAGCCAGTGCTTAAGTGATGGTTGTGACCTTTAGCGTGACCTTCTTGCAATCATTTGCAAGTCAAATAAATAAATAAACCTGTCTTCTTCGTAGGTCAGGCCAGTTCTACAAGAGCCGTTTCAAAATTGAAATTCAGAGTTCCAAATCCGACTGCGAGGTTTCCTCCCAAATTTAAGTGTTTTAACAGTGCAGTTCTTTGTGTGTGTGTTTACCCAGGAGTAAACCCTTCTGAGTTCAGTGAGGTTACTCCCAGGTATGTGCATCTTGGGTTGAAGCCTTTCGACTTGCTGGCATCCTTGGATTGCACAGATGGCAAATTTGGAATCGGAGAAAGCTTCCAGCAGTCAAATGCGGAATTACCATTGTGTGTCAAAGATAAAGTGCTGAGCATCGCCCAACGTTCATTATAGAGTGCCGCGAATCGCTAAATGCTGTTTCGTGCCGGTGGCCAACTACTGTCAAATATCAGCTGTCAAGGCATCCCGTCTTGAACTCAGATGTATCAAATATCAAAGATTGGAATCAAATACTGGTTGGGTGTCAGAGCAAGGTCAGCGCTTAGTTGACAGGAGAAGATCTGGAAGATCTGCTGCATCAAAACCCATAGAGGAGAAGCGTTTGGGAGCAAGTTAGGTTCAGCACTATTTTTAGCTAATTATACTTTATCAGGGGCCTCAGCGAACTCTGAGGCTTACTTAAACACTCTGCTATAATCCCTTCTCCTGCATTCCAATGGCCTTTACAGAAAGTGGTCACCAGTATTCCAGTCATCTTGTCCCAAGGAGCATAATTGCTTGCCACCCTCCCTCCCTCGTTCCCTCCCTCCTTGTTTATTCATCCCAAAACACCCCCCTCTTGCTTTTTTCTGCAGATCCTGACCTAACCTCGGCTTCCTGTACTTGCTCCAGGTCTCATTAACAAAAGATGTATTCTCTGCTCTTGAATGTTTCAACTTTGCCCTCTCCTTCCTTTTCTCCAATGCCCAGCAGTGTCCAGGAATGTAATTGCTTGTCCGGACTGCCGGACTGCAGAGTAGCCTTATTGAGGCTGACAGCACAACCTCATTTTCACCCCACTCGACCCACCCCCCTCCAATTCTTCTCGCACTCCAGCCAGTTTTAATGTCCTTTCCAGGCGACGTGTAATGGATGAATGGCTATTCATTGCAATTGTTGCTCAAGAGCCCTGTTAACTAAAGCTGCAAGCTTTGGACAGTAGATTAATCAACTGAAGCTGAGTTGATTAACTGGTGGGAGGTCATTTTTTTAAAAAGTATGGGGCTGAAAGTGAAAGGAACACATAAAAAAAATGTGTTTCAGGGTATCGCGGTTCCAGCGGGTAGCAAAAAATAGAAAAGGTGTCTTACATTCTAACACTGAAAATTTCAGATAACCTTTTACCCTTTCAAGATAGGGCATGGCTTTATTGGGCAGTGGGGAGGCAGGTTGTACTGCTACCACTAGTTTTATTACATAATTTGGCTTCTTTCTTTTTTTACATATTCCGCACACCTACAATTATTCCAAGAACAAGTGGCGACTTATGCTTGCTAACTGATGCACAAAACAACAACAAACCTCTGGTTACATGAAACATATTCAACAAACACACAAGACATAACCAGCTGTACGTTTGAAAAAATAATATATACTATTCATTGTACAGAATGGTAGATTTCAACAGAAGCACTGTATTTTTCGCCCTATAGGACACACTTTTTCCCCTCCAAAAATGAAGGGGAAATGTGTGTGCGTCCTATGGGGCGAATGCAGACTTTCGCTGAAGCCTGGAGAGCGAGAGGGGTCGGTGCGCACTGACCCGTCTCGCTCTCCAGGCTTCAGGAGAGCCCCACCACCAGCCCCGCAAACTCGGGGGACAGCGGGAGGCGCAGCGCACCTTTCCCGCTGTCCCCCGACTTGGTTAGAAGGCTGGCGGAGGGCTTCCCCCTCCTCCAGCCCCGCAAGCTCTGGGTCCTATTCTGGGGGCTGGCGTCAGGGGAAGCCCGAGCTTCCCCCGCCCCAGCCTCGCGCCTGGGGAAAAAAAATAATTCCCCCCCCTTTATCCCCCCCCCCAAATCTAGGTGCGTCCTATGGGCTGGTGCGTCCTATAGGGTGAAAAATGTGGTAGCTCATAAAGTTCAACGGAAAAAGTGGAAGACCCAGTGGATCAGTTCATTCTCCAATCAGTTTATGCATAAGGTCCATATATGTGAAAATGTCTATTTCGCTTGTCTGTTCATAGAGTCCAACAATCCACACGAAAGGTTGTTGTAGTTCCACAGAATCCTTTCACAGAGTCTAAGACAAGGATTTCCGGAATATTAGCCTTGTTTCACCGTCCTGGGCTCCATCAACCTCAGCCCTGCTGGGCCTCTTCTGGCAGGGGAAATAGGGACATTCCAGGATCAAATAAGAAGCCGGGATGGATTTCGTTAATTCTGGGGCTGTCCCTGGGAAATCGGGGACATTTGGAGGGTATGATTCTTCTATGAGAATATGCCCAAATGCTAACATCTTCTTCAGAGGCCTTTTCCTGAGTCCCCTTCAGAGGTAGAATCATATGATTGTATAATAATAATAATAATAATAATAATAATAATAATAATAATAATAATATTTATACCCCTCTCATCTGGCTGGGTTTCCCCTGCCACTCTGGGCGGCTTCCAACAAAGTATAAAAAATACATTAAAACACCAGTCACTAAAAACCTCCCTAAACAGGGTTGCCTTCAGATGTCTTCTAAAAGGCAGATAGTTGTTTATTTCCTTGACATCTGATGGGAGGGCGTTCCACAGGGCGGGCACCACCACCGAGAAGGCCCTCTGCCTGGTTCCCTGTAACTTGGCTTCTTGCAGTAAGGGAACCGCTAGAAGGCCCTCGACGCTGGACCTCAGTGTCCGGGCAGAACGATGGGGGTGGAGTTGGTCATCTGCAATGCAGGAAGTGAGGTGGGGGAAGAAGTAACTAGGGAAAGAGGATTGTCAGAGGTGCAGTTCCATCGATGGAGCACTCTTTCTGGGGTGTGGCAAGGGGTCTGTGTGGCATCCTGTTTGCTAAGTTCTAGGTACAAGGTCAATATCTTTATTTATTGTCTGTGCATGTGTGATTTTGATGTAATCTTCTAAGTACATCTTATATATAGGATGGGCTGCTAGCCATCCTAAGTATTTTAATATTTTTGCTGCAGCGTGTTGCTTTTGAATTTTGCTCTGCATTGAGCTGTCACATTTTAATTTGATGTTTTAGTCTTTCTTTCTTTTTAACTGCATGCCAGTTTGCACATTTTCATCGAAAATGGGAGAAGGGGGCTATAAATTACTGAAATAATTTTCATCTCATTTCATTTATCTCACACTTCTTTCGGTGTTTCAGAACGATGTCCGTTCTGGGTTTTTGTTAATACACATGTGTTTACATTTACTTGATTAATCAATCAATCAAAAGGCAGGCGGTCAGCTTTGTTTTTCAACGGTTTAAAAATATTTATATCCAGCCTCTTCACAAGGTGAGCAACAGGCTGGATACAGACGGTTAAGTTGATTGAGCTAAGGTCCCATTGAAAATCAAGTTAGCAGTGACTTGATTACAATGGGAACTGAGTGCGAGTAACACAGGTTTGTATCCAGTAAATTAATGGGCATGACTAACATAAGTCTATTGATTTCACTGAGTCTACTCGGAGTATGACATAGTGGGATCCATTGCCATAAAACAAAGCAATCACCAATAAAATATAGCCAAAGCAGCCAGCAGATTAAAATAGCACAAATCACATTAAAACCCTTTTAAAACCTAGTGAAATCATGGGGATTTTATTTGGTGTCTAAAGCAATGCTAGGCTGAAGTCTTTGATCCAGCTTTTTCCTGCACTTTTGGAAGCGGGGACCATACCCTCCAACATTTCTCCGATGAAAATAGGGATGTCCCAAGAAAAAGCAGGAATATTTTAATATTTGCTTGGAAGCCACCCAGAATGGCTGGGGAAGCCCAGCCAGATGGGCGGGATATAAATAAATTGTTGTTGTTGTTGTTGTTGTTGTTGTTGTTGTTGTTGTTGTTGTTGTTGTTAGGCTTTATAGAGCCTAACTCTCACTCAGGTTGGAAATATGGCCAGAACTCCCACAGAAACTAGGCTGCGGAATGACACAACATTGCTTTAATGCATCAGTCGTAGCCAATAAAAATTGCAGCTTGCAGAGTTAACTGAGAAAGAAATTATGTCTGGGGCTGCAGTATCTGATGCCATAATGTCCACTTTACAGCTTTGCCAATGTGGCTGGCTATTCCCTTGGTACCTGGGCATAGCCAGTAGAGTACAGATAATCTACTAATCTAGTTCCTATGCCACTCTTTCGCTAGAGTGAGTAGAAATAAATTGACATAAACATAGATGCCTGTTATTATTTTTCTTTCACAGCTGACAACTAGCCAAGTTGTTGGTGTTAAATGAAATAAGAATCTGAGCATCCATTTTTTTTCACTGCTTGAGGGCAATGTCAATCCAAACGTGGTTGTGTTTGGGGAGGCAATGCTCTCCTGCAGTGTGCAAGGAATTATAAAGTACGCTGCATTTCAGAAGGTGATGTTACCCTGTTTTTCTTCCTGATGTGAAACATGTTTACTTAGAAATAAGCTCCACTGAGTTCAATGGGACTTACGTCTTGAAAACTAAGCCTTAGGAATGAAGCTTTTGCAAGCTTCATTCACAGGAGAAAGCTTTCAAAACCGTACTAAGATAAAAAGATGAACACAAATTCTGTGCCATGCACCAGCTTTTGTGTAGAACACCAGAAATAAATCACATGCCACAGCATTCTTGGGATGGTGGTGCTTTAGAACTGAAGAGGAGGGACTGCAACCTTACTTTTCCATTATATGAAACACACAAACATGTGTGTTCAGATCCTTCAACATAGAAAACTAGCATGGAAATTAGCTTTGACATCTAACATGCTAGCTTTTATTCTGCAGGGAGTCATACAACTATTCATTTGCGTGGCGAGGTCCCGCCTCCCACCAGTAGAAATAAAGACACAGGACACAGTAATTTAGGTTAATGGGCTAAAATTAGGCCACAACTTTATTGGTTACAGGTGATGAGCGGTATTGGCTTAGGCATTGGTCCTATCGAATATCCGGCTTCAGCCTGATTGCTTGAAGACCGGAAAGGGTTAACACCAGCAGGGTTGCACATCAACTAGGGACTCCCCTGGGGTCACCGCTCGGGGGCGTGCTTTAGGCCCTGACCTCCATAGGCTTCGGACGAGGCCATGCCGCCCGGAATCCTTTACTGGACTACCCTTCAATATTTGGGGGAGGTGATGGCACTCCCCCCCCACACATCTACATAACAATACCCATACCAATGCCTAACTGCCAAAGCCGAGAAAGTTGTGACGATTTGCTACGAGGTAGGCGAAAAACCAAATGGCTGGTGCCAATTTGCCAAGTGGCCATAGCAAGGTCAAAAGAGGAACCTTGAAGGGTGGGTGGGTTGAGCTGAGCGGCCAAAGAGGGAGATTCCCGGCCGCGCTTGCCTTAAATGAGGCAAGCCACACCCCCTGGGCCAGCCGATTGGCTGGCCCGGGGATGATGCGGCCCAGGATTTCCCAGATCGCGCCGGGCTGGAAGCCAGCCTCCGTGCGCGTGTTGGGGCGTGATGCCCGCAACACCACCTCCTCCCAAGGTCGGAAGTGGCTTTGTACAACCCTCCCTCTGTATTCTGC
Organism: Podarcis bocagei; assembly: GCF_964188305.1. Taxonomy (NCBI): domain Eukaryota; kingdom Metazoa; phylum Chordata; class Lepidosauria; order Squamata; family Lacertidae; genus Podarcis; species Podarcis bocagei. The sequence goes on along the minus strand of NC_138138.1, from coordinate 17,918,020 downwards.
AGCAGTACAGTCTTGTGATTATCAGATGAATGGTAGCATAGATGATGGTAGTGGTGGTGATGACAACGACGACGATGATGATGATGATAATAATAATAATAATAGGCGTGGGTGGTAAAATCTCAGGCCTCTAACAACTTGACCAGAGAGAGAGACTTGACCATTACTGATAGCATGGAAGCCAAGGCAACTTTTTCTGAAACCCAACAACCAACACCATCACTTACAGACTTTAACCTTTAACCTCTTTAACCTCTAGCAGCTCAAATTCTGGAATGCCTCTGTTTTGACTAGATTCACTTGAGCAGATATTTCCATGCCTCTCTCTCACCTGAAATAGTTCTCCCTGAGAGAGAATGTAGAGACAGAGCAGGAGGAGTATGAACTCCCTCCAATCAGATGTCAAGGAAATGAACAACTCGCTGTCTTTTAGAAGACATCTGAAGGCAGCCCTGTTTAGGGAAGTTTTTAATGTTTGATGTTCTATCGCTTTATGATGATGATGATGATGATGATGGGAGCTGCCCAGATGGGTGGGGTATAATTAATTTATTATTATTATTATTATTATTATTATTATTATTATTATTATTACAAGTATGCAGCCGTCACCAGTCCTTGTGCTAGTGATTTACATGTGTCCACAATACATTGTGCAAAGGAGAACTTCCCTACGCCTATCTTAAACCAACAGCAAATGCATTTTACTGGGGCCAGTAGTACTGTTTCTTCTGATTGCTATCGTGCTCCCAAAACCCCAGTAATCAGATTCCTGGCTGATTTCTCTTTCTCTTGTTTCTCACCTCCAGTTTCTAAAGACCTGAGCACCCACCCTGCTCTTCACTGAAGCATGAACATTGGACATGGCCACCCGCCGCTGCACTCGGAAGCCTTCGCTGGTGCCTGGAGTCTCTAGGATGGTTTGGAAGCACCTGGTCCTCTTCTTCCTCTGGCTGCCATCGCTCGTTTGGGGCGGAGCCTCCCCCACCTCCTGCCCGGCCGCTTGTTCTTGCAGCAACCAGGCCAGCCGGGTCATCTGTACGCGCCGGGAGCTGGTGGAGGTGCCCGAGAGCATCTCCATCAACACGCGGTACCTCAACCTGCAGGAGAACAACATCCAGGTCATAAAGACGGACACTTTCAAGCACCTCCGTCACCTCGAGATTTTGCAGCTCAGCAAGAACCTCATCCGCAAGATTGAGGTGGGAGCCTTCAATGGCTTGCCCAACCTCAACACGCTGGAGCTTTTTGACAACCGGCTGACCACTGTCCCCACACAAGCCTTTGAGTACCTCTCCAAGTTGCGGGAGCTGTGGCTGAGGAACAACCCCATCGAAAGCATCCCTTCCTATGCCTTCAACCGAGTCCCTTCCTTGCGCCGACTGGACCTCGGAGAGCTCAAGAAGCTGGAGTACATCTCAGAGGCAGCTTTTGAAGGCTTGGTCAACCTGCGCTACCTGAACCTGGGCATGTGCAATCTCAAGGACATCCCTAACTTGACAGCCTTAGTGCGGCTGGAGGAACTGGAACTCTCTGGGAATCGCTTGGACATGATCCGGCCAGGCTCCTTCCAGGGGTTGACCAGCCTCCGCAAATTGTGGTTGATGCACGCCCAGGTAGCTACCATCGAACGCAACGCCTTCGATGACCTCAAGTCCTTGGAGGAGCTCAACCTCTCCCACAATAACTTGATGTCGTTGCCGCACGATCTCTTCACCCCCTTGCACCGCCTGGAGCGCGTCCACCTCAACCACAACCCTTGGCACTGCAACTGCGACGTGTTGTGGCTCAGCTGGTGGCTCAAGGAGACGGTGCCCAACAACACCACCTGCTGCGCCCGGTGCCACGCCCCACCCAACCTCAAAGGGCGCTACATCGGAGAGCTGGATCAAAGCCATTTCACCTGCTATGCCCCAGTTATAGTGGAGCCTCCCACTGACCTTAATGTGACTGAGGGGATGGCGGCTGAGCTGAAATGCCGGACGGGGACCTCCATGACGTCGGTCAACTGGTTGACGCCCAACGGCACGCTGATGACACATGGTTCCTACCGGGTGCGCATCTCAGTCCTCCACGATGGCACGCTCAACTTCACCAATGTGACCGTCCAGGATACAGGGCAGTACACCTGCATGGTGACTAATTCGGCGGGCAACACCACGGCTTCGGCCACACTCAACGTCTCAGCGGTGGACCCAGCCACCACAGGTTACACCTACTTCACAACGGTGACCGTGGAGACCATGGACTCAGGCCAAGAAGAATCTGTCCCCACGAAGAAGGAACCTGGGCCGACGCCGTCTCAGGGCTGGGGCATGACTTATTCCACCACCTCGCTGACCCCTCGCAGCACCCGCAGCACGGAGAAGCCATTCACCATCCCCATCACCGACGTCACCGAGAGCGGCATGAAGGACCTGGACGACGTCATGAAGACCACCAAGATCATCATCGGTTGCTTCGTGGCCATCACCTTCATGGCTGCCGTGATGCTCATCGTCTTCTACAAGCTCCGCAAGCAGCACCAGCTTCACAAGCACCACGGCCCCACGCGCACCATCGAGATCATCAACGTCGAGGACGAGCTGCCCGCCTCGGCCGGGGCGCCCGGCGACAGCCACCTGGCTCTGCCCGCCATCGAGCACGACCACCTCAACCACTACGCCGCTTTCAAGGCCCACTACAACAACAACAGCGGCGGCGGACCCCTCACCTGCGGCTCCAAGAACCCCATGCTCAATTCCATCCACGAACCTCTCTTGTTCAAGAGCAGCTCGAAAGAGAATGTCCAAGAGACACAGATATGACGGCCAACAGACCCAGGCAGCGGGGAATTCTTGTGTGGTGGGAGGGTGCAAGTGGATTCGTACATGCGGTGGGGGGGGAGTTGAGGAACGGCTCCTCCGTGCCCTCCCCCCCACAAACAAACAAACAAACATCAGCAGATCTTTCCACCACCGTGGCAGATCTTGAATGCTGAGCCCTCGCCCGAGTGGACACCTTTGATTCTCACCACTTTAGCCTTTTCAGTTCTCTTATTTTCCTTTTGCAGAACAAGGTTCTACGCTCGCCCTCGGCCTGACCATTCCCCCCCCTTTCCTTTCTCCACCCCCCCACCTCACTTTTCTTCTTTTTTCTACTGATCTCCCTCTGCATTGGAGACTTCTTCTTTTTCTTTCTTTTTATACAGATGGGGCTGTTTCTGTATCCAACTACCTGCTGTATTACTTTAATAATTTTTTTTAAAAAAAAAAGAGGAAGGAAGAAAACAAACAACATCAAAATAAGGAAAGATCGCTATCCGATTTGTTTTCCTTTTTGACGTCATGGGAATAAACTTTAGGAAAGGAAAATAAAACCCAAGGGAAACGGGAGAGAGAAGAAGAAGAAGAAGATGATGAAAAAGAAGAAAGAAATCCTATTTTGATCCGCTTTCCGTCAAAATTCTATTTTCATCCAAATGGGATATACAAACTAAATAAATTAAGTAAAGAGACGAAAGGTCATGGTGGTGCCAGGGTCCCCCCCCCCACCTTTGGAGCACGCGGGGATGCCAGGCGCACAGGGTTCGGGGGGAATTTTTTATGACTAGTATTATTACTATGGGATGGCAGGCATGGCCGGTGTGCCCCCCAGAGACACAGGGGCGTGGAGGTATTTTTTAATTTGTAATAATCTGGGGGTGGGAATGAGGGGTTTGGTGGGGGGCTGCACTTCCGGCCACACACAAAAAAATCAAGGCCTGTCGATTCCCTTGGCATTTTGGGGTCTGGTCTGAGTTTCCTATTTTAATAAAATCCATAAAGATGTTTCCAACCCTCCCTAGGGTGCTTCTTTTGGGATGGGGGCAAATGAGTGTGCCGCTTGCGTCGTGAGGCCGCTGTGGCTCAGGGCCAACGGAGTCTCACGTGCGCCAGGTTTCTTGAGGGATCGCCATGGCAATGACATCAGCGAGGTATGTGCACGCAGGCTGCAACATGCATTATCTCGCAAAGAACACCCCTGTGGCTGTACTATACACTGTATACATGGCTGGAACTCATACCTTGGACGGGGGGGGGGGCAGTCTAGGAGTTGGCACTGATATCGTTGCTCCATAGGGAGTGAAATGTGGCCTCTGCTGATGAAACTCCTTTTTTTTACATGGAATCCCAAGAACGGAGCCTGCTATTTTTTATTTTTTATTTTAAAAAACCCCTAGCATGTTGTTCTGTTGTTTGCTAATTTATATAGCACCATTGATGAATATGGTGCTGTTATTATTTGTAGGGACGTGGATGGTGCTGTGGTCTAAACCACTGAGCCTCTTGGGCTTGCCGATCGGAAGGTCGGCAGTTCGAATCCCCGCCCCGCAATGGGGTGAGCTTCCGTTGCTTGGTCCCAGCTCCTGCCAACCTAGCAGTTCAAAAGCACACTGGTGCAAGTAGATAAATAGGTACCGCTGCAGCGGGAAGGTAAGAGTGGCTGAGAAACTGAGAGACCTGATGGATCCTTCCACCCATCCCTGACCATTGACTATCCTGCCTTGGGCTGACGGGAGTCCGACAACATTGGGAAGGGCCCAAGTTCCTCATTCCTGCTAAATTACTTGTTTGTGTGGCCCTGCCATTGATTTGTGCTGGAGGTGAAAGCTAGAGGGGAAGTTCCCTACTTCTAAATGTACAGAGACGCAGGTGCTGCTGTGGTCTAAATCACTGAGCCTCTTGGGCTAGTCAATCGGAAGGTCGGCAATTCGAATCCCTGCAATGGGGTGAGCTCCCGTTGCTCTGTCCCAGCTCCTGCCAACCTAGCAGACACCATTGCAAGTAGATAAACAGGTACCGCTGTGGCGGGAAGGTAAAGAGCGTTTCTGTGTGCTCTGGTTTCCATCATAATGTTCCATTGTGTCAGAAGCGGTTTAGTCCTGCTGGCCACATGACCCGGAAGGCTGTCTGTGGACAAACGCCAGCTCCCTCGGCCTGAAAGCGAGATGAGCGCTGCAATCCCATAGTCACCTTTGACAGGACTTAACCATCCAGGGGTCCTTTACTTTTTGCTGTACAAGGACTGCAGACTTAGACTGAGTCAGAGCTATTAGTCCATCTAATTTGGTTTCATCTATACCTGGAGTGGGGAATTTCCAGCTCATGAGCCAATCTTGGTCGTTTGGAGGAAGCCGTGACCAGATGCCCTATACTTGACATCATATACACATGACGTCGGGTGTGGGGTGGGTAACGGCAGAACGTCAAAGGGAAAATCGGGAGCTGAAAGCGGGTTTCCAATTGTTACTTCACTGGAGCGAGACACACCTCCACCCACCCCAAAACAACTGCTTCTGTAGGTTCCTTCGAGTGATGCCATAAGGTTTTTCCGACCCCACAATTCTGCCCCTCCCTCTATATATGCTTAAAAACAAAACTGGATTTAATAATGAACGATAACAATGATTTAGAAGAGTGCAAAATAGCTGGCGGGAAAGGCTTTTGAAAGGCAATCTTGAGAAGTGTAGTTCTCATCGTGCCCGTTTGGGCATGCATCACAATATTTTGAAGGGCAGCTGCGTTTCAGCTCATCTGTTGGTTCAGGAAGGGCAAATTGGGTAGGGCTGTATGAAAATGCAAAGTGAACAAAGAGGCTTAAAACCCCCTACCCAGTGCCTTATCCCTAACCAAGCCAGGCTAGGCGCCCCCCCCCCACAGAAATCTGGCACAGGACCGCCCACCAGCGGCGAGGGCTGAGGAGTGTGGAGGATGTGTGCCATGATTTGACCATGTGCACACTTTTGTATGTGAGATACAACAAGCATTTCTTGAAGGGACGGGTCTAGTGCATCAGGCTGAGCATGTACACAGGAAAATGCTGCAGTTTACGACCTTGGTTTGTCGGAAACAAATGGAGATTTAATTTCCTGCAACCTGAGAGATTCTTGAAAAGAGCTTTCAGTAGCACCTTAGAGGCCAACTAAGTTTGTTATTGGTATGAGCTTTTCAGATAACTATCTGAAGAAGAAGAAGAAGAAGAAGAAGAAGAAGAAGAAGAAGAAGAAGAGGAGGAGGAGTAGTAGTAGTAGTAGTAGTAGTAGTTTGGATTTGATATCCTGCTTTATCACTACCCTAAAGAGTCTCAAAGCAGCTAACATTCTCCTTTCCTTTCCTCCCCCACAACAAACACTCTGTGAGGTGGGTGAGGCTGAGAGACTTCAGAGAAGTGTGAGTAGCCCAAAGTCACCCAGCAGCTGCATGTGGAGGAGTGGGGAAGCGAACCCGGTTTACAAGATTATGAGACTACCGCTCTTAACTACATCACACTGGCTCACTGAAGAAGTGTGCATGCACACGAAAGCTCATACCAATAACAAACTTAGTTGGTCTCTAAGGTGCTGCTGGAAGGATTTTTTTTATTTTATTTCGACTACGGCAGACCAACACAGCTACCTACCTGTAACTTGAAAAGAGCTTTCAGACATTCTCAGATTGTGCTCCCAGCATACTAGTCCCTTTCACCCAAAAAACGCCTGGAATATCCAATTGAGCTATTGGCTAGAAGATGACGTGACTATTATTTTTAGTGGATCCAAGCTGTTTCTTATTCAGTGGGCGATCCGCCGAGACTCTCCTATGAATATTATCAGTGACTTTATTGGGGAGGATGGGAGTAAAATGCAAGTGGGTACATCAGCTGAAATGCATTAGCTGGAAAATGAAAAGTGCAAAGTATTTCCCATGCCCTCTCAGCATTACATTTGAGGGCATAAACGCATCGTTATTCCCCAGTGGGATTTATATTGCTTTGAAGTATGTTTCCCAAAGGGGGACTTGATGCAGCTTTGATCCTATGGGCACATGCGCCTGGAACATGCTTCTCACACACATGTGCAATGAGGATTTGGACCTGCACGGACTTGAACGCAGGAAGGCAGAAATCTCCACTGGAAATGGTTTTACACACCCACTAGGTGGAAAAGAATTCACCTCTTCCTGTCCCACCACCTCTTCAGGGTTACTTTTATTTTTCAGCTGCTCTGGATGGTTCCTGTTGATACTGAAGTACCAGAAAGCACTCCAGAGATTTGTGGTGGGGTTATTTCAAGGGTGGGGAACCAATGGCCCTTCAAATGTTCTAGGACACATCTACCATCAGCCAGCATGACCAAAAGCAGCACAGGTTCCATACCCCTGGGATAGGGGATGGTTCCAGGAAATAAGAGTTTTTGTGGGTGACAAGGTGCACCAAAATTTTAAGGGCCAGAATAGATGTGACACTTAAGAAACACGATTGGACATCCTGGTATCGTTTTTAAAAATAATAATCTTAAAAGCAGCTGCAGCCCCCAGGAGACCCCAAATTAGTACAGTGGTACCTCGGGTTACATACGCTTCAGGTTACAGACTCTGCTAACCCAGAAATAGTGTCTTGGGTTAAGAACTTTGCTTCAGGATGAGAACAGAAATCGTGCTCCGGAGTCATGGCAGCAGCAGGAGGCCCCATTAGCTAAAGTGGTGCTTCAGGTTAAGAACAGTTTCAGGTTAAGTACGGACCTCCGGAACGAATTAAGTACTTAACCCGAGGTACCACTGTACAAGGTGGAATCTAGACAAATATAAAAAAACTGCTGTGAAAATGCTTTTTAAAAAAAGGTTTTAAAAATATATTGAATTTGCCATAAGCTCACCACGGCCATCTAGTGTCACATTTATATAATGCACTTAAAACACACTTAAAACGTTACATTTGCAGCTGTATAGCTGAGTTCCCAAGGCAGTGGGGCCTGTCCGTCTTTCCTCATTTCCCCCAGTCAAAATCCTTCTCCCCATTTCGGTTTGTTTCCCCTCTTCCTATAGAGTTATAGGGAGGGTGATTTCAATCAGGAAAAGAGTACGTAAGGTTAAACATCCTTCTGACAATGCTGTTGCTCTAAGTCATTCCAAGCCCAGTCGTGGCTGCTCTTAAACATTAGAAAATTCCCATCATCCCCAACCATTAACCTTGGTGGCTTGGGTTGATGGGAGTTGTAGTCCAGCAACATCTGGATGGAACCAGGTTGGAGAAGGCTGATGTAGGGCAATTTGATTGTGGATCTCCCATGCGATGAGCAATTTGGCTTGAAGTGACACCAATGTATGATATAATTTGCACCGGTCTACTTTCCACAGCCTCCAGTGCTAAGAACCACAAGATCTACCACATCTCCCAAATGGAAATCCCGGCTGTGCTCATTGGAGATCACAAGTGATCAAGTGGTGGCGGAACGATTGCATACCTTTTGCATGATTTGGGCTGCTTTTTTTGGTCTGCTTTCTATAGATGTTGGTCAATCCATTATGTACGGAGTAGACTAGCCAAACAGAAAAAGGCTATTCAATTTGTGTATGTTGCTATTTCAATTGTTCTTCATGTGTAGACTGTTTTGTATGAGTTTTTTAAAAAAGAAGGGGGGAAAAGACAGAGAGCCAGATATGAATACAAGATGGGAAATAACTTGCTTAGGGGCAGCACGGGAGCCAAAAGTTGCCACGAACTGAATATGAGTTAACAATGTGACCCTATGAGCCAGTGGAATTTCAGGTCGTATCAACTGCAGCTTTGTTTCCAAGCCCTGGGAAATCACAGAGCTTAAGACCTCACTTGGCACACTGTGTTCCGTTATGGGTGGCACCAACATTCCAGAAAAATGTTGACAGTAGAAACGTTATCAGTGGGATCTGCAACAAAACGTTGCAGTAGATCCTCCCCACATTGATAAAGTTCCTGTTTAGAGTTCCAACCAGCCATTCCCCCACTCACTTGTCTGTTTTCCTTTTCCAGCTGACTCTCAGCGTTCTATAGCTACCAAACATGCTCAGTCCTCATTGGACCTGTGTATTTACATACCTGAAAGTTAATAGTGTAAGTATCGGGCTCGTCAGGTTGGGAAGGTGGCCCATCTGGGAGAGGGAAAACTCAGATCCTAAACCTCCGTTGCTTTGGGGGATATCTTCAAGAGAACAAAAGGAGTAAACCCTACACTATGGGTAGGCAAACTAAGGCCCGGGGGCCAGATCTGGCCCAATCACCTTCTAAATGCAGCCCGCGGATGGTCCAGAAATCAGCGTGTTTTTACATGAGTAGAATGTGTGCTTTTATTTAAAATGCATCTCTGGGTTATTTGTGGGGCATAGGAATTCGTTCATTTTTTTTCTTTCCAAAATATAGTCCAGCCCCTCACAAGGTCTGAGGGACAGTGGCCCGGCCCCCTGCTGAAAAAGTTTGCTGACCCCTGCCCTGCACAAATCCAGAGTGGAGTCCATAAGGCAGTTGGATGGTGCCATATACGCCTCCTTCCGGCAACTCCTGCCACCAAGCTGGTGCCAAACGTTTTGCTCTGCTTTCCTTGGGACCACGTCAGCGAAGTCGAGAGGGGGAGGGTCTTGTCGTCTCGGCAGCCCAGGACTCCCATATACACTGTCCAGGCTTGTACCCGGAGGGGGGGGGTCAATTCGGTGCTGCTAATGTAAGAGTTTGGCTCCCCCCCCCCGAGGTGCCTTCCGTTGTCTCTCAAGAGAGATGGGTGCCAACAATTTTATCACCGCTTTTTTGTTAGGCCTGTAATCCCCAAGAATACTTTATAATACCCCAATATTTTAAAATATATTGTCTGGATTTCCTCTGATTATATGACAGGCATTTTTTCTGATCACGTCAAATGGAACATACCCTGCACAAAGAAAACCAGCTTAGCAGGGAAATGGCTAAGCTAGAAGCATTTCCCCATGTTTTCTATACATAATCCTGTTTATGGAAAAGCATACCCTCCAACATTTCTCCGATGAAAATAGGGATGTCCTATTCAACAACAGCAACAATACCTCGCCCGTCTGGCTGGATTGCCCCAGCCACTCTGGGCGGCTTCCAATAGATATAGAAACATAATATTAAATTAAATTGTAAACGTTAAAAAAACTTCCCTATCCAGGGCTGCCTTCAGATGTCTTCTAAAGGTTGTATAGTTAATTCTTGGCTCGGGGGTTGCATAACACCATACCCTCCAACTTTTCTCCAGTGAAAATTCTAAGGAAAAGCAAAGTGACGTAAACGCTCCGGCGGGAAGGTAAACGGCGTTTCCGTGCGCTGCTCTGGTTCACCAGAAAGCGGCTTAGTCCTGCTGGCCACATGACCCGGAAAAACTGTCTCTGCAGACAAACATTGGCTCCCTCGGCCAGTAAAGCGAGATGAGCGCCGCAACCCCAGAGTCGTCCGCGACTGGACCTATTGGTCAGGGGTACCTTTACCTTTCAGGAAAAGCAAGGAATTCTGGGATGTAATCAGAAACTGTGACTGTCCCTGGAAAATAGGGACACATGGAGGGTCTGGGAAAATATTCAATAATGTGAGCCCCTCCTGCAACCTGCAGCCCGAAGCGGTAAAGCCCAGGCATAGCTGTGAGAACTAAGAGGAAAATGCTCCTCTTCTGTATTGTCAGGGGTTGGCAGGCTCTTGTGTGTGTGTGTGTGTGCAGTGGTGCTGTTTTCCTACTCGGTTCCAGAAGTCGGCGTGCACAGAGAGACCTTTCCACTCTTATTTGCTTCATTGGCATGTGGCTCGTCGCCTGACCTTGAGTGCAGGCATTTGGGGTGGATCCCTCTCCGACCTCTGCTGGTTGTGTTGACAGGAAAGCCGCAGCGACCGTTGCTTATTGCAAGTTATTGAGCAGCCACCTCTCTGCCTGAAAAACAGAGGTGGTGGCAAGGCGAGGAGGAAAACAGCAACCATGAATTTAGCAGATTAACATCAATGCACAATGCTGCTTAGTGATTCTCTCTCCCCCCCCCCCCCCAGCACAGTAAGGTTGTGTAGACATTACTGGTTTGCAGGGGGAATGCATCAAAACGCCGTACAGTGGTACCTCAGGTTACAGACGCTTCAGGTTACAGATGCTTCAGGTTACACACTCCACTAACCCAGAAATAGTACCTCGGGTTAAGAACTTTGCTTCAGGATGAGAACAGAAATTGTGGCACGGCGGCATCAGGAGACCCCATTAGCTAAAATGGTACCTCAGGTTGAGAACAGTTTCAGGTTAAGAACGGACCTGCGGAACGAATTAAGTTCTTAACCCGAGGTACCACTTTATTTCCTCAGAAACACCAGGATAGTTAGGAATTTTGGTTAATGTGCACAAACCGTTTCTGAATTCAGCAGTGGTAGCACACTGGATGCTGAGTAAATGGGGGAAAGGGCAGTGTACACAGCGTGTGAGACACATGTTTTTGTTTTTGGTTCATTCGAAAGATCATTTGATGTGACCCTAAATTCACCTGCCCCTAAAACAGCCTTTGACTGACCAGTTGCACTTACTAACAGGGTGGGGTTCTTACAGCCTTTCATGGCAGACTTCTGGGAATGGTGACGTTTTTGATTATTATTGTTTATTAAATTTATTAGTCGCCTGCCACCCAAAGGTCTCCAAGCGACTTACAGCAAAGAAAAATATACGATACGTAATAGTATAGTTTTATTAATTTCCTATATATAACAATTGCAAAAAAGAAAAAAAAAGATAAAGACAAAATCCCAGCTCGCCCGACTCCCCACTCAATGACAGACCAATCTAGTTAAGTGTCATAGAATTTTAGAGTCGGAAGGGATCCCAAGGGTCATCTAGTCCAACCCTCTGCAGTGTAGGAATCTCGGCTAAAGCATCTATGACAGATGGCCACCCAATCTCTGCTTAAAAACTTCCAAGGCAGGAGAGTCCACAACCTCCCGAGGGATACTGTTGAACATCTCTTACTGTCAGAAAGCTTTTTCCTGGTGTTTTGTCGGAATGTCCTTTCTTTGAGCTTGAAGGCATTGGTTCGAGTTTACCTTCCAGAGTTTGCTGAAGTCCAATCTGCGAATATTGGTTCTTGCCAGTCTTCCAGGTAATAAGTAATACATTAATATTCTGTACAACATAAAATCCATGGAAAAACCGAAAAACTCCATGCCAGCCGTAGAGTGGTACCTCAGGTTACAGACGCTTCAGGTTACAGGCGCTTCAGGTTACAGGCTCCGCTAACCCAGAAATAGTACCTCGGGTTAAGAATTTTGCTTCAGGATGAGAACAGAAATCGTGCGCCAGCGGCACGGTGGCAGCGGGAGGCCCCATTAGCTAAAGTGGTACCTCAGGTTAAGAACACTTTCAGGTTAAGAACGGACCTCCAGAACAAATTAAGTTCTTAACCCGAGGTACCACTGTAAACAATATTAACAATTCTCAGATAATAAACAAATCAATACTCTAACCCATGGGTAGGCAAACTAAGGCCCAGGGGCCGGATCCGGCCCAATCACCTCCTAAATCCAGCCCAAGGACGGTCCAGGAATCAGTGTGTTTTTACATGAGTAGAATGTGTGCTTTTATTCAAAATGCATCTCTGGGTTATTTGTGGGGCATAGGAATTCGTTCATTTCCCTCCAAAAAATATAGTCCGGCCCCCCACAAGGTCTGAGGGACAGTGGACTGGCCCCCTGCTGAAAAAGTTTGCTGACCCCTGCTCTAACCCATTAATTAGCAAATTGACAGAACCTCAACCTCCCTCTAATCCAAAAATCGTTCACACTGAACTCATAATTTTCCCTATTTAACCTCCCCACTGAGAAGTCTCAAGGCCAGCTGTTACAAATCAGAGATAGGTGAGTCCATTGTCCTCCAGGAATGGTCCAGCATCTCTCCTCTCCCTTCAGGGGAGAGCAGTACCAAAGAAAAGCAGGAAGATGGCAACAAAAGTTTTACCTGCTTTTCAGTGGGCCGGCTACTGCTCTTCTCCTGCTGTTTGTGAATGCATGGAGAATTTGCGGTGCTTCTGCACTAGAAGATGAAGGCTGGCTGTGTGTTGCCAAGATGAAGGACTGCACCACTGAGAAGGAGACAAATTTGCATGTGCTAATTTATGCAAGCAGGTGCAGATGTAAAAACAATTGCCAGAATTTAAATTTCCCAGGCTAGCCAGTTCGTTTCCCATCCAAATCATTCCAAATATTTGCTTCCAGTTTATTTGCATCCTATCCCCAAATCAGTTGGTTGATCTTACATTAATTTGTCTCCAGTTAATTTCCCATTGAGATGAACCCGGCTCAAAATCTATTTCCCTTCCCTTAATAATTACCCCTGTTCTTCAATCGTTGTCGCCCCTTCTAATACAATTCAATATAAATGGGGGGGCACACAATTCCCATTGAGGTAGGGAGGTCTTACTTTGAGAGGTGATGGCGATTGGATAGGAGGGTGATGGCCATTTTATTTGACATTCTAGCTCAATAAATGGGCAAACTCCTGACTTGCTGCCACAAAGGGATGCCTTTTCTCTCCCCCCCCCCCCAGGGATGCTGTATGGGAAATTAAAAAGGGGCTGCTTGCCATTACAGGTAATGCCATGTGGGCAGCCGTTCTCTCCCCATGCAATGTGCCTGCAAACAGAAACAGGAGGATGTCAGTGTGTCCAGTCCTTTACCAATTGCAAGGTTTTAGGCTTCGTTTTGTGTCATTTTTGACTGCAAGGCAGCTGCTCCAAGTAGGGAAGGGAGGAAATAAATAAATAAAATAAGAATAAAACGGAGGATTCGCACCTTCCAGCGGCTACCTTGGAGCCCATTTTGCTGAATATCCGGTTCCCTGGAATTTTAAAAGATGAATAAGGAAAGAGGCAGTGCTGGAAATAGCAGGAGCTGTTTGATGAAATAGGACATTGAGACGCCCTAACTGGCTATTTACTGTGGAATTGCCACGCTAGGTTCACTCCCCTTTTATAGGCAATCAGCAGGATGTCATCCTCAAATCACAAGCCCCCTGTTTGTTCTTTATGGTTCTTCCATCTTTTCAGATTGCAGAATCTCTCTCTTTCTCTTGCAGCGGGGGCTGGAGGGAACAGAACAATACGACACTCTCCAAAAGCATAGACCACTTTAATTCTTCCATCTTTTTAAAGAGGCATGCTTTCGACATGTGTGGTGATGTTTGGGACATCATCTTCATATCTATATCCTATGAGCGTAATTTTAGATATGTTTTTAATACTTTTTTTAAAAAATCCAATATATTTTTCTAAATTAAAATACAGCACCTAACTGGAAAAGCGTTTTTGTACTTTAGAAAAAATTATTATTATTATTATTATTATTATTATTATTATTATTATTATTATTATTATTATTATTATTATTATTATAAATTTGCATGCCACTTTTCTTCCAATGATTCCAGAGCACTTCACAACAGAAAAATATTTTTAAAATGCATGCTGCCTTTATGACATGCATATTTCATTGCTGCATTTATGTATTTGGAAGGGCTTATTACTTTTGCGTCTACCTTTTAACATCATTTGAAGCACTCAAATAATGGTGGTGAAATTGTCAAAGGTTAAGTACACATTTTCCAAAATATGACTTGGTAAAAAACCAGAGAGGGGAAAAATGGTTACAATGGCATGCTTGAGTGAATTGTTCATACCCCATCCACACAACCTTTAGTGTGGTTGGCTGTGCAGAATGTTGATTGGCTGGCTCTCATGGCAATCACAAAACTACATCCCACTCCATTGGTCGGGGAACAACGTTTTAAGTCTTTAAAAGCAAAACAAAAAACCAACCCCTTAGACTTTTTAAAAAGATACTATAAAATGTTTAAATGGATACAGTGGTACCTTGGTTCTCAAACTTAATCCTTCCAAAACCAAAGTCCATTCCAAAACCAAAGCGTTCCAAAACCAAAGCGCACTTTCCCATAGAAAGTAATGCAAAACGGATTAATCCGTTCCAGACTTTTAAAAACAACCCCTGAAACAGCAATTTAACATGAATTTTACTATCTAACGAGACCACTGATCCATAAAAGGAAAGCAATAAACATTACGCTATGGGAAATGGTTTGCAAAAATGTTGCATACCCAAAAATGAGAGATTTGGGGGCAGGGAGAGAGAGAAATTTGTACGAAAATCCCTGATCAATTTTGGGGAGGGCTTTGAAAATCCAACATATAGCAGCTGATGCAGAAATGTAGAGGGCTGAATATAATACTAGGTACCTGAGAGAAATCGAAATGGACAGATGCACCAGCTGAGAGCCAGCAGAACCAGGACTGACCTTCGGCCTGTCATTCCTTCAATTTCCTCCTCAGCGTTACAGGGCGGAAAAGGGAGTGTGGAATATGGCTTACATACTCCCTTGCACTTCTTGGAGGAAGGGTGGTTTTAAAACGTAGTTAATCACAACTGATATTAAAAGCGGAGCATGCTGTGCAGCAGAGAAATTAACACCCACTGGAGGAAGATACTTCTGTGTGGAGCCTGATAAAAACGTGTGTGCGTTTGTGTGCTTATGGGGGTGCAGATTTGTAGCGGTGCAAAATGACAGTGGGGGGTGCAGTGAAGAAAAGAGAGCTGTCCGAGAAAGCGGTGTCACCATCAGGGCAGGACTTTAGGGCAAAGAAACTCTTGCAGAAGTTGAGGAAGCCAAACTTTGCCCTCGGTGAAGCAGGACTCTTGCTCACCACATTTGGAAGTAATTGAAGTCCTACACATGGCCATCTGAAGAGGCCCCGGGAGCCCACTAAGACCAGAATCGCAACTAAAATTACCTCAGGGTAGCTCTGAGGATTGGGGCTAAGACGAAAGCACATTAATAACAACAGCAAGTGCTGTTTGTGTGGTGATGCGGCCTTCTTGAATGACTAAAAACATAGAAGTGGCCCTCAGTGTTATTTGAGATGTGTACCTTTGTTCTAAACGAAGGTCAAATGCACACCAATACATTTAAAGCACATTTGAAGCACATACCTTCCCTACAAAGCACCCTAGGAACTAGCATGTCTTAAGGCATGGGTAGGCAAACTAAGGCCCGGGGGGCGGATCCGGTCCAATTGCCTTCTAAATCCGGCCCGTGGACGGTCCGTGAATCAGCGTGTTTTTACATGAGTAGAATGTGCCCTTTTATTTAAAATGCATCTCTGGGTTATTTGTGGGGCATAGGAATTTGTTCTCTTTTTTCCTCTTCCAAAATACAGTCTGGCCCCCCACAAGGTCTGAGGGACAGTGGACCGGCCCCCTGCTGAAAAAGTTTGCTGACTCCTGTCCTAAGGTGACTGAGAATGGTAGCTTTGTGAGGGGATAAATTACAGTTCCCAATATTCTTCTTTTTTGGGGGGGGGAGAAGACATGTGCTTTAAATGTCTGGTATTTGCTTTGATTTATTTGATTAGCAGTATTCTATTCCTATGCCACTTTTCATCGAAATGAATCCTAAAGTGGCTTACAAACAATAACTAACAATAACATGATAGAACAGACCAGAGCATCACCAATACGGCTCAAAACACACAGAATAATTAACAAATCCTCTGCGAATCAATTACAAATCTATAAAGCACAGTTGACAAAGCAACAACTAAAGAATAAGCTCAGCGTCACAATGAAAGCAAAAGCCCTCTTATATGATTAACAAATCAATACGGCATTTATAATCTATGAAACAGAATTAACAAAATAGCAACCAAAAAATAAATAATCATTGCTCTTGTGGCAATGGTGGTGACAGTGGAGGGACCAACTCTTGACTCCTGTTCTTGGAACAAATGCACGGTTTGCAGGCCCACTTTTAATAAGAGGCGGGTCTTCCTGTTTGCAGAAGGCGCATGTGAGAGAAAGTCGTCTCTGCAAGGGAGGTTGGCATCAGTGACTCCCCACGCCACCACAGAGATACGTATCTCCCCCGTCTTGTCCCTTCTTCCCCACTTCCTTCTCTCCTTCCCCCACCCCTCCCGACACACATGTCTTCCATTTCTGGGCTTGGTGGCTCCCTGAGGGCAACATTAAAGCGATTAGGGACAATCCTATCAAACTGACGCCTCCCGACACTGAAAGTCAGCAGGGGCCTGGATGAGCCACAGCTGGTACCAACATCCGCAGACAGGGGAAAGCGGAGCAAGGAACAGGCAGCAACACCACTGACAGATTGGAGATTGTGGCCTGCGTTTCAAAAAGACCTTGTCAGGGAAGTCACTAGCTAGGCTTCACATACACACAAATGCCTTTGACACCCACCCATTCCTGCTTTATTTCTATTTTTCTGCAGTGGGGCTGCTGTCCATGGTGGCAGGACTCTCTCTCTCTCTCTCTCTCTCTCTCTCTCTCTCTCTCTCTCTCTCTCTCTCTGTGTGTGTGTGTGTGTGTTTCCATAAGATGCACCTGACCATAA
The DNA here is from genome assembly GCF_964188305.1 of Podarcis bocagei. Taxonomy (NCBI): domain Eukaryota; kingdom Metazoa; phylum Chordata; class Lepidosauria; order Squamata; family Lacertidae; genus Podarcis; species Podarcis bocagei. Next base: position 17,900,826 of record NC_138138.1, on the reverse strand, counting down.
GACACACCTAGTTTTTAGAGGAGGAAAACAAGACAAAAAATATTCTGAACGAAACAGTGGATGTATGATTTTTGTGGTTCATGCTGTGGCCACAAACATGTGATTTGATGGTGAATTTGGGGTGACCCAATGCAAAAATCCTGAGGATCCATGTGGATCCCTGCTTTGTAACCATGTTTTTGTGCCATTGTGGCCCCACGCAACAGTGGGTGCGTGATTTTTTTGGTGCAGGCTGTAGCCACGGACATGCTATGTGATCTGATGGTGAATTTGGGGTGACCCAATGTAAAAATCCTGAGGATCCATGGGCTTTTACCTCCCCCCTCCCAGGCAGCCTCCTTTATCGCTAGCTTCCCTTATCTCTCTCCCGATCCCACCGATCAGCTGCTTCCTTTCAACACTCCCTTCCCTCTTGTTTGCCTTAGTGTCTTTTCCTTAGCTGGAGCAGTTTTTTGCTCCTCCTTTTCTTCTAATTTCTCTCCTCATTGATTTAGTCTTCCTGTTTCCTCTCCTTGCAAGTTTGCTGTCTTTACCTCCCCCCTCCCAGGCAGCCTCCTTTATTGCTAGCGTCCCTTATCTCGCTTGCGATCGCTTGTGATCAGTGGCTTTGTTTCAACACCCACTTCCCTCTTTCAAAAAATAAAAAGCATGATCTGCTTTTCGCCCCTGGGCAATTTGGCTCCAGGGACCACACATTCGCTCCATAAAACGCACAGACATTTCCCCTTACTTTTTAGGAAGAAAAAAGTGTGTCTTATGGAGCGAAAAATACCGTATATATAAATGCAAAATGGACAGGCAGCTCAAAGGAGGACACAGCTTTCCATTCAGCCGAAGGCCGCAAAGGCAGGGGTTTTTATGTCCGCGTTGTAACCTTCCATGCCACCTGTGAGCGGATGTGCTTGTCTTGAAGAACATCATTGTCGTAATGCTGCATGCCCCGGCATCCCGGCTAAGTGGGTGTGCATTGCCTTTTCTCACGCTGGAGAAAGGTGAACTCGACAGAAGGAGTGGCTGCAAACAGACGACGAGACTCTTCCAATATACCCAAGCCACAGAAACAAATGCACTGGGACTGTTCCATTTCACGCAGGTAAACACTCCACAGATGTATAATCTGATCCGTCAATCTGTCTCCGTCTCTGGCACTCGCCCACAACGCCCGCTATTGTTATGTCTTGGATCCCTCCTTCCAGGGTGCAAATGCTGCTGTTCGCTGCTGCTGCTGCTGCTGCTGCTGCTGATCCCCCTTAGCGATGCTCTTGCCTCCACTATAATATGTACATTGTCACCAGGAAGCAGCAATGCACCTTTACTATAGCGAGCTCGGTTGCTATGGAGAATCCTCTCCCTGCATCTGCCTCTAGCACCTCACCTCTGCATCCCCTTTTCTGCATAGAGGAGTGGCAGGTGGTGATAGAAGATCACAGCAACATGTGGCAGGAAGGGTCAGGAGTGGGAGGTCATGGTGTGTCTGGAGGCTTGGAGAGAGTTCATGAAGACTGGCAGACACTGAGAGACTGGTGAGAACAATTCTTTGTTTTTATTTATTGGTTGATTTTCACAGAACCATAGAATTGTGGAGTTGGAAGGGATCCCAAGGATCATCAATTCCAAGCCCCACAATGCAGGAATCTCAGCACAATGTCCCCCATACAGTTTGAGACACCACCATCATAAATGTATATGACTTGGTTGCCCCAGCCACTCTGGGCAGCTTCCAACGAATTAAAACATCAAACACAGTCAACCATCAAACATTAGAAGCTTCCCTATTCAGGGCTGCCTTCAGATGTCTTCTAAAAGTCAGATAGATGTTTATGTCCTTGACTTCTGATGAGAGGGTGTTCCACAAGGCAGGCACCACCACTGAGAAGGCCCTCTTCCTGGTTCCCTGTAACTTCACTTTTGACAGAATTACAAGCCTGGTAGATGAAGGGAACGCAGCTCTGGGCACCACAGTTCAAGAAGGACACTGACAAACTGGAACGTGTCCAGAGGAGGGCAACCAAAATGGTCAAAGGCCTGGAAACGATGCCTTATGAGGAACGGCTAAGGGAGCTGGGCATGTTTAGCCTGGAGAAGAGGAGGTTAAGGGGTGATATGATAGCCATGTTCAAATATATAAAAGGATGTCACATAGAGGAGGGAGAAAGGTTGTTTTCTGCTGCTCCAGAGAAGCGGACACGGAGCAATGGAGCCAAACTACAAGAAGGAAGATTCCACCTAAACATTAGGAAGAACTTCCTGACAGTAAGAGCTGTTCGACAGTGGAATTTGCTGCCAAGGAGTGTGGTGGAGTCTCCTACTTTGGAGGTCTTTAAGCAGAGGCTTGACAACCATATGTCAGGAGTGCTCTGATGGTGTTTCCTGCTTGGCAGGGGGTTGGACTCGATGGCCCTTGTGGTCTCTTCCAACTCTATGATTCTATGATTCTATGAGGGACCTACCTGAAGGCCTTTGGAGCTGGATCTCAGTGTCCGGGCTGAACGATGTGGAGTGGGGAGATGCTCCTTCAGATAGACAGGGTCAGACCCTGTTGAGCTTTGCAAACGTGCTAGCAATTTTATGGCTGCACCACCAAGAGGGCAAACTTGCATCCTGCCCTTCGCTCCCTCCTACTAAGTAAATCTTGTTGCGTGAACTGAAATAAACCCTGGGGCAATGAAGGCTGCAATCCTATCTCTGAGAGTAAGTGCTGCTGAACCCACTGGAGTCTACTTCTGAGTAGACATGTATAGGATTGCAGTGTCAGAGGTTGTTATCCAAGAGGGGCAACCATTAACGAATATCCCCCGACCCGCCAAGCCATGATCAAAGGGCAGGACCTACAAAGAGGAAAGTTTTCATTAACGTTGGAAAGTACCTTTGCTGAACAGGACTTAAGTGTGAGCAAACCTTACAGAAGGTTCTTGGCCCCGGGGAAAAGCACTGCTGGATGAGATAGCACTATAAAAAACCCCAGCTTTAATTCCAGCTAATTATTATGGGGTTGTGGAGCCCTAGCAGTGCTAAAGGGCTCTAGCCTAGAAGCAACCAGGCTCAGAACCAAGCTAGTGAGATATTAAAAACACCAATCTGAAGCACAGCTTTATTATTATTATTATTATTATTATTATTATTATTATTATTATTATTATTATTAATATGGTTTTTTAAAAATAGAACAGGCATGGAGGTGAGAGCAACTTATCAGTTGCCCTGCTGAAAGTCATCCCTATTCTGCTATTAGTTACTCCCCCCCCCCCAAAAAAGCTTCCATTGTCACTTTTAGTACCAGGAGGGTGACTTTTCACTGAGATCATCCCTGCCTGTCAGACGGCAGTGGATCCAACCCCTGCGACAGGTCGCCAGGAACGGATAAGGCAGGGGAAAGTTCTTACCAACTGCTTTTTATTCAATATTCACAGAGAGAGGCTTGGAAATGCAGCCTCTTGGAATAATGGCATTGCCCTGAGTGAGTCTCCACCCTCTCCCTCTCATGCGTCATCACTACAGGTGCTGGGATGTGATGTGCCCTCTGCCTCTGAGCTTTCTGCTCTCCTACTTTCAATGCTTGCCGGGTTCTGGGAGAGAGGGGTGGGTCTGGAATGCTTTCTAAAGACACTGTGTCCATCAACTGCCATCCGTCTATCCCCCCCATGCTGCTTCTTCCTCCTCTCCCATTATTTCCCAGCTTTCCCCCTCATCTGCCTCTGAGCTGTGAGCTCCCTCAAACCCATGTTGTAATTCTGAACCGTCTTCTTCTTCTCTAGGAGGGTCAGACTGGGGAGGCAGCCTCTACCATTCCTCCTTTGCCCAGTCCCTGACACTGCTATGCTAGGATCCCAGTGAAAATTGCCCCCTTTGCCCAACAGCTATTATTATTATTAGTTTTAAAAATGTGACCCACTTCAGAGCGACGCACTTTGCATCATGTCTGGTTTGGTCCTCAGCCTGCAGCTTATTTTATATATTTAAGAAGATTTATATAGGTCTAACAAAAGCTTCTAAGCAGTGTACATAAAAATGGAGTAGATCAAGGGTGGAAACAGGCATATACTGTATATTAAGCTCCAGCTGTTGTCAGCCTCATGCCTTTGGAAGTTTAATCACAGGAGAGGAAGACGACAATCTACACCTGCGGTTTGCCCCCAGCATCACCTGATATTCCAAGGTATACTGTCCCTGCATATGGAGGCCTGATTTGTTATTTAAAGCTCATAATTGGTGACAAACACCAACTTTCTTTTTTATGTTATACTATTATTTTTATTTGCTTTTCTATTACAGTTCTTCATTAGTACAGCAACAGTAGTACAGTGGTACCTCGGGTTAAGAACTTAACTCGTTCCAGAGGTCCGTTCTTAACCTGAAACTGTTCTTAACCTGAAGCACCACTTTAGCTAATGGGGCCTCCTGCTGCTGCTGTGCCACTGGAGCACGATTTCTGTTCTCACCCTGAAGCAAAGTTCTTAACCCGAGGTAATATTTCTGAGTTAGTGGAGTCTGTAACCTGAAGCGTATGTAACCCGAGGTACCACTTTACAGCAACAAACACCAACTTTCCACAGATCTGTCTGTTCCTTAAAAAACACACACAAAATTAACCACACCTCCTGGCAGTGAAGTTCATTGGTTATTGGTTTCTCCTCCTAGACCAAGTCATGTGTTGGGGGTGTGGAAAAGAAAATGCAGAACATGGACGTGGGTTAAAAGAGGAGAGGTAGCCAATGCCGCTGAAGACGGAATCAGGATTCAAGATGACCTTAACAGATTGGAAAACTGGGCCCAAACTAACAAAATGAATTTCACTTAGGCAAGAAGAACTGTCAGGGAACTGCCATCAGAGCAGCAGGTGGTGGAGGGACTCAGGCAGGATGAAAGAGACTCAACTGCTGAAGCAGGGACCAGCAGGGGGAGGAGTGGGTCTCTGAGGGAATGCGAGCAGGAGGGAGGGCTCAGGGAGGCTTCCAGCGAGAACAGTGGTGAGGTATCGGAGTCTCCCATAGGGAGACCCATACCTCGCAGGAAACTGTCACGCCGTGAGTCCAGGAGACGCGTTTCCGTTAAGGAACTTCTTTGCTGGAAACACTTCCGCAGACAGCCACTGTCGGACTCTACTAGTGACTAGAGCAGACATGTCTGAGGAGCTCCGTCACACACGGAGGTTTGTGGGGGCGCACAAACTCTGAGGGAGCACGTTTTCACGCACAAGCAGCTAATCAAACCCTCACAGCAGTCCGACAGTCTTTGTACGCTGCCTGTGCAAGAGAAGGCATCATGAGCGAACCAACCGGAACCGGAGGAGCAGGGGCTGGAGCTGGTCCAAGCTTGGAAGATAGATACCGAGCGTTGGAGGTTCAACTGGCCCTGCAGACGGCGAGGCTGGAGGAGAGAAGGGCTCAGGATGCAGACAAGAAGGGGAGAGCCACTCAATTCCCCAGAAAGGTACCAGGATTGGTGCAGAAATTTGGGGGGGACCCCAAGGACTACCATGCTTTTAGGACAGAGATGCAATATGCCCTTAATGTGCAGTTCGATGAGTTCCCTGATGAGGAATCGCGAGTTGCTTTTGTAATTGGGCATCTTGAGAAAGGGGCTAGAGACTGGGTTCGACCCCTAATGGCAACGCACAATGACATACTAAAGGACACAATGAAGTTCTTTCGTGCAATGGATATCATGTTTTCCAGCGATATTGAGGAAGGGGTGGTGCGCAGACAGCTAATGGCTTGTAAGCAGGGGAGTCGATCTGTCCGTGAATATTGGACTGAGTTTACCATGCTGATTCACAGACTGAGTTGGGATTTATCGGCGGCACCCGTTCAAATGCTATTTGAAGAAGGTCTTTCTTCGGGGGTGAAAGACGAGCTGGCACGGAGCCCCAGGGCGGAGTCTATGGATCAGCTGACCAAATCTGCGCTGACCATAGGAGCGCGGCAGGAGGCAAGAGCCTTGGAGAGGCGGGAAGGGAGAGGGGAACGTTGGAAGGAGTTCCGCATTCCAGACATTCCTGAGCCAGCTTTCCCGCCGGCAGAGCCGATGGAAATCGGAACAGCGCGCGCGCGCGCATTTTCAAAAACCAGCGAGGGAGCTAAGAAGGAGGGAAAGGGCCCCCGGAAATGCTATCTCTGCCAACAGCCAGGCCACTTTGCCAGAGTCTGCCCCCAGAGGAAGGAATGGCAAGGGATGGTGGGAGCTGTTGAGGGGGGAGAAGAAGGGGGAGCGGAGCAGGTAAAAGCCAACGCCTGGTTGCCACAATTGGGGCACTGCAGCCAGGCCAAAGAGCAGTGAAAGTGCCCGTGCCAGAAGCTCCTCGACCTGCTCTAGTGATTGAAGTGTCGCTAGAGCTGCAGAATGGGCATCCCCTAAAAATAAAGGCGCTATTGGACTCAGGCAGCTCCTGCAATTTTATGAGCAAGGAGTTTGCTGCTGAACACCAGATACAGACCATCCCTTTAAGCAACCCCCTGCAGGTGACCACGATTGATGGCAGGGAGTTGTTGGGAGGAGGAGTCCGCTTGCAGACTGTCCCAATGATAATGAGGGTGGCAAGGCACACAGAACTGATAGCGTTTAATGTGGCCACCCTGGGAGGCGCTCCCATTATTTTGGGAATGAGCTGGCTAGCTCTACATGATCCGCTGGTTGGCTGGCATCAAAGAGTGGTGTCCTTTGGTTCAGCACATTGCCTAGAACACTGCAAAGGGGAGAAGGGTTCAGTAGGGGCCCAAGCCACCCTAGCAGGGACTGAAGTAATGGGGAAGGTGAAGGTACCACCACAGTATGCAGATCTCAGCGACGTGTTCAGCGAGAAGGAAGCTGACCAACTACCACCTCATAGACCCTTTGATTGTCAGATCAATTTACTCCCTGGAGCACAGCTTCCCGTGGGCAAGTTGTATGCCATGTCAGACAGGGAAATGCAGGAGTTGCGAGGGTTCATTGACAAGAACCTGAAGAGAGGCTTCATCAGAGAGTCCAAAGCAGCAGGGGGGAGCCCAGTGTTCTTTGTGGACAAAAAAAATGCGGACAAGCCGAGACTTGTATGTGATTTTAGGCGGCTGAATGCAGTGACTGAACCGGTGGCGTTCCCTATGCCCAGAATTGATGATATTTTGACCATGGTGAGGAAGGGAAAGATTTTCACAAAGCTGGATCTAAGGGGGGCGTACAACCTGATACGCATAAGGAAAGGGGATGAATGGAAAACCACCATGTTTACCCCTTTGGGGGCGTTTGAATACCTCGTTATGCCATTTGGATTACAAGCAGGCTCCGCGTGTTTTCAATCTTTTATGAACCACGTGCTGGGCCCTTTGCTCTACAAGAATTGCGTTGCCGTTCTAGATGATGTGTTGGTGTATTCTGAGAATGAGGAGCAACATGTGAGAGACGTCAGAGAAGTGTTGAGCAGACTGCAAGCCAACAGGCTGTGGGTCAAACTGGAGAAGTGTCGGTTCCATACCAAGGAGGTGGAATTCCTGGGGTACCGCCTGTCAGACAAGGGATTGGCCATGGATCCCGGCAAGGTACAGGCAGTGCTGGAATGGAAAACACCCAAAACCAAGAAGGATGTGCAGAGGTTCCTAGGGTTTGGAAACTTTTATCGTAAGTTCATCCGCAACTTCGCCCATCTGACGGCGCCCATCACTGACTGTCTCAGCAGTAAGAAGAAGTTTGTATGGACGGCGGAGGCGGAGCGAGCGTTTGAGGAACTGAAAAGGGCCTTCGCCTCTGAAGAACAACTTCTGCATGTGGATTTACGAAAGAAGCTAAGGGTTGAAACAGACGCATCTGACAGAGCCATAGGGGCGGTGCTTCTTCTGCAGCCGGGGAAGGAGGAGTCGGAGTGGCGTCCGTGTGCCTTCTTCTCGCGGAAGCTGAACAAATCCGAGAGGAACTACACGGTGTACGACCGAGAACTGCTTGCTATTCATGAGGCGTTCCGGAGATGGAGGCATCTGCTAGTTGGTGCACAACATAAAGTGCAAGTGTGCACGGACCATAAAAATCTAGAGTACTGGAGAACGGCGCGAGTGCTCAACCAAAGGCAGTTGAGATGGGCCCAAGAGTTCTCCAAATTTAACTTTGAGATTTGTTATGTGCCAGGCCCAGAGAATGTTAGGGCGGACGCTCTCTCACGCAAACCTGAATATTTGGAGGGGGAGGGAGCACCCGAAGAAACCCATATCATTCCAGAGGACCGCTGGGTGTGTGGGGCGACTTTGGTGGGGCAAAGGGAATTGGTAGAGGGTACGGTGCAGGATGCATACGCCCAGGGGAAACTCAGGGATCTCAGAGGGGAGGAAGACAAACCCGGTGGTTTTGAGGAGAGAAATGGGGCATTGTATTATAAGGGAGCGTTATATATACCTGAAGGGGAATTGAGGGAGAAAGTACTCAAGCAGCTGCACGATAGCCCCACAGCAGGGCACTTTGGGCAACACAAAACCATGTGGCTGGTTACCAGGGAATTTTGGTGGCCCAAGGTCAGGGAAGATGTGCGGGAGTATGTGAGAGGGTGTGAACAATGCCAAAGAGCCAAGGGGGAGAGGCAGGCGCCGGCTGGTTTATTAGAACCACTGCCCACACCTGAGAGACCGTGGGAAGCAGTGGCAATAGATTTCATGACTGATCTGCCAAGGTCTAGAGGGAAAACAGCCATCATGGTTGTAGTAGACCTGTTAACTAAAATGGCCCACTTCATAGCCTGCTCACATGCGGTTACAGCAGAAGAAACCGCCAAATTGTTTGTAGAGAATGTGTTTAGGTTGCATGGCGCCCCCTTGAGGGTGGTTTCAGACCGAGGGAAACAATTTACTTCCAGGTTCTGGAGGAAGCTCATGAGCTTACTGCATGTAGAGGTTAATTTCTCGACGGCCCGTCATCCTGAAACCAACGGGCAGGCGGAAAGAGCAAATGGGGTTCTCCAACAATATTTGAGGTGTTATGTTAATGACAGAGAGAATGATTGGGTGGAGAAGCTGGCGTTGGCAGAATTTGCCTACAACAATGCAGAGAACGTGTCCACGGGGATGAGCCCCTTTTTGGCTAATCACGGGTGCCATCCCAGAGCCTTCCCAGGGGGGGAGGGGGAGAACTGGAGCGTTCCAGCTGCGGAACAGTTCGTAGAAGAAATGGAAGCGATCCATCGCCAGCTCCAACTCAACTTAAACAGGGCTAAGGAGGAATATAAGAGGCAAGCAGACAAAAACAGAAGGGAAGGTGAAAGCATCAGGGTGGGGGACCAGGTGTGGCTGTCAACCCAAGGGTTGCCATTCAAAGGAGGTTGTAAGAAATTAAGACCCAAAAGGCTGGGTCCGTTTGAAGTCATACAGCAGGTCAATCCAGTGGCTTTCAGGCTCCGGTTACCGAACCACATGAAGCTGCACCCAGTTTTTCACAGGTCGTTGTTGTCACCGTATAGAGGAGACAGTGAGGGGAGGGTCACTAGGGGACCAGCAATGGAGGAGAAGGAACACAGCTACCATGTAGCGGAGATCCTCGATTCCAGGTGGAAGGGAGATCAAGTAGAGTATTTGGTAATGTGGGAAGGGGAACCGGAGTCGGAAAACACCTGGGTTAGGGCAGAGGATGTCAATGACGAGGTTTTAATAGAGACTTTTCATCAGAGGTTCCCACGTAAACCTCAGCCTGTAGCGAGGTTCCGAAGGGAATACTTTGCCACCACCGACGAGGAAGAGGAGTTGGAGGGGTTCCCAGATTCTGAAGAGGAGGAGGATTCAGCTGGCCAGGACGACGATCGATGGAGAGAATTGTTCGAGACGTCAGAAGATGAGGAAGATTCGTTTCGGGGTTTTACCCCTTCACCTCCCAGGGGGGAGGAATTGGGAGGGGGTGAGGGGGGCCCTGGAGGGGAGGTGGATGTCAGGGAACTGCCATCAGAGCAGCAGGTGGTGGAGGGACTCAGGCAGGATGAAAGAGACTCAACTGCTGAAGCAGGGACCAGCAGGGGGAGGAGTGGGTCTCTGAGGGAATGCGAGCAGGAGGGAGGGCTCAGGGAGGCTTCCAGCGAGAACAGTGGTGAGGTATCGGAGTCTCCCATAGGGAGACCCATACCTCGCAGGAAACTGTCACGCCGTGAGTCCAGGAGACGCGTTTCCGTTAAGGAACTTCTTTGCTGGAAACGCTTCCGCAGACAGCCACTGTCGGACTCTACTAGTGACTAGAGCAGACATGTCTGAGGAGCTCCGTCACACACGGAGGTTTGTGGGGGCGCACAAACTCTGAGGGAGCACGTTTTCACGCACAAGCAGCTAATCAAACCCTCACAAGAACCAACTGAAAAAGATGAGAGACACCTGTATTGCCAGTGGTACATGTGAAAAGAATCTAGGTGTTTTAGTAGACCACAAACTTAACATGAGTCAACAGGGTGATACAGCAGTAAAAAAGGAGGAAAAGCTAAGCAAAGCTAATGCTTTTCTAGGCTGCATCAACAAAAATATAGTGTCCCGATCAAGGAAAGTAATAGTTCCACTCTATTCTGCCTTGATCAGACCACTCCTGGAGACCCGTGTCCCGTTCTGGATGCCACAATTGAAGAAGGATATTGACAAGCTGGAACGCATGCAGAGGAGGGTGACCAAGATGATAAAGGGTCTGGTAACCAAGCCTTATTAGGAACGGTTGAGGGAGTCGGGTATGTTTAGCCTGGTAAAGAAGAGGCTAAGAGGAGATTTGATAGCCATCTCCAAACATCTAAAGGGCTGCCACATGGAAGATGGAGAAAGCTTGCTTCCTCCTGCTCCGGTGGGTAGGACCCAAACCAATGGATTCAAGTTACAAGAAAGGAGATTCCAACTCAACATCAGGAAGAACTTTCTGACAGCAAGATCTGTTTGGCAGTGGAATGGTCTCCCTCAGGAGGTGGTGGACTCTCCTTCCTTGGAGGTTTTCAAGCAGAGGTTGGATGGCCATGTGTCTCGGACAATCTAGTCACATTTCTTGGGGTCCCTCTCAACTCTACAATTATATGATTCTATGTGCTCACTGGAAGGACAGACCCTGAAGCTGAGGCCCCAGTACTTTGGTCACTTCACGAGAAGAGAAGATTCCCTGGAAAAGACCCTGATGTTGGGAAATATGGAGGGCACAAGGAGAAGGGGACGGCAGAGGACGAGATGGTTGGACAGTGTTCTCGAAGCTACCAGCATGAGTTTGACCAAACTGCGGGAGGCAGTGGAAGACAGGAGTGACTGGCGTGCTCTGGTCCATGGGCTCACGAAGAGTCAGACACAACTAAATGACTAAACATCAACAACAAAATGTGGCCACAACTTTTATTGGTTACAGTATGGTAGATGGTGTTGGCATGGCATTGTGTCAGGATCTGTTAGTCCCCAAGGCTTTCAACCCCAAAGTCGGAAACACACCTGTCATGGGAGTAAGCTAGCATAGAAGGACCCAGCATGGTGGATGTCATGCGGCTGAAATCCAGCTGGTAACCTGAGACGAGTGGTGCTTTGCCCTGCACAGCCCACCTGAGCTCAGGATAGGGCAGCCACTTCCGCCTTAGGAGGAGGTGGGGTTGCGGGCTTTATGGCCCCTCTACTCTCGACGTGGGTGGTGGCCAGCCCCGCACGATTGGGGGGTTTCCCGGCCGTGTCACCCCCCCAGCCGACCAATCAGCTGGTTCAGGGGGCATGGCCTGCCCTATAAAGGCAAGACACAGCTGTGGATCTCCCTCTTTGCCGCCCGCCAGCTGTTCCTGTTTTTCCTACCCTCCCACCCTATAAGGCTTTCATTCTTTGACCTTACTATGGACCTTGGTTGGTCACCGTTGAGGGGCCTGGTAGGAATTTTTCCACTTGGCAAATTGGCACCAACCACTTGGTTTTCGCCTACCTCTTGGCAAATTGTCACAACCTTCTGTGTATTGGCAGTTAGGCATTGGAACAGTTCTGAAGTTGGATAAAGGGGAGGTAGCGCCATCACCTGCCCCGCATTTTGAAGGGTAGTCCGTTAAAGGATTCTGGGGGGCATGGCCCTGTCCGAAGCCTAAGGAGGTTAGGGCCTAAGGCACGCCCCCTATCGGTGGCCCTGGGGGGAGCTCCTAGTTGATATGCATCAGCAGGACTCCCCCTACTGGTGGTTAACCCTTCACGGACTCAGCGCAGATGGGCAGGAGTCAGATATAGTCAGTTGGGACCAATGCCTAACCCAATACCGCTCATCACCAGTAACCTATAAAGTTGTGGCCTTTTTCAGCCCATTAACCTTAATAACTGTGTCATGTGTCATTATTTCCACCTAGGGGGGGTCAGGAACTCGCCATGCAATAGGTGCATCTTCTCAGGACCTCTTGTAAGGGTTCCTCTTATATTTTGACCCTAGCTCCAAGAAGGCTGGTGGCGGAGCTGGCCAGCCCATTTAAAGGACCTACTGTCGCCTTCCCTCCAGAAATCTTGCTTGGCCCCATGAGACATAGAAACCCCACAAAATCCCTAGCAAAGGACTAAACGTCTCCCACCAGCAACAGCCTGGAGGTATCTGTGCCCACCCACCCACCTGGCTCCTGCCTGTGAGCTTTATCCTGCACGTTGTAATTTAGCGGTCCTAAAAGAACTTACCGTCAATCTGTTTCATTTGAGTGCCCTTCCTGCAACACAAAAACAAAACAAAAAGGGAAGACAAAGCCTAGGGCTAATGCTCAGGAATAAAAAATTACTATAATATGTGACGAGCCCAAAAGCGTTTCGACAGTTATCTTTTGTCAGGGGCACTATAAACACACAGCACAAAGACAAAGATTTTTAAAATGCTAAATGCCAAAACAATGAATTCAGTACCACACACAATTAATGAGCCAACTGAAAGCATTGTTTTTGTGTGTGCATGTGCTGCCAGATGAATCTTGACTAGTGGTTGCTGTTGTGCAATTTGGCTTGTTGGAAAATTTTCACTCATACGGCCTCTGCTTCCACAAGTAGCTGTGCGTTCCCTGCTCCTGCTAACATCCCTTGTAAAACTTTGTTTTTCATCTGTCCATTGCAAAGCATGAACAATGTTTGTCTGGTGTTTTTATGACCCTAGATTCCCGCATGTGGTTTATCTGCAGAGTAGTCATAAAAAAGGCATCTACATTTTCTCATTTTCACCCTAACCCCTTTTTTTCTGTTAGAGTTATTCCATGGTGGTTTGTTCATCTTATATCCTTATTTGGACATCTTAAGAATGAAAATCTCTCTCTCTCTCTCTCTCTCTCTCTCTCTCTCTCTCCTCCCCTTAACAAATGACACTTCCCAGGATACTTTGAGGGAAGCCATGACTTTAAAGCAGCTTGAGATTTCTTTAAATGCAAACATAGCCTAAGATTCAGCTGCCAGTCTGACAGGCTTTTGTAAAAAGAAGTGTAGGAAGAGGGAGAGCAGCCATCTTGTCCTTTGCCTCAGGCAGCAAAATATCTTGGGCCAGCCCTGGGTCAAAACAGCAAGACACAAAATGGAACAACTGTCTTCTTCTTCTTCTTTGGTGATCACTCGTAGCCGAGTAAGATTGTCTTCCATAAATATGGTTTTAACAGTGGGTCCGTAAGTGATTGTGAAGGCCAATTCTGGATCCACACGTCCTTCCACAGTGGGAACATAGGTTTCCGGGCAGGAGTTGATCACGGTGTGGATTTGCCAAGTGTGCCTTCTTCTTAGTACGTTTCTCCCTTGCGTTCTGAGTTTGAGCGTCTTCAAAGCCCATGACACCTTTGGTAAAGGCTGTGGTGTTACCTGGTCTGAGAACAAAATAAGAAAGTTCTTCAAAGAAAGTCATCAGAGAAATGTAATTCCTGGAGGGGCACCACCTTCAGGTAGGCCTCATAGCTCCTTAGATGGCTGTGCTGAATGTCTGCCTTTGGCACACAACAACCTTTGACTTCATTATTTCTTATTTGACCATTGATATTTGACAGTATCGGATAGCTGAAGCGCAATAGCATTTAGCGTTGTATGGTACAGATAGCTGACATTCATGGAATCATAGAGTTGGACGAGACACAGGTCATCAATCTTTTGCCCAACATGGGGCTTGAACTCACAACCTTTAGATTGAGAGTCTCGTGCTCTACCGACTGAGCTATCTGTAAATTATAGGAGATCCTTTATAAAGGAAGAGCAAACAAAAATCTTGAACCACCCCCCCCTTCTTCTGAGCAGAAGCAGTGGTGGAGGCAGAGGAAAGCAGAGGTCAGTGAAGTTTCTTCCAGCCTTGTAGTGGTTGCAGAAGAGAGGAGACGGTGAATGAAATGAGCATCCAAGTGGGAAAGGCTTTTCCGTGGTTTCAGATGAGAGCAAAGTGAAAGAAACCAGCACATCCGTGAAATGGATTTCTCTGGACACTTACTGGTTTTCACCAAGGGAAGGGTGCGGGTGAAGGGAATATGTGTCAGAAGAACCAGCCAAGTCCTCCAGTGTGGTGTAGTGGTTAAGAGCGGTGGACTCATAATCTGGTGAACCGGGTTCGATTCCCCGCTCCTCCACATGCAGCTGCTGGGTGACCTTGGGCTACTCACACTTCTCTGAAGTCTCTCAGCCCCACTCACCTCACAGAGTGTTTGTTGTGGGAGAGGAAGGGAAAAGGAGATTGTTAGCCGCTTTGAGACTCCTTAAGGGGAGTGAAAGGCGGGATATCGAGTCCAAACTCCTCCTCCTCCTCCTCCTCCTCCTCCTCCTCCTCCTCTTCTTCTTCTCCCAGCATGACAGTACCAAATATATAGGGAGCAAGGTGGATATTGAGCAGGTAAGGTAGTGGGGCAGGAAAACAGCAGCAGGGCGAGAAAGGGGAAGCCTCAGAGTGTTTGCTGACAATAATGATCAGGTTTCCAAACTTTGCACCATGAGGCCTAGATACTTGCGTCTTTTTTAAAAAATATGAAACAAAATGAGAGTGCCAGGCACCTACTCCATTGTGAATCGTCCTATGGGCACTGTATGTGGCCACAGTTGGTGGTTTTTTTTTGGGGGGGGGGTGCATCGGTCTTCGACTCCTTATTCACTTGAGTCAGACTTGGCGCATCCAAACTACTCCTCCCTTTTCTGAAATGGAGAACCCTGAACTGAACCTTGAGGTTTGGTGGAGGGTGGGGTGGCGGAAGCAGGGGTAACCCTGAGATTATGGAAATACCTTGACTGATTCTCGCTTCTCCTCTCTCTCCAACCCGCCCCCCCCCCCAGCCTGGTGCCAGTCCCAGTTGGCTCTCTTGAAACCTGGTCGCTATGGAAACTTTGCAGCCGCACTGTGGATCCCTTGTTGCCATGGCGACTCCGCCAGTGCTGCGGATTCCCAGTTGCCATAGCAACTCCGCAGGCTCCAGGTGGCAGCAACAGTGCAGCAATGGCAGGAGGGGGGGAGAGTGAGTGAGTGAGGAGATGGGAGAAGGGGTGTGTGTGAATTCATAAAGAAGCCTCTGCCAAAGCAGTGTAAGAAGAAAAGTGTGTGTGTAAGAGAGAGAGAGAGAGAGAGAGAGAGAGAGAGAGAATAGCTGGTTCCCAGAGAGCTAGTTATGGGGGTGCACTCAGTGCCTCCCCACCTCTGTAAGCCTTAAATTGAGGGAGGACTCATCTGGCTATATAGTCCTGAAATCCATTTGCTTTAGGCCTGGGCTCGGGCACCTGTGACAATAAATACATAGAATCCTAGAATTGTAGAGTTGGAAGGGACCCTGAGCATCAATCTAGTCCAGCCCCCTGCAATGCATGAATATGCAGCTGTCCCATGGGGGGATCAAACCTTGCTGTTATCAGCACCTCGCTCTAACCAAATGAGCATGAAGGGAACATCTTTGTCCAGAGTGCTCTCCTGCCTTTGCTAAGCAAGCCCAAACCTTCCATGCCTGTTTAGGATTTCCATGCCTGTTTAGGCCTCCATTGCAGCCAGGTTTGATCCCCAGTACTCCTTATTCCAGGAATTTGAGAAATGTGCCTCAGTTATAACCTATACAGTGGTACCTCGGGTTACAGACGCTTCAGGTTACAGATACTTCAGGTTACAAACTCCGCTAATCTGGAAGTAGTACCTCAGGTTAAGATCTTTAACTCAGGATGAGAACAGAAATTGTGCTGTGGCAGCAACGGCAGCGGGAGGCCCCATTAGCTTAAAGTGGTACCTCAGGTTAAGAACAGTTTCAGGTTAAGACCTGACCTCCAGAACGAATTAAGTTCTTAACCCGAGGTACCACTGTAGTCCCAGTTTCAGTTCATGCTTCCCACTGTCCTCTGTTCCATGCCAAAGAGAGCGTACCATAGCTCACCATAACTAAGGATGAAACCCCTATGCACATTTATCTAGAAGCAACTCACTCAAACCTCCTTTAGTACCAAATTTCTAGGCACAGGTCTGGGCTTTCCAGGTCTGAGCAGGTGTGTGTGTTTTTGTCTACTGAATTGGATCAACCCGCAGTCGGGTTTTGCATGGATTGCTGTTTGCTCAGATTCAGCTGTAAAATTCAGGTTTCCTCAGGGAATGCACCAGGACAAAAACAACACCCCATTTGGACACAGACTTGGTAAGCCCAGGGGTGTGCTTAGAAAGAGCAGAGCAAAGTACATACAAATAAACTGTGTTTAGGATTCCAGTCTTGAACTCAGCATCGTCACCAGATCTTAAAATATGGGACGCAATAGACAGACGCAGCACCTTTTCCCTTGCCTGATGACCACTTTCCCTTGTGAATGACCTTCTGGGGTAGGTGGGACAAGAGTAAAAAAGTGGGAAGGTATTATTATTATTATTATTATTATTATTATTATTATTATTATTATTATTATTATTATTCCACCCATGTGACTGAGTTGCCCCAGCCACTCTGGACAGCTTCCAACAAATTATAAACTACAGTAAAGCATAAAATATTAAAAACTTCCCTATACATGGCTGCCTTCAGATAACAATCAGATAACTCTTTATTTCCTTGGCTTTTGTTTATTTTTTTAAAAAATTATATTTCATTAAGTTTCAACATTTTTAACACACACAGTCAAAACACAACTTTGTCTTTTCTCTTATATTTTCCCCAACTTCCCACCCCCTTTTCCATGGAGTTGTTGTTTATCTCCTTCCGCTGCACCCTATCTTCTATCTAGCAAATCATAACCACAACATGTTTATTTCCTTGACATCTGACGGGAGAAAGCCCTCTGACAAAAGGTAACTTCATTTCTCACAGTGAGAGAACCGCCAGAAGGCCCTTGGAGCTGGACCTCAGTGTCTGGGCTGAACGATGGAGAGGAGAGGCTCATTCAGGTATACAGGGAGCCTGAAGGAGCGTCTCCACCCACATCGGTCAGCCCAGACACTGAGATCTAGATGCGACTCTCACCTTTGTGCATGACACATGACACTTTTCCATCCTCCAGCTACGCAAACAAAAGGCATGGCCACAGTTCAAGGATGCATTCCAGCCCGACAAAAGCGCTTGAGACTCGAGGAGGGCATGGAGCATGGCCCAGAGCAGGGATCAGCAACCTTTTTCAGCTGTGGGCTGGTCTACCATCCCTCAGACCATGTGGTGGGCCAGACTATATTTTTTTGGGGAGAAATGAACGAATTCCTATGCCCCACAAATAACCCAGAGATGCATTTTAAATAAAAGGACACATTCTACTCTTGCAAAAACATGCTGATTCCCGGACCATCCGTGGGCCGGATTTAGAAGGTGATTGGGCCGGATCCGGCCCCCGGGCCTTAGGTTGCCTACCCCTGGCCCAGAGAGAGGAGAGAGGGTCAGAGGGCTGCATTCCTCAGTCCTGATGTAAGGAGTTCCTTTATTCCGCTAATCCAAGCCCATCACTCTCCCCTGCCTTATTTCCCATGAGTTTGCTAATACCACTCAGTTCCTCTTATGGAATAGGTAAAAAGGTAAAGGGACCCCTGACCATTAGGTCCAGTTGTGACCGACTCTGGGGTTGCAGCGCTCATCTCGCTTTACTGGCCGAGGGAGCCGGTGTACAGCTTCCGGATCATGTGGCCAGCATGACTAAGCCACTTCTGGCGAACCAGAGCAGCGCACGGAAACGCCGTTTACCTTCCCGCCGGAGCGGTACCTATTTATCTACTAGCACTTTGACCTACTTTTGAACTGCTAGGTTGGCAGGAGCAGGGACCGAGCAACGGGAGCTCATCCCATTGTGGGGATTCAAACTGCCGACCTTCTGATCGGCAAGTCCTAGGCTCTGTGGTTTAACCCACAGCGCCACCCGCGTCCCCCTCATATGGAATGCTAGTCTTTAATTAGTTCTTTTATTCTACTAAGGGTACTTCTGGACCAATGCTGCATATTTAAAGCACACATCTCCAAAGAATCCCAAGAAACCGTAGTTTACCCCTCACAAAGCTACTGTTCCCAGCACCCTTAAGAAACTATAGCTCCCAGGATTCTTAGGGTAGGGCTGAGGTGCTTCAAATGTCTGGTAAGTACGCAGCCTATTTTCAGGTGAGATCCAATTACATCAATCACAGATTTGGAGCTTTTCTACAACAAACCTACTTCCCCACTCCCCACCCCCACCCCTGCAACAAGGAAAATGCCGCAGAAAGTGTGGGGCGACATTTTTCTCGATGTGCCGTCCTCTAGCCGCCCCGCAAACTTTGCGCAAACAAGTTGGGATGCAAATAGACTGGAACAGTGGCCTAGCGTGGGTTGCCAGCACCCGAGGCCACACTGGGGGCGGGGAGGGAAATGGACAACGTAGGCATGCACATTAAACTGCATTACAGTGTTGGCATCACCTCAGAAATTGCAGCCACAGAGATAAGAAAAGAAGAGCCATTTCGTTGTCTGGAGAGGTCACTTCCTGGTTCACATGGAGAAGCCATTTTCAGTGGAACCCAGACACAACAGTATTGAGGCAGCACTGGATGTCAAAATATTGCGCCCCTAACAATTCTGTGCCCCTGTGGTCACCCGCCCCTTGCTACGCCACTGGTCTGGAAGCAGCCTCTGTATCCACACCCTGTCTCCTTAAAGCAGTGTTTCCCAAACTTTTTTGGGCAACGGCACACCTGTTTACTGAAAAAAAATCTCGCGGCACACCACCATTAAAGCCCCGCCCCGTGACGTCAGCGCGCAGCGTCACGCCGGGAGGGACGCACGAAAGTGAAAGTTTTTTCCCTCCCCCCTCAGTCCCTCGCTCGGAATTCAGCTCGTTTGGGGCATCGCTCCGGCTGCTCCCTCTCCCGCCGCGCAGGAGCGATGCCTCTCTCTGGCTCTCCCTCCGCGCAGGCTGAGGGAGGGAGGTGCGCGTGTGACCCGTCTCTGCTGGGAGACCAAACCCAGCGAGGCAGAGTCGCGCGGAGGCGCCCAGGCAGCGCTGCCGGCTGCGAGGAGGAGCGCCAGGCAGCAGCAGGAGGCGCGGCCTCTCCTCGCCGCCGCCGCCCCGCCTCTCGCCGCCCGACTCGCCCGCCTCCCTCCAGGCATCTCGCGGCACACGAGGCAACGTCTCACGGCACACTCGTGTGCCACGGAACACCGGTTGGGAAACACTGCCTTAAAGGATTAAGAAGGAACCTTCTGGGGCCAGGGGCAAGGTGCCTCCTGGCCCCTGGCTCCCCAATTGTTAATGATTCACTGCATTCCTCATCATTCAGAAGACACCTGACGGCAGCCCTGTATAGGGAAGCCTTTTAATGTGAAATGTTTTATTATGTTTTAATATATGTTGGAAGCTGCCCAGAGTGGCTGGGGCAACCCATTCAATGGGTGGGATATAAATGATAAAATTATTGTTCTTACTAGGCTGGTGGATGTCCCAAAATCTCAGCCCACCACTCTCCCCATAGTTCCACCCCTGCCTTAGTTCCCTCAAGTCTGCTAATACCAGTTCTCTTCTTCTCTCTCCCGCTCTCTCTGACTTTCCCCCTTCCCTTCACTTCCTCACCCATACCTCAAATTCTGGCTGCATTTTCTCTTCTTCTGGACTGAGCAGAAGAACAGGAGAGGCCCCGAGGCGGTTTTAAGGTCAAAATAATTCAGCTGTACCAAGGCCAGACAAAGCTACTGACCCAGACGCTACCTCACAGACCTTTCCCAGCAGGCAGCAAACACTCAACCATGGCTTCCTGAGAGGCCTGTGCGTGCCTCAGAACCAAGGTGAATATGGATGGCTTTGTCCTTCTTGAGAATTTCATAGCTGAGCGTGACTTGCCTCAGGGATGCATCCTCCTCATGTGGTTGGTCTCCAACTCCCGTTAGCCCCAGATTGCACAGCCAATGTTCAGAGATAATGGGGGATGTAGTCCTAAGAGTGTCACCAGATCTCTATCCCTGGTCTACACACAAATGTATCTGCAGCGACTCCACCATGATATTGTATGCAATATACAGTGGTACCTCGGGTTACATATGCTTCAGGTTACAAATGCTTCAGGTTACAGACTTCGCTAACCCAGAAATATTACTGCGGGTTAAGAACTTTGCTTCAGGATGAGAACAGAAATTGTGCTCTGCTGGCGCGGCAGCAGTGTGTGGCCTCATTAGCTAAAGTGGTGCTTCAGGTTAAGAACAGTTTCAGGTTAAGAACGGACCTCCGGAACGAATTAAGTTCTTAACCCGAGGTACCACTGTATATGAAGAGTTTGGAGACCAATAATATCTTCAGGAAAGCTGTTTCCTGCCCATTGGTTCTCAGTTCTGCTGTGCGGTTACAGCGCGGTTTCTAGTTACAGTGTTTAACGTCGCCTACGATGTATCCTGAGAATCATATTGCCTATAAATCTGCAAAGAAAGGATGAATAGCCAAGCAGGTCTGCATCCCACCTTATCTTGAGGTTTCAAGGCAAATGGCTATGTTGTGTACCATATGAAATAGAGTTCTCTGTCAGCCATCTCCTGTCTGAAATTTGCAATGCTTACTGGAGGTTGCAGTGCAGGTTGGGCTGTCTCAGTCAGTGTATGAATGGGCCTCAGCAGCTTGACGGATGCTTAGGACATCAGCAAAGAGCTGTGACGGTCCTTAATGGTCTGGAATCACTCTCTCCAGCCTTGGCAGTGTGACACTCAATGGGATTTGGAGGTAGACTAGAGAAATAGCTGGAGGCAGCCTCAATCTGAATACAGACAAATTGCAGGAGAGCTGTGAGGCTACCTAGACTGGAAACAGCCTAAAGGCTAAGGAAATCCACCGTGTTGCTTTGAGGAATCTGAAGTGGTATTAATGGTTGTGCTTAGTGCTGGAGCACAGTTCCGGCGCCTCTCAGGTGGGTGCCATTGCAAGCTGGCGCCCCCCCCCCCGCTTGTTTCTTGCCTTTGCTTACTTCTGAGAAGCCCCAAGGTAAAGGTAAAGGGATCCCTGACCATTAGGTCCAGTCGTAGCCGACTCTGGGGTTGCGGTGCTCATCTCGCTTTATTGGCTGAGGGAGCCGGCATACAGCTTCCGGGTCATGTGGCCAGCATGACCAAGCCACTTCTGGTGAACCAGAGCAGTGCACGGAAACGCCATTTACCTTCCTGCCGGAGCGGTACCTATTTATCTACTTGCACTTTGTGCTTTTGAACTGCTAGGTTGGCAGGAGCAGGGACTGAGCAATGGGAGCTCACCCCGTCGCAGGGATTCGAACCACCGACCTTCTGATCGGCAAGTCCTAGGCTCTGTGGTTTAACCCACAGCACCACCCGCGTCCCATGAGAAGCCCCAAACAAACATTTCAAGTGAAGCTGGCCAGCGTGTGCGAGTCTACCCCCCCTTTTTTAAAGATCCCTGACTCCACCTAGCTTCTAGCTGCTCCTAGCCATGATTAGTTAAGCTATGGGGCAGGGCCAATTTGTATTTTCTTTTCTTCAGTCTGTCTCCCGTGCAGCGGCAGCAGGCTTTACGCTTTCTAGCCAGGCTTCTGCTGTTGCCTCTTGGGCCCCCTCTTCTCCAGCCTCCACTTCTGATTCTGATTCTCAACTGCTCTCTGCCCCAGCCTCTTCCTGCTCACTAAACCCTGTTGCTTCTTCAGCTTCTGACACCTCTTCCTTCCAGTCTGCTCCCTCTTCTCCCTCTGACCACTCCTCATCATCCCACAACCAATCCCCAGGCTCTGAGCCTTCTTGCCTCGGGGATCCCCAGCTGGTGCTTACCACTAGTCCTCGGCATCCACCCAGTCCATGACACCAACGCTGTTTTGCACCCACTTCGAGAGTTTTTGCCTGGCTGGAATGTGTCCTTGAGCTCTGAAAATGCTTCTTGCTTATGTGCATGCATGAAGGCTACAGAGGGCTCAAAACCAGAATCGGAAGGGACCGCAAGTGTCATCTAGCCCAATTCCCAATGCAGGAATGTTTTTGCCCAACGTGGGGCTCGATCCTACAACCCTGATGAAATATACTCAGAGTCGAGTGTGGATTTCATGCTCTTTATTCAGCTCATAGTGGTGAGGAGGAATGGAAGTCCCCCCACAATATTTGCTTTATATACATTATTTACACAATGGGCTGCACGTGATTGGCTAATTCCGGGATTCTCCTGTAGGCCAATCAGGTTGTGGATTCACTTCCACCTGGAGAAAGAAAGAAAGAAAGAAAGAGTTTGGATTTGATATCCCGCTTTATCACTACCTGAAGGAGTCTCAAAGCGGCTAACATTCTCCTTTCCCTTCCTCCCCCACAACAAACACTCTGTGAGGTGAGTGGGGCTGAGAGACTTCAAAGAAGTGTGACTAGCCCAAGGTCACCCAGCAGCTGCAGGTGGAGGAGCGGGGAAGCGAACCCAGTTCACCAGATTACAAGTCCACCGTTCTTAACCACTACACCACACTGGAGCTGGATTGGGTGGCTCCTGCGGACCAATCATACTGCTGCATTGTTCTAGGACCAATCAGACTGCTGCATTCTGAATCCTATTGTACTAGGACCAATCAGACTGCTGCATTTTGGATCCTATTGTTCTAGGACCAATCAGACTGCTGCATTTTGGATCCTATTCAACTCAGTAAGTACATAACACCTGAGATTAAGAGTCTCACGCTCTACCAACTGAGCTATCCCTGGGTATGTGTGAGTGTGTGTGGAAACTAGCCTACTTCTGAAAGGCAAAATTCGCTTTCATTGCTCTGCTAGCTTGTGCTTCTGCCCCTCCACAACCACCAATAGCATGTGGTCCCTTCTAGAAGAAGGGAATGCAGCGCTTGAGCTGAAGAAGGCCGGCCCCCTCTACTTTATAGGATCCTCCCTCCCACCGGCTGTCTTTGCCCCCCTCAAAACTGGAGCACCGAGTCCAAGACGTGTTATAAAATTCAAGCTGCCCGTTGACTCGCCTCCTCACTCCTTGTCTGCGAACTGTGCTCCAATGTTTTCTTTTGCCTCGAGCGCCTGCTGGTGCAGATGTCAGCACAAACCCAGGCTGTCTCTGCAGAGAGGTGATGTGAGACACCTGCCTCTTAGCCTCAGGCACCGGCTCGGCCTACTGCAGCCTCCTGGCTCCCAGCCTTGTGCTAGATCAGGCCTCAGCATCTGGAGGAGAGAGGTGGGGATGAGGAGGCCCTGGGCTTTCTTGGAGTCCAGGATCCCCAGAGCCAGAGGGAGAGAAGGAGACTTTGATGGAAAGACACTTTGTGCATCCCTTGGGGAATATGAAGAAAGCAAGGCGGAGGAAACAGAAGACATGCCGAGTAAGAGGCAGGCCAAGTGTAAAATGGAAATTTGAAGCTCCGTCTATGTATTCTGAACCGAGAGCTACCGTATTTTTTGCACCATAACACTCACTTTTTTCCTCCTAGAAAGTAAGGGGAAATGTCTGTGCGTGTTATGGAGGAAATGCCTACGGGTGGCATGCCTACGGATTTTCCTTCTCTAAAAACTACGTGCGTGTTATGGTCGGGTGCGTGTTATAGAGCGAAAAATACGGTAAGTACATTTGTGAACTATTGTGTAAGATGCCTGATGTGGATGATCAAGTGAAGATCACATATCTGCCGTCTGGCTCCGATAAGTTTGTGGCAGAAAAAGTTGCAAGATTCACAGCCGCAGCCCCAAAACTGAGAACGTTCATCAATGACAATATGGTGGACTGTAAAGTCTGATAGGCAATGTAATCCAGAAATTTATTTGTGTAG
This sequence comes from Podarcis bocagei, assembly GCF_964188305.1. Classification (NCBI taxonomy): domain Eukaryota; kingdom Metazoa; phylum Chordata; class Lepidosauria; order Squamata; family Lacertidae; genus Podarcis; species Podarcis bocagei. The sequence goes on along the minus strand of NC_138138.1, from coordinate 17,876,799 downwards.
GTCTGCGTTTCGGAGAAATGCTATTGTTATTATGTTTCTGTTCCAGTTTTCCCCCCAAGGAACTTAAGGCAACATATATATTTTTCTCTCCTTCCTATCTTTTCCTCACCCTGTCAGGTAGATTAAGTTGGGAAAGAGTGACTGGTCCAAGGTCACCCATGAATAGGAGTGGGAGAATCTGTCAATTTTGGTTTCTCTCAGTTTCTCTCAGTTTCTCATTTTTCCAATCCTAAATTCAGTCTGCGAATTTGTGTATGTAAATTCCCATGGAGATTCATCAGCATTTTAGTGCAAATTTCTCCAATAAACACATTTTCTGTATGCAATTTGCTTCATGCAATTTTACAAACCTTTCCCACGAATACAATGCATTTTTGTTTGTTATTCTCACTAACATATCCATTTTTAGGGAAGTTGGTGTTTGCATTATTGTAGACATTAATCGTCTGGAGTTCTTTTTGCTGGGATCCATTTGTCTCGGGAGACAATGGAGGAGTGTGCCTTTGAGGACGAAGTTAAACTGTTGGAGGGTTGCAGCGCCTGCTGTGGCTGTAGAAACCGATACGGGAGAGACATGTTTTGTTGCAGCTGGGGCAGATGCAGGCATCAGATGCACCGTGGCATTTCTTCTCCCTGTGCTCCTCCCAGCGGTCATTCCTCCCCTAGTCACCACTATGGATACATGACTTGACTGTCTGTCTCCAGGCACTGCAGTCTTCTGCAAGGGATTCCCACATGGCGAGGTTGATGTTTCCAGCCCTCATGTCATGTTTGCAGATTTCTTTGTAGTGCAGCGTTGGTCTGCCAATGGGCTTGGTGCCCAAAGCCAGCTTCCCATAGAGCATGTCATCTTCCATTCTGTGGGCATGACCAAGGCAACGTAGACACTGCAAAACTCAGAGAAGTGTGGATTTCATGGGTGTTCTTTAATAGGTGTATTGTTTTGAATGCATCAAATTTCTCCTCGATTCCCTACCATGGATAATTTGTACCTGTATCTCCCCCATCCTAGCCTGGCCCAGGAAGACTCTGTTTTTGAGCTGCTACAATTCTAGAATAGGCACTGCCAGATCCACCCTGAGCTAATTAAACCTTCCGTTAAAAAACCTTCTGAAGTTTACACGCCCTGCTTCAGAAGCCGCTGCAAAGGTAGGCTGTTGCAGAGTCAACAAATACATCATGCAGGAGTGAGAGAGAAAGCTTCATCAGTATGTAAGGGGTGTGTTTACCAAGGCAGGGATCCTCAGTGTGGGAGCAGAGGTGTGACAGGTACACAAGCGTATCCCTGTTTCTGTTTGTGAAATGTTGCCGAGCATGGGATTTCCCTCTGCCTGCTGGAAATGGAGTGAGGGCAGGGGAGGAACTGTGCCTGGGGTTTGCCAAACCCCAGAGAAGGGAGAATCACAGCCTTGTGGCCAGCTCTGTGCATTTGAGACACAGCTCCTGGAACCTCTCTTATGCTGACTAGGAGTCCTGGAATCATCTGCTCAGAAGGTCTCTCATCCTCTGATCCCACCAGAAATAGCGCTGTGTGGATTTGACCTGCCTGGGGAGTGAGTTAGCAAACTCTAAAACAAGGGTTCTCCTATAGTTAATATTCTGATAGTATTCATAATGTAATGATCTCTGGCAGGCAAGCAAGCCCCGATAAGAAGTAATGACTATCTGGCAATTTTATGTATATTTATTTACAAAAAGACACATCCAGAGCACGGCTTCTCGCCTACTCACATTTATGTTTGTTGGTCAGTCTGAAGTTTCGCCCCTTCCACAGCAGGAAGGACGCCAGATTCCCGCCTTTCCCCTCTTGCCCTTCCGATGCCTTCTGATTTTATCCAAATGCCTAGAATGGGGACTGAGATACTGACCCCCGCTTCCCCCCAACTCAACACAGACTCAGACCTCTGCTTATCTGCTGATTGCCTAGCAATGCTCTGGCCGCCTTCCAACTCTTCCTCTTCTTGAGAGCTAATAGAGTCTTCTGGGGGGGGGGTCAAGGTGCCCTCATTCACTTAGTTGGTCCCTCATTCACTTAGTTCAATCTTTGAGTCTAACTCAACCCCTGCGCTCTAGGAGAGCACGTTCCAGATCCATAAGGGGAAAGCCTATGGCAAGATCTACCAGGATGGGCAGATTAAGACTAAGTGGATCTCTGGCTCTGTTGGCTAATTCCTGGTTCAAATTGTGTTAAGTCTCCATCTCCAGCTCAGTGGAATTTGCACATCCTGGCTCAGTCGGGGTTCAGACAGCTGAGCCAAAGGCCAGGTAAGTCCCCGAAAAGGGGCATTCTGGGGGTGTGGAGGAGGCAGGACCAGGGTGGGTGGTGGACTTAGGTGTTGGTTCCTATGCCCATACCACTTGGTCACATGATCCTATGCCCATTCCACTTGGTCACATGACCTGGCAACCCAGTGAATAGTATTATTTGAAAGGCTTGTTTACCCTCTGCTAGGCTTAGGCAGAGCAGCAACAGGACCTCAGCTGAATGGAGTTTGGATCTGATGTAACTTTACGATGGCTGAACTCATACCCTCCAACATTTCTCTGATGAAAATAGGGATGTCCTATTCAATAATAATAATAATAATAATAATAATAATAATAATAATAATTTATTATTTATACCCTACCCATCTGAATAGGTTGCCCCAGCCACTCTGAGCAGCTTCCAACATATATAAAAACATAATAAAACTTTTAAAAACTTCCCTATACAGGGCAGCCTTCAGATGTCTTCTAAAGGTTGTATAGTTATTTTATCTCCTTGGCTCAGGGGTTGCATAACTCTATGCCCTCCAACATTTCTCCAATGAAAATAGGGACGTCCTAAGGAAAGGTGGGACACTGTGGGAGCGGCTTCTGTAAATCTAGTACCGTCCGTGGAAAACAGGAACACTTGGAGGGTCTGTTAACTTACACTGGCTTGCTTTATACCACCTCCCCATGCATAGGATTGCTGGAACAATCATTACTTTGCTGTAAGCTGCAGGCAGAACTACAACTGTTTATTCCACACTATGGGGGTTAGCACATGTTTTCTTTTTGCCCATCTGCACTAAGAGACATGGTTGAAGTGGGAACGAAAAAGGTCCTGCTCAGCTAAGTGGCTGTTTGAAGTGCTGCACACATTAACTATCGCTTTTTGCAATTATGCTGTTTTATAACCCTGTGGGGTTTTTTTACATCAGTCTTAGTGTGTGTGTGTACACACACACACACACACACACACACACACACGAGAGAGAGAGAGAGAGAGAGAGAGAGAGAGAGAGAGAAAACCATTTTAGCACTAACTGATTATTATTACTATAATGATGATAGCAATATTTTTTGGGACGCGGGTGGCGCTGTGGGTTAAACCACAGAGCCTAGGACTTGCCGATCAGAAGGTCAGCGGTTCGAATCCCTGCGACGGGGTGAGCTCCCGTTGCTCGGTCCCTGCTCCTGCCAACCTAGCAGTTCAAAAGCACGTCAAAGTGCAAGTAGATAAATAGGTACCGCTCCGGCGGGAAGGTAAACGGCGTTTCCGTGTGCTGCTCTGGTTCGCCAGAAGCGGCTTAGTCATGCTGGCCACATGACCCGGAAGCTGTACACTGGCTCCCTTGGCCAATAAAGCGAGATGAGTTCTGCAACCCCAGAGTCGGCCACGACTGGACCTAATGGTCAGGGGTCCCTTTACCCTTTACCTTTAACAATATTTTCACCCAACTCTTCCTCCCAAACCAGCCCAGGGAAGCATACGCCAAAATGCAAGTACAACCCATAAAAAGATGCAAACAGTTTCACAATAAAATATCACCAAATCAACTAATAATAACAGCAGGCAAGGAAAGAAACAGAAACATAGCAACAGCCATCATGTGCCAAATGCCAGTGTAAATGGATGTGTCTTCAAAAAACAGTGAGATGTTGATAAGGTGGTAGACTGACAGGCCTCTACAGGTCATTTAAGAGGTAGCAAAGTAGCATTTCTGGGAAAGGGTGTAATAGCGCTAGAAAACTGTAATGATTTCTCTCTCCCTCCCCCTTATGTAAAAGATGGAGTGGGGGATCTTTTCTCGCCACCGCTATAAACGATCTTGCCAAAATGGTGAAGGCTAGTCTGGATGAGAATGGAAACAATAAAAGCAACAAAATGACTGTGTAAGTGCCACATATAATGAAATTATTGCCAATGAAGACTTCTGGATAGAGTGGGGCCCCTAAATTCTGTGGGGCCCCATACACCACACACCTTATACGGCCATCATTGCACAGATCGCATAATCTAGTACTTTTACTGAACCAAGTCTGTTTCCCCACTCTTTTGCTTTAATGAGCAAATTCTAGGTGACTCGGTTATTTATTTAGAATCGTATCCTGCCTGAATAATTTAAAAATTCTCAAGGTGGCTTACGAAAATAGAACAATCAAATTTGAATGTCAACTTTAAAACACAGTGGGTGACACTGAATGGTACTTTGCCCTCCAGCAGGGCAGATTTCCTCTCTGTTCTGCATCAACTCCCTATGCTATCCCCTGCCTCCAGGCTGCTCTGGTGGGATGGGAGATCTGCTCTGGTGGGATGGGAGAGCCAGTGTGGTGTAGTGGTTAAGAGCAGTAGTCTTGTAATCTGGGGAACCGGGTTCACGTCTCTGCTCCTCCACATGCAGCTGCTGGGTGACCTTGGGCTAGTTACACTTCTCTGAAGTCTCTCAGCCCCACTCACCTCACAGAGTATTTGTTGTGGGGGAGGAGGGGAAAAGGAGATTGTTAGCCGCTTTGAGACTCCTTCAGGTAGTGATAAAGCGGGATATCAGATCCAAACTCTTCTTTTTCTCTGGGTCAGATTTTCCCTTACCATTGGGCCATGCTGTCTTGGGCTGATGGGAGCTGGAATCAAACAACATTTTGACTGAGCCACAGGTTCTCCATGGAGGGGATGGCAGGTGGGGCAAATCTCTAAAAAGCAATATAGAGGCATATTAAGCCTAGAATGTGTCATTTCTGGTCACAGATGGTACTCATTAAGGCATTGCATTTTAGCTTCTCTGGTTATAAGCATGGACAGAGCTAAGCAAAAAAGTAAAATAAAAATGTTGATGGAAATGGGTGAATATTATCACTGAGGGCTGGTTCTCTGTTAGAAGAAGCCCTGAGCAATGTGCCCCCCGTCAGTAAGCCCTGGAAGATTTACCTGGCAGTGATGGAGACAGCAGCAGCAGTCCTCTGTGCACTACCATGTGGCGAGGTATAGCCAGCATTTTAATTTCCCATAATGCCCCAGAGAAGCGTTACATCAGGGCCCAATAGGAAATCAAAATGGTGGTCTGACCCTAGTTGTCTGGTGGTATTTGGTGTGCCAGCCGCCCGCAAAATAAAACAAAGGGATAGCCCAGGGCAGACATCAGCAATGGGTACTGCTGGAGCCCTGGAGGTTGCCCAAGAATGTGAGGTGGCGAAATTGAAATTGCCAGTGCTTGTATTGTGTTACTATGCAAGGTGACTGTGTTTTAGAATCCACTGTGAACACTGCTAAGTTGAATAGAGTGTTGGAGCGCTTCTTCTCTGCCTGAGAGAAAGAGAGCAAAGTTGCAGTCGAAGGTAAAAGTGGAAATCTCTCATAGCAGCTTCAAGGCATGACCTAATTGAGATTGTTGTTTGGATTTGATATCCCGCCTTTCACTCCCCTTCAGGAGTCTCAAAGCGGCTAACAATCTCCTTTCCCTTCCTCCCCCACAACAAACACTCTGTGAGGTGAGTGGGGCTGAGAGACTTCACAGAAGTGTGACTGGCCCAAGGTCACCCAGCAGCTGCATGTGGAGGAGCGGAGACGTGAACCCGGTTCCCCAGATTACGAGACTACTGCTCTTAACCACTACACCACACTGGCTCTCAGATACAGAAGGCTGAGTGCTGAGTCCTGGAAAGAGAGGAAAATGCAGTGGTACCTCAGTTTTCGAACATCTCTGTTGACGAACATTTTGATTTCTGAATGCCGTAAACCCGGAAGTAAATGCTTCAGTTTTCGAACACGCCTCGGAAGTTGAACATGCGGCTTCTGCTGAGTGCAAGATCCTGAGGCCTAGCTGTTGGCTATTGAGTTTTTGGTTTTCGAACGTTTCAGAACTCGAACGGACTTCCGGAACGGATTACGTTCGAAAACTGAGGTACCACTGTACTGTTGTTTAGAAGTTAGAAGAAGAGACTGTGAGCCCACGCTTGGAGAAGCATGTGACTGTAAATATTTTTTTTAATTCATCTATAACTTTAAGTTTCTGCAAGCAAAGTTTTTGAATGTTAAATTCTGGACTTTGGTTTAATTTCCATAAAGTCATACATATGATTTGAGCTTCTTAGCTGTGATTTTGCTACTTTTACTTCAGCAAGTCCTGCTGTCATCTCAAATAGAAGTACCACACGAGCGAGCCTATATTGCCTCTCTCACTCTTGATTTGTGTTGCCCTGAGAGCTCTTTGGCTCTGGAGTCTTTAACACAAGAGGGGTTTCCACCATCTAATTCTAAGAGATACCCAGCACTCAGAGAAGGACTTTTCTCCTCTGGGACTCTTTGGTGGGCAGGAGTGTTTGTTTAGATGGATTAATTGACTGTAAAGGAAGCTTCCTTCTGGGAGGTAAGTTAAAATGGTGGTAAAAGCCTCCCGGATCATAAATGCAGAGTGGGGAGTAGTTGAGGAGGCCCCTGGAGGCTAATAAAGGAGGAGGCAATGAGGAGAAGGCACTTTGGCTTCAGCTTGGAGAGAGAGAGAGAGAGAGAGAGAGAGAGAGAGAGAGAGAGAGAGAGAGCGCTTAGACATTTACATCCAGTTATTCTTGCGAGTGCAGCTCGAGTTAACTTGATCAAAATGAAATTAGGGTGGCCACTTACGCCTTGCCAGGGAGAGAGCAAGTGCATCGCTGAGAAAGAGGACAAAAGGACATACAGCTGCAGATTTGCATAAAATCTGCATATGCTGAAAACATGCAGTGCAGAAGCAGAACTACAATGCGTCTCAACATAGTGGGAGTGACTGTAACCAAGGACTTGCATGCTTGCTCAGTCTGCTGCACAGGTGGCAAGTCCCTGGCTTATAAGAACATAAGCAGAGCCCTGTTGGATCTGGGAAAGGCCCATTGAGGACAGGATCCTATTTTAACAGGGTGCCTCTGGGAACCCTGCAAGAAGGATCCGAGTGATGTAGGGGCATAGGAAGCTGCCTTATACGGAGTCAAACAATTGATCCGTCTAGCTCAGCATTGTCTACACCAGTGGTTCCCAACTGGTGGTCTGTGGACCCCAGGGAGTCCACATAACCCACACAGGGGGTCTGTGGCACATACCTGTCAGCTGTCCGGGAAATCCCATTTTTGGAGAGTGTGCTCTCACGTGAGTACGCAACACCTAAAAACGCACAAGATCACAGCCAAACATGCGTCTCACACAAGATTGCGTTGCCCCCAAACACACATTTTTGGGTGCCATGCTGTCACGCAGGTCATGTGATTCATGCAGGAGTGCAGCCCAGAAGATGCTCATCCTGGGTTAGAGCTGGGACATGTTGTAACAGGAAGAAGGAGGAGGAGGAGGAGGAGAAGAAGAAGAAGAACAACAACAACAACTGGGGATTTGAAGCCAGATCTCTCTGTCTGATCCTCTGTCTGCTTCACCACAGCAGTTCTCCACTGCACAAGGCACCGGAAAGTCCCTTTGCCTGAGAGTTTGACCCTGATCCCAGGTACCACCCTCCAAGAACTTCAGGCTCTCACTGTAGCCTCGGTCCAAGCTCAGTTTCCGCAGCTGGACCTGGTGCTCCTTCCACACCAGGGCCTCCAGCTTATCCAGATGCAAACCTAAAGGAAACGGGCCCAGACTGCTTTGGAGGAGAGGGATCACATCTGCACTTTTCCTTGCAGAAGAAGATTCCCTTGGCCACTCATAGGCAGGGTCCAGCTCGTCTGAGGTGAAATCATAGGGATTATAAGCAACCCTGCATGAAGGTTTCTTGCTTGTTGTAGCCTATGGTGGCACCATTCACCATAACAAAAACTACCACAGAGATATCAACGTTTTCAAAAGTAGGCGGTCCGTGACTTGGCTTTGGAAAAACAGGGGGTCTATGGTACTTAGCTAATTGGGAACCACTGGTCTGCACCATTGGTCTTCAACTGGTGGATTGGGAGCCACCACTAGGTCACACACCCTGATCTAAAGTGGGCCACAACAGCAGAACTACCGCTATATACACATACGGTAAAATACTAATAAATGGGTTTCCAAATGCATGTTTAGGCTAAAGGTGGGTCCTAGGTTTTCAAGACTATAAGTCTATGATGACTTGTGGTGGCTCTCTCTAGGTAGAACCCCCCAGTTTGATGGACTCCCTGCCCAAATATCCATTGGTGAGCCTCCAGAAATGGAAGCAGCAGGAACTCCCAACACTGGAAGAATGGCAGGTTAAGATGGTGGAGTACGTAGAGATGGCCAATCTGATGGGGAAAATCCAGAATCAGCATGACAAACTGTTTCAAAAGGACTAGAACAAATTTATATTTTATATGAAAGAAAATTGTAAACATCTGAAGACGTTTGTAGGTCTGAATTGAAATGTTTTTAATGTAAATATTAGGAATCTGATTTACCAATAATAAGATGAAATATTGAAAAAAGACAGAAGGTAAAAAAGTGACTATAGAAATGCTAAGAATTTAGAATGATGTTTGGAAGTCAGAAAGAGGGAGGGGAGGAGGTTGATGCTCTGTTAGAGCAATGTATTAGGTTGTATTATGTACAAAATGTGAATATGAAAAACGTGGAAAACTCAGTAAAAATCATTATGAAAAAAAGTATCCATTGGTGAGCCTCCTCCTGAGTCACCAGGTCCCAGTGGGAGGAAGAACATAAGACAAGCTTGCAGGATGAGGCCAGTGGCCCACCTAGTCCATCATCCTGCCCTCCCAATGGGCAACCCAGAAGCCCTGGCTCCATTCTCCTCCCTCCTATCCACATGAGGGGGACACTGCACCTCCAGCATCCCAAAATCATGGTCAATTTGGCCACTATGCTGCTTGTAGAAGAGAATGATAACCTTGGCACCTGCCATGGTCCTTGGCGGCACATCCTTCCTGCCCTGCTCCGGGGAAACAGCTGAACAGAGGACTAAACTACAGTTTCTCCACATGATGGCTGGCTATCTGGCACCCTCTCAACTTCAGCATCTGGGGGGTGTTTATTGCTCCTCCTGTGTGGGGGCCTTGTCTGGTTTTGATGGTCAACATGGCTTGTTCTCCACCCACCTGCTCCATCATTACAGTTCATAATGAATTAATTGTGTGTGTGTGTGTTTGTGGCAAATGGATGTTCTATCACTTAGATACTTCCGTGGTGACATGATATTGAGTGTGTGAGAATGAGAAAGAGAGGAACTGGTGCGTCAACAGCCGCACGGATGCTACTAGCTCAGAGATGGAAAGAAGACAAAGTCCCTACCAGAGAGGAATGGCAAACCAAGCTGATGGACTACGCTGAAATGGCTAAGCTGACCGGAAAGCTCAGGAACCAAACTTTAAGAAAGAATGCGGGAAATTTATAATTTACCTGGGAGACCATTGTAAGCAGATGAAAACATTAGCAGGATTTTAATAACACTTGTAATGTAACAACTACTATGGACAATATGGACAGATAAAAAATATGGATTATGAAATAATATGCAGTTGGAAATGTTGACAGTAAGACCCATGGAGGGGATCGTGGGAAGTCTGGAGATTCAGAGAAATCTCTAAATGTGGATGTTTACTTGGTATTGTTATAACTCTACGCTTGTAAAATCAAATAAAAATTATTTTCAAGGAAAAAAAAGAAAAGAAAAGAAAAGAAGGAAGGAAGGAAGGAAGGAAGGAAGGAAGGAAGGAAGGAAGGAAGGAAGGAAGGAGGAAAGGAGCTGGGCAGGGCGGGGGATGGGGGGGAGATGAGCTTGTCCCCTGCTTATCCTAATTTTTTATTTTATTTTATTGGAGCACATTTTACAGACCGGGGTGCTTATTATATCTTCACATGAACACGATCTATTTATTTTCCCTACGTGGAATTTCCCCCTCCCTTGCACAAACTACAATCACCACTTTAAGAAAAGAGAATTCCCCCTGTTCCTTGTGTTACTGGAGTTCCTGCCGGCTTACTTTGCATTCCTTGTTGCCAGTCAGGCGTACCATCATTTTGGATGCTCCCTGTGGCTTGCTATCCACCCCCCCCCCAATTCATGCCGCTGTGGTGTTCTGTGGGCAATGCAAGTGGGCAAAGGAAGTGACCCCACCGTTGGATGGGGCTTGCATAGCCTGGGGCAATGGCTGCTCCCTCCGTGGAGGGGGAAAGTGCGCAAGAGAGCAGTGAATATAAATGTCTTCATCTGAGAGAGCAGAAACAAGGCTTGCTGGCGGGCAGGGTGGCCGCATGCCCTGTTTTCACAGAAGACGGTCCTGCCTTCGCAAGGCTGTCAGGGGGGAGTCCTCTGCCCACCAGTCTTCCTATGGCACCCACAAAAGGCTTCAACAAATATCTCCTAAAGCATCCACAATGCTTGAGATAATGGTTGCATATGCACCATACATTTAAAACACATTGCCCCCCTCCCAGCCAAAGAATACTGGAAATGGTTTATGAATGGGAATTGTAGCTCTGTGAGGGGTAAACTCCCAGGTTTCTTTGAGGGGTGTGTGCTTTGAACAGCTGTTGTATACACAACCAAGGTTTGCTTTTCCTTCCCAGTTCCTTGTTTGCACTGGCCCGGCCTCTCCTACAAGCCCCCAGAGCGGCCATTTTGTGTTTACACCACAGCAGCCATTTTGCAAACGAGTACTTTCTGAAAATCCCAAATGGGCTCACACGGGCCTAAAAAACCCTTCGTGACCCCAGCTCTATGTGAGGTGGTGTTTCCCCCCCTCCCACAAGTCTGCTTTAAATATTCAAAAATATACAAGAAGGGAGAGCAAAAAGGGGCCTTACTCCCTATGGTACTCCCTAGTAACAGTGAATACCTGGACAGACTTAAGTCTTCTGGTTACAGCATATCCCTGCTATCGTGCGCTTATATTGTATTTCTGTTTAGATGAGAGCATATTACTTCTAAATTTTCATCAAGCTCTACAAATTAGTCCATGCAGATTTTATGTAAATCAATGTCCTCTCTTGGCGGGATGTGTTTGATCTTTGTTGGCAATGTGTAAGTGGTCATATTAGTGATGGAGGGTTGTGCCACGGAATAAGCTGAGGAAAAACAAATCTTGCCAGAAAGCAGGTGGATGGCAGAATCACTGCAGCATGGACAGCAAGCCCCATCTTTGCTATGCATTTAAAGCTCTCCCCGAAGAATATGGGGAGCTGCCATTTGTTAAGATTGCTGAACGTTGTAGGAAGAAGACAACCCATTTTCTTCACGGAGCTACAGTACAATTCCCATAATTCCCTGGGAAGAGCGATTGATAAACCACTGTGGGAATTGTAGCTCTGTGAGGGGAATGGGCATTGAGCTTCTAACAACTCTCAGCACCCTTAACAAATGACAATTCCCACGATTCTTTGGGGGAAGCCATGACAGTTCAAAGTGGCATGATGCTGCTTTAAATGCATGGTGCAGATGGGGCCTTAATTATGGAGAAGGTAAGCATGGAGGTCACTCCTACATGAGCCGTATGTTAAGTGTGTCTCTTCCTCCGCCATTTAAATTCTGTCGCAATCTTCGAAAAGCCCCGATGTATTTCTCTTCCTGCAAAGCAGAGAAATCGCCCTCTTCTCTTCCGCCTGATGGAACCGTTCGCTGATAATTGAAAACGATTCGTAGGCAGTTAACTGCAACGACGAGCACGCCATTAAATTCATGGGGGCCGGAGACAGGCTCAAAAAGGTGCAGCGAGCAGCACATTTGGGGCAGGTTGCAGCGGGAAGTGGTTACAGGCCCCACACATTTCAGTCTTGTGAGAAAAGGTTGCTTTTTCTTCGAAAGGAAAGTGACCAGTTTGAGTACACTTTTTAAATATGAATGCTCGTTTATTGCAACGTGTACTTTGGCTCTCAGGAATCTAATTTGACTACTATACTATGGGATTTGATGTGATTTGGAAGTACCAGGACCGGCCCTACCGTTAGGCAGAGTGAGACAGGGAGGTATTTGGAGGACAAGTCTGCAGGAGCCACACACCCTGCTCAGTTGAGCCCTCCAAGTCAACCAGCCCCAGGCCTTCTAAGCAACTTGCTGAACTATAATGCATGTTGTTGTTGTTTAGTCGTTTAGTTGTGTCCGACTCTTCGTGACCCCATGGACCAGAGCACGCCAGACACTCCTGTCTTCCACTGCCTCCTGCAGTGGTCAAACTCATGCTGTCCAACCATCTCGTCCTCTGTCGTCCCCTTCTCCTTGTGCCCTCCATCTTTCCCAACATCAGGGTCTTTTCCAGGGAGTCTTCTCTTCTCATGAGGTGGCCAAAGTATTGGAGCCTCAGCTTCACAATCTGTCCTTCCAGTGAGCCCTCAGGGCTGATTTCCTTCAGAATGGATAGGTTTGATCTTGCAGTCCATGGGACTTTCAAGAGTCTCCTCCAGCACCATAATTCAAAAGCACCAATTCTTCGGCGATCAGCCTTCTTTATGGTCCAGCTCTATTTTCAAAAATATAGGCCTCTTGATGCATGCCCTCCGCTAATATATGCATTGTTGTACACATTGTGTGGGTGGAGGACTGCATTGCAAGATTCGGGAAAGTGCAGATTCGAAAGATTGGCTAAACATTCGGTTCGTGGATTGGCTTGAGAAGTGGTTTCTCCTTCAAATGCAACCAAAATCAAATGTCCCCACCATCCCTAGCAGGGCAGGGCTGGCTCAAGGCATTCTGCCACGTGAAGACAAAGGACAAGATGGCTCCCATTACCCCACCTCTGCTTCCCACATTGAGAAACCTGCTGGAGAGGCGGTCAAAGCCTACTTCGACACTGGTGAGGTGATGGCATCGTGCACCGCAACTGTGGGTAGCAGGCTAGCTTAGGGGCAAATAGCAAGTCAGTTGGCTCACATGGCTTTCCCATCCAGCACTTTGCTGCTGCTTCTCGCCCTCAACACCTGCTGCTTGAGATGGCCACCTCCCTCCTTCTAATAGTATTGCCATCCCTTGAAGGAAGGAGGAGTTCGCTGTGTTTTAAAAGCTGCCTCTCAGCTCTGGAATGAGGGTGGTGGCTGAAGGGTTGGTGGCTCCCCTTGGTATGAGAAGGACCACCCTTCTGAAGCTCAGATCCATCGCTACAAACAGACAGCCTGTGGGTTGTGTTGGTCATGCTCCCAGAAAGAAGCAGCTTCTTATTTCTCTTCCCTGGTAATTAAAAAGCAGCAGCTAGTAATTTGACTCTGACACTCAGGGTGGTAAGATGCGCAAAACTCCACAGTTTAACGATGGCCTCGTGGAAGGGGCTGGGCATGTCAAACTGAGGTGGGGGCTACTTAAAGGGCAGGGGCCCAAACCGAAAAGAAGAGAGTGGCAAGTAGGGTGGGGGAGCAGAGGGTATTTACACACACACACACACACACACACACACACACACACACAGAAACACACACACAGAAACACACACACACACACACACACACACACACACACTTACAGAGACAATGGACAAAATGTCCGGCATTTAAAAGCCTGCTGTGCAAGTAGAAAAACATTTTGTGCACTGGAATGGTATTTCCCAATATATGAGTTTTGTACATCAGAAAGGGATATTATTTATATGTTAAACTGAAAGACAGAGGAAGAGAAAGTGGGAAAGTTGCTTGAAATCCGCAGTGTACACAAATAATGTACATTATACATCAACTCTCCCTGGTTACCAGGGTCAGTCGCTGTTTTCTGGTTTGTGTAATGGCCTTATAATGTCCCAATTACGTCTTGTCCTCCATCTTTGGAAGAGCATGGCTAAGATTTCGTCAGTGTTGCCGTTTTTTAGTATTCAAACCCCTCCCCAAGGAAGGTGGCAGTGCAAGTTAACTTGTCTACTGAGATGTAAGGGGGCACCGAGTCAAATGGATCTTATTCCCAGGTAGCCTAGTACAGGATTACGGCCCAACTCTCTTGAGTGGCTGGGGAGATGTACCTTGTTACTAGCATGCGTGGACCTGAAAGCACAAACATAGGTCATTTCGGACACAGCAGGGGCCGGAGTATACGTTGAGCTGTTAAAAATTATTGTAAGGCAATTACATTTGTTCTGTGGTATCTTGAAGCAAAAGAACAGCTATCCTTCTGCTGTTTAAATCACTGGAGGACAGCAGCCTTGCAAGATAAATGAATCCTGCATACAACCACGTGTAATTGAAGTGCAGCACTACATGCACGGCACTCTGCAAGCCTCGCGGATCGGCTGATTGACAGGCTTGCGGAGTGGGGCTGCGGATAGGGCTCCGCACAGGGCTTTGCAGGTGCCCCACAATCCCCCTTTCAGCCCAGCTGACTCTTTACCTGCATCATAGCTGACATCATATATATATAGGGTTGACATATCTCAAAAAGCAAAGACCCCAAAATTGGAAACCACCCAAATTGTGATTCCATTTTTACACCCCCCAACCAGGACATGTCGGGAATTTTCCTGACGTATGGATTGGAATGAGGGTGTTGTGTGTAAGGATCCTCCCTCCCCCCACTTTTGGAACTCCATTGATAATAATAATAATAATAATAATAATAATAATAATAATAATAATAATATTTATACCCCACCCATCTGGCTGGGCTTCCTCAGCCACTCTGGGCGACTCCCAACAGAATATTAATAAAAAAGCAACATCATCAAAAACTTCCCTAAACAGGGCTGCCTTCAGGTGTCTTCTAAAAGTCAGATAGTTGTTTATTTCCTTGACATCTGGTGGGAGGGCGTTCCACAGGGCAGGTGCCACTACCGAGAAGGCCCTCTGCCTGGTTCCCTGTTACCTCACCTCTCACAGTGAGGGAACCACCAGAAGGCCCTTGGAGCTGGACCTCAGTGTCCGGGCTGAACAATGGGGGTGGAGACTCTCCTTCCAGTATACTGGGCTGAGGCCATATTATTGAAGACCTGGTATGTTTCATTACTTAATCATTTCATCAGTAATTAATTGAACAGATACACGGAGGACAACTCCACCAACAGCTCCTGGCCGTGATGGCTATGTCCTGTCCTCACTCTCAGAGGAATCATCCTCTCAAGCCAGTTGCAGGTGAGGAGAGTGCCTTTGCTAGTTGCTCCCATGCCCAGCTTTCAGGACTACACTGGGCTGCCCTGCGCTAGGATAGAAGGGGTAGCAAAAGATGAGTGAGGCAACAGGCTTCATGCCTTCCAACTCGCTGTGCCCTGAAATGAATTCCTTGCATAGACAGTGGTACCTTGGTTTAAGAACAGCTTAGTTTATGAACAACTTGGATTAAGAACGCTGCAAACCTGGAAGTAGGTGTTTTGGTTTGCGAACTTTGCCTTGGAAGTGTGTGTTGAGTGTGTTCCATTTGTAAATGGAGTCCCGCACTGCTTTAGGAAAGCATGCCTTGGTTTAAGAACCCTTTGGTTTAAGAACGGACTTCCAGAACGGATAAAGTTCCTAAACCAAGCTACCACTGTAGAAGCAAATTAGATGACTTGCTAGAGGTTGCTAGAGGGATGCAAGTAGGCACATAACCGGGCAGAAGTAAGCCTGGTCTCGGACGAACGGCGTCCCCACTTGGCAGCCCCTTCCTGGTTCTCCTTCCTCTGAAGGGGCTCGTTAATCATGCCTCTGTGCAAGGTCCAGAGCAGCAGGGGACAACTCTCCTTCCCTCCACCCGAGCATCATCTTGCTACGTGGACACCGTGGGTGCCCTCGGTCATGAAAGCTTGATGCCCCTACAGATTCGCCACCATGCAGAACCCTTTTCCCCACAGGGGCGCGTGCTAGGCATATGCCACACTGACATGCTCTGGGAGGGAGAGAGGGCAGAACTAGCCCTGCAAATCTTTGCAGATCACTGCATCTCCCGATTCGACTCTCTCCCTCCCTCCCTCCCTCCACCCCCGTCGCGTCACTGCGCTGCGGAGCTGTGCTTTTCATTGCCTGCCAGCGTGACCATGGCAACTGGCTGGCATGGCAACCTTAGTGTAGGGAGGCAAGCATCAGGAAGGGGATGGGCTGTCTGAAAGAGAGAGAGAGAGAGAGAGAGAGAGAGAGAGAGAGAGAGAGAGAGAGAGAGAAGGGAACAGAGTGGAGAAAACAGTTGTCATGCTCGGGTGCTTAAGATGGACAGATGCACCCAGGGAAAGTGACAAGGGATAGATCGGGAGGCCCCAGAGCACCAGCAGGGTGGGACTCCGGTGGATTGGATGCCCTGTGTGTGCCACTCTTTTCCTCCGTAGAAAGAATAGCCGTTGCCTGCAAGTGTGTGGCCACAATTGCTTGCCCGTGAACGTGTTTCCATGGGCACGCCCGCAGGGATGCTTCCTGGGTCTGTGGGCATAGCTGTGCATGTTACACATAGATATGCATGTGCAGATCTCTGATTTGCACGAACACGTATGACTTGCTCGTATTTCTGGGTGCCCCTGCACATATGAGTAAAGTGAAGTCAGAGGCATATGTATAGCGTTTTTCTGCTTCTTTCCTTGTGCACAAGGGGGCTGTGTATTCTAGATGTCCTCCCCAACGTTTCAGGAGTGGTGCATCTTGGAGAATTGTGATTTAAAAGGGCTGTAGGGAAGCACCTTTGCATGTGCAGAAAATAGCGCATGAAAGGGAGGCTGAGATTCACATATGGGAATATTTTTTTATGTTATCTGCTTTTTCGGGAGGGGGATTGCGCACATTAAAGAAGATGTTGTTTGTGCACCTTGAGGATTAAATTACAGTTGTATATGAGAATGCCTGGCTGCTGGCAGTTATTCATGCTGACTGCACGCAATAAATATTAATTAAGGGATTGAGACATTTAAAGGCTTTGTTATTATTTTTCCTGCAGGCCAGTTTATGGTGTCACGTTTCATAGGCTGCCGCAGTCTTGAAGCACGCTTAGGACCCTTCCAGGCTGTCACTGCTTTGCATGGGTGGGATTCAAGCAAACGCCGGCGAGTTCAGGTTGTGCAGCGGAATTGGATTTGGCACCCCTGCACAACAAACGAACTTCCGCACATACAGCAACCGCTCAGAAATTGGCTTTTTGCTGAAAGGAAAGTGGCAGGGAAGGGCAGCGGGTGGTGTGGGATAACAATTGCTGGAGGCAATGTCATATGGAGTTTGGATTTGGATTTGATATCCCGCTTTATCACTACCCGAAGGAGTCTCAAAGCGGCTAACATTCTCCTTTCCCTTCCTCCCCCATAACAAACACTCTGTGAGGTGAGTGGGGCTGAGAGACTTCAGAGAGAAGTGTGACTAGCCCAAGGCCACCCAGCAGCTGCATGTGGAGGAGCAGAGAATCGAACCCGGTTCACCAGATTACGAGTCCACCGCTCTTAACCATCACACCACAATCTCAAACAAATCAGAATGTATGCTCAGTAAACAGCCAATGTCACATAACTTCCCTGTAGTCTTTGGACACACCCCTTCCCCCAAAACCCATCAGGATAGATGGTGAAGGTTGTCTGAATGTAACATTAGTAGGAAACGAGAACATTGAACTCAGTGAGGACACATTTGTTTTCATGGGAATTTCCAAAACGCTTGACATTCAAAAAATAAAATACAAGAATGGCAAATATTTGAAGATTTAAGAGTGAACATGCTTAGCACTGCAATGCACACTTTAAAAAAATACTATTTTTTTAACAACATGCTCTCACTCGGCATAAGGGCCTAGAACAGGACGGCATACAAATTTAAATGAATAAGTAAAAGACCATCTGCACATGTGCTTTGATTAGTGCGTGCATTTGTCGATGTGAGCGTGATGTCCTAGAGTGAGAGTGTATGGCAATGTGTGTGGCAATGAGTTTGGGTGCGTGGCTGCATGTATGGCTAACAACGCCATGTTTTCAAATACATCTTTGTGGGGCTTGATGCATGGGAAGGTTTGAAGGTGCAGGTGGGGAACGGGACGTATGTAGCCGTATAAGATGAGGGGCCAGGGTGGTGGTGATGCTGTCAGGGCATAACTTTCAAGGCAGAAGCCCAGTTAGGGATGGGGGAGGAATTTGATTCAGTTCACTTTCAGAGGGGGAACCTACCGAATCTTCCTGTCCCCAAACAATAGGCAAACCGAAACGCAGCTATCCTTCAGAATTCGCACGCATCCCAATGTTTGTGAGGCACTTCTCCAACTGAGCAATGTTTACAAAAACACATATATTGGGGAAAATTGTGCATAGGAATGAATATGCATTTGAAAAGCTAAACAGGGTGTGGTATGGTTTCAAACTGGACAGGCAACAACATTTTGAGATTCCTGCCTTGCAGGGGGTTGGACTCGATGACCCTCGAGGTCCCTTCCAACTCTATGATTCGATGAAATATTGGTGAAAACATACATAACAGCATTAAATCAGGGGAAATTGCTTGCAAATATGTTAGTGAAAAAACGAGTTTATTTGAAGAATTTTCATTAAAATATCATAGAATCATAGAGTTGGAATAGACCACAAGGGCCATCGAGTCCAACCCCCTGCCAAGCAGGAAACACCATCAGAGCACTCCTGACATATGGTTGTCAAATATGAATTTTCACAAGGATATGTTTTTTTAAAAAAAGAATTTGCTGCAGAAATGTGTTGAGCAGAATTTAAGATTTGAAATTTGAAATGAAATAAAGCACATTGCCATCAAAAGAGGATTAAATCCAGAGTCTAAAATTATCAAACTGAGGGGATACTGTAGGGATGCGGGTGGAGCTGTGGCCTAAACCACAGAGCCTAGGGCTTCCCGATCGGAAGGTCAGCGGTTCGAATCCCCGCGACGGGGTGAGCTCCTGTTGCTTGGTCCCTGCTCCTGCCAACATAGCAGTTCGGAAGCACACAGTGCAAGTAGATAAATAGGTACTGCTGCGGTGGGAAGGTAAATGGCGTTTCTGTGCACTGCTCTGGTTTTGCCAGAAGCAGCTTACTCATGCTGACCACATGACCCAGAAAAACTGTGGATGAACATCGGCTCCCTCTGCCAGTAAAGCGAGATGAGTGCCGCAACCCCAGAGTCGTTTGCAACTGGACTTAACTGTCAGGGGTCCTTTACCTTTACCTTTTAAGGATACTGTAGTTTCATCCTGCTCTGAGCAGTTAACTGCACCGTTGTGTGTAAAGATAGTTAGGTCACACCCACACCATACATTGAAAGCATAGGACTCCCCCCACAAAAAAACCAAATTCATAGGAACAGTAGTTTTCCCCTCACAGAACTACACTCCCCAGCACCCTTACCAAACTACAGTTCCCAGGTTTCTTTCGGGAAAATCATGTGGTTTAATCTGCTTTAAATGCATGGTATAAATGTGCCCAAAGGATTCCTCTCGGATGGCCAATCAACCTCTTTTGCCAGGTTAACAGATTTGCGGGTTTGCATAAGCCAGTCCAGGGATTCCTTGTCTGGCAACGTTCTGCAACTTGTACTTTGTCATCCACATCCCAATTAATCAAAATCTTTACCAATTTATAGGTTTTATTGGGGGGCGGGTCCCTCCAAATCTATAAAACACATCCACTACCACTCCAAAGATTCTGGGAAGTCTAGTTTACCCTTCATAGGGGTAAACCCATAACAATATTTTTTTTTTAGTGGGTGCAGAAATGCGCTTTAAATAAATTGGTGTGTGTGGAGCCTCAGCTGTTGAAGTTAGCTGAACAGATGATGGGAAACTGAGTCTCCTGGGATAAGTCATTGTGAAAAGAATCTCAGGGTTGCTACCCTGGGTGGGCAGAGTCTACAAATTCTTTGTCTGTCCTGAACAAAAATGGTGGAAGGAAGGCGGCGCGGTTCGTGCAAGACTGTCCAGCAAGTTCCACAGCTGAGCAGGGATTTTGAACCGAAGAAAGACTCGCAGATTGGAGGCCATGACACCATCTGCTTGGCCAAGGTGGCTCTCTGTGAATGAGCCTGCTGCTCAGATGAAACAGCTGGGAAACCACCATGACCAAACGAGACAGAGGCTCTCTCGTATTCTCCAAGGATGGAGAAAGCAAAAGGGAAGAAGAGATGCAGAGATGACACCGAGCTGTGAAAACAACCTCCTGTCAGAGCAGAGACAGAGTAACAGCTGCAAAAAAGGATAAACTTAGGAATACATTACAAAGAGTGTTCTCTTTGGCGATCACTCGTAGCTGAGTAAGATTGTCTTCCATAAACCATGAGTCCGTAAGTGACTGTGGAGGCCAATTCTGGATCCACACGTCCTTCCACAATGGGGACATAGGTTTCTGGGCAGGAGTTGATCACGGTGAGGGTTTGCCAAGCGTGCCTTCCTCTTAGCGCGTTTCTCCCTTTCGTCCTGAGTTCGAGTGTCTTCAAAGCCCAGGACGCCTTTGGAGGACAAAGGTGGGGCAATGAGAGAGGCAGAATATAAACACCTGGCCTATACAATGAATAGAGATTGCTTCGTTGGTCACTGGAACAGATAAATGTGTGTGCATATACAAATATGCATGCACACTTGCACAGAAGCAGCAACAAAAGGATACTGGGTGAAGTGCTCCTATTTAGGATTCCAGTGAGCAAGCTGCGCTCTTTCCCAGTGTACTCCATTGCACACATGCAGTTTTGTCATTCCACATCCTGCACAGTCAGCCTTCCTTGCCCACTGACCAGGGGTCAGGAAATGTTTTCAGCAGGGGGCCGGCCCACTGTCCTTCAGACCTTGGGGGGGGGGGGGAAGACGACTATATTTTGAAGGAAAAAAATATGAACGAATTCCTATGCCTCATAAATAACCCAGAGATGCATTTTAAATAAAAGCACACATTCTACTCATGTAAAAACACGCTGGTTCCCGGACCATCTGCGGGCCAGATTTAGAAGGCGATTGGGCCGGATCCGGCCCCCGGGCCTTTGTTTGCCTACCCATGGATTAGGCCATCCCCTTTCTGATCCTCACCTTAACTAGCTTTTGCACTTTTGCAGCCTCCTTCTTGTGTGTGGATGGTGCTGTTTTGGCTACATAAGGTTCCACACTGGGAGAACAAGTATTCCATTAGTATACAGTGGTACCTCGGGTTCCATACGCTTCAGGTTACATACGCTTCAGGTTACAGACTCCGCTAACCCAGAAATAGTGCTTCAGGTTAAGAACTTTGCTTCAGGATGAGAACAGAAATTGCGCGGTGGCAGCGGGAGGCCCCATTAGCTAAAGTGGTGCTTCAGGTTAAGAACAGTTTCAGGTTAAGTACGGACCTCCAGAACGAATTAAGTACTTAACCCAAAGTACCACTGTACACAGGATAAAGGACTCTAGCAGCAGCATACAGTGGTCAGTGGTGGAGGAACCCTCTCTGGCACCCGGGGTGCGGTTGGTGGACTTCCGGATTGACGCCATCGTTTAATGGCGGATTCCCTCCGAGCTCCGGAGGGAATCGGCTCTGCAGAGCTGGGTCTTGCTGCCGCGGCGACGCGGGGACCCTTAAAATCACAGGCACAGAAGCCTGTGAGCGTAGTGACTCAGCGGGCACCATTTGCGCCCCCCAATCCGTGAAGGAGCCCTTCTAACGGCTTCGGAACGGGGACGGGGTGCGGCACGGTGCTGAGAGTACTCCCTCATCTGCAGAGTGAAGCCGCAAGCCATTATCGGAGAGCGTCGACTTTTTCCTTGGGACATTCGGACTTTAAAACATCAACCCGTGAGTAATACGGAAATTGGAACTTTAAAGAAAAATTTGTTGGAATCAGGAACGAGCGGGGAAGGGTTAAAAAGGAAGTCCGCCCCCCCTCTTTGTAAACAATTTAAAGCAAAGGACCTGCTAGCTAAGGTCGAGAGAATTTTCATTTTCTTTTTTGTAAAAGACTTTAATTTCACGGTTTGATATTACAAGAATTTTTACTGGAGGACAAAAGATTAATTTTGAGAGCTGAAGTGCTACCCCCCCGGACCCGGGATCGCTCCGTGAGAGAGCCGGTTGATGAAATACTCTAGCAGCAGCATACAGTGGTCAGTGGTGGAGGAACCCTCTCTGGCATCCAGGGTGCATGCGCCCTCGGCTGCTCTACAGCTGGGGGGAGGCAGGGACCATCTTGTCACCCCACCAGAGTGGCACCCAGGGCGACCCGCCCCCTCCGCCCCCCACTTCCTACGCCCCTGACAGTGGTACCTCTGGTTACATACTAAATTCATTCCAGATTTCCGTTCTTAACCTGAAACCGTTCTTAACCTGAGGCACCACTTTAGCTAATGGGGCCTCCCACTGCAACTGTGCCGCCGGCACACAATTTCTGTTCTCATCCTGAGGTAAAGTTCTTAACCCGAGGTACTACTTCCGGGTTAGCGGAGTCTGTAATCCGAAGTGTTTGTAACCCGAGGTACCACGGTACTACATTAGCAACCAGAGGAGCTTTCAAACCAGGGGCACCCCTAGCCATGCTCTGCGTTGTAAGTTACACACAAAATTGCGACTGGCTTTCTACAAATTGTTGGGTAGGGCTCTTTGGATGGGTGCGAGCATCCCACTGTTTAACCACACCAGTGAGTATAGCAGATCCATAGGATCGGAGAAGGGCAATGTACCTAAGCATGCTGATAAAAATGGCACGCTCATCCTTTAAAATCATTTTTTAAAAAAAATTAAAATAAAACAGTGCTAAAATGGGTGTTGCCCGCATTTCTTTTATTTATTTACTTTTTAAACATTAAAATATCTTCACAATAGTACGGATTTGTGGATGATCCTAGGTTTGGCTCATTTCTTTGCAAAAGGCTGGAAGCAATTTGCCAAGGGCTGGGAGCGTACGTCCCCCAACAGTCTTCTGTTTTGCAAATGAATTAAACTAACCCACAATCACGCAATTCAGCGTGATTGCACAATTTTTTTTAAAAAAATGATTTATTTAAAATATAGGTGAAAAGGCATTTCAGTGCACAGTTGGAAAATGGTTTTGTTTTTGTTTGAGAGGTAGAAAAGGGAAGGGAAATAACACACTGCTAGAATGGAAAGTAGAAGCCAAAGTGCACCAAAACGCAGAAGTGTAGCGACAGGGTCTGAAATGTGGCTACCAACAAAACCTCCTCGAAAACTGAGAAGCACAGCACCAAGATCTGCTGATAATGTGCTGCTGCTTTGTTCTTCCCAGAACAAAATTTAAAAAGTCACATTTGGGGAACTCCCAAAAGAAGCAGATATACTTAGGAACCCAACGAATGGGTGAAGATAGCAACATGGAAATGCCCTGGAATAAAAGTGAGTGGAGAAAAATCTGTCAGTTCCAGAGTAAACACCTAGTTTGGAATTAGCCCAGGAGACAGAAACAGACACATACATGAGCCCCAGCAGCTGCGATGCAGGAATGCTATGGAAAAGCTTCAGAGCATCTCAACTGGCAAGAGGGAAGGTCAGTCCCGGAATGTTGTTAAACAGTCCAGCTGGTGCAAAGGAAGTGAAACAGTCAGCCTGGCTGGGAAACGCATTCTTCCTCCAAAGGAAATTTACACAGGTGAAATGGATTACATGGAATTGGCAGAAATGACCAGCAGAATCCGAGACCAGGGAGAAGAGTCGGTGGAAGAAGATTGGAAGAAATTTAAAAATTATCTACAGAAATATTGTAAAATTAATGAAGGATAGAATGATGTTGGATAGTAATTAAGGGGTTTCCAGCTGTAATGCTTTAAGAGAATATGAAAAAAAGGTTTATAAATGGGTTAAAATTTAATGGTAAGGATTTGCTGAACCAATAATTTGAAGTGGAATACAAAAAAGGGAAGTATGAGGAGGTCCGGGAAATAAGTTAAAGGAAAATAAGTGATAGAAAATATGTGTCTTTTTTTTAAACTGTCTTTATTTTGTATTTTTATTTTTTATTTTTTACTGTATTACTTTAAAAAACCTTAATAAATTTTTTTTTTTAAAAAAGGAAATTTACACAGGTGAATTACAAAGGGTTGTGTGCTGTTGGGAAATAAGGAGACTGAGGGCTGGGAAAGCCGAATGTGAAGGATTTGCAGAGAAAACCCCGCTTGCCTTTCTTGAGATGGGGACCCATCAAGGAGATTTACTGTCTTAAGGCAATTTTTTAAAAATGTGGTATAAACACCAACAATTGGGAAGCACTTGCCTGCAAGTGCTCCAACTGGAGAACAGCCTTTACCAAAGGTGTCATGGGCTTTGAAGACGCTCGAAATCAGGATGAAAGGGAGAAACGTGCTAAGAGGAAGGAACGCTTGGCAAACCCTCACCGTGATCAACTCCTGCCAGGAAACCAATGTCCCCACTGTGGAAGGACGTGTGGATCCAGAACTGGCCTCCACAGTCACTTACGGACTCACTGTTAAAACCATGTTTATGGAAGACAATCTTACTTGGCTATGAGCGATCACCAAAGAACTAACCCAATTGCAACCAGGGCTGGATCTAGACACATTCAAAAAGCATTTCAGGAAAACGCGTTGTAAGCTTCATTATGGGAAATCACGTTGGCGAAAAACAGGACTGCACAGCGCCGTCTGGTGTCACAGTGTTGTAATGCATATAAAACGCTTTTTCTTTACTAATGTAGCTGAGTCCCAGTGAAGGAGTCAAGCAGACTGCAGAGCTCATCACCTGATGCTTTCCTGATGACTCTTCTGCAATCTCATTGCCCACCACTGCCTTAGGCAGAACTTTAGGACAAGGCTCTCCATATTTCATTAACAGGGAGCTATTGTGGTTTACTGAAAAAAGCTTCAAATGATGTAGGACACCAAAGTTCCAGTTCTTGCTCAGGCAAAACCTCAGACCAGTCCCTCTCTCCCTCAGCCTTATACTTAATGTCTCAAGTGAAACAATAAGAGGAGAAACTACTGGTGTTTTTCCATAGCCATGTGGGCTAGAAACCTTTGAAGGTTTTATTTCTTTAAATACAGTGGTGCCTCGCAAGACGAACGCCTCGCAAAACGAAAAACTCGCAAGACGAAAGAGTTTTCCGTTTTTGAGTCGTTCCGCAAGACGAATTTCCCTATGGGCTTGCTTCGCAAGAAGAAAGCCCATAGGGAAATCTCCGGGGACCTCTTTTAAAATGCTGGTGGTCGGGAGCAAAGACTTTCACCCACTGCCGGCCTTCAGAAGAGGTCCTGGACCTCTCCTGAAGGCCGGCGGGGGGCAAAAGTCTTTGCTCCCCCCCCCGCCTGCCTTCCCAGGACAGCGGAGACTTCTCCGCTGTCCCGGGCAATCTTAAAATGCTGGCGGTCGGCATCAAAGCCTTCGCTGCCGCCCGCCAGCATTTTAAAATCGCCCCGGGACAGCGGGGGCTTTTAAAATGCTGGCGGTCGGCAGCAAAGCGCTCCTGTCCCCGGAGATTGCGGGGCGGGAGGTGGGGAGAAGGGCTTTTCTTCCCACCGCCAGCCTTCAGAACAGCCTCCCCGGACCTGGTCTGAAGGCGGTTTCCATAGGAACACATTGATTGATTTTCAATGCATTCCTATGGGAAACCGTGCTTCACAAGACGAAAAACTCGCAAGAAGAAAAAACTTGCAGAACAAATTAATTTCGTCTTGCGAGGCACCATTGTATCAATATCTCCCACCTTTGGGCCCATAAGATTTCTAGCAGTAACCATACCCTCCAACATTTCTCCAATGAAAATAGGGACATCCTATGTCATAATTTTATTATTTCTACCCCGCCCGTCTGACTGGGTTGCCCCAGCCACTCTGGGCTGCTTCCAACATATATAAAACATAATAAAGCATTAAACATTTTTTTAAAAACCTTCCTTATACAGGGCTGCCTTCAATGTCTTCTAAAGGTTGTCTAGTTACTTATCTCCTCCGCTTGGGGGTCAGATAACTTCATACACTCCAATATTTCTCCGATGAAAATAGAGATGACCTAAGAGATCAGAAACCAAGATGGCTTCTGTAAATCTGTGACTGTCCCTTGGAAACAGGGACGCTTGGAGGGTCTGCAAAATCAATTTTAAAAGGCTGAAGAAAATGTTGAATTAATGGAAAACTGAGGTGGCAGCAAAAGTAACAATAGGAGTCCCTCAGGTCCACATGCACAGTGAAATAAAGTAGTCTTCATCAGGCACAAAAACCCCTCTATTAGAGAGGGATGATGATGAGAAGTACCTTTAGGAGCAAGGAGTTCCCTGTTCGTGCACATGTCATAGTCGCTAAAGGTGCAATCATGCCAGTATTACTTTGCTGCCTATAGCTTTTAAGCCTGTGTCTATACAGTGGTACCTCAGGTTACATACGCTTCAGGTTACAGACTCTGCTAACCCAGAAATAGTGCTTCAGGTTAAGAACTTTGCTTCAGGATGAGAACAAAAATCGTGCTCCGGCGGCGCGGTGGCAGCAGGAGGCCCCATTAGCTAAAGTGATACTTCAGGTTAAGAACAGTTTCAGGTTAAGAACGGACCTCCAGAACAAATTACCGTATTTTTTGCTCTATAAGACTCACTTTTTGCCTCCTAAAAAGTAAGGGGAAATGTGTGTGCGTCTTATGGAGCGAATGCAGGCTGCACAGCTATCCCAGAAGCCAGAACAGCAAGAGAGATCGCTGCTTTCACTGTGCAGCGATCCCTCTTGCTGTTCTGGCTTCTGGGATTCAGAATATTTTTTTTCTTGTTTTCCTCCTCCAAAAACTAGGTGTGTCTTATGGTCTGGTGCGTCTTATAGAACGAAAAATGCGGTGAGTACTTAACCCGGGGTACCACTTTATAGCTTAATCAGAGAGAAGGATTTGAGGGCTAGACAGAGCCCGCCTCGGTGCAGGAAGTTAAAATCATTCAGCAGCCTTTTGCTGCCCCTTCCAAACCTGCAATTTGAACATTTGGAGCAAAGTGACTGCTCTGGTAAGCACAGCAGCACCTCCAGAAAACTCCATCTGTTTGTTGTTTTCTGCCTGTTTAAGCTGATGAGATCATGGTTTCATGAGGCCAGGAAAAGACAATTAGCATCTTTGAGGAGCCGGCAGCCAGGGCAAGGGAGGCTGGCTCTCTGAGCCGCACCTGTTTGTCCTCTGGCCTCCCCTCCAGCGGTGCTGTGGGAATACTGGGCAACATCTGGAGACAGTTGTTGTGGGCATGGGCTGGGAGCAAGAAGGGAGACTAGAGCTCCCCCTGGTGGCGGAAGGGTCAAGGGCGGGCAGGACAGGCTAGGAGGAAGCAACTCCCAGATGCATTGCTGCAGTTGGGAGAGAGAAAAGAAGGCGACAAAATCAGTTCAGGCACCTGCAAACACTTTGCAGAATAATAATAATAATAATAATAATAATAATAATAATAATAATAATAATATTTATACCTCGCCCATCTGGCTGGGCTTTCCCAGCCACTCTGGGCAGCTCCCAACAGAGGACTAAAAACCGAATAAAACATCAAACATTGAAAACTTCCCTAAACAGGGCTGCCTTTGGATGTCTTCTAAAAGTCAGACAGTTGTTTATTTCCTTGACATCTGATGGGAGGGCGTTTCACAGGGCGGGCGCCACCACCGAGAAGGCCCTCTACCTGGTTCCCTGTAACTTGGCTTCTCGCAGTAAAGGAACCGCCAGAAGGCCCTCGGCGCTGGACCTCAGTATCTGGGCTGAATGATGGGGGTGGAGATGCTCCTTCAGGTATACAGGACCATGACTGTTCATGGCTTTAAAGGTCAGCAGCAATACTTTGAATTGTGCTCGGAAATGCACTGGGAGCCATATGCATCCACCCACTTGCTCGCCCAGGCTGCAAATGGGAACATGCTTATAATGCCCCGGTTCTCATAGCAATGACCAATACCTCCTCTCTCTCCCATCATCCCTGACCATTGGCCAGGATTTCAGCCAATGGGAGCTGTGGTCCAACCACATCTAGAATGCACCAAGCTGGTGAAGGCTGAACAATGTTTTACGGCACTACAGGCTGTCCTCGGCCTTTTTCAAAGCCAAGAGCTTCACAGTTTTCTGGATCAAGATGTGCTTGTAAAACACAAGTGTCCTTAAAATGTGTTATCAACCGTTCCAAAATAAGCCTCAGTGGTTGCAGACCCTCTAAGTGTCCCTCCGTATTTCCCAGGGACAGTCGCATATTTACAGAAAATGTCCCGATTTCTGATTTGATCCCAGAATGTCTCGCTTTTCGTTAAGGCATTCCTATTTTCATTAGAGAAATGCTGGCGGGTATGGAGTTATTTAGGGACGCGGGTGGCGCTGTGGGTTAAACCACAGAGCCTAGGGCTTGCCAATCAGAAGGTCAGCGGTTCGAATCCCCGCCATGGGGTGAGCTCCCGTTGCTTGGTCCCTGCTCCTACCCACCTAGCAGTTCGAAAGCACGTCAAAGTGCAAGTAGATAAATAGGTAAGGAAGGAAGGTAGGAAGGTACCTTACCAGCAGGAAGGTAAACGGTGTTTCCATGCGCTGCTCTGGCTCGCCAGAAAGCGGCTTAGTCATGCTGGCCACATGACCCAGAAGCTGTACGCCGGCTCCCTCGGCCAGTAAAGCGAGATGAGCGCCGCAACCCCAGAGTCGGTCACGACTAGACCTAATGGTCAGGGGTCCCTTTACTTTTATGGAGTTATGTGACCCCTGAGCCACGGAGATAAGTAACTAGACAACCTTCAGAAGACATCTGAAGGCAGCCCTGTATAAGGAAGTTTTGTAATGTTTAATGTTTTATTGTATATGTGGGAAGTGGCCTCGAGTGCCTGGGGCAGCCCAGTCAGATGGGCAGGGCATTATTATTATTATTATTATTATTATTATTATTATTATTATTATTACTGGATAAATATTGGAGGTATGCATCACTGATCCTAATTACCCCCTTCTCTGCCCACCCCCCCCCCACAGCTAACATCCTTTACTTTTTTAAAAGAAAAACGTGCTCATGAAATGCAAATATGCATTTTAACGCCAAGTCTAGCCTGGCCATGGGATCCATGCTTTTTCAAGGGAAGTGCTGACAGGAGCACTTAAGAGAGGATTATAGCTCAGCAGCCGAGCGCATGCCTTGCATGCAAAAAAGTCCCAGGTTCGGTGTCTCCCTGCACACCCCTTGGCATCTTGAAGCAGGAGATCTGCATCGTACTGTGGTTCTGGGGGTTTGAGGCAGCTGTGTCTTACCCGGCCCTAAACAAGGATGCCAGGAATTGGATTGGGGAACTTCTGCATGCAAAGCATGTGCTCTGTTGCTGACCTTCCCTAAGAAGTGTGATACAGGGCTGAACAGCTGATGCAGACACTACTCTGGCACGGAATGGGAATCACCCTGCACCTTTAATGTGGTGCAGACACAGCTTTATAGATCCCAGTGGGCCTATTATTCAGATACCTGTCCCTGGCAATTCAATGCTCCTCATTATCCTTAGGGTTTCTTTATGCCTCTTGGGGTTGCCTTGTTAAAAAAGCTTCTCGTCTGCTTTGCGAGCACCGTTGTTCAGAGTCTTGCTCCTTCCCCTGGGTCTGTTTCAGTTAAGGAACCACTAGCCCAATCCTGTGCATCTCTCTTATCAGAAGCAGGGCCGATCAGAGGGGGCCTCTGGAGGGCCCCTCGTCCCCACGGCCCTCAAGCTCAAAGGCGGCCCTCAAAACTGATAATCTTCACAACTTGTTTTTTCAGCTTGGAGCTGCAAATTTCAGCAAGGGAGCAGTGTGATTTGGTGAAACACATCATTCCTTTGTGAACCGATATAGATTTTGTCCTACAAGAGCATTTAAAACCTTCATAAATATTAATAAAAACTTATCTGTTCTGAGGGCACAAGATTAGACTGTGATGAACATGTCTTCCAAGCTGATTATATAAGCAAACCACTTGCTCTCTCTTTCTGGTGCCTTTATTTTGTTTGCTCGGGTAGCAATTTTTAATTTTTGCCATGGCTAGGGGCCTCAAAAGCTAGAAGTTGATCTGTGGCCTCTGTGGATCTCGGAGAGGGCCCGCTTAGAGGGAAGCCCCATTGTATCGCATGGGACATACTCCCAGGTCAGTGCATATAGGATTCAAGGGGGACCTGTGACTTGGCAAAAGACACTGGACTACAACTCTCATCATCCCTGGCCATTGGCTAAGTTGGCTGGGGCCAATGGGAGTTGGAGTACAAAAGGTAAAGGTAAAAGGTAAAGGACCCCTGAACGGTTAAATCTAATCAAAGGCGACTATGGGGTTGCAGCGGTCATCTCGCTTTCAGGCCGAGGGAGCTGGCGTTTGTCTGCAAACAGCTTCCCGGGTCATGAGACCAGCATGACTAAACCGCTTCTGGCACAACGGGACACCCTGATGGAAAGCAGAGCGCGCGGAAACGCCGTTTGCCTTCCTGCTGCAGTGGTACCTATTTGTCTACTTGAGCTGGTGTGCTTTTGAATTGCTAGGTTGGCAGGAGCTGGTACAGAGCAACGGAGCTCACCCTGTCGCGGGGATTTGAACCACCAACTTTCCAGTCGGCAAACCCAAGAGGGTCAGTGGTTTAGACCACACTGCCACCTGCATCCCATGTTGGAGTACAACAGCCCCTAGAGAGTCACTAGCTCCCTAGCCCTGGTGTCTTAAGGTTGCAGCCTGGGTGAGCGAGTGAGTGGATACTTGTCAGTGATGGTGCATGAGCATACCCTCCAACATTTCTCTGATGAAAATAGGGACGTCCTATCATATAAGAATGATGATGATGATGATTTTATTATTTATACCCCATCCAATGGCCAGCCAGATACCTATGGGAAGACCACAAGCAGGACCCAAGTGAATACTTCTCCGATGAAAATAGGGATGCCCTATCCTATTATTCTCCTGCCAACCTACCATTTTGAAAGCACGTCAAAGTGCAAGTAGATAAATAGGTACCACTCTGGCAGGAAGGTAAACGGCGTTTCCATGCGCTGCTCTGGTTCGCCAGAAGCGGCTTAGTCATGCTGGCCACATGACCTGGAAGCTGTACGCCGGCTCCCTCGGCCAGTAAAGCGAGATGAGCGCCACAACCCCAGAGTCGTTCGCGACTGGACCTAATGGTCAGGGGTCCCTTTAACTTTACCTGTCCTATTATTATTATTCCCTGCCCATTTGACTGGGTTGCCCCAGCCATTCTGGGTGGTTTCCAACGTATATACAAACTTAAACATAAAAACCTCCCCTATACAGGACTGCCTTCAGATGTCTTCTAAAGGTTGTGTAGTTACTTATCTCCTTGGCTCGGGAGGGGTGTGTGTAACATAACTCCATACCCGCCAACATTTCTCTGGTGAAAATAGGGACATCCTAAGGAAAAGTGGGACATTCCGGGATCAAATCAGAACAGCTTCCATAAATCCTTGGAAAATAGGGGCACTTGGAGGGTTTAGGGCTGCAGGAGGAGAGGCGGAGCAATGCCACTCCATGTCAGATGTACAAAAAAGCAGAGGGGACCAGCCTTTTGATGCTTGACTGACAGCCGCTCTCTAGGGTTTCAGACCAGGGACCGACTCAGTCCTACCCAGAGACACCGAGGACTGAACCTAGGACCTTCTGCGTGCGAAGGAATTGCTTCCCTGTTCCTCTTCTGCTGTATTTGTGGGGGAAATCCTGTGCTCTGAAGCCAGCATGCATATTGGACAGAAAAGCCCAATTGACACCAACAGGGGATTCCACCCCTCCTTCCCATCCCATTGCAAATAACTGAACAGAATTTTCCCAGGAGTGCAGCAGATGAGGAAAGGGTTAACCCCCCCATCTGTGATCTCAATTATTATTAGCCCACCTCTGATTATTCTAGGAAGAAAAATAACATCAGCTGTGGTTGGGTCCTCCGTTTCAAATGGCATAGACTTCCCCTGGTCCCTTGTAGCTGGAGGAGAAGAGAACGGCAACGATTTCATGTCAGCATCGCAAACCTTTGGCATCACCCTGTGTTCAGGTGCCACCATTACACCTATGAAATGTAAGCCCTTTGCAAGCATTATTTATTAGTGTTTCTAGCCCGCCTTTCCCCCAGCGACCCCAAGGTGGCAAACATGGTTCTCTCCTGCCTCTCTCTACTTCATCCTGCCCTGAGTGATGGGCTAGGCTGAGAGACAAGGAATGGCACAAGATCACCCAGTGAGCATCATGGCCGTGTTGGGATTTGAACTCTGCTCTTCCAGGCCTTAGTCCAACACTGTAACCACTACTCCACACTGCCTGGTGCCACGTATGGAGGAGCAGGCCAAACATGCCAGCCCTGTGCCCAGTGTCCCCATGGGTACCACCTGCAAATCTGAGCTTCCCACATGGAGCAGGAACGTCTCTGGAGACCACAATTTAAGAAGGATGTTGACAAGCTGGAACATGTGCAGAGGAGGGCAACCAAGATGATCAAGGGTCTGGAAACCATGCCCTATGAGGAGCGGTTGAGGGATTTTGGTATGCTTAGCCTGGAAAAGAGGAGACTGAGACTGAGATCCGATAGCCACCTTCAAATACCTTAAAGGCTGTAACATGGAAGAGGGAACCAGCTTGTTTTCTCCTGCTCTAGAGGGTAGGATTCGAACCCATGGCTTCACATTACAAGAAAGCAGATTACAACTAAACATCAGGAAGAACCTTCTGATGGTAAGATCTGTTCAACAGTGGAAAGGTCTCCCTAGGGAGGTTGCGGACTCTCCTTCCTTGTGTGGGATGTGAAACACAAGAGCAGTCAAGTACAACATTCCTAGAGTGAACATGTTTTACACATGGGGAGGAATGTTTGTCCAGCCAGCAGGTAAACTTCCTGTTTCCTTCTGGGCTGGGACACACTTTCTCCTTATGTGACTAGAGGTGGGTGTGGCCTCACCTGTGCAGGTAACGACAAAAGCACAGGGCAAGGCAGCCACCTCCCTCTATGACTACTTTCCTTGAAGAAGCAACATCTGCTTAGCCAAAGATGCTCTCTTGGCCTCCAGCCAAGAGAGGACAAAGGGACTGTCTCTTTATGGGATAGTTTCCAGGTGTATGTTACTTTTCTAAGCTAAGTCTGCCTTCTGGGATCCGATGGTGAACAGAATGTGAGTAAACTCTTTTTATATTTTTATAGAAGACTGTGCCTGTTATCTTTTATGAGGGAATAAGGGGAAAATACCAGAACAGTTATTATAGAGGTTTTAGCGAACCTGAACAAACGCATCCGCTGTGTGTTTAAAAAGGGGAACGTTACTCTGCTAAAATGTGAACTTGTTAACACAAGTTGGAAAGGCTATAATCAAACAATATATCCTCTCCTGCATCTCTGAACATTCCCACACCTTGGAGGTTTTTCAGCAGAGGTTGTGTGGCCATCTGTCATGGATGCTTTAGCTGAGATTCCCGCATTGCAGGGCATTGGACTAGATGATCACTGATGTCTCATCCAACTCGACGATTCTATGATTCTACGGACACAGGAATAATCTTCCCTGCGCTTGGGAACCTTGATATTGCATGGAGGCTCCTAAATGTATTCAGCTGAACAGGTAAATACATTCCTGCTCAATGTGGCAATGGTGGAATAGGAGCTGACATGCATAGTGGAGTTGAAGGGAGAGCTGGCATGTGCTTCTCCCTACGCAGGTTTGGGCAAGGACACCTGAATAGGACACCTGGATTCCTTGTTAATTCGTCCGCTCATTCCTTTTCTCAGTCTGCTTGATCCCATCCCACTTTCGGAGCAAACTTTTTCTGTGTGCTGCAGCCAATTTATCGGTTGTCTGTGAGTTCACCGGGGCAAATGTGCAAATTCAGCATTTGTCAAGCGTTTGGGCGGGGGATGAACAAGCAAAAACGCAAGTTTGCAAGTGTAGGAGGAAGAGGGATAAATGAAGGGGAAGCAGGCCAAAGCTTATACCAGGACAGAGAGGGACAATAGTCAACAGAAACATTATTCATCTGAACTAGCAGTCATTCCAAGCATGACCTAAAACACAACGGGAACCTCGAACGACACAATCAACATCACATCTGGTTTGTCCCTTAGCTGAAACTGGAAGCGTTTGTGGATGTGAGCAAATGCTAGGGATGGATAGACCTGTCAATTTCAGTTCCACTGTTTCTTATTTTTTTCAGTCTTCAGCTTGCCCCATGTCCACATCACTTTGCAGAAAATAAAAATCCTCATGAGAACTCACCAGTGCTTTGGTGCATGTTTTTCCAAATAAACAGCTTAGCAAGCAATTTACCTTAATATAATGCATTTTTATATGCTATGCTCACTATTTTTTTTAAATGCAAACTTTCCCCCTGATATTCATTTGTGTACATGTTGTCAGGTCCAAGAAGTGCAGATTTTGAAGAATAGCTATGTTTTGGTTCATGTATTTTTTTTTTGCGGAACTGCCAATTGAATAGGTAAAGGGACCCCTGACCATTAGGTCCAGTTGCGGCCGACTCTGGGGTTGCGGCGCTCATCTTGCTTTATTGGCCGAGGGAGCCGACGTACAGCTTCCGGGTCATGTGGCCAGCATGACTAAGCCACTTCTGGCGAACCAGAGCAGCGCACGGAAACGCCATTTACCTTCCTGCCGGAGCGGTACCTATTTATCTACTTGCACTTTGATGTGCTTTCGAACTGCTAGGTTGGCAGGAGCAGGGACCGAGCAATGGAAGCTCACCCCATCGCGGGGATTCGAACCGCCGACTTTCTGATCAGCAAGTCCTAGGCTCTGTGGTTTAACCCACAGCGCCACCCGCGTCCCTTTGCTAATTGAATAGGTTCGCATTAAAATGTGAAATGAGCGGTACTTCTCCCCCCGTCTTTAGTGAATACACAAGAAGCTGCTCCTCTTTTATAAATATAAATTTTATAAAGCCCCTAACAAAACACAAAGCTGAAATCCTACACACGCGTAGCTGGGAGCAAGTCCGACTGATCTCAGTGGGACTTCTTCCGAGCAGACATGAATAAGATTGCACTGCCAGCCCTAAAGTGATGCCCCTGGAACATTGAAGTACTTGGAAGTGCAAGGAGCGTGTAATGACAACATAAAAATGCTACCTGTGGCAATTAATCTGTGACGACGCATTCACATATCCAAGTCATTATTTGATGCTATATAGCCAAGAAGCAGCTCGGCAGAGTTTACGAGGGAATTTCACTAGCTGTCTTCTAACTAATGCCTGCCTGCCAACAACCCATTCTCTGGGGAATTGCAGGCCCCAGGCTAATAATTAACATCCTCCAGGGATTAATTGACCAAAGGGCACCAATACAAATAAGTCCTCTGTTTTGTGCTGGTATCCTGCAGTTGCCTGAGTGCCAGAGAATCAGTGCAACCGACTCAGGTGAGTCAGTTCAAAAAGTGGAGGGGTTTGGGGGCCTATAGGTATGTG
Source organism: Podarcis bocagei (assembly GCF_964188305.1). NCBI lineage: Eukaryota > Metazoa > Chordata > Lepidosauria > Squamata > Lacertidae > Podarcis > Podarcis bocagei. The sequence continues at coordinate 17,841,473 of NC_138138.1, read as the reverse complement.
GCTGGTGGAAGTCTATTTCGGATGGTGAGTTATTAACTAACTGGAAGGATAAGACAAAGAAATAAAGAGAGAGGAGTGGTAGCTAATACAGACATTCCTAGACTACAGCACCCATCATCTCTGACAACATATGGATGGCAGATGGGTAAGGATGGAAGGATTAGTCAATTTCGCTCACATTTCCAATCTTAAACTCAGTTTTTCACATTTCCGCAGCAAGTGGTGGATTTTAGTACGGATTTCTTCTGATGAACACAAGTTTGCATGCAGTTTTGACTAATTTTTGCGAGCAATTTCCTGTAATATAATGAATTTCTGTATGTTGTTTTAATGAATGCATTCATTTTAAACACACTTGCCCCCTTAATATATACATTTTTGTAAACCTTGGGTGGTTAGAGAAATGCATCGCAACATTCAGATAAATGCAAATTTCGAAAGATGGGGGCGTTTCGGTTCTGGAAAGTGTGATAGATTCAGTTTTAAATGCAAAGGCAATGTTTTAATGGAAAGAAGGAGAAGTCCCAATGAAAGAAGAATGGATACAAAAACGAAAATGGCAAAACTTACTGGAAAAATAAGAACTCAAGATAACAAACTTCTTATAAAAGAATGGAAATGGTTTATTGGATATTTACAAACAAACTGTGAACAGATAAGAACAGTGGCAGGCTTAATGTAATAACCTGCAGTTTTATAAGAGTATACATTTAAAGTAGATGAATAAATGTTTAAGTTAATTTGGAATATGCAGGAAATATAAAAAATAAATTTTAGGAACCACAGGAAGAGGGTAAAGGAAGTCGAGTTTAGAAATGTTAAAATTATTGTAAAATTATTGAAATGTATAAAATTGAAAATATATATATATTGAAATATATATAATGAAAACTGAATAAAAAATCTGCTCTACGCCAAACCATAGGTTCCTCACCCTTGATATAGAGGCAGGCGGTGTCAATGGTGGCAGAAGTGGAACAAAATGTAAAAGAGAAGAAACAGGGATGCACTATTCAAAGGATGAACAGGGAAGGAAAGACAGGCATATTTTCTCAGGGCTCCTTCACACGCATGCCTATCACGTGACGAAGCAACATCCACTGATGTCTTGCAGGCGCTATCATACCATCTCAAAACATAAATGCTTTTCAGTGGAATCCATTCACACAGATCCAGCTGCGGCTGATCAATTAAATGAGTAATGAGAAATCTAGGGGGTGTGAAGGTGAAGAATCGGCTCTTAAATTCAAAAAGCTGCTCACTCTGAAGTGTCAAACGGCACAGGAGCTCTTTCTCTCTTTGTACATCTTTTTATACGTGCGCACACAGAGAGCACTGCAGGCGGATGCTTAACCTGTACAAACATGCAATCCACTTTAAAATTTACAATGGGTTTTCATATTTGCTTTATGCAAATATTATTGCTACAATTAATATTTTTCGCCTTGGGAATCAAAATGAAGATGGAGCAGTGAGTGTTTTGCCCAGTGGTGAATTTGGGGTGCAATCCTGCATGTCAACGATGGCCCTCAAATATTACTGGACTACAACTCCCATCGTCCCTGACCATTGGGCATGCTGACGGGGCCTGATGGGTGTTGGGATCCAGCAATGACTGGAGGGCCAGAAGTTGCTCTGCTGTGTACACTTACATACCTTCAAGTAAATACCACTAAACTCTAGGGGCCTCAAGCTTCTAGAAGACACATATAGGATTTCACTGTTAGATCTGTGGCATAAATATGGGTAGGCAGTCAAACCCTTTCAGTCCCTGATCCATGCTTCTCTGCAGTGAACAATATCACAACAATATCTGTTGTTTTCTTAAACCAGGACAGGCAGAATGTCCGGGGACCAAAGGAGAAGACGGGTTGGAATTGTGGGCTATGGGCATCTAGGTAGGTGGTGTTTCTTGACAATTTCCCTCCTCTGTCCATCTGATTCTTAAGATGGCTTTCCTAGGCAATGTGTTTTCTCCCTTTGTTGAGTACCTTTTCTCACTGTCCAGTCCTCTATTATGTCTTTTATTTCAAAATAAAATTTAAAACACACACACACACAATGTGTTTCATAAAACAATTTATCCTGTCTTGGTTTCGAAAAGACCTGATGATTCTCAGAATACTTGTTATATTGCCATGTCCATGTAACATTTGGAGGTGTGGCCCACAAACTTGATAAGAGTCCTCTGTACCAGTGAGTTTGTGGGCCAGAGTGGCTGAGAAACTGAGAGACCTGATGGATCCTTCCACCCATGCCTCACCATTGACTACCCTGGCTGGGGCTGATGGCAATCCAACAACATTGGGAAGGGTGCAAGTTCCTCATTCCTGCTAAATTATTTGTGTCGCCCTGCCATTAATTTGTGCTGGAGGTGAAACCTAGTGGGGAAGTTCTCTACTTCTAAATGTATAGAGATGTGGGTGGCACTGTGGTCTAAACCACTGAGCCTCCTAGGCTTGTCAATCGGAAGGTTGGCGGTTCGAATCCCTGCAATGGGGTGAGCGCCCATTGCTCTGTCCCAGCTCCTGCCAACCTAGCAGACAGCAGTGCAAGTAGATAAACAGGTACTGCTGTGGTGGGAAGGTAAGTGGAGTTTCTGTGCCCTCTGGTTTCCATCATGGTGTTCTGTTGTGTCAGAAGCGGTTTAGTCATGCTGGCCACATGATCTGGAAAGCTGTCTATGGGCAAACGCTGGCTCCCTTTGCCTGAAAGCGAGATGGGCGCTGCAACCCTATAGTCGCCTTTGACTAGACTTAACCATCCAGGGGTCCTTTACCTTTACAGTCATACCTTGGGTTGAATGTGCTTCAGGTTGAGCACTTTCGGGTTGCTCTTGCGGCAACCCAGAAGTAACGGAGCACGTTACTTCCGGGTTTCGCCACACACCCATGCGCAGACGCTCAAAATGACGTCATGCGCGGAAGTGGCCAAACACGACCTGCGCAGACGCGCTGTCGCGTCTTATGTTCTATTCAGGATGTGAATGTGGCTCCGGAACGGATCCGGTTCGCATCCTGAGGTACCACTGTACTTCTGAATGTATTACTTCTTTAAGAAGAAAATAATTGCTTTGCAGGATCAGAATAATATCTTCCTGTTTTCCCACTGTGTCCAGACAGATCCTTCTTGGCACTCACAAAACAGGGCATGGAAACTGATTCCTTTACTGAGAACTCGAAAAGATGCCACCCAAAGGACAAAAATGAGCTCTGCATCCTAAGAGAACACCATTTCTCTCTCTCTCTCTGTCTTTGTTGTGATGTTAGTCTGTGTCAGAGTTTGAGAAATCCTGGGAAATGATGCCAGAAATTAGTAGACGGGCATTCGTGCTTCTGCAAGAAACAGATTTGACGGGGCAGCAGGTGTTTGAGACACAGAGCCAAGTTCCTGGATCTGTGATACTTTTCTGTTCCACTTTCTGTCTCCAGGCCAGTACCTGGTAAAACGGCTACAAGATGACGGACTCCGACATGGGCTGGAGCTGGCCTTTGTTTGGAACCGGGACGCCAGGAAGCTGGTGGAGATAGTGCCAGAGGAGCTGCAGCTGGGGAAGCTGACGGACTTCTTGGAGCGGTGAGCAAGCAATCCCAGCCAGGACTTGGCTGCTTTCACACGTGTGTGTGTAATGGCGAGGATAATGAAAATGAACCACCATGAACCATGGATGTAGCCAAGGAGGAGGAAGGGAGGGGCAGCTGCCCCCCATAGATAAAAATACATAGCCGAGGTTCTGCCCCCCTAACAAAAGGTCTGCCCCCCCATACCAAAATCGCCCATGCCACAGTACTTTGAGATAAACACTCAGACTGCATTCCCCTGTACGCCTACCTGGGAGTAAGTCTCATCGATCTCACTGGTACTCGCACCCAAGTAAGGGGGAATTTATCTGTCAATTTCACTTTTTGCAATCTTAAATTTTGGTTCCCCCACCTTTCTGCATCAGCCTGTGATATATGTACAGCCGTACCTTGGTTGTCAAACACCTTGGGACTTGGACGTTTTGGCTCCCAAATGATCGAAACCCGGAAGTGACTGCTTTCGAACGTTCTTTTGGAAGCCGAACATCTGGCCGGGCTTCCGATCGGCTGCAGGAGCTTCCTGCAGCCAATCAGAAACCACAATATGGAAGTCAAATGCTTTGGAAGTCCAGCGGACTTCCGGAACAGATTCCATTTGACTTCCAAGATACTACTGTATATGTTTTAAGTCCTCATGAAAATTCACTGGCATTTTAGTGCAATTTCTTCTAATAGACAATATAATTTTTTGCATAATATATACATTTTTGCAACGAAGCATCCCCTAATATATTTTTATATGTCATTTCCATATTTTCATACACATCACTTACCTGGAGAACTGCATTGCAAAATTCAGAGGAGTGTGAATTTCAAAGGATATATTTCAGTTCATATATCATTTTGGAAAGTGTGAATTATGTAGGTTTACCTTAAAATGTGAATTGAGTCTCATTTCTCCCCCATCTCTGCATCCAAGTAAGCAGTCCTAGGATTGCACTGACCTTTCACAATGTTGCCATAGCTCATTGACAGAGCAGATACTTTGCATGCCAAAGGTTTTGTTGTTGTTGACTAGGTTGCCCCAGACACTGGGTGGTTTCCAACATATATAAAAAATAAAACATTTAACATTTAAAAAAAACATCCTTATACAGGGCTGCCTTCAGATATCTTCTAAAGGTCGTATAGTTACTTATCTCCCTGACATCTGATGAGAGGGTGTTCCACGGGGTGGGTGCCACTACCAAGAAGGCCCTCTGCCTGGTTCCCTGTAACTTCACTTTTTGCAGTGAGGGAACTGCCAGAAGGCCCTCGGAGCGGGACCTCAGTGTGCGGGCTGAACGATGGGGGTGAAGACGTTCCTTCAGGTTTACAGGCCCAAGGCCTTTTAGGGCTTAAAAGGTCAGTACCAACACTTTGAATTGTGCTCGGAAACGTGCTGGGAGCCACTGTAGATATTTCAGGACCAGTGTTATATGGTCTCAGCAGCCACTCCCAGTCACCAGTCTCGCTGCCGCATTCTGGATTAGTTATAGTTTCCAAGTCACCTTCAAAGGTAGAGCGCATTGCAGTAGTGCAAGCGGGAGATAACCTGGGCATGCACCACCCTGGCAAGACAGTGCGCAGGCAAGTTGGGTTCAATCCCCAGCTTCTCCAGGTAGGGCTAGGAAAACTCTGGAGAGCCACTGAAAATCAGTCGTCCATAGATGGGGGACTTCAGAGTGGGGGACATAGCTGTCAACCGTCCCTTATTTGGCGGGAAAGTCCCTTATCCTAGCGCTGTGTCCCGCTGCTGTCCCTTATTGATGATGTCCCTTAAATTTCCCGGGTTTCAAAGAAAGCAGCTCTTCTCCCTCCCTCCCTGCTGGTCAGGGAGGAGGGAGGCTCCAACTGTGTTGCTTGGCTGCGTTGCTCACCCAATAAGGAGTCTAAGAATGACTGGGGGTGGAGCTTGCATGTCCTGGGGACTCGCCTTTGCTCAGCGCTTCCCAGCGGAGAGGTGAAAGTGGTTTTCCTTGCTGCATCCCCTTTGCCGGGTTGCTGCGCTGCGGGAACCACCATTTGAGGCTTTGTTTGGCTGCTGATCCCTTATTTTCGAGTCTGCTGGTCCCTTATTTTCAAATCTGTAAGTTGACAGCTACGGTGGGGGATCAGATTGCCATTCCCCACACTTGCCACTAAGGTTTGGCTTGGACCCTCACCCAGAGTGTCCTTGGCACAATTACAAATCCAGCCATCTTACCATGCCTCTCTCCTCTCTCCAAAGGCGGGCTGACGTCATCATTGAAGTGGCCCATCCCTGCATTGTCCAAGATCACGGGGAGTCCTTTCTGAAAGCTGCAGATTTCATGGTAAGGGCTGCAGGTGCCTTCAGAAAGAGGCATCTGGCACCAGAACACCCCCTTCAAGGTGTGGTTAGTTAGATCGCCTTTCTGACCTTGGCTTGGTTCAATGAGAATCATTGTTCTCTCTCTCCCCCCCCCCACTTCTACCCTGCCCCAAACACATTTTTATTCTTCCCATCAACACAATCCCCTGGGTGATATACAAAACGTGCCCCCCCCCAAGGTAGAATAGAAAATAGAATCCAAATAAAGCAAAAGCCAGTATTAAACAAATATCTCCTCCGTCAACAAAATCAGCATAAAATCCATATGACATAGCCTAAAACCCAGCATCAAAAGATCTAAATTGCATGATACAGGTAGTATTGAAAGAGCTAGGAGAATAAAAAGGGTCTTCACTTGACACAGAAAAGGTGTTATTGCAGTTGCCAGGTGAGTCAGTCTGGGGGGAGTGTTCCATAACTTTCCCCTGCCCCAGGGGCCACCTGCATCCAGAGATGTGCTTCTTGCCTCAATCATAGAATCACGGAATTGTACGGCTGGAAGGGACCTCTAAGGGCCATCTAGTCCAACCCTCTGCAATGGAGGAATCACAGCTAAAGAATATCTAATGCAGGCTTCCTCAAACTCGGCCCTCCCGATGTTTTTGGCCTACAACTCCCATGATCCCTAGCTAGCAGGACCAGTGGTCAGGGATGATGGGAATTGTAGTCTCAAAACATGTGGAGGGCTGAGGTTGAGGAAGCCTGCTATAACAAATGCCCACCTAACCTGTCTCAAAACTTCCAAAGGAGGAGAGTCCGCCATCTTCCGAGGTGGCCTGTTCACAATGCTCTCCCTAAAGTTTTTTCGGGTTCTCCTTTCTTCTCATTTTCATGCATTGGTTTGAGCCCTCCCTTCTGGAGTAGCAGAAAACAAGCTTCCTCCATCTTCCATGTGACAGCCCTTCAGATATTAGAAGGTGGCTGCCATGTCACTTCTCAATCTTCTCTTCTTCATGCTGAACATACCCAACTCCCTCAACCATTCCTCATCAGGCTTCCAGACCCTTTATCATGTTGGCCGTCTTCCCCTGCACACTTTCCAGCTTGTCAATATCCAAGTCACCTGGAAGCAAATGAACCTAGCCATGTGTTGGCAGCTGGCTTCATTTTTGTTTATTTTTTAATGTTCTGGGCTGGCAAATTGTAAGTGAGGCTGTTCTGATGCTGTTTGTATAACATAAACTGTCCTGCAGATTTTGCCCTTTCTTTACATTTGTCAATGGTTCTGCACTGTGCAATAGTGTTGTTGTGAACCAGTTTTACTGTGACCAGCCATTGGCATTGTGTGTGTGTGTGTGTGTGTGTGTGTGTGTGTGTGTGTGTGTGAGAGAGAGAGAGAGAGAGAGAGAGAGAGAGAGAGAGAGAGAGATATTTCTCTCACCTATTTATTTTGTAAAGCTTTGTTTTGTTCTGCTAACAGCATAGTTCTGGTCTAGAGCTCAGAAATTTATAAAAATAACCACAGGAGCATTTAAACATCACACAGTGTTATTTATAGGGACCAGACAAAACACAAGAACCTCCGAACACTCCAGATGATTTCTGGTGTCCAGACAGAAGGCCTGCAATAAACAGAGACAATTTGGGCTTGTCCTATTAAGGGAACATGCGTGTTCCTTTTCATTCAGCCTCCATCCACCCCTCGCCCACGATTCAAACCTCACAAATCTAGCATCTGTCTTTCCCCGCTTCTGCCGGAAAAGTTTCTCATCTCAGCCTTGACCGTGTTGTGCAAATAGATTTTTCTTTTGTCTTCCTATATGCTCTTGTGGTTAAAGCCTGCACAATCCAAAAAAAACCTGAACAGTTCTGCAGCTGCTCCAAATCACTTAAAAATAAACAAACCCCCAAATTAACTTTTGGCTCAATAGATGATGTTGATGGTTCTGTTGCCCTTGGGAGATGCCTGTGAAATGGGAGGCAGGAATCGAACCACACAACAGTCGCAGGTGGTGCTTCCTTGCCTCTTCAAAAGAGAGGGTGGAGAGTGATTTCGACTAGTACGCTTTGCATGGTTGTCCATCGCTTGGATGCTGAATCTCAACAGGTGGCAAATGGACCAGATCCGAAGTCCTGAGGGCTCCCCTTCCTGCTTTACATTTTCTTTCCACACCTAGGAAGCTGCCTGATGTTTAATCAGGGCACTCACTGATTCCCCCTTGCTCAGTACTAACTAAACTGGGGGTGGCTGACATGGTGTCTTCCAGACTTTGGTTATGCCACAGAAATATCTATGTTCCCGCCTCTCTCCTCCTAAGACCTCCCCTTCTTAAAACCCTTGCCCCTGTCAGGAGGTCCTACACACGAGTAGGAGTCTGGCAGAGACACATGCCCGACTGGCATGTTCTCTCCCTCCTGGTCGTTCGTTCGGGAGATTCAAAAGCTTTCTCCAGCCCAAACATCACAGTGACTGATACAAAGAGGCATCAGCACACTTCAGGATCAGCAGAGTATAGGCAGTCAGCGTTCAGACTCAGTAATGCAGCAATTTAGCTAAACTACGTTTATTTACTTTTGAATTATGGTGCTGGAGGAGACTCTTGAGAGTCCCATGGACTGCAAGAAGATCAAACCTATCCATTCTGAAGGAAATCAGCCCTGAGTGCTCACTGGAAGGACAGATCCTGAAGCTGAGACTCCAATACTTTGGCCACCTCATGAGAAGAGAAGACTCCCTGGAAAAGACCCTGATGTTGGGAAAGATGGAGGGCACAAGGAGAAGGGGACGACAGAGGATGAGAAGGTTGGATAGTGTTCTCAAAGCTACCAGCATGAGTTTGACTAAACTGCGGGAGGCAGTGGAAGACAGAAGTGCCTGGTGTGCTCTGGTCCATGGGGTCACGAAGAGTCGGACACGACTAAACAACAACAATGTTTATTTACATATATACACTCGGAGCATCGTAACCCAGCTCCTTCCTCTTCAGCATCAGACAGCAAAGAGAAAGGACAAAGGACAAATGACAAATGACCTACATCATGGAAACACAGTAATACAAACATCCTGTCTCCGTCACTTCCCACAATGTGGAATGAAAACATACACCATCATGTGATATAAACAATCCCATGACTGCAACACGGGAAAAGAATCCTAACAGGCCCACCCCCACTGCTTATCCCACTGAAAATGAACTTCCTTCCAACCCCACTGCTCTGGTCAGATGCTAATTTCTCCCACATTCTTTCTGCATTCAACAAAATAAATTATTTGCCATTAAATAAATGGGGAGGAGTAGCCAGTCTGCACCCAAATCATCATTCTCCCTCTAGCTTCCCAACACCAGCAGCTGCAAAGTAAACATTTCTACATTCTCCTAGGTGGGATCGCCAACGGCCTTGGCAGATTTAGACACTGAGCTTAAATTACGCAAAGCTGCAAGAGAGGCCGGGCACACCCTCTATATCCCCAGTGGGGCTTTATGGGGTGGACAAGACATCCAGAGGTTGGATGATGGAGGGTTGCTTCAGGTAAGATGCCAGAGGGGGGCATCGCATTGGCAGTGCGAGTAGGTAAATGGGAAGACTGGAAAGAGGAAGGAGTGTGTGGCAGTATATTGACTACCAGAATTGATTTGATTGATTGCAGATTTATAAACCACTTGATCAAAAAAGATCTTCAAGCAGTGTAAAAACGTACGTTTTTTGTTTACATTGTAATCCTGGCTTTGTTCCATGACAGAACTAGGTGGTGATGCCCTATGATATGCATCACATACTCTTAAATCATGCCCTATTATTAAATATTGCTAATCCAGAATTTAGCAACAATTTGACTTTTAGAAGACCTCCAAAGGCAGCCCTGTTCAGGGAAGTTTTTAATGGGTGATAGATATAGGTAGGTAGCCATGCTGGTCTGCTGTAGTCGAAACAAAATAAAAAAAAACTCCTTCCAGGTATCTGAAGAAGTGTGCATGCACACGAAAGCTCATACCAATACCAAACTTAGTTGGTCTCTAAGGTGTTACGGGAAGGAATTTTTTTATTTAATGAGTGATGTTTTATTGTACTTTTAATATTTTGTTGGAAGCTGCCCAGAGTGGTTTGGGCAACCAAGTCAGATGGAATGCATATTATTATTATTATTATTATTATTATTATTATTATTATTATTATTATTATTATTATTATTATTATTATTATACTACACTGAAATGTTTAACTGTTTCTTTGATGGTTCCTTAAATCTTCCTGTCGCACTTGCCATCCTCCTCTGTCACACCACACCCCTTGAAAACCTCTGATCTAAGGCAAATTCTCTGACTCTTATCCTTCCATCTTCTAGGCACTGACTGTTACAATGGTGAAACACCCCAGCAGCTTCCGACTGGGTGGCCACCTGGGGGAGCTTGCAAAAGGTGCCCAGCAGGAACGCGTGGTCCTCTATAACGGCCCTGTGCGGAGATTGTGTCCCTTGGCTCCCAACAACGTCAACACCATGGCAGCAGCCTGCATGGCCGCACCCAGCCTGGGCTTCGACGGCGTGAAAGGCTGTCTTATAGCTGACCCCAAGTGAGTCCCAGGCCTCTGCCTGCCGGGTGGGTGGGAATGTTGGCAAACTGATGGCGCCTGCCACCATCCTACTTTAAAGCTCCAGTCTAACTGACTGCTCTTCCCCACCACAGCCTCCCCGATTACCACATGGTGGAGATCGAGGCCACTGGACATGGCGGCTTCTCCGTCAGCACGAAGCGCAAGAACCCAGCTGCCTGTGGGGCCGTCACAGGGGCAGCCACTTTTGCCGCTTTCTGGAGCAGCCTGTTAGGTGAGGATGAAACCCCCTAGTCTAGCATCCTGTTCTCAGGGCAGTCAAGCGCCAACGGGAAGCTTGCAAGCGAGATCTGAGTGCGACAGCAACCTCCCCACTTCCTAATTTTCCAATATGATGGTGCCACGTTTTGCTCTGATCCTGACTCTTAATGCTAACTGCATCCTTCTACCCTCCAACACTTCTCCGATGAAAATAGGGATGTCTTAATCAATAATAAAAGGGACGCAGGTGGCGCTGTGGGTTAAACCACAGAGCCTAGGACTTGCCGATTAGAAGGTTGGCTGTTCGAATCCCCGCAACGGGGTGAGCTCCTGTTGCTCGGTCCCTGCTCCTGCCAACCTAGCAGTTTGAAAGCACGTCAAAGTGCAAGTAGATAAATAGGTACCGCTCCGGCGGGAAGGTAAACAGTGTTTCCATGTGCTGCTCTGGTTCGCCAGAGGTGGCTTAGTCATGCTGGCCACATGACCCGGAAGCTGTACGCTGGCTCCCTCGGCCAGTAAAGCGAGATGAGCGCCGCAACCCCAGATTCAGCCACGACTGGACCTAATAGTCAGGGGTCCCTTTACCTTTACTTTAATCAATAATAATTATTATTTTACTATTTACTATTTATACTATTGCATACCCTCCAACATTTCTCCAATTAAAATAGGGAAGTCATATTCAATAATAAGAATAATACCCCGCCCATCTGACTGTGTTGCCCCAGCCGTTGCAGAGGTCTAAGGGAAAGTATGCAGGTGGTATTCTAGGTCCCGGGATGGGGATCCCGAGGCCTTGGAAGCCAAATGCTTGTCTGCACACCTCGCTTAGTGCTCTCCCAACCCACACCTCCTCCCCTGGCCACAGCTTGCATTGTCCCTGCTCCACAACCTCTAGAACAGCAGTTCTCAACCTGTGGGTCCCCAGATGTTGTTGGACTACAACTCCCATCATCCCTGAGCTCTGGCCTTGCTAGCTAGGGGTGATGGGAGTTGTAGTTCAACAACATCTGAGGACCCACAGGTTGAGAAAGGCTGCTCTAGAATGTCTTCTTCAACTGTGATGACACCCCTTCCTTGCTTGGATTGGAGGGCTGTGTGTGTTTAGAAACAGATGACTTCTGCATGGCTGGAACAAAGGTCCTTCATGGAGAGAACGCAGCCCTGGAAAACGTTCCCCATCCCTGTTATATACGAATAGCAAACTCATTCTCCATGTTGAGGAGTTTGGATTTGATATCCCGCTTTATGACTACCCGAAGGAGTCTCAAAGCGGCTAACATTCTCCTTTCCCTTCCTCCCCCACAACAAACACTCTGTGAGGTGAGTGGGGCTGAGAGACTTCAAGAAGTGTGACTAGCCCAAGGTCACCCAGCAGCTGCATGTGGAGGTGCGGAGACGCGAACCCGGTTCACCAGATTACGAGTCCACCGCTTTTAACCACTACACCACACTGGCTCTCAGAAGATTATGTAGCCAAAGCAGAACCCTCTGTGCACAAAGAAGGGAGGTATCTGCAGGCTTGGGGGAACACCAAGGTTTGCAGCACCCATCATCATCATCATCATCATTTTTAGTGGGGGAAAGCCCTAAGGGGCGGGAATTCACCCTCAAAAGCAGCCCATAGAAGACTGAGCATGGGAACAGCGAACTCCATTCATTCACCTGGTAGAAAACTCCATTGAACACAATAGGACTTACTTCTGGGTAGAAGTGTATAGAATTGCCCGGTTCATCTTGTGTTGTCTATCGTGATGTCTTGAGTGGCCCTGTTGGGCGATGGGGTTTGGCAGTTCTTTGGGCTCTGACTTTTCTTTTCCTTTCCACAGTGTGCCAGGGCCACGGAGGCCGAGTCTATCTCTGCTGAGCTTTATTGCATCTGTTCTCTAGAGGATTCACAGACGAGCTCCGTGGGTGCCAGAGGTTCGGTTGCAGGGAGCTGAGAAGGCCGGGAAAGAAAAGAGAAATACCAGCTTCAAACCCCGCTGCATGCCTTTAATCCATCAAATCTATAAACATCTATCTGTCTCTGCCTTCTTCCATTTCCAGCAGCCTTCTTGTCTCGCACCCGCCGTCCACAAGCAATCTGAATTCTGCAGTCCTGTGTACACTTACTTAGGAGCAAGTCCCATTTGGCCTATTAGAGAGATGCCCTCAAGAGTCTTTCATGTGATTCAAGGGTGTTTTAGAGGAACAGGGAAGGGCTATTCCAAGTGCCACTCACGGCAATATTGCTGCAACACTGGCGAGTTAAAATATCCCCCGGTGATTGAGGAGCAGACGGAACACATATTATTGTCAATTAGAGAAAATGGAAGAGATGTGGGGAAAGACCAGGGGAGATAATCTGACTGGCCTTCCTCAACTGTTATACTAAATATCTAATTATAAGAATATATGAGGAAAGAAGCCTCTTAACCTGGCTCGTTTCCCCCCTCTTTCTCCTTCCCTTTAAAAAATACTCATTAATACTTCAATTTTCTCTCTTTTACTTGGCACTGTTTATTATTGTTTAGAGGCTACAACCCAGCTTAGGACAACTTGTATTACAACTCTAAACAGGCTTACAGAGGAATAAGGCCCACTGAATTCAATGGCACTAAGTAAAATATGCTTAGGCTCACACTGTTAATTTATTGGCAGGGTCCAGGGTATCGTCTGAAGGCACATGAGGAGACCATCTTGTTGAAGATAAGCGGGTCTGGGTTTGATCAGTGGCTGGATGGGTCACTAGCAGGGAACCACACTTACAGGATCATGGAATCTTATGCTACCTTGGGTTCCATGATTGAAAAATAGTGGGATAACACTGCGGTTAAATAAATATTATTAATAATATGGGATGTAACCTGATTCGTCAGTTAAAACTGCCTCACATTTGTGGAAGGATGAAACATGACATCTGAAGGGAAGACACTAAAACGAATGACTGAGAATAGTCATTGAAATATACTGGCTGCCCCTGAACAGCCACATCGGGGTACACTAAATTTCAGAATGGGCCTTTAGAATGCCATTGTTAAGAGTGCATTTTGAGGAGCGCTTGGCTGAATACACAGCGGGTGGTGGGGCTCTGTGTCTACAAATGGCCGAAGAAAAATGGGATGGTCATCTTGAGTGGTCATTAGAACACACACCTGGAGAACTGTCACAAAGACAAAAGCAGAACTAGATCAAATGGACTTAAATTACAGGAGGATAGGTTTTGTAGGAATGTAGGAATCTGCCTTGTACCAAGCTAGAGAGCTCTGTCCCATCTAGATGAATCTTGAATCTTGAGACTGAACCTGCTCAGAGTGGTGGAGATGCTGGAGATCTTCAAACATTGTTTGGGGGGTACGCTAGCTCTGCAACAGTGGCTCTGTAAGGCAGGGTTAGCCAAAATGGGGTATTTTAGATGTTGTGGACTACAGCTCTTATCAGCCACAGACAACATGGTGAATAGCTAGGTATGATGGGAGTTGTAGTCCAAAAATCAGAGACACCGTGTTGGCTGCCCCTGCTGTAAGACATATTATTATTCTGATAATACGTATGTATGTTACATGCTATGCTAATGTGTTAAAAATTAAACAAATTGCAGTTGCCTAGAATAAAGAATTGGATTAACAGAGAAGATGCCAGAGGAAAAAAGTTAACGTAAGGACCCACAAAGGAGAGAAGTCCATGAGAAGTTAAGGAATTCCCTTTTTGTTTTGGTTATGTCGGACATTGCAGTGCACAGCCAAGAAGGAATGACTGCGGAAAGTAAGAAGTGTGCCTGCTAGTTCCTTCTTGCCAAATCCACACCATATAGTTGGCAGTAATGTCAGATGTTAGGAAGATGTGCCTCAATTTTGGCCTTTCAGAGCTCTATGAAAGTTTTAAGTGTTGCCACCTTTCCGGACAGGCGCCCACCAACAGTCAGCTTCTGCTAACAAAGGTGCAGCGGTAGCATGAGCTGCACCTGTGGAACTTCTGTCTGTCAGAGCTCTTGAAAAGCATGAGATTTCTGCTAAAAGGTAAAGGTAAAGGGACCCCTGACCATTAGGTCCAGTCCTGACCGACTCTGGGGTTGCGGCGCTCATCTCACTTTATTGGCTGAGGGAGCCGGCGTATAGCTTCCGAGTCATGTGGCCAGCATGACTAAGCTGCTTATGGCGAACCAGAGCAGTGCATGGAAACGCCGTTTACCTACTTGCACTTTGACGTGCTTTCGAACTGCTAGGTTGGCAGGAGCAGGGACCGAACAACGGGAGCTCACCTTGTCGCGGGGATTTGAACCATCAACCTTCTGATCGGCAAGTCCTAGGCTCTGTGGTTTAACCCACAGCACCACCCGCGCCCCCGAGATTTCTGCTAGTGGGCTGGAAATTGCACAAATGAAGACTCCGTTCCAGGAACGTGTTATTAGGATGGGCAGATGGGCAGAAGGAGGACAAGGGCTCCTAATATACCCACAGCTGCATAGAAAAGGGAATTTAAACAGGGGAGGCTCCAAGACTGCTACTGACAAACACCTTTATCTTGGAGACCAGTGTAAGCAGATGAAAACACTAGCGGGATTGCAATAACACATGTAATGTAGAAAGTACTATGGAGATAATGGAGTTGTATTAAATATGGTCTATTGAAAAAAATATGCAGTTGAAAAGGTTAATAATAGGACCCACAGTGGGGAAGGTGGGAAGTCCAGAGGTTTGGAGGAATCTTTTTTATATATATAATTTTTATTAAGTTCTGTTTTGCATACATCCATATACATTTTCCATCCTTAATTTGAGCTACACCTAGGAATAAACAGTTACATAAGAAAAGAGATAAAGAAAAAATTGCATAGCCACTAAATATCTTTCCCACCACCTGTTCCTCATATTTATTATATTTAATTATCAAACCTTAAATATTCTAATCTTTTGGGTTCGCTTCCGTCCACCACCTCAATTTGAGTCAATTTTCCCTTTTCCCTAACTGCCTTCTTTAGATGTTTTCCACTTCTTGGTATTAGATTGTTTGGTTATAATAACTGTTTTTGTCTTTTGCAAAAATTAATCAAAGCATAATAAAGGTTTTATTTGAGAACAATGTTTTTCTAGATAAGTTTTTATAGCACTCCCATTCCTTAGTGAACTTTTGGCTTGTTTTGTTCCTAATTGTTACTGTCAGAGGCAGGGCCGGATTTAGGTTTGATGAGGCCCTAAGCTTCTGAAGGTAATGGGCTCTATATGTCCAGCTGTCCTTTGTCAACAACAAATTGACACTGTTTTTTGTGTTGAATATATGCTATAGGTATCTAAAGCTATTTTGCACATAACAAAATATGTATTTTATCAAAGTAATTGTTGGACTGTAATACAACTACAGTGGTACCTCTGGTTAAGAACTTAATTCGTTCTGGAGGTCTGTTCTTAACCTGAAACTGTTCTTAACATGAGGTACCACTTTAGTTAATGGGGCTTCACGTTGCCGCCGCGCATCCGGAGCACGATTTCTGTTCTCATCCTGAAGCAAAGTTCTTAACCTGAGGTACTGTTTCTGGGTTAGCAGAGTCTGTAACCTGAAGCGTCTGTAACCCAAGGTACTACTGTAAGAAGTATATTAATAGTGAAATAATTATTAAGCTCTAACTTAAAATATTTTATTCATAACAAACTTAATAATGCAAACCCACTGGCATTTGGCAGTAACAAAAGTTCCTTTAGAAACACAATTTACAAAGACTCCTAATTTTGCAGGGGGCCCCCAAGAGAGTGGGGCCCTAAGCTATAGCTTCTTTATCTTATACGTAAATCCGGAATCTTTAAATGTGGATTTATATGGTCGTATTAAATCAAATAAAAATTATTTCAAACCTCCCCCCGTTTTATTGTTTTTAAACAAACACAATAACCATTAAGCACTGATCCACCACATAGCTGTCAACGTTTTCCTTTTTTAAAGGGAAATTCCCTTATTCCGAATAGGATTCCTTGCAAGAAAAGGGAAAAGTTGACAGCTAAGATCCAGCAGCGCACCTGACGGCTTGCACTATCCACTGTCTCTACAGACATGCACCTGCGCAAGCTATTTCCAAATGAGGAATTTGCAAGGTAAATTAAAAGGTTCTCGCAACCCTCCGGCGCAGAAGCCCTGCCCTTCTGCCCCTGACCGAGCGTTGACTCTTTCTCTTCACTCTCCTAGACTATATGATTATTTATTAATTTTATTTTTATTTTCACATTTGCTTGGCCTTATTGGCCATTCAACTGCATTGCCATCCCGTTGCCATAGCGCGCCTTGTGGCTTCTGCCTGTATCGCGCCTGCAGTTCGTCTCCGCCCACACGACGCTACGTCACCGGCGCAGATCTGGGGGAAAGAGAGGTTTCGCCGCGTTCCTTCCGGCCGGCGCCGCGAGGCATGCCGGGTGTTGAAGTCCCGCCGCCCTCGCCCGATGCTCGCCGGGAATGGTAGTTCGCCGCCCACGCCCTTTGCACTGTCAGCCTGGCCTTCAAAGGAAGCGGCTCCCGGGGATGGGCACGGGTCGGAGTTTTAGTTGCTGGAGTCCCAGCTTCGCGAGGGTAAGATGCTTTATTGTTATTATTATTGTTATTTTTCTCCTCCTGGGAAGTCTGGGTATTGTTGGCCAGGCTATTAAGCTGGCTGGGGAAGGGGATTTAACAACAACAACAACAACAGGGGAGGGTTTCTTTTAAGACTGGGGGCTTTACGATTAACTAAAACAACTGCGCTTTAGAGCATGTACAGAGTGCTGCCAGCCTGCCAGGGAAGGATCAGCAGCACCCCCCAGTGCAGCAACCTATTAAATTGCGATTAGGGAAAGTTTTCTAGCGAAAAGGAAAGGACTGTGAGCTGTAAGCTCTCTCTCTCTCTGGTTTTTTTAAAAATATATACAAAAGTAATATGGTTGTATCTATGATTGGGATTAGGAAAAATTTCCTGGTGAAATAGAAGACTGTGAGCCGCCAGCTGTCATGTAGGCCGCTAGACTTTTTAATAATATGTTTATAATTGCTTTTGGAAACACACTTTGGGCATGGGGAATTACCAGTAACTCTCCTGTCCAGGCGGTTTGATGTTGTTTGTTTGTTTTATTCGTTTAGTTAGCTAAAAATCTATACGCTGCTTGCTTTCAAAGAAAAACAGCAGCCCTCAAAGTGCTTTGCAAGAAGATCAGGCGATAAAATCCAGGCGCTTTGAAACGTAAAGAAGTTAAAATGCTAAAACAGGTCCGAATTATCTCAACTTCCTATTTATTTACTAAATTTGGATGCCGTCCTTCGTTCGTAGATCTCAGGTCGGTTTACAGCATAAAAATACAGGGTGGAAACACAAAACACACAACGAAATGAACCAATATACCTCCCTTCCCCATGCTAGTCTTCACTCAGAGTAGGACCACTGGAATTAAAAGGCAGGTGTAACTTGGGGGTTCCTTAGTTTCTGTGGATCTGCTTTCTCAGTTTTAATGCAGCAGCCCTGTATACCATGTATAGTGGTAGCTACTGTATTTTAGGGGACCTTTTTAAAAAGCCAGTACAGTTGTGACATGAATTGGCACTGCTTTGCTGGCATTACCTTGCTTGCCCGGGGAACTTAGCTAGTGAGGACTGGTTTGGGCAATTATAGTTTTAGCAAATTGCAGTAGAGCTCTTCTGTTCCTGTTAAAACAAAATAAAGCAGGGTGGAAGGGGGAAAACGGTTTTGATCTTTAAACGTTAAGTGCCTTTAGTCTGCAATCCTAACACTATTTACCCAGGAGTATTGAATTCAATACGACTTACATCAGAGTAGACAGAGTTCTGCTGTATATTGTGGAGGAATGACTGTTTTAGACCTAATGGTTCAAAACGCTTTCGGTGAAGTCAGTTTTAATGCTGCAGCTACATTAGTTGCGTGAATTTTATGTGAATTTTGATCGTAACGATTGTATCATGTATTATATTTTGTTGTATGTTATTTAGTTGTCCGCTGTCCTGTGACTGCTGCATTGAAGGGCAGTATAAAAATACATCAATAAATAATAAATTTCACCAATAAATGCATCTTGGTGGTGATTTCTTTAAGCACTCTTTTTTTTTTACTGCTCTAGTGGCTAAAATATTTGATTTCTGTGTGGTTTAGTAATATGCGTTTTGATTCGTTCTCTTCCATCTCTTAGACTTTAGGAGTATTCATTTTTGTGGGGGCATGTTATTTGTTGAATTCAGATACTGCATTTCTGCCATGGAAGTTCACATTTGTCGTTATGCACTCGTGGCTTCTGTGGTGTTGTTGATGATGGTCGAAGTCTCAGCAGTGATTGGTTGGGACTTCCCTGATGCTGGAGTCGGGTGGGAGCAGGCAGGAGAGTCTCTGACTGCCATTGGCTGAGCTGCTGTGATGCAAGAGAGGGGGTGTGGCAGGTAGGAATGCCTTGGAGATGAGTAGAAGAGAAGGCAGGTGACTTGAGAAGGTGTTAGGCCTAGGGCAACTTAAAAGAGGTTCAGAGTAGGTAAAGGGGTAGCCGAGAAGACCAAAGTAAGCCGCTTGAGAGGGTAAGGGAAATGATGAGACAGAACGGGCAAAGAGGAAAGGGGCCAATGTGAGAAAGGCCAGGGAACACATAGTTGATGTGAAACTACCAGCCAGGCAGTAGCTCACTAATGCAATTGCATTGATTTGCCTGCCTTCTCTGTCTTCTGTGATTTCATCATTGGACTTTCTTTGCAGGGCTGATCTCTTGCAGGAAGAACCTCTTGGACCTGTGTAGATGTGATGTCCGGGTCCGGGCGAAACGAAGCTCCTGGGGTTTACCATGAGCGGCAGCGGCTGGAGCTGTGTGCCGTCCATGCCCTCAACAACGTCTTGCAGGAACGAATTTTCACGCAAGAGGCGGCGGATGAGATCTGCAAGAAGTGAGTGGCTGGAACGTCTTGTGCTTTCGCCTCTCACTAATACCTCTGTATCTGCTTTCAAGATTCCCATAGGAGACTTTTCTCTGCATGCAGGATCCTTTTATCAATGCCCTAACAGCCTTTCAGCTCTGTAAATGGCTTATTACAGTCGCCTTTTAAAATTCCCCGACAGTCAATGGTTTTTTCAAGGAGGGAGGGGGAGAGGAAGGCGAAGGCTGTATCTCCTTCATATTTCCTGCTGTGCCCCCCAAATCTGGCAGCCTTGAGGATTGATTAGCACCTCCAGGCTGGCTGCTGGAGAACCCCATAGACAGCCCCCACAGTACCATGAAATGCATGTGAGCAGTGTTAGAAACTCAGATATATAAGCTACATGCCAAACAGCTCTTTAAACCAAAGTTACAGTTGCCATAATGGAATGTCTCATTGCCGTTTTGGGGCAAGACAGCTCTAAAGTCTTATTTTTCAAATGATGGACTGACTGTGGTTGATTCTCAGTTATAGATCTGGCTAGATCAGATGACAACCTTGAGCTAGGTTAAGAGCTTTGAGAACTTAAAGAAGAAAAGTATCTTGATGCAGGGACAGTCCACACACACACACACACACACACACACACACACACACTCACATATATATATATATATAAGGTAAAGGGACCCCTGACCATTAGGTCCAGTCGTGACCGACTCTGGGGTTGCGGCGCTCAACTCGCTTCATTGGCCAAGGGAGCCGGCATACAGCTTCCGGGTCATGTGGCCAGCATGACCAAGCCACTTCTGGCGAACCAGAGCAGTGCACGGAAACACCGTTTACCTTCCCACCGGAGCGGTACCTATTTATCTACTTGCACTTTGATGTGCTTTCGAACTGCTAGGTTGGCAGGAGCAGGGACCAAGCAACGGGAGCTCACCCCGTCGTGGGGATTCGAACCGCTGACCTTCTAATCAGCAAGTCCTAGGCTCTGTGGTTTAACCCACAGCGCCACCCGTGTCCCTATATATATATATATATAGGCTGATTCCAACCTCTTTCTTGATGGTAACTGCTCCTGCCCAGGCTGCCCAGAAAAAGCATTTTGGTTCCAGAAATTCATTCCTTGTGCGGATAAAAAACAACTGATGGAATTCTACAGGATGGGGCATTAGTGGGTGAAAGAAACAGTCCCAATCCAATGATCCCCAGGTATGCGCCTCTAGATGGTGGACGTGTCAGGCATCATCCTGGCTCCGAGGCATCTTCTCCAAGGGAAAAGTGGTCGAAAGCCATGGCTAATTTTGAACACTGCGTGTGAGGTTTGGCATAACTTGTGCTTAACTAGCTTTCAGTGAATCATCTTTAAAACACAGTTCTGCATCGGCACATGGTGGCGCATCACCCCTTCCGCTTGGCATGGACCTGCCAGTGCGCCTTTAAATTCAGGAGCGCTGCACTAGGGCAGGGCACTAATTCTGCATGCCTGTCACCGAAGTGATGGTCCACCTGTCTCCTTGACAGTTGATCGATGGACTGGGCAACTCCCAAGGTGTTTTGCGGGAGATGCTGTTTCCTTTAGTCACTTAAATCCACTGGTCATCGCGGTACTTTAATTAGCCCAGTGCAGATATATATCTTGCACTCGGCAGCCACTCCAGCGGATGGAACAGGTGTAAAGTCAGCATCTGAAATACTGCTTCTTTTGCCGTATAGATCTGTTGATTGATTGTTCATTTTTATACAACGTTGTTTGGGGCAAGCACTTCTCCCTGGGGTATAATATTTCTCTGGAAAAGCAGAGGAGGCAGTTGAATAGAAAGAAGTACACATCCTTTATTCTCGATATATTTTGAGGGTGACTCTCTCTGGGGACAAGTTTCTACAAACTTGAAATGGGCAGAAAGAGAACAGGATGTGTGAAACGCACATATTTTATTCGGCACAAACTTAGGAGAAGCAAAAATCTTCAGGTTGATAATAAATGAGTAAATTTGCAGGATGATAAAAAAGAAATAACAACAGCTACATAATAACATCATTGGGTTGGTGCTTTTACAGAATAGAAGAAAGAAAGGACTATCTCTTGGAGAATACAATATAGCATCTGACAGAGGAAGATGGAAATGGGGCTGGGGGAGTTTGCAATGCAATTCAGTAATGATGTACAGTGGTACCTGGGGTTAAGTATTTAATTCGTTCCGGAGATCCGTACTTAATCTGAAACTGTTCTTAACCTGAAGCACCACTTTAGCTAATGGGGCCTCCTGCTGCCGCCGCACCGCCGGAGTACGATTTCTGTTCTCATCCTGAAGCAAAGCTCTTAACCCGAGGTACTATTTCTGGGTTAGTGGAGTCTGTAACCTGAAGCGTATGTAACCCGAGGTACCACTGTACTTAGGTTAAATCATACATACGGACTAAGGGGTTGTGCTGACCACAGAAGGTGGGTATTGAGGAGAGACAACATGATGTGGTTAAAGCCCTAAATGCCCTCAGCCCTGTATACGTGAAGGAGCATCTCCACCCCCATCGCTCAACCCAGACACTAAGGTTCAGCTTCTAAGGCCTTCTGGCGGTTCCCTCACTGAGATAAGTGAAGTTACAGGGAACCAGGCAGAGGGCCTTTGTTGTAGTGGCATCTGTCCGGTCCTGCCATCAGACGTTAAGGAGTTGAGTAATTACAGTGGTACCTCGGGTTACATACGCTTCAGGTTACACACTCCGCTAACCCAGAAATAGTACCTCGGTTTAAGAACTTTGCTTCAGGATGAGAACAGAAATCGTGTGGCAGCAGCGGGAGGTCCCATTAGCTAAAGTGGTGCTTCAGGTTAAGAACAGTTTCAGGTTAAGAACAGACCTCCAGAACGAATTAAGTACGTAACCAGAGGTACCACTGTACAGTGGTACCTCAGCATGCGAACGGGATCCGTTCTGGAGTCCCGTTTGCATCCCAAATGGAACGTAAGACGCGTGTGCACGGGTCACATTTCGCCGCTTCTGCGCATGTGCGTGGCGTCATTTTGACCGTCTGCGCATGCGCGAGCGGTGAAACCTGGAAGTAACGTGCTCTGTTACTTCTGGGTCGCCATGGAGCACAACCCAAAAGCGCTCAACCTGAAGCGTATTTATCCCGAGGTATGACTGTATATAACATTTAGGAAACATCTGAAGGCAACATTTAGGAAACATCTGAAGGGCTGTAGGGAAGCTTTTGAGGTTTAATGTTTTACTATGTTTTTATATATGCTGGCAGCCGCTCAGAGCAGGTGGGGCGACCCAGTCAGATGGGTGGGGTACACATTAATAATAATTCAAAACAGTAATTCTCGGATTGGGGTCCTACACTAATCCCAAGAATTTCCCTGTGCCTTATTCTTTCACTGGTGTCCAGCCGTCTGATTCTTACAGTAAGTCCCTCCTTCCTTCCCTCCAACAGGCTGGCCCCAGATGCCAGGTGGAACCCCCACCGCAGCTTTCTGGGAACCGGGAACTATGATGTCAACGTCATCATGGCAGCTCTTCAGAGTGTGGGTCTAGAAGCCATCTGGTGGGACAAACGGAGGTGAGGAGAGCAGCAACCTTTGCCTGGTGTTGTGTATCTGCTTCCCCTGGCGCAGGCGACTTTGCAGGCTCCCCATCATCTCCCGGCTTGCCATTGCTACGGTGGCCGACTTGCCACGCTCCTGTCCTTCTCCCTCCCATCGGCAGATCTTCTTCCACCTTCCTCCTTTAGCTTCTTTCTTTATTATGTTTAAGGGATGCCTTTCTGCCAAATTGCTGGGGGCCATGGCTGCCAATCTAAGGTGCAATTCTATTATATGAAAGGAAAACAGAATGAGAAGCGAAGGGAGAGGCGGGGGAAAGGGAACTAAGCAGAGTTGCATAGCATCTTCAGGTCTAATAACCGGATGGAGTGGCCACTGCAGTGAGAGCGTTTGGAGATAAAGAGGGCAGCCAATTGGCGTCTAATCCCAGCTGAGCTCATGGAGGGGCTCTTGCTGGCTCAAGGCGGCAGGAAGTGTCCCTGTTTCACCTCCCCATGTTACCTGTGCGCATGGAGATGAATTGCAAGCACCCGAGGTAAGTTGGTCTGCGCTGCAATGTTGAGTAAGGAAGACCAAAGTCTCATGGAACTAGAGGCAGCCGCTGAAATCTCCCACCATTTGCTCTTTTGATATGATTGCAGTCCCCATAGGTCAGGCATGTCCAACAGGCCAATCACAATCTACCGGTTGATTGCGGGGCATCCCTGGTCTTTCTCTCCACAAAAAGCTCAACAACTTTGGTCAATCCAAAGGGTAGATCACTGCCAGTTTTGTTATAGTGGGAGTAGATCGCAGTCTCTTGGGAGTTGGACATGCCTGCCATAGGGTGTTTTTGTTGTTTCCTCCTACTGTGAATTGCTCCCCTTTAAAAATTTGGACCTGGAATTTTGGAGAAAGTGGAAGTGACTTTTATTTTGCTCCCAGATACTCTCCTCCTTTCCCAAGGATTGACTGTGTTGAGACCAGGGTGGATTTAAAAAAAATAAAAAATCAGATTTTTAAAATTTAAATCGGATTTTTAAAATAAAATGCTTTTGGAGGAAAAATCTTTCTAAAGATCGTTTTGTATTTAAGTTACATTATAGTCCAAAGGCTATTCATCAGGAAATAAGGACATGTTTAAGTTTTTCATGTGTGCTAAAACTCCGTCTAAGTTTTTTTCTTTTCTTTTAAATTGTTTAACCACATCAGTTAACAAACAGGGATACATGTGCTATAATGTTACTGTTTTAGTTAAATAAATTGTTTACATTGTTATTCAGGAAATGATTAGTTTACTCCTTCCAATAAAGTACGGCAGAAAAGTTGTCCATATATAAACAGTTAACTTATTAAACCTCACAATAATTTTGTAATTATTGGTCTGTGTATTTCTAATAGTATAACCAACTCAGTAATTTTTTATATAACTGTAAAAACAACTCTGAAAATTCATTATTCCAAAACTGAAACCTGGTTGTAAATATTAAGATTATACCAGCAAGAATTAGTCTTTCTGTAAAAAAGAAAGAAAGAAAGATTTAAATCAAGTCTTACTAATGATTTAAATGAAATCCACCCTGGTTGAGACCTGCTTTAGCTTCCTAACAGCTCGACACCATTGAGTTTCTACGAGTCACTTGAGAAATCTGTGTGTCTCTCTAGAATCATATCCTCTTTGACAAGTCTCATCTCCCTTTGTGCCTTAGGCCCCTAGAGCAGCTCTCCCTGGAAGGGGTTCTTGGCTTCATCATCAACGTCCCATCCAACGTGTGTCTGGGCTTCCTGTCCCTCCCAGTGAGGCGCCGCCACTGGATCGCCGTGCGCCAGCTTGACGGCACCTACTACAACCTTGACTCCAAGCTGAAGGGTCCGGCTCCAATCGGTGGTGAATCTGACCTCAGGTACTGCTCCTGTGGCTGGTTTGGGGACGACTACTGTGTAGTCCCAGGGACGCGGGTGGCACTGTGGGTTAAACCACAAAGCCTAGGACTTGCTGATCAGAAGGTTGGCGGTTTGAATCCCTGCAACGGGGTGAGCTCCCGTTGCTCGGTCCCTGCTCCTGCCAACCTAGCAGTTCGAAAGCAAGTCAAAGTGCAAGTAGATAAATAGGTACTGCTCCAGCGGGAAGGTAAACGGCGTTTCCGTGCGCTGCTCTGGTTTGCCAGAAGCGGCTTAGTCATGCTGGCCACATGACCTGGAAGCTGTATGCCGGCTCCCTCGGCCAAATTAGCAAGATGAGTGCCGCAACCCCAGAGTCAGTCACGACTGGACCTAATGGTCAGGGGTCCCATTACCTTTACTGTGTAGTCCCAGTGATTTATTTTTAAATACTTTATATCCTGCCTCCATTATCCTCCTCGCGCCCCAAAGCAAATCAGAGTTGGCTTGCACCAAAGCAGATTGTGCAGTGGAATAGAATTTATAGTGTGAGAAAGAAGACCTCAAAGCTCATTTTGCTGATTTAAAGGAATCCACTGCCATAGCATTCCTGCTAGATGGCTATTCGGCAATAAATAAGAAATACATTATAACCTTACTGCAAAACCAAACACCACCAGTTTTGCAGGTAAACGTTGCTTAAATAACAAGAGCATCAGAAAACTCAGTTCAAAGACTTCTGGGATAGTCTTGTCTTCTCTTTGCCAGGCGTCTAGAAGAGTATGAAGTGTTGGGTCCTGACAAGCTTTCCTTGGAAAGTTATTCATAGAATCACAGAATTGTAGAGTTGGAAAGGGACCCCAAGAGTCATGTAGTCAAACCCCCTGCAATGCAGGGAACTTGGCTAAAGCCTCCATGGCAGATGCCCAACTAACCTATGCTTAAAAACCACCAACAAAGGAGAGTCCATAGGTTGGTGCTCTTATCAAAAAAGCCTGGCTTCTAGTAGCTGTTCATGGTATGTCATTCGGCAGTGGGAGAGAGCAAAGGTGGAGATGGAGATGGGTATACAGGAGGAGGAGTCTGAAGATACACGGGTCCCAAGAATACTCGAGGTGGCAAAAAGAAGTTTGTGCAGTTTTAATCTCGCCACTGCCAACGTGTAAAGGAGCGTCTCCACCCCCGTTCTGCCAGGACACTGAAGTCCAGCTCCAAGGGCCTTCTGGCAGTTCCCTCACTGCGAGAAGTTACAGGGAACCAGGCAGAGGGCCTTCTTGGTAGCGGCACCCGCCCTGTGGAACGCCCTCCCATCAGATGTCAAGGAAATAAACAACTACAGCGGACGCTCGGGTTGCGAACATGATCCATGCGGGATGCACGTTCGCAACCCACAGCATTCGCAACCCGCGTCTGCTTTTGTGCGGGTTGCGATTTTGTGCTTCTGTGCATGCGCAAAGTGTGATTTAGCGCTTCTGCGCATGCACGACCACTAAAACCCAGAAGTAACCCGTTCCGGTAATTCCGGGTTTCGACGGTCCGCAACCTAAAAAAACGCAACCTGAAGTGGCTGTAACCCGAGGTATGACTGTATCTGACTTTTAGAAAACATCTGAAGGCAGCCCTGTTTAGGGAAGTTTTTAATGTTTGATGTTTTATCGTGCTTTTAATCTTCTGCTGGGAGCCACCCAGAGTGGCTGGGGAAGCCCAGCCAGATGGGCGAGGTAGAAATAATACATTATATAATAAATTTATCATTACTATTATGGTTTTGTTACTCTGAGCTGACAGCACGAGAGACGTATTTGAGAGAGATACATTTGGGAGATGTTACTGCCACCACCCCTGTATCCCCCCCCCCCATTCCTGAGCTCAGAGGAAACTGACGTTGTTCTCTGGACATCTTTGGGATTCACAAAGACACGAGCCAAACAGCCCACTCACTGCCTTTTGAGTTAGCCCACTCACTGCCAAGTTCACTTCAAGCAGCTGTGCAAGGATAAATGTAATGCTTTATTCAGAAGGTTGCAGGTGTTCCCCCTCCCACACACACTTGTGCGGGATTTAGGTTCTGGGCTCCCGCACGCATAAGTGAAATTGCATAAAGTGGGGAACCACCCCACTTCAATAGGGAGGGCGTGTGGGGAGGTGAGAGAGAGAGAAAGAGACTCATATACGCCGCTGCAGCTGTTGCCTGGAAGTCGCTCGAGGTCACTGACCAGCCTGTCCCGAGTCTTCCCATATTGAGGGCCGCTGCCCGGCACACCTTCCCCTGCTCATTTCTGAGCAGCAGCCCTGAGCAAGAGAGGACCAATTAATTTATTAATTACGTGGTGACCTATGTAAACATGGTTGCTTGCAAGTGGAGTGTATAACATAAGCTTAAGAACCCTTTGCTGATAAAATACAGGCTTAACAGTATATGGTGTACAATCATACCTTGGGTTACAGCCGCTTCAGGTTGCGTTTTATTGGGTCGTGGACCACCAAAACCCGGAGGTACCGGAACAGGTTACTTCTGGGTTTCAGCGGTCACGCATGCGCAGAAGCGCTGAATCGCAACCTGCGCATGCGCAGATGCGGGTTGCGAGTGCTGCGGGTTGTGAACGTGCATCCCGCACGGATCACGTTCACAACCCGAGTGTCCACTGCATTTGGGAATTGGGAGTACAGAATAAAAAATGGCAAAGCCAGCTTGCCTCACGCTAATACCAACCATTAGAGTCACACACCTCACTAGGAGATTTCATCCAGGCATGCATGGCTTCTGCCGTTTATGATGCTTCAGCCAAATTGGATTTGTTAGACCCAGGTCAAAAACCAGTTTGAAAAAATAAATAAATCAAAAACTGCCTGGATACAGAAGGGTAGATTTTCTGTCAGCTTGTTGGGTCCCGGGAACATATTACACCAGCTCTGGAGGGTTATGTCCTGGAATATGTGCTCTGTGGATTTCTGCACAGTCACTGTGACCTTGATGCAGTCTTGCATCAGACACACAGGTGGCAAGATGAACTGATTCAATGAAACATCTTCCTCGATGAAGACTGCGCCCAGAATCCTGAGCAAAAAGCCATTTTAAAATGAGGCTGAAAAGTAGGGTTCCTTTGCAGGATGGGTAGGCAGAAGCCAGCCCCGAGGTACTTTGCAAAGTCTTGCTCTGGAAAGCAGTCAGGTCTCTTCCACTCCCCATTTGCGTATCTGTCTGATGATACCCTTTGCCTGATAGGTTATACTGGGGAAATGGACCAGAGGGACCATAATGTTGCCCCATTTTTCTATTTGCAACTACTGATGCTGCAGAAGAGGTGCTTCTGTTTCTGCCACTGATGAGAGGCAATGCCTGAAACCAGCTCAGAATAGCTTAGGGCCAGAGTATCTGAAGAATGCTCCACCTCCATCATTCAGCCAGGACACGGAGGTCCAGCTCTGAGGGCCTTCTGGTGGTTCTCTCATTGCGAGATGTGAAGCTACAGGGAACCAGGCAGAGGGCCTTCTTGGTAGTGGCACCTGCCCTGTGGAATGCCCAACTGACTGACTTTTAGAAGACATCTGAAGACAGCCCTACTCCCGTTCAGGAAAGTTTTTAATGGCTTTTTTGAAGTTTTAATGAAGTTTTTTTGTTGGGTGCCACCCAGAGTGGTTGGGGCAACCCTGTCAGATGGGCAATATATGATGATGATGATGATGATGATGATGATGATGAACCACCTTCTCCTGTAGGAACTTGCCCTTTCCCTGAGGTCCTGAGGCTGTTTTCCAGGTTCCAGGGAGGATAGATGGGTGGTCACTGGAGATAAATTGTCTTCATGGTAGTGCCCCAGCTTAGGGGATATTCTTTCCAGCGAGTCTTTTGGCAACCATCCTTCCAGTTTGCAGACACCGTGTTAAAACTCAGGCTGCTAAAGAGTTCTGAGGGTGAAGTCCTTTTGCGTCGTTACTTGTGAGCAGCACCAGCTGAGCACAGTGTTACTCGCTTCCGAGTAAGGGGCAGGCTAGCATATGGATTCCAGTTGCTCATGAGGAAATAGCAGCAGCCCTGGAGTGCTTTGTTTCACAAGGTGATGCATGGATGTGTCACAGAGCAGGCATTTACTCTTCTCGGACAGCAGGTAATTGCTTTAAAGGTGGCATTTGCCACCCACGATTTTTATACGTATTAAAAATGGTAAAGAAAAGAAATCTGATGGAGTGGGAGCCCTTGGCTTTTCAAGAGGATGTCAGTCCAGCAGCGACTTAAAAACAATTTCGTTCTGCTGAACTTTTGACAGGTAATAATAATGTGATAAGTCGTTTGTTTCCTACCTGTTACAATCACAGGCAGTTGGCTTGCACCAAATAAGTTACCTTGCACCAAGACTTTGAGATTAGACCACTGAAGAAGCCCGGAAAACTAGCTTGGGAGTATGCTACCTGCAAGCCCCAGTTAAAGGGCCCTATTGGGGGTGAACAGTGGCCTTTGGATTACTTGGACTGCCAGGGCGAAACAGGTGCAAAACGCCGACACCCTGTCTCTATCTACAACTCTACTAGTATCTCTCGGTATTGTGAATACCACCAAACTTACCTTTTGTTGGTATGTTCATGAACTTATTCAAAAGGCTGAGTTAAGCATTTGAAAAATCTATTCAAAAGGCTGAGTTAAGCATTTGAAAAATCTATTGAAACCAGACATTATAAGTTCATTTTAGGCTGGGTAGTTCGCAAGTCTTTGTGGCTTCGTTTAATGTTTTCTCAGAAGGTTGATAAAGTGTGTATCATTATTGTTCTGTGTATATTAATTGCCAATGTGTTGCGTGAGTCGCACTACTTCTATCAGCAGTACAGGTTGCATTTTTCTATCATTATTGCACCAAATAAGAGCATTGGTCTATGTAACTAAGTACAGTGGTGCCTCCGGTTGCGCGTGGGATCTGTTCTGGAGCTCTAGTTGGATCCCGAGGAATTTGCAACCGGAGGTGCCTGTTCTGCACATGCGCATGTGCAGTAGAGCGCTTCTGCGCATGCGCGCCTGGCGAAACCTGGAAAAATACTTCTGGGTTTGCTGCGTGCATAACCCGAAGAATACGCAACCAGAGGTGTGCGTATCCAGAGGTACCACTGTATCGTCTACACCAGCAATGGGGACACCGTGACCCTCCAGAATGTTGGACTTCAATTCCCATCAACCCAGTTGTCTGGAATCATGGGAGTTGTAGTCCAGCAACAATCTGGAGGGCTACAGGTTCCCCCTTCCCGGCCTCCACTGACCACCAGAAGCTCTCCAGGATTTCAGAGAGAGATCTCTTCCAGTACTTACCTGGCTATTCTGGGAATTGAACCTAAAAGCCCTTCTGCAAGCAGCACATGTGTTCTGTCACTAGGCTGTGGCGCTGCTGGCTCTGTTGCTGTGTGTTCCACTTTCAGAATGTATGTGACTGACTTTGGCTTGTAAGTTGCGTGGAAAACCTGATGGTGCAAAGGCAAGTCATTAAAGAGGAACTAAATTGAGAAAACCAGACCGACTTCTTGTAGCCAGAGATCGTGCAGGCAGTTTTTTTTTTCATTCTTTCATCGGGTTCATGAAATAAGAGTGTTAAAATTGAGGTGTGCATGTTCAGTTTCTGTTAATTGATTTTGTGAGAACTTGCAGATTCTGGCTTCACACAATTAACTCAAGGCAGTGTCAATTTACCTTGGCAGAAAGCCAAGGTCTGCTTGACCTAGAAACAACTTACTCTGATTGGTTAACGACCAGCACTCAACTCTGTTATCTAGGAATGCTAGCACAGTTTGGTGTTAGGTGTGTTAGGAGTTAGAAGTGCTGTGTATGGTTATGAGAGAGAGAAAGAAAGAAAGGATTTATTTTGCTTTGTTTTGTATGCAGAAACTCTGCTGGTTTTATTTTTTCCTTTTAATAAATCCTGTAAATAGTTATTCTGAGTCTAGCTGACTAGTCATTACCACCTCAACTAGCTTCTTCGCTGTGCAGGAAAACTCTGCTACGTTTGGGCTAAAGCCAGTAGGGCTATGCCTGACACTTCAAAGTTCCATGAGGTTATGGGCATTGTGCTGCCAGCCTGAGTTGTGGTGGTGTCAGCATCAACGGTGTTGGTTCCAGTAGTCCCAGAAGTTGTTGTTCCTGTCGGTGCAGCAGATGGACACTGGCTGGTTCCTGACTGTTGTGAGCTGGTGACGCAGTGGACACAAGGACAACAACTGCAGCGTGAGTGCTGGGTGCTGTGGTTCCTGTTTTCTCTCTCGGTGGTCGTGAGTAGCTGGTTCCGGGTTCCAAGGACATCGCTCTCAAGATGGCCTCACAACCAGTTCAGATGGCTTTTGAGCGTCTGAATGACTCCAATTACTTGCTGTGGTCGGAACGCATGCAGGCAGTGCTGCAGAGGGATCGTCTCTGGCAAGTGGTGAGTAAGTTTCCTACGAAGCCTGATGATGAAGACCTCGATAAAGACCAAAGAGCAAGGGCCACAATTGTCTTGGGGCTGGAAGATTCCCAGTTGCCGTATGTGAGGGGAATCAAGACAGCTAGAGGTGTGTGGCAAGCACTTAAAGAACTCCATGTGCGTGAGACAGCGGTTTCCAAGCTGTTCATTCGCAAGGCGTTGTACAAGGCAATGTTACAGCCTGGGGTTACAATGCAGGAACACCTACACAGTTTACAGTTAAAGTTTTCTGCGCTACTTGAAAGAGACTGTGCGTTAGACCAGCAGGAGAAGGTGGCTATTATTTTGAGTTCTCTCCCGGAAAGCTGGGATAATTTAGTTTTGTCTCTAGAAGGCATACAGGAGCGTGATTTATCAGTCAGTTACGTTACTGGGCGTTTGATTGAAGAATGGCAGAAGAGGCAAGAAAGGTCGTTGGCTGCAGAGACTTTTACTGGCGGGCGGTTTGGAAGGAGTTCTCATGCCGTGCCAGAGGTGAAGCAAAAGCAGCGTACTGGTGAGGAGTCAGCGTTTGCTGTTAGGCGTTGTTTCCGATGTGGGTCTTCAGCGCATCTAAAACGACAATGTCCGGAGTTGGTCAAGTCTCAGTTGCCGGTGCAGGAGCAGAGACGAGATCAGCAGCAGCAGCAGCGTAAAAAGAAATTCTTCAAACAAAAACAGTCGGCTCAGCTGGTGACCGCCAAGGTCAAGATTGCTGATGAGAAACAAGCGGTCTGGGTGGTCGATTCGGGAGCGTCTTGGCACATCATAAATTCAGATGAATTGTTTGTTTCCAAGAACTCAGCACAGCGCAGCCAGGTGGCTCTAGCAGACGGAAGTACTTCCGAAGTGATTTCGGGGGGTGCAGTTTTTGTTCCTTGTCTTCGCGAATGCCTGCAAAATGTACTTTGTGTGCCTTCATTAAGGAGCAATCTGATGTCTGTAGATTGTTTGCTAAAAGCTGGGTTTAAAGTGTATTTTGAAGGAGACAGTTGCATTATTAAGAAGGCTGGTGAGATTTTAGGCACTGCTAAGTCAGAGGGAGGCTTGTTTTGGCTTAAAGCAGGATCTCAAGTTGCAGCAGTAGTCAGTAAATCTCAGCCTGCAGTGAATAACAAAGCTATACATGACAACTGTGTGCACTTATTGCATAGGAAAATGGGGCATGCTTGCTGGAAAAGTGTACTAAAAATGTCTGAATTGGCTGATGGGGGTAATTTAAAGAGTTGTAACAAGTACCTAGATTGTAATGTTTGTAAAAAGGTTAAAACCCACAGAGTCTCTTACCCCAGAAGTGACAGAGTTAGTGAGTCACCGCTACAGCTGGTTCACATGGACGTAATTGGTCCATTTGCTGTAAGAAGGGGTGGAGCGCGCTTTTCATTAACAATTGTGGATGACGCCACGCGTTACTCTTGGGTTTTTCCCATGAAGAATAAGGGTGACGTGTTCACTAAGTTTAAAGGCTGGGTGGCATCTGTGGAAAGATTTCTGTCCATTAAACTCAAAAGGATTCAGACGGACAGAGGTGGCGAATTTATGTCAAATGCCTTTAGAGATTGGTTACAAAAGCGTGGCATTGGGCATAGAAAAACAAACGTTTTTTCCCCAGAGGAGAATGGCGTTGCAGAGCGAAAAAACAGATCTTTACAAGATATGATGTTTGCCATGCTTGATGATGCTGATTTACCCATGTCTTATTGGGGGGAGAGCATGCTCACCGCGTGTTATCTCCAAAATAGGCTCTTCCATCAAACAATAGGTACAACCCCGTACTTTAAATTGTTTCAGAAAAAACCTAAAATTGACCATTTGCATGTGTTTGGATCAAAAGCCTGGGTATTAATTCCGAAACAAATGAGAAAGAAGGGAGATCCTAAGACCAAACAGTTAGTGTTTGTGGGTTACCAGGAGCTGGGAAAAGGTTTCCGCTTTGCTGAAGGGACAAATGGCATTGTGATCTCCAGGAATGCCAGTTTTTGTGAACATAGTGGCTGGGAGAGACTACATGCCAATACTGAGGTTTGGTTTGAACCTTCCCAGGAGCTTCATGACTCTGAAGGTAGACACAGAGAATCAGAGTCTGAGGGGCAGGAAAGTTCAGATAAGAGCTCTCAAGAAAGTGGAATTAGCCAGAGACCAGTTTCTAAGCAACAAAAGAGAGGTCGTAGTTCTGAGGAGGAAAGTGGGTCAGAAGAAAAATTTTCTCCCAGAAGATCTAAAAGACAAAACAAAGGAGTGCCTCCGGTGCGTTTTTCTCCTGATACTGCAAATGTGTTTAGTGTAATTGCAGAACCCAAGAGTTTTCAGGAGGTGTTAAAGTTACCAAAAGAGGAGGCAAAGCTCTGGAAACAGGCAATGGAGGAAGAGATGTCCTCTCTGAATGAGCACAAGGTTTTTACACCAGTAGCAGCGCCTGAGGGGGCAAAGATTGTAGGCTGCAGGTGGGTGTACAAACTTAAACCTCTGGTGACAGGAGAGTACAAATACAAAGCTCGTCTAGTGGCTCAAGGATATTCTCAGAGGCCTGGAAAAGATTATGACGAGACTTTTTCCCCTACTGCTAAGGGGGACAGTGTAAGGCTGATTTTAACGCTTGGAGCAAAGAGAAAACTCCTGTTAAACCATTTTGATATCCAGACTGCATATTTACATGCATCAATATCAGAAGACCTGTATCTAGCCGAACCGCCTGGTTATGAGACAGGTTCCAATAGAGTGTTGAAATTAAACAAAGCTCTATATGGTCTCAAACAGGCTGCAAGATCTTGGAACAAATGTTTCCATGAGGCTTTAGTGTCATTTGGTTTCAAGCAGAGTACAGCTGACAATTGTGTTTATGTACGTGGTACAGGCAGTGATCAAGAGTTTTGTCTGATTTATGTAGATGATGTATTGTATGCCTGTAAAACAGATAAACAAACTAAAAGGTTTGCCAAGCAATTGTCCAGTAAGTTCAAAGTAAAGGACTTAGGCCCGGTTAGGACATATCTAGGGTTGGAAGTGTGCTGGGCCCAAGATGGCAGCTGCCTAGTTAGTCAGCAGAACAAAGTTAAACAACTACTGACTACATACAGGATGCAGGATTGCAAAGGGGCAGCGGTGCCTATGGATCCAGGTTTCATAAAAACACTTCATATAGATGAGAGTCCTGAATTTGAACATCCTGATGTATATCACTCTGTAATTGGAAGTTTATTGTATCTAGCACAGTGGTCCAGACCTGATATTAGCTATGCAGTAGGCATATTAAGTAGATTGGTCTCAAAACCCACACTAAATGCCTGGAAAGGGGTAAAACAAGTTCTGAGATACCTCAAACAGACAATTGGCTATATGTTACAATTAAATTCTTCCGAGGACGAAATGTTGAGTTGCTACTGTGATAGTGACTGGGGAAATTTGCCAGATAGAAAATCTGTCACAGGACTAGTCATAATGGTCGGTGGAGCTTTAATCAGCTGGCGGTCACGCAAGCAAGACGTTGTAAGTGTGTCATCAACGGAATCAGAGTATGCCGCATTGAGTGAATTGTGCAATGAGGTGATTTATTTCAAGCATTTGTTAGCAGATTTAAATGTGAATTGTGGAGAACCAGTACAAGTTTACATTGATAATCAGGCTTGTATAACCTTAAGTAAAACAGAGGGTTTCAAATCGCGTTCCAAACATATCTCTGTAAAATACCAAAATGTACGTTGCTGTGTACAAGACAATATAATCACCTGTACTTATGTATCAAGTGAAGAAAATGTAGCAGATGTATTAACTAAACCATTGGCAAAGATAAAGAACAAGCAAATGTGCAAGGGTTTAGGTTTGCTGGAAAAATAATCTCCTACATAGGTGTTTTTTGATGTTAATTGTCCAGCAGAATCTGTGAGGGGGTGTTCAGTTTCTGTTAATTGATTTTGTGAGAACTTGCAGATTCTGGCTTCACACAATTAACTCAAGGCAGTGTCAATTTACTCTTGGCAGAAAGCCAAGGTCTGCTTGACCTAGAAACAACTTACTCTGATTGGTTAACGACCAGCACTCAACTCTGTTATCTAGGAATGCTAGCACAGTTTGGTGTTAGGTGTGTTAGGAGTTAGAAGTGCTGTGTATGGTTATGAGAGAGAGAAAGAAAGAAAGGATTTATTTTGCTTTGTTTTGTATGCAGAAACTCTGCTGGTTTTATTTTTTCCTTTTAATAAATCCTGTAAATAGTTATTCTGAGTCTAGCTGACTAGTCATTACCACCTCAACTAGCTTCTTCGCTGTGCAGGAAAACTCTGCTACGTTTGGGCTAAAGCCAGTAGGGCTATGCCTGACACTTCAAAGTTCCATGAGTGCACTGAGCAAAAGGGTCATTGCAGGATCAACCAAGCTAACCACGTGAGGAGGCACAAGATGGTAGGAACATGGAGAACGCAGCCTGCTCATCTGGGGGTGTGAGACATGAATGTCATCCATAATCTAAACAGCTGCTACAGCATCAAAGCATATAACCTCTTGCCCTCAAAAGCCACGGTAAGCCAGCTACTCCCCAGAGACGCTGTAGTGCCTTTTGGCCTTTGATAAAGACCAGCCCAGTAACTCTCCTGGAATTTTGTTCCTCCTCTTGAAACACTACACCCCACTTGGAAGTCTTACTAGTGCCAGGCAAAATGAGCAATTTCCTTCTGGTGTGAGCTGGCAGCAAGGCAAGGGTGAAGTTTGGTAAACAGCCACGGCTATTTTGTGCTGCGACGGTTAGGCAACTGGAATTCTGTCAATGGGTGTTTGGAGCTCGCTTTGAGAGACCCTGTGAGATCCTGTTTGGGGAAGGACTTTGACCACATGCCTTCTGTGCAGCAAATCCCAGAATATTCAATTGCTGGTGTCTCCAGCATTCGCCCCCTGCACAAAAACCCCAAATTGCTACTGCTAGTCAAGAGTAATAATAAATTATTAATCAATCAATCAATTAATTAATTATTATTTATACCCCACCAATCTGGCTGGGTTTCTTCAGCTACTCTGGGCAGCACCCAACAGAATACAGTGGTACCTCGGGTTACATACGCTTCAGGTTACAGACTCCGTTAACCCAGAAATAGTACCTCGGGTTAAGAACTTTGCTTCAGGATGAGAACAAAAATCATGCTCTGGCGGCGCAGTGGCAGTGGGAGGCCCCATTAGCTAAAGTGGTGCTTCAGGTTAAGAACAGTTTCAGGTTAAGAATGGACCTCCAGAATGAATTAAGTACTTAACCTGAGGTACCGCTGTATTAAAAACACAATAAAACAAACATTGAAAACTTCCCTAAACAGGGCTGTCTTCAGATGTCTTAGAAGGCTTGTGCCTTTTAGAAATCAGATACAGTCAAACCTCTTCTTACGTCCGCCTCCGCTCGCGTCCATTTCGCCTAACATCCGCGGCAAACCCGGAAGTAACTAGCAGGTTTGCCGCCATTCGCGCATGTGCAGGAGTGTCAATCGTCGTTCGCGCATGCACAGAAGCGGGCAATTGCTGCCTGTGCACAACGGCGCCCCTCCCAGCAACCCGTTTCGACTTCTAGATGGGCCTCCAGAACGGATTGTGGTCGTGAGTAGAGGTTCCATCACAGTTGTTTGTTTCCTTGACATCTGATAGGAGGGCATTCCACAGGGCGGATGCCACTACCGAGAAGGCCCTCTGCCTGGTTCCCTGTAATCTCACTTCTCACAGCGGGGGAACCACCAGAAGGCCCTCGGAGCTGGACCTCAGTGTCCTGGCTGAACGATGGGGGTGGAGACGCTCCTTCAGGTATAGACAGTACTGAGCTAGAGAGACCAATGGCAGTTTTCTACATTCCTGTCTGTGACCTCTTCTTCCTTCCCTCTTCTTCACCACAGGGTGTTCCTGCAGGA
This sequence comes from Podarcis bocagei, assembly GCF_964188305.1. Lineage (NCBI taxonomy): Eukaryota > Metazoa > Chordata > Lepidosauria > Squamata > Lacertidae > Podarcis > Podarcis bocagei. Next base: position 17,804,264 of record NC_138138.1, on the reverse strand, counting down.
AATACTGTCCCAGGGCCCTTGCGAGCTGCTGCTGGTCGTGCCCCATGAGTCGAGCGAAGCTGGGAACTGGCTGAGCACGGTCAGGTGACCCCTGGCGCCTATGGATCCACGTTGGGGCCTGCCCTGAAGCACGCTGCCCCACCCTGTTGTGCTGGCTGCTGCATGCGTTGTGGGGGAGGAAGAAGCTGCACGTCCTCCCGTTTCTACACTGCCAGTCTGGGAGTGACAGTACGAGATCCGTCCTCCTCCCCTCTCCAGGAAATAGGAGTCCCCAGCTTCCCCCTTGCTTTTTAAAGACTTGGCCTGTCCTGGGACAGTGTGGAATAAAGGATGCAGTGCCCAAATGGTGGCAGGTCTCCTGGTGCGACCAGTTAAGACCTGTGAGATGAGTCATGCTATGTCTTCCAACAGCGACCAGCCAGATCTTTGAAGGGTGTGTGTGTGTGTGTATATGTGTCTAGCTTTACAGGCAGGCTATGATGGTTCTGTCCAACCCTTGTGCGTTTCCTGGCATGTGGCAGTCAACGATATAAATGTGTCTGACTACCCGGTTCTGCTTCCGGCCACTATGGCATAGCAGACCTCTCTTCTCTGCTTATACGTGATCCCTTTCGTGAAAAGCCATTTCTGCTAGTGCATCGCAGTGAGTTCCTTGGGCTAAGCGAGGACTTCCTTTGCCTTTTGCCTTAAATCTGCTGCCTCTTCATTTTGGGGCGAGGTGCTGGGTGCCTCCAAAGGGATGATATTGGGAGGGGCAATTTGCGGGACATCTCGTTTTCTTTTTTCCTGCAGAAGGCCGTAGGAATGATATATGGGGTTAAGAACTCTCGAGTGGCTGTCTTGACGAGTGAAGTGGGAAAAAGAGGGAGAAAAGGAGTGTGAAAGTGCAATTTTGCTAGCACGTCCGGGGAACCGGGGTGAAGTTGGCTAGAGGAATTATTGGGCTGGAGTCGCAGATTGGCTTGCACAGAGATGCAAGGCTGCAAGCGCTTAACTCCTGGGCCCGTAATTGCTGGCTAACATAAATTCAACCAGGAAGCTTCTCCCAAAAATGTTAGGTGTTGGGGAAAATCTGTCTGTTGGATTTCTACCTGTTCCAAAGCACAGGTTGGATTGGGGTAGGGGGAAGAGGTAGGTTTTTGTTTTTGTGGGTGGAGGGAGTCTTCTTAAAGGAAAAGGTGTGTTTCTCATCCTCCAGGAGGAAAATTGCAAAGGGGTACATGGCGTCCCTTGCAGTAGGTCAGAAATGAGTGGGAGCTGCGCAGCTTTTCCGCAGCGGTCAGGAAGTGAGGCTAGTACCTTGCCCAGCTCTCTCTCCCCCCCCCCCACGTAATAATCCTTCCAGTCTTTATGCTTTGTTTAGCAACGTGTGCTGTACTTTTCCTGACAAGGAAAATATCCCCCCTCTTCCAAAACACAAGAACCTTTTTAAGTTCTCGGAAACCGAAAAAGAAGGAAAAACCAAATGATGCAAAACCAATAAAACGTGTGCTGGAGTTCGTGATTGTTCCGCGTGGAATGTATTTTTCTTCTTCCCTGGAATGGGCGGAGGGAGTCACACCTGCTTGCATAGGGAGAGTCAGCCTCTTGTTTTGGAAGAGTCACTGTGACTGTGTCGGGGAATGCATGAGTGGAGTGGGAAAGGTTGCCTATTGCAGGTAAGAAACCAGTTCTGTGTTGCTAATTATATTAGTGAGTGAGTGTTTGTGTGTCCCCACCGCTTCACAGATGAAAACAGAGACACACTTTTCGTATGCTGGTGTTAGCCCTCTTTTTTCATCAAAGTATATTTATTTATTCATGTATGTTTAGGGTTGCCATATTTCAAACAGTGAAAATCCAGACAGAAAAGTTGTTCTTTTTCTTTTTGGGGGGCGCAAAATCACTTTAAAAAATGCCATTTTTGAGCTATTTTTATGGATAAATGGCAAGATCGTCACTGCAGACATGGGCTGCCAAAATCCGGACGTATGACAACCCTATGTATCTTTATTAAAATATCTATATCACTCTTCCTCTAAGGACGTCAGGCCAGTTTTCAATACAAAAACACAAAAATGCTTAAATATAAAAAAACCCCACACCCGCATTTTAAAAAGACCATTGATTGTTCAATTAGCCAAATGTCTAGAAGAAGAAGAATGTTTTTGCTTGGTGCCTAAATATATGTAATGAAGGTGCCGGCCATGCCTCCCTGGGGAGACGATTTCACAAGCAGGGAGCCACCACAGAAAAGGCCCGTTCTCCAGACCTGTTGCGGAAGAGGCACACGAGGAAGGGCCTCAGGTGATGATCGTGGGGTCCTGGTCGCTACCATTGGCTTAGCCCGTTCCTGCCCCCCCTTACCTATTGCATTTGTTTATTAAACTGAAGAGCTACTATACAGAAGAGGTCAAAGGCTGGGTCTCTGCTTTTCCAGTAGACAAAGCTAGGGTCACATTCATGCCATGCATTTAAAGCACTGTGATATCTCTTTATAAACAGTCATGGCTTCTCCTGAAGGATTGTGGGAGCTGTAGTTTGTTAAGGATGCTGAGAGTTGTTGGGTGGCCCCTATTCCTCTTCTAGAGCTTTGATTCCCAGAGAAGAGGAATTGATTGTTATACCACCCTGGAATTTGGAGCTCTGCCAGGGGAATAAGGGTCACCCAACAACTCTTAAAGGGTAAAGGTAAAGGTAAAGGGACCCCTGACCATTAGGTCCAGTCGCAGATGACTCTGGGGTTGCGGCGCTCATCTTGTTTTACTGGCTGAGGGAGCCGGCGTACAGCTTCTGGGTCATGTGGCCAGCATGACTAAGCTGCTTCTGGCAAAGCAAAGCAGCGCATGGAAATGCCGTTTACCTTCCTGCCAGAAGGTAAACTTATCTACTTGCACATTGTGCTTTTGAACTGCTAGGTTGGCAGGAGCAGGGACCGAGCAACGGGAGCTCACCCCGTCACGGGGATTCGAACCGCTGACCTTCCGACCGGCAAGTCCTAGCCTCTGTGGTTTAGACCGCAGCGCCACCCGCGTCCTAACAACTCTTAAGCACCTTGAACAAACTACATCTCAAAAATGTAGGGCCATATCATTCAACATTCCTCAGGTGAAAACAGGGACATTTCTCAGTCTTCTCCTCGCCTGCTCTCCAGCACCTGTTACAACCTTCCCAAGGAAGGAGGCTGGTAGCAGAGGCTGTGTAATTCCAAGATAGTCCCTGGAAAATCGTGACACTTGGAGGGTATTCTGGCATGAATGTGGCCTAGATCTTATGGGCTTAAGTTACAGGAGTGCAGATTTTGAATGACCATTGGGAGAAATGCTCTTAACTGGGAAGAGCAGTTTTACAATGAAACGAGAGGGGTGGCTGGAGGTGTTTTGGCAAAGTCTGGGCAGCTCTTTGTCCAGGAGGAGGTTCAACTGGATGGCCCCCAATAAGGATGGGGACCTTTTTGGGGTCACAGGCCAGATATTTATGAGGCTCCCCCCCCTTCCACTGCCTATCAATCGCCTGGTGGCATCAGGGGATTTTGTGCTTTGAAGTCCCAAAGAGGTTTTGCCTTGAAACAGCTGCGAAAGCGAAGACCCTTTTTCTTTTGCTGCCTCTGAGCCGCTTTGAAGTCCAAACTCACTTTAATCCCTCGGTTTTGGTAGGATTTAGTGCAAGCCCCTTGCCGATGGAGGAAGGGGTTTTGTGCTGAAACTGCTTCTGAAATGGAAAGGCGGCGGGGAGGGAACTTTGCTCTAACGGGGGTTTCCATTCCGCTTAGACCCGGGTTTGGGTTGGTGAGAGTTCCACGCTTTATGTTGAGTGCCTGGTGAGTGGGCCTGCCTTGTCTGGGACAGCCTCACTGGCCAAATTTGGTGTGAGGGGCCAGAGTTTCCCCACTTTTTTAAAAAATGTTTAAAATATATTTATTTATTTATTTTACCAACACCCAAAACACAAACAGTGAAACCCCCCCCCCCATGCGGCTGGTACATTGGGTATACATCATCAATAATAACATCTTCAAATCAACCATATGTACAATTTTATATACGTTAACACTCCTCCATCCACAAGGTTTATTTAACTTTTAACATTTTAATTGCCCCAAATTGTTCAAACCTACCCAAATAATTCAATATCTTCTCAAGCCAAACTTCCTCTTTCTCACTGACCTTAAACCCTTTCATTCTGTGTATATTATTCAGTTTTTTCCTCCATTGGTTCATCCCTAACTCTTCTGCATTTTTTCAATTACTCGCTATAACCTATCTGGCTGCAGTTACCATCAATTTTACCCATTTACATTCCTCTTTTGTTTATAACTCGGTACTACTCAGACTAATAAGAACCATTAATTTAGATATTCCCACCTTCCTACCCACAATTCCCAATATTTGTATACCAATCTGCTTCCAAAATTCGTTAACTAAAGGACAATCCCACCACATATGACTGTATGTTCCCATCACGCCACTTAAGGCTCTATGAGGGGGCTTCCAACTCTGTTGTGGTGCAGTGGGTCAGTGGATCTGGTTGTTAACCAGAAGGTTGGTGGTTTGAGCTCACCCAGGGACGGCTGTGGGCTGTATTGCTGGGGGTTGGACTAATGACCCTCAGAGTCCCTTTCCAACGCAACGATTCCATGATTCTGCGGTAGCCTCTTCTGCCCTTCCTCCTCCTGTGTTGTGTAGGAGCAAGGTGACCATAACTGCATCCTAATATAGGAACACTTTAATCACTCGCTGAATCTGTTTATACACGTAATTGCAAAACGCTACAGTTCTAACATCCAGCAATATCTTAGAATTCGGGACAGATGGCTATGGCTGGCGAGGGGACAGGGTAATTTCATTCCGTTCTCGTTTAAAGGCAAACCCACCTCATTCGCCGTTTTCAAAACAAGATGTAATTTGAAACATGACCGTCCTTCACAATGTGTGGTTTTCCAAAGTTTGCAATGCGGTCCCCCAGCCAAGTATTGTGCACACAAATACACAGAATCAGGTGCACGTGAAAATGCATCTGTTTGTGAAAGTAACATCTAAAAAGCATTCTTGCCCCAAGCTGTGCGGCAAATTAAAAAAAATTGTATATTAGTCAAAATTGCATGCAGTGGTATAAAGAGAAATTCGTATGAAACTGCTTCTGAAGTTTCATGAAGGTTTTTCTTTTTTAAAAAAAGCAAATTGATGTGGAAAACTGAATTTAAGATTGGAAAAATGGGAAACACAGAACCCGCAAATTTACATGTTCCTCTATCATGGTGGAAGGGAGCAGATCTGTGTCCCTATGCACCAATTTACATGTGGCGAATGTTGAAAGGCCAAGGTATGTCTGCCCTCTTCCATCAGCTGCTTAACTTTTTGAAAACACAGAAGGTTGGATTCTTGACTAACTTGAATGAATGCTCGTTGTTATGTACTGAAGTTCTCACCCTGGGCCAGCAGGGGGATACTGTAGATAGTTATGCAAATGAAGGATCGAAAAGTGACATTCAGTGATTGGATAGTTTTGTATGCAAATGAAGGATCGAAAAGTGACATTCGGTGATTGGATAGTTTTAGAAAATGGCAACAGTTACATTGTTCTGGAGCTCTATATAAGCAGGCTGACTGAGCCCCTCAGTTTAGTTCTGTTCTGGCATCTGAATAAAGAAGAGCTGTTTGAAGAATCACTGTGTCGTCTGATATGTTTGCCCACAACTTAACACTCGTGATCATCGTTTTTGAAAAAGGAAATGATCTCTTTCAGCTTCTGCCTTCTGGAAGAAGGTATAGGGTTATAAAGGCCAGGACTAGCCGCCTGAGAAACAGTTTCTACGCAAATGCAATTCTGGTTCTAAACGCAGCATAAGGGGGTTCTATAGTATAGTGTATTTTAAAATGGGGTTTTAGAGTTTTTAGGGGTTTTAGAATGTTTTATGTAGATTTTATGTAGTTTTATGTAGTTTTTCAATTTCATTGTCCTGCATAGGACAGTGACAATAAAGATTTATCGTATATCATATATCGTATCTTCCCCAGAAGGCAAAATGAACAAAACTGAGAGGGATTTTTCCAGCCACAAGTATCAAGAAACAGAAACTTCCCCCTATTTATGAAAGGGTCACTTGGAGTACCTGGGTGTTTTGATTGGTGTTGTGATGCTGGTGGGGTCAGCAGCAGGTGGGCAGCAAGTGCACACATTCAGAGTTTCTTACCAGGTCAAAAGAAAGGCGAATAATGCTGTTAGTGTCTTAACCTCTTCACAGAACCGAGCCTCCAGGCTGGTAACAAGAAGGACCAAACAAACTGGAGTTTCTTCTGGTCCTCAAGGCTCTTTGGTCTTCTCCGGAGACCTGTGTTGCTAGTTTGTCTTGCTCTGCACCTCGCAAAAGTGGGCCTTGGGTACTGGCAAATGTGGGCCATGGGGTATTGGGGGGAGGAGGGACTTTGCATGCGCAGCCACTCTTGTCAGGGTCGCCTGCAGCCGGTAAAACAAAACACAAAAAGACAAAAAACAAAACCTTTCACCGATGAAGCAGTAAAGCTGCCTTCTCCTGCAAGCAAGTAAGAGGAACAGGTAGGCCTCATACCCTCCAACATTTCTCCGATGAAAACGGGGACATCCTAAGGGAAAGCGGGACATTCTGGGTTCAATCAGAAACTGGGATGGCTTCTGTGCATCTGGGACTGCCCCCTGGAAAATAGGGACACTTGGAGGGTCTGCTAGCTGTAGAGATCTTCAGAAGTTTTTTGACTAGATGTTTGAGGGGCAGAGAAGGACAAAAACATTTAGTTGATGTCAGCCACGAAGTCTGCATTTTTAGTCTCCATTATTAAGACTGTGAGGGATGTGGGTGGCACTGTGGGTTAAACCACAGAGCCTAGGACTTGCTGATCAGAAGGTTGGCAGTTCAAATCCCCGCAACAGGGTGAGCTGCCGTTCCTCAGTCCCTGCTCCTGCCAACCTAGCAGTTTGAAAGCACATCAAAGATAAATACGTACCGCTCCGGCGGGAAGGTAAACGGCATTTCCGTGTGCTGCTCTGGTTCGCCAGAAGTGGTTTAGTCATGCTGGCCACATGACCCGGAAGCTGTATGCTCCCTCGGCCAATAAAGTGAGATGAGCGCCGCAACCCCAGAGTCGGCCACGACTGGACCTAATGGTCAGGGGTCCCTTTACCTTTACCTTTATTAAGACTGTGACGACTCTGTGGCAGGCATAGGCAAACTCTGCCCTCTGGATGTTTTTTGGGACTATAATTCCCATCATCCCTGACCACTGGTCCTCTTAGCTAGGGATCATGGGAGTTGTAGTCCCAAAACAGCTGGAGGGCGGAGTTTGCCTATGCCTGCCTGTGACTTCAACATCACCATATTTTTCTCTCTCCTTGCCCTGCTTAGCACCCAGCATGAGGAAGAACCCGAAACCTTGCTCATTATTTTTTGACATTTTGCTTGACCCCCAAAAAGAGAGAGCGCAGCTTCCTTTGCTTTCTTATGAACTTTTTAATATCCGTATTAGACTTGAGGTGGCAGCAGAGAGTCGTGCTGATTGATTTCCTGGCCACACAATTAACCACCACCTGGAGAGTGGAACAAAGGGTTAGATACAAAGATCTCTTAAAAGAAAAAGTGGAAACCTTGTACAGCTCTTACGGTGTTAGCTGTCCTGAATGGCTTGTTTGTTTTAGGCAATTTTTAGCCTGCTTTTTCACTCCAACAGCTTCCCAAACGGGGTGCAATTAACAATACAGATAAAATCAGGCAGTGATAAAACAGCAAATAAAACAATGGAGGGAAAACAGTAACAAACCCCAGACCTGGCATTAAAGCAGCAGCGATAAAGCAGATAAGAATAATGGAAAGCTTGTGGAGAGGGAGGGGAAAGCCTTAACTGTTCTCTTTCAAAAGAAGCAAACAAGCCCCCAGATCTCCCAGGAGTGCAAAGAAGCATATTAAGCAGTGGCTGCCAGCATGCCATGTTCAGTTTCTGTTAATTGGTTCTCGTGGGAAACTTGCAGATTCTAGCTTCACCAATTAACTCAAGCTGGTGTCAATTTACTCTTGGCAGAAAGCCCAGGTCTGCTTGACCTAGAAACTACTCACTCTGATTGGTTAACGAGCAGCACTCAACTCTGTTATCTAGGGATTGCTAGCACAGTTTGATGTGAGGTGTGTTAGGAGTTAGAAGTGCTGTGTATGGTTATGAGAGAGAGAGAGAAAGAGAGGATTTATTTTGCTTTTATTTGTATGCAGAAACTCTGCTGGTTTTATTTTTCCTTTTAATAAATCCTGTAAATAGTTATTCTGAGTCTAGCTGACTAGTCATTACTGCCGCAACTAGCTTCCTCGCTGTGCAGGAAAACTCTGCTACGTTTGGGCTAAAGCCAGTAGGGCTATGCCTGACACTTCAAAGTTCCATGAGGTTATGGGCATTGTGCTGCCAGCCTGAGTTGCGGTGGTGTCAGCATCAACGGCGTTGGTTCCAGTAGTTCCAGAAGTTGTTGTTCTCTGGCTGGTTCCTGACCGTGGTGAGCTGGTGACGCAGCGGACACAAGGACAACAGCTGCAGCGTGTGAGTGCTGGGTGCTGTAGTTCCTGTTTTCTCTCTCGGTGGTCGTGAGTAGCTGGTTCCGGGTTCCAGGGACATCGCTCTCAAGATGGCCTCACAACCAGGTCAGATGGCTTTTGAGCGTCTGAATGACTCCAATTACTTGCTGTGGTCGGAACGCATGCAGGCAGTGCTGCAGAGGGATCGTCTCTGGCAAGTGGTGAGTAAGTTTCCTACGAAGCCTGATGATGAAGACCTCGATAAAGACCAAAGAGCAAGGGCCACAATTGTCTTGGGGCTGGAAGATTCCCAGTTGCCGTATGTGAGGGGAATCAAGACAGCTAGAGGTGTGTGGCAAGCACTTAAAGAACTCCATGTGCGTGAGACAGCGGTTTCCAAGCTGTTCATTCGCAAGGCATTGTACAAGGCAATGTTACAGCCTGGGGTTACAATGCAGGAACACCTACACAGTTTACAGTTAAAGTTTTCTGCGTTACAGGAAAGAGACTGTGCATTAGACCAGCAGGAGAAGGTGGCTATTATTTTGAGTTCTCTCCCGGAAAGCTGGGATAATTTAGTTTTGTCTCTAGAAGGCATACAGGAGCGTGATTTATCAGTCAGTTACGTTACTGGGCGTTTGATTGAAGAATGGCAGAAGAGGCAAGAAAGGTTGTTGGCTGCAGAGGCTTCTACAGGTGGACGGTTTGGAAGGAGTTCTCATGCCGTGCCAGAGGTGAAGCAAAAGCAGCGTACCGGTGAGGAGTCAGCGTTTGCTGTTAGGCGTTGTTTCCGATGTGGGTCTTCAGCGCATCTAAAACGACAATGTCCGGAGTTGGTCAAGTCTCAGTTGCCGGTGCAGGAGCAGAGACGAGATCAGCAGCAGCAGCAGCATAAAAAGAAATTCTTCAAACAAAAACAGTCGGCTCAGCTGGTGACCGGCGAGGTCAAGATTGCTGATGAGAAACAAGCAGTCTGGGTGGTCGATTCGGGAGCGTCTCGCCACATCGTGAATTCAGATGAATTGTTTGTTTCCAAGAACTCAGCACAGCGCAGCCAGGTGGCTCTAGCAGACGGAAGTACTTCCGAAGTGATTTCGGGGGGTGCAGTTTTTGTTCCTTGTCTTCGTGAATGCCTGCAAAATGTACTTTGTGTGCCTTCATTAAGGAGCAATCTGATGTCTGTAGATTGTTTGCTAAAAGCTGGGTTTAAAGTGCATTTTGAAGGAGACAGTTGCATTATTAAAAAGGCTGGTGAGATTTTAGGCACTGCTAAGTCAGAGGGAGGCTTGTTTTGGCTTAAAGCAGGATCTCAAGTTGCAGCAGTAGTCAGTAAATCTCAGCCTGCAGTGAATAACAAAGCTATACATGACAACTGTGTGCACTTATTGCATAGGAAAATGGGGCATGCTTGCTGGAAAAGTGTACTAAAAATGTCTGAATTGGCTGATGGGGGTAATTTAAAGAGTTGTAACAAGTACCTTGATTGTAATGTCTGTAAAAAGGTTAAAACCCACAGAGTCTCTTACCCCAGAAGCGACAGAGTTAGTGAGTCACCGCTACAGCTGGTTCACATGGACGTAATTGGTCCATTTGCTGTAAGCAGGGGTGGAGCGCGCTTTTCACTAACAATTGTGGATGACGCCACGCGTTACTCTTGGGTTTTTCCCATGAAGAATAAGGGTGACGTGTTCACTAAGTTTAAAGGCTGGGTGGCATCTGTGGAAAGATTTCTGTCTGTTAAACTCAAAAGGATTCAGACGGACAGAGGTGGCGAATTTATGTCAAATGCCTTTAAAGATTGGTTACAAAAGCGTGGCATTGGGCATAGAAAAACGAACGTTTTTCCCCCAGAGGAGAATGGCGTTGCAGAGCGAAAAAACAGATCTTTACAAGATATGATGTTTGCCATGCTTGATGATGCTGATTTACCCATGTCTTATTGGGGGGAGAGCATGCTCACCGCGTGTTATCTCCAAAATAGGCTCTTCCATCAAACAATAGGTACAACCCCGTACTTTAAATTGTTTCAGAAAAAACCTAAAATTGACCATTTGCATGTGTTTGGATCAAAAGCCTGGGTATTAATTCCGAAACAAATGAGAAAGAAGGGAGATCCTAAGACCAAACAGTTAGTGTTTGTGGGTTACCAGGAGCTGGGAAAAGGTTTCCGCTTTGCTGAAGGGTCAAATGGCATTGTGATCTCCAGGAATGCCAGTTTTTGTGAACATAGTGGCTGGGAGAGACTACATGCCAATACTGAGGTTTGGTTTGAACCTTCCCAGGAGCTCCATGACTCTGAAGGTAGACACAGAGAATCAGAGTCTGAGGGGGAGGAAAGTTCAGATAAGAGCTCTCAAGAAAGTGGAGTTAGCCAGAGACCAGTTGCTAAGCAACAAAAGAGAGGTCGCAGTTCTGAAGAGGAAAGTGGGTCAGAAGAAAAATTTTCTCCCAGAAGATCTAAAAGACAAAACAAAGGAGTGCCTCCGGTGCGTTTTTCTCCTGATACTGCAAATGTGTTTAGTGTAATTGCAGAACCCAAGAGTTTTCAGGAGGTGTTAAAGTTACCAAAAGAGGAGGCAGAGCGCTGGAAACAGGCAATGGAGGAAGAGATGTCCTCTCTGAATGAGCACAAGGTTTTTACACCAGTAGCAGCGCCTGAGGGGGCAAAGATTGTAGGCTGCAGGTGGGTGTACAAACTTAAACCTCTGGTGACAGGAGAGTACAAATACAAAGCTCGTTTAGTTGCTCAAGGATACTCTCAGAGGCCTGGAAAAGATTATGACGAGACTTTTTCCCCTACTGCTAAGGGGGACAGTGTAAGGCTGCTTTTAACGCTTGGAGCAAAGAGAAAACTCCTGTTAAACCATTTTGACATTCAGACTGCATATTTACATGCACCAATATCAGAAGACCTGTATCTAGCCGAACCGCCTGGTTATGAGACAGGTTCCAATAGAGTGTTGAAATTAAACAAAGCTCTATATGGTCTTAAACAGGCTGCAAGATCTTGGAACAAATGCTTCCATGAGGCCTTAGTGTCATTTGGTTTCAAGCAGAGTACAGCTGACAATTGTGTTTATGTACGTGGTACAGGCAGTGATCAAGAATTTTGTCTGATTTATGTAGATGATGTATTGTATGCCTGTAAAACAGATAAACAAACTAAAAGGTTTGCCAAGCAATTGTCCAGTAAGTTCAAAGTGAAGGACTTAGGCCCGGTTAGGACATATCTAGGGTTGGAAGTGTGCTGGGCCCAAGATGGCAGCTGCCTAATTAGTCAGCAGAACAAAGTTAAACAACTACTGACTACATACAGGATGCAGGATTGCAAAGGGGCAGCGGTGCCTATGGATCCAGGTTTCATAAAAACACTTCACACAGATGAGAGTCCTGAATTTGAACATCCTGATGTATATCACTCTGTAATTGGAAGTTTATTGTATCTAGCACAGTGGTCCAGACCTGATATTAGCTATGCAGTAGGCATATTAAGTAGATTGGTCTCAAAACCCACACTAAATGCCTGGAAAGGGGTAAAACAAGTTCTGAGGTATCTCAAACAGACAATTGGCTATATGTTACAATTAAATTCTTCAGAGGATGAAATGTTGAGTTGCTACTGTGATAGTGACTGGGGAAATTTGCCAGATAGAAAATCTGTCACAGGACTAGTTATAATGGTCGGTGGAGCTTTAATCAGCTGGCGGTCACGCAAGCAAGACGTTGTAAGTGTGTCATCAACGGAATCAGAGTATGCCGCATTGAGTGAATTGTGCAATGAGGTGATTTATTTCAAGCATTTGTTAGCAGATTTAAATGTGAATTGTGGAGAACCAGTACAAGTTTACATTGATAATCAAGCTTGTATAACCTTAAGTAAAACAGAGGGTTTCAAATCGCGTTCCAAACATATCTCTGTAAAATACCAAAATGCACGTTGCTGTGTACAAGACAATGTAATCACCTGTACTTATGTGTCAAGTGAAGAAAATGTAGCAGATGTGTTAACTAAACCATTGGCAAAGATAAAGAACAAGCGTATGTGCAAGGGTTTAGGTTTGCTGGAAAAATAATCTCCTACATAGGTGTATTTGGAGTTAATTGTTCAGCAGAATCTGTGAGGGGGTGTTCAGTTTCTGTTAATTGGTTCTCGTGGGAAACTTGCAGATTCTAGCTTCACCAATTAACTCAAGCTGGTGTCAATTTACTCTTGGCAGAAAGCCCAGGTCTGCTTGACCTAGAAACTACTCACTCTGATTGGTTAACGAGCAGCACTCAACTCTGTTATCTAGGGATTGCTAGCACAGTTTGATGTGAGGTGTGTTAGGAGTTAGAAGTGCTGTGTATGGTTATGAGAGAGAGAGAGAAAGAGAGGATTTATTTTGCTTTTATTTGTATGCAGAAACTCTGCTGGTTTTATTTTTCCTTTTAATAAATCCTGTAAATAGTTATTCTGAGTCTAGCTGACTAGTCATTACTGCCGCAACTAGCTTCCTCGCTGTGCAGGAAAACTCTGCTACGTTTGGGCTAAAGCCAGTAGGGCTATGCCTGACACTTCAAAGTTCCATGATGCCAGATGGAAGATTTTCGTCACCAGATTTTAGAGTGGGAAGGTATATATATAATGAGGAGATGGACTAAAAATAAATAAAAGGGTGGGGTAGAATCAATGAGTTGGAAAGGACTTTAGAGGTCATCTTGTCCAATGCTGCCCCCACTTTATGTGGGAAATCTGCTCCTAAAGGACCCATGAGAGGTGACTTTTCCAGCCTCTGCTTAAAAGCCACCAACAAAGGGGAATCCGTCATCTTCTGCAAGAGCCTATTCCACTTGCATGGCATCCCCCATTTCTTGGATAATAAAACACACGGATACCAATATTTTGGGTTTATGGGTGTTGTAAATAAAAATATGCCCTTTTCCCTTATGGGGTATCCAAGAGCCCATATAGAGTCCTTACATAGGTTCCCTATTGGTAGGAGAAAATAACAGAGGCCAACCAGAGAATATTGAGAAGCAAAGCAGCTAGTAAGCTTGATCTTTATTGATCTGTTGCAACAGGGTACCCCCCTCACACGCAGGAGAGGAAGAGGACCCAGAACAATGGCCTGCAAGGCCTTATAAAGACTTTTGAAATTCCCCTTCTCTAGATCAGGACCACCCCCAGAAACATTATGCATACATCACAGAAGGGGTGTAACCTAAGACCACCCCTCAGATACATCCCACCTACATCACAGAAATTTAAATGTTGTTTTTCTCTTGATAGGCATATGCTTAATGAAATACATACACTGCATTTTAGCTTGAGAGAGCAGTTGGCTCAACTAGGCTTTTGCAGCAGAAACATTAGGTTAACTTAGACTGGAACACAGGTGTACTCACAAACTCAAAAGTTACAACACATCATCATTTACCATTCACCCTCCCCACTGAAACTAGAGAAAGGAGGTGGGGTAATCTTCCTTTCAGAACACAAGTAGCACGTATACAGGATTTTACCACTTGGGAGAAAAACTCTCTTTTAGAGCCTCTCTCAAATAACAAACATTTGCACACTTCATTCTCCATTTTGTCTTGTTTTTAAGACTGATAAGGTTCAACATGGCTTCCTTAGATTTAGAATTTGGAGCAAGCTTGCATTTTTATTTTAGATGGCACATTTAAGATAAGCAGCTGCTGGATGTTGCCTAAGTACAATTTAAACACAGGAAAACGTTTCTTAAACACAAATTGAAGGGGACTGTCAGAGTCCAGGCGGGAAGTAAGCACCAACTGGGCTTCTTTCACGCCAGGGGTCTGGGGACTATTTTTCTTTTGACTGAGGTGCACCCATTTTCAATTAAAAGGGTTTTGGACCTGGGCAAAACTCCGAAGGGTCCGGAAAAGGGGAAACCTGGACAAAAAAAACTTGGGGATACCTGGACAAATCTCCGATGGGAAAAACCTGGGGATACCTGGACAAATCTCCGAGGGGAAAACTTGGGGATCCAAGGGAAAAACTTGGGGATACCTGGACAAATCTCCGAGGGGAAAACTTGGGGATCCAAGGGAAAAAACCTGGGGATACCTGGACAAATCTCCGAGGGGAAAACTTGGGGATCCAAGGGAAAAAAACCTGGGGATACCTGGACAAATCTCCGAGGGGAAAACTTGGGGATCCAAGGGAAAAAAACCTGGGGATACCTGGACAAATCTCCGAGGGGAAAACTTGGGGATCCAAGGGAAAAAAAACCTGGGGATACCTGGACAAATCTCCGAGGGGAAAAACCTGGGGATACCTCACTTAATCTCTATTCTACAACTCACAGCAACCTCCCTGCCTTTTACAATCTAACTCAGAGTCCCTACTGAACGCTTGCACACTTGCAATGCCAGATTGAGACTCAGAAATGACAAAGAAGGAAAGGAATCAGGTGCCCTTGCTTTCTCCGCTCACAGGTCATCTCTAACAAAGATCGCCATGGCAGAGGTGCGGCTACACCTGGGAGTTATAGTTTTGGGAATTATAGTTTTCAGTGCAGAAGAAATTGCACAACCTTTCTGGGCAAAACTCCGAAGGAATAGGTTGGCATACAGAGTTAAGTGGAAGAAATCACACACAACCTTTGCCTGGGCATACTCCGAAGGGCTAAGGCTGGTGTTGAGATCGAGGGGACAGAAAGGAGTAGAAGGCAATTTTTTCAAGAGTTAAAGTGAGGAAAGAAGTAAGGATTTGAGAAGTATAGGTTTGCTGTGGTTTGCAGAATCCCACCCCACTACCCATTTTTCCTACTCATACTCACTTCGCAAGCGCTGTCCTGGTGATCCCGGGATCTCTTGACTGGTTGTTTAAGGCCGGCCTGATCAAGCTTTGCTTCCTCTGGTTAGCCCCGCTGAAACTCCAAGTTATTGCCAGACCCTGGGACCGATGGAAGACTGGCTATTCCTCCTGGCAAACTGCCTGGTGCGCGCTGGATAACCAGTCCTTCCTCGTTTCCAGAATCCGGGTAACCAAAAGTCCCTTCGTGGTCGCCATCTGTTGTAAATAAAAATATGCCCTTTTCCCTTATGGGGTATCCAAGAGCCCATATAGAGTCCTTACATAGGTTCCCTATTGGTAGGAGAAAATAACAGAGGCCAACCAGAGAATATTGAGAAGCAAAGCAGCTAGTAAGCTTGATCTTTATTGATCTGTTGCAACAGGGTACCCCCCTCACACGCAGGAGAGGAAGAGGACCCAGAACAATGGCCTGCAAGGCCTTATAAAGACTTTTGAAATTCCCCTTCTCTAGATCAGGACCACCCCCAGAAACATTATGCATACATCACAGAAGGGGTGTAACCTAAGACCACCCCTCAGATACATCCCACCTACATCACAGAAATTTAAATGTTGTTTTTCTCTTGTCCTTGTTTATCTCCTGTCTAGCAGGTTACTTGATTGGATTTTCTGGGGAGCCTGGCCATTCTTTTGTAGTGCTAAAATACTTATTTCCTGGGCCAGGTCACAGGCTCACACCTTATTCAAACACAGATTAAAGGAAGAGACAATGGGGAGGCTTTTCCATTTTTAACCTTGCAGAGAAAGGATTTGGTCAGTTTAGGAATCAAAATGGTTCCTGTGCTGATCTATGTATGTGCAGTTATGAACATTACTATATATCTAAAACCATAAAATTCCTATCACATGGGATAAAGGTGCCAAGGTCAGTTCACTCAGCTTCTCATTCCCCGCCCCCCCCATCTTAAAACTGGTTCTCCACAGTTATTTATTTTTTATTTATTTGTATTTATTAAATTTGTAGACCGCCCTTCATCCAAAGGTCGCAGGGCATATAAAAATACAAAAAGATACCATACAATGCATAACAGAAGAACAGAAATACAAACCTATAACCTGCCTCCCACAAACACACTTTTAAAGGCCATAGATTGTTTAGTCATCCAAAGGCCTGGTTTAGAGAAATGTTCTCGCTTCTCACCTAAATATATGTAATGAAGGCGCCAGGTAAGCTTCTCTGAGGAAAGTATTCTGCAGATGGGGAGCCACTGAAGAAATATTCTGCAGCAATTTGTTGATTTTTTTGTAGATACTCATGAAAATTTGCTAGCATTTTAGTGTGAATTTCTCTTAAAAACACATGTTTTTTACATGCAGTTTTGACTAATGTACATATCTTTGCAAGAAATTTCCCCTAATATAATATATTTCAGTGTATTACTTGACTAATCTATTTATTTTTTTAATGCACATTCTCCCCTAATATATGAATTTTTGTCAACTTTGGTTACTTGGAGAACTGCATGACAAAATCGGGATTAGTATTTCTATTTTTAAGGAGGGCTGTGTTTCAGTTCTCATGTAGTTTTGGATAGATTCAGTTTTAAATGCTAACTGAATCAAATTTGTCCCCCCCATCCCCACTCAGAGGTACAGTAAGCCCTACTGAGCACAGTGGTCTTCCGAATAGAGGTTCATTTGTAGAATCATTCTGTATTATTTTCTATTTTATGCTTTTTGAACTTCAGTTTTGTTGTACGGCACCATGATACTTTGTATGAAGGGTGGTCTATAAATAATTCTATAAATAAATAAAACAAAAAGAATTGAGCTGTGGGTCCCAGTGATTTCAAAGGCTGACATTTATGCAAGAGTCTGAGGCTTACGTTGGAATTGGAGGGCCTTAAGCATTTTCAAGTGTCCCTATTTTCATCGGAGAAATGTTGGAGGGTATGGACTTATGTAGGGCTGCTGTATTTCAAGCTTTTTTGGCAAAGCTGTTAAGCTTTTTTGGAAAATTACAAAAAAAGGCAATTTTTTTACCTATTTTTATGGAAAAGCAGCAAAAGTGGCTCTGCCAACATAGGCTGCTATATGTCGAGACATTTTTGCAGATTTACACCAGAATAGGTCTGGGAAATTACAGATGTATTGCAACCCTAATTTTATGTGACTCCCGAGCCAAGGAGATAAGTAACTAGACAACCTTTAGAAGACAACTGAAGGCAGCCCTGTATAGGGAAGTTTTTAAATGTTTAATGTTCTATTATGTTTTTATACAAGTTGGAAGCCGCCCAGAGTGGCTGGGACAACCCAGTCAGATGGGAGGGGTATAAATAATAAAATTATCACCACCACCACCATCACCACCATGGAATAGGACCCTATTATCATTGGAGAAATGTTGGAGGGTATGTTGTCTGAATCATGCCTTGTGGAACGCCCTCCCAGCAGATGTAAAGGCAATAAACTATTTTACTTTTAAAAAACAACTGTTTAGGGAAGTTTTTAATGTCTGATGCTGTATTGTTTTAAATATTCAGTGGAAACCATCCAGAATGGCTGGGGAAACCCAGCCAGATGGGCGGGGTATAAATAAATTACTACTACTACTACTACTACTACTACTACTACTACTATAAACTGCAAATGAATCCCAATCCTTCCTCCCTCCCTTCCTTTCTTCCTCCAATCCTTTAATAGGCATTACAGATAAAGACAATCTTAAAACATCCAAATACAGTGGTACCTCGGGTTACATATGCTTCAGGTTACATACGCTTCAGGTTACAGACTCTGCTAACCCAGAAATAGTGCTTCAGGTTAAGAACTTTGCTTCAGGATGAGCACAGAAATCACACGGTTGCAGCAGGAGGCCCCATTAGCTAAAGTGGTGCTTCAGGTTAAGAACAGTTTCAGGTTAAGAATGGACCTCTGGAACGAATTAAGTACTTAACCTGAGGTACCACTGTATGGTGAAACCTCATATCCTGAACGCCTCTGTTTTGAAACGTTTCAGCTCCCAAATGATGAAAACCCGGAAGTAAATGCTCCATTTTTCAAACATTTTTCAGAAGCCGAACGTCCGACGCGGCTTCCGCTTGAGTGCAGGAAGCTCCTGCAGCCAATCGGAAGCCACACCTCGGTTGTCAAACGTTTCGGAAGCTGAACGGGCTTCTGGAACGGATTAAGTTTGACAACCGAGGTTTGACTGTACATTTTTTAAAAACATATATACAAAGAAACAGCCATATAAGATATATAGTAACAGGAGTTTTCATTGAATTGTCTTCCTGCTAAACAGTGCCACTCTAAGAGATACTATTGACAGAAACTCAGCCACCCTTGCAATTACCTCCGAGTAGAATCTGATATTTTCATTGTGCCATGGTGTTAAACTACCCAAAGTGGGGAGGGTAACATGTGTTTACGTAGCTGGTTATACAGTGGACAGTCGAAAAGAATAGGTTCTACATCATGGGTAGGCAAACTAAGGCCCGGGGGGCAGAACTGGCCCAATCGCCTTCTAAATCGGGCATGCGGATGGTCCAGGAATCAGCGTGCTTTTACATGAATAGAATGTGTCCTTTAATTTAAAATGCATCTCTGGGTTATTTGTGGGGCATGGGAATTCGCCCCCCCCAAAAAAATAGTCTGGCCCCCCACAAGGTCTGAGGGACAGTGGACTGGCTCCCTACTGAAAAAGTTTGCTGACCCCTGGCCTAAGGCATGGGTAAGCAAACTAAGGCCTGGGGTCCGGATCCGGCCCAATAGCCTTCTAAATCCAGCCCGCTGACGGTCCGGGATTCAGCCCTATTCTTTAAAGTGCATCTCTGGGTTATTTGTGGGGCATAGGAATTTGTTCGTTTTCCCCCTTCAGAATATAGTACTGCCCCCCACAAGGTCTGAGGGACAGTGGACCGGCCCCCTGCTGAAAAAGTTTGCTGACCCCTCTTCTACAGTGTCCAGCACATCCCAAAACATCCCAATACAGTGGTACCTCGGGTTACATACGCTCCAGGTTACATACGCTTCAGGTTATAGACTCCGCTGACCCAGAAATAGTGCTTCAGGTTAAGAACTTTGCTTCAGGAGGAGAACAGAAATTGCGCTGTGGTGGCACAGCAGCAGCAGGAGGCCCCATTAGCTAAAGTGGTGCTTCAGGTTAAGAGCAGTTTCAGGTTAAGAACGGACCTCCGGAACGAATTAAGTACTTAACCCGAGGTACCGCTGTACAAATGACCCATACGCAACCCCTCAAAAACTTGACAAATCAAGTGGAACTTGCAGCATCGGCGTGGCCGAGCGACACATAAATGGAAAGGCCATGTTTGCCTCCGTACCTCGTGTCGACTTTGTGCCTCGTAAAATTGCACGTCCCTGGCGAGACCGTATCCCAGGGCAGATGCTTTTTGCCCAGGCAGTTTGTGACGGGAGCTTGTGTTCTCAACAGCTGTTGGCGTCTCTCAATGGCACCGTCCCATCTGCCACTCAGCACTCCCTCAGCTGGTGCCAAAGCCGTTTGGACAGAGGTGCTTTTGACTACTTTTGGGACTGGGTGGTTGGGCCCTGACTTTATTATGTGCCATGCTCTCCCCTCCAGCTGTGGTTTTGCACCCCTACAGCCTGCCTGTCTACCCGCCGGCACCCCAGTGTTACTCCGGGCTGGTTCAGGTACGAATGTTTGCCTTCCTATCTATGCATGCAAGTGTGTTTGTGTGTGTGTGTGTGTGTGAGAGAGAGAGAGAGAGAGAGAGAAAGGGAGCAAGATTTGTGTCATTGACAGGGCCCAGTTGCGGCTGGCTGGTGGTCTTGAGGGGGGACAGCTGATAAAGTCTCCCGCAACGATAAATCCCTTCGTTCACGACGAGTTATTTTTACAGAATTGCTCAGAGAAAGAGAGAGAAAGTCCTTTCCTTGTAAGGGGAGAGATATTCACGGCTCCGGTGGGAAACGCGGAGATCAGTCCATTTTGTACCCGATTCTGTGGGTTCTGTAGAGCAGATGGACTCTGTCAGCGGGAAGGCCCTGCAAACCTAATGGGAGAAGTCTCCGCGGATTTAAATTACGTGCCGGTTTAAAATGGTGGTGTCATAAAACAGCCTCTGACTTTGGTGGACGCAGCCAGATAAATCCGAAAGGAGACGAAGACATTACATGTGAATAAAGAGAAAGGACACTCTGGCAACTGGCTCTCTCTTGGGGGCTCACTGCCTTCTGGTTATGTCCACAAGCCTTTAAGCCCCCTAAGCTGATGGTGGCTTCCAGGTTCTTTAAAATGTCATGCCATATCTGAGTCCTTCTGAGTGAAGGG
Source organism: Podarcis bocagei (assembly GCF_964188305.1). NCBI lineage: Eukaryota > Metazoa > Chordata > Lepidosauria > Squamata > Lacertidae > Podarcis > Podarcis bocagei. The sequence continues at coordinate 17,783,681 of NC_138138.1, read as the reverse complement.
TCATTTCTGGTACAGTGGTACCTCAGTTTAAGAACAGCCCTGTTTACGAACGATTCTGTTTACGAACTCCGCAAAACTGGAAGTAGTGTCCTGGTATGCGAACTTTACCTTGGTCTAAGAACAGAATCCGAAAGGTGGAAGGGCACCGGCAGCGGGAGGCCCCATTAGGGAAAGCGCACCTCGGTTTAAGAATGGTTTTGGTTTAAGAACAGACTTCTGGAACGGATTAAGTTCGTAAACCGAGGTACCACTGTATTCTTGTAGGAAACAATACACAGGTTAACATGAATGCTCTAATCTCCCTCATAGGCTGGGTACAGACCATACATTTAAAGCTCTCTCCCCCCCCCCCCACAATAATCATGGGAACTGTAGTTTACAGAGTTACAATTCCCAGAACCCTGGATTCTTTGGGGGGCAAATGTGCTTTAAATGTGTGGTGTGTAGTAAGCAGCCAGAGACTTTATCCCTGCTCAGGCTGAATATCTTGGAAGAAAGGTGGGACACGTGTGAATATTATTATTATTAATATTAATAATATTAATAATAATAATAATAATTTTACTGAGCAAATGAAGTGGCATTTGCAGGCCTAGTAAAAGATATTTTGACACCTGGTTGGTTTCACCACATGGGTGGTGCCCCTTAAGATCCCACATGGTTATGCTGAGGTGCAACCACATGAACTTTGAGCTACTTCACTGGTGCCCTTAACAACATGGCTGCCCTCAGCAACTACATGCACTGCTGGGCAGGCCCTCTGTATTTTGCACACTGAGACGAATGACACAGCTTCCATATTTTCGCTTCTTCTTTCCCCTCTGTGTTTTTTATTTTTGTGTGCATTATGAACGTTGGTGCACAAGGGACAAAGGATTCAAAGGTGACAAAGCTGAGGTTCCTGCAGAGTGATTTGTGGCTGACAGTTTCTCTCTGTGACCCTCATCTGCTGAACAGTGCAGCCGAACTCCCAGTTTATTTTCTTAGATAATTTTTACTGAGGTTTTCAGGTTTTACATTTCCACATGAACATCTTTCATGATACACATACATTCCCTCCTTCCCCTTCCAAGGTTCTTTTAATTTACCCATAATTCCTACATATTCTTGTATATCCATCTAAATCATTACCTCATTTTACATCCCTTTTAAATATGTTAAGCTGCTGAATTTACCTTAATACTGTCAGCGTTTTCAACTGTGTACAGTTATTTTCCACTTACTAAAAATAAAATAAAATTCCACCCCTCTTTAAATACCTGTTCTTCTTGCTCTCTTATTCTGCTAACTCTACATATTCTATCATGTTAAGTTGCCAATCCTCCTTACTAGGGACCTCATTCACCCTCCATTTTTTGGGCTAACAATATCCGAGCCGCTGTTGTCGTTCCTAGCAGGAATGCCTCTGTTTTTTGTGGGGCACATTGTTTTAAACAATTTTTTCATCTCATTATATATCATCTCCCAATATTCTTTAACTTTTTCTGCATGTCCACCACATGTGAAAGAAGTTTAAACTCCCAAGTTTATTTTCTTTTATTTTTGTAACCAGGGGACCAACTATAGAGGGTGGGACCCTGGCCCCCTCAATATTTTTGGGCAGGGGGCTGAGCCTCCCCCGCCACCGACAGGCGGGGGCTCGTGCGCTTGAGGGGGTGGGATTCTGGGCTGCCTCAATGTGTCGTGCAAGTCGGTGCCCCTTTTTGTAACTATGTTTTTTTAGCCCACCTTTTCCACCGCAGCTGTAATAAGTGCTCAAAGTCACACACAGAAGTGACTTGTTTCGCGAGCAACCTTGAACACTAGACGGTAGTAGATTCAAACCCATGAAAAGACACAACTTAAAAAATGAGACAACAAAACTACGAGTCACGAGTCAACAAAAGCAGAATATGAATGTCTCTTTGGAACAGCAGCAATGATAAACTGTGGCGCAACGGAGGCATTTTGGTGTCTGAGGCAAAACAACAACAACAACACCAAAATGGCTGATGGTAATCAATGCCACGATTGATAATTGATCAATAATTGACTACAGTAAAACCTTGGTTCCTGAACTTAATCTGTTCTGGGAATCTATTCGACTTCTGCAATGGTTTGGGGACCAAGGCGTGGCTTCCGATTGGCTGCAGGAGCTTCCTGCAGCCAATCGGAACCCACGCCAGATGTTTGGCTTCCAAAGAACATTTAAAAATCATAACAATCACTTCTGGTTTTCGATTGTTCGGGAGTCGGAACGTTTGCCTCCCAAGGAGGCGAGGTTCCACTGTATTTGCTGCCAGTAACCCCCCCCCCAAAGACCTGACCTGAGAGGCCCCCTTTTCGTGTGCCATTAAAAGTTTACAAATGATCAGTTGTTGCTTTAGTATAGGCAGAGGGACAGGACATCCGCTTTGTGATTTTCTGCCTCATGCATTCATAATATCTCAGACGGCCCTAATTGCCAACCGAAAAGCTGGCAGAACAGAGAATCTTGACAGGCTTTCTAAATATTTGCATCTGTCATTTCACACATATTGTGAGAGGTGTGAAAATATTCAGGGGAAAAATTGCAGGGGAAATCCTACTGAAGTATATTTGGCAAGGGATAAGCTGATACAAACATCAGTGCTCATCCGTGGCTGGAATAAAAAGTGTTCCAGATGCTATGCAGGCTGGGGCTTTGTCAAAAAGAAGGAAATCTAACAGCTTGGTAGAACCTCTGCACATATGGATCTGGCATGAACAAGGCATGATCACAAGCTGTAGAAATCAAAGTGGGACTGCTGTATTTATTTCTTTATTATCTTTGAAACTGCTTAACATTTCAAAAAACTTGGATTGATACACACACACACACACATATATACACACACTGAAAACCAACGACTATATCGTCAAAAGTATTAAAACACAACCTAAAACAAATTAAGACAACAATTTACAAACACATACATATGTGCTGTAAGCTGCCCAGAGTGGCTGGGGAAACCCAGCCAGATGGGCGGGGTATGATGATGATGATGATGATTATTATTATTTCACATGAGATCATCTGCAGGAGTATCTTTGCTCATTCCCTGAATTGGTGAAGCTCCTTTGACAACAATGAGAAACTGAGCCTTTAGTGTCATTGGCCCAGTCCTGCGGAACACACTGCCACTTGAAATTCAGTGGGTGCTCCCTGTGCCAACTTGTAAACACCTGCTGAAAACTTTCCTATTCTGCCAGGCCTATGCAGGCAATTAAGAGTACATCCCCTCACAGATGTCGATTGCTGTTTGCGTTTAATTTCTTTCTGCTTTTAATTTGTTCTTTTTCACTTCCTATGATTTTATTGTCTGGTTTCATGTTTTTATATTGTTGCAAACTGCTGTGATTATATATATATATATATATATATATATATATATATATATATGAATGATACAGTGGAATAGAAGTATTTCTTATAGATAAATAAAATAAATGCAAATAGAAAGGAAACCAGAGGGTTCTAACATGTAAATCCGGGTCCAAGCCTGCCTGAGCAAAAGCGCAAGCCTTCACAAGACCTCTCAAGGAAGCAACTAATGATTGCTGCTTCATGTATAGCAAATAAAAGACTTTATGAGAACAAGACTGGTGACATCCCTTTAGCAGGGGTGCCCAAACTTTTTTCAAAGAGGGCCAGATTTGATTAAGTGAATGTGCGTGAGGGCTGACCAAAGTTTTTGAGCGTTTTTTAGGATTTGTCCCCAATAAAGAAACTGCCACAGGGGCCGGATAAAACCTGCCAGGGGGCCGAATTAGCCCCCCAAAATGGACTTTGGACATGCCTGCTTTAAGGTCTTCCATATTCCCCTGGTGTGGCTGTGAGGAACAGCTCAGAAAATTCCCCTTATGGTTTGATTCACTGCATATTAATTCCAGAGCCTTTTTGCTGGTCAAGTTTGTCTGAAGACAAACGTTGAGTTAGTATCAGTTGGCTGAGCCCTTACTTTGTAGGCTAGCAGTCACACCAAAAGCAAGGCTACCTCTTCTCCTTCCTTTAGGGCACAGAAAACATACTAAAGCCCTGAACCTCAATAGTTTGGGACCAGGTCTCTTGTAAGCTGAATAACTGAAACTGGGACAAATACTACCCTCCCCGCCACCAAATCCTGCAACTTACCATATTTGTCCATGACAGGAGTCTAAGTGGGGTTACTATAGTTTCCCCAGGTGATTTAAGTACTGGATGGTGTGGCAAAAAAAAATATCTCGACATTATTTCTATGTCAGCTCCAATGTATTGGCTGGATTACTGAAATGTGCACCAGTTGTGACAGGCTCTAGTTGCAGCTAACATGTCAAGATGTGAGCAGTCACCACCCAGGTGTGTCCAGTTCTATGTCTGCAGATCTACTGCAAAAGTCATATTAAAATAACAGTAATTTTCATGTGAACATAACCTGCTGCTCCTTTTTAAAGCTGTTGACAGTTCGTGGGAGACCCTGTTCACTTTTTAGCATCACGGTACATAGGAAGTTGCCTTTAGCTCAACAAATATTGTCCACTCTGACTGGCAACAGCAGCTGTCCAGGGTTTCAGAGAGAAGGGTATTTCCCATTGCCTGCTAACTGAGTCTTTTAATCAGTGGTGTTGAACCTGGGAAATTCTGCATGCAAAGTATATGCTCTGTCGCAGAGCTGTGGCCCTTTTCATAGGCCCCAAACCCATAAACCTTCTGCCATGGAGGAAAATCTTACGTTTTAAGTTCCCCCTCTGGACACTGAGATCCAGCTCCAAGGGCCTTCTGGCGGTTCCCTTATTGCAATAAGTGAAGCTACAGGAAACGAGGCAGAGGGCCTTCTCGGTGGTGGCCCCTGCCCTGTGGAACGCCCTCCGATCAGATGTCAAGGAAATAAAAAAACTATCTGATTTTTAGAAGACATCTGAAGGCAGCCCTGCATAGGGAAGCCTTTTAATGTGTAATGTTTTATTATGTTTTCACAGTGGTACCTCGGGTTAAGAACTTAATTCGTTCTGGAGGTCCGTTCTTAACCTGAAACTGTTCTTAACCTGAAGTACCACTTTAGCTAATGGGGTCTCCTGCTGCCGCCATGCAATTTCTGTTCTTATCCTGAAGCAAAGTAGTTTACCCGAGGTACTATTTCTGGGTTAGCGGAGTCTGTAACCTGAAGCGTCTGTAACCCAAGGTACCACTGTATATATGTTGGAAGCTGCCCAGAGTGGCTGGGGCGACCCAGTCAGATGGGTTGGGTACAAATAATAGCATTATCCTCCTTCTCCTCCTCCTCATTATTATTACTCTTATTTTTTATTAACTTCAGAGAAACTCAAAAGTGGCTTGCATTGTATTTGGTTCCCCGTCATTGGGATGGGGGCTAGAGGAGAAACTATCTACAGAAGTTTTTATTTTGTTTTGTTTTTAAAATACAAGGCTAACCTGGCTTCCTGCCAAAGGCACCTCAGCAATTCCTGGGCCTCAGAAAGATCCCTTGGGACTGGAGAGTAAATCTATTTATGATCCACCCCCCAATTCGGGCCCCTCTTGGGCTGTGACTGACAAGAAGGTTCTGTTTATGAAGTGGAGCTATTTATAAGACCTGGAAGTGGAGCCAGCATTGATAAGCAATGGCCTCCCGGGTGCTGCTTAAACCACCCAGTGGTGGTGACGAGTGTCTGTGATTTGCGCAGTGACGGGACAGGACGGTAGCGCCTAAACCCAGGGAACAGGCTGGAAGGCTGGAAAATTTCAGCTGGCTATTTTCTCCCTTTGTTTCCTAAATGAGGAAAAGAACTTCATAGGAGACAGGTGGCTTTTTAAAGCGCCTGACTCTCTCTCTCTCACACACACATGAGTAATCTGCTCCTCAGATTAGAAGCACTCTCTCTGACATGTCTTCTCATGTGCAGCTCAAGCCTTTAGCTCCGAAGGGAAGAAAAAATGTTTTGCACTCAGGTTTTTAGTGAAGGGCACCCAGTCTTGGAAACTTTCACAAAACTGTCAAAAGTGTCCTAATTATTGCAATGCTAGATGGCATAGGATGCCCTAAGCTCCTTCAGCTGTGAGGAGGGGAATTCATGGCAAGGGGAGATTTATCTCTTGATGCTACCGAACTCTATGCTGTTCAAGGGAGCTGGACATATTCCCTCCTATTCAGTGTGTTTAAGGCAATTTTAAAGCAGGGGTTGATAACTTGTCCTTCCAAGGCTGTTGAGCTCCAACTCCATCAGCCCCGACTAGCATAGCTCTACAGGTTAACCACTCCTGTGTCAAAGCATCAGCCGGGGTGGGAAAGCCTAAAACAATATCTGAAAAGTTGCCCATGATTTTAGAATGTTAATGCAGGATGGAAAGCGAAAGAACAAAGGGAAAGTGCACTCCAAGTAATGTAAAAACTGCAGAGTTGTGGGTGTGAGAGGGGGCAAGGATTAACACACACCCTCCCCTGGCTGCTATTTACCCTACAGGAGGAAAAACATAAGATACAGGCAAGTGTAGTTTGGCCCGATAGTGATATAGCTGAGGCACCAGTTAGTTTCTCACACAAATGGAAATTCTGGAGTCCCATCTATCTTGCAAGTTATTCCCTCTTCAGAAGAACAGCAGAATGCTCATTTTCACCTATATTTACAGTGGTACCTCGGGTTAAGTACTTAATTCGTTCCGGAGGTCCGTTCCTAACCTGAAACTGTTCTTAACCTGAAGCACCACTTTAGCTAATGGGGCCTCCTGCTGCTGCCGCGCCGCCGGAGCACGATTTCTGTTCTCATCCTGAAGCAAAGTTCTTAACCCGAGGTACTATTTCTGGGTTAGCGGAGTGTGTAACCTGAAGCGTATGTAACCCGAGGTACCACTGAATATGGTTCTTTAATTTAGCACTTCTCCTGAACTCTTGGGCCTGACATCTCTTTCTGAAGCTGTAACCAAAGTCCCACAAAATGCTTGGGCTGGAACTTTTGTTTTCTTTTCATCTGGAGAGTATATTGCTTCGGACAATGGGCAAAGAGCCCCCCTTTTAAAAATGCCTCCCCTTCTGCTTTCTATATAACTTGTTTTATTATTACAAGATCTCTCTGATACCAAACATGCCCTCCCAACATTTCTCCGATGAAGATAGGGATGTCCCATTCCTTAACGATAATGTTACTATGTATACCCCACACATTTTACTGGGTTGCCGCAGCCATTCTGGGCAGCTTCCAACTTATATAAAAACATAATAAAACACTAAACATTTTTTTTAAGAAAAACCTTCCCTATACAGTGGTGCCTCGCAAGACAAAAAGAATCCGTTCTGTGATTCTCTTCGTCTAGCGGTTTTTTCGTCTTGCGAAGCAAGCCCATTGACGGATTAGCAGATTAGCACTATTAGCGGCTTTTAGCGGCTTATCTGCTGATCGGATCAGCTGATAAGCGGCTTAGCGGCTTAGAAAAAGGGGGGGGGGAGGAAAAAACCCCAGCAGGAACTCGCAAGACATTGTCGTCTTGCGAAGCAAGCCCATAGGAGATTCGTTTTGCGAAGCACCTCCAAAATGGAAAACTCTTTTGTCTAGCGAGTTTTCCGTCTTGCGAGGCATTCGTCTTGCGGGGCACCACTGTACAGGATTGTCTTCAGACAGCTCGTTGAGGGGGCAGGGGCTTGGATGACTCCATACCCTCCAACATTTCCCCAAAGAAAATAGGGACATCCTAAGGAAAATTGGGACATTCCGGGATCAAATCAGAAACTGGGATGGCTTCTCTAAATCAGGGATGTCCCTGGAAAATAGTGACACTCGGAGGGTCTGATCTAAGAACATAAAAAGAATCTGTTGGATCAGGCCAATGGCTCATCAAGCCAAGCAGATGCTTGTGGGAATTTTCCATGTTACGAGTTTGGTGTATGTGTGATATGGAGGGGTGATCAGTTATTGAGTCCCCAAATGTTGTCTGCAGTGCCGCAGCACAGACCCAGATTTCCCACTCCAGTGACAACTCTTCATTTATTTGCTATATTTATGTAAGGCTGGCTAGTAACCCTGTTCTACAGATAGCTCACTAACATACAACGATAAAACGCTATCAAAATGCAATGGAATAAAATAGCAAAATCATAAAAGGATAACTTGCAGCCTAAACATTTTCAGCAGAGAGAATAAAGCCAGATGACTAAATAAATAAATAAATTTACACGGCACATAAACCGAGGCTCAGTGCATGAAAATCACAGTTTGTTTTAAAGGCTTGGGAGAATAAAAATAGTCGTCACCTGGCAATAAGCAGCCATTCTGATTTGTTTATGAGGCGATTATGTGACAATGAGCTTTCATCCTCCATTCATCCTGATTTGCTTGTGCGGTTGTTTATACGTCTTCTTCTTAAGTCATTCATTCATTCCACACTTTTCAGTGCATTCCCCCATCTTTTTCTGAACATCTTAAAACAGTGGATTTGCTGTGCAAGAGCAACAGAGCGCTTTAATCCACTTCAATTGTGCAAACTTAAATCACTCGGTATGCACCTCAACCCCTCCCACATGGCACCTAGAATGACCATAAAGAAGGCGAGAGCCTCTTTAAATATCTCAAGTTAAGGGTAGGTATAAGTGAGCCAAAGCAATCTTTCAGACATCCTGGCTCCAAATCAATAAGGGCTTTAAAAGCTAAGATCATCACTTTGAATTGGGCATGGAGCCAGGGAAGCTGATAAAATGTTGGTGTCATCACGTGATGTAGATGTGAGCAAAGTCACTTAAATAACACAGATGGAGTCCAGCAAGCAAAGTTCAGAGGAACTGAAAAGCTGGGAGGGGAAAAAACCCAGTGTATGTTTCAAAGAGAAAGAGATTTTGTCTTTCTTAGTTCAGGCCTTGTACATAGCATGAAGACATTCAACTAAACATACAGAAGAAAACCCTCCCGGAACTACATAGCCAGTCAGAGTGTGTGCTAGCTCGGTTATTATTATTATTATTAATTGAATTTACTGTATTTTCCCGTGTATAAGACTATATTTTTTCCTAAATTTTTGAAGTTTAAAATAAGGGGTCGTCTTATACATGGATAGTGCATAGTGCATTTTCTTAATTTTGAGTCCCCACAAATAAGGGGCGTCTTATACACTGAAAAATACAGTATATACCGCCCTATATACCCTATATGACAAAATCAAAATATAAAACCACAAAATATATAATCAAAATAAAAACAACAACCCAATAACCCCCTCCCCACAAAAAACCCCACATTTTAAAAGGGCATATGATGTCAATCAAATCAACCAAAGGCCTGGTTAAAAAGGAACATTTTTGCCTGGCACCTAAAGGTGTATAATTTCCCTGGGGAGAGCATTCCACAGACAGGGAGCCACTACAGAGAAGGCCCCGTTCTCGTGTTGCCACCCTCTGCACCTCTCAAGGAGGAGGCACACGAAGAAGGGCCTCAGAAGATGATCTCCGGGTCCGGGTAGGTTTCATATGGAAAGAGGCGATCCTTGAGGTATTGCGTTCCTGAGCCCAGTAAAGTTCATGTCACTCTGCCTGGTTGCTAAGCAATACTTCCACCCCTCTTGGTTAGCTGTCTTTAACACTAACATAATTAGCACTTATGTAAGAAGCTGAGTGATGCATGCTGATGCACTTCCAACAGGAACTGGCCAGTCCAAGCAAACCATCTTGCAGCCCTATTTTGAACCACCTGACGTTTCCACACCTTTTTCGAACAGCGCATTGCAAGAAACTAAATGGGGAGTATCGAAAGCATGGGTAATTGTGGCTAGGATCCAGTTATGGCCGTGGCTGGGCAGATCAGCAAAGGTCTCGGTTTCTTCTACACTGTCTGATAGGGCCAGCCCAAGCATGAGGCAAGGTAAGGTGACCGCCTCAGGCATCAGGATCCACAGGGGTAGCAGATCACAATGTAGATCTTTATTCCGATGTAGATCTTTATTCCCTGCACCCCCTTCCTGATGCAGATCTTCACTCACCCCTTTTTCCCTGGCAGGAAAGTGGGTGCCTTACGTGCCAAAATGCTTTGGGCCAGCCCTACTGTCTGGTAGGACATTGGCATGTTCACATAAAAGCTTCCCATCCCATCTGTTGCAAGCTCTAGCAAAGGAGATGTGTGGGAATTGAAGCTCTTGAAGATAAAGTCTGATCTGATGCAAGGATTTTGTGCTTCAGCCCTCCTCAAGCATCGTTCTTCACAGGAGAGGTAGAAAATCACGTTGGCAGACAAATCCCACCATTCACAGCATATTTAAAATATCATTTAGGAGAAAAAACCAGAAGCTTTCCTCCTGGGTTTAGTAAGGGAAGCTATCCCCAAAAGTTTGAAAAATATATTCCTGTACACAACAGCAGCTGCCAGGACCTTGATCGCAAAAAATTGGAAAGGGGAACAAGCCGCAACAATAAGGGATTGGCAGAGCTAATTTTGCGAATTTATAAATATGGCAAAATTGACAGCAATTATAAGAGGAAAATCAAATCAAAAAATAAAGAAAGAATGGAGTTGTGTAAAGGAATACATGAAAAAACATTGTTTTGGTATTAAAATATTGATATGAAGTCTAAGATATCGCAAGGAGAAGTGACAGAGTAATAGGCATAACAGAAACGGTGATATAAGATAGTACAAGAACACAACGAGTGAAGTAAAATTTAAAAGGAAAAGTCACATATAGGTGGAGGGAAGTCATTTTTACTCTTTTTATGTCATCTTAGTTTGTATTGATTATTCTATCTGATATGTTGATATTTGAAAAAAATAAATTCACAGCACATTTGTGTGTGCATTATTGCAAATTGTGCCAACAGTTGTACGACTTCCAGGGACTGTATGAGGGCATCAGGGACCCATAGTTAAAACAGAGCCACCCACCAAGGATTTTGTCAATGAATCATCTTTTTAACCAATTGAATACGTGTAAATACATTTGCATCTCACCAGAACCTCACTACAAAAGATTTCTGCTTTGCAGGGGGTTGAACTAGGTGATGCTAGTGGTCCCGTCCAAATCTTCCGTTCTGTGATTCTATAAATGCCTTTTTGAGATGTTGAAAGAAATGTGAGATAACATACAAAAGCTATCCCATAACGCTTGAAGGAAATTCCACCTTCAATAGTTCCTTTTCGAATCCCGGTTGACACAGTGGTGCACCAGAACCAAAACAGCACCATTGTGTATGTGTGTGTAGTGGCTGCTGTTTGGGACCAGAACAGGGAAGTTCTGGGTTCAAATCCCCACAGCTCTGAAGCGCGCCCTCCCACTCACTCTCACCCTATCATAATGGGGACGGGGAGAAAGATACACAAGCCCTTTGGAGAAAGGGTGGGACAAGATTAGAATGTAATATATGTGATCTTAACTCTCAACCCCGCCAGTTAATCAACTCAAGCTTTTGTTGATTAATCCTCCTAATTAAGCAAGCTGAAACATGTAGCCAGAATTAAAGCCCTTTGTGTTAACAGGAGCACTGTTTGCTTTCTTCAGTCTGAGATGCCAATACACACCCTCAGATTCCTAATATCTTCATACTACCGATGCATAAACAACCTGGTCCCTTCTAGGACTAAGCCCTTGGGCTCAGATTAATCCTTGCCCCTGCCGTTGGGACAGGTGGGGCAGGTGCGTGGGCCACAGGGGCTGAGCTTGCCTGGCAAATTGCAGATTCCAGCGAAATCTTGCAGCTGTCTTTCTTCTTTATCTGCAGCCGGGTTTTTTTTTTTCCCAAAAGCCCCCAAACAGCTGAAAGACAAAGAGAGACAGTCCAGCAACTCCAAATAAGGGCAGAGGAGGTGTTGATAAGAGGCTGGCCAATGGGAGAGCCTGCGCCTGTCGCGATTTCTCCCCATTGGCGGAGGGGGAAGCACAAGGGATGCCTTTATAGTCCTGGGCCAGGGGGAGAGAAAGGGTGTGCGCATTTTTCCTGAGCATCTTATCCCGGCAGAGACTCTGGAAGGTGCCAAGGGATGGGGCCCGTTGGCGTAGGTGGGTGAAATCTTGCAGGCTGCCTCGCTGTCCTCATTATGATAAATTGGGGTGGGGTTTGGCTTGAGAGCCTGAGCTCCCATATAGGGGGGAAAAGGAGTGTAATTGGTTCAGGCAAGAGCAGCTGCGAGATGAGACTCCGGGGTCCTCTGGGATGAAGGAGTGGGCTGCTTATCAGGTTAAAGGTAAAGGGACCCCTGACCATTAGGTCCAGTCATGACCGACTCTGGGGTTGCGGCGCTCATCTCACTTTATTGGCCGAGGGAGCCGGCATACAGCTTCCGGGTCATGTGGCCAGCATGACGAAGCCGCTTCTGGCGAACCAGAGCAGCACACGGAAACACTGTTTGCCTTCCCGCCAGAGCGGTACCTATTTATCTACTTGCACTTGACGTGCTTTCGAAATGCTAGGTTGGCAGGAGCAGGGACTGAGCAATGGGAGCTCACCCTGTTGCGGGGAATGAACCGCCGACCTTCTGATCGGCAAGCCCTAGGCTCTGTGGTTTAGCCCAGAGTGCCACCTGCGTCCCTGCTTATCAGGTTAGGGGCGGGTTAAAAATATGTCTTTATTCTTGTTTTGGAAAGAAAACTAGTCAGGATAATTGGAGGCCTGGGTTCCCTGTGAACAAGAATTGTGGAGAAAAGGATTTACTAGTGCTGGATATTAGGGTATTGGGGATGAATGATCGGGACCTCCCTGATCCAGCTCTCACCTCCACCCATATGATTATTGGATGACCTTAGGCATTTTTCTTTTTCTCTTTCCATTCCCTGCATGCTTTGGATTATAATAGTGTCCTACCTCACAGGGGTGTTGTAAGAGTTACTGAGACAATGTCTATAGGTCCCTGAGGAGGAGAGCTACATACTATTCTCATACGTTGTCTTTGGGACAAAGGATACTGAAAAAGTCTGGAAAGGAGAGCAGCGTATTAGGAAGGTGGGTGGACGTGTTGTGAGAGAGGAATTGGTGTTTAGCAGTTGCGGGGATGGAGATTGGTGACTGAGCCAGCTCTATCCCCAGCCCTGCTTGATTCTGGAAAATGGCTGCGATTGCTCCCCTCTTGTTCGCTGCTCGCAGCTCCTAACTTTGTTGTCTTTCTGCTCTTCCTGCCTTTAGGGTAGTCCAGATGCAGCGGTACCGCCAGCGGATGCCATGACACAGACGTTCCCAGCTCAGTACCCTCCGCCGCCACCCCAGGCCCGGCTGCCTCCGCAGTACCATCTCCACAGCACCCCTTCAGAGTACCCATCCTCAACAGCGCCAGATCACAGCCTTCGTATCTTCCCCGAACAGGGAACGGCTGCGCCAGAGCCCCTGCCTCTGCCCCCACCGCCTGCGGTAAGTGATGGTTGAAGGTCTGGCTGGCTACACATGGGCAAATGGATGGGGAATTGTGGGTGGTTTGGGGGTACAGTATTTTTTTATTTCGAGGGTACCATGCATCGTAATGGCCCTGATTGCATTTGTAGCATTCCTCCGAAATTGTTCAGGAGCTGGTTCAAGGATCTGGAGCCCCCTTTTTGTTATAGGACAAAACCTGAATGCAGGAAAGAGTTGCGTTTTACTTCCATCTCTTCCTTCCTGCCTCCACATCTTGCACCCCAACAGAAGCTGTGTAGGGCATGGCTGATTTTTCTCCAGGAGCCTCAGTTCCAGGGTTCTTTGGGAAAAGAGTGACATCTCTTGGGGGTTTGGTGTTCGGCAGGTGGATTTTCTGAAAGCAGAGGGGGATTTTGGTATTTTAGAATGAGAGTAGATTAAAGATGGGTGTGTGTTTGGCTTGCAGGACTTTGCGTGGTCATGGTTCACCACGGGGGCTGCCTTTAGCCCATTGGGTTCTCAGGATTGAGCCCTGACACCTGTGAAGCATCCCTAACCATGTGCAGAGAGTGGTGTGTTTTTCCACCCTCACGCCATGAAGCAAACCATTACCAACTCCTACGTCTGAAAAGTTAGAGGGGGGAGAATGGACTCCCAAAGCAAAGGATAAACCTTATGGGACAGGCTCAGACACCGAGGCTGTTCATTTTAGAAAATTAAACACAGGAGAGGCACCGGATTTCATAGAATCATAGAATCATAGAGTTGGAAGAGGCCACAAGGGCCATTGAGTCCAACCCCCTGCCAAGCAGGAAACACCATCAGAGCACTCCTGACATATGGTTGTCAAGCCTCTGCTTAAAGACCTCCAAAGAAGGAGACTCCACCACACTCCTTGGCAGCAAATTCCACTGTCGAACAGCTCTTACTGTCAGTTATTTCTACAAGAGGTTTTGTGCGTTTTTGTTTCTGTTCTCATCTGTTTGGACTTCCCTTGGCCACAGCCGCCAAATCTTGGAACAAACAAGGAGAAGTGCCTCTGAGCATATGTAGAATGTGCTTTTGGTCAACTACTGAACAACTGCTGCTTGTTGACAGCAGAGAGAGAGAGAGAGAGAGAGAGACATGGGACCTAATAGTTATCCCCCACCCCAAAATAACCACTGCCCTTTCCTCCTTTACCTGCACCAGACACCCCCAAACTCAGCCCTCCAGATGTTTTGGGACTACAACTCCCATCATCCCTAGCTAACAGGATCAGTGGTCAGGGATGATGGGAATTGTAGTCCCAAAACATCTGGAGGGCCGAGTTTATGTCCTATCGAGACTCTACCTATGGTCCTTTCTAAACCCATTTTAGTAGCTCCTTATAGATCTGCTTTCCCTGGTTTTCTCTTGCAGCGATGCCCTTCACCATCTTGTAAGTGCTCAATTTTTACTCCGCCCTCATGGCTGCATTGTACCTGAGCGCAGGACTGGAATTTACCTCAGTACCTGTAAAGGTTGCCTGAGGTTTGAGGTGGCCCTAGGCACAATGTCTTCTGCTAAGCCCCCTCTTATGTTGGTTGGCCCTGATGGTCTTATCTGATATTGGCAGCTGCCGCCAGGTGGTTTGGGGCTGCCATTTTACATTTCCCATGATGCCCCTGATGAAGCATCATTCCAGGACATTGAGGGAAATTAAAAATGGCAGCTCCAAGCCGTCTGGGGTGGCCCTGGGCAGGTATTAGTTCAGCTAATTGTTGCCCATGTCCTGATGTTGGGCCTAAATGCCAGGGAGCCTCTTCTTCCCCTCCAGATACAGAGGAGCTTCTTCCTGAAATAACAACATGTCTTTTAGGGACATCATGTGATGTAACATAGCTCTCCCACTGGAATTTCCCAAAGTTAGACTTCTGAGGAAGGACAAGATTAGCGTGAGGAAGAGAGACCAATGGATATTCTTCTCTTTTTTTGGTGGACCAGAGGCTTTAATAAATAAATAAAAAAGCACTTGCACACAGAGATGCTGACACAGTCATCTCTTCATCTAGATAATAATTGAGAGCAATGGAGGCTTCCCTCTGCCCCACTTTCTCTCTGATGCTACTTAGGCAAGTGTGTAGGAGTTGTGAGGTGATCATAGGGGCTAGAGACATGGACTCTCTACTGATGACTTCCATTTCTTTTCATGGCATTCTGTGCTGCAGACCAAAGTCATCATTTTCTTTCTCTGCCCCCAGTTTCGAAATCACACCATGCCTCATTGGTTTCTTACTTCTGCATACATTTAGGATGAAAGTAATCAAATTCCAAATGTAGGGAGTTTCTTCATGGAGAGGTGTGTCACGGAGTAAGATCTTTCTGATATGGCAGAAACTCCCGAGTTTATGTTTTCAATTGCACCGTGTTGAACCTTCCTGAGATGTTTCACTAGTCTTGCCTAAACTCTCTCTTGCTTCTCTCGAAATCACCCAGATGCCTTAGCCAAGCAGGAAACACCATATTCACAGCAAGCTGAGGTCAAATATGGTAGCAATTTTTACTGTGGTATGGTAGGAGAAACAGGAGTACAGTGGTACCTCGGGTTAAGTACTTAATTCGTTCCGGAGGTCCGTTCTTAACCTGAAACTGTTCTTAACCTGAAACACCACTTTAGCTAATGGGGGCCTCCTGCTGCTGCCGCGCCGCCAGAGCACGATTTCTGTTCTCATCCTGAAGCAAAGTTCTTAACCCAAGGTATTATTTCTGGGTTAGCGGAGTCTGTAACCTGAAGTGTATGTAACCTGAAGTGTATGTAGCCCGAGGCACCACTGTATTATTCACCTGGGTACACACCACACATTCAAAGCACCTGCCGAAAGATTCCTGGGAACAGTAGCTTAACCATCACGGAGCTACAGTCACAGAACCATTAGTGAACTACAGTTCCCAGGATTCTTTGTGGAGAATAGAATTTGCTCTGCAGAGAGGGGAATATTGTGTATGGTGTGTGAGAGGAGATCACAGATGCTTTGCTCCTCCTCATTTGATCTGATGCTATGCCACACAGAACCAAGCCAATGTTTGGCATAGCGTGCCTCTGAACCTGAACTCGTGGTTTGGCTCTCTCCAGACTAACCCCAAAATGTAACCAGGTTTGTAGAGAAAAGTACAGGTCTATTATAAATCGCATCCACACCATACCTTCAAATCACTCTTATACCACTTTAACGGTCATGACGCACCCCCCCCCCCCCGTATAATGGGAACTGTAGTTTGCCAAGGGAGCTCAGAGTTAACAAACTACAGTTCCCATTATCCTTTGTGGGGGAGCCATGACTGGGAGCACAACAGGGCCTGAGGGTAGCTGGATGCTGTTCAGAAGTGGTGGGGAAGGGGGTACATGGCACAACTGTTTCATATTATGTGAGCTCTCACGCTTAGTGCCCACGCATAGCAGAATGCTGGACTGGCAGTCATTCTGAGGCGATAGAATGGACTCCACCACATAAGTTTATGGGGAAGGTGGGCAGAGGGGAGAGGAAAACCTACCTTTAAATAACAAAATGCCTTCCTGCAAGTAGGATATTAGCACTGTTAAAAGTTGCCGGGTCTTTTCTCTTCGATGTGCTAGGTTTCATATTTGCATGGCTTCCTTTTTAATAAAAGAGAGCACTCCAAAATGACACCCACACCCCTCAATCTGAATTAGTATGGTCCACTTTGGCACCTCAGGATTATGCCACCTTCTTCCACTGCATGTGTAGACCCGGCCTTACTGCTCATGCAGAAATCGAGTCACACAGGCAGGACATTGTTGTGGAAGGTTTCAGATTAGAACAACTCCTGACTCTTGCTCTAAAGGAAGCAGGGTGAGGCCCACTTCTCCCATCATATGCATTAGATGGATCTGCCCCTCTTTTCCCCACCCTTCAGGGCAACGGCTTCCTCCCTCCTCTCGCCTGAGCCAGTGACCCTCAAAGAGATGGCCTCTCTGCCCATATTGGGTAACATGTTTTTTCGCCAGCCAGGACAGCTGCGCCGCACCCCCTATCAGATTCCCTGTTCTCTCTCTCCCCTCCCCCCCCCGCCCTCAACTTTCACCATCTTTGCTGGCAGCTGTTTATCTCCACATGGGAGACAAGTGGTGTGTTGCTGATAGCCTCATCTCAAGGACACTGTGCCCTCCGAGAGACTGTAAACAGAGAGGGCTCAAGACAATTTGGTGCCCGAGGCAAAAAAAAAACCCTGATGGATTCCCTTTCCATTCCCTGGTGGCAGCAGCAGTAGTAGTAGCTCTTATTGACCACCACCACCAATCGTCTAAAGTTTAGCTTCCAAACTGACAGTTGGCTGCTTTCCAATGGCACCCCAAAATCTACCACATGAGGTAAGCCTTATACTAGGGCTGGACTAACAAATGCCCTCCCTCACAGAGTCCTGTGCCGTCGCCCCCTGCCTCCACCCCCAATAAAGTTGCCATCTGTCCAGAATTTCTTTTTTTAAAAACTGGCCTCTAAACAACTGCATAAGCTGCAGAAGTCAACAGGTGAAGTTTTTCCAGGGCCAAAAAACCCACCATCACCTGCTGATTCCTGCAAACCAAACTGTTGTTTAGGACGCAGCTGCTGGGGTCGATAAATTGGCAGCCCTGCTTGTCAATCCAGTGTCTGGTTGTTTCATGTCCAGGCAAACCCTGATCTTTGGTTCTCTCGTACAACCTAGATTACAAATTATCCCACAAGCTCTAATCCTGCTTGGCTATCTGCCTCCAGCTTCCCTCCTCGGCCACAGCTGTAGGGTCCCCCCTATAGCCCTGTTCCTCTGCATTTAATGCCAGCTGAGCATGCAGCAGCCATCAGGTGAAGCCTGCATGTTCTTTGTCACCTCCTAATGCCTGCACATCAAATCAGAGCACAACATAGAAGCCGGTAATAATAATAATTAGTGCTTTTTTCTGGGGGTACACAGGGATATGCATACCCCTAAACATTTTGTGAATCTAAGTTCGGCCTCTTGAGGGGTAGTATTTCAATAGAGTAGGAAAATGAGAGTACCCCTAAACATTTGTTTTTGGAAAAAAGCACTGATAATAATAAGAATTAATGGCTGCTTTGGTCTTTAGCCTGACAATACCTGCCTTTCGAAGGAGGCCTTAGAACAGGCATCCCCAACCGGCAGCCCTCCAGTTGTTTTGGCCTACAACTCCCATGATCCCTAGCTAAGAGGACCAGTGGTCAGGGATGATGGGAACTGTAGTCCAAAACATCTGGAGGGCCGAAGGTTGGGGGTGCCTGCCTTAGAACATATTTCATTATCTGATGTTGAATTATAATGTTCAGTTTCACATTGCTTACTGTGTACAGCTCTGGGTTGTTACCACCCCCATGTATATGTTTTGTAGCTCACCTTACTTCAATTGCAGGTGCTTCCACTCTTCTGCTTCCAAGGTGGGCAACACAGAGGCTAAATTGGAGGAGTGGGGAGCTTTTTTTTTTAGCTCATTCCCTAGTGGAGAGCCTTCTGGAGTGGGAGGCACAAGAGGGAGATGGGTGGGGCCAGAGACAAAAGTGGGTGGAGCCAAGGCTGTGGGTCTTACCTTTGGCGCTGTGCGATTCATTCCTTCTATGCTCATATTTCCCAAAGTGGGTAATAATGCGGCAGCTAGACTGGTGACTGGAAGTGGCCGCCGAGACCATATAACACCTGAAAGACCGACATTGGCTCCCAATACGTTTCCGAGCACAATTCAAACTGTTGGTGCTGACCTTTAAAGCCCTAAATGGTCTCTGCTCAGTATACCTGAAGGAGCGTCTCCACCTCCATCGTTCAGCCCAGACACTGAGGTCCAGCTCTGAGGGCCTTCTGGCGGTTCCATCCCCGTGAGAAGTGAAGCTACAGGGAACCAGGCAGAGGGCCTTCTTGGTAGTGGTGCCCTCCCTGTGGAATGCCCTCCCATCAGATGTCAAGGAAATAAACAGCTATCTGACATTTAGAAGACATCTGAAGGCAGCCCTGTTTAGGGAAGTTTTTAATGTTTGATGTTTTATTCTACTTTTAATATTCTGTTGGGAGCTGCCCAGAGTGGCTGGGGAAACCCAGCCAGATGGGCGGGGTATATTATTATTATTATTATTATTATTATTATTATTATTATTATGCCACCTGGGCAGCGCTGGAACCATCCAGGGGCATTTGTCACATCAGGTGCAGTTGAGAAGCATTGAATAAAAATATAAGGGTGGTGGAAGCATAAAGAAGAGAAGAAAATTTTGAAAAACGTTTGTACATGTTTCATTTGTTGCGTAATGACGCTTACCGCCAGGTCGGGTGCCGTTGTGGGACAGTGACAGCGTCTCCCCTGGGTCCGATGGATGCGCTGGAGTCAAGGGGTTTTCGATTTCAAGCTCCAAGGTGTCTTACTTACAAAACACTTACAAGGTGTCTTACTTACAAAACACTTTCTTTTGTGTTGTAGGACGTAGGTAGAAATATAGAACGCAAATATGTCACTGCGACTTTGTTTGCTTGCTTAAAGAAGTTGGATTTTAAGAGGGGGTGCTGAGTAGTGGGTTTCCCCCCTCCCCTGAAAGGAGGAGGGTAGGCGAAATAAGTTTGGCCTGCCAGTCAAAGCGGTGTCTCTCCAGCCCTCACCCTGCCAAGCAAGAGGCAGCCTCGCCCAGGACAGCCCAAAAGTACCTGTGGAGAATGTGGAGCAGGGCAGGTGAACCATGTGGTCTGGGGAGGGGAAGTGTTGTTTGGGAGGGGTGCAGCTTGGGGAGATCCCCATGGGTCAAACAGAGGCTGCCACCACTACCCTATGGGCATGAGATTCCCGAGCCCTGCTTTAATGTCTGTATGTGTCTCTCTCTTCTCTCCCCCCTCCCTCCCCTCCCTTCTCTCTCTCCCTCTGCTGGAAAGCCTTTGCTAAGTGCCAACTGCCAAAGGATTCCTGGTCTGTAGCAATTCCTACCCCCCACTCAATGACTGTGTCTTTCCCGGACTAGGGCCTTTTCCTGGGGGTGTTAACAGCGACGGTTCGTGGACCTCTCCCATCAAGCTCAGGTTTTTGTCCCAGGCATCTTGGACATCCATCACGTTTCTCTTGTTCTACTCTCATTAATACATATGAATAGTTAACCCCTTACTCACTGTGCAACTGCACCTGCCTGTCTTCTCAGCCTGACACCTCCCCGCCCCTACCACTCCTGTGCATTTGACCCTTCCAGCCAAAATCGGGGAGGTTTTAATCCCTGTTGAACTTGTCTTTATGAGCAAAGAGTCTGCGTAGCATTTGATGGATGCATCCAGCTTTTTTTGGGGGGGGGGAATTGTGGAGTGTATTGCCAGGGTGGGGGGGGTGGGATGGCAGAGGGTTGTGGGTGGGGATGAAGCAGCGGAAGATGGAGGACTGGCTACTGCCTGGTGGATTGTTTGCATTTGTGAGTGGCCGGAATCGCGTGTCTTGTTTTTTTACTAGCAACATGGGGGTGCTCCTTTCTGCGGGTGTGGCATGCTCAGAGGCCTGCACACTCCCAGCACAGCCTGTAAGCATTCCCACTCAGAGCGGGCATATTGTAGAGCTCTCCACAGGTCCCACATATACCACTGTTTATTTTGGAAGGGCTGTTGTAGCTCAGCGGTAGAGCATCTGCCTCGCGTGCAGGTGGTCTTGGGTTCGGTTCCTGACATCTCCAAGCAGCACAGAGAGAGACTCCTGCCTGAAACCCTGGAGAGCTGCTGCCGATCAGGGTAGACATCACTGATCTAGAAGCACCAATGGGTCACACTCGGTTTAAGGCTTCTTGTCCCTAAAATGGAATGTCTGCATGTGGACAGGCTGAGGGCGTGGATCATTGTCAGCAGAGACCCCTAACTTTCGCAGGGGCCAAGAGCAGTGGGTCAGAGCGAGACACGCACGTTAGCAAAAATTGTCCCTGGGCATCGGTGTACATGCATGCTTCTTCCTCGTTGCTTCTGAAGATTGTTCCCCTCCAGCATTTTGTCTCAGAAACCAGTTGCTTTGAAAACAAAAGGAGGTTTCGGCCACAGAAGTGTGTGTCCAGGAGAAAGGGCTCAGAGGAATCTTTATCGGAGCCCAGTTCCCTCACCACCATTGATTCCCAGGGACTGTGCTTGAATGAAACTTTCCTGAGCACCACCAAGCTGGAAAGGCAGCTTGTGAGAAGCATTTCCTTAGTAGAGAGAGAAATGGAGGGGAGGCGAAAGTAGCCTCTCCTCAGCACTTTCTCCACTCAAAACGCACAGCCTCCCAGGGCTACTTTTCATTTTATTTTTAAAGGGGCTCAATTGGTATACCAAAGGTATAGGTAATGGCTGGATGCAGTCTAAGTTGTGTGCCCCACATGTTCTTCCAATGCATTGGGGGTGTCACCTGTACCCCTTTCCTGTGTCTGGACTGTACCATTGTAGATGGCAGCGAGGAGCTCACATGATGGAATGCTTATGAAAACCCAACAAATCGCCACACATGGTAAGTTCGATGTTGCGAAGAAGGATCCTAGCCTTCCTTCCCCGCTGGATAGGCTAGTTTTCTTTGAGCATGAATGCATTGCTCTTAATGTGCAAGAGTGCATGCGGGAGCTTCCCATATTGTGCCGTTGACATGGCAGGGTCCAGACACAGTTTACGGCCTTATCTGCCGTTTCTAAGAACAAAGCCACCGAGCCCAGGCTTCTTTGGCGATTAGCAGGTCAACAGTGAGACTTCGTTCTCCACCAAGCCTGTTTGGACATTCCTGCCTTCCTTGTCACCACAAGGAGGTGCTAGGTGGTAGCACATGCCCCAAACAGGGCCTTCCCCCTCTTTGCCAGGCTGTAGCTGGAATTTCAAAGACAAGTTCAACTCTGTCCCCCTGCCGGATTAATTGCTTCTCTCAGGCTCTTCTCTCTCTCTCCCCCCCCACCCTTTGGCACTTAAAAGACATTGCAAGAGAGGCTGCCCACACCTCGGCCGTGGCCTTGGAATGTTGCATCGTGGTGATTGCATCGTGAGTCGAGGGGGACCATCTGCATGGAGAAGAGGGGTGGTGGTGTCCGGTTTGGGGTCCCCCAATCTTCTCCACAAGGTTTCTGTGAATCGTGCCCTCTCTCACCTGTCCCTGCTTCTTCTCTCCACTAATGTCCTTCTGTGTGTTGGTTTGTGTCCATCCTCTCCATTAACCCAAGCCAGAATGTTTTGCTGATGCATTGGGACATCTGTTTTCCCCCTTCTGGTTGACCAGGAAAAGTTTGGGAAGAAGAAGATTGGCCCCATCTTCCTTGCAAAGAGAGTGGATCTGATTTTGGGGGGTGGGATTGGGTAGGAAACAAGGAGGGGATCTGGCCCTCTCTCTCCTGAACTTTCATGCCAACGGACAAGAAAAACGAAAAGGGCCAAATGAATTTGTGGTATTAGCAATTGTGTGAATTGTTTAAGAGTAAATATAGCAGATGGGGGAGCCCAGTCCTGAGCAGAATTCTGGCAGGGGAGCTTCAGAAATGGATTCTGCCCTTTCTCACTTGCTATTCACACAATTGCAAAATGTGTGACAGGTGTCACATTGAGTTGGCCTCCCAGTTTCACATGAATCCTTCTGCAGATAAATATACCAGCTCTTGTTGGACAGCACCACTTTAGGTTTCAAGGGCAAAGGAGTTCATGACTGACTCCCCCCCCCCTCCATTTAAGAAAATTTATCTGCATATGTGGTGCTGGCGTGCCAGGCAGAAAAGCAGGCCAAAAAAAAAAAAGCTTCTCTTTGATCTGCTCCCCCCCCCAAGGGGAGTGAGTCCAGTTCTTGATTTTAAACTATCTGAGAGAGCACCCATACATCTAAGGAGCTTCCACTTGAAACTTGAAATGGTGCTGTCCCAGGAAGACCGCACCATTATTATGGTTATGTATTCATCTACTATACTGCCTTTCTGCTAAAGCACTCAAGGTGGTTCCTGTTTTGAAATAATGGTATACAAGATAATAGACAAACAGTACAAAAGGAAAAGAGGAACGGGGAAGGAAGCAATAAATAAGTCAGTTTGGGGATTTCATAGTCTCTCATGATTTCTCTCTATGAGCAGATTGGCTCTTGCTTTGTCTAAAGCAACCTTTCCCAGGCTGGTGCCCTCCTCATGCTTTGAACTACAACTCCCATCAGCTTCGGCCAGCATGGCCAATGGTCAAGGATGATAGGACTCTGAACCCATTACACATCTCCTTGGCCACTGTGAGAGCAGAATGCTGGACCAGATGGGGCTTTGGTCTGATCCAGAAATGGTCCTTCTTATGTTCTGGCTGGTCAGAAGAATGGATAGTACTAAGGCTAGACAGAGCAATAGTCTGACTCAGTGTGAGGCAGCTTCAGATGCTCAGCGTTGGGATGATGCTGGTTGCTGGCATCTGATGTCTTGGACACCACTTTCACTACACACATATACACAGGCCACACCTGCTTGCTTTCTCCTGTACAGAGATCAGAGCAACAGAGTAAACGTGCTACGAAGATGCTGCTGAATATCCCCCCACCCCATGGTACCCAATTTCCTCCCACCCCATCTTGGCAACAGTTAGACTCCATAGACTGACTTTACCACACTGCGAGTCTCTGCACATCCTCAAGACCACTTGCACATGAACTGGAGAATGCCCATTGCTGGAACTTGCCCAGCTCTGACCACCTTGTTCTGCCCATGGCACGACTTGGGAGTGTTATGCTCCATGCCCTCTGTGCAGGTGTTGCAAGGGGAGGGTTGCCTCAGTGGTGTTTGTGATCCTGCTTCTTTTCCTCCTTGCCCCACCCCTCCCCACAGCAGCCGGAAGAAGCCCCTGCGCCTGAGCTGTCCCCCGAGGCAGAGGAAGCAGAAAGCAGCGAGAACAAGGCCCAGCCCAAACGCCTGCATGTGTCGAACATCCCCTTCCGCTTCCGTGACCCGGACCTGCGGCAGATGTTTGGGGTGAGTCCTCTTTCCTGCTTCCCTCCAACCTGAGTCATGTCGTGTGATGCTTTTTGTATGCAGTGATCTTTAATTCATCCTCCTTGCGGGTCTCTAGAGTAGGGAAAGTTCAGGGCTTGGTCTCGAATGGGTGCGTAAGGGCCCTTCAGCATCAATGGGCTGCCCAACATTGCTGGATGTTGACACTGTGGTGCCAACCCCAGCACTTTGCTGGATTTGGAGGTCTGGGGTGGCATGGTCATATTGCAGGGGTGGCTGAATCCAGTGGCATAGCGTGGGGGAGGTTTCCCCAGGGGCGGTTTCCCCAGGTGCAAAATTGTTAGGGGCACAGAATTTCAACACCCAGTGCTGTGCTCTTCTGTTGCTGGGTTCCGTCAAAAATGGCTTCTCCATGCAAACCAGGAAGTGACCTCTTCAGACAACAGAACAGCTCTTCTTTTCCTTTCTCTGCAGCTGCGATCTCCTGGGTGACGTGGATGCTGTTAGGCAGTTGAATGTGAATGCATAGTCTGCTTCCTCCCCTCCACTGTGTGGCTTTGGGCACTGACAACCAATGCTATGTCACTGGCTCAATATGTAGCCCTCTAGATACTGTTAGACTCCAACTTCCACCAGTCCCAGCTGCATGGCCAATGGCCAAGGGTGATGTGAGTTGTAGACCAACAAAATAGGGAAGGCCACAGGTTCTCCACTGTTGCCACATGGAATGCATAAGGAGATGCAGGTGCCATATTTCTGCTCAGGGAAAAGTTATGTATCCGGCCATGCTGGAGGATGGCTGAGTTGTAGGGGAAGCACTAAGTTTTGTATTAGACACTGTCATAAATTCATTACGCACGGTTTCTAGGGCAACAGGCTGTGTATTGTCTATGTCAAAGACTGACTTTTCCCCTTTCCCCCCTAGCAATTTGGAAAGATCCTGGACGTGGAGATCATCTTTAATGAGCGTGGCTCCAAGGTATGGAAATGCTAGCTGCCAAGAAGGGGTGGAGAGGTGTGGGGACAAGAAAGCCAGGGTCTGCTGGGCAAAGCAATTTCTATGCCAGGGATGGGAAACCTCTGCCCCTCCAGACATTGCTGGCTCGTAAATCCCATTGTTCCTGGCCACTGGCCTTGCTGATGGGAGTTGAAGTCCAACAGCATCTTGAGGGCCACAGCTTCCCCATCCCTAGTCGATGGTCTCACAAACACACTGTACAAGTGCAGGATTTGATGTTGATCAAGTGGCCAACTTGGTGCCTATGGGAAGCCCACAAGCAAAGCTAGAATGTGGTAGCACACTGTGTTGCCCTCTCCCCATTAGCAACTGGTATCTAGTAGCACACTGTCTCTGAACATGGAGGCTCCATATACCCCCTATGGCAGAGGAGCCACTGATAGCCGCCTACTCCACATTCCCCCCCCCCCCCAGGTAAAGGTAAAGACACCCCTGACCATTAGGTCCAGTCGTGACCGACTCTGGGGTTGCGGCGCTCATCTCACTTTATTGGCCAAGGGAGGCGGCATACAGCTTCTGGGTCATGTGGCCAGCATGACTAAGCCGCTTCTGGCGAACCAGAACAGCGCACAGAAACGCCGTTTACCTTCTTGCCAGAGCAGTACCTATTTATCTACTTGCACTCTGACGTGCTTTCGAACTGCTAGGTTGGCAGGAGCAAGGACCAAACAACAGGAGCTCACCCCGTCGCGGGGGATTCGAACCGCCAACCTTCTGATCAGCAAGTCCTAGGCTCTGTGGTTTAACCCACAGCGCCACCCGTGTCCCATTTAATCCCCCTAATCTCCCTTTAAAGCAGTGTTTCTCAAACTCCTTCTGTCCTCCATCTGGACGAGTAAGAGGCGTTAACAGAATCCAAGAACACATTCCAGCCAGGCAAAAACACTCAAGGGGAGAGGACAAAGCAGGGTGGGTAAGGGGTGTGCGGCCTGGAATTTCAAGGGCCAGGTAGATTATGAGAATCTTCTCCTTTTTTCCAAATTAATATTTATTTGGTATTACAAATTAAAACTAACATTCAAAATCACAAATAAAAAGAAATACACAAGATTCTCCCGAATCTTTGGACTTCCCTCCACCCCTCCGTGGGTTCCATACTTATCCTTTTGTACTGCATATTTTAAGTCACTCCAATTATTTGATTGTCCATTACAGGCATAGGCAAACCACAGGACCAGTGGTCAGAGATGATGGGAATTGTAATCCCAAACATCTGGAGGGCCAGAGTTTTCCTATGCCGGGCCCATTATATCCAAAGTCCTTGTTACATTACAAGTGTTATTATTAGAGTCCTGCTAATGAATTCAGCTGTTTACAGTGGTCTTCCAAATACGAAATAAATCTTCCCCCATTCTTTGTTAAAATTTTGATCTTCCTGGTTTCTGATTTCCCCGGTCATTTTTGCCATCTCTGCATAGTCCATCAACTTGGTCTGCCATTCCACTCTGGTAGGGACTTTGCCGTCTTTCCTTCGCTGGGCTAAAAGCATCCTGGCGGCATACTTAGCTGGCAGGGGGGGACACCATGATCATGAAGATCATGTCAGTAGTTCAGCCAGCTCTCGAGTAGGACACTGGCAGAGACACATGCCCGACTGGCATGTTCTCTCCCTCCTGGTCGATCGTTCGGGAGCTTCATAAGCTTTTTTCAACTCAAACATCACAGCGACCGATGCCAACCGACACCGGCACACTTAGGGATCCCCAGAGTTTGTGCAGCATGCGTGTGACAGACCTCAGCAACTCAGCATGTTGGCTAATCTACTTTATTTACATATAAACATACACGGAGCACTGCAACATGGCTCTCTTTCTCTCTAGCATCAGACAGCAAAGAGAAAAAGAACAAAGGACAATAGTCCCATTTCATGGAACACAGTAACACAAACATCCTGTCTCCGTCACTTCCCACTCTGTGGAGTCAAAACATACACCGTCATGTGATAGACAAAAATCCCATGATTGCAATCATGGAGCAGGAATTCTAACATACTGGTAGGGATCTTGCTGTCTTGCTGCCTAAAAGCATCCTGGCGGCATATATACCTGGCAGGGGAGACACCATGATCATGAAGAATCTTCTCCCTTAGGGCTTTGGCTTTGTCACCTTTGAAAACAGTCAGGATGCTGACCGGGCACGGGAGAAGCTGAACAGCAGCATTGTGGAAGGAAGGAAAATTGAGGTAAGAATTTACCGTGTTCTCAGCATAAATGCCTGTGGTCATTTCAGTACCCTCATGCTATGGGCTCTTGCCTGGGAGCTTAAGCTGTTGGAAGGGGAAGATGCTCAGTCCCTAAAAAAAGGAGGTCCCTTGATCAGTGAATACCATATATGCTAATAATGAACTAAATTTTCTGAGTGCTAGTCCTTGTACCATCTACATACAAAAGGGAAATATCAGTGGGGTTTTATTGCAGAGGTGTATATATATATATAAACTTCTGGAGAATCCCCCACAGCCTTAGTTTTAAAAACAATTAAAAAAAAACCACCCTATCTTTAGTAGTTGTTGTTTGGTTGTGTAATGTTTTTTAATGTTATTTTAGTCGAGTTTATGTAAACTGCCTTGGGACTCAGGCACAGTGCCAGATTTACGTATAAGCTAAACAAGCTATAGCTTAGGGCTCCACTTTCTTGGGGGCCCCCCAAAAGTGTAAAGGAAAAAAACACTGCATGTCAATTTCCAAAATAAAAGATAAAAAACAAATAAAATAAAACCTGCACACAGCAACAGTGTTTTGTGTTGTGTAGGCTCCTATGATGTAAATAATGGGCCCCACCTGCTAGCCCGCTCCCTAAAATATCACTGGTTTGCTTATTTCTATATATTGGGTGCCTACATTCTTCATGTGCAAATGGCTTTAGATACGTATTAGGTCCATAAATTACCATATAGCATATATTCAACATAAAAAACAGCAACAATTTGTTGTTGGCAAAGGACAGTTGGACATATAAAGGGCCCCATTACCTATAGTAGCTTAGGGCCTCTTCAAACCTAAATCCAGCCCTGCTCATGCGGAAGGCAACTCCTTAAATAAATAAGGACTGAGCATCCTCAGTGCACGTGGAGGGACCAGAAAAAAACAAGTGAGGGGTAGAATGGAGTGCTTGGAACAGAAGCACCCCACGCGGCAGCAGTTTGCATGTTCAGACCCAGAGACCTCCCCCCTAAATAAATTTACACATTACTCAAATTTTAGTTTTGGTTTTTGGCAGAATTTGGGCCACAACTTTATTGAGTGGTTGCAGGCAGCGCTGACCCAGGGTACCAGCATAGGTCAGCCAAGGGTGAACACCTGGGAAGGTGAAAAGCTCGGTACAGACTCTGTTCACCACCCAGATGCCCCCCTGGACTCAGGTACAGGCACAACCCTCTCTCAGGGGTTGACCAAACCATCGAGTCCCTGGATTCCTTTAACGGAATACCCTTCACATAGGGATGGCGAGAGCGTTCCCTCATTCCTATCACCTGAACCAGTGCCTATCCGCAACCTTACATGTTGTGACGATTTGCTACGCGGCAGGAGAAACCCAAATGGCAACAGCCAATCAGCCAAGTGGGGAAATTCCTGCCATGCCCCTGCCCCAACAACAGATGACAGCATAGCAAGGTCAGTCGCACAAAGCCCTAAAATTAGGGAGAGGTGGGCGGGTGTTCCGAATGCACGAGCCGAAAGAGGAAGCTCTGGGTCACGTTCATGGGTATAAATAGGTCCCTTGATCCATTTGGACTGCGCCCCATTGGTCAGATTGAACCCAACATCAAGGGAATTACCAATCAGGTGTTGTGGCAACCAATCAAACCCACCCACAACACACTGGGTCAGTCTCCAGGTCTCACCGCAACATGTGCCCTCTTTTAGGGAGGACACGATTTGCCACAGGCCCTGCTCTTCTCGTTTGCCCACCAGGCAGGATCCTGTTTAACTACGTGTGAATGTGCATATGTGCACATGTGAGAAATACCTGGGGTGCTCAGATACTGGACAAGCCTTACCTGCATGAACCCCGCTTCTGCACAATTATCAAAGGTACAGAATCCCTGTCCTCACTTGCCTTTGAGCGTGCCAGGAACACCACACAGGCACAAGTAGGCCCAATACTGAACACACACACACACACACGAATCCACCTTAATTCAAACCCCTTAAGAGCCTTGTCAAAATCATCACTGTGTGGCTATCTATTTACTTGTCCCACTTCTTTGGAGAAAAAGAAGCTAACAGCAACTTGTTATGCATATGGCCTCACTTCCTGCTTCCTTCTCCCATCCAGGTCAACAACGCCACAGCCCGTTTAGTCACCAAGAAACCACCGGCGGCACCAGTGGTGAATGGTATGTAGAAGCTGGAATAAAAATAGCAACAATACATTTGGTTTATGATTCACTTGCCACATAGTAATTCTCCAAACAGCTTACATATTTTTAAGAGCATTTTAAAAACAAAAAACCCCCACCAATACATAGGGGTAAGTACTATCCAATAATCAGAGCCGTCTTTCCTATTGGGCTTACTGGCGCGTTGTGCCAGGGCGCTGGCCTGTCAGGGGCGCCCCAGCGAGTGGGGGAGCTGCGCGGCTTTGCCGGCGGCCTCCCCTTTCCCTGCACGCCCGCCAGCTGTGCCCTGTGAACTCCAGAGAAGCAGACACGGAGCAATGGATCCAAACTACAAGAAAGAAGATTCCACCTAAACATTAGGAAGAACTTCCTGACAGTAAGAGCTGTTTGACAGTGGAATTTGCTGCCAAGGAGTGTGGTGGAGTCTCCTTCTTTGGAGGTCTTTAAGCAGAAGCTTGACAACCATATGTCAGGAGTGCTCTGATGGTGTTTCCTGCTTGGCAGGGGGTTGGACTCGATGGCCCTTGTGGTCTCTTCCAACTCTATGATTCTATGATTCTATTCTATGATTCTATATGGCTGGTGGGTGTGCAGCTTGCCTCCCAAGCCTCCGTGGGAGGAGAGCAACTCTGGAAAATGGAGGGCGGGGGCCCGGAGGGGTCTTTGAACCATGGTGCCAGATATGCTTAAGACAACTCTGACAATAATCAAAATGCAGGATGCGGGTGGTGCTGTGGTCTAAACCTCTTGGGCTTGTCAGACAGAAGGTTGGTGGTTCGAATCTGCACAATGGGGTGAGCTCCCGTTGCTCTGTCCCAGCTCCGTTTGAAAGCACACCAGTGCAAGTAGATAAATAGGTACCGCTGCAGTGGGAAGGTAAACGGAGTTTCTGTGTGCTCTGGCTTCCGTTGTTCTGTTGCACCCAAAGCAGTTTAGTCATGCTGGCCACATGACCCAGAAAGCTGTCTGTGGACAAACGCCAGCTCCCTCGGCCTGAAAGCGAGATGAGCACCACAAGCCCCATAGTTGCCTTTGACTGGACTTAACCATCCAGGGGTCCTTTACCTTTTACCTTTACAATAATCAAACAACAGACAATAAAACAACAGCAAAACATATACAGTGGTACCTCGGGTTAAGAACTTAATTTGTTCTGGAGGTCCGTTCTTAACATGAAACTGTTCTTAACCTGAGGTACCACTTTAGCTAATGGGGCCTCCCGCTGCTGCTGCGCCGCGGAGACGATTTCTATTCTCATCCTGAAGCAAATTTCTTAGCCCAAGGTACTATTTCTGGGTTAGCGGAGTCTGTAACCTGAAGCGTCTGTAACCCGAGGTACCACTGTAACTTGTAAACAGCAAAATCATCATAAGTGCTTCGTTAAGGATAGGGGCAAGACTACCTGAAAATAGTAATGAAGATGGGACAAGTTTTTTCTCTGAGCCTTTCCTTGTTTGTCTGTGTCCATTTAGGATGGAAGATCAATCCTATGGTTGGCGCTGTCTATGCCCCTGACCTGTACACAGGTAAATCCCCATCTCTTTGCTATTACTTTCCCCTCCTAAACTTCCACCAAGTTCCACATCTCTGCCTTCCTTTCTCATTTACCACCTACCAAAGACCCCAAATCCTGTACGGATTTATTTAGGGCATTTGCTTGGAATCAAATAAGTTCTATTTTATGATCCCATTTACTTACAATCCCACACTGGACTGGCCCTTCCATGACTTAGAATGAGATTTCTGTGATCATTATAAAGCAATACTAAACAGTCATATGTATAATAATAATAATAATAATAATAATAATAATAATAATAATAGTGTCAGATGTATGCACCATTTGCCTCAGACTCCAAAATTTTGTGGGTTGGCTCTGTGCCTGTTCAGTGGACTTATCTAGCACCAAACCAGAATACAAGGTTTAGCATTTCTACCCCTGGAATTTTCTCGTTCGTTTGGGGTTCAAGGGGCTGAAGAGCAGAGAGTTGTTTGGCTCTGCAATCCTGATTTGTGCACAGTGCTTCGCTGCTGTTTATTGTACCTCTAGGGAGGCTTCCCAGCTGAGTTGAAGCAGTCTGTGTTGTCAGGCTGACAGAGATCCAGCTGGAGCATGCTGGGTTTGGTCTTTTTTTTGAACGTGTATGTGTATAATTTCCTAAGGCCTCAGGAGTATCAAGACTAGCATTCCTGAGGCGTCTCTCAGCTAGGGATGTGGGGAAAGCTCATCAAAAACAGGAGCATCAATTGCTGCAGTTTGCTTGTTTGTGCAAGGTGAGGCGCTAAAATCATGCAAGAAGAATCATGCAACAATTCTTGGCTATCTTTTTTTCTTTTTAGTCTGCAAACGTCAGTGTTTTTGACATTCTCCTTTCATTGAAATCAGCTGCTTAATTCATAGTGCTAGTTTCAGCCACAGTGGAGAACGAGGGAATTGTTGGAAGAAGCGGAACCGTAGAGGAAGAGAAACAGCCCCGATTGTGGCGAAAACAGGATGGGACAGGAGTGGTTGCCTCCTTATATCCTTAGATCCAACGCTGGCTGAAAATCTCAGTCGTGGCTGAAATTCTTTGGTGGCTTCTCAGAATCCTGTTCTAGGGTTTCCTCTGTCACTCTCCTTATTTGAAAAGCGCTTTGGGCCAGCCACTCCTCCTTTAAGTCACCCAGTTCCACTGAGCTCATGATCAAGTTTGCCTCCACCATTTCTGCCCCTAGTGGAATATGCACCCTCCATTATGGACAGAGCAAGCTCCAGCTGCCTAGACGCACTCCCTGGCCTTGGGGACATCTCTTTCTTATTAGGCAAAGTCCATAGAAGGCAAAGGGATGCGGGTGGCGCTGTGGGTTAAACCACAGAGCCTAGGGTTTGCTGATCGGAAGGTTGGCGGTTCGAATCCCTGCGACGGGGTGAGCTCCTGTTGCTCTGCCCCAGCTCCTGCCAATCTAGCAGTTTGAAAGCACAAAGTGCAAGTAAATAAATAGGTACCACTCCAGCGGGAAGGTAAACGGCGTTTCTGTGTGCTGCTCTGAAGCGGCTTAGTCATGCTGGCCACATGACCCGGAAGCTGTACGCTGCCTCCCTCAGCCAGCAAAGCGAGATGAGCACTGAAACCCCAGAGTCATCCACGACTGGACCTAATGGTCAGGGGTCCCTTTACCTTTACCTTTACCTTAGAAGGCCAAGAATGAGGGCAGGAAGTGCCACCTGAATAATCCTGGCACCACGTCATTTCCATTCCTGCTACCCGACTTGAATGTGATTTTTATTGTGGAGAATATTTAGCAAGCTGCTTTGAGAGCCTCCCGGGGCTATAAAGTGGGATATAAGTATTGGAAATAAATGCATTGATATCCTTCTCCATCCCATCTAGTGGCAAGCATCCCTTACCCCATGATGGCACCAGCTGCCCTGGCATATCGTGGGGCTCTGCGAGGGCGTGGCCGAGCTGCCATCTATAACCCCATTCGAGCAGCTCCTGCCCCTTCTCCAGTTCCAGCCTACGGCAGGTGAGAGGTGGAGACTGTTCTGTTTGTTTTCATGGGGACAACTTCTATAGCCCTAAAAATAGGTCCTGAAGTCTGGAGGTTTTGCTAAAAGTTCCCCTCAAAATCTTTGCAATGAGCAAATGCGTTTTTATTAAATAGGCATGCTTACATTATAAATGTGCATTTCCTTTTCAAATCTGCACAAAGAAAGAGAGAAATGAGCCCAAGTTACTTGGGGACCTGGCCATTACTGGTATGTGGCCCCCAGTCGATTACCCCCAAGAGAAAACGGCCCTTAACAAGGAAAAAAGCTTGGTTATTTCTTTTCTCTGTTCATTTGGAATGTATTAAGCTGCCCTTTATCACAATCCGTTTCATAGTGGAATATAAAAACCTCAATCAAGTAAAACAGATGCAAATATAACATTCCACTGAATGCAGGCATGGCCAAACTTGGCGCTCCAGACGTTTTGGGACTACAACTCCCATCATCCCTAGCTAACAGGTGTCAGGGATGATGGGAATTGTAGTCCCAAAACAGCTGGAGGGCCATGTTTGGCCATGCCTGACTTAATGGCAAGAACAGGTAAAATTGACTTCTTCCAGTTAGGAAAGTAACAGGGAAATGCATTGAAAAGTGTGGAATGAATGGTTTAACAGGAAGACATATAAACATCCCGTGAGGAAATCGGAATGAATGTAGGTGGAAAGCTCGTTGTCATTTAACTTTCGCCTAAAAAAATTGGAAAATACTTCTCCAAATTTCTTAATCCAGTTTGTCAATGAATCAATCAGTAAAAATTGAGCGAAATTTTATTAAGTTTATTACTTAGTTTTTTAAAGTTTATTATTAAGGGGAAGTTTGCACATAAATGTGTACGTTACTGAAAGTAACATCCAAAAAATGCCTTACATTAGCAGAAACGGCTTGGAAAAATGCATACCGTATATTAGTCACAAATGTGTGTATTAGGAGAAATGTGCTTGAAAACACTTTTTTGAGTAGGTGGAAATAGGTATTTTTTTAATGCATGAGAATATGCAGAAATGGGGCAAACTGAATTTAAGAGTAGAACAATAAGAAACTAAGAAAAACCCAGATTGACAGATTTATCATCCCCCGTTGATAAGATGGGCAAGGTAGAGGACCATCTGTGCTGATTTCCTTTTTCTTTTCCCACCTAGTGTGCTCTATCCAGACAGTCTGTACGGCTCTGACCTCTACGTAAGTCTTTACCTGGGTTTCTCTAGGTTTTAGGGTTCAAAGGTCCTGGGCATGTGCTGGCACCAGTTACCTGTGAGTAGAGAAAGCAGAGTGGGTTGGGGACTGGCTTCATGGGTTTTGCAAGGCAAAGGTCAATGTTGTTCTTTGGGGGGGATCTCTCAGGGTAGGTGAGCTAGCAAAATAGTCCTGCAAAACTGGCAGGACCCACAAAATTGGGTAGAACGAAGGATTGCCTTGAAAACAAGATGGCATGAGAAATGAGGAACATGAGGATCTTCCTTTTAGAGGCAAGAGCTTTGGTCCATCTGCTGTCTACTGGCAGTGGTTCTCCAAGGTTTCAGGCAGGGGAACTTGGCACCTCTGCGTACAAAACAGATGGTTTCCCCCTGAGCTACAGCTCTTCCTCTAAGGCTGGGGCAGTGGGGAGGTATGGGTGGGATGAAGGAAAAGGGCATTGAGCCATGTGCAAGTCTGGGTGATCCAGCATGAGAATTGCTCCTGATTTGGGGGTTTCATGTGGGCTTGAAAGAGTGGGACTCCATTCTTTAAGACTGTATTTTATCTATTGAAGAGCCATCCAGAGACTGCATCTTGTTGGGTGGCCATGCACATGTAGTTAATAAATTAACAGTAATAACAAATAGAGTGTCATGTACTGTAGAGGTTTTGTGAACTAACATCACGCATAAGACTGTGTGCACAGCGTAGACCTCATGCAAACATCTGGTGGCTAGGCAGGTCTCTGAAATGCAAAATCAGTGCACTAGTGGATGGCCCAGGGGCAAAGTTCTTGCGTAAGAAGAAGCAGAAAAGAGGCATGGGTTCTTTGTGGGTCAAACTGCGAGGTGAGTTCCAGTGGCCGCTCTTGATCACGATTCAGAAAGGGGGGAAGAAGGTGCATGGAGGAAGACTTTTGTTTTCTTTTGAAGAACTGGAGACGGGGCGGCCTTCAAGAATCATGCACGATGAGCTATTGAATTGAATTGAATCTTTGAATTGCAGGGTTATCCTGCAGCTTACAGAGTGGCCCAGACGCCTGCAGCTGCAGCAACAGCAACAGCTTATAGCGATGGGTAAGTTTGAGACAGATTGTGTGCCTTGTCCAATGACCCTAGAGCATGGGTAGGCAAACTAAGGCCCAGGGCCAGAGCCGGCCCAATCACCTTCTCAATCCGGCCTGCAGACGGTCCAGGAATCAGCGTGTTTTTACATGAGTAGTTATCTCCAGCTTGGACTACTGCAATGCGCTCTTTGTGGGGCTACCTTTGAAGGTGACCCAGAAACTACAACTAATCCAGAATGTGGCAGCTAGACTGGTGACTGGGGGCGGCCGCTGAGACCACATAACACCAGTCTTGAAAGACCTACATTGGCTCCCAGTACGTTTCCGAGCACAATTCAAAATGTTGGTGTTGACCTTTAAAGCCCTAAACGACATCGGCCCAGTATACCTGAAGGAGCGTCTCCACCTCCATTGTTCTGCCTGGACGCTGAGGTCCAGCTCTGAGGGCCTTCTGGTGGTTCCCTCATTGCCAGAAGCAAAGCTACAGGGAACCAGACAGAGGGCCTTCTCGGTAGTGGCGTCCGCCCTGTGGAATGCCCTCCCACCAGATATCAAAGAGAAAAACAACTACCTGACATTTAGAAGACATCTGAAGGCAGCCCTGTTCAGGGAAGTTTTTAATGTGTGACATTTTAATGTATTTTTAATCTTTGTTGGAAGCTGCCCAGAGTGGCTGGGGAAACCCAGCCAGATGGGTGGGGTGCAAATAAATTATCATCATCATCATCATCATCTCTGGGTTATTTGTGGGGCATAGGAATTTGTTCATTTCCCCGCCAAAAATATAGTCCGGCCTCCCACAAGGTCTGAGGGACAGTGGGCCGTCCCCCTGCTGAAAAGGTTTGCTGATCCCTGTCTTAGAGGCTTATCTGATTATCTCCTTTCTCGGGTCTTTTGGTTCACAGGTATGGACGGGTCTACACTACCGCTGACCCCTATCACCACACCGTGACCCCCGCCTATGGAGTCGGTGCCATGGTGAGTCACTGTATTAATGGCCAGGCGTATTGCGTCCCCATCATAGAATCACAAAGCTGGGTGGGCATGAAAGACCATGCGTGCGCAATCACCCGCTGCAAGGCAGCAGCAGCTCAGGTGATCTAGTTCCCAGCAATGTAAGCATTGAGCAGGCAGAGTGGAGGAAGTTGCTTCAAGAGCAGCAGTTTAGCTTCAGAAGATAAATGCAAGTGAGGCATTTATCTCGTGGGGCTGAGCTGGCTTTTTGGTGGCTGCTTCATAAAAAGGTTGGGAAATGTCTGCCTGTTTGGAGTGAGGGCTGTGCTTTCTGAATTGGCTTTATTTGCCCTTGATGATGTCAGCCTGCAGCCAAACTGGTTATGCAGAATTGCAGTATTGTTCCATTTACTGCCTGTACTGTGATTCAGTCGTTGCCCATGTGACTAATAGAGGACAAGGAGGAAGACGTAGTGATTAGAAGATTGTGTCTAGCTGCAACAGGGTAAATAATGAGCTGGATCCGATCCATGTTTGTTGCAGGTAGTTCCTGATGAAATCTGTGGGACTTTGAAGTAATGACTAACTAGTCCCACTGATGTCAATGGGGCCAAGTTTAAGCAATAGGAGTTAAAGTTCTGTGCTCACTTACTTGGGAGTAAGTCCCACTGAACTGTATGGGATATATTTCTGAATACACATATAGGATTGCTGTGTCAGACTGGATTCAACCCAATGTCTGCAAACATGAGCATGGGCAGTAATTTCAGCTTTAAAATCATAGTGGGGGACGATTTGGCTTGGCTCTTTTTATATATATATAAAAAAAGAGGAGGAAGGAATAAACAAACAAACAAACAAACAAACAAAAACGGCTGTTTAATGAACTACCATAATGTAATCATAGATCAAAAGAATACAGCTGTTCGTACAAGGGACTAGGACAGCAGTAGGTTTTCCATGAAGGATCAGAAACAGAAAAGCAAAAGTCATTAAAACCAAACTCTGGTGTGCTTTTTAAAGCGAGGATCATCATAGATATGTGAAAATTCTCATCGCAATACTGGGTGTAGCTTGACTGCGTCCCTGAAAAATGCCCAGCAGATGGCAGTGTTTACCTGTCTATTAAGGGTCTTCTACTTTTTCAAATAACAAGCATGTACAATCCCTGTTCCTTTTGCTTCTATGTGGGATTCCAGTTTCGGTGCTTTGTTTGGCAGCTTAAAAAGTTCTGACGGAAACGAAACAGTGCGTTGAGCTTGTGCATAACGTTGTAAATTAGAAATGTCACCGTGTCTGATTTAGCCCAAACTTCTGACCTGAGGACAGCCATGCAACTCCCCAAAGTAGGGTGGTTGGTGGGGGTTCTATATTGCATGTGAAGGGGAAGCCTAGACAGACAGGAAGCACGGGTCTCTTGGGCTTCCTGTCCTCTGTATCTTCCTTTCAAATAATCGAGAGCTGCAGGCATCTTATTCGTTGGGGAAGAGAGCCCCCAAGAGGAATTCTGGGGAATGGAAAGGAAGAGGGTGGGACAGTTCTTCCTATCTGGCTCAACTTTCTGTTACCCACCCAAGGTTTTTTTTAAAAACCCAATAACTTGAGGGTGCCATGGTGCTCACATAAGGTGTATTCTTGATTTATGTAGTTGATCTATGAGGGATGAATTGTGAGAATGTTCCTATCTTTAGGCAGAGAGCTAAAATAGATTATGATGGTGATCCTATATACCAGCAGGGAATGCTTTCAATAAAGATCCATCTTTAGTTAAAACAGTGCCATCCGTGCAGAAGAGGGAAGGTACTGAATGGTTTAGAGAGGGACCCCAAAGTTTGTAGAAATGCAACACACACACGGATAGGAGATAATTAGGACTTAGCAGGCTCAGTGGCCATGGAAAACTGCCTGGGAGAGAGTGTAGAAAACTGTTGGTGGTGGTGGAAGAAGAATGGAATAACCTGGGGAAAGGGGCATGGATGGAATACTGAACAGAAGTGCTCTACTTCCACATTTTGTTGCGGATCCTATGTAATTTCTACAATGCAGACACCTGCACTTTATTTTACTACTACTACTATTACTATATTATTTATACCACGCCCATCTGGCTGGGCCTCCCCAGCCACTCTGGGCAGCTCTCCACGGAATATTAAAAACACGATAAAACATCAAACATTAAAAACTTCCCTAAACAGGGCTGCCTTCAGATGTCTTCTAAAAGTCAGATAGTTGCTTATCTCCTTGACATCTGGTGGGAGGCCGTTCCACAGGGAGGGCACCACTACCGAGAAGGCCCTCTGCCTGGTTCTCTGTAACCCCATATCTTGCAGTGAGGGAACCGCCAGAAGGCCATTGGAGCTGGACCTCAGTGTCCAGGCTGAATGGTGGGGGTGGAGACGCTCCTTCAGGTATACTGGGCCGAGGCCGTTTAGGGCTTTAAAGGTCAGCACCAACACTTTGAATTGTGCTCGGAAATGTAATGAATGTAAATAGACAATTCCCTGCAGAGTTCCCAGTTTAACAATAAAACTGTAGGAGGTACCAGAGGAAGAGAAGAAGATAGCAAGAGGGGTTACATGATGTATAGGCTTTGCTATGGGGAGGTGATGAGGATTAAGAAGTCAACGTAGCTTTGTTTTGTTAACTCCTTCCTGTCTTATTATTTTGACTTTTCCTCCTGTACAACTTTCCCCTCACACGCCTGCTCCCTCTCTTTCTGGCAGGCCAGCTTGTACCGAGGTGGATGCAACCGTTTCACTCCATACTGAGGGACCAAGCGCTGGCGCTGAGCATCTCGGAGGCACCTGTGAGCTGATGGCACAGGTGGTGGGACCTGGCGCTGAGAACCTTGCGTGTGTTTGTGTGTGTGGTGTATATGTGTGCGAGAGGAAGGCAGGCAGGTGATCAGTGAAGATACCTCTCAACCAGCAGGACACTAATTCTGGGTGACAGTCAAATGACGACAGCTCAGGTGTTTCCTCCAGTCTCTTCAAAGCCTTTGTCATTACTCACAAACTCTGGCCTCTCCTGTGTTTTGCTGTTGGGCAGAGGCCAGCGGTTGGATTGTCGACACAATTCAGATGCAGGGCAAACTGAAAACGGGCTACCACAGCTAGGTTACAGGATTGGCAAGGTGCATAGGATGAAATCCAGTTCACTTTGCAGCAGTGGGGCAAGTAGGGCCTAGGCAAAAGCCATTCCCTGGAGTTCTCTGTGATAGATCAGATCTCCTTTGTGTCCTTCCACCACAACCATAAACCAGTTTCAAAGCAGTTTAAATAGTTATGGCGCCTGATTATGGAATCTTGAGGAGGATTGGAGATTCAAGGATAGAATAGCGTATTTCTTCAACCAAGGATATTCAGGCCCTTCGATTTTGGCAGATGGACTGGGGAACTGTGAGAACAAAAACGGATTCCAGACTAGTTTTGGATTTCAATTCGCCTTCACTACAACACGTGCATCAGTTATGGCTTCCCTAAGAATCCTGGGAAGTGTAGTTTTGAAAATGCTGAGGATTCTCTGCTTGTGGTTCCTAAGCCCGTCCCAGGCCACAATTCCCAGGGTTCCCTGGGGTATAGTCCCCTCCCCCCACCCCGTGTTATAGATCTACCATATGGTTTAGCGAGCAGAGGTTCAGAATCATTGGTGCAAGGGGTGGACTTTGGTAATCTTTCATAATATGGCATCCTGTGCAAGGCCAAAAAATGTCACCCCCAAATTGATCTTCTCAGTTCTGGATCTTCTCAGTTTTGCACCCCCTTGGCTTGGTGCCCTGTGCAGGGGATCTGCCCGTACCACCCTAAATCTGGCGCTGATCTGTCTCTATCTGTCTCTGGAGTTCTCCCCTTCCTTCTCTCATTCCCTGTCCTTTCCCTCTTCTTTGGTTGCTCTTTTATAAATATATATTTTCTTCATGCTGCACTCATACTGTATTCTTTTGTGCTCTCCTGTACTTCTGATCTGCTTTGGGTATCAGCTCATGATAGGTAGCGGCTCAAGCCAGCCTCTTACTTTTCTGTGAAAACTTTGAGACTATTTTTTTATCAAAGCCAGGGGTAAATCACAGTATATTTTTATAAATATTGCTTCCCTATTTTTTATTCTTTTGTGTATCTATCTACAGTGGAACCTCCGGATACGAACTTAATTCGTTCTGGGGGTCTGTATGTACCCCGAAAAGTCAGCATCTAGAGGTGCGGCCTCTGCGCATGCGCGCAGAGTGCTTCTGTGCATGCGCAAAGCACACAGAGTATACACTTCCGGGTTTGCCACGTTCACAACCTGAAAGTTAAGTTACCTGAAGGTAACGTAACGCGAGGGTCCACTGTATATCTAATGGCCATGATGCAGCAAAATGGCTTTGTGTGCAGGGCTTAGTAGCACAGGTTTTCCTTGCACAGAAAAAATAAATGAACTCAAGCAGGGCTTCTATGCCACGTGTTGAACCTGTTCAACAATCAGACGCTGTTTTGCAGGACCCTCCTGTGCACATCATATTGTGCAAGAGTTTTGCATATCTGTGCATAGAGAAGGATGTGCGCGCACACCCATGTATGTATATATTCACACATTCTTCTGGATCTCGGCCAATTCTGCGTCAAATATCAAACTTAGATTAGACACTATTCCAAGTCCCATTGATCTGAATGTGCTCAATGGTTTCCCATTCAAATCCTTAGGACTTTATAAAAGTACCTAATTTTGCCTGGATTTCCCCCTAAAAAATAAAATACTTTTTTTTTTTTTTAGGGTTGGGGTTTTTACTCATTCATTTTTTTAAAAAACCAAACCAAGCTGGGAATGTTTATAGCTAGAAAAGAAATTATGATATTATTTTAAAAACACAAAAGAGACAATCCAAAAAGAAGTCCTAGAAACTGATAACACAAGGAGTTTCCGATGAAGCAAAAGGGCATTAAAGAACTCAGTGCAGAGTGGAAGCCTAAGGAATGTTAAAGCTAAAGATAAAGGGACCCCTGACCATTAGGTCCAGTCGTGGCCGACTCTGGGGTTGCGGCGCTCATCTCGCTTTATTGGCCGAGGGAGCTTCCGGGTCATGTGGCTAGCATGACTAACCTGCTTCTGGCGAACCAGAGAAGCACATCAAAATGCCGTTTACCTTCCCGCCAGAGTAGTACCTATTAATCTACTTGCACTTTAATGTGCTTTCGAACTGCTAGGTTGGCAGGAGCAGGGACCGAGCAACGGGAGCTCACCCTGTCGCGGGGATTCGAACCGCCGACATTCTGATCGGCAAGTCCTAGGCTCTGTGGTTTAACCCACAGCGCCACCCGCGTCCCAAGGAATGTTACGAGGCAGTTTAAAAACAGAACAAAGACAAAACTGGAGTGCATCTCAGCAGCTAATTCCTTTCCCTCTGAAGCATGCTGAACCCAAAGCAGAAGCCATTTCTGTTTCTAGCAATTTGCTTTCCACGTATTTCTGGGCTTAGGTGTCTGGCAGTGCCTGTTCACAGTGCAATATCTCAGGGAAACCTTTCTATATAGATGCTTGTTCTTTTTTTCACTGTTTCCTTGTTACTGTAATAAAATCCTGATTCTGGCTAATTTCTTTTACTCTGCCTCTTTTACTTCCTTCTCCTTCTCCTCTTCCTCCTCCTCCTCTTCCTCTGTTGCTGTTGCTGCCTACTTCCTCTTGTCTGGAATGAAGGCCACATCCAAACCAAACATTTAAACCTTTTTAAGAGTTGTGGCTTCCTCCAAAGAATCCTAGGAACTGTAGTTTATTAAGGAGAGTTGTTTGAAGCCCCCCTCCCCAACAAACTACAGTTCCCAAAATTCTTTGGGTGGGGGAAGCATGACTCTTATACGAATTTAAGAGTGCTTTAAATGTATGTTAAGGATGTGACTGAAGACTTGCTTGCTTCCAGCTCCTAACTGGCAAGGGTGTTTAGTGAAGGACAGGAGCAAAGCAAGGCTGGAGTTAACTGAAAAGCACTGCTGTTGCTGTCTTCATCCTACGCTTTGCCTCTGGTTAAACAGGCCTGGTAGGTTTTTTTTTAAAACCCTGCCAAACCTGTTTGTTCACAGGTGACAGTGGAACAAAAGAAACTTGCATACACCATAGTAAGCAATTCCTCTCTCAGAACTACTTTGAACTGTTTCAAGCGTGTTTTGCCTGCCTTGAGCCTAAGAATATTTGATTACAGGGGTTGAGCATGGAACACAGGATTGTGAACTTCCCTGCTGGTCTTTGGAGAGGGATAATCTGGGTCATCCAACCCCAATGGTGAAACGGAACGAGGTTGGTTGCATTTTTGTAACTTGCAGTACCGTGGAGCCTGGACAGAGTGGTTTGTATGTTGCCCTGGGCAAGTGCTGAGGCTCAGCATTCAGCACCCTAAACTTTCGCTTCTTAAGAACCAAGTTCCACGCCCTTCTGACTGTGACGCTTGAATGCATGTTAGCAGTGCCTGTTGAAATTGCAGAAAGCAGAGACAGGATCTGAGAAAAGTACAGCCGTACGTTGGATCTCAAACAATTTGGCTCCCGAACAAATTGGCTCCCAAACGATAGAAACCTGGAAGTGAGTGTTCTGGTTTTCAAACAATTTTCAGAAGCCAAACGTCCGACGTGGCTTCCGCAGCTTCCAATTGGCTGCAGGAACTTTCTGCAGCCAATCAGAAGACGTGCTTTGGTTTCCGAACGTTTTGGAAGTCGAACGGACTTCCAGAACAGATTCCATTCGACTTCCAGGGTACGACTGTAGGCCTAGGATGGGATTCTGGTACTCTTCCCCAGTTCCTTGTCCCAAGACTCATTTTTTTAACACACACACACACACGGCACACATCCTCCTTATTATAGCCTTTAATGAGGGCTTAATCTGAGTTTCTTTAGTGGGCAGAACAGGTGGCCTGAAATGATGCGGTTTTAATGGGGAAGCTATCCAATGCATAGCTTCTCATAAACTTAACAGTTTGATTTGCCTTTTCAAGGAAGGAAGAGAAATGTCTCCTTAGTACTTTGTCAGAATGGGGGCTTCCTCAGTGCCTTGCTTCCTGCTGCCTACTCTTTCTCTTCTCATTCACCCCACAATTCCCTCCTCCTGTCACCTTTCAGAATCGCTGCCCCAGATCCTGCTGGAAAGTCAAGCTAAAGGGTCCTGGGCCACAAAAGACTTGGTCTGGTTCAACATACGCAGCTGGATGAAGAGGTTGGGTGGTGTGGTAGGGCCTGGACTACAGCTGGGGGATACCGAAAGTTGCCCTTTCAAAAATAAAAGCTAAATCCTGCATGTAGAAAACCAAAATACGAGGAAGAAAGATTCTAGCCTAGCCCTTTGCTTACTGTGGCACATCTCTGCATTTTCCTTCTGCTGGGCTTTTCTGCCTCCTTGGCCACTTACTCTGACGCTCCTTTGCTTGTCTGCTCTCCCTCGAACCCCTATCGCTTGCTCGCAAACGCTCCTTTCTCCTTTCCTATCCTGCTCCCTGTTTCTCTCTTGCATTCTCTCCTGCATGCGATCTCCATTTTGCTTCTGTCCTCTTTTTATTGCTTAAGGTAAAGGTAAAGGTACCCCTAACCATTAGGTCCAGTCATGGCCGACTCTGGGGCGCTCATCTCGCTTTACTGGCCGAGGGAGCCGGCGTACAGCTTCCAGGTCATGTGGCCAGCATGACTAAGCCGCTTCTGGCGAACCAGAGCAGCGCACGGA
The DNA here is from genome assembly GCF_964188305.1 of Podarcis bocagei. NCBI lineage: Eukaryota > Metazoa > Chordata > Lepidosauria > Squamata > Lacertidae > Podarcis > Podarcis bocagei. Next base: position 17,739,756 of record NC_138138.1, on the reverse strand, counting down.
AACGCAGTTTACCTTCCTACCGGAGCAGTACCTATTTATCTACTTGCACTTGACCTGCTTTCAAACTGCTAGGTGTTAGGCACCCTTTATTTCTGGTTAAAATTAGATGTGATATGTGAGGAAATGGGAGGGAGGGAATGCCTTAACCCTGTTTCATCTGCTTCCCACCCCCTTTTTTTGCTTGAAATCACTCCCCTCTGTTTGTCCACTCAGTGGGGGATATACTATTTTCCCCCATGCAGGGAGAAAAGCAATTTGAAGGTGGGTGATTTCTGATCAGAGTAATAGTCTGGAGGGAAACAGATTAAGCAGTCCTCGCACGACGCCATTGCCATCCATTTCCCCACACAACCTCCCAAGGTCACCTTTATATATTTAAAATACTGGGGGGAAGACAAGTGAGGCAGCTAGGGCTTGACCTTAGGGCCAAAGTCCAGGGGGCCTCCAGATAACCACCTGAGAATGGGAGAAGATGGGGAGAGAAGGAAGGAAGACTGGTATCGGCACCTGAGCAAGCATGGACATGCCAGGGCCCATCAAGGCTGATAGTGGTCTCCCTGGCATCCTTTCTTCTTATTTTTTTTAAAAAATATGCTATAGTCAAAGTGGTGGACCGGGCATGTACATGGTCACAGATGCCCATTTTTATTACTACATTTACTTCAAAAATATACCGTATTTATGCAAATCTAATGTGCCATCGAATCTAATACGTGCCTTAATTTTCAAAACCTTGAAACCCCAAAACATATTTGCTGGCAAATGTAAATGCACCATCAAATCTAATGTGCACCCTAATTCAATCAATCAATCAATCAATCAATCCAATCAATCAATCAATCAATCAATCATTTATTTATTTATTGTGTTTGGCTAAAAGCCATTACAAATTCAATTACAGATCCGGCAAGTCCATTAAAAGCTGTTAAAAGAAATCCAGAGGTATACATCCACTTACAATAAGTCAATATGAATGAATCACCTGCACAGTCTACAGCACTGACTTTTATACAGCTAGCACAAATACTTTGGGCAGCTTTAGCAACTAGGGCTGTTTTGTATGCAACAAGCGGATCACAGTCTTTTTTGTGACATTATTTAGCCCCAAAAAGTGTGCATTACATTTGAGTAAATTCGGTATTATCCTTTTCTACAGCAAAATTGTGCCCATTCCCAAATATTTAGCAGTAGAAGCAAACTCCATTTATTTATTTGTTTAGTGATGATGTTGCTATGATTTAAGTCAGTTAAAATTGTGAAACCGCACATTTTCAAGAGTATATTTTTACTTTAAAAAACCAGAGTGGGCAAACTTTTTGTTGTTGTTCTTCTAATTTATCGGGAATGTAGGAGGAGTTGCAAAGCCTGGGAATGGGGGCGGGGAAGAGGCAAGAGAAATTAAGGCTTCCTCCCTCCCCAACACCTGTAAGACCTGGAAATCCAGCATCTAAAATTAACTATGCATTGCTTCTGATTTGACCATCAGCATCTTGGCATTTCATTTGCTCTTGTCTTCCCTTTTCTGCCTCCTGCATTGACACACACACTCTCTCTCTCTCTCTCTCTCTCTCTCTCTCTCTCTCTCTCTCTCTCTGTTTTGGCTCACATCGCCTTTGCTTTCTTTCCTGCTGCTTTTGTGTCTTTGCCTTCCTACCCTTGCTTGGTGACTCTCATTTCTTCTGTCGCTTTATTACAACTCTCTTTGTCTGTTGTATCAGCTGAGGATTTCTCATAGTTTATTGCCACGTGATACCTGCAAGCCATCACATGAAAGGGCGAGACCATAGCCTGCTCCCCTCCCACAATCAGGCATCATTGGTTGCTCCTCTTGTCGTCAAGAGCTCTCCTGGGGTCTTCTCGTTTCCTGCAATTCAGAAGAAAGGGCCGCCGACTGAAAGTGATGACGAGAAGTCACCTTGCAGTGAGCGGCTTTGCTGAAACAAAAATGCACGTGGGAATTTAGCATTGGCATGAATCTTGCTCTCTCATCTACTTTGCTCTCTAGCCTTCTTCTCCCTTTACCTCCTTCTCTACGGTCTCTACATTTCTGCTGCTTTGCATCCTTTCTCTCTCTCTCTCTCTCTCTCTCTCTCTCTCTCTCTCTCTCTCTCTCTCTTCCTCTCTCTCTCTGTCTTTCTGCCACTCCTCACCTTTCTTGTCTAATCCAATTCCTCTTCTGTACTTGCCCCCTGTGGGTGCTTCCTGGTGGGAACTTAACAGTTCAAGCAGTGTATTCACATAGTGTGTACAATAGTGGTGGGTTTGTGTGTTTTTTTTTTTTAAAAAAACCGAAAACAAAACCCAAAGTCAGATTTTCCCCAGGAAAGGGCAAATCCAGATTATATGGGGAAAACAATAAAGGCTGACATTCTGGTCCCAATGACAGCATCCGGTCCCCGCAAAAAAGCTTGCATACATGAGCAGAACCCATCTCATCATAAACCAATCTGGAAGCAACTTTTGAGAGGATCTCCTGATTTGTTTATTAACAAAACAAAAAGCCTAAAAGTGCCAACCCTCAGCTCTGATTTTGATCAGAGCAGATGCATTGGGGGAGGGGGAGAGAATGTTTTAACACTCTCTCCCTATCACTCTCATGTAAATAGACTCCTCGAGCTGTATTAAGTCCTTGGGTGGAGGGTAAATATACTGGTATTGTATGGTGCCATGTTCCCTTCTGCTCCTCACTTTTCTTTATTAATATTCTACCTCTTTTCATCATAGAATTCAAGGCAGGACATGTGGGAGGTCTGCAGTCTAAGAGCTGACCAAACCCACACCTGCTTAGCTTCAGCAAGGGTTCCACAGCATGGGTCTTTGGCTCATGTTGAGAACCAGTTGCCTCCTCATCATCCTACTTCTTTCTTTCTTTCTTTCTTTCTTTCTTTCTTTCTTTCTTTCTTTCTTTCTTTCTTTCTTTCTTTCTTTCTTTCTTTCTTTCTCCCCTTCCTTCCTTCCTTCCCTCTCTCTCCTCTCTCTCCTCTCTCTCTTTCTCTCTCTCCCCCTCCCCTTCCTTCCTTCCTTCCTTCCTTCCTTCCTTCCTTCCTTCCCTCTCCCCCCCCCTCTCTCTCTCTCTCTCTCTCTCTCTCCCTCTTCTTTCTAGCTTCACCCTTGCCTTGGCTGGGTCCCTGTCTTCTTCTGTCCTCCAGCTCCCTTTGCTTTGCCATCTCCATGCATTTCATGCACTCGCCATCCCTTTGCCTGTTCCATACCTGCTCTCCATTTCCTTTCTTTACTCTCATGCTTTCTGATTGCTCCCTTGGAGCTGAGCCAGGCCTGCACGTCTGTTGCCAAACGCATGCTTAGCAATTTGGCTATAAAGGTGAAGGGGAGGGTTGCCTACTTTTGTCCATAACTAGAAAGTGGGGACAATAACTAGACTTGTCTTCTCTACCCCCTTCCCTCCCTGTGCTTCCCCTACTTTAATTCCACCTCCCCTTGCTTGGCTCCAATACTGAAAGTGTGCCACGGGGGAATGGATGTCTCCAAGTATTTATTTTTCTACCCCTTAGTGTCAAAGTCAGCTTCTGTGCAGTTTACAAAATATAAAATTGAAGTTGCGCATAACATTAAAATATGTCATAATTAAAATACACAATAAGGCGGTACCGTTACAACAATAGAGCAGTTAAAAACAGGAAACGTGGCAAGAAATCAAGCACCAGGGTATAGGGAGGAAATGTGAAGGAAGGGACAAGTTTCAATACCATATCCCCTGCCCTGCGCTCGCATTTCATAGGCCCGGCTCTACCATTAGGCAGAGTGAAGCAGCCCCTTCAGTCCTCCATCAATTTCCCTCTATTGGAGGACTGAACTGTGGGTGCTGCCTAAGCTAGCTCGCTGCTCTCACGAGTGGTGGAGAGCACTGTCCGATTGCCAGTGCTGAAGTAAGATTCAACAAGCTCTATATGTGGAACAGTACATCTTCTCATCAACCAACAACAGGTCTTGGGCCGGCCCTGCTGTTTGGCGAGAAAAGTAGACAGCTCCACTTTATGGCCAAATTGGTGAGTGTGTGTTGAACATTCAGGTGCCTGATTTGGAGCTTGATTGCTTTCTTAGGTTGCCTCTTCTCTCTCTCTCTCTCTCTCTCTCTTGCTTGCATGCTGCTTTCTCACCTCTCACTCTTGACTTTTGCTTTCTCTGCCCCTTCCAGATGATTTGAGGACACCCTGCCACAATGAAAGGGTAGCGAGCAAAGAAATGGGAGGTGAATGGGCAAAGAAAGGAGCCCTTTAGGCACTTAGATTTAATGTTAAAGGCAGCACACAGACCCACTTTCAAGCAAGCCCAAATGCAGATGTGTCTACAGTCTGTATGCAACCATAAAGCCTTAACCTAGGAACACTTCATGCAATGAATCAGAAAGGCTGCTTCTCTCCCAAAACAGGCTGTTGGATGCTTAAATGAGTTGTAGCCAGTGAGAGTTTCAAATCCCTCTATGTAACATAAATGCACTATGTTTTTAAGCACTGGACATCCAACAGAGTTAAGTATGTTTGAAAATAATAATAATAATAATAATAATAATAATAATAATAATAATAATAATAATAATAATAATTCATACCCCGCCCATCTGGCTGGGTTTCCCCAGCCACTCTGGGTAGTTCCCAACAGAATATTAAAAGCACGATAAAACATTAAATACTTCCCTAAGCAGGGCTGCTTTCAGATGTCTTCTAAAAGTCAGATAGTTATTTTATTTCCTTGACATTTGATGGGAGGGTGTTTCACAGGGTGGGTGCCACTACTGAGAAGGCCCTCTACTTGGTTCCCTGTAGCTTCACTTCTCGCAGTGAGGGAACCGTCAGAAGGCCCTCAGAGCTGGACCTCAGTGTCTGGGCTGAACAATGGGGGTGGAGATGCTCTTTCAGGTATACTGGGCCAAGGCCGTTTAGGGCTTTAAAGGGCAGCACCAACACTGAAGCCAGTATATTTTTCGCATGCTTGGGCTAAGTGAAGTGAGCCCTGTTCTACATCCCTTTCCAGACAATAACACAGGTTGTACAAAACTGCTTGTTTCTTGTAGGGGCTCCTGTATGGGGTTTTCCTTGCTGGTGCATTGAATGTTTGGAGTTGCATTCTTCTGGCACCCAAAGCAGAGTGATGAGTTGCTGGGGAAATACGAATTTCACCTCAGCAAATACCTGTATTAGAGTAGTAAGTGTAGTGGCAGCTGGAAGGGACACAAGCACCTATTGGCTGGTGCCTGCGACGTCATGATAGCAAGTGTTTTTTGTCATCTTCTTGAAACCTGGTTTGGAGGTCTTTTTGTAAAAAGATTCCTAGAAGCTGAGTGACCTCTCGCTGTGCCGCAAAAGCAAGGCGTGCACATCTAATCCTTTGAAACAGAAGAGAGCAGAAAGAATCCTTTGAAGCAGAAAGAAAAAGCCTTCAAATAAGATTGCAAAGGGCCGCAAAAATGCTATCAAATAGTCCCACCATAGCAAGGTTACCTTATATGGGGAACGGGAAATCTAGTGGATTCTGAGAAGTCCCACGTGGGTATTCAGATCCTCCTTAAAATCAGTGACTGAAGGCCTTACATCTCACTCAGTTCATTCTTACTGTGTCTATTTGCATGGTTTCTTACTGGGCACTTCCAGACTGTCCCTATTTTGGGGTGGGATTCAAACCCCAGCGAATTCAGGATGCACAATTAAAATGGATTTGGAGCCCTTGTGCGACAAACTGGCTTCTCCAAAAATATTGTGCTATATTACAGTAAGAAAAGTGTACCAGATGCACAGTCACCTAACCTTCATGCAAACCAAACAGGATGAATGCTCAGGAAACAGGTCATCTGGAAGCAACCATGATATCCTCTAATCCTTTGTCTCCTTTGCTCTCCCACAATCTTTCTTTTGCCCAAATCTTCTGCTCTGCCACTGATCTTTATCTTACTTTTGGCCGCCTGATCTTCCTTCTGCTGCTTATATGGCCTACTGTTGCTTCACACTTTCCTTTGTGTCCCTTTCCCATCACATTTCATGTTTCGCTCACTCTTTCCCTCTTGAACTAGTTACCTCCTACTTGTACAGTGGTACCTTGGTTCTTGAACTTAATCCGTCCCGGGAACCTGTTTGACTCCCGAAACCATTCAAAAACCAAGGTGTGGCTTCCGATTGGCTGCAGGAGCTTCCTGCAGAAACCACGTCAGATGTTTGACTTCCGAAAAACCTTCACAAACTGGAACACTTCTGGGTTTGCGGCGTTTGGGAGCCAATTTATTCGGGAGCCAAGTTGTTTGAATACGAAGGTACCACTGTATATGCAATTACTTACATTTGCAATTTTTCATACTCACTTTGTTTCTTTGCACAGTATCTTGCTTGCTTACTCACTACTCCTTCCTTCCTTCCTCTCTTCCTCTTCCTCTCTCTCTCTTTCTCAAGTTGCTCGCCTCTCTTTCAATCACTTGCTTTTTAAATGCTTCACTAGGGATGAAATTAGTTGAGAAAATGACCTGTTCAGGCTCTTTCCAGCTCCTATAGCAATGCATCTGCTATTGCTGGCTGTCCATGGTTTGAGCAGTTATCAATTGCCTGGTGCTGAATCAGGACTCATGCCAGGGTAGCAGTAAAGGGAACGTTGCTACTATTGTTCTGCAGAATAATCCTCTCTATGCAACACCTCTTTCTCTCCTTTGCCTGCCTTTTCCTCACCTTCACTTTGCTTCCAGATCTTGCTTGCTCAGCAACTGATCCTTTACCTAAGATGTCTTCACACATCTATTGATTTATTAAATTTCTATACCACCCTTCACCCAAGAATCACAGGGCGGTTAACAAGATAAAAACACAAAAATACATGGCAACAAACGAAAACAATACCCCCCCACACACTTTTAGAGACCGTAGATTGTTCAATTAGCCAAAGGCTAATTATGAGAAGAGGAATAGTTTTGTTTGGTGCCTAAAGGAAGGTGCCCAGCAAGCTTCCCTGGGGTGAGCATTCCACACATGATGCTAAAAATCACTTTCAGCTTTAAACCTGTTGCATTCACCACTGTAAAACTAGCACTGACCGATATGTCTCTTTTATTTCTTCTGAATTCTTCTCCCACATTAACAGCATTCACACCTGATGCCAAAATATGAGAGGGGCTGACATGTACCTTGCTGTTTTCTGCTTAACTTGCCTAGGCTGTTGGTACTCTTACTTGTGACTCCTCTGCTCATCCTCTGTTTCAATCAACTTTTCTAGAGTGGGTACTTGGCCTTGAGCTGCAACATGGGACCCACTTTCAGATTTCTTACTGCCGATCTTGCCGTCTTTTTCCTTCTCTCCTCTTGTTCACTCCTTTATTTTTTGCTGTCTCCTCCTGCTTTCCTCAACCTCTCACTCCCCTCTTAAAAGACAACAACCCCTTTTAAACAAAGCAAAAATTGTGAGTGTGCCACTGGTAGAACCCATCGTTAGACTGAGGTGGTACCCAGCTGTGAATCCTAACCCACCAGTTGAAGACCAGCACATAGTTTTCTTTGCTCAACTGTTCCCCCTTCACCCTGCCTCTAATTCCTGCATCCCATCCTGTTTTCTATCCTTTGCCATTTCTCCTTGCTTACCTTCTTGCTGCTTTTAACTGCTCTGTTTTATTTGCTTGCTTTTTGTCTCCTCTTTGGCTGCTTTCATGGTTGCCTGCTGCCTATTTCCCTTGGTTTCTGCTGAGCTTCTCTTCCTTCCTCCCTCTACTATAGGGCTGTATAACCACACATCCAATTTGTTTCCATCCCTCCTTTTCATCCAGCTTGACTTGTGATGCTTCCTCAAGCTGTTAGCAAAGGCGCAGTACAGTGTAGGAACACGAGGAAAATGTGCCTATTTCTGTGAGTGAGTATCCATGTTGGTCTGTTTAACAGGACCAACAAAAAGGGAATCTAATAGCATCCCATGGACTGGCAGCTTTATAATGTTGACTGGGTGGATTTGGGAGCAAAGGCAGCAAGTGAGTTTGTGGCAGGGCCCTAGATTTATGCGTTTGGCAAATATCCTGTTGCTGAATAGTCACGTTAGATTGGGAGGCTATCCATGAGCAAGGACAAACTCGTGCACCTTCATGCATCTGATGAAGATCTAAAGGTAAAGGTAAAGGGACCCCTGACCATTTGGTCCAGTCGTGGCCGACTCTGGGGTTGCGGCGCTCATCTCGCTTTATTGGCTGAGGGAGCTTCCGGGTCGTGTGGCCAGCATGACTAAGCCGCTGCTGGCGAACCAGAGCAGCGAACGGAAACGCCGTTTACCTTCCCGCCGGAGCGGTACCTATTTATCTACTTGCACTTTGACGTGCTTTTGAACTGCTAGGTTGGCAGGAGATGAAGGTCTAGCTGTTGCCAAATCTGTTAATCTTTTAAGGTTCTGTAAAGCTGTTTTGTTTTTTGTGAGTACTTTTGTGGTTATCTTATATTCTGGAGTAAGAACCAGTTCATTGAAATGAGAAACTTCTTGCTCTCCCACACTTTTTGCTTTGCTGCTGATTTCCTTTCTCTCATGCACTCCTTTCTTCTCCCCTTATGCATGCTTGTCAACTCTCACTTCAACTGCACATGCTTATTTCTGTTCTTTTATTTCTTGCTGACTCTTCCTTCCTGGCCATTCTTTTCAGTTGCTCACTTGTCTCTTTGTGGAGTCCATATATTTCTCTTCTTTTTAACCCCTGTGTCAGGATTGCCTATTGTCTGTTTCTTCAACTTCTCAGTCCTGGCATGTGCACAACCTCACCCTTTCTTTCTTTCTTTCTTTCTTTCTTTCTCTCTCTCTCTCTCTCTCTCTCTCTCTCTCCCCCCCCCCCTCTCCCTCTCCCTTTCCCATTCTCTGGGCCAATGGACTCAGGTGTGTGTCAGCTACTGGAAACCTGCTTGAAAACACTGCACAGACCGCAAAGACTATGGGGTTTTGTTTTCAGTGCCTTAGCCCAGCAACGTCAATGTGGTTGCTGGGTTTAGTTTATGGACTGTGCGTGAACTACTTACTCCCCACAAGCAGAGAGATACTGAGCACAACACACTTCAAGCAGCCATCCCAGGAATGTGTGAATTGGCTTTACAATCTCACTATTTCACGTCTTGTTTTTACTCTTCTGTTTTCTTCCTGTTGATCTAGCTTCCCTTCCCTTTGCTTACATGCTTTTGTGATCTGTCTCATCCACCCCCCTTTAATTTGCCTGTTCTACCTCTATGTGATTATTAAACAATGTCACAAATACTTAATGCAACAATAAAGAAAATAACCCCACAGTAGTTCTTTCATATGAGCAGTGGCAGACTCGTTCATATGAAAAAGGCCAAGTGATCGAGCGACCCTTCTCCTGCTCTGATCAAATCTGCATTGCTTCATTCCCTACAATGAGCTCATAGTGACATTCCTGGATCTATCCCATTTTATCCTCCCTCTCCCGAGAATTCTGTGAGCCAAGCTTCAGCGAGAATGAAGGTGTGTACAGACCATAATTTAAAAGTAAACTCCAATATGGAAATACGCATACTGCAATTTGAGCACCTCTGCCGTACTCCCCATCCCCACCCGCCACCAGATAGATATTCTGGTTTTCAGCAGAAACTGGATTACACAGTGCAGATTGTGTCTGTCACAAAAGCAGCTCTTGCCACCACCCACACCTTTTGGAACAATTTTTCGACAGTAAAAAACAAACAAAAGCAAGTACAAAAATGTTGAACTTTGAAAAAAATCAAAGCACCAAAGATAGATTGAAATCTGGGAATGGTTGTGTGTGCCCTGTGAGGAGTGAAGGCAAGGGGAAGCAAAGCTCGAACCACCATAGCAGAAAGGTTTCACTCATTTGTGCTCAGTGACCTGCCTAAAACCATCCTTTAAGCTTCATGGCTAAGCAAAGGTTCTGGAAATAGAACAAACAGCTGTGAGCTTCACTTGGAGACACAGCCCTCTTGCCAAATGATGGCTGAAAGATCAAAATATCCAAGCAATATATGCCACCTATTTCATGATATTGGTTGTGGCCTTCTTTGTTTTCCCTCTGCATTCTTTTTTTAAAGCAATGGTTTTAACACAGAACTCCCTAATCCAAATCCAATAGTCTGTCCATTACACCATACTGGCACATAACTAAACTGCAGTGTTCATCCTATGGTTCGTATGAGAATATCCAGGTATTTCCCCCCACCCACCCCAAAAATTTTTTCTGGTTTTTCCTGCCAAAATGAAGGATCGTGTTGCAAATTGCACTATTCATGTTTCTGATAGAACCTCAGATATGTAGACTGCCTGGAAGACTGTATCTATGTAAATCATACAGAGAACTTGTTGGGGAGGCAATATATAAATGCAATAAATAAAAATTAAATAGCAAATAGCCAGACATCCTTGAGGTATCAAGATGAAACTTTACGATTGCCCAGGTGTATTCAGTATCCAAAGCAGGTCATGGAATATAATTCTATTTTTTATTTACCAATCTTATTGTTTGACATTTTTTCAAATAAAGTGTGGTAGTATTGTATTTCTTAATAAAATGGAGCTGAATTTCACTCATGTTCAAACTGTTCTTTCTTCAAACTGTTCATTCACACACATCCCATCCCATCTTATAGAAACAAGCCTGGTAAAAAGACCAATGTTGTTATCCACTGAATTTTAGGTAAACACACATACCAGAAATCAATAAGACTGGCTATTAATAAAAGCAGCAGCTCAGCTGAAAACTTATTTATTCAAAAGTTCTTTCAGTGCAACTTATTGCCAAGAAAGCAGTCTCAGAATTGTAGCCCAGGTCATACTCCATAACTTTAAATGAGCTTTAGCCAAGACTAACTCTTCCTAGATTATGTCCATGGCGCATTAACTGTTACAAATAGTGAACAATTTCACTGCATAAAATGTACACAATTCACTGTTTACTTGATCTTTTTGTTAACAGTACAAAAGAATGAGAAGCCAGCAGCCCAATATTGCTTTGAGGGCATATCCAGATAGTCTATTTGAATATTTGCTCCAATCGGTTTCTACAAAGTTTGTGGGGTGCTTAGACAATGCAAGCTGTTCATTTAGTATTCATTCTGATTCATTTGTCAGGTGGTTAGAGGGTGTTGCAAACATTATCCCACACTTTCCAAGTCACCTTTAACTGCAGAACCTGAATTTGCTGATATGTGATTGTATTCAGCTCAAAAATACCGACAGTCCAGGAGAATCCTGAGATTTACAGAGGTCACCTTGATTCTAGAACAAGCACTCGATGCACGATGCTTTCTTTTCCCCTCCCACTACAGCTGCTGCCTCCTCCAGCTACTGCTGGGAATGAAAGCATTCTGTAGATAAATGTCTCAGAAACAGGGCAAGATTGCCTGTTCCAAGAAAGGAAGGGTTAACAAACTCATTGTTTTCCCCCCAACAAGAAAGTATGTCTGAGATGGATGTTCCAAGCTTCTAAACTTGGGCCTTATAGCTTGAGCAAGCAGTCCTTGTGATTCTATACAGACAAGCTAGAAATTCTTATCGTCTAGTGTTCATTTTGTTATTCTAAGTTCATGGAGGATAACCGCTCCTTCTACCCCTTCTCAAAGTGATCAGGAATTTTCTTCTGTTGGCGATTTTTGAAGACAATTTATTATTTTGGGCGTTTTTCTTCCATCATTATATATAAATATATTGATGTTCTTCTCTTTATACAATGTGATGAAAGGATAATCCAGTGACTCAAGCTATATCTCCCACTCAAAGTCCAAAACAAAAACTATATCCAAAAGAGTTTCTGGATTCAGATGTAACAAAGGACACATAGCCAAATGTTTAAATATAGATTTCCAAAGGATACCTGCCATAAAATGCAAGGTAATTATATGATGCAGGTGCCCATATTTTCATAGAACAAAAAATAGAGAGGATTTGCTCATTTGCTATTTCCTCTTTATTAAGCACTCCTTGCTGTTCAGTTCAGGCCTCAACACAATGATGTAGCATTTAGGGAAAAAGATGGAGCCCAGTAAGCCAGCACTGGAGGCCAAGATGGAGAAGATCTCCACAGCCACCATGTATTTCCCCTTGGTGCTCAGGTAGACTGGAACAAAGGAGATCCAAACACTACAAAACAGGAACATGCTGAAGGTGATGAATTTGGCCTCATTGAAGCTCTCAGGCAGTTTCCTGGCAAAAAAGGCCACAACAAAGCTGATAATGGCCAACAAGCCCATGTAGCCCAAGACACAGTAAAACAGGGCAACTGACCCTTCATTGCAGCCTAGAATAATTTCCCTCATCGCAGAGTGCATGTCAGAATCAGGGAATGGGGGAGAGGTTCCTAACCACACAATGCAAATGGCAGCTTGGATAAGCAAACAAGAAATCACAATGACGCTTCCAAGTCTTTTCCCCACCCACTTCCTCATTCTGGATCCTGGTTTGGTGGCCACAAAGGCCAGAACCACCGTGATCGTTTTGGCCAGAACACAAGAAACGGTCACTGTGAAAACAAGGCCAAAAGCCATTTGTCGGAGCAGGCAGCTCACTCTTTCTGGAGGGCTGAGGAAGATCAATGGGCAGAGGAAGCAGAGCAGGAGGAAAGTGAGGAGAGTGTAGGTGAGGTCCCGATTGTTTGCTCTGACAATGGGTGTGTCCTGATGTTTAATGAAGATGACTAGGATCACCACAGTGAGGAGAGAGAGAGAAAGAGCAAACAATGCTAAGCTCATCCCCAGAGGCTCTTTAAAAGACAGGAAGCTGATGGTCTTTGGAATGCATTGTGATTGGTCTCTGCGTGGATAGTGGTCCTTTGGGCATGCAACACAGTCAACCATGTCTGGAAAGAAAGTAATGTATTATTATTTCAGATGTGTTGGAGAGTGACTACTAAGCTGCTAGTATGGTACTCTTAAGGTTAAATTAGAAATATCACAGATATCTCCTTTTTTCACATTACAAGAAATGAGATTCTGACTAAACACCGGAAAGAACCTTTCGACGGGAAGAACTTAAGTAATGCATAACAAACATTTTCCTTTTAGGACAGTGTCCATTATGGGGGCTGTCTATAAAGAGGGATGGAGGAGAAATTTGATTTTGTTGCTATTTGAATGGGAAAGTTATCTAAATTGCACTTCTTGAACCAACACATGAACCAAAGTACAGTACAGTGGTACCTCGGGTTACATACACTTCAGGTTACATACGCTTCAGGTTACAGTCTCTGCTAACCCCAAAATAGTACCTTGGGTTAAGAACTTTGCTTCAGGATGAGAACAGAAATTGTGCTCCGGTGGCGCGGCAGCAGCAGGAGGCCCCATTAGCTAAAGTGGTGCTTCAGGTTCTGAAGAGTTTCAGGTTAAGTACGGACTCCGGAACGAATTAAGTACTTAACCCGAGGTACCACTGTATAGTTACCCTGCAAAATGTGTAATTCTCTAAAAATTTGTGATATATTCTCCAAACAAACAATAAATACAAAAATGTACCTAGTACTAATTATTTATTAATTTTCTCCACAACTTCTAATATAACTTATGTTTGAAAAGTATTTATCTTGTGTCTCTTACCCTTCTGAGATGAAATCTTGCCTTGAGGACAAGGAACACAATCATAGCAGCAGAATGGCTCCCCCTCCTTCTTTTTCTTGCTGGTACCAGGAGGGCAATTTGGGTTACACACAGAAAGGGGTGGAAACTGCCCATTTAATGAAACACATAAACAGTTTGGCACACAGAAATTAGCAGCACTTTTGGCTTCCTATTCCTTCCAGCTAGAAGCAGGAAGACACTAAGTTACTTATTCTGCTCTAATGCCAAAACTGAGCCCCCTTTTGGCATTCAGAAGGAATGCATGAGGGCTCAAGGTGGGAAGTGGATTGGGGGCTCATCCTCACCAGCTCTGCCCCCATTATGTATCTCCATACATACTGTAATACATGCTCCACTCCCAATTCTCCAGTCATAGGACATGTAAAAACTCATGGTTCTTGGAGAGGACTGAGGTGCAGTGCCAAGGATGATCTACAAGTGTAAGAGTGGTCTTGTGTTCATTCATGTTCAGCTTGTGGGTTACCAGCAGGCACCTGGTTGGCCATACATAGGTAAAGGGACCCCTGACCATTAGGTCCAGTTGTGGCCGACTGGGGTTGTGGCGCTCATCTCGCTTTATTGGCCGAGGGAGCCGGCGTACAGCTTCCGGGTCATGTTGCTTGCATGACTAAGCCACTTCTGGCTAACCAGAGCAGCCCATGGAAACGCCGGAGCGGTACCTATTTATCTACTTGCACTTTGACGTGCTTTCGAACTGCTAGGTTGGCAGGAGCAGGGACTGAGCAATGGGAGCTCACCCCGTTGTGGGAATTTGAACCGGCAACCTTCTGATCGGCAAGTCCTAGGCTCTGTGGTTTAACCCACAGCGCCACCCAAGTCCCCTGGCCATACATAGTGCAATACAATAACCACCTGAGAGAATAGGAATGTTTTTACATGGTACCTAAAGATATGTAGAGAAGGTGCCAAGCGAGTCTTCTTGGGGGACAGCTGATTTTATTTATTCCTTTGCCCTTATTTATTGTTTTGAGTTTTCCACAATCTAAGAAGCCCCTTTCCTCATTCTATGGTTGGTGACACAGGGCAGCTACCCACAAACCTACATGGCCCCTGCTTCCTTCCCACCTGAGCAACAAGGACTCTCCTCCCTGAAAGAGAGGGGAGTGGTTGTGGCCGGGAGCCCGAGCACCGCCCCTAGCAGGGGGCGTTGCCCCCTGCCTCCACCTCACCTGGCTGGCGCCCACGCCCCTCTAGAGGCATCCAACCAGGTGCCTCGGAGGGGGCGTGTCCAGCAGCCTTTTGCTGCGGCACCAGCCTCTCCCCGGCCTCATTCTTCGCCATCGTCTCGTCGCGAGTCACCCACCCTCCACTCCCTTAGAGTTAGGGCTTAGGTTATTGGCCTTGCTATGGACCTTAGGTTGGTCGCCCTGGTTGTCTAGGGGGCCTGGTAGGAGTTTTTCCATTTGGCATTAGGCTTTTTGGTTTTTTTGCCTACCTCGTAGCAATCGTCACAACTTTTGTGGTATTGGTGGGTAGGTTAGGCATTGGATTAATGTGTTGTGGTGTGTCGAAGGGCTAGGTGTGGCCATCGCCTATGCCTTCAATTTTTGGGTATTCCGTTAAAGGAATCTGGCGGTCGTGTGTTCTGTCCGATGCCTGCTTGGCGGGAGGCCATAGCACGACCCTCGGTGACATCAGGGGGGAGTCTATAGTTGGATTAGCATCAACAGGCTCCACCTACTGGTGAATAAACCCACTTGTTTTGAGATCCAATGCCTAAGCCAATACCTTTTTACTGCTGTAATCAATAAAGTTGTGGCCTTTCCATGCCCATTAACCTTATATCATGTGTCCTTGTGTATTCATTTCGCATTGCGGGGGTCGGGTCCTCGGACCACAAACACCTTATTCTTGACAAAAGGCTCATGTAAAAACCTGGGATAGAGAAAGCCCCAGCCCAACAGCCATGTTTATGCCATATGCAGATGCTGGACAAGATGGGCCATTGGCCTGACTCCACAAGTTCATCTTACTTTCTTAGGTATTGCAAAGGGAAATGTTTTGAATCAGGCTGGAAAGCCAGGGATGAGCTGAACTGATGATCTCCAAGTGCAATAATGCTCTGTTTTCCTGTATCTCATGTATGTTGGAATTATGCCCCACCTGGTGAAAGCTTCTGTGACACACCATACGGTTGTCATCAATGGAAATTTGCTGGCCTGGGGCAGATTCCACACCCACCCTTCCAACCTTGACCCTCACGAAGGAGTTGTTTGGAAAAGTGACCATGTTGGTAATATCAAAGCCAGCTTCTACTTCCCTTCTCTCACTGAAAGATACCGTTTCTCCAGCAGAGTTGTTAAAGGAGACAATCCTAAGGAAGGGATGGAGCTGCATTGGAAGAAAAAATAGTAACTATGAAGTCATGTAAATGCCTTTCCTTGCTGGCACTCAGGATGTCTCCAGACTGTCAGTACACATAGATATGCAAAAGTAAGCTATCCCTGATAAATGGTTAGTAAGTGGAGAATTTGCCTAGTGCGCTGACAATTTCGATTGTTTCCTATGGAGAAAATCTCAATGCTTTCCGGAACAAAAAGAAATGAGGGAAAAAATCCATGGCTTTTAGGACACACTGCTTGGATATCTGCCGCTGTTGCAAGAGGGCAACCAGCCTCATATGCTCAGCATGAAGGGGTTAATACCATGGAGTAAGCTGTCCTGCCAGGCTCCCTCACTTTGGGAAGAAATGGGCAACAAATCCTGTTTTCTACTCAGCCTAAGTGTGAATTCTCTGCTCCCTCCAGTCACATGGATTTAATCTGCCTCTCTTGTTTCAGACAACAATGGAATATGAAACTAGTGTTTTCTATACCAATTGTTTAGGAACTATTACCATTTTGTAATCAAGTTATGTTTTACTCCCTGTGCAGATTTTTTCTGACTGCTATATGGAAAAGCACATGAATGCTACCTTTGAAGAATTTTGTAAGTAAACTATATTATAACCTTCAGTGGGATTCACTGGAAAGAGCACATACTATATTTCTGTGCTTTGATCGGTGCATGTTTTCTCATGTTAAATCTCTATGGTTTCCTTACCGAAAACTTGGGTTTTGGCTTCCTGGGATTTCCAACAAGAATGACATACCTTAATGATTTCAGCTAAGATACAAAAAACAGCTTTAAAGAAATTCACTAAGTCCTCTTCATTACTTGTTTGTTTTTTGCTGGTCAGGGACAACCTCTGTGGGTGCTGTGCTTGCTCTTCCCTAGATTTTTCCTCAGCTGCAGAACATGCCTTGCCGACTCTCCCCTTTTCTGATCAGGAGGCCCATGTAGAGCTTGTCTGAGGCATGGGGCAGCTGGGATGCACATGGTGTTCTTGTCATTATATCGTAATTTCAGCAAGCCCTGGCAGGGCCCCGTGACCAGTTTAGCTTTTTGATGAACAGGGCAAGTGTACCAGCCGCTCCACTCTCTGATGGACCTGTCTTTCAGTATAGGATCGGATCTTCCGATTAACTTGTATGCAGAGAGGCTGCTTGTGACGGAGCAGAACAGTGCTAGAGTGGATCATCCTGCACTGACAATTTCTCTGCAAAGATAGCTGCTCACAAAAACACAGCGCCCTGCAGGATTGGATCCTCCTGCTTAACAACTGTAAGCGGGATCCTCTGATCTGACACTGTGCTGCTCCTTCATGAGCAACTTCTCTGCAAACAAGGGGGAGAATCTGATCCTACACAAAGTGCTCAAACATTTTTAGTGTACTGATTTATACATCATTGCCCATGTCAAATAAAATGTATCTCATGAAAGAAATTACCTGCCAAGGCTGCAGCTTCTGAAGCTCCTGCACCCCTCCTTCCGTCACTCCCCTGTATTTGGTCCTGGACAAGAACATGGCATGTAGAGCATGTGCTGTGGCATAAACAGCATTATAGAGACTGTAGCTGTGGCCAGTTATGCTCATCTCAAAGCCAGATGAAGGGAGATCTTCCAGCTTCTCCTCTCCAGTGCAGGTTCCACTGGCCTGCTCCTCTGTGTTGGGGTTTGGAAATAAACAGAGAAATGCTTGTTCCCAGAACTGCTTGACAAAGCCATTTCCATTCACTTCAAAAGGATTTTGTGCCTGGAGAAAAGCTTTGAATCCTTGCACCATATTTGAATGAACTGCAAAGGAGAGGGAACCATGGAAGACTTGCATATCCCAGCTCATTTGATAGGTCAGTGCTGTGAAATCCACCTGGGCTGTCAGTATCCACACCTTGCCCACAGATGTCTTGGTCACATTTTCCAATTCACCGAGTGTTACCATTTCTTTCAAGTCAGTCATAGATATTGTTTCTCCATAGAAAACAACAACTTTGGCTTTACTTTCCATCATAGCTTGATAAATTTGGATTGAGTAGGACTGCAGATCATAATACTCTGCCAAATATGTGATTTTTGGGGTTTTCTTCAAGAAGGCCAAGCAAATGCCTTTCTGGGAGAGCAGAGGTTTCAGGGTCTCAATAAATCTCTCTCCACTGTCATTATCCACAGCGAGCAGCCCAACCCACGTCCAACCAAAGTGCAGCAGTAACTCAACGATCCCAGTGTATTGATGGGCTTCATTGGGCACCATCTTGTAGAAGGAGGTAGATTGGCTTTGACCAGCATCCTCTGAGGCAAAAGAGCCATAAGTGAGCTAAAAGGAAATAAAGGGGCATAATCCATAAATTGATTGGGCATGCGTTTCCTGACTAATTATAAGGTGAGTTGAGACAGTTGCCCCAGGAAAGAAGGCACTGGAAAACTGGGAGGGTGGCAGATCTTTTCTGCATGGAAAATCTTTTCTGCATACCCTCTTTCCCTCTCCTCTCCCCACCCCATTTTTCCTTCTCCAGTTCCTTCTCTTTGTTTCCGTGCAGTCCTGCTTTCCTCTCCCACCTACTCCCTTTCCCTTTCCAGTTTGTTCTCCTTGTTTTCCTGCACTGCTACTTTCCTGCACCCTAGTTTCACCACAGCATTTCACCTTCTCATTTCATGGTGTCTTAATTTCCCTTCCCTACCTTTGTCAAACCCCTAACCCACAGAGTCCCACTCAAGGGCCACAATGTGTGGGGCAGTTTCAAAGAATCCTAGAATTGTAGAGTTGGAAGGAAAACAAGGGTCATCTAGTTGAACCCACAGAAATGCAGGAGTTGGTTGAACAACGCGGCATCAAGCAAATGTTATGCCACACTATAGGGGCCAAAGCCTTGGGCCTGAGGTCCCTTGGACTCCCCAATAAAACATTTGAGGGGGCTGCCCTCCCCTCCCACAGGTGATGGGCATTACCATTCAAATGGTGTGTGCGCACTGTGTCATTTTGCAGGAGGGGTCTTGCCTGCCCCCATATTTTTTCAAGTTGGCATCACTGGGGGGGGGGGGGGGCTTGCTCACAAAACCTCCAGATCACCTTTAACTGCATAACCTGAATTTGCTGGTATGTGACTGAATCTTATTCAAACATAGTAACAGCCTGGAAGCATCCTGAGATGAATTCTAGCTCAGGCACTTAGTGCATAGTGCTGTCTCTCCCTCCCACCCACCCTACTATGACTGCTACCCCCTCCTGCTACTGCTACTTCTGTGAATTAAAGCATCCCACAGCTAAATGCCTCAGATGAACACAGGAAGTTGCCTACTGCTGTGTCAGACCATTGATCCATCTAGCTCGCCACTGATTATGTGGAGTGGTAGGAGACCTAATCAAAGATGCCACGGACTGACCTTCTACATTCACTGCAGGTGCTCTACTAATCCTTCCAGTAGTGTGATGACTTGCCAGAATAAACAGGAGCAGAAGCTCACCACAAGATTCTGGATTGCAATCTGGGTTTCCTTCTAATATTTTCAGGTATGCACCCCAATTCACAGTGGGTTGCAGAAAGGTTCTACCAGACATTCTGCTGCCACTGAATCTTACTTCAATGCAACAAATAGGATCACATCATCCACTGCGTTTGAGACACCAGACTAACTAGAGGAGTCAGGGGAGGCATGTAGCACACACTGCTCAGACATCCAGCAGAGAGAAAAGGCTTAAGAAAGGGGATGAGGAATGCCTACCTATAGCAAGCATGTTTAAATGTTGCTGAAGGGTCAATACTATATGACAGGTGAAGGCACGTTTTATCACATGTGGTGGAACTGTAAAATAATCAAAAGTTATTGGGAAATGATTTATAATGAAAAGAAAAAAATGTTTAAGACAACCTTTGTTAAAAGACCAGAAGCGTTTTTGTTAGGCATTACAGGCCAAGACTTGCCAAAAGAGTGGAAGAAATTATTTATGTATGCTACAGCAGTGGCTAGGATGCTACTAGCCCAAAGATGGAAAGATGACAAGATACTAATGGAAGAAGAATGGCAACAAAAACTGATGGAATATGCTGAAATGGTGAAGCTAACTGGGAAACTAAGAGACAAGGAGAATAGACACTTTAAAAAGGACTGGGAACCATTTATGTTGTATTTACAGAAACATTGTAAAGAAGTGGACTCACTAGCAGGGTTTGAGTAAACACATGCAACTAGGAAAACAAGCATAAAAACGAAGACGTAATAATGGGAAAATAGCAAAGTGTAAGATGTACCGTATTTTTCGCCCTATAGGACGCACCAGCCCATAGGACACACCTAATTTTTTTGGGGGGGGGAATAAAGGGGGGAATTATTTCCCCCCCCAGGCACGGGGCTGGGGCGGGGGAAGCCTGAGCTTCCCCCGACCCCAACCCCCAGAACATGCAGCTCTCCACAAGCGTAGGAGCCCAGCACCGGGCTCTCAAGGTTTGCGGAGAGCTGCGCGAAGCTAAGCCTGGGTGCGCTGCGCCTCCGCGCTGTCCCCCGAGCTTGCGGGACTGGCGGCAGGGAGAAGCGGGCTTCTCCCCACCGCCAGCCTCCAAAACACATCGGGAGAGAGTGGGATGGCGTGCTGCGCCTCCCTGCTGTCCCCCGAGCTTGTGGGGCTGGCGGCAGGGAGAAGCGGGCTTCTCCCCACCACCAGCCTCCAAACCACGTTGGGAGACAGTGGGATGGCGCGCTGCGCCTCCCCGCTGTTCCCCGAGCTTGCGGGGCTGGCGGCAGGGAGAAGCACGCGTCTCCCTGCCGCCAGCCTCCAAACCACATCGGGAGACAGCAGGATGGCGCCCTGTGCCTCCCCGCTGTCCCCCGAGCTTGCGGGGCTGCTGGTGGCAGGGAGAAGCACGCTTCTCCCCTCAGCCTCCAAACCAGGTCGGGGGACAGCGGAATGGCGGCGTTCTGCCTCCCCGCTGTCCCCCGAGCTTGTGGGGCTGGCGGTGGGGCTCTCCTGAAGCCTGGAGAGTGAGAGGGGTCGGTGCGAAAGCCTGCATTCACCCCATAGGACGCACACACATTTCCCCTTCGTTTTTGGAGGGGGGAAAGTGCGTCCTATAGGGCGAAAAATATAGCAGCTGGAAAAAACATGGTACAAAACGATAAGAATATAACAATATTTAATTAAAAGATTACAAAATCAAGGTAGAAGAAGAAAGGCAGGATAAGGAAATATTTAAAGAACCAGAAGAAGAAATTGAGGGAAGTCATGGGAGAAGGGTGGGGGAGATGGGAATCCATACGTTCCTTGTTGTAGCATTGATTATTGTGTTGAATATAAAATTGCAAAACTTATTAAAAATGATATATGAGGGGGCGGGGAATACTATCTGACAGCTTTATGCTAAACATATTATTTAATTGTGTGAGGCACACTGGAAACACTTTTTGTGGAGGGCAGGATCACTCTCCTTTGTCAGTCACAACTATTTTTTACTATACAAAACCTTTCTGGATAGAAAAGATCATGGTGAATGAGTGAGAAGTCTCCAGTGGGAGATCTTACCTGGGGGATCTTGTAGATGCTCAAGATGCTTGCCATTAGGAGGGAGGTTTCAAAGTCAAGTCCTCCAATAACTGCCACCTGAAGTTTCTGAGTGTCACACTTGTAGTTGGGTACAAGTGTGGATGGGAGGTTCAGAGTAGCCGCGTAGGTCATCCTTTCATTGAAGTAACTGTCATAGATGTGGAATCCCAATGTAATATTAGGTAAGATCTTGGGGTTCTCATTGAGCTCCTTGACAGCAAACACCAAGGCCAGGATATGCTGGTAGTTCTTTGGCAACACACTGCACAGAGAATTTTATGCTGTATCATTGTATGCAATTGTATCAAATGTGTGCTATACATTTTTTAAGGGCCACATGATGATTCTTCGGCACGTCAGTGCAAATTGTGTCCTAATATACAAATATCTGTAAAACAAGTTCTGTTAAAAGAATGCATTGTATTCCACTTGTATAACACTTTCACTAATAGATGCATTTTGGGGTCATTTTACCCCAGGATATGCATTTTTGTATACATTGTTTGGCTGGAGAAGTACACTAAAATTTGGAGAAGGGTGAATTTCAAATGATGGCTCTCTTTTGATTTCAACATCTTTTTAGAGCATGAGAAATCTGGTAGGTTCCCATTTAAATGTGAACTGATTTGAATCCCCCCCCCCTTCTCTAATAAGGAAATACAGTGGTACCTCGGGTTATGTACGCTTCAGGTTACATACGCTTCAGGTTACAGACTCTGCTAACCGAGAAATAGTACCTCAGGTTAAGAACTTTGCTTCAGGATGAGAACAGAAATCGTGCTCCGGCGACGCAGCAGCAGCAGGAGGCCCCATTAGCTAAAGTGGTGCTTCAGGTTAAGAACAGTTTCAGGTTAAGGACGGACCTCCCGAACGAATTAAGTACTTAACCTGAGGTACCACTGTACATATATTTACTTACGGGTCCTACATGTACCTGAACGAGATTCAAGTGATGCTGTTGCTGACACCATCCTCTGACCAGACTCCCTAAACCTCCACTCCTGCCCAATTCACTCACAGATTGGTTAAACAACTGCTAGATACAAATTGCCACTTAAGCCTCCAGTTGTATTTCTGGCTGGTTGGACAGTTGAATTGGTTTAAGAAATCTGCTTCCTAACCTGAAATTTCCACCAACTCATTTGTTCTGATGCTCACCTCAAAATATTATCAGCACACTGAGGATAAATAGCCTTATCTGTTTACTTTCACCTCAGCTTTCTCTGGTCTTTGCCACATGTACCTTCTCACAACTGACAGTTAACCGCCATTTCCTCACTGATCAGAACCTTCATTTGTTGCCCGGGCCAATTGGAGTGAATGTAACTGAACCAGGCCCTGTCTACAAATATTAGATGCAATTGTCTCTTTCCCCCCTTCTTCTCTTCCCCTCTCACCATGAAGCCATCACCAAATAGCCCTACACCACTTTAAGAGCACAAGGCCTCAAACTTTGACAGTCACACCCGGATATCAACAGAGGCCATGCAGAAAGCATACTTAGGGTCAGAGGCGTAGGAAGGTCAGGTGGTACCTGGTGCAGAAAATTTCTTGTCACCACCCTCCCACACATTGATTTTTTTAAAAAAAAATGGCCTGCAAAAATAGTTTTACGTTATTTCATATTTTCTTACAAAGGAATGTGGATTATGGGCCTCTGATAACAAGGAGGCGACTGTGGACAGATACTTAAATCTACAGGATGGATTGTGTTTTGGCTCCACTGAACTGAAATTTCAGCCTTCACTTCATATGAAAATGGCCAAGGAAACAGTTATTTACGTGTAGGAGCGTCAAGATATTAACTGATATGCATGAAATTTCAGATATAGCTATATAATTCCTAGTGTAGTAAGATAAGACCTTTGGAGCAGGCATCTTTTTTTAAAAAAAGTTTTTTTTATGAACCATCCAAGTAGGGCAGTTATTGTTCCTTTTTGACACCTTCCTCCGTGATGGAACCTGGGGTAACCCACCCCCCTGCCCCCCTTCCTACACCCCTGCTTAGGGTTGCTGCCTAACAAAGCGTAGATTTAGGGTCTCCACCTCCCCCTTTCCAAGCCAACTCTTCAGCTTTGCAACAATTTCCCCATCCACCCCCACCTCTGCCTGGAAGTAAATCCAGTGAAATCAGTGGAACTTGTTTCTGAGTAAGCCTGGTCAGAGCTGGGGGATGTTTTTGTGACATCTGATTACGTGTCATATAAAGTCTTTACAAGGTATTAAGAAGTTGACTGGTCATTAGCCTTTCCTTGAAGTCTTCTTTGTCAGAAGCAGTAAGGAGGTGAGAAGCAAGTCCGCCAAGAATAAGATCACCAGGTTGGTAGTATTCATGTGGAATTCTGGACCAATCATGGATGGTGCAACGTGTATGTTTGCACACCAGATGTGGCAAATGAAAGAGAAGGGGCACAACAAACAGCAACATACTGAGGCAAATATTCTTCCTGGTCACACACCCTCAGTTCCATCTAGAAAATAAACCTTAGCTTCAGAACCACTCTCAGTACAATATTCTGCTTGACCAATTCACAGATTAAAATCCTTTGTTGCAACCTGACAAAGAGAAAAGCAGAAATCCTTCCTCTGCCCTCTCCCTTACCTAGATTGGCAGGAAGGGGTTTTTTATACCTATATTTAGACTTTGGCTGGCATTCTCTGGAAATCTATTGAGACATTATCCAAGGGATAATGACAAGAGTGGTAATTACAGATGAGATAATAACTAGGGCTCTTCACATCAGGTACATCAAACAGATGGCACGAAAACCTGCTCGTAATGTTCCGTTCTGTCCATCTTTGGGCCAACAAAAGTACATGTTGTATTAACCAATGAGAAAGAACATAAGAGTGGGTCTGTTATTAATGCTGACCAGTGGGATAATTTATCAGACCTCCTAAAATTTCCCACTCAAACATCTGGTCATTAATTTACTGAGAATCCTACAAAGACAGGCAAAAGAATGTTGAAAGGGACTGAGTTTTGCAGGTGGTTTGTGTCGGTGACAAAGAAGAATAGGTATTAAATGAGAATTCTCTAGATGCCAGGATCCAGGTTTGGGGCAAGTAAATACTCTTTGATGAGAGAATCCCAGCAGAGATTTTAAATCACAAAATATCCATTAAAGTAAACATGGAAGTATAGGCTTTTAAATCTGTAAAACAAGACCTTCTTCCTTTGCTGGGACTTCTTCTTTCCATTTTTGGGCGAGTAACATTCTTGCCGCTGTAATCCCATACATGAATAAGTTCTGTCCCAAAAGAAAAGCTTCTGTTTTTGTTTTTTTGTTTTACAAATGTTATTTTAAACATCCTTTTCAATACTTTATATATCATTTCCCAGTAAGACCCCCCCACATATGTTAAAAAGTACCTTCCTTCTCTTTACATTTCCAACACTTATTTGATTTAGAATTATACATTTTTGCCAATTTACTCAATGTTAGATACCATAAATATATCATTTTCATATAATTTTCACTTAGACCGTAACATGCTGTAAATTTTATATCCATATTCCACAATCATTCCCATGCTTCCATATCTAGATTATGAACAATATCTATTGCCCAATGTATCATTGAGGATTTTACTTGTTCATACTCTGTTTCAAGGTCTAATAATATCTTATACATTTTAGACCACACATTGCCGGGGTGTCAAAGTTACTTAAAGGCCCTCTGGGTCACTATAATGCCTCCCACTGCTTTAAATAGGTAGTGAGAATAAACAAAATATGCACTAACTCTCCAGGAAACCTCAAACTTTCACAACTGATTAAGCATGGGTCTGAATGCCTGCAGCTTCCTTAGCTAGCAAAAAACAGATAAAACATCTCTGCCAGCTCCTTAGTTTTTCAAATACACCATAAGGTCAAAAAAGCATTGGGAATCCCTTTGTCAGAGAGACCACAGAGGATTTTTAAAGGAATTGCACATAGGAATTATAACAGATAAGATACAACATAGTTATACAATGTAGAAAAAGAGAGATGAATTTGCCCATATTCTGGTGGAACAAATAAACAGAGATGATAGGTTAATTTGTTATTTCTTCTTTATTAACTTTTCCTTGCAGTTCAAATCAGGCCTTAACACAATGATGTAGCATTTGGGAGCAAAGATGGAGCCCAGTAAGCCAGCACTAGAGGCCAAGATGGAGAAGATCTCCACAGCCAACATGTATTTCCCCTTGGTGCTCAGGTACACTGGAACAAAGGAGATCCAAACACTACAAAACAACAACATGCTGAAGGTGATGAATTTGGCCTCATTGAAGCTCTCAGGCAGTTTCCTGGCAAAAAAGGCCACAACAAAGCTGAGAATGGCCAAAAAGCCCATGTAGCCCAGGACACAGTAAAACAGGGCAACTGACCCTTCATTGCAGCCTAGAATGATTTCCCTCATCGCAGAGTGAATGTCAAAATCAGGGAATGGGGGAGAGGTTCCTAACCACAAAGTGCAAATGCCTGCTTGGATAAGGCAACAAGAAATCACAATGGCGTTTGCCAGTCTTTTCCCCACCCACTTCCTCATTCTGGATCCTGGTTTGGTGGCCACAAAGGCCAGAACCACCGTGATCGTTTTGGCCAGAACACAAGAAATGGTCACTGTGAAAACAAGGCCAAAAGCCATTTGTCGGAGCAGGCAGCTGACTCTTTCTGGAGGGCTGAGGAAGATCAATGGGCAGAGGAAGCAGAGCAGGAGGAAAGTGAGGAGAGTGTAGGTGAGGTCCCGATTGTTTGCTCTGACAATGGGTGTGTCCTGATGTTTAATAAAGATGACTAGGACCACCACTGTGAGGAGAGAGAGAGAAAGAGCAAACAATGCTAAGCTCATCCCCAGAGGATCTTTAAAAGACAGGAAGCTGGTGGTCTTTGGAATGCAATGCGATTGGTCTCTGTGTGGATAGTGATCTTCAGGGCACCAAACACAGTCATCCATATCTGGAGAGAAAATAATA
Organism: Podarcis bocagei; assembly: GCF_964188305.1. Lineage (NCBI taxonomy): Eukaryota > Metazoa > Chordata > Lepidosauria > Squamata > Lacertidae > Podarcis > Podarcis bocagei. The sequence goes on along the minus strand of NC_138138.1, from coordinate 17,713,392 downwards.
TATTCAGATTTCAGATGTTCTGGATAGCTACTACAAATGTTACCAGCGTGAAACTCTTGAGGTTAAAATAGAAATATCACAGGTGTCTCCTTCATACATTTGAAAAGTACCATCTATATATTGTGTCCCCTACCTTTCTGGGATGAAATCTTGCCTTGAGGACATGGAGCACAATCATAGCAGCAGAATGGCTCCCCCTCCTTCTTCTCCTTCCTGGAACCAGGAGGGCAATTTGAGTTACATAGCGAAAGGGGTGGAACCTGCCCATTTAAATAAGCACATAAACTTTTTAGCACACAGAAATTAGTATTATTTCCCCCCACCCCAACTCGAAATAGGAAGACACTAAAATACTTATTCCAAACTCAGAGCCAAACTACTCATTTTTCTATTCATGCTTTACAAAAAGTGTACTCAACCTGACAAATCTGGGGAACGAATATCTCAAAAGGAGCGTGATTTGTTGGAATGTATTGTTAAAGATATTCTCTTTTCCTATCTCTCAATGTTAAAGAGATTCTCTTTTCCTATCTCTCATGGATGTAGGAATTATGCCTCACCTGGTGAAAGCTCTGGTGCCACGCCATTCTGTTGTCATCAATGGAAATTAGCTGCCCTGGGACAGCCTCCCCACCCAGTCTTCCAACCTTGACTCTCATGAAGGAGTTATTTGGAAAAGTGACAATGTTGGTAATATCAAAGCCAGATTCTACTTCCCTGCTCTCACTGAAAGATACCGTTTCTCCAGCAGAGTTGTTAAAGGAGACACTCCTAAGGAAGGGATGGAGCTGCATTGGAAGAAAAATAGGAACTATGAAGTAATGCATATGTCTCTCCTTACTGACACTCAGGATGCCTTCAGCGTTCAGTACTGGCAGGGACTGCTATGCAAACAGAATCCATTCATTGGAATTGGTTCGTAAGCCGAGCATTCACAGAGAGAGCCATGATTTCCTTTCTCTCCTGTAGGGAAAATCCTAATGCGTTCCCAACCAAGAAGAAATGAGAGAAAAATCCATGGCTTTCAGTTCCCACTGCCTGGATATTTCCCACCCCACGGAAGAGAATCGTAGGGTAACCGGCCTCATATAACCATCATGCAGACATCTAATCAACGCGTGAAGGGGGTTAATGCCATGGAGTGAGCTGTCCTACCAGGCTTCGTCCATGTCACTTTCCTTCACTTTAGGAGGAAATGGGCAACAAAGCCTTTTGGCTCTGGGGAAACTCAGCCTGCAAGTGAATTCTATGCTTACGTTAAGTGGAGGATCCTAGTCTACACTCAGTACTTGAATATTTTCAGTGTACTCTTCAACATTTCACTGCCCATGTCAAATAACTTGTATGTTATAATAGGCATTACCTGCCAAGGCTGCAATTTATGAAGCTCCTGCATCCCTCCTTCCACCGCTGCCCTGTATTTGGTCCTGGACAGGAACATGGCATGTAGAGCATGTGCTGTGGCATAAACAGCATTATAGATGCTATAGCTGTGGCTTGTTATGCTCATCTCAAAGCCAGATGAAGGGAGATTTTCCAGCCTCTCCTCTCCAGTGCAGGTTCCACTGGCCTGCTCCTCTGTATTGGGGCTTGGAAATAAACAGAGAAATACCTGCGCCCAGAACTGCTTGACAAAGCCATTTCCATTTTCCTCAAAAGGATTCTGTACCTGAAGAAAGGCTTTGAATCCTTTTACCACATTTGAATGAACTGCAAAGGAGAGGGAACCATGAAAGACTTTCATATCCCAACTCATTTGGTAGGTCAATGTTGTGAAATCCTCCTGTGCTGTCAGAATCCACACCTTGCCCACAGATGTTTTGTTGATATTTTCCATTTCACCTAGCGCTAGCATTGTTCGCAAGCGAACCATGGACGTTGTTCCTCCATAGAAAACAACAACCTTGGCTTCACTTTCCATAATAACATGATAGATTTGGATCAAGTGGGAATACAAGACATAATACTCAGTCAAATGTGTCATTTTCAGGGTTGTCTCTGAGAAGGCCAAGCAAATGCCTTTCTGGGAGAGCAGAGTTTTCAGTGTCTGAATAAATCTCTCTCCACTATCATTAACTCCAGCGAGCAGCCCAACCCACGCCCAACCAAAGTGTAGAAGTAACTCAACAATCCCAGTGTACTGATTGGCTTCATTGGGCACCATCCTATAGAAGGAAGTAGATTGGCTTTGACCAGGATCTTCTGGAGCAAAGGAACCATAAGTGAGCTAAAAGGAATAAAGAGGCATAATTCATAAATGTTGAAGAAGGACTGTATGTGTATTCAAGGCCTACCCATCATACAGATGAGATGAGCCAGTTGCCTCAGGAAGGAGACTCCAGAAAGTTGGGAGGGTGGCCGATTTGGCCTCCAAGGAGTGCTGCCCTGCTTTGCTCTCCTTTCTTCTCATCTTCTGTCTCCAGTTCATTCTCCTTGCTTTCCTGTGCTGCTGCTGTCCTCCTCCCTAATTTTCCTTCTCCATTTCATCCCCTTTGTTTCATCACAACATTTCACCTCTTCATTTTATGAAGTCCTACCTTCCCTTCCTTTCCAAACCTCTATTGTACCACAGATGCACAGAATCACACACAAATGCCAGAACGTGTGCACAGCTGCCTCCTGTGTCAGCCAGTGTGGTGTAGTGGTTAAGAGCAGTAGAGTCATAATCTTGTGAACCGGGTTCATGTCTCCGCTCTTCCACATTCAGCTGCTGGGTGACCTTGGGCTAGTCACACTTCTCTGAAGTCTCTCAGCCCCACTCACCTCACAGTGTGTTTGTCGTGGGGAGGAAGGGAAAGGAGAATGTTAGCCACTTTGAGACTCCTTCGGGTAGTGATAAAGCGGGATATCAAATCCAAACTATTCTTCTTGTTCTTTCTGACAGGCAGGCTTTCAGATTTGCAAAAGACCACCTTAAGTCTCCAGTCAGTAAGCCATAGCCAAGTTGGAAGAGATGTCAATTTGCAGAATGGAATGTGGAGGTTTTTTTTTTTTTTTTGAGGAGCTGGAGTAATGAAGCGAGGTGAGATGAGCTGTCTCCCACAAACACAGTACCTTCTCAGTCAGCAGGGTGGAAAACAGGACTGGGATGGGGGTGGTGTTTCCCGAGCCCCAATAAGTTACAGCCTTATATAACTTGCATGTTTAGCTCTAGTTAATGCATGAGGGTGTAAAGGCCATAGAGTGGCAAGCTGCTGTTGCCAATCTTGTGTAGGTCATGCCTCCTTCACCTCCGGTGAAAGAGGGGACCTTTCTGCCAACACATGAGCCAAAGTGCAATGTTTGTTGGCCAATCCAGACCATTCTCTGCATGCCTCAGTAGAAGCTCTGTACAGGACCATTTCCAAACATAAGGAGAAAGTCACCTATTGAAGATCCTATTACTGACTTTTTTAAGCTCTAATTTGTCTGAACCTCATATATCTAGAGGGTCACCTTCTCCCATACCATCCACACCTCTTGGTTTATTGGGCGAGGCCAGGTCACACCTGATACATTCTGCTGCCTGAGATAGAAACCAACTGTTCCTGCCATTGAATCCTCCTTCAATATACCAATAGGACCGTATCATCTACTGCACTGGGACACCAGACTAGTTAGAGAAGTCAGGGGAGGCGCTGCTCAGACCTAGAGCAGAGAGAAAAGGCAAGTGTGCTTAAGAAGGGGAAATAGGACTGCCCACCTAGAGCAGACATCTTTAATTGCAAAGCCCACAGGAAACACATTTTGTGAAGAGCAGGACCACCCTCCTTTTTAGTCACAATTCTACAAAACGTTTTTGGATAGAAAAGATCATGGTGATTGAGTGTGAAGAGTCCAAGGCAGTATCTTACCTGGGGAATCTTGTAGATGCTCAATATGTCTGCCATGTAGAGGGAGGTATCAAAGTCCAGTCCCCCAATAACTGCCACCAGGTGTTTCTGGGTGTCGCACTTGTAGTTGGGTATAAGTGTGGAGGGAAGGTTCAGAGCAGCCCGATAGGTCATCCTTTCATTGAAGTAACTGTCATAGATGTGGAATCCAAAGGTGAGATTTGGTAAGATCTTGGGGTTCTCATTGATCTCCTTGACAGCAAATATCAAGGCCAGAATATGCTGGTAGTTCTTTGGCACAACACTGCAATGAGAATTTTATGCTATATATTTGAAATATATGCTATGCATTTAAAAAAAGGGGGGGAGGCTTGACAATTCTTCAAGATTTTAGTTGAAATTTTGTCCTTTTATATATGGAAAGGAGTTTCCCCTGAAGGAATACACTGTATCCCACTTTTATACTTGTAGCTCACTTTTATTAATACAGTGGTACCTCAAGTTACAGACGCTTAACTGCCATTTCTTGGCTGATCAGAACCTTCAGCCAGTTAGTCTGTTGTTGCCCAGGCCAATTGGAATGAATGGACCTGATCCAGTCCCTGTCTATAAATGAAATTCCCTCTCTTCCCCTGCCACCAGTCCTCTATTATCGAACAAGCCTGCACAATAGTTACACTACCAGGCTACAGACATTGACAGTCACACAGAGACATCAACAGAAGCCATAAAATATTTTGAAATATTTTGAAACCACAAAGCTGATTAATAATAATAATATATTTCACAAGATAAAAATAAAGTGTAGGGGCTGCCCTTTGGACTTAGACATATACAAATCGGTTATTTACAGGTACTGATCTGATCCCACAAAAAAGCTGTATTGAAATGCAGAGAAGCAGATAGCCAGGCTTAATGGAGTTATTTTCATCATATTCAAACCTGTGACACATTTTAAACTGGGAGGGTCATATAAGACTAGCCTGACTTGGATGAGAACATCTGAATGAGAATTTCACCTCAAAGGAGAGGTGAGCTTTTAAGACCATTCACCCTAAACTTTCAGAGATGAAGTTCAATATTCAGAACAGAGAAGGGCTTTCCATCTTAAAGTAGGTAAGTTTAAGTTGTGGCTCCTCTTGTGAAACTCTTCTTGGAAGAAATTTGGTGGGATGTGGGGAGGAGAGAACACATGAATGAAAGACTCTCTCATCTCACTGACGACACATTCAGATCTCCATTTCCCTCCTCCCAAGCCAACTCTTCAGCTTTGAAATGGGTTCCCCACCCACCTAACACCTCTGCCTGGAAGGAAATCCCTCTAAAATCATTGGAACAGGCTTCTCTGTAAGCCTGGTTAGCGCTGGGGAATGTTTCTGTACCACCTGATTACTTGATACATGAAGTATTTACAAGGTATTAAGAAGTTGATGGGTAGTTAGCCTTTCTTTGAAGTCTGCTTTGTCAAAAGAGGTAAAGAGGTGAGAAGCAAGTCCGCCAATAATAAGATCACCAGGTTGGTAGTATTCATGTGGAATTCTGGACAGATCATGGATGGTGCAATGTGTATGTTTGCACACCATATGTGGCAGATGAAAAAGAATGGGCACAACAAACAGCAACATACTGAGGCAAATATTCTTTCTCATCTGACACCCTCATTTCCATCTGGAAAATGAACCTTAGGTTCAGAACCGCACTCAGTACAATAGCAATTCCCTACCAATTCACAGATTAAATCCTATTTTACACCTCATAAAAGAGAAAAGCAGAAATCCTCCCTCTTCCTCTTCCCTCTCCCCTGCTTAGAATGGCAGGAAGGGGTTTTATGTCCATGTTGAGACTCTGGCTAATATTGTCTGGAAATCTATTGAGACATTATTCAAGGGAGACTTAGTCATGGCGAGATTAATAATTACAGCTGTGATGATAACTAGGTCTCTCTACATCAAAAACAACAAAATGACCAGAAAAAACACCAGCACATGCTTCTGTTATTTCATCAAAAGTGGTTTCTGTTTGTTTATGGGACAACAAAAGAGCATGCAAAAATAACTACAAGGAGGAAGAAAAGAACAGTGGTCCAGTCTGCTATCAGTGCTGTAAAGCTTCATCTGTTCATTAATTTACTGACAATCATAATAAGATTGAAAAATTGTGAAAGGGATTGAGTTATGACAGATGATTTGTGTTGGTAGGAAGGAAAATTAAGTATAAAAAAGGAGAATCCCCTGGATGCCAAGATCCAGGTTTGGGGCAAGTACTCTTTGGTGAGAGAACCCCAACAGATATTTTTAATCACAAAATATTCAGCAAAGTAAAGCATGGAAATATAGGTTGTTAGATCTTAAAAATATACCCCCATGAGTTCCAAAACTTCCCTCTCACCTTACTGTTGAACAGGACCACACATCTGGTAAGTGAAAAACTGGCTTACTTACAAACGCTTCAAAGGTCAGGTTCATGTGTTTCTCCATACATCAGTCAGAAAACACAGGCAGTAACACTTGGCTTAGTTACACTGGTGAAAGCTCCAAATTATTGGTAAAGGAGCCCAAGAGAGCCATGAGTTCTGAGCTTGTAGCAACCAGCTAAGACCTTAAATGTTGTGCTTCTTGGGTAGACTGATAGAGAGCAGTAGGCCGTGTATGTCGGTATAAAGCCTGCTGGCTGGGCCTATGATTCTAAAGATTGGTAATTAGGGTGAGGTAAGCTAGCTTTTGCTATTTTGGGGCTCTGCTCAAATTCCAAGAGTGTCTTGGTATCTTCCTTAAATGTAATTCTAAGTTAAAATGGTTCTGTTTGGTGCTGCAATCTCTCAATAACGTATTTGCTTCTATTTCCTGCTTTCACTTCTTATTGTAGGATTTCATCTGAATGTGGTATGTAGGGCTGCTGTCAGGGTTGGTTTTCTGAAAGGGCCCAGCTAATCTTCCCAGACAACATAACCCTCAACATTGTTGTTGTTGCTTAGTCATTTAGTCGTGTCCGATTCTTCATGATGCCATGGACCAGAGCACGCCAGGCACTTCTGTCTTCCACTGCCTCCCGCAGTTTGGTCAAACTCATGCTAGTAGCTTCGAGAACGTTATCCAACCATCTCGTCCTCTGTCGTCCCCTTCTCCTTGTGCCCTCCATCTTTCCCAACATCAGGGTCTTTTCCAGGGAGTCTTCTCTTCTCATGAGGTGGCCAAAGTATTGGAGCCTCAGCTTCAGGATCTATCCTTCCAGTGAGCACTCAGGGCTGATTTCCTTAAGAATGGATCGGTTTGATATTCTTGCAGTCCATGGGACTCTCAAGAGTCTCCTCCAGCACCATAATTCAAAAGCATCAATTCTTCGGCGATCAGCCTTCTTTATGGTCCAGCTCTCACTTCCATACATCACGACTGGGAAAACTATAGCTTTTAATATACGGACCTTTGTTGGCAAGGTGATTTCTCTACTTTTTAAGATGCTGTCTAGGTTTGTCATTGCTTTTCTCCCAAGAAGCAGGCGTCTTTTAATTTCGTACCTGCTGTCACCCTGAAAGGTATAACCCATCTCTTTTACTTGTTTGCCCATGGAGGACCATAGGCTAGGCCCCCATGGTCAAACTAGATCTAGAAAACCCCACTCCTTCCTGATATGCTAGCATCTCTCACGTCTCCTTTACATGTCCTGCAGCATTGGGAAATTAACCCTGAGAAGGTGTTCAGAAACCACACATTCTTTGCAAGTGCTGTGAGAGTGTCTGGAGGCAGTTGTAGGATGGATTGCAGCTAACAGATTGAGGTTGAATCCTGACAAGACAGAAGAACTGTCTCTGGGGGACAGGAGGTGGGTGGGTGTGGAACACTCCCTGGTCCAGAATGAGGTAACTTTGCCCTGAAGGACCAGATGCGCAGCTTGCGAGTCATTTTGGACTCACAGCTGTCCATGGAAGCACAGGTCAATTCTGTGTCCTGGGCAGCTGTCTACCAGCTCCATCTGGTACACAGGCTGAGACCCTATCTGCCCGTGGACTGTCTTGCCAGAGTGGTGCATGCTCTGGTTATCTCCTGCTTGGACTAGTGCAATGTGCTCTGTGTGGGGCTACCTTTGAAAGTGACCCGGAAACTACAACTAATCCAGAATGCGGCGGCTAGACTGGTGACTGGGAGTGGCCACTGAGACCGCATAACACCCATCCTGAAAGACCTACATTGGCTCCCAGTATGTTTCCGGGCACAATTCAAAGTGTTGGTGCTGACCTTTAAAGCCTTAAATGGCGTAGGCCCAATATACCTGAAGGAGCATCTCCACCCCTATCGTTCAGCCCAGACACTGAGGTCCAGCACTAAGGGCCTTCTGGCGGTTCCTTCACTGTGAGAAGTCAAGTTACAGGGAACCAGGCAGAGGGCCTTCTTGGTAGTGGCGCCCGCCCTGTAGAATCTCCTCCCATCAGATGTGAAATAAATAAACAACTCTCAGACTTTTAGAAGACATCTGAAGGCAGCCCTGTTTAGAGACGCTTTTAATATTTGATGAATCATTATATTTTAATATTGTGCTGGAAGCTGCCCAGAATGGCTGGGGGGAAACAACCAGATGAGTGGGATATAAATAATAAATTATTATTATATTATTATTATAAGTAGAAGCAGCTATTTGTGCTCCTACTAGAAAAGCACTTCAGATATGGAAACATATAGAAATGCCCAAACAAATGTGAGTATGTGAAACAAAGAACTATTTGGAGGGGTGGTATATAGATAAAGAAAAAACGATTAGCAAATACAAAAAAAGAATGGTTAATTAACGTATTTGAGATATCAAGATGTAAAAGAGAATTAACTTTACAATTGCCCAGATGTATTCAGTATTCATAGTGGGTCATGGAATAAAATTGTCTTTTTATTTACCAATCTTTTGTTTCAACATTATTCAAAGAATGTGTGATAATATTATATTTTCTAATTAAAAGGATTTTTATTGCACTCATGTTCAAAACACTTTTTCTCCAAAATATTCATTCAGAACTAATCAGTCCCATCTTCTGAACCAAAGTCCATTAGCAATACCACCCTTGTTATAAGTAAGAACAATGAGGCCAGAGGAACATCACCCAGCTATTGCATTATTGTTTTATTTGTTTTGATATGCTGTACACCACTTTGAGATTTTTATTAAAAGTATAAAGTGGTATAGAAATTGAAAAGTAAATAAATAAAACAAGAAAATAAAAACCAGAAATTGTGTAGCAAATATTGCCTGTAACTACTGAAATGAATGATACTGATTAATCATGACAGTAGCAGTTCCACTGAAACCTTACTTACTGGAGAATCACATAGAAAAGAATAAGTGGAAGCTTTTTAAGCCTCCCAATATATTGTTTTCTCTTATTCAGTGTATAATTCACCACCATCTGGTGTTCTAGTCAGGCCTTCAGACTTTGCAGTACCCATGACAGTTTCTTAGTTTTCCAAATGTTGAAAAAGGTTGTGGACCCCTGTTTCAGAAAGACCACAGAGGATTTTAAAAGGAATTGCGCATAGGAATTGTAACAGATAAAATACAGCATGGTTATACGATGTAGAAAAAGAGAGATTAATTTGCTCATATTCTGATAGAACAAAAAACAGAGATGTTAGGCTAATTTGTTACTTCTTCTTTATTAACTTCTCCTTGCAGTTCAGATCAGGCCTCAACACAATGATGTAGCATTTGGGAGCAAAGATGGAGCCCAGTAAGCCAGCACTGGAGGCCAAGATGGAGAAGATCTCCACAGCCACCATGTATTTCCCCTTGGTGCTCAGGTAGACTGGAACAAACGAGATCCAAACACTACAAAACAACAACATGCTAAAGGTGATAAATTTGGCCTCATTAAAGCTGTCAGGCAGTTTCCTGGCAAAAAAGGCCACAACAAAGCTGAGAATGGCCAAAAAGCCCATGTAGCCCAGGGCACAGTAAAACAGGGGGGCTGACCCTTCGTTGCAGCCTAGAATGATTTCCCTCATCACAGACTGCATGTCGGAATCAGGGAATGGGGCAGAGGTTCCTAACCACACACCGCAAATGCCCACTTGGATAAGGGAACAAGAAAACACAATGATGCTTGCCAGTCTTTTCCCCACCCACTTCCTCATTTGGGATCCTGGTTTGGTGGCCACAAAGGCCAGAACCACCGTGATCGTTTTGGCCAGAACACAAGAAATGGTCACTGTGAAAACAAGTCCAAAAGCCATTTGTCGGAGCAGGCAGCTCACTCTTTCTGGAGGGCTGAGGAAGATCAATGGGCAGAGGAAGCAGAGCAGGAGGAAAGTGAGGAGCGTGTAGGTGAGGTCCCGATTGTTTGCTCTGACAATGGGTGTGTCCTGATGTTTAATGAAGATGACTAGGACCACCACTGTGAGGAGAGAGAGAGAAAGAGCCAACAATGCTAAGCTCATCCCCAGAGGCTCTTTAAAAGACAGGAAGCTGATGGTCTTTGGAATGCATTGCGATTGGTCTCTGTGTGGATACTGGTCTTCGGGGCACCCAACACAGTCAACCATGTCTGAAGAGAAAATAATATATTCAGATTTCAGATGTTCTGGATAGCAACTACAAATAGAAATATCACAGATGTGTCCTTTATACATTCCAAAAGTACCATGTATATATTGTGTCTCCTACCTTTCTGGGATGAAATCTTGCCTTGAGGACATGGAACACAGTTATAGCAGCAGAATGGCTCCCCCTCCTTCTTTTCCTTCCTGGAACCAGGAGGGCAATTTGAGTTACATAGTGAAATGGGTGGAACCTGCCCATTTAAATAAATATAGAAACATTTTAGCACACAGAAATTAGTAGTATCCCCCCCACCCCCAACTAAAAACAGGAATACACTAAATTACTTATTCCAAACTCGGAGCCAAACTACTTATTTTTCTATTTATGCTTTACAAAAAGTGTACTCAACCTGACCATCTGGGGAACAAATATCTCAAATGGAGCGCAATCTATTGGAATGTAATGTTAAAGGTATTCTCTTTTCCTATGTCTCAATGTTAAAGATATTCTCTTTTCCCATCTCTCATGGATGTAGGAATTATGCCTCACCTGGTGAAAGCTCTGGTGCCACACCATTCTGTTGTCATCAATGGAAATCAGCTGGCCTGGGACAGCCTCCCCACCCAGTCTTCCGACCTTGACTCTCATGAAGGAGTTATTTGGAAAAGTGACTATGTTGGTAATATCAAAGCCAGCTTCTGCTTCCCTGCTCTCACTGAAAGATACTGTTTCCCCAGCAGAGTTGTTAAAGGAGACACTCGTAAGGAAGGGATGGATCTGCATTGGAAGAAAAATAGGAATTATGAAGTACTGCATATGTCTCTCCTTACTGAAACTCAGGATGTCTCCAAAGTTCAGTACTGGCAGTAATGGCTCATAAGGTGATCATTCCCATAGATAGACAATGATTTACTTTCTCTCCTATAGGAAAAATCCTAATGCATTCCTGACCAAGAAGAAATGAGGAAAAATCCATGGCTTTCAGTTCCCACTGCTTGGATATCTCTCACCCCACAGAAGAGAATCATAGGGTAACCAGCCTCAAATAATCATCATGTAGACATCTAATAAACGCATGAAGGGGGCTAATGCCATGGAGCAAGCTGTCCTACCAGGCTTCATCTGTGTCACTTCCCTTCACTTTGGGAGGAAATGGGCAACAAAGCCTTTTGGCTCTGGGGAAACTCAGCCTACATGTGAATTCTCTGAACTGATCTCACCTTCTCCTCACATTGTAGGCTTGGATCCTCCCCTTAACTTGTGTGCAGAGAAACTGCTTGTAAAGGAGCAGGACAGAGCAAGATCAGATCCTCCTTCACTTACAGTTTCTCCGCAAACATAGGTAGCTATTAACAAAGAAGCAGCACAGTTCAGGATTCGCAGCTACTGCTTAACAACTGGAGGAGCAGCTTATCTGCGTATGTTAAGCGGAGGATCCTAGTTTACAGTGAGTACTTGAAAATTTTCAGTGTAGTCTTCTACATTTTGATACAATATGATAATCTTTATTGTCATTGTCCCATACAGAACAACAAAATTGAAAATCTACACCAGACATTCAGAAACCAACAAGCCTGCTAGTCCTGCTATCCCAGCCTGGTTAGCTCCCTAAAAACTCTGATACCTGGTAATTAAATACAATATACTCCCGTAGAGACTACCTTACACTGTGTTTAAAACCAAAATAGTATTTGAATAAAAACTGTTTCTCAGGCAACTAGTCCTAGTCTTTATAACCCTGTACCTTCTTCCAGAAGGCAAAAGCTGGAAGAGATCACTTCACTGCCCATGTCAAATAACTTGTGTGTTATAATAGGCATTACCTGCCAAGGCTGCAGTTTCTGAAGCTTCTGCATCCCTCCTTCCACCGCTGCCCTGTATTTGGCCCCGGGCAAGAACATGGCATGTAGAGCATGTGCTGTGGCATAGACAGCATTATAGATGCTATAGCTGTGGCTTGTTATGCTCATCTCAAAGCCAGATGAAGGGAGATTTTCCAGCTTCTCCTCTCCAGTGCAGGTTCCACTGGCCTGCTCCTCTGTATTGGAGTTTGGAAATAAACAGAGAAATACCTGTGCCCAGAACTGCTTGACAAAGCCATTTCCATTTTCCTCAAAAGGATTTTGTACCTGAAGAAACGCTTTGAATCCTTGTACCACATTTGAATAAACTGCAAAGGAGAGGGAACCGTGGAAGACTTGCATATCCAGGCTCATTTGATAGGTCAATGCTGTGAAATCCACCTGTGCTGTCAGAATCCACACCTTGCCCACAGATGTTTTATTAATATTTTCCATTTCACCTAGCACTAGCATTATTCGCAAGCGAATCATGGGCGTTGTTCCGCCATAGAAAACAACAACCTTGGCTTCACTTTCCATAATAACATGATAGATTTGAATTAAGTCAGACTGCAAATCATAAAACTCTGCCAAATATGTGGTTTTCAGGGTTGTCTCTGAGAAGGCCAAGCAAATGCCTTTCTGGGAGAGCAGAGGTCTCAGGGTCTGAATAAATCTCTCTCCACTGTCATTATCCACTGCGAGCAGCCCAACCCATGTCCAACCAAAGTGCAGAAGTAACTCAACAATCCCAGTGTACTGATGGGCTTCATTGGGCACCATCCTATAGAAGGAAGTAGATTGGCTTTGACCAGGATCTTCTGGAGCAAAGGAACCATAAGTGAGCTAAAAGGAATAAAGAGGCATAATTCATAAATGCAGACGAAGGATTGTATGTGTACTCAAGGCCTACCCACCATAGAGATGAGATGAGCCAGTTGCCTCAGGAAGGAGACTCCAGACAGTTGGGAAGGTGGCCGATTTGGCCTCCATGGAGTGCTTCCCTGCTTTGCTCTCCTTTCTTCTGATCTCCTGTCTCAAGTTCATTCTCCTTGCTTTCCTGATCTGCTGCTGCCCCTCTCCCTAATTTTCCTTCTCCATTTCATCCCCTTTGTTTCATCACAACATTTCACCTCTTTATTTTATGACGTCCTGCCTTCCCTTCCTTTCCAAACTTCTATTGTACTACAGACGCACAGACTCACACACAAATGCCAGAACGTGTGCACAGCTGCCTCGTGGTAGGCAGGCTTCCAGCTTTGTAAAAGAGCAGCTTAAGTCTCCAGCCAGTAAGCCACAGGCAAAGTTGGAAGAAATGTCAATTTGCAGAATGGAATGTGGAGCGTTTCTTTTTTGTTTTTTTTTTGTTTTTTTGAGTAGTTGGAGTAAGGAAGCGAGGTGAGATGAGCTGTCTCCCATAAGCACAGTACCTTCTCAGTCAGGAGGGCGGAAAGCAGGACTGGGTGGGGGTGGGGGTGCTGTTTCCTGAGCCCCAACCATGGGATAAATTGCAGCCTTATATAACTAGCATGTTTAGCTCTAATTAATGCATGAGGGTGCAAAGGCCATAGAGTAGTAAGCTGCTGTTGCCAATCTTGTGTAGGTCATGCCTCCTTCACCTCCAGTGAAAAGAGGGCACCTTTCTGCCAACACATGAGCCAAAGTGCGAGGTTTGTTGGCCAATCCAGACAATTCCCTGCATTCCTCGGTAGAATCTCTGTATTGTGGAAGACAAAGCTACTGATCTTTGTTTATAACTGGCCCAGGAAACAGGACCGTTTCCAAACATAAAGAGAAAGTCACCTATTGAAAATACTAGTATTGACCTTTAAAAGCTCTAAATTGTCTGAACCTCATATATCTAGAGGGCCACCTTCTCCCATACCACCCACACTTCTTGGTTTATTGGGTGAGGCCAGGTCACACCTAATACATTCTGCTGCCTGAGATAGAAACCAACTGGTCCTGCAATGAATCCTCCTTCAATATACCAATAGGACCGTGTCATCTACTGCATTTGGGACACCAGACTAGTTTGAGGAGTCAGGGGAGGCACTCCTCAGACCTAGAACAGAGAGAAAAGGCAAGTGTGTTTAAGAAGGCGAGAGAAGGCTGCTGATCTAGAGCAGACATGTTAAAAGGCTGCTGATGGCTCACTATCTGTTTTGTGCTACACAAGTTATTAAATTTGCAAAGCAAACAGGAAATACATTTTGTGAAGAGCAGGACCACCCTCCTTTTTAGTCACAACTCTACAAAACGTTTTTGGATAGAAAAGATCATGGTGATTGTATCTTACCTGGGGAATCTTGTAGATGCTCAATATGTCTGCCATGTAGAGGGAGGTATCAAAGTCCAGTCCCCCAATTACTGCCACCAGGTGTTTCTGGGTGTCGCACTTGTAGTTGGGTATAAGTGTGGAGGGAAGGTTCAGAGCAGCCCGGTAGGTCATCCTTTCATTGAAGTAACTTTCATAGATGTGGAATCCTAAGGTGAGATTTGGTAAGATCTTGGGGTTCTCATTGATCTCCTTGACAGCAAATATCAAGGCCAGAATATGCTGGTAGTTCTTTGGCACAACACTGCAATGAGAATTTCATGCTTTATTTTTGAAATATATGCTATGAAAGTTAAAAAGGGGGGAATGCTTGACAATTCTTCAGCATTTTAGTGCAAATTGTGTCCTATTATATATGGAAAGGAGTTTCCCCTGAAGGAATACATTGTATCCCACTTTTATACTTGTAGCTCACTTTTATTAATTCAGTGGTACGTCAGGTTACAGATGCTTCAGGTTACAGACGCTTCAGGTTACAGTGTCCGCTTCAGGATGAGAACAGAAATCGTGTGGCAGCGGCACAGTGGCTGCAGAAGGCCCCATAAGCTAAAGTGGTAGCTTAGGTTACAAACAGTTTCAGGTTAAGAACGGACTTCCAGAAAGAATTAAGTTCTTAACCCAAGGTACCACTATATATGCATTTTTATGGAAACTTTACATCCATATAGGCATTTTTGCATACATGGCTAGAAGATAGCACTGCAAAATCTGGAGAAATATAATTTTCAAATGAAGGCTCTGTTTTGGTTTAGATACCTTTTTAGAGCAAGCAAATTTTGGTAGGTTCATATTTAAATGTGAACTGATTTGTAAGAACTGGACAGCCTCCTACCTTAAAGTAGACACCAGCTCACTTGTTCTGATCTTCAACACAAAATATAGCTTAATATTTAAGCCTCAGCTGTCCACTTTCACCTCAGCTTTCTTTGGTTTTTCCCTCCCACCTCCCACCTTACAGTTAACTGACAGTTAACTGCCATTTCCTGGCTGATCAGAATCTTCAGCCAATTAGTCTGTTGTTGCCCAGGACAATTGGAATAAATGGACCTGATCCAGCCCTGTCTATAAATGAAATTCCCTCTCTTCCCCTGTCACCAGTCTTCTGTCATCGAACAAGCCTGCACCATAGTTACACTACAAGGCTACAGACATTGACAGTCACAATAATAATAATATACCCCCTTCATCTAAAGATCTAACATGATAAAAATAAAGTGTACAGGCTGCCCTTTGGGCTTAGACATATACAAATTGTTTATTTACAGGTACTGAGCTGATCCAACAAAAAAGCTGTATCGAAAAGCAGAGAAGCAGGTAGCCAGGTTTAATGGAGTAGTTCTCATCATATTCAAACCTGTGACACATTTTAAACTGGGAGGGTCATATAAGACTAGCCTGACTTGGATGAGAACATCGGAATGAGAATTTCACCTCAAAGGAGAGGTGAGCTTTTAAGACCCTTCACCCCAAACTTTCTGAGATAAAGTTCAATATTCAGAACAGAGAAGGGCTTTCCATCTTGAAGTAGGTAAGTTTAAGTTGTGGCTCCTCTTGTGAAACCCTTCTTGGAAGAAATTTGGTGGGATGTGGGGAGGAGAGAACACATGAATGAAAGAAAGACTCTCTCATCTCACTGATGACACATTCAGATCTCCATTTCCCTCCCTCCAAGCCAACTCTTCAGCTCTGAGATGGTCCCCCCTCCCCAACACCTCTGCCTGGAAGGAAATCCCTCTAAAATCAGTGGAACATGCTTCTCAGTAAGCCTGGTTAGCACTGGGGAATGTTTCTGTACCACCTGATTACTTGATACATGAAGTATTTACAAGGTATTAAGAAGTTGATGGGTGGTTAGCCTTTCTGTGAAGTCTACTTTGTCAAAAGAGGTAAAGAGGTGAGAAGCAAGTCCGCCAACAATAAGATCACCAGGTTGGTAGTATTCATGAGGAATTCTGGACAGATCATGGATGGTGCAACATGTATGTTTGCACACCATAGGAGGCAGATGAAAGAGAATGGGCACAACAAACAGCAACATACTGAGGCAAATATTCTTTCTCATCCGACACCCTCATTTCCATCTGGAAAATGAACCTTAGCTTCAGAACCACGCTCAGTACAATACTCTGCCTTGACAGGAACAGCACTTCCCTACCAATTCCCAGAGTAAAATCCTATCTTACATCTCAAAAAAGAGAAAAGCAGAAATCCTTTCTCTTCCTCCTCCCTCTCCCTTGCTTAGAATAGCAGGAAGGTGTTTTATGCCCATGTTTAGACTCTGGCTAATATTGTCTGGAAATCTATTGAGACATTATTCAAGAGAGACTTAGTCATGGCGAGATTGATAATTACAGCTGTGATGATAAACAGGTTTCTCTACATCAAAAACAACAAAATGACCAGAAAAAACACCAGCGCATGCTTGTGTTATTTCATCAAAATGGTTTCTGTCTGTTTATGGGACGACAAAAGAGCATGCAAAAATAACTACAAGGAGGAAGAAAAGAACAGTGGTCCAGTCTGATATCAGTGCTGAAAAGCTTCATCTGAAGAGTGGAAATGATAAGTCTGACCTCCAAAAATTCCCCCCTGAACATCTGTTCATTAATTTACTGACAATCATACTAAGAGTGAAAAATTGTGAAAGAGATTGAGTTATGACAGATGATTTGTGTAGGTTGCAAGGAAAATTAAGTATAAAAATGGAGAATTCCCTGGATGCCAAGATCCAGGTTTGGGGCAAGTACTCTTTGGTGAGAGAACCCCAACAGATATTTCAAATCACAAAATATTCAGCAAAGTAAGGCGTGGAAATATAGATTGTTAGATCTTAAAAATATACCCCCATGAGTTCCAAAACTTCCCTCTCCTCTTACCATTGAAAAGGACCACACATCTGGTCAGTGAAAACTGGCTTACTTACAAACGCTTCAAAGGTCAGGTTCATGTGTTTCTCCATACATCAGGCAGAAAACACAGGCAGTAACACTTGGCTTAGTAACACTGGTGAAAGCTCGAAATTATTGGTATAGGAGTCCAAGAGAGCCATGGTTTCTGAGCTTGTAGCAACCAGCTAAGACCTTAAATGTTGCGCTTCTTGGGTAGACTGATAGAGAGCAATAGGCCATATATTTCTGGATAAAGCCTGCTGGTGGGGCCTATGATTCTAAAGGTTGTAATTAGGGTGAGGTGAGCTAGCTTTTGCTGTTTTGGGGCCCTGCTCAAATTCCAAGAGTGTCTTGGTATCTTCCTTAAATGTAATTTTAAGGTAACATGGTTCTGTTTGGTCCTGCAGTCTCTCAATAACATATTTGCTTCTATTTGCTGCTTTCACTTCTTATTGTAGGATTTCATCTGAATGTGGTATGTAGGGCTGCTGTCAGGGCTGATTTTCCCAAAGGGCCTAGCTCATCTTTCCAGACAACATAACCCTCAACTTCCCTAACCCTGACAGGTATAACCCATCTCTTTTACTTGTTTGCCCATGGAGGACCATAGCCTGGGCCCCCATGGTCAAACTAGAACTAGAAAACCCCACTTCTTCCTGATATGCTAGCATCTCTCTCGTCACCTTTACATGTCCTGCAGCATTGGGAAATTAACCCTGAGAAGGTGATCAGAAACCACACATTGTTTGCAAGTTCTGTGTGAGTGTCTGGAGGCGGTTAGAGGATGGATTGCAGCTAACAGATTGAGGTTGAATCCTGACAAGACAGAAGCACTGTTTCTGGGGGACAGGGGTGGGCTGGTGTGGAGGACTCCCTGGTCCAGAATGAGGTAACTGTGCCCCTGAAGGACCAGGTGTGTAACCTGGGAGTCATTTTGGACTCACAGCTGTCCATGGAGGCGCAGGTCAATTCTGTGTCCCGGGCAGCTGTCTACCAGCTCCATCCAGTACGCAGGCTGAGACCCTACCTGTCCTTGGACTGTCTTGCCAGAGTGGTGCATGCTCTGGTTATCTCCTGCTTGGACTACTGCAATGGGCTCTGTGTAGGGCTACTGTAATGGTTCTAGGGGTTACTCGTGCATAAGCCGGTGCAAACACCTGGCTGGATTACCTGAGTGAACCTTTTCTTTTTCTTTTTTTTGCATTTTAAAATTTTATTGATTTCCCATTATTTATACATTATATCCGTATTTCAATACATCTCATACATTTTGAACTTCCTTCAGCGTCGTTGACATTCATTCGTATTTGTATCTTTAAAACACATTCCATTCTTTCATATTGCCGTTCTTTCCTCCCTTCGTACATTATTTCTATTAAGCAATACTTATTAGTTCTTTACAGTGCCTCTTTAAATCCCACTAGCGTTGTATTTACAAAACATTTATTCTCCAGATAACCCACAAATTTCCCCCAGTCCTCAATAAACTTTTGATCCTTAATATATCTGATTTTCCCTGTTAATTTATCCAACTCAGCATATCTGAGTGAACCTTTTCTGTCCGGACAGCCACTCACCCGTGGCTGTCTCAATTGCTGGCAGAATCCGTCAGTGGGCGTTTCTTAAACTTCTTCCAGCAAAGAAGCTCTTTGACGCCTAGTCTCCTCCTACACTCTCTGCGCAAAAGCCTTCTGTGCAAGGAGGGCATAGGCAGCAGAGGACCTCTACTCTCCCCACTGGTCCCCGGCAAGGAGTCATGGGACCGCCTCACAGCTTCCCCCATCTGCCCCCCTTCTCCACTGGTGCTACGCTGATTTTCTTCCCCAGAAGATTGGCTGCCTCTCCCAATCCTGGGACGCTCTCTGGAATCCCTCTGGATTTTGCTCTCTCCCTCCGGCACTGATGGCAGTTCCCTGACAGCTACCTTTGAAAGTGACCCAGAAACTACAACTAATTCAGAATGCGGCAGTTAGACTGGTGACTGGGAGAGGCCGCCGAGACCACATAACACTCATCCTGAAAGACCTACATTGGCTCCCAGTAATTTTCTGGGCACGATTCAAAGTGTTGGTGCTGACCTTTAAAGCCCTAAATGGCCTCGGCCCAGTATACATGAAGGAGTGTCTCCATCCCCATTGTTCAGCCTAGACACTGAAGTCCAGTGCCAAGGGCCTTCTGGTGGTTCCCTCACTGCGAAAAGTGAGGTTACAGGGAAGCAGGCAGAGGGCCTTCTTGGTAGTGGCACCCGCCCTGTAGAACGCCTTCCCATCAGATGTCAAAGATATAAACAACTACCAGACTTTTAGAAGACATCTGAAGGCAGCCCTGTTTAGAGAAGCTTTTAATATTTGATGAATCATTGTATTTTAATATTGTGCCGGAAGCTACCCAGAATGGCTGGGGGAAAACAGCCAGATGAGTGGATTATAAATAATAAATTATTATTATATTATTATTATAAGCACAAGCAGCTATTTGTGCTCCTAATAGAAAAACACCTCAGATATGGAAACATATAACTGCCCCAAAAAATGTGAATATGTGAAACAAAGAACTATTTGGGGTGGTGGTATATGGATGTAATAAAGAAAAAATGATTAGCAAATACAAAAGGAATGGTTAATTAACGTATTTGAGATATCAAGATGTAAGAGAGAATTAACTTTACAATTGCCCAGATGTATTCAGTATTCATAGTGGGTTATGGAATAAAATGGCCTTTTTATTTACCAAATTTCTTGTTCCACCATTTTTAGAAGAATGTGTGATAATATTGTATTTTCTAATTAAAAGGATTGTTATTGCACTCATGTTCAAAACGGTTTTTCTTCAAAATATTCATTCAGAACCAATCAGTCCCATCTTCTGAACCAAAGCCCATTAGCAATACCACCCTTGTTATAAGTAAGACCAATGAGGCCAGAGGAACATCACCCAGCTATTGCATTATTGTTTTATTTGTTTTGATATGCTGTACACCACTTTGAGATTTTTATTAAAAATATAAAGTGGTATAGAAATTGAAAAGTAAAGAACTAATTAAAAAATCCAGAAATTGTGTAGCAAATATTGCCTTGTAACTACTGAAATCAATGCTACTGATTAATCCTGACGGTAGCAGTTCCACTGAAACCTTACTTACTGGAGAATCACAAAGAAATTGTAACAGATAAAATACAACATGGTTATAGGATGTAGAAAAAGAGAGATTAATCTGCCCATGTTCTGATAGAACAAAAAACAGAGATGTTAGGTTAATTTGCTATTTCCTCTTTATTAACTGCTCCTTGCTGTTCAGATCAGGCCTCAACACAATGATGTAGCATTTGGGAGCAAAGATGGAGCCCAGTAAGCCAGCACTAGAGGCCAAGATGGAGAAGATCTCCACAGCCACCATGTATTTCCCCTTGGTGCTCAGGTACACTGGAACAAAGGAGATCCAAACACTACAAAAGAGAAACATGCTGAAGGTGATGAATTTGGCCTCATTAAAGCTGTCAGGGAGTTTCCTGGCAAAAAAGGCCACAACAAAGCTGAGAATAGCCAAAAAGCCCATGTAGCCCAGGACACAGTAAAACAGGGCAACTGACCCTTCGTTGCAGCCTAGAATGATTTCCCTCATCGCAGAGTGCATGTCAGAATCAGGGAATGGGGGAGAGGTTCCTAACCACACAGCACAAATGCCTGCTTGGATAAGGGAACAAGACATCACAATGGAGCTTGCCAGTCTTTTCCCCACCCACTTCCTCATTCTGGATCCTGGTTTGGTGGCCACAAAGGCCAGAACCACCGTGATCGTTTTGGCCAGAACACAAGAAACGGTCACTGTGAAAACAAGTCCAAAAGCCATTTGTCGGAGCAGGCAGCTCACTCTTTCTGGAGGGCTGAGGAAGATCAATGGGCAGAGGAAGCAGAGCAGGAGGAAAGTGAGGAGAGTGTAGGTGAGGTCCCGATTGTTTGCTCTGACAATGGGTGTGTCCTGATGTTTAATGAAGATGACAAGGACCACCACTGTGAGGAGAGAGAGAGAAAGAGCCAACAATGCTAAGCTCATCCCCAGAGGCTCTTTAAAAGACAGGAAGCTGATGGTCTTTGGAATGCATTGCGATTGGTCTCTGTGTGGATAGTGATCTTCGGGGCACCGAACACAGTCATCCATATCTGGAAAGAAAATAATATATTCAGATTTGAGATGTTCTGGATAGCAACTACAAATGCTACCATTGTGAAACTCTTGAGGTTAAAATAGAAATATCACAGATGTCTCCTTTATACATTTGAAAAGTACCATGTATATATTGTCTCTCCTACCTTTCTGGGATGCAATCTTGCCTTGAGGACATGGAGCACAGTTATAGCAGCAGAATGGCTCCCCCTCCTTCTTTTCCTTCCTGGAACCAGGAGGGCAATTTGAGTTACATAGCGAAAGGGGTGGAACCTGCCCATTTAAATAAACACATAAACATTTTAGCACACAGAAATTAGTAGTATTTCAACCCACCCCCAACTAGAAATAGGAAGACACTAAAATACTTATTCCAGTCTCAGAGCCATCTATTTGGGGAACAAATATCTCAAATGGAGCGCAATCTGTTGGAATGTAATGTTAAAGATATTCTCTTTTCCTATCTCTCATGGATGTAGGAATTATGCCTCACCTGGTGAAAGCTCTGGTGCCACACCATTCTGTTGTCATCAATGGAAATCAGCTGGCCTGGGACAGCCTCCCCACCCAGTCTTCCAACCTTGACTCTCATGAAGGAGTTATTTGGAAAAGTGACTATGTTGGTAATATCAAAGCCAGCTTCTGCTTCCCTGCTCTCACTGAAAGATACTGTTTCTCCAGCAGAGTTGTTAAAGGAGACAGTCCTAAGAAAGGGATGGAGCTGCATTGGAAGAAAAATAGGAACTATGAAGTAATGCATATGTCTCTCCCTACTGACACTCAGGATGCCTTCAGCGTTCAGTACTGGCAGGGACTGCTATGCAAACAGAATCCATTCATTGGAATTGGTTCGTAAGCCGAGCATTCACAGAGAGAGCCAATGATTTCCTTTCTTTCCTATAGGGAAAATCCTAATGCATTCCCGACCAAGAAGAAATGAGGAAAAAATCAATGGATTTCAGTTCCCACCCCTTGAATATCTCCCACCCCATGGAAGAGAATTGTAGGTCTCATATAACCATCATGCATCTAATCAACCCGTGAAGGGGGTTAATTCCATGCAGCAAGCTGTCCTATCAGGCTTTGTCTATGTCACTTCCCTTCACTCTGGGAGCAAATGGGCAACAAAGCCTTTTGGTTTGGGGAAACTCAGCCTACATGTGAATTCTCTGAGCTGCTCTCAGCTTCTCCTCTCATTGTAGGCTTGTATCCTCCCCTCAACTTGTGTGCAGAGAAACTGCTTGTAAAGGAGCAGGACAGAGCAAGATCAGATCCTGCTTCACTTACAGTTTCCCTTACAGTTTCTCTACAAACATAGATACCTACTAACAAAGAAGCAGCACAGGGGGGCCACCAGGGGGCACATTGGAAGATGGTCGACAATAACATCTCTCCAACCCACACGAGGTAATTAAGAGGCTGTTATGGGAGTATGCAGTCTCCCTTGCCCCCCAAGGGAATGGGGGGTACTGCCTTGCCTGCTGTGTCCATAATTCACCCCTGGATTCGAAAGAAGGGGGTGAGGGCATTAGGCACAAAGCCCTCGGGTGGAGTCGGTTCTCCCGGATGCTGTCTCTGAATCACGCACTGGTTTGCATCAGCTCAAAATATTTAATTGGAATAGAAGCAAATGCACATACTTCAAGTGAAGATCGGGAGTAAAGACTGCTCATTAATGGGATCTCTGTGATGTGGAGCGACGGGTTGGACAATAAATCAAGTGAAGACTCATCATTAAAAGATTGGTATGTCAGAGCGAAACAGAAAGGGGGGGAGGAAAAACTTTTCTTTTTTTGGTCTTATGTGAGTACCCAATAACCCTCCCCCCCCAGAGAGAAAGAATTGTGTGTTTTTCTAATAGTATTTATTAGGGTTTTAAGTTTACAAAAAGGCAAAAGAAAAAACACCAAATTAAACAATAGCAAAACAACACATCACAATAAAAAACATAAAGATAAAAACAATTTAAAACAAAAAAAACAAATCAAACCTTCCCATAACTTATCTTTCATTTGCTTGTTTCCCTGACCTCCTCACACCTCCCTTTTTTGTATTCTAAGTCAATTATCCATTTCAGCAAATCCTTTCCCTCTCTTCAAAATTTTTATCCTGAAAATTTATCTTGATCTTAATATAAACTCACCAATTAACAGTCTATTTTTCTTAAATCTTTGTTACATTTTTGCTAAAATCACATAGATTCATTCCAACATCATTCTAACATTCATTAATTTTACAATGTTTCTGTAAATAGTCTTTAAATTTCTTCCAATCTTCCTCCACCTACTCTTCTCCCTGGTCTCAGATTCTGCCAGTCATTTCCTCCAGTTCCATATAGTCTATCACCTTCATCTGCCATTCTTCCAGAGTGGGTAGATCTTGTGTCTTCCAATACTTTGCAATAAGTATTCTTGCTGCTGTTGTAGCATACATAAAGAAAGTTCTGTCCTTCTTTGGCACCAATTGGCCGACCATGCCCAGGAGAAAGGCCTCTGGTTTCTTCAGAAAGGTATAGAATAATAGAATAATAGAATCATAGAATCATAGAGTTGGAAGAAACCACAAGGGCCATCGAGTCCAACCCCCTGCCACGCAGGAAACACCATCAGAGCACTCCTGACATATGGTTGTCAAGCCTCTGCTTAAAGACCTCCAAAGAAGGAGATACCTTTTTCATTTAAAGGTATTTAAATACCTTTTTCATTTCATTATGGATCATCTCCCAGAAAGCCTTAATCCTTGGGCATGTCCACCAAAGGTGAAAGAATGTACCTTCTGTCTCTTTACATTTCCAGCATTTATTATCGGGCAAGTGATAAATTTTTGCAAGCTTGACTGGTGTCATTTACCACCTGTATATCATTTTCATTATATTCTCTCTTAAGGCATTACATGCCGTGAACTTCATACCTGTGGTCCATAACTGTTCCCAGTCAGCCATCATAATGTTATGTCCAACATCCTGTGCCCATTTAATCATAACAGATTTCACCGTTTCATCCTGAGTATTCCATTTCAACAGCAAATTATACATTCTTGACAAATTCTTAATTTTTGGATCTAACAGTTCTGTTTCCAATTTTGATTTTTCCACCTGGAAGCCAATTTTTTTATCCAAATTATATGCCTCCATTATCTGATAATAATGAAGCCAATCTCGCACTCTATTTTTTAATTTTTCAAAACTCTGCAGTTTTAATCTATCTCCCTCTTGTTCCAGAAAGAATCGTTGCAAATTACTAATCACAAGCAGGAGATTAAGAACTGTCTGGAAATGAATTACTGATCAAAGAGAGGACTGGTGGGAACATCGGATGGAAAGAAAGCTTTATGACGCAGTTACAAATGGAGATTCGTTAAGACAGGCCTGCCCACAGGAGGACGAGGGGGAGGAGGACCATGGTCATTGGAATGTGAATTTATGGTTATCGGAATGTGAATTTGACCTGGCAGGGCCCCCTTAGATACAGATTGGCAAGCCTGTGGAAATCAACGGACAGACTGTGGGAATGTTCTTTGCGGAGGTGTGGAAATGGCTCTTGGAGAGTGTAAAATTCACACAGGATATGCTTGTTTCCAACCCGCTTGTGAAGATTATCAGAGATCACAAAGAAAGGAATAGATGATAACAACAAGAAGATGAGGAAAATAACAAAGAGACTATCTGGACAGAACTGGACAGAACTGTGTAATTAAAGCAGCAACAAGAGTGATGTTTGGATCCCTTTCGGAGCTCGAAGTATGGGTACCCCCAACAAAATTTTGAAAATTTGGCTGTATAATTTGGAACTAATGTGATTTGGAATTAATGTGATTTGATTGGCCTGTTAATAAAAATTAATTTGGACTTCCGGGTTAGCGCCTCCGGCAATGGCGGATTTCCTCTGACCAGGAGGAATCCGCTTCGTGAGAACTAGGGTCTGGACAGCCGCGGCGAGGGGGAGACCCACTAAAAACCACAGGCGGGAGAAGCCTGTGGACGTGGGATTCGGCTGGCACCTTTTGCGCCTCCCCTACCCGCGGGGAAACCCAGTTTCGGGGATCCGGAGCAACGTGGGGTGAATGGCGCGGTGCTTTGAATCGACTGCTCTTTTCACGGAGTGAAGCTGCATTGCTGTTGCCGGAGAGCGCTGACTTCTTCCTGTGGACAATTGGATTTTAAACAACTGCCCGTGAGTAGAACAGAAAATTGGATTAAGAAACTTTTTAATTTGTCACCGAAGCGGGAAGGTCTAAACAGGAAGTCTGCCTTCCACTTTTGTAAATAGATTGAAGCAAAGACATTGCAAGCTAGAGTCTGGAAAGTCGTTTGTAAAGGACTAAATTTCCATCAGCTAAAATCACTAAACCCCCCTGGGAAGCAGGAGAAGAGGGGGGAATCTTTTTAGACTGTTTAAACCTGCAGAAGAGAGAGTAAAGAAAGATAAATTTCCACCATCTTGATCCTGGGAGCGGGGTGTCAGAGACAGACACTTTGGGAAAGTTCATTGACTGTGGATAAAACGTTTTTGACAGATGGTTAAAAAAGAGAAACATATTGATTCCAATGTTCCCTTTTGCACTTAAAAGGAACAAAATATCCGGAAAACGAAAGGAACTTTGTTGCTAGATCTGCTTTTAAAAAGACGGATACAAATAGAAATTGTTTCCTCTAGAGGGAGCTTGTGAAACTGTTGCTGGAGTCGATCGGGGAAATTTTACAGCTGTAGAGATAAAAGATCGTGGGAAATAGACACCGACCTTGAACAAGAATGTGCCCAGAAGAAGCTTTAGTGCTTGCTCTTTGCAAGACAAGTGCTTTACTGGAACAGCTACATGAGAAGATGGATTTGATGACTGTTGCAGTTGGAAATTTTGGACAAACAGTGAATACTTATATAGAAACCACTCCGGAATTAATCCAGGAATGTGCTTTGACAGAGCAAGTGGTGAAGAAGATAAAGGAGGAGGTAGTTGCTGAACCTCAAGTACCAGAAATGGAGAGAGCTGCGGCCTTGCAGGAACATAAGTTGCTGTTTTTGATGACTGAATCTGGAGAAAGTCAGATTTGGAGAGATGGAGTACTGTTTGGTCTGGAGATGGGAAGTTGGATAGATCCCCTATGCAGGGATGTTTTGACTTTTCGGATCTGGCTTTGGGCCAGAGGGAGTTTGGAGTTGTGGGGGCCCTTAACCTTGGAGGGACTTTGAAACATGCCCTCAAATATCTTTTGGATTTCAGTGTCAACTATGGAGAATGGGCTGACTTGTTGAGAAGGGATAAAGATATTGCCAAGTTGGAGTCCCCCCGAGAGAAAGGAAGGAAATTAAGAATAAGATCAGCAGAAGATAAAGTAAAGTGCAGGTATAAACATGAAGAAGACCTGCAGAAGGGACATGGAAAAGACTTAAGAGCCTCGGATAGAAGGTCACCAGGTTGATGGACTAGATGGACGGGACAGAAAGGACTGACAAAACCCGAGACCAGGAAGAAGAGACGACGGATGAAGATTGGAAGAAAGTTTTAAAAATTCATCTAGAAAATCATTGTAAAATTAATGAGTATTAGAAAAATGTTGGAATGAAACTATTTGGCTTTAGTAGAAATGTTAAAAAGAATTATGTATAAATATGTTTTGTTAAAAAGAATTAAGTATAAATAAGATTTAAGTTTAAGTTTTAAGTTTTAGGGTTTTTTATGGTAAGATAAGGTTAAAATAGATTAAGGTAATTTAATGACAGAATATTGTGAAAGATGGAAAGGATTTGCTGAGACAATTAATAACTAGAATACAAAAAAGGGAGGTGTGAGGAAGTCGATGAAACAATGAAAGATAAAGATTTGGGAATATTGGATTTGTTTTTAAATTTTTTGTTTATTTTTGTTTTTTGATTCTGATGTATTGTGTGTTATTTTTTTTACTTTTGTTTTTATTGACTTATATTGTTTAATCTCTCTTTTTGTCTATCTTTTTTCCTTTTCTTTTTTCTTGTTTTTTTCCTTTCTTTTTCTGTAATTTTAAATTCTCAATAAATATCATTTAAAAAATAATAATAATTAATTTAAAAAGCAACAACAAAGAAGCAGCACAGTGCAGGATTCGCAGCAACTGCTTAACAGCTGGAGGAGCAACTTATCTGCATATGTTAAGTGGAGGATCCTAGTTTACAGTCAGTACTTGAAAATTTTCAGTGTAGTCTTCTACATTTCGATACGATACGATAATCTTTATTGTCATTGTCCCATACAGAACAATGAAACTTAAAATCTACATCAGACATTCAGAAACCAACAAGCCTGCTATTCCAGCTATCCCAGCTATCCCAGCCTGGTTAGCTCCCTAAAAACTCTGATACCCCATAAATAAATACAATAGACTCCCATAGAGACTACCCTACACTGTGTTTAAAACCAAAATCACAATTGAATAAAAACTGTTTCTCAGGAGGCTAGTCCTAGTCTTTATAACCCTGTACCTTCTTCCGGAAGGCAAAAGCTGAAAGAGAGCATTTCACTGCCCATGTCAAATAACTTGTGTGTTATGATAGCATTACCTGCCAAGGCTGCAGTTTCTGAAGCTTCTGCATCCCCCCTTCCACTGCTGCCCTGTATTTGGCCCCGGGCAAGAACATTGCATGTAGAGCATGTGCTGTGGCATAAACAGCATTATAAACGCTATAGCTGTGGCTTGTTATGCTCATCTCAAAGCCAGATGAAGGGAGATTTTCCAGCTTCTCCTCGCCAGTGCAGGTTCCACTGGCCTGCTCCTCTGTATTGGAGTTTGGAAATAAACAGAGAAAGACTTGTGCCCAGAACTGCTTGACAAAGCCATTTCCATTTGCCTCAAAAGGATTTTGTACCTGAAGAAAGGCTTTGAATCCTTGTACCACAGTTGAATAAACTGCAAAGGAAAGGGAACCATGGAAGACTTGCATATCCATGCTCATTTGATAAGCCAATGCTGTGAAATCCACCTGTGCTGTCAGAATCCACACCTTGCCCACAGATGTTTTGTTAATATTTTCCATTTCACCTATCGCTAGCATGGTTCGCAAGCGAATCATGGGCATTGTTCCTCCATAGAAAACAACAACCTTGGCTTCACTTTCCATAATAACATGATAGATTCCCATAATAACATGGGAATACATGACATAAAGCTCTGCCAGATATGTGGTTTTCAGGGTTGTCTCTGAGAATGCCAAGCAAATGGCTTTCTGGGAGAGCAGAGGTTTCAGGGTGTGAATAAATCTCTCTCCACTATCATTATCCACAGCGAGCAACCCAACCCACGTCCAACCAAAATGCAGAAGTAACTCAACAATCCCAGTGTACTGATGGGCTTCATTGGGCACCATCCTATAGAAGGAAGTGGATTGGCTTTGACCAGGATCTTCTGGAGCAAAGGAGCCATAAGTGAGCTAAAAGGAATAAAGAAGCATAATTCATAAATGTTGAAGGAGGACTGTATATGTATTCAGGGTCTGCCTGCCTGATGAGCCAGTTGCCTCAGGAAAGAGACTCCAGAAAGTTGTCCTCCATGGAGTGCTGCCCTGCTTTGCTCTCCTTTCTTCTCATCTTCTGTCTCCAGGTCATTCTCCTTGCTTTCCTGAGCTGCTGCTGTCCCTCTCCCTAATTTTCCTTCTCCATTTCATCCTCTTTGTTTCATCACAACATTTCACCTCTTTATTTTATGACGTCCTACCTTCCCTTCCTTTCCAAACCTCTATTGTACCACAGATGCACAGAATCACACACAAATGCCAGAACGTGTGCACAGCTGCCTCCAGACAGGCAGGCTTCCAGATTTGCAAAAGAGCACCTTAAGTCTACAGCCAGTAAGCCACAGGCAAAGTTGGAAGAAATGTCAATTTGCAGAATGGAATGTGGAGGTGTGTTTTTTGAGGAGTTGAAGTAAGGAAGCGAAATGATATGAGCTGTCTCACACAAACACAGTACCTCAGTACCTTCTCAGTCAGGAGGGCAGAAAGCAGGACTGGGTGGGGGTGGGGGTGCTGTTTCCTGAGCCCCAACTGTGGATAAGTTGCAGCCTTATATAACTAGCATGTTTAGCTCTAATTAATGCATGAGGGTGTAAAGGCCCTAGAGTAGTAAGCTGCTGTTGCCAATCTTGTGTAGGTCATGCCTCCTTCACCTCCAGTGAAAAGAGGGCACCTTTCTGCCAACACATGAGCCAAAGTGCGAGGTTTGTTGGCCAATCCAGACCATTCTCTGCATGCCTCAGTAGAATCTCTGTATTGTGGAAGACAAAGCTACTGATCTTTGTTTATAACTGGCCCAGGAAACAGGACCATTTCCAAACATAAAGAGAAAGTCACCTATTGAAAATACTAGTATTGACCTTTGAAAGCCCTAATTTGTCTGAACCTCATATATCTAGAGGGCCACCTTCTCCCACACCACCCACACTTCTTGGTTTATTGGGTGAGGCCAGGTCACACCTAATACATTCTGTTGCCTGAGATAGAAACCAACTGGTCCTGCCATTGAATCCTCCTTCAATATACCAATAGGACCACATCAGTCCCACTGCACTGGGACACCAGACTAGTTAGAGAAGTCAGGGGAGGCACTGCTCAGACCTAGAGCAGAGAGAAAAGGCAAGTGTGCTTAAGAAGGGGAAATAGGATTGCCCACCTAGAGCAGACATCTTTAATTGCAAAGCCCACAGGAAACACATTTTGTGAAGAGCAGGACCACCCTCCTTTTTCAGCCACAATTCTACAAAACGTTTTCGGATAGAAAAGATCATGGTGATTGAGTGTGAAGAGTCCAAGGCAGTATCTTACCTGGGGAATCTTGTAGATGCTCAATATGTCTGCCATGTAGAGGGAGGTATCAAAGTCCAGTCCCCCAATAACTGCCACCAGGTGTTTCTGGGTGTCGCACTTGTAGTTGGGTATAAGTGTGGAGGGAAGGTTCAGAGCAGCCCGATAGGTCATCCTTTCATTGAAGTAACTATCATAGATGTGGAATCCTAAGGTGATATTTGGTAAGATCTTGGGGTTCTCATTGATCTCCTTGACAGCAAATATCAAGGCCAGAATATGCTGGTAGTTCTTTGGCACAACACTGCAATGAGAATTTCATGCTTTATTTTTGAAATATATGCTATGCAATTTAAAAGGGGGGGGGGAGGCTTGACAATTCTTCAGCATTTTATTTTAAATTGTGTCCCAGTATATATGCAAAGGCGTTTCCCTTGAAGGAATACATTGTATTCCACTTTTATACTTGTAGCTCACTTTTATTAATACAGTGGTACCTCAGGTTACAGACGCTTAACTGCCATTTCTTGGCTGATCAGAACCTTCAGCCAGTTAGTCTGTTGTTGCCCAGGCCAATTGGAATAAATGGACCTGATCCAGCCTCTGTCTATAAATGAAATTCCCTCTCTTCCCCTGTCACCAGTCCTCTGTCATTGAACAAGCCTGCACCATAGTGACAGTACAAGGCTACAGACATTGACAGTCACACAGAGACATCAACAGAAGCCATAAAATATTTTGAAACCACGAAGCTGAATAATAATAATAATAATAATAATAATAATAATAATAATAATAATAATATACCCCCCTTCATCTGAAGATCTAACATGATAAAAATAAAGTGTACAGGTTGCTCTTTGGGCTTAGACATATACAAATTATTTATTTACAGGTATTGATCTGACTCCCGGAACAAAAGTTGTATTGAAATGCAGAGAAGCAGGTAGCCAGGCTTAATAGAGTTATTCTCATCATATTCAAACCTGGGACACATTTTAAACTGGGAGGGTCATATAAGACTAGCCTGACTTGGATGAGAACATCTGAATGAGAATTTCATCTCAAAGGAGAGGTGAGCTTTTAAGACCCTTCACCCCAAACCTTCAGAGATGTTCAGAACAGAGAAGGGCTTTCCATCTTAAACTAGGTAAGTTTAAGTTGTGGCTCCTCTTGTGAAAGTCTTCTTGGAAGAAATTTGGTGGGATGTGGGGAGGAGAGAACTCATGAATGAAAGAAAGACTCTCTCATCTCACTGACTACACATTCAGATCTCCATTTCCCACCTTCCAAGCCAACTCTTCAGCTCTGAGATGGTCCCCCCTCCCCGAGACCTCTGCCTGGAAGGAAATCCCTCTAAAATCAGTGGAACTTATTTCTGAGTAAGCCTGGTCAGAGCAGGGGGACGTTTTTGTGACATCTGATTACGTGTTATAGGAAGTCTTTACAAGGTATTAAGAAGTTGACTTGTCGTTAGTCTTTCCTTGAAGTCTTCTTTGTCAGAAGCAGTAAGTCGGTGAGAAGCAAGTCCGCCAACAATAAGATCACCAGGTTGGTAGTATTCATGTGGAATTCTGGACAGATCATGGATGGTGCAACGTGTATGTTTGCAAACTATATGTGGCAGATGAAAGAGAATGGGCACAACAAACAGCAACATACTGAGGCAAATATTTCTCATCTGACACCCTCCTTTCCAGCTGGAAAATGAACCTTAGCTTCAGAACCACACTCAGTATAATATACTGCCTTGACAGGAACAGCACTTCCCTACCAATTCACAGATTAAAATCCTATTTTACACCTCAACAAAGAGAAAAGCAAAAATCCTCCCTCTCCTTCTTCCCTCTCCCTTGCCTAGAATGACAGGAAGGGGTTTTATGCCCATGTTTAGACTCTGGCTGGTTTTGTCTGGAAATCTATTGAGACATTATTCAAGAGAGAGTTAGTCATGATGAGATTGATAATTACAGCTTTGATGATAACTAGGTCTCTCTACATCAAAAACAACGAAATGACCAGAAAAAACACCAGCACATGCTTCTGTTATTTCATCAAAAGTGGTTTCTGTCTGTTTATGGAACAACAAAAGAGCATGCAAAAATAACTACAAGGAGGAAGAAAAGAACAGTGGTCCAGTCTGCTATCAGTGCTGAAAAGCTTCATCTGAACAGTGGAAATGGTCACTCTGACCTCCAAAATTCCCCCCTGAACATCTGTTCATTAATTTACTGACAATTCTACTAAGACTGAAAAATTGTGAAAGAGATTGAGTTATGGCAGATGATTTGTGTAGGTTGCAAGGAAAATTAAGTATAAAAAGGGAGAATTCCCTGGATGCCAGGATCCATGTTTGGGGCAAGTGCTCTTTGGTGAGAGAACCCCAACAGATATTTTCAATCACAAAATATTCAGCAAAGTAAAGCGTGGAAATATAGGTTGTTAGATCTTAAAAATATACCCCCATGAGTTCCAAAACTTCCTTCACCCCTTAGCATTGAAAAGGACCACACATCTGGTCAGTGAAAACTGGCATACTTACAAACTCTTCAAAGGTGAGGTTCATGTGTTTCTCCATACATCAGTCAGAAAACACAGGCAGTAACACTTGGCTTAGTTACACTGGTGAAAGCTCCAGATTATTGGTATAGGAGTCCAAGAGAGGCTTCTTAGAGCCATGAGTTCTGAGCTTGTAGCAACCAGATAAGACCTTAAATATTATGCTTCTTGGGTAGACTGATAGAGAGCAATAGGCCATGTATGTCTGGATAAACCTGCTGGCGAGGTTTATGATTCTAAAGGTTGGTAATTAGGGTGAGGTAAGCTATCTTTTGCCGTTTGGGGGCCCTGCTCAAATTCCAAGAGTGTCTTGGTATCTTCCTTAAATGTAGTTCCAAGGTAACATGGTTCTGTTTGGTCCTGCAATCTCTCAATAATGTATTTACTTCTATTTGCTGCTTTCACTTCTTATTGTAGGATGTCATCTGAATGTGGTATGTAGCTTCTTGGTTAGGGCTATACCATGACAGATTTTTGGGTGACTTTGCAGGGCTGCTGTCAGGGTTGGTTTTTCCAAAGGCCCCTTCTTACCTTCCCAGACAACATAACCCTCAACTTACCTAACCCTGACAGGTATAAGCCATCTCTTTTACTTGTTTGCCCATGTGGGACCATAGGCTGGGCCCCCATGGCCAGACAAGAACTAGGAAACCCCACTCCTTCCTGATACGCTAGCATCTCTCTCGCCTCCTTTACATGTCCTGCAGCATTGGGAAATTAACCCTGAGAAGGTGTTCAGAAACCACACATTCTTTGCAAGTTCTGTGTGAGTGTCTGGAGGTGGTTGGAGGATGGATTGCAGCTAACAGATTGAGGTTGAATCCTGACAAGACAGAAGTACTGTCTCTGGGGGACAGGAGGTGGGTGGGTGTGGAAGACTCCCTGGTCCAGAATGAGGTAACTGTGCCCCTGAAGGACCAGGTGTGCAGCTTGGGAGTCATTTTGGACTCACAGCTGTCCATGAAGGCACAGGTCAATTCTGTGTCCTGGGCAGCTGTCTACCAGCTCCATCTCGTACGCAGGCTGAGACCCTACCTGCCCACAGACTGTCTCACCAGAGTGGTGCATGCTCTGGTTATCTCCTGTTTGGACTATTGCAATGCGCTCTGTGTGGGGCTACCTTTGAAAGTGACCCGGAAACTACAACTAATCCAGAATGTGGCAGCTAGACTGGTGACTGGAAGTGGCCGCCGAGACCACATAACACTCATCCTGAAAGACCTACATTGGCTCCCAGTACGTTTCTGGGCACAATTCAAAGTGTTGGTGCTGACATTTAAAGCCTTAAATGGCCTAGGCCCAGTATACCTGGAGGAGCATCTCCACCCCTATCATTCAGCTTGGACGCTGAGGTCCAGCACTAAGGGCCTTCTGGCTATTCCCAGACTGAGAGAAGTGAAGTTACAGGGAACCAGGCAGAGGGCCTTCTTGGTAGTGGCACCCGCCCTGTAGAACGCCCTCCCATCAGATGTCAAAGAAATAAACAACTATCAGAGTTTTAGAAGACATCTGAAGGCAGCCCTGTTTAGAGAAGCTTTTAATATTTGATGAATCATTGTATTTTAATATTGTGCTGGAAGCTGCCTAGAGTGGCTGGGGAAACCCAGCCAGATGAGTGGGGTATAAATAATAAATTATTATAAAATTATTAATATAAGCACAAGCAGCTATTTGTGCTCCTAATAGAAAAACACCTCAAATATGGAAACATATAGACTGCCCAAAAAATGTGAGTATGTGAAACAAAGAACTATTTGGAGGGGTGGTTTATAGATGTAATAAAGAAAAAACGATTAGCAAATACAAAAAGAATGGTTAGTTAACGTATTTGAGATATCAAGATGTAAGAGAGAATTAACTTTACAATTGCCCAGATGTATTCAGCATTCATAGTGGGTCATGGAATGAAATGGTCTTTTTATTTACCAATCTTCTTGTTCCACCATGTTTCAAATAATGTCTGATAAAGCGCGTTGTGGTTCGAGGACCCGACCCCGGTGAAGTGAAATGAAGACACAAGGACGCGTGATATAAGGTTAATGGGCTAGAGAAAGGCCACAACTTTATTGGTTACAGCATTTGAAAAGGTATTGGCTTAGGCATTGGATCGAAACAAGTGGGTTCTTCACCAGTAGGTGGAGCCTGTCGATGCCGATCCAACTATAGGCTCACCCCTGCTGTCACCGAGGGTCGTGCCAAGGCCTCCCGCCAAGCAGGCATCGGACGGAATACACGACCCCCAGATTCCTTTAACGGAATACCCCTAAAAAATTGAAGGCATAGGCGATGGCCACACCTAGCACTTCCACACAGCGCAACACATTATTCCAATGCCTAACCTACCCACCAATACCACAAAAAAAAAAAAGTTGTGACGATTGCTACGAGGTAGGCGAAAAAACCAATTAGCCTAGTGCCAAATGGAAAAACTCCTACCAGGCCCCCCAGCCAACCAGGGCGACCAACCTAAGGTCCATAGCAAGGCCGAAAAACCTGAGCCCTAACTAAAGGGAGTGGAGGGTGGGTGACTCGTGAGGGGCGAAGGAAGGAAGAATGAGGCCGGGCGAAGGCTGGCGCTGCAGCAAAATGCTGCTGAACACGCCCCCACCGTGGCCCCCGGTTGGATGGCCACCGAGGGGGCGTGAGCGCCAGCCAGGTGAGTGGGCAGCAGGGGGCCCCGCCCCCTGCTAGCCGGAGCTCGAGCCCCGACCACAACCCCTCCCCTCCCCTTCGGGGAGGAGAGTCTTTGTGGTTCGAGGACCCGACCCCGGTGAAGTGAAATGAAGACACAAGGACGCGTGATATAAGGTTAATGGGCTAGAGAAAGGCCACAACTTTATTGGTTACAGCATTTGAAAAGGTATTGGCTTAGGCATTGGATCGAAACAAGTGGGTTCTTCACCAGTAGGTGGAGCCTGTCGATGCCGATCCGACTATAGGCTCACCCCTGCTGTCACCGAGGGTCGTGCCAAGGCCTCCCGCCAAGCAGGCATCGGACGGAATACACGACCCCCAGATTCCTTTAACGGAATACCCCTAAAAAATTGAAGGCATAGGCGATGGCCACACCTAGCACTTCCACACAGCGCAACACATTATTCCAATGCCTAACCGCCACCCGAGCTAAAGGCTCGCCGCCAATACCCTCAAAGCTGCAACCAATCCCAGATGTTTCTAATGACGCTAGCTAACCAAAAATCATTCCCCAGATCCGATAGATGGACACCGTCATCCCGGTATAAGGCCTTGTCGCTAATCCGGATACGGTCATGATAAATCACTTGGCCATCCGTAAAGCGCACCCAACGGGCTACCGCCCGATTTACGAGTTTCCTGGTTCTTTCAATGGCCATCAAGTTTTGCGCACCGCGCCACACAGTTCTTTTCAGGAAGGAGGACCAGAATACTGTCGTTCTGGGACACAAGGTAGCGAATGCATCCAAGTCTCTTTTTATGCTTGACAACAAGTCCACACTCCTTTTGTTAACAAGGTCATTCTCCCCTAAATGAATCACCAGGACATCGGGAGAGCCGAGCTTGGCTACTTTCTCCCGCAGCAAAGGCATCAGTTCTTCCCAACGCATGCCTCTTCTCGAAAACCAGGAAACTCGAACATCACGTGGTAGACCAAGGTTGGGTGCCAGGCCGCAGCTCCCCGCTCGCACGCGGGCCCAATGGACAATGCTGTGACCGCAAATCCACACGTTTCTTCCGGGCATAGCTGGGAATAAAGATAGAACAAAAGGAAGGGTAAGCAGACTAAGGGGTCGGCGCAAGGTTGCGAATATACGACTTATAAACATTGGATTTCCACCGGCCCAACTCTTTTATCCTTTCTGCCGGCAGCCCTAGGTGCGCGGCCGTGGTGGCGGCCCCGATCCTGAACGAATGTGCAGCGTACTCATGGGGGGGTAGGCCACAAGCTTCAATAGCCTTGCGCATTACTCTAGTGAATTGGTACCACAACAGGGGAGACCCATCCTCGTGTATCAGGAACGGTCCCGGGACGGCTGGTCTAAGGCGGAGAAACCGCCTCGTGTCCTTCACCGGACATGGGCCCTGCTGGGCCGACGCCGTGAGCTTGAGCAGGACACCTTTGCCAGTCTGATCGGTCTTGGACTGACGCACCAGTACTGACAAAGCAGATTCGGATAGCTGTACATCCTCAACCAGGAGGCCGCGAGTTAAACCCCGTGCACTAGCTTCACAGACAACCTCACCAACTCTGAGTGCACCAAAAAAGGCTATAGCGTAAGCCGCAGAGAAGAGCCGTGCCTCAAACTTAGACCAACAAATTGTCCTGAGCTTTACGCGTATCTGAGATAGCAATCCGTAAGAAATAGGCTTACGGCCAACGGTCCTGGGCGGTTGTAACCTGCCCCAACCTTCAATGGCTCTACGAATCAGGAAATCGCTACATGGGTCTTGCGCAAACGTCGCCTTTGAAAAGAAGCTGATGGCTGCTACGTGAATCTTCAAGGTTTTCGTAGCACGTCCGAGGTCATCCAGATGGGATAGGTACTGCAGGACGTCATCAGTGGTGGGGGGTGTGTTATGTGACAGCCCAGACAACCCAAACCTGAAACCCAGGAAATCACACCAGGCCTTCTTATAGGACCTGAGCGTGGAAGGTGCCACGGAAGCTAATACTCCCTGTATCACTTTGCGTCTCCAACGTTCCACAGGTACTCCGGAAAGGGTTCGGGCAACTGTTGTGCTCCAGGTGCGAGCGACCGGAAACGAGGAATCTGGAATCGAGACAAGGCGTCGGCTATATCATTATTGGCACCTGGTACGAATTTGGCTGAAAATAGGATATTGTACTCAAGGCAACGGAGGACGAACGCCCGCAGGAGAGAGGAGACCCTCGCAGACCGCGATGACTGCCTGGCAAGAATGTTCACCACCGCCAGGTTGTCGGTCCTGAAGCACACACGGTGATCTCGGAACTCCTCAGTCCAGATGTGCACGGCCACTACTATTGGAAAGAACTCGAGAAAGGTGAGATCGCGCGTGATGGCCTGACCCTGCCATGCTGAGGGCCAGCGTTGTGCGCACCAGCGCCCTTTGAAATACAAACCGAAACCTAACGACCCTGCTGCGTCCGATTGAACCTGAAAGTCGGATGATAGATTCAAAACATCCTGCCAAAGAGAGACCCCGTTATATTTTTCCAAAAAGACTGTCCAGACCTCGAGATCTGCTTTGACCGCCCTGGGGAGGCGAACCCTGTGGAGGGGGTGTTTCAGACCAACTGACAATCTGGCAAGGCGAGCACAGAAGGGGCGTCCGGGGGACACCACCCTGCACGCGAAGTTAAAGTGGCCCAATAAAGATTGAATCTGCCTAAGTGTGATCTTCCTAAGCTTAAGAGTGTCCTGAATTAGTTGTTTAAGGGCTTCAATCTTCTCAACAGGTAAGCGGGATGACTGGGCCACTGTATCCAGCTCAATGCCAAGGTAAGTTAAGCGCGTGGCTGGTCCCTCCGTTTTCTCCGCCGCAAGAGGGACCCCAAGGTCCTCGGCCAGGACTGAGAAGGCCTCCAGCAAGGAGGCGCACTCCCCCGTGTTGGCTCCGCCCACGAAAAGGAAATCGTCCAGGTAATGCGTGACCCCAGTGGTATTTGCCCTGAAACGCAGGGCCCAGTCCAAGAACGTGCTGAAGGCTTCGAATGCCGAACAGGCAACAGCGCAGCCCATTGGCATGGCCCTGTCAACATAGTATTTGCCCTGAAATTTAAAGCCCAGCAACCGGAAATCTGCGGGATGTACTGGCAAGAGGCGGAAGGCCGATTCGATATCACACTTTGCCAACAACGCCCCGGGGCCGAAACTGCGGATCAACTTAACTGCCTGATCGAAGGTGGCGTATTTCACTGTGCATAACTCGGGCGGGATGGCATCGTTGACCGAGCCGCCCTTTGGGAAGGATAGATTATGAATGAGCCTGAATTCACCGGGGGTCTTCTTGGGCACAATGCCTAGCGGAGAAATGTGCAAATTTGGTATGGGGGGACTATCGAAGGGGCCTGCAACCCTGCCTGCACTGACCTCTTTTGCTATCTTTCTTTCCGCTACTTCCGGTCTCTCTCTAACTGATTTTTGATTCGGTGAATCTTTCGCAATTAATGAACCCGCTATGGGGATACGAAACCCACTGGAAAACCCTTCCCTGAGGTATAAAGCTGCGTCCTTATCCGGATAAAGAGACAGAAGATTACAAAGGGGGACGAGCTTGATAGGGGAAAAGGCCAATCCCAAGACTACCTCACCGTCTGTTCCCTGCTGCGGGGGCCCCCCTGGAACTGGGATGATGGAACCCCCGGCCTCCACGAAAGGGCTGCTTTCCCCCTTTTAAGCAGGATGTAACGGGATGACCCCCGGCGCATCTTTCGCATTCGTGCGTGAATTTACAAGATGGCCTTTGGCAAAACCCTTTGTTGTACTCCCAGCATACCCGACGCTTAAAATCCTTCCGTAGGTCGCTCCTGGCCGACCGATACGAGTCAACTGGCCTCTTTTCCACGTACGGACCAACAGCCACGGACCATATTCCATTCTCAATCTGATCCCAGCGGGCTAACGGGATCCTGGACGCCTTCCTACGGAATTTCTTGTCATAGCTTATGGCCGCCGCCTCCCCCGAAAGGGCACAGGCCGTGCGAATATGTGAAAGGTAGGCTACAAGATGAACCGCCCGCTTGGGGTAAGCAGCGACAATTATCCCCATAAAGGCTTGAAAACCATCAAGCCAATTTTCGAAAGTCCTAGGCACGGAAGGGTACTTGCTCTTTCTCTTGCCATGCGAGGGTCTCTTTTCACCCCTACCTAACTCCTCTGCTGGAGGCACTAATTTAAACATGTCAACAAACTCCCCATTTAAGATTTTTGCTCGTAGTTTAGGGGATAGGTGATCACCCGGTATGACATCTGAGGTTGAGTAGGTGGATGTGGTGGCATCTTTTACCAGAGCCCCATCCTTCCACTCCTGGGTCCCCCCAAACTTTTTACGATGGCAATTGGCCCTCCTCGACAGTGCCCAGTCCGGAAGACCAGATATTTCCTCACCCTTCCCCCAATAGGAACCTAGGGACGCGTCACTGTCAT
Source organism: Podarcis bocagei (assembly GCF_964188305.1). Classification (NCBI taxonomy): domain Eukaryota; kingdom Metazoa; phylum Chordata; class Lepidosauria; order Squamata; family Lacertidae; genus Podarcis; species Podarcis bocagei. The sequence goes on along the minus strand of NC_138138.1, from coordinate 17,673,396 downwards.
ATTCCGAAGAAGAAGTACCTGTATCATCATCTGAATCCTCCTTTCGAGACCTGCTCTTCCGACATACATGCTTCCTCTTTTCGCGCCTCTTACCCGACGGCTTCTCCACTGGCGCTGCAGCGACGGTGCCCTCCTCCTCCTGTTGTCCGTCTTCAGCCGCCGATGAAGCCGCAGAATCGGGCGACTGGGCCCTGGGCCGCTTGTCCTGTGACCGATTAGAAGAGCTAGAGGCAGCAGGATTGTTATTGCGAATAGACTTAGAGGTAGCTTTCCCCCCCCGCGCCCGAGACCCGGATGCTGAAGCCCGTGACTGGGACCTAGTCCGCACCGGCTGTGTATCATTAAAGAGGGCGGCCGATGTACTAGGCAGTTCGTCCCATTGGGAAGATTGAGAACTCTCTGGGAACTCCTGGGTATCCGGGATGACATCAGGGGAAGAGGGGGGACTGGGGTTCGCGTCCGGGAATCGTTGTTCGTATTCATCTATAAAAGATCTAAAAGCATTTAGGAAGTGGGAGACGGGAGGCCTTGTATTATTACCCCTGCCCTGCCGTCCCCGTGATGCGCTCTCTGCTGAGATACGTGTGGCCACAGGCGCGCGCTTCCTCTTAGGAGCCATAAGGTGTGCCTTGTACACCACAAATGCTACGGTATTTGTTAGTGTGTATGTGTATGTGTGTGTAAGTGTGAATGTGTGTGTGGGGTTTTTTTTTTTTAATTAATTAATTAATTAATTTTTATATATATGTGTATATATATGTTGTTATTATTATTATTCTTATTGCGTATATATCCAATTAATTAATTTATTAACTATTTATTTATTTATTTATTTATTTATTATTCAAGATGTATTATCTATATATCTGTTTGTAGTTTTCTATTTATTTATCTATTAATTTCTTATTTGTTCTCCCTTACTATATAGTCTCCTTAATATTACCCCAGAATGGTTATGCTAACTTCCCCTTTGTGTGTTAGCTAGGTGAGGGCAGCGGCTAGGAGAAAAGCCGCTCCCTCTAAACTTCCTATTAATAAAGCCAAGGGTGCTGCCAATGTTCACTTCCAAAGACAATAAGACCCATAGAACAAGAGAACAAAAGAACAAATAGCTGGGCAATCTACTGCCTGCCAGGTACTATAGATTGCTGCCGACTGCTGCCAAGCCTCCCTTCCTCATACAAAAGAACAAAAACTCAGGAATACTCTGCCTTCCACAGGTGAGATAAGCTGCAAAGAGCCTCTGACAATGTGCCTCTGGGGAATAATAGGCTTAACTATCGCTCGTTAGCATTTAAAGTGTCCTGCTGGCCAGCAGCAGCAAAGGCATTTTCCCAGCAACAGAAGAGCTAGCCGGAAACAATAGCTATTCTTTAAGAGGCAACAGCAGAGGCGCTCCTGTGGTAACCAAAACAGGGACCCCAGGCAGCCCAGGAAATAAGCAAACGCCCTATCAACACCAAAAGGAGGGAAGGAAGGGGGTACAGGGGCCAGAGAACACAGCAGAATTAAGACTAGGCCAATTAGGGGACACCCAACCAAAGACCCACCAACAGAAAACAGAGTGTGAGAAAGTAATAAACTTGTAAGCTCGAAGGCAAAGAAAGATGGAGGCCACAGCAAAATCAGAGACACCAGCCACACAGAAAGACTATTCCCATCCACACCAAATACAAAGGCTCACAGCAAAAGATGGTGGCAGCAAAAGATGGTGGCACTGTCTGATGTGAGGTGGGGCGGCTGGAGAAAAATTAAGACTACTAAGGAAATAAACACCCCAACAATACTGCCAGAACCAATCCCTTATGAACCAAGCGCAGTCAAAGCAATAGAGAAACCAGATGGGGCAGTAGTAAAATTGGGGCGATGGAAGGGGCTAGTGAAAACACGCTTCAAGGGCCCACTGGGAGGGAGGAAAGGCACTGGGAACAATGGAAAACAATGGCGCTGCTGTTCCTGATGTTCCTTACACTCGCAGCGGCTTGAAGCAGAGTTATAAATTAATCTCCCCCTTATCGGATTGCAGCGGGCCTCCAAACAGGGAGGCAGCACTAGGAGCACACACACGCGCGCACCCACTCACTGAATAGTGTGGGATGAGGCGGCCTGCAAATGGAAGGGGGGGCCTCCGAACGCACGTGGGTGGCTGCTGCAACTGCGCCGCAGGCGCCCCAATTGCAGAATTAAATTAAACTGCTCCCACTACCGGCCACAGGCAAAATGCGATGGGGTTGGGGATGAAAACACACACACGTGGCTGCAGAATGGGGGGAGGGGACGCTTTTTCCCGCAGAAGAACTCAGTACCCCGGGACACACAACCGCACTAGACCCCCTCCAATCCTCCGAAAACCTAAAGCAAACCGATAGCCGGACACAAGCCCTGATGACAAAAAGCCCAAAAGAAGCCGGAACGCGGCGCCCCACTTAGCGTATGGCTCCGCGCTAACCCAATATGCTAACAGGGAAGGCAGCCGCTCTGCTCCCTTCCTGAGCTAAAAATAAAATAAAACGCTACCGCTTACAAGCACGCTCTGGCAGACAGCGGGAGGGTTAGAGAAAATACAGCCTGGAATAGGTCTGGGAAAGACCGAGGCAAAGCAGTCCCGATTTAGGGGGGGGCAGCTGTGTTGTTCCGAGTAGTACAAACGAACACACGAGGCGAGGGCAAGCAGGGGCCGGGAAAGAAAAGCGGAAAAAAAAGCAACCGCAACCTCAGAAACACACCCCCCGAAAAGCACAAGAGCTAGCGCGAAACCAACGCGGGAGGCTGGAAAAGGAAGTAGAGAAAGCTCCCTTAAACGAACGATGCGCCCGTCAGCTGTTCAGCGGCTGAGGGCCCGTCAGCTGTTAGGCGGCCCACGTGGGCTGTTGCCCGAGCAGGGGAAGTAGAACCCGATAAGCCCTCAGAAAATTAAAGAACGCAAGCCGTAGTGTTCGACTGAGTAAAGGGAAAATTTAAAGGGACGCAACCAAAAACCGCAAACACTGACAAAGAAGCAGCAAATACTTCCCTGGCTTCCTGCAGCAGCAGTCTCCGATCTTGACTCGTGAGGGGCGAAGGAAGGAAGAATGAGGCCGGGCGAAGGCTGGCGCTGCAGCAAAATGCTGCTGAACACGCCCCCACCGTGGCCCCCGGTTGGATGGCCACCGAGGGGGCGTGAGCGCCAGCCAGGTGAGTGGGCAGCAGGGGGCCCCGCCCCCTGCTAGCCGGAGCTCGAGCCCCGACCACAACCCCTCCCCTCCCCTTCGGGGAGGAGAGTCTTTCTCCTTCATGAAGAGCACATGTTGTGGTGGGAGCAACCATGACATCCCCTGTTGCTGGGCGGGTTAGTTTGGATGGCCACGAATTTGATTGGGCACACCCAATGTTGCTGGGGAAAATTGATGGTTGCAATTTTATTTGATTGATGGGGGTGCTATATAGGTCCCTGTGCGCAGCATTGAGCTTTCTCTTTTCGCTGAGCACATCAAATTACCCACCCTCCCTCCCTTTAATTAGGGTTTGCGCTGACCTTGCTATGCCTGTCATGGGGTCGTCTGCTTTGGAGCAGGGGCCTGGTAGGAATTTTACCATTTGGCTGATTGGCTGGGGCCATTTGGGTTTGCCTACTGCGTAGCAAATCGTCACAACTTGTAAGGTTGTGGTTAGGCATTGGTTAATTTTTTGGTTGGTGGAGGGGATGTGGTTGGCTGTGCCGGCCCCTCCAATGCTGCTGCTGCTGCAAGAGTATTCCGTTAAAGGAATCCAGGGGCTCGCCATGCTTTTGTCCGTATCCCTGACAAAGGGCTAGGGCCACAGAAGAGCCCCAGGGAGCATTTGGGGAGAGGTGTGAGCCTGGCACCCAGCTTTATTCTCTCCCCCAATTTTTTTTTTTAAATAGTATTTATTAAGGTTTTAAGTTTACAAAAAGGCAAAAGAAAAAACACCAAATTAAACAATGGCAAAACCACACATCACAATAAAAAAACAGAAAAATAGAAACAATTAAAAAAAACAAAAAAACAAATCGAGCCTTCCCATAACTTATCTTTCATTTGCTTGTTTCCCTGACCTCCTCACACCTCCCTTTTTTGTATTCTAAGTCAATTATCCATTTCAGCAAATCCTTTCCCTCTCTTCAAAATTTTTATCCTGAAAATTTATCTTGATCTTAATATAAGTTTACTTTCCCTCTTTTCACCAATTAGTCTATTTTTCTTAAATCTTTGATACATTTTTGCTAAAATCATATAGATCCATTCCAACATCATTCTAACATTCATTAATTTTACAATGTTTCTGTAAATAGTCTTTAAATTTCTTCCAATCTTCCTCCACCGACTCTTCTCCCTGGTCTCGGATTCTGCCAGCCATTTCCGCCAGTTCCATATAGTCTATCACCTTCATCTGCCATTCTTCCAGAGTGGGTAGATCTTGTGTCTTCCAATACTTTGCAATAAGTATTCTTGCTGCTGTTGTGGCATACATAAAGAAAGTTCTGTCCTTCTTTGGCACTAATTGGCCAACCATGCCCAGGAGAAAGGCCTCTGGTTTCTTCAGAAAGGTATATTTAAATACCTTTTTCATTTCATTATAGATCATCTCCCAGAAAGCCTTAATCCTTGGGCATGTCCACCAAGGGTGAAAGAATGTACCTTCTATCTCTTTACATTTCCAGCATTTATTATCGGGCAAGTGATAAATTTTCGCAAGCTTGACTGGTGTCATGTAACACCTGTATATCATTTTCATTATATTCTCTCTTAAGGCATTACATGCTGTGAACTTCATACCTGTGGTCCATAACTGTTCCCAGTCAGCCATCATAATGTTATGTCCAACATCTTGTGCCCATTTAATCATAACAGATTTCACCGTTTCATCCTGAGTATTCCATTTCAACAGCAAATTATACATTCTTGACAAATTCTTGGTTTTGGAGTCTAACAGTTCTGTTTCCAATTTTGATTTTTCCACCTGGAAGCCATTTTTTTTATCCAAATTATATGCCTCCATTATCTGATAATAATGAAGCCAATCTCGCACTCTATTTTTTAATTTTTCAAAACTCTGCAGTTTTAATCTGTCTCCCTCTTGTTCCAAATTTTCCCAATATTTCGGCCGTTTAGCCTCCATATTGAGCTTTTTCTGAGCCTTCGCTTCCATTGGTGACAGCCACCTTGGGGTTTTATTCTCAAGCAAATCCTTATATCTTATCCAAACATTAAACAGTGCTTTTCTGACAATATAGTTTTTAAACGCGTTATGTGCTTTGACCTTATCATACCACAGATATGCATGCCACCCAAAGACATTATTAAAGCCTTCTAAGTCCAACACATCAGTGTTCTCAAGAAGCATCCATTCTCTCAGCCAGCAAAAAGCGGCTGATTCATAATAAAGTTTTAAGTCTGGCAGGGCAAATCCACCTCTTTCCTTAGCGTCAGTTAATATCTTAAATTTTATTCGAGGTTTCTTGCCCTGCCAGACAAATCTAGAGATATCTCTCTGCCACTTCTTGAAACACTCCATTTTATCTAATATTTGCAATGTTTGAAACAAAAACAACATCCTTGGCAATACATTCATCTTTATCACAGCAATTCGGCCTAGCAATGATAACTTCAGATTTGACCATATTTCTAGATCCTTTTTCACTTCTGTCCAACATTTTTCATAGTTATCCTTAAACAGATTCACATTCTTAGCAGTCATGTTAACTCCTAGGTATATTCTCTCCCCAAAATTGTTTATCCTTTCCGCACAGATGGTTGCTAACCAATGCCTAAGCAACCACTCACATACTGTAATTCAATAATTCAAATCCCATTAGCAATACCACCATTGTTATAAGTAAGAACAATGAGGTCGGAGGAACATCACCTGGGTGTGAGGCGTGAAGGCAGCTCTCTGCAAGGCCCTTTCCACCTGGTCTAGGGGGCGAGGCTCCGACTCACCAGCCCTACTGAAGAGGCTGCTCATGAGGCTGGAGGAACATCGCCTGGCTATTGTTTTATTTGTTTTAATATGCTGTACACTGCTTCGGGACGCAGGTGGCACTGTGGGTAAAGCCTCAGCGCCTAGGACTTGCCAATCACATGGTCGGCAGTTCGAATCCCTGTGATGGGGTGAGCTCCCGTCGTTCGGTCCCAGCTCCTGCCCACCTACCAGTTCGAAAGCACCCCTAAGTGCAAGTAGATAAATAGGTACCGCTTTATAGCGGGAAGGTAAACGGCGCTTCCGTGTGCTGCACTGGTGCTGGCTCGCCAGATGCAGCTTAGTCACGCTGGCCATGTGACCCGGAAGTGTCTGTGGACAGCTCTGGCTCCCGACCTCTAGAGTGAGATGAGCGCACAACCCTAGAGTCGGACACGACTGGCCCGTATGGGAAGGGGTACCTTTACCTTTACCTTGACACCGCTTTGAGATTTGTATTAAAAATATAAAGCGGTATAGAAATTGAAAAGTAAATAAATAAATAAAAACAAAACAAAACCAGAAGTTGTGTAGGAAATATCACCTGTAACTACTGAAATCAATGATACTGATTAATCATGACAGTAGCAGTTCCTCTTACTTACTGGAGACCTTACTTACTGGAGAATCACATAGAAAAGAATAAGGAGAAGCTTTTTTATAATATTTTTATTGCTTTTTTCCCCCAGGTACAGATATAAAGTCAGATATATAAAAGAAATAACAGAAAAAAGAAAAAGAAAAACCGGCCTCCATATTGAGTCTTTTTCGGGCCTTAGCCTCTATTGGTGATAACCACCTCAGGGTCTTATTTTCTAATAAGTCCTTGTATTTAGTCTAGACAATAAATAATGCTTTTCTGACAATATGGTTTTTAAACATTTTGTGAACCTTTACCTTGTCGTACCACAAATATGCATGCCATCCAAAAGCATTGTTGAACCCTTCCAGATCTAGGACATCAGCGTTTTCTAAGAGAAACCAATCTTTCATCCAGCAGAAAGCTGCAGCTTCATAATATAACCTTAAGTCCGGCAGGGCAAATCCCCCTCTTTCTTTTGCATCAGTTAGTATTTTAAATTTTATCCTGGGCTTTTTGCCCTGCCAGACAAACTTAGAGATATCTTTCTGCCACTTTCCGAAACATTCCACTCTGTCCACAATCTGTAGGGTTTGAAACAAAAACAACATCTTTGGCAATACATTCATTTTTACAGCTGCAATTCGACCCAACAAGGAAAGTTTTAATCTTGACCAAATTTCTAAATCCTTTTTGATTTCTGACCAGCATTTTTCATAATTATCTTTGAATAAATTCAAATTTTTAGCAGACAAATTAACCCCTAGGTATTTCACTTTTTTAACCACATTTAACTCTGTCTCCTTCTGAAACCCATCTGTTTCTAAAGGTGTCAAATTTTCCCCCAAAACCTTGGTTTTTTGCTTATTCAACTTAAATCCCGCCACCCGACCAAACTCATAAATCAATTCTAGAACTCTTCTTGTACTAGATTCTGGCTCCTGTAATGTTAAAACCAAGTCATCTGCAAAAGCTTTCGGTTTATATTGTTTCACTCCGACCTGTATTCCTTGCACCAACCGGTCCTCCCTAATCATATTCAAAAGTACCTCCAGGACTGAAATAAATAACAGAGGGGATAGGGGGCACCCCTGTCGTGTTCCTTTTTCAATTTTGAACTCTTCTGTCACCACATTGTTCACTATCAGTTTAGCTTTTTGCTCTGAATAGATTGCTTCTATACTATTTTGAAACCCCCGTCCCACTCCCATCCCTTCCAAATTTTTCTTCATGAACTTCCAAGAAATGTTGTCAAAGGCCTTCTCTGCGTCTATAAAAATTAACACTGCTTTCGTGTTGATATTGGTCTGCAAAAGCTCCAAAATGTCAATAATATTCCTAGTGTTGTCAAACAGATGTCTACCTGGGAGAAAGCCTGCCTGGTCTTTATGAATTACTTCATTTAGCACTTTTTTAAGTCTACTTGCCAAAATATCTGCAAAAATTTTGTAATCCACATTAAGGAGTGAGATGGGACGGTATTTCTTAAGTTGAGTCTTTTCAGATTCCAGTTTAGGTATCAATGTGATGAAAGCTTCTTTGCACGATTCCGGTGCCTTTTTCCCCTCCATAATCTGGTTACATACCTCCATTAGTGGTTGTATCAAAAAGTCTTTCAGTATCTTGTAGTACTTGGAGGTAAGTCCATCTGGGCCTGGAGATTTACCTAGTTGCATATTCTGAATGGCACCCTCGATTTCTTGTTGTGTTATTCTGTAATTCAGGATTGTTCTCTTCTCCTGAGATAGTTTTGGTAATCCATTAACTTTTAAAAATTGGTCTATCTCAGTCTCTTCCTGCGGCCCTTGCGTAAAGAGTTTTTTGAAATATCTCTGGAAACACTTTCTAATTTCTTCTGGTTTCTGAATGTTTCTCCCTTCAACCTCCAGATTGGTAACAAAGTTCAGTTTTTGTCTCTTTTTCAACTGCCATGCTAGCGGTTTTCCACACTTGTTCGCCGATTCAAATGATCTTTGTTTCATTTGTTTAATTTTCCATTCAACTTCTTGGTTTATCAATTTCGCATATTGTGCTTGATGGAATTTAATTTCTCTTAGAACTTCTTTTGATTTTGGTTTTAGTCTCAATTTTTTCTCTCCATCTCTTATCTTCTCTAATATCTTGTCCTTTTTTCCATTCCAGAGTTTTTTCTTAATCGTATTCTGTTGTATCAGAAACCCTCTCATAACTGCTTTACTTGCGTCCCAGATTGTTCTCTTTTCCACCGAGGTGTTCAAATTTATTTCAAAATAGTCTTTTAAAGTTTTTTGGGCCTTCTTCACAATCTCCTGGTCTCTTAGTAGGGTGTCATTCATTTTCCATCTGAAGGAACCGATTGGAGTGAGTCTCAATTCCACTTTCATAGCATTATGGTCGGAGCAAGTTTTTGGGCAGATTTCCACTTTTCTAGTCTTAGGTGCCAGCCCTCTAGTTGTCCATATTTGGTCGATTCTTGTCCATGATAGGTGGGCCTCAGAAAAGAATGTTCCTTCTTTACCTAAGGGGTTCTTTGTCCTCCAAATATCAATCAAATCCATACTGTCAGTTAGTTCAAAAAAGGTTTTAGGTAGTCTGCCATCTTTTGTTAAATTTTGATTTTGTGACTTATCCATGTGTGTAGAGACCACCCCATTCATATCTCCCATCATAATGATGTTGGTATAGTCCAGATAGTCCAGCATTATCTCATGCAGCTTCTTATAAAATTCTGATTTCCCCTCATTTGATGCGTAAATTCCTAATATCAAAATTTTTTCTCCTTGTGTCTGTATTTCAATTGCCAAAATTCTTCCTTGCTCATCTTTAAATAGAAATTTCGGTGACAGGTTCTCCTTTGCATAAATCACCACGCCTCTTTTCTTGACTCTGTCTGATGAAATAAATTCTTGGCCTAGTCTTTTGTTAATTAACACTTTCCTATGGAGCCTAGTCACATGCGTTTCCTGCAAGCAAATAATGTCCAATTGTTCTTTTTTCAATATATGAAAGATTCTTCTTCTTTTTTCCGGAGAGTTTCCACCATTAATATTCCAACTGAAGAGCTGCAGAGACATCCTGGATCAATCTGTTGGTCCTATAGTGGTGTCTCTTCCTTTTCCTCTGAACCCAGAGGTGTTGGTGTTGGTGCAGGTGCAGGTGCAGACAGAGGTGGTGGCCAAGATGCTGCTGCTCCCTTTTGAAGGTCCTCTTCGTGGTCTTTCAAAAACTTTTGTTGATCTTCTGCTGTTCTGATTTTCACTTTCTTTCCTTTGAAATTAAAAGATAGTCCTTGGGGGAACTCCCACCTGTAAGGAATTGAGTTGCCTCTTAGTAGTCTTGCAAGTTCTGTGTATGTAGCTCTAAGGTCCAAAAGTTGTTTCGGTATGTCTCTGTAGATTTCTGCTCTTTTGCCTTGAATTACCAGTGATTTTCCAAAATGTAGGCCTAGTATTTTGTCTCTTTCTTGTTTGGATCTCAGGATAATCAAACAGTCTCTAGATCTGTCCTTCCCAACCACTCTTCCCAGTCTGAAAGCAGTAACAATTTTAAAGTCCTTGTCTTCTTCTATACCCCAGAACTTTGATAATTCTGATGTCAGATAACCAATCAGATCTCCTTGTTCAAGTTCTGGGATGGCTCTTAATCGAAGGTTATTTTCCCGATTCTTCAATTCCACCATAGACAGATAGGCCTGCTGTTCATTGATCTGCTTGTGCAGTGGCCTTACCTCCCCTTTTATTGCCTCGGCCTTCTGATTAGCTTGTTCTGCTTTTTGATTAGCCTCCTCAGCCAACTTACGATTTTCTGCAGTTGTTGCCTGAAGATTCCCAATTACTTGTGTGTGTTGAGTGACTTGCTCAGTCAATTTACTGATAGTGGCTGTGAAGCTTTTTAAGCCTCCCAATATATTGTTTTCTCTTATTCAGTGTATAATTAACCACCATCTGGTGTTCTAGTCAGGCCTTCAGACTTAGCAGTATCCATGACAGTTTCTTAGTTTCCCAAACGTTGAAAAAGGTTGTGGACCCCTATTTCAGAAAGACCACAGAGGATTTTAAAAGTAATTGCACACAGGAATTGTAACAGATAAAATACAGCATGGTTATACGATGTAGAAAAAGAGAGATTAATTTGCCCATATTCTGATAGAACAAAAAACAGAGATGTTAGGCTAATTTGTTATTTCTTCTTTATTAACTTCTCCTTGCAGTTCAGATCAGGCCTTAACACAATGATGTAGCATTTGGGAGCAAAGATGGAGCCCAGTATCCCAACACTGGAGGCCAAGATGGAGAAGATCTCCACAGCCACCATGCATTTCCCCTTGGTGCTCAGGTACACTGGAACAAACGAGATCCAAACACTACAAAACAACAACATGCTAAAGGTGATGAATTTGGCCTCATTGAAGCTGTCAGGCAGTTTCCTGGCAAAAAAGGCCACAACAAAGCTGACAATGGCCAAAAAGCCCATGTAGCCCAGGACACAGTAAAACAGGGTGAATGACCCTTCATTGCAGCCTAGAATGATTTCCCTCATTGCAGAGTGCATGTCAGAATCAGGGAATGGGGGAGAGGTTCCTAACCATATAGTACAAATGACCACTTGCATAAGGGAACAAGAAATCACAATGGCATTTGCCAGTCTTTTCCCCACCCACTTCCTCATTCTGGATCCTGGTTTGGTGGCCACAAAGGCCAGAACCACCGTGATCGTTTTGGCCAGAACACAAGAAACGGTCACAGTGAAAACAAGGCCAAAAGCCATTTGTCGGAGCAGGCAGCTCACTCTTTCTGGAGGGCTGAGGAAGATCAATGGGCAGAGGAAGCAGAGCAGGAGGAAAGTGAGGAGAGTGTAGGTGAGGTCCCGATTGTTTGCTCTGACAAGTGGTGTGTCCTGATGTTTAATGAAGATGGCTAGGACCACCACTGTGAGGAGAGAGAGAGGAGCAAACAATGCTAAGCTCATCCCCAGAGGCTCTTTAAAAGACAGGAAGCTGATGGTCTTTGGAATGCATAGTGATTTGTCTCTGTGTGGATAGTGATCTTCGGGGCACCCAACACAGTCATCCATATCTGGAAAGAAAATAATATATTCAGATTTCAAATGTTCTGGATAGCAACTACAAATGCTACCACTGTGAAACTCTTAAGGTTCAACTAGAAATATCACAGATGTCTCCTTTATACATTTGAAATGTACCATCTATATATTGTGTCCCCTACCTTTCTGTGATGAAATCTTGCCTTGAGGACATGGAGCACAATCATAGCAGCAGAATGGCTCCCCCTCCTTCTTTTCCTTCCTGGAACCAGGAGGGCAACTTGGGTTACATAACGAAAGGGGTGGAACCTGCCCATTTAAATAAACACATAAACATTTTAGCACACAGAAATTAGTAGTATTTCAACCCACCCCCAACTAGAAACAGGAAGACACTAAAATACTTATTCCAGACTCAGAGCCAAACTACTCATTTTTCTATTTGGGTAACAAATATCTCAAATGGAGCGCAATCTGTTGGAATGTAATGTTAAAGATATTCTCTTTTCCTGTCTGTCATGGATGTAGGAATTATGCCTCACCTGGTGAAAGCGCTGGTGCCACACCATTCTGTTGTCATCAGTGGAAATCAGCTGGCCTGGGACAGCCTCCCCACCCAGTCTTCCAACCTTGACTCTCATGAAGGAGTTATTTGGAAAAGTGACTATGTTGGTAATATCAAAGCCAGCTTCTGCTTCCCTGCTCTCACTGAAAGATACTGTTTCTCCAGCAGAGTTGTTAAAGGAGACACTCCTAAGAAAGGGATGGAGCTGCATTGGAAGAAAAATAGGAACTATGAAGTAATGCATAGATTGAAAATCTACATCAGACATTCAGAAACCAACAAGCCTGCTATCCCAGCTATCCCAGCCTGGTTAACCCCCTAAAAACTCTGATACCCCATAATTAAATACAATATACTCCCATAGAGACTACCTTACACTGTGTTTAAAACCAAAATCACAATTGAATAAAAACTGTTTCTCAGGAGGCTAGTCCTAGTCTTTATAACCCTGTACCTTCTTCCGGAAGGCAAAAGCTGAAAGAGATCACTTCACTGCCCATGTCAAATAACTTGTATGTTATGATAGCATTACCTGCCAAGGCTGCAGTTTCTGAAGCTTCTGCATCCCTCCTTCCACTGCTGCCCTGTGTTTGGCCCCGGGCAAGAACATGGCATGTAGAGCATGTGCTGTGGCATAAACAGCATTATAGATGCTATAGCTGTGGCTTGTTATGCTCATCTCAAAGCCAGACGAAGGGAGATTTTCCAGCTTCTCCTCGCCAGTGCAGATTTCACTGGCCTGCTCCTCTGTATTGGAGTTTGGAAACAAACAGAGAAATACCTGTGCCCAGAACTGCTTGACAAAGCCATTTCCATTTGCCTCAAAAGGATTTTGTACACGAAGAAAGGCTTTGAATCCCTGTACCACATTTGAATAAACTGCAAAGGAGAGGGAACCGTGGAAGACATGCATGTCCCAACTCATTTGATAGGTCAATGTTGTGAAATCCACCTGTGCTGTCAGAATCCACACCTTGCCCACAGATGTTTTGTTAATATTTTCCATTTCACCTAGCACTAGCATTGTTCGCAAGCGAATCATGGGCGTTGTTCCTCCATAGAAAACAACAACCTTGGCTTCACTTTCCATAATAACATGATAGATTTGGATGAAGTCAGACTGCACATCATAAAAGTCTGCCAGATATGTGGTTTTCAGGGTTGTCTCTGAGAAGGCTAAGCAAATCCCTTTCTGGGAGAGCAGAGGTCTCAGGGTCTGAATAAATCTCTCTCCACTGTCATTATCCACAGCGAGCAACCCAACCCACGTCCAACCAAAGTGCAGAAGTAACTCAACAATCCCAGTGTACTGGGATTTATATCAATCCATGGTGATTGTTACGCTACAAGTGAAATCGAAATCATGCTAATGTTTCCATCTGCTTACAGTGGTCTCCTAAATAACTTAATTCCCCCCCGTTCTTTTATAAAGTTTTTGTCCTCTTGGTTTCTGGGTTTTCCAGTCAGTTTTGCCATCTTGGCATAGTCCATCAGCTTGGTATGCCACTCCTCTCTGGTAGGGACTTTGTCTTCTTTCCATTTCTGGGCCAATAACATCTGAGCGGTTGTTGTTCCATACATGAAGAGTCTTTTCTGCTCCTTTGGTATATCGGTACCTGTAATTCCTAATAAAAAGTCTTCTGGTTTCTTAACAAAGGTTATTTTAAGCATTTTTTTCCCCATTCCATTACTTCTCATCTCCCAGAAAGCTTTTATTATTATTATTATTATTATTATTATTATTATTATTATTATTATTATTGGCTTTGTTTTGTGGAGGGAAGCGTGTCCCATAGAGCCGCTTAATGTTGGTTCAGATAGTCAAAAACTCAGCCCAGATGGTCATGTGACCCCACTGGGGTGGCAGCTGGAAATGCCAACATCTTCCTGGTTGCCTAGCAAGCATCACTCAAGGGGACCCAGAAAACTTACATTATGGGACTGCAAACCAAATGCTACGTAGCAGATCTATTTAAAGATGTGATTTTAGATGTAGGCCAGAAGATCTATGCGGTAGTAATGGGTAGATCTCTCTCTAATGCTGACACCCGATTGCGAGATTGGTTACCTTGAGACTCCTGGCTCTCGCGTTTCTGCCCATTCTGTTTGGTGCGGTGGTTAGGCATTGCATTTGGGCGTAGGGGGACCCACCGATCATCTGATGCAGAGAGAGTGCTTATGAGCACATGCAGAATGCTTCCCTTTGCCCTTAACACTCAGGAACCTCACCTAGTCCTTCTGCATGTCAGTTTGGGTAGGGCAGAAATTAGTCAAGAGGAAGTGACTCTTACACAAGTAATAAGGCCCGGCCCAGGACATTTTGGCGCCCGATTCAGAAAAATCCAAATGGGTGACCATTTTCCAACAGGGCTCATGCGGGAGACTTGCCCAGTGGATTGTGCCCAGTTGGTCCGCCTGCCTCCCACTTCACCACACTTGACTCTGTCCCCTTGCCTTGGCTCTGTAGTAGAGCAAGCCTCCTTCGGATATTAGTGAATTCCGACACCTTGACTAGTTTGCCCTCTTCTTCTGGTATCGTTACAGTTTCCCATCTTCCTCTTTACTGATGTGTAGGGCAGATCACCGCAGAGACCATTATGACCATCTTGAGTGACAAGGCCAGCGGGATCTGCGTCGATTCGGAAGGTTTCTGCACCACGGGAAGCATTGTGTCCGTCCTGCCGCAGGATCCCCACCTGCCTTGCATCCACTTCTTCACGGCCACGCCAGACCCTTCCAGGTAAGCCAAAAGCTCCTGCTTCCTTAAAATTGGTGAGTGCACCTGCCAAGTTAAGAAGAGCCCTGCTGGCCAACCCAAACAGCTATTGGAAGTGCATTTGTTATTTCAGGTGAGTTCCTTATTCCCCAGTAATTTATTGGAATGGGAAAGAGTTTTATGTGAACAAAATAAATGTGCCTTTTACAGTTACTGAAGACCAGTCTCCAACCAATACATAATCTATGGAACAGGATAAGTATGACATAATCTGAAATTATCTTTCTTGTAAAACATTGTTTTCTCCCACCAGCCTTGAAATACTTATAAAGAACGGGGGGAAATTGGGCTTCATTGGGCACCATCCTATAGAAGGAAGTAGATTGGCTTTGACCAGGATCTTCTGGAGCAATGGAACCATAAGTGAGCTAAAGGGAATAAAGAGGCATAATTCATAAATGCAGAAGAAGGACTGTATGTGTATTCAACCCCTGCCTGCCATGGAGACATGATGAGCCAGTTGCCTCAGGAAGGAGACTCCAGAAAGTTGGGAGGGTGGCCGATTTGGCCACCATGGAGTGCTGCCCTGCTTTGCTCTCCTTTCTCCTCATCTTTCTCCAGTTCATCCTCCTTGCTTTCCTGCACTGCTGCTGTCCCCCGCCCTAGTTAATGCACGAGGGTGTAAAGGCCCTAGAGTAGTAAGCTGCTGTTGCCAATCTTGTGTAGCTCATGCCTCCTTCACCTCCGGTGAAAAGAGGGCACCTTTCTGCCAACACATGAGCCAAAGTGCAAAATCAATCCAGACCATTCTCTGCATGCCTCAGTTGAAGCTCCGTACAGAACCATTTCCAAACATAAAGAGAAAGTCACCTATTGAAAATCCTAGTACAGTGGTGCCCCGTAAGACGAATGCCTCGCAAGACGAAAAACTCGCTAGACGAAAGAGTTTTCTGTTTTTTGAGTCGTTCCGCAAGACGAATTTCCCTATGGGCTTGCTTCGCAAGACGAAACGTCTTGCGAGTTCTTGCGAGTTTGTTTCCTTTTTCTTAAAGCCGCTAAGCCGTTAATAGCCACTAAGTCGCTAAGCCGCTAATAGCCGTGCTTCGCCAGACGAAAAAACCGCAAGACGAAGAGACTCGCGGAACAGATTAATTTCGTCTTGCGAGGCACCACTGTATTGACCTTTGAAAGCTCTAATTTGTCTGAACCTCATATATCTAGAGGGCCACCTTCTCCCACACCACCCACACTTCCTGGTTTATTGGGTGAGGCCAGGTCACACCTAATACATTCTGCTGCCTGAGAAAGAAACCAACTGATCCTGCCATTGAATCCTCCTTCAATGTACCAATAGGACCACATCAGTCCCACTGCACTTAGGAAACCAGACTAGTTAGAGGAGTCAGGGGAGGCACTGCTCAGACCTAGAGCAGAGAGAAAAGGCAAGTGTGCTTAAGAAGGAGAAATAGGATTGCCCACCTAGAACAGACATCTTTAATTGCAAAGCCCACAGGAAACACATTTTCTGTAGAGCAGGACCACCACCCTTTTTCAGCCACAACTCTACAAAACGTTTTTGGATAGAAAAGATCATGGTGATTGAGTGTGAAGAGTCCAAGGCAGTATCTTACCTGGGGAATCTTGTAGATGCTCAATATGTCTGCCATTTGGAGGGAGGTATCAAAGTCCAGTCCCCCAATTACTGCCACCAGGTGTTTCTGGGTGTCGCACTTGTAGTTGGGTATAAGTGTGGAGGGAAGGTTCAGAGCAGCCCGATAGGTCATCCTTTCATTGAAGTAACTGTCATAGATGTGGAATCCTAAGGTGATATTTGGTAAGATCTTGGGGTTCTCATTGATCTCCTTGACAGCAAATATCAAGGCCAGAATATGCTGGTAGTTCTTTGGCACAACACTGCAATGAGAATTTCATGCTTTATTGTTGAAATATATGCTATGCATTTAAAAAAAGGGGGGGAGCCTTGACAATTCTTCAAGATTTTAGTTGAAATTTTGTCCTATTATATATGGAAAGGAATTTCCCCTGAAGGAATACATTGTATCCCACTTTTATACTTGTAGCTCACTTTTATTAATACAGTGGTACCTCAAGTTACAGACGCTTAACTGCCATTTCTTGGCTGATCAGAACCTTCAGCCAGTTAGTCTGTTGTTGCCCAGGCCAATTGGAATAAATGGACCTGATCCAGCCCTGTCTATAAATGAATTTCCCTCTCTTCCCCTGTCACCAGTCCTCTGTCATCGAACAAGCCTGCACCATAGTGACAGCACAAGGCTACAGACATTGACAGTCACACAGAGACATCAACAGAAGCCTTAAAATATTTTGAAACCATGAAGCTGATTAATAATAATAATAATAATAATAATAATAATAATAATAATAATAATAATATACCACCTTCATCCAAAGATTTAACATTATAAAAATAAAGTGTACAAGCTGCCCTTTGGGCTTAGACATATACAAATTGTTTATTTACAGGTACTGAGTTGATCCCACAAAAAAGCTGTATCAAAATGCAGAGAAGTAGGTAGCCAGGCTTAATGGGGTTATTCTCATGATATTCTAACCTGTGGCACATTTTAAAATGGGAGGGTCATATAAGACTAGCCTGACTTGGATGAGAACATCTGAATGAGAATTTCACCTCAAAGGAGAGGTGAGCTTTTAAGACCCTTCACCCCAAACTTTCAGAGATGAAGTTCAATATTCAGAACAGAGAAGGGCTTTCCATTTTAAACTAGGTAAGTTTAAGTAGTGGCTCCTCTTGTGAAACCCTTCTTGGAAGAAATTTGGTGGGATGTGGGGAGGAGAGAACTCATGAATGAAAGAAAGACTCTCTCATCTCACTGACGACACATTCAGATCTCCATTTCCCTCCCTCCAAGCCAACTCTTCAGCTTTGAAATGGGTTCCCCACCCACCTAACACCTCTGCCTGGAAGGAAATCCCTCTAAAATCAGTGGAACAGGCTTCTCTGTAAGCCTGGTTAGAGCTGGGGAATATTTCTGTATCACCTGATTACTTGATATATGAAGTATTTACAAGGTATTAAGAAGTTGATGGGTGGTTAGCCTTTCTTTGAACTCTGCTTTGTCAAAATTGGTAAAGAGGTGAGAAGCAAGTCCGCCAACAATAAGATCACCAGGTTGGTAGTATTCATGTGGAATTCTGGACAGATCATGGATGGTGCAACGTGTATGTTTGCACACCATATGAGGCAGATGAAAGAGAATGGGCACAACAAACAGCAACATACTGAGGCAAATATTCTTTCTCATCCGACACCCTCATTTCCATCTGGAAAATGAACCTCAGCTTCAGAACCACACTCAGTACAATATTCTGCCTTGACAGGAACAGCACTTCCCTACCAATTCACAGATTAAAATCCTATTTTACACCTCAACAAAGAGAAAAGCAGAAATCCTCACTCTTCCTCTTACCTCTCCTTTGCTTAGAATGGCAGGAAGGGGTTTTATGCCCAGACTCTGCCTGGTATTGTCTGGAAATCTACTGAGACATTATTCAAGAGAGACTTAGTCATGACGAGATTGATAATTACAGCTGTGATGATAACTAGGTCTCTCTACATCAAAAACAACAAAATGACCAGAAAAAACACCAGCACATGCTTCTGTTATTTCATCAAAAGTGGTTTCTGTCTGTTTATGGGACAACAAAAGAGCATGCAAAAATAACTACAAGGAGGAAGAAAACAAGAGAACAGTGGTCCAATCTGCTATCAGTGCTGAAAAGCTTCATCTGAACAGGGGAAATGATCAGTCTGACCTCCAAATTTTCCCCCTGAACATCTGTTCATTAATTTACTGACAATCATACTAAGACTGAAAAACTGTGAAAGGGATTGAGTTTTGACAGATGATTTGTATAGGTAGTGAGGTAAATGAAGTATAAAAAAGCAGAATACCCTGTATGCCAAGATCCAGGTTTGGGGCAAGTGCTCTTTGGTGAGAGAACCCCAGCACAGATTTCAAATCACAAAATTCAATGAAGTGTGGAAATATAGGTTGTTAGATCTTAAAAATATACCCCCATGAGTTCCAAAACTTCCCTCTCCCCTTACCATTGAAATGGACTACACATCTGGCTTGCTTACAAACTCTTCAAAGGTGAGGTTCATGTGTTTCTTCATATATCAGTCAGAAAACACAGGCAGTAACACTTGGCTTAGTTACAGTGGTGAAAGCTCCAAATTATTGGTATCTGAGTCCAAGAGAGGCTTCTTAGAGCCATGAGTTCTGAGCTTGTAGCAACCAATTAAGACCTTAAATGTTGCGCTTCTTGGGTAGACTGATAGAGAGCAATAGGCCATATATTTCTGGATAAAGCCTGCTGGCGGGGCCTATGATTTTAAAGGTTGGTAATTAGGGTCAGGTAAGCTAGCTTTTGCTATTTTGGAGCTCCGCTCAAATTCCAAGAGTGGCTTGGTATCTTCCTTAAATGTAATTCTAAGGTAAAATGGTTCTGTTTGGTGCTGCAATCTCTCAATAACGTATTTGCTTCTATTTGCTGCTTTCACTTCTTATTGTAGGAATTCATCTGAATCTGGTATGTAGCTGCTTGGTTATGGCTATAACTTGTGGGCTTGTGGCTCAGCAGGCAAGCTTTTTGTCTTGGTGAATCCCAAGAATATCCAGCATCCAACCTGAGTTCCATGACTCAGAATTTTGGGTGACTTTGCTGGGGTAGTGTCAGGGTTGGTTTTCCCTGCTTATCCTTGGTTAAAGGGTGTTGTCAGGAATGTGGTGCAATAACACATCCCAATGCTTTTACCAGCTAGCAAGAATAAAGGAACAAGGTATTAACTACCCAGGGAAGCTAGGATATCCACATTAGCACAAAGCAGAACAAATGTCCTCAAAGCTTGCTCCATGACCAGCAGTAACATAGAACTTCCTTCTCAAGAACCCATACCAATCATTTGAAGTAAAAGGGATCCAAAGGTCCAATATAAGTTGACAAATAAATCAACAGTTCAAAAGTATTCGGTGTACATAAAAAAGTCCACTTACAGATTTTTTAAGACTCTTGCTCAGCCCTAATAAATACCTGCTCACAAGCCATGCCACACCCCCTGGTTTATGCTGGTTTATGCATGTTCATTATAAGGCAGGTGAAAACAAGAGGGAAAACTGAAAGCCAAGTTGTGAGTGAAGCATGAAGTAGATGGCGGTTTATACCCTTTTTCTGGAACCTGATATAGTATCCCCTAATGAGACTGATTTAATCATGACAGTAGCAGTTCCACTGTAACCTTATTTACCAGATAATCACATAGAAAGGAATAAGCAGAAGCTTTTTAAGCATCCCAATATACTGCTTTCTCTCATTCAGCTTCTAATTAACCTTTATCTGGTGTTCTAGTCAGGTCTTAATACTTTCCAGTACCCATGACAGTTTCTTAGTTTTCCAAATGCACCCGAAAGTTGAAAAAGGTTGAGAACCCCTATTTCAGAGAGACCACAGAGGATTTTTAAAGGAATTGCACATAGGAATTGTAACAGATAAAATATAACATAGTTGTAGGATGTAGAAAAGGGGAGATTAATTTACCCATATTCTGATAGAACAAATAAACAGAGATGATAGGTTAATTTGTTACTTCTTCTTTATTAACTTCTCCTTGCAGTTCAGATCAGGCCTTAACACAATGATGTAGCATTTGGGAGCAAAGATGGAGCCCAGTAAGCCAGCACTGGAGGCCAAGATGGAGAAGATCTCCACAGCCACCATGTATTTCCCCTTGGTGCTCAGGTACACTGGAACAAAGGAGATCCAAACACTACAAAACAACAACATGCTGAAGGTGATGAATTTGGCCTCATTAAAGCTGTCAGGCAGTTTCCTGGCAAAAAAGGCCACAACAAAGCTGAGAATGGCCAAAAAGCCCATGTAGCCCAGGACACAGTAAAACAGGGCAACTGACCCTTCGTTGCAGCCTAGAATGATTTCTCTCTTCACTGAGTGCATGTCAGAATCAGGAAATGGGGGAGATGTTCCTAACCACACAATGCAAATGCCTGCTTGGATAAGGGAACAAGAAATCACAATGGCATTTGCCAGTCTTTTCCCCACCCACCTCCTCATTCGGGATCCTGGTTTGGTGGCCACAAAGGCCAGAACCACCGTGATCGTTTTGGCCAGAACACAAGAAATGGTCACTGTGAAAACAAGGCCAAAAGCCATTTGTTGGAGCAGGCAGCTCACTCTTTCTGGAGGGCTGAGGAAGATCAATGGGCAAAGGAAGCAGAGCAGGAGGAAAGTGAGGAGGGTGTAGGTGAGGTCCCGATTGTTTGCTCTGACAATGGGTGTGTCCTGATGTTTAATGAAGATGGCTAGGACCACCACTGTGAGGATAGAGAGAAAAAGAGCAAGCAATGCTAAGCTCATCCCTAGAGGCTCTTTAAAAGACAGGAAGCTGATGGTCTTTGGAATGCATTGTGATTGGTTCCTGTGTGGATAGTGATCTTCGGGGCACCCAACACAGTCATCCATATCTGGAAAGAAAATAATATATTCAGATTTGAGATGTTATGGATAGCAACTACAAATGCTACCATTGTGAAACTCTTGAGGTTAAAATAGAAATATCACAGGTGTCTCCTTTATACATTCGAAAAGTACCATGTATATATTGTGTCTCCTACCTTTCTGGGATGAAATCTTGCCTTGAGGACATGGAGCACAATCATAGCAGCAGAATGGCTCCCCCTCCTTCTTTTCCTTCCTGGAACCAGGAAGGCAATTTGGGTTACATACAGAAAGGGGTGGAACCTACCCATTTAAATAAATACACAAACATTTTAGCAGAGAGAAATTATTAGCATTCATCCCCACCCCCACCCCCAATTAGAAATAAGAAGACATTAAACTACTTATTCCAAACTCAGAGTCAAATTATTCATTTTACTGTTCATGCTTTTTAAACAAAAGAGTGCTCAACCTGACCATCTTTGTGCTCCCTTCAGGCCCCCAAAAAGAGCGCATGAGGGCTCAGGTTGGGAAGCGAATTGGGAGTTTATCTTCACCAGCCCTGCATCCATTGTACCCATGCATAATGGGAATAACTGGTCCACACCCGATTTTCTAATCATAGCACATGTTTAAAATTTTGCTTCTTTGAGAGAACAGCCGCATAGTGTCAAGAATGATTTACAAATATTGATAGATGCAAAAGAGAGAAGAGGTTTCTCTCTGCCATATATAACATTATATTACGAAGCATATTGTTTTTGTTGCTTGAAGGAATGGATGACACTGCAGATTCCACATATCTTAGATTTAGAGAATATCTATACATTGATTGATTGATTGATTGATTGATTGATTGATTGGTCATGATAATATTTTATGTAGTGCAGAGAAAATATTTCGAATCAGGCTAGAAAGCCAGGGATGGGCTGCACCGATGATCTATAAGTGCAAAAACGTTCTCTTTTTTTCTATCTTTCATGGATGTAGGAATTATGCCTCACCTGGTGAAAGCTCTGGTGCCACACCATTCTGTTGTCATCAATGGAAATCAGCTGACCTGGGACAGCCTCCCCACCCAGTCTTCCAACCTTGACTCTCATGAAGGAGTTATTTGGAAAAGTGACAATGTTGGCAATATCAAAGCCAGCTTCTACTTCCCTACTCTCACTGAAAGTTACTGTTTCCCCAGCAGAGTTGTTAAAGGAGACACTCGTAAGGAAGGGATGGAGCTGCATTGGAAGAAAAATAGGAACTATGAAGTAATGCATATGTCTCTCCTTACTGACACTCAAGATGCCTCCAACATTCAGTACTGGCAGGGACTCCTATGCAAACAGAATCCACTCATTGGAAATGGTTCGTAAGGGGAGCATTCACAGAGAGAGCCAATGATTTCCTTTCTCTCCTATAGGGAAAATCCTAATGCATTTCTGACCAAGAAGAAATCACAGGAAAATGCATGGTTTTCAGTTCCCACTGCTTGGATATCTCCCACCCCACGGAAGAGAATCGTAGGGCAAACGGCCTCAAAAAACCATCATGCAGACATCCAATCAGTGCATGAAGGGGGCTAATGTCATGGAGTAAGAGGTCCTACCAGGCTTCCTCTATGTCACTTCCCTTCACTTTGGAAGCAAATGGGCAACAAACCAAATTCAAATTGTAACTTGCTAAACAGGGGAACTATCTTTCCGAATGGGAAGTAGAATAATTTGGCGTTCACTGGAAAGAGCACATGTTAGGGTTTTGCACTCTTATCTCCATGCCTTTATTTGCCTTTCTGTCAAATAAATTGTATGTTATGATAGGTATTACCTGCCAAGGCTGTAGTTTCTGAAGCTCCTGCATCCCTCCTTCCACCGTTGCCCTGTATTTGGTCCTCGACAAGAACATGGCATGTAGAGCATGTGCTGTGGCATAAACAGCATTATAGATGCTATAGCTGTGGCTTGTTATGCTCATCTCAAAGCCAGACGAAGGGAGATTTTCCAGCTTCTCCTCACCAGTGCAGGTTCCACTGGCCTGCTCCTCTGTATTGGGGCTTGGAAATATACAGAGAAATACCTGTGCCCAGAACTGCTTGACAAAGCCATTTCCATTTGCCTCAAAAGGATTTTGTGCCTGAAGAAAGGCTTTGAATCCTTGTACCACATTTGAATGAACTGCAAAGGAGAGGGAACCCTGGAAGACTTGCATGCCCATGCTCATTTGAAAGGTCAGTGCTGGGAAATCCACCAGTGCTGTCAGAATCCACACCTTGCCCACGGATGTCTTGGTCACATTTTCCAATTCACCAAGAGCTACTATGTCTCTCAAGGCAAGCATAGACTTTGTTTCTCCATAGAAAACCACCACCTTGGCTTTACTTTCCATAATAACTTGATAAATTTGAATCCAGTGCGGATAAAGGTCATAATACTCAGCCAAATATGTTGTTTTCAGGGTTGTCTCTGAGAAAGCCAAGCAAATGCCTTTCTGGGAGAGCAGAGGTTTCAGGGCCTGAATAAATCTCTCTCCACCTTCACTTTCTCTAGCAAGCAATCCAACCCACGTCCAACCGAAGTGCAGAAGTAACTCAACAATCCCAGTGTACTGATGGGCTTCATTGGGCACCATTTTGTAGAAGGAAGTGGATTGACTTTGACTACCATCCTCTGGAGAAAAGGACCCATAAGTGAGCTAAAGGGAAATAAAGGAGCATCATCTACAATTGCAGAAGGTCTGGGTATGTGCATCCAGGAGGCAAAATGAACCAGTTGCCTAAAGAAGGCAGGTTCCAGAAAGCTGGGAGGAGTGGCAGGTTGCACCCTGTGTTTCTCAGCTTCCAGCTCCTTCTGTGCCACCCCTGCATGCCCAGTTTCCTGCTCTCCTGCTTTCCTCTCCAACCTCCACCTTTTCTTTCTCCACTTTCTCCTCTATGCCTTCCCAAGCTGCTGCTTTCCTCTCCCCTGTTTTTTCACTTTGTTTCACCACAGCATTTCAGCTTCTGATTTCATGGCATCTTCCCGTCCTCTCTCAAACCACTAACACACAGAATCCCTATGAAGTGCCACAATGTGTGGGCAGCTGACTCCTGATAGGCAGGCTTCCAGCTTTGCAAGAGAGCAACTTTTGTCTCCAACCAGTAGCCCATGGAGATAACGGTGTTTTTAGGTGTGTGTGGACAAGGAAGTGGGGTGAGAGGAGAACTCTTCTACCAGCACATTACATTGTGAAGGGCAGAATCACTCTCCTTTGTCTCTCACAACTATTTCTATATTAAAGAAATCCTTTCTGAATAGAAGATATGATGGTGAATGTTTGAAATCCCCAAGGCAGCATCTTACCTGAGGGATCTTGTAGATGCCCAAGATGTTTGCCAGGTAGATGGAGGTATCCAAGTCCAGTCCCGCAATAACTGCCATCAGGTGTTTCTGGATTTTGCACTTGTAGTTGGGACTAAGTGTGGAGAGAAGGTTCAGAGCAGCCCAGTAGGTCATCCTTTCATCGAAGTAACTGTCATAGATGTGGAATCCCAATGTGATATTAGGCAAAATCTTAGGGTTCTCATTGATCTCCTTGACAGCAAATACCAAGGCCAGAATATGCTGGTAGTTCTTTGGCACAATACTGCAAAGAGAATTTTATGCTGTATCATAGAGAGATATACTATGCGTGTATTTCAGGGGCCTCTTTATAATTCTTCAGAATTTTAGTGTAAATTTTGCCCTAATACACACATATCTGCAGAACAATTTCAACTAAGAGAGCAGAATTTCAGCTTAATGTAGGACTCATTCAGACTTCCCGATTCCTGCCATTTCTCTCCAGGAAAATCTGATCTTTACCACTGAAGTGGAACTCACACCTCCCTCATTACGTCTCCCAACTGACAGTTAACTGACTTTTATTCACAGATCACTACCTTCAGCTGAATATAGTCAGAATGTATCTAATCCATGCCCTGTCTATAACTATTAAAGACAATTGTCTAGCCTGACTTGGATGAGAACATCAGAGGCTATTCAAGCATCACCTCAAAGGAGAGGCGAGCCTTTAAGACACTTCACACGAAAGTTTATGAGTTGAATATTAAGAACAGAGAAGGGCTTTCCATTTTAAACTAGGGAGGTTCAATCTTTGAGTCCTCCTCTTGTTAAACTCTCCTTGGAAGAGATTTGCTGGGATGTGGGGAGGAGGGAACATATCAACAAGACCAGGCTCTCTTATCTCACTGACACATTCAGATCTGCATTTCTCTTCAGTGGAAGTAAATCCCACTGAAATCAGGGGAACTAGCTTCTGAGGAGGCCTGGTTAGAGCTGGGGGATATTTCAGTATCATTTGACATTTGATGTCTTTACTGGGTATTAAGGCGCTGGTGGATAGTTAGCCTTTCTTTGAAGTCTTCTTTGTCAAAAGCAGCAAAGAGATGAGAAGCAAGTCCACCAACAATAAGATGACCAGGTTGGTAGTATTCATGTGGAATTCTGGACAGATCATGGATGGTGCAACTGATGGTATGTTTGCACACCAGATGTGGCAGATGAAAGAGAAGGGGCACAATAAACAGCAGCATATTGAAGCAAATGTTCTTTCTCATCAAACAGCCTTATTTCCACCCAGCACATGAACCTTGCTTAAGAACCACCTGCAGTACAATATTTGTCCTTATCATGAGCAGCACTTCTCTAACAATTCACAGATTAAAACCCTATTTTACAACTTGATTAAGAGAAAGGTAAAGATCCTTCCTCTTTCTCTGTCCTCTCCCTTCCTGACAATGGCAAGAAGAGATTATAATACCCATGTTTTGACATTGGTTAGTATTCTCTGGAAATCTACTGAGACATTATTCAAGGGATACTTAGCCATGCTGAGAGTGATAATTATAAGTGAGATAATAACAAGATCCCTTTACATCAGGAACATCAGAAAATGCCCAAACATAATAATAATAACCCTGTTTCTGATGTTTCATTCAAAGTTCTTTCTGACTGTTTATGGGATGACAAAAGGGCATGCAGAATTAACAGCAACGAGGAAGAAAAAAACAGTGGGCCAGTCTCTTATTGGTGTTGACCAGTGGAAATGATTAATCTGACCTCCTAAAATTTCCCAGCTGAACACCAGTTCATTAGTTTTCTGATAATTATACTGGGATGAAGGAATGGTGAAAAGGACAACTATTTGTGTTCCTGACAGAAAAGCACCTCACCACTAGTCAGTGGGACACTATATAGAATTAATAAATAAAGAGTAGTGAATGGTGGTATTATATTTTCTAATAAAATGGAGCTTAATTTTACTCATGTTCAAAATACTTTTACTCCAAAATATTCATTCAGAAGCATTCTGCCCATCGTATAACAATAAACCCATTAAAAATACCAAAATCGTTATTCATTGAGTTTTAAGTTTAAAACCCCCACACCAGGAATGGTCTAGCATATATTGCCCATGACCACAGGCATCCCCCACTGCACACAATAAATAACCAAATAATTTAATTAATACCCAGAAATGGAGGGAGAGAGCTGGAGAGTTCTCATGGCTTGTGAGGGCAGAGACTGGAGGTACAGCAGGGGGTTGTTTACGCTACTCAGCCCCCCCCCCATGACAGATCATGTGCATAGAAGAGCAGCAGAAGCAGCAACTTTTCCCACACATCCTCCAGTCAGCCCCCAAAATTCCAGATGTGTGTATTTTAGGTGCAGTATTTTTGATCTGGAATGGAGGGAGAGCAGCAGAGAAGACATTCAAAGAGTTTTAGAGAGTACTCCCCACCTATCCAATTTTTTATTTATCTATGTGAGCCACTTGAACATAACCCCCAAGTAAGTGGGACTCACTGTACTGAAATCTCTGAGACTGGTTCATCATGACAGTAGCAACTCTACTGAAACCTTACTGAGACGAAAAAAATATAGAAAGGAATGAGACTTTTTAAAAAAATGCCGCTCAGTGTATTGTTTTTTCTTGTTCAGTTTCTAATCAATTACCCTCTGAATTTCTAGTCAGGTCTCAATATTTTATGGTACTGATGGTTTCCAAAATAATGCTTAGGGTTAAACCAAGATAAGGGGCTCCTGTTTCAGAGAGACCATATTTTGGTTTTAAAAGAAATTGCACATAACAATTGCAACATGTAAAATATAACAGAATTTAATGGTGTGGATACGGAGAGATTACATTGCTCATAGTTTGGTGGAAAAAAACCAAAGGATGAAAGGATAATTTATTATTTCCTCTTTATTAACTTTTCCTTGCTGTTCAGATCAGGCCTCAACACAATGATGTAGCATTTGGGAGCAAAGATGGAGCCCAGTATCCCAGCACTGGAAGCTAAGATAGAGAAGATCTCCACAGCCA
Source organism: Podarcis bocagei (assembly GCF_964188305.1). Taxonomy (NCBI): domain Eukaryota; kingdom Metazoa; phylum Chordata; class Lepidosauria; order Squamata; family Lacertidae; genus Podarcis; species Podarcis bocagei. The sequence continues at coordinate 17,645,682 of NC_138138.1, read as the reverse complement.
CCATGTATTTCCCCTTGGTGCTCAGGTACACTGGAACAAAGGAGATCCAAACACTACAAAACAACAACATGCTGAAGGTGATGAATTTGGCCTCATTGAAGCTCTCAGGCAGTTTTCGGGCTAAAAATGCTACAACAAAGCTGACAATGGCCAAAAAGCCCATGTAGCCCAGGACACAGTAAAACAGGGCAACTGACCCTTCGTTGCAGCCTAGAATGATTTCTCTCATCATTGAGTGCATGTCAGAATTAGGGGATGGAGGAGAGGTTCCTAACCACACACCGCAAATGCCCACTTGGATAAGGGAACAAGAAAACACAATGGCGCTTGCCAGTCTTTTCCCCACCCACTTCCTCATTCGGGATCCTGGTTTGGTGGCCACAAAGGCCAGAACCACCATGACAGTTTTGGCCAGAACACATGAAACAGTCACTGTGAAAACAAGGCCAAAAGCCATTTGTCGGAGCAGGCAGCTCACTCTTTCTGGGGGTCTGAGGAAGATCAATGGGCAGAGGAAGCAGAGCAGGAGGAAAGTGAGGAGAGTGTAGGTGAGGTCCCGATTGTTTGCTCTGACAATGGGTGTGTCCTGATGTTTAATGAAGATGACTAGGACCACCACTGTGAGGAGAGAGAGAGAAAGAGCCAACAATGCTAAGCTCATCCCCAGAGGCTCTTTAAAAGACAGGAAGCTGATGGTCTTTGGAATACATTGTGATTGGTCTCTGTTTGGATAGTGGTCCTTTGGGCATGCAACACAGTCAACCATGTCTGGAAGGAAAATAATACATTCAGATTTTGGATGTATTGGAGAGCAACTGCTAACGGTGCGAGTATGGAATGGATAATGTTAAATTAGAGGTATCACACATATTTCCAGAATAACCAGAATGAACATGATGCATGAGAACTCCACCTCAGCACTTTGCGTTGGGTTATGTGGGGTGTCCTGTGATGGCTTGCTAACTCCACATAAACCACATTGTTATTGTTCAGAATAGGGTACGGTCCATGAACATTTTGCACAGGGGTTCCATTCCCAGCCCTCTTCCACCCCCACGCCCTATGCTGACCCCATTCCACCCCGCCCGGGTATGTGATCGCGCATCAATCAGACGCATGTTTGTTTGTTATTGCGTGAACTAAGACAGGTGTCTCCTACCAAGTCATATCACTGGTGCATTGAATTCAAAATTGCCAGCTGTATTTTAACCTGTGACAAAGATTAGATCATGGGTGACAAACAGATTCTTCTTAGGTCCATAATCCTTTATGGGGGCTGTCTGCCAATAGGTATGGAGGAGAAATTTGGTTTTTATGCCACTTGAATGGGAAAGTTATCTAAATTGAACTCCTTGTAACAACACGTTAATCAAAGTACAGATGCCCTTAAAAATGTTTACTTCTTTAAACATTTGTGATGTAGTTCTCCATTCAAACAATACATACAAAAATGCACACGTTACCACAGATTTATTTATCCTTTTCCTCAACTTCTAACATGACTCATTTCCGAAAAACATATATCCTGATTCTCTTACCCTTCTGGGTCGAAATCTTGCCTTGAGGACATGGAGCACAATTATAGCAGCAGAATGGCTCCCCCTCCTTCTTTTCCTTCCTGGAACCAGGGGGACAACTTGGGTTGCACACAGAAAGGGGTGGCATCTCCCCATTGAAATAAACACATAAACATTTTAGCACCCAGAAATTATTAGCACTTTTTGTTTCCTTTTTCTTCCAACCAACAGTAGGAAGACACTAAACTACTGTACTTATTCCTGACTCAGTGCCAGCTACTGATTTCTTTTTCATTGGTTTAAAATAAAAATAAAAATAAAAAATGCTGAAACTTACCATGTTGGAGCCCCTTTCAAGCATTCAGGAAGAATGCATGAGGATGCAAAGGGGAAGAGGATTGGGGATTCTCCTTCACCAGCACTGCCCCTATTGTCCCCATACAAAATATAATACCTGTTCCAGCCCCTATTTTCCAATCATAGCATGTATAAAACAATTGTGCTTCTTGGAGAGGACAGAAACATACTGTATTTTTCGCACCATAGGGCGCGCCTAGTTTTTAGACGGGGAAATCAATAAAAAAAATATCCCCCCCGCCCCAAAGAGCAGCTTACAGGCTGCGCACAACCTCTCCCTGCCGGAGGGGTTGCGCGCGGCTATGGCACAAGCCAAGGCAGCTAGCAGGATGGATCCTGCTGGCTGCTTTGGCTTCCTCTTTAGCCCTGCGCAATCTCTCCCTGCCGGGAGAGGCTGTGTGGAGCTAAAGAAACCATAGCCCCGTGCAGCCTCTCCATGCCGTAGGGGTTGTGCGCGGCTATGGCACAGGCCTGCATTCGCTCCATAGGACGCACACACATTTCCCCTCAATTATTGAAGGGGAAAAACTGCGTCCAATGGAGCGAAAAATATGGTACTCCAAAGAATGAGCTACAAACTTAGAGACTGTGTGGAGTCTTGTGCTCAGGTCTAACTTGCAGGTTTCCCACAGGGTCATTTTCTGTATAAAACCACAAATATCTACCTTATACAGTAACAACCGAAACAATATCACCGCCAGTTCAAAAGGCCAGAGATACTTAACCTGAAAAAAGAACTGGGGAAAGAGGGATGTTTTCACCTGGCACCTAAATATATTTAGGTTTGAGTCTTTGTCAATCTAAGAAATCAATTTCCTCATTGCACTGTTGGTGAGAAAAACAGCTGCCCACAAACTCCATAGTCCCTGCTTCCTTCCCATTGGAGCAACCAACACCTCATTCTTGACAAGAGACTCATGAAATACCCTGGGATAGAGAGACACACAAGGTAACAGTCACTTGTGCACCATATCCAGATGCAGGACAAGACTGGCCATGGGTGTTATCCTGAAGAAGATGGGCCATTGGCCTGATCCAGCAAGCTCATCTTACGTTCTTATGTAGTGCAGAGGAAAGTCTAAAAGCGCAATACCATTGTTTTCCTATATCTCATGGATGTAGGAAGTATGCCCCACCTGGTGAAAGTTTCAGGTTCAGAACGGATCTCCAGAACGAATTAAGTATTTAACCTGAGGTACCACTGTATTCTTACACAGTGCAGAGAAAAAAATGTTTAGAATCTGGCTGGAAAGGCAGGTATGTGCTGGACTGAAGATCTGTAAGTAGAATAACATTCTCTTTTCCTATATCTCATGGATGTAGGAATAATGCCCCACCTGGTGAAAGCTTCTGTGCCAAACCATTCTGTTGTCATCAATGGAAATTTGTTGGCCTGGGGTGGCTTCCACATCCACCCTTCCAACCTTGACCCTCACAAAGGAGTTATTTGGAAAAGTGACCAGGTTGGTAATGTCAAAGCCAGATTCTACTTCCCTGCTCTCACCAAAAGATACAGTTTCTCCAGCAGAGTTGTTAAAGGAGACAGTCCTAAGGAAGGGATGGAGCTGCATTGGAAGAAAAAGAGTAACTGTGAAGTAATGCATATGTCTCTCCTTATTGGCACTCACGATGCCTCCAGTCTGTCTATACATGCAGGAATTGCTATAAAAACCTAATCTGTTCCGGAGAAATAATTCGTAAGGCGAGCATTTGCCTTCTCGGCTGACGATTTCTATCGTTTCTTGTGGGGGAAATTCCAATACATTCCTCACTAAAACAAAAAACAAAAACAGCATCCTTTCTGTTCCCACTGGTTGAATATCTCCTGCTTCTTAGGAAATGGTAGGGTGATCAGCACACTTGAACCTAATTAATGCACAAGGTGCTTGATGCCATAGTGGAAGTTGTTCTGCCAGGCTTGGCCAATGTCACTTCCCCTCACCTTGGGAGGAAATGGTCAACGAAACCTTTGGTTCCACTCAGCCTACATTTGAATGATGTTCCCGTGGAGCTCTGAGCTGCTCCCCCCAACCAGTTTCCTATGTTTCAGACAAGAACGGAGTCTGAAACCAGTATTTTCCATACCAATATTTTTGGACCTTTAACCATTTTGTAACCGAGCTATGTTTGACTGCCTGCAAAACTGACAGCCGTATGGAAAAGCACATGAATCTGGCCTTTGAAGAGTTTTGTATGTAAACAATGTATAACTTACTAATTGTGTGGTCTAGCCTTGTGCTAAGTAGGTGGGATGCTTTGGGGTTGACTTAAAGGGCACATTTTAAGATTTTAACACCTAAATTTCATGCCTTTATTTGCTGCATGAGTTGCCATATTAAATCTCTTCTGGGTTCTCTCACAAAGGAGTCCAACAAGAATGATAGTTTAGCAAGCTAAGTAAAAACTAAAAAAACAGGTTTAAAGTCCTCTTCCTTGCTGTTCCCCATCTCATTTCCATAGCCAAAGATACTTTTTTTCTCCAGCTCCACCTGCATTTCCTTGCCAGGTTTCTCCTACTCGTCTCAGTCTAGGCTGGGATCCTCCCTGTAACTTGTGTGCAGTGAAGCTGCTTTGGAAGAAGCAGCACAGTGCAGGATTGGATCCGCTTCACTAACAGTTTCTCTGCACACAAAGGAAGTTGCTCACAAAAAAGTGGGACAGGTCTGGTACTTCACTGTCTTACTCCATGAGTAGCTTTTCTGCACACAAGGGGAGAATGTGCTCTTTCACTGGAGCCTGAAATTTTTCAGGGTACTGTTTTGCATATCACAGCCTATGTCAAATAAATTATATCTCATGATAGGCATTACCTGCCAAGGCCAAACCTCCTGCATCCCTCCTTCCACCGCTGCCCTGTATTTGGTTCTGGACAAGAACATGGCATGTAAAGCATGTGCCGTTGCATAGACAGCATTATAAACACTGTAGCTGTGGCCAGCCATGCTCATCTCAAAACCAGATGAAGGGAGATTCTCTAGCTTCTCCTCCCCAGTACAGGTTCCACTGGCCTGCTCCTCTGTATTGGAGTTTGGAAATAAACAGAGAAAGACTTGTGCCCAGAGCTGCTTGACAAAGCCATTTCCATTTTCCTCAAAAGGATTTTGTGCCTCAAGAAAGAATTTGAATCCTTGCACCACATTTGAATGAACTGTAAAGCAGAGGGAACCCTGGAAGACTTGCATATCCAGGTTCATTTGATAGGTCCGTGCTGTGAAATCCTGCTGTGCTGTCAGAATCCACACCTTGCCCACAGATGTCTTGGTCACAATTTCCAATTCACCAATTGCTACGATTTCTCTCAAGGTAAGCATGGACTTTATTCCTCCATAGAAAACCACCACCTTGGCTTTACTTTCCATAATAGCTTGATAAATTTGGATCAAGTCTGGAAACATGTCATAATACTCAGCCAAATGTATCATTTTCAGGATTGTCTCTGAGAAGGCCAAGCAAATGCCTTTCTGGGAGAGAAGAGGTTTCAGGGTCTGAATAAATCTCTCTCCACCTTCACTTTCTCTAGCAAGCAACCCAACCCACGTCCAGCCAAAGTGCAGAAGTAACTCGACAATCCCAGTGTACTGATGGGCTTCATTGGGCACCATCTTGTAGAAAGAAGTGGATTGGCTTTGACCAGCATCCTCTGGAGAAAAGGACCCATAAGTGAGCTAAAAGGAAATAAAGGAGCATCATCTACAATTGCAGAAGGACTGGGTTTATGGACCTAGGACCTGCCCACCCAGGAGGCAAAATGAGCCAGTTGCCTTAAGAAGGCAGGTTCCAGAAAGCTGGGAAGGGTGGCAGGTTGCACCTTGTGTTTCTCAGCCTCCACCTCCTTCTTTGCCATACCTCCAATCCCAGTTCCCTGAACTCCTGCTTTCCTCTTCTCTGCCCTCCTTTTCTTTATCCACTGTGATCTCTAGGTTTTTTCTGTACTGCTGCTTTTCTCTCCCCTGTTTCTTTCATGTTGCTTCACCACAAAATTTCAACTCCTGATTTCATGGCATCTTTCCTTACTCTCTCAAGCCACTAGCACACAGAATTTGCATCAAGTGTCACAATGCATCAGCAGCTGACTCCTGATAGGCAGGCTTCCAGCTTTGCAAGAGAGCAGCTTTTGTCTCCAACCAGTAGGCCATGGAGCAAAGGTGAGAGGGTGTCAGCTGGTAGCATGGAATTTGGATACATGTTTTTAGGTGTGTTTGGACAAGGAACTAGGGTGAGATGAGAACTCTTCTACCATCACATTACTTTGTGAAGGGCAGAATCACTCTCTTTCGTCTCTCACAACTGTTTCTGTATTACACAAATCCTTTCTGGCTAGTAAAAATCATGGTGAATGTGTGAAATCCCCTACACAGCATCTTACCTGGGGAATCTTGTAGATGCCCAAGATGTTTGCCAGGTAGACGGAGATATCCAAGTCCAGTCCCCCAATAACTGCCGCCAGGTGTTTCTGGTTTTTGCACTTGTAGTTGGGGACAAGTGTGGAGGGAAGGTTCAGAGCAGCCCAGTAGGTCATCCTTTCATCGAAGTAACTGTCACAGATGTGGAATCCCAGTGTAATATTAGGCAAGATCTTGGGGTTCTCATTTATCTCCTTGACAGCAAATACCAAGGCCAGAATATGCTGGTAGTTCTTTGGCACAATACTGCAACAAGAATTTTATGCTGTATCATTGAGAGATGTGCTATGCATGTTTTTCAGTGGGCTCTTTATGATTCTTGAGTATTTTAGTGTAAATTTTGCCCTAATATACACATATCTGCAGAACAATTTCCCCTAAAAGAGCAGAATTTTAGCTTAATGTAGGGCTCATTCAGACTTTCCCAATCCTGCCATTTTTCCTCCACAAAAATCTGATCTTTACCACTGAACTGGAACTCACACCTCCCTCATAACCTCTCCCAACTAACAGTTAACTGACATTTCTTCACTGATCACTACCTTCAGCTGAATATGGTCAGAATGTATTTAATCCAGGCACTGTCTATAAAGATTAAAGACAATCATCTAGCCTGACTTGGATGAGAACATCAGGGGTTATTCGAGAATCACCTCAAAGGAGAGGTGAGCCTTTAATACCCCTCACACAAGAGTTTCTAAGGTGAAGATAAAGAACAGAGAAGGGCTTTCCATCTTAAACTAGGGAGGTTTAATCTTTGAGTCCTCCTCTTGTAAAACTCCTTAGAAGAGATTTGCTGGGATGTGGGGAGGAGAGAAGACATCAACAAGACCAGGCTCTCTCATCTCACTGACACATTCAGATCTGCATTTCCCTTCAGTGGAAGTAAATCCAACTGAAATCAAGGGAACTAGCTTCTGAGGAGGCCTGGTTAGAGCTGGGGGATATTTCAGTATTATTTGACATTTGATGTCTTTACTGGGTATTAAGGCGCTGGTGGATAGTTAGCCTTTCTTTGAAGTCTTCTTTGTCAAAAACAGCAAAGAGATGAGAAGCAAGTCCGCCAACAATAAGATGACCAGGTTGGTAGTATTCATGTGGAATTCTGGACAGATCATGGACGGTGCAACTGATGGTATGTTTGCACACCAGATGTGGCAGATGAAAGAGAAGGGGCACAATAAACAACAGCATACTGAAGCAAATGTTCTTTCTCATCAAACAGTCTTATTTCCATCCAGCAAATGAACCTTCCTTCACAACCAACCTCAGTACAATATTCTGCCTTATGATGAACAGCGCTTCTCTAACAATTCACAGATTAAAATTCTATTTTATAACTTTATTAAGAAACTAGTTAAACACCTTCCTCTTCCTCTGTCCTCTCCCTTGCAAAGAATGGCAGAAAGAGGTTATAATACCCATGTTTTGACATTGGTTAGTATTCTCTGGAAATCTACTGAGACATTATCCAAGGGATACTTAGCCATGTTGAGAGTGATAATTATAGGTGAGGTAATAACAAGCTCTCTTTACATCAGGAAAATCAGAAAATGTCCCCAAAAAATAATAATAACGCTGCTTCTGATGTTTCATCTAAAGCAACAAGGAAAAGAAGAATAGTGGACCAGTCTCTTATCAGTGCTGACCAGTGGAAATGATTACTCTGACCTCCTAAAATTTCCCACCTGAACACCAGTTGATTAGTTTTCTGACAATTATACTGAGATGAAGGAATGGTGAAAAGGACAACTATTTGTTTTCCTGATAGAAAAGCACCTCACAACTATTTGGTGGGAGTAATATATAGAAGTAATAAGTAGTGAATGGTGATATTACATTTTCTAATAAAATGGTACTTAATTTCACTTACGTTCAAAATGCTTTTACTCCAAAATATTCATTCAGAAGCATTCTGCCCATTGTATAACAATAAACCCATTAAAAATACCAAAATTGTTATTCATTGAGTTTTAAGTTTAAAACCCCCACACCAGGAACGGTCTAGCATATATTGCCCATGACCACAGGCATCCCCCACTGCACACGAATAATAACTAAATACTTAATTAATACCCAGAAATGGAGGGAGAGAGCTGGAGAGTTCTCATGGCTTGTGAGGGCAGAGACTGGAGGTGCAGCAGGGGGTTGTTTACGCTACTCAGCCCCCCCCCCCAATGACAGCTAATGTGCATAGAAGAGCAGCAGAAGCAGCAACATTTCCACACATCCCCCAGTCAGCCCCCAAAATTCCAGATGTGGGTATTTTAGGTGTAGTATTTTTGATCTGGAATGGACAGAGAGCAGCAGAGAAGACATTCAAAGAGTTTTAGAGGGTACTCCCGACTTATTCAATCTTCATTTATTTATGTGGGCCACTTGAGCACAACCTCAAAGTAAGTGGGACTCGCTGTACTGAAATCTCTGAGACTGGTTCATCATGACAGTAGCATAGCCACTTCCAACCTGTGGAGGAGGTGTTGTTGCGGGCATCACACCCCCAACACACGCGCAGAGGCTGGCTTCCAGCCCCATGCAATCTGGGAAATCCTCGGCCGCATCATCCCCGGGCCAGCCAATCAGCTGGCCCAGGGGGTGTGCCTTGCCTCATTTAAGGCAAGCGAGGCCAGGAATCTCCCTCTTTGGCTGCTCAGCTGCGTTGGTTTCCTACCCACCCGCCCTTCAAGGTTCCTCTTTTGACCTTGCTATGGACCTCGGTTGGTCGCCGTTAAGGGGCCTGGTAGGATTTTTTTCCACTTGGCAAATTGGCACCAGCCATTTGGTTTTTCGCATACCTCGTAACAAATCATCACAACATTCTCGGCTTGGGCGGTTAGGCATTGGGTATTGTTATGTAGATATATGGGGGGGGGAGCGCCATCACCTCCCCCGGATATTGAAGGGTAGTCCAGTAAAGGATTCCGGGGGGCGTGGCCCCGTCCGAAGCCTATGGAGGCCAGGCCCAAGGCACGCCCCCAAGCGGTGTCCTCGGGGGAGTGCCTAGTTGATGTGCATCAGCAGGGCTCCCCTGCTGATGTTAACCCTTCCCAGTCTTCAAGCAAGCAGGCTGAAGCTGGATAGTCAATAGGACCAATGCCTAAGTCAATACCACTCATCACCTGTAGCCAATAAAGTTGTGGCCTAATTATAGCCTATTAACCTAAATTACTGTGTCCTGTGTCTTTATTTCTACTGGTGGGAGGCGGGATCTCAACATGCAACTCTACTGAAACCTTAGTGAGAGGGAAAAACCAAAAAGGAACAAGCCTTTTAAAAAAAATGCCTCTCAGTATCTTGTTTTTTCTTGTTCAGTCTCTAATCAATTACCCTCTGAATTTCTAGTCAGGTCACAATATTTTATGGTACTCATGACAGTTTTTTGGTTTCCAAATAAGCCTTAGGGTTAAAACAAGATGAGGGGCTCCTGTCTCAGAGAGACCACAGGGGAGTTTAAAATAAATTGCACATAACAGTTGCAACATGTAAAATACAACATAATCAAATGGTGTGGATAAAGAGAGATTAAATTGCTCATAGTTTGGTGGAAAAAAACCAAAGGATGAAAGGATAATTTATTATTTCCTCTTTATTAAGCACTCCTTGCTGTTCAGATCAGGTCTCAACACGATGATGTAGCATTTGGGGGCAAAGATGGAGCCCAGTAAGCCAGCACTAGAGGCCAAGATGGAGAAGATCTCCACAGCCACCATGTATTTCCCCTTGGTGCTCAGGTACACTGGAACAAAGGAGATCCAAACACTGCAAAACAAGAACATGCTGAAGGTGATGAATTTGGCCTCATTGAAGCTCTCAGGCAGTTTCCTGGCTAAAAATGCTGCAACAAAGCTGATAATGGCCAAAAAGCCCATGTAGCCCAGGACACAGTAAAACAGGGCGGCTGATCCTTCGTTGCAGCCTAGAATGATTTCCCTCATCACAGACTGCATGTCGGAATCAGGGAATGGGGGAGAGGTTCCTAACCACACAATGCAAATGCCCACTTGGATAAGGGAACAAGAAAACACAATGGAGCTTGCCAATCTTTTCCCCACCCACTTCCTCATTCTGGATCCTGGTTTGGTGGCCACAAAGGCCAGAACCACCGTGATTGTTTTGGCCAGAACACAAGAAACAGTCACTGTGAAAACAAGGCCAAAAGTCATTTGTCGGAGCAGGCAGCTCACTCTTTCTGGAGGGCTGAGGAAGATCAATGGGCAGAGGAAGCAGAGCAGGAGGAAAGTGAGGAGAGTGTAGGTGAGGTCCCGATTGTTTGCTCTGACAATGGGTGTGTCCTGATGTTTAATGAAGATGACTAGGACCACCACTGTGAGGAGAGAGAGAGAAAGAGAAAATGATGCTAAGCTCATCCCCAGAGGCTCTTTAAAGGACAGGAAGCTGATGGTCTTTGGAACACATTGTGATTGGTTCCTGTCTGGATAGTGGTCCTTTGGGCATGCAAGACAGTCAACCATGTCTGGAAAGAAAATAATACATTCAGATTTTGGATGTGTTGGAGAGCAACTGCTAAAGCTTCAAGTATGGAACTGATAATGTTAAATTAGAGGTATCACACATATTTCCAGAGTAACCAGAATGAATGTGATGCATGAGAACTCCACCTCCATCTTTGTGGTGGGTTATGTGGTGTGTCCTGTGATGGCTTGCTCACTCAACATAAACCACATTTTTGTTGTTCAGAACAGGTACAGTCCATGACCATTTTGCACAGGGGTTCCATTCCCAGCCCCTTTCCACCCTCACGCCCTATGCAGATCCCATTCCAACTTCCTCAGGTGTACAATCACGTAACAATCAGACGGATGTTTATTTGTTATTGCCTGAATTAAGGAAGGTGTCTCCTACCAAGTCATATCACTGGTGCATTTAATTCAAAATTGCCTGCTGTATTTTAACCTGCGACAAAGATTACAGGATGGGTAACAAACCGATTCTTTTTAGGAGTGGGTCCCTAATCCTTTATGGGGGCTACCTGTCAATAGGTATGGAGGAGAAATTTGGTTTTTATTCCCCTTGAATGAGAAAGATATCTAAATTGCACTCCTTGAATCAAAACGTACACCAAAGTAAACATTCCCTTAAAAATGTGTACTTCTCTAAACATTTGTGATTCAGTTCTCCAATCAACCTTTGTATAAACATGCACAGGTTATCAATTATTTATTTATCCTTTTCCTCAACTTCTAACATGCCTTATTTTTGAAAATCGTATATCCTGTGTCTCTTACCCTTCTGGGGTGAAATCTTGCCTTGAGGGCATGGAGCACAACCATAGCAGCAGAATGGCTCCCCCTCCTCCTTCTCCTTCCTGGAACCAGGAGGACAACTTGGGTTACATACCGAAAGAGGTGGACCCTGCCCATTTAAAGAAATGGATAAACCATTTAGCACAGAGAAGTAAGTAGCAATTTTGGCTTCTTTTTTCTTCCAGCTGGCAGTAGGAAGGCCCCAAACTACTTATTCGAAACACAGTGCCAGGCTACTCATTTGGCTCTTGGTGCGTCAACAATTTTCAGGGGGTCCTGAAATATGTCAACCCTAGTATAATTGAAAAGTGTAGTAGTTTGCGTGTGATTCACCCCCCCCATTAAGTCTAAGAAATTCATTAGAAGAATGTTTTTGGCTGGTGCCTAAAGATTCAAATGGAGGTGCCTGCAAGCCTTCTTGGGGAGAGCTTATTCTTCTTCAATCTAGCAGCCCCTTTCCTCATTCTGCACTTGGTGACAAAGAATAGCTACACACAAGCTTCCACAGCCCCTACTTCCTTCACAACCACCAGCATTTCAACTGCAAGCAGCAAACCCCTTCTTCTTCCCAAGAGACTCATGAAATACACTGGGATCAAAAGAGCCCCAAGCCAAAAGCCACAATCCATATTCAGAAGCTGGACAAGACTGGCCTATGACAATATTCAGCACTAGTTGGGTATTGATCTGAGCCAGGAAGATCATCTTGTGATTTCTGCATTGCAGGCCAAATAGCCGTTGTGATGACTTCCAACTTAAGATTCTACAGGGCAGAGAAAGAAAATTTAGAATCTGGCTGGAAAGGCAGGTAAGTCCTGGACTGATGATCTGTAAGTATAATATCATTCTCTTTTCCTATCTCTCATAGATGTAGGAATTATGCCTCACCTGGTGAAAGCTTCTGTGCCACACCATTCTGTTGTCATCAAGGGTGAATTCCTGGCCTGCGGCAGCCTCCCCACCTACCCTTCCAACCTTGACTCTCATGAAGGAGTTATTTGGGAAAGTGACCAGGTTGGTGATATCAAAGCCAGCTTCTACTTCCCTGTTCGCACTGAAAGATACCGTTTCCCCAGCAGAGTTGTTAAAGGAGACACTCCTAAGAAAGGGGTGGAGCTGCATTGAAAGGAAAAGAGTAACTTTGAAATAATGCAAATATCTCTCCTTTCTCACATTCAGGATGCCTCCAGACAGTCAACACAGGCAGAAATGACTGGCAGAATCCGAGACCAGGGAGAATAGTCGGTGGAAGAAGATTGGAAAAGGTTTAAAGACTATCTACAGAAATATTGTAAAATCAAGGAATGTTAGAATGATGTTGGATAGAAACTAAGTGGTCTCTAGCTGTAATGCTACAAGGGAATATGAGAAAATGGATTATTAATAGGTAAAAATTTAATGTTACAATATTTTAAGAATGAAGACTAGGATGAATAAAGAGGGGAGGGATTTGCTGAATTAACAAATTGAACTGGAATACAGAAAAGGGAGGCGTGAGGAGGTCCGGGAAATAAGCAAATGAAAGATAAGTGATTGAAAGACTTAATTGTTTTTAACTATTTTTATTTTGTATTTTTCTTTTTTTCTTTTTTAAAATTTTGTAATATTTGGAAAACCTTAATAAATATCTTTTTTAAAAAACAGTCAACACATGGAGATAGTGCCATGCAAATATAATCTGTTTTCTGAGAAATGGTTTGTAGGACGAGCATTCACATATTGAGCCAATGATCTCCATTGTTTCCTATGGGGAAAATCCCAATGCGTGTCTGACCATGCTTGGATATCTACACACACACTCACTGCCCAACAATCCTCATATAACCAGCATGCTTGAGTCTAATAAATACATAAAGGGTTTAATGCAGGGGTCAGCAAACTTTTTCAGCAGGGGGTCAGTCCACTGTCCCTCAGACCTTGGGGGGGGCAGACTATATTTTGGAGGGGGAAAAGGAACAAACTCCTATACTCCACAAAAAACCCAGAGATGCATTTTAAATAAAAGGACACATTCTATTCATGTAAAAACACGCTGATTCCTGGACAGTCCGTGGGCCTGATTTAGAAGGCAATTGGGCCAGATCCAGCCTCCGGGCCTTAGTTTGCCTACCCATGGTTTAATGTCATAGAAAAAAGTGTTCTGACAGACTTGGCCTATGTCCCTTCCCCTTACCTTGGGAAGAAATGGGCAACAAAGCCTATTGTTCTGCTCACTCTATATGTGAACTTCGTGCATGGGGAGTTCTGAGCTGCTCCCTGCAGCCACATGGAATTAAGAAGTCTGTTTTTCATATAAGAATGTAATCTGAAACTACTTTTGAACTTAGAAGAGTTTTGTAAGTAAACCACATTATGATCTGCTAAGCTTGTGATCTATTTTTGTGCTAGGAAAGTGGGATTTTCTGGAATTCACTGGAAAGGGCATATTTTAAGGTTTTACATCCTGTATTTCCATGCTTCTGTTTGCTGCATGTTTTCCCAAACACACAAGGAGGTTGCTCACAAAAAAAACTGGAGAGTGCAGGATTGGGTCCTCCTGCTTAACGCTGTAAGCAGAACAGTCTGATTCTTCACTGAGCTGGTCCTGAGTGAACAGCTTCTCCGCACACAAATGGGGAATGTGGAGATTAAAATTTTTCAGGGTATTGTTTTACATATCACAGCCTATGTAAAATAAATGATATCTCATAATAGGAATTACCTGCCAAGGCCGAAACTCCTGCATCTCTCCTTCCACCGCTGCCCTGTATTTGGGTCCAGGCAGGAACATGGCATGTAGAGCATGTGCTATGGCATAGACAGCAGTATAGAGACTGTAGCTGTGGCCAGACATGGTCATCTCAAAAGCAGACGAAGGGAGATTTTCCAGCTTCTCCTCTCCAGTGCAGGTTCCACTGGCCTGCTCCTCTGTACTGGAGTTTGGAAATAAACAGAGAAATACCTGTGCCCAGAACTGCTTGACAAAGCCATTTCCATTTGCCTCAAAAGGATTTTGTGCCTGAAGAAATGCTTTGAATCCTTGTACCACATTTGAATGAACTGAAAAGGAGAGGGAACCCCGGGAGGTTTGCATATCCAGGCTCATTTGCAAGGGCGGAGCTGTGAAATCCAGTTGTGCCGTCAAAATCCACACCTTGCCATCAGATGTCTTGGTCACATTTTCCATTTCACCTAGTGCTACCATTGTCTGCAAGGCAATTATGGAATTTGTTCCTCCATAGACAACCACCACCTTGGCTTTACTTTCCATAATAGCTTGATAAATTTGGATCCAGTGGAAATACATGGCATATAACTCAGCCAAATATGTTTTTTTCAGGTTTGTCTCTGCGAAGGCCAAGCAAATACCTTTTTGGGAGAGGAGAGATTTCAGGGTCTGAATAAATCTCTCCCCACTTTCTGCAGTGAGCAATCCAACCCACGTCCAACCAAAGTGCAGAAGTAACTCAACAATCCCAGTGTACTGATGGGCTTCATTGGGCACCATCTTGTAGAAAGAAGTGGATTGGCTTTGACCAGCATCCTCTGGGGCAAAGGAGCCATAAGTGAGCTAAAGGGAAATAAAGGAGCATCATGTATAATTGCAAAAGTACTCTGTTTGTGCATTCAGGGCCTGCCCACCCAGGAGGCAAGATGAGCAAGTTGCCTTAAGAAGGCAGGTTCCACAAAGCTGGGGGGGGGGGTAGCAGATTGCACCTTGTGTTTCTCAGCTTCCAACTCCTTCTCTGCCACCCCTGCATGCCCAATTTCCTGCACTCCTGCTTTCCTCTCCTTCCCCCTCCTTTTCTTTCTTCACTTTGTTCTCTAAGCTTTCCTGTGTTGCTGCTTTCCTATCCTCTGTTTCTCCCCACTTTGCTTTACCACAGCATTTCAGCTGCTGATTTCATGGCGTCTTCCCTTCCCTCCCCTTCCCTTCCCTCCCCTCCCCTCCCTCTCTCAAACCACTAACACACAGAATCCCCATCAAGTTGTGTACCCAACTGGAGTACTGTGTCCAGTTCTGGGCACCACAGTTCAAGAAGGACACTGACAATCTGGAACGTGTCCAGAGGAGGGCAACCAAAATGGTCAAAGGCCTGGAAACGATGCCTTATGAGGAACAGCTAAGGGAGCTGGGCATGTTTAGCCTGGATAAGAGGAGGTTAAGGGGTGATATGATAGCCATGTTCAAATATATAAAAGGATGTTATATAGAGGAGGGAGAAAGGTTGTTTTCTGCTGCTCCAGAGAAGCGGACACGGAGCAATGGATCCAAACTACAAGAAAGAAGATTCCACCTAAACATTAGGAAGAACGTCCTGACAGTAAGAGCTGTTCGACAGTGGAATTTGCTGCCAAGGAGTGTGGTGGAGTCTCCTACTTTGGAGGTCTTTAAGCAGAGGCTTGACAACCATATGGCAGGAGTGCTCTGATGGTGTTTCCTGCTTGGCAGGGGGTTGGACTCAATGGCCCTTGTGGTCTATTCCAACTCTATGATTCTATTATTCTAAGTCCCAGAATGTGTGGGCAACTGACTCCTGATTGGCAGGCTTCCAGCTTTGCAAGAGAGCAGCTTCCGTCTTCATCCGTCTCCAGTCATGAAGCAAAAGTGAGAGGGTGTCAGTCAGAAGAATGGAATTCGGATACATGTTTTTAGGTGTGTGTGGATAAGGGCAGGATCACTGTCTCTCACAACTATTTCTCTATTATTCAAATCCTTTCCGGATAGAACACATCGTGGTGAATGAGTGTGAAACCCCCAAGACTGTATCTTACCTGGGGAATCTTGTAGATGCCCAAGATGTTTGCCAGGTAGATGGAGGTATCCAAGTCCAGTCCCCCAATAACTGCCACCAGGTGTTTCTGGATGTTGCACTTGTAGTTGGGTCTAAGTGTGGAGGGAAGGTTCAGAGCAGCCTGGTAGGTCATTCTTTCATCGAAGTAACTGTCATAGATGTGGAATCCCAGCGTAATATTAGGCAAGATCTTGGGGTTCTCATTGATCTCCTTGACAGCAAATACCAAAGCCAGAATATGCTGGTAGTTCTTTGGCACAATACTGCAACAAGAATTTCATGCTGTATCATTGGGAGATAGCCTACGCATTTTTTTTAATGGGCTTCTTTATGATTATTCAGTTTTTTTAGTGTGAATTGTGCCCTAATATACACATATGTGCAGAAGAAATTCCCCTAAAACACGGGTCTGCCCCCATTGCCTTCCAAATCCAGCCCAAGGACGATCCAGGAATCAGTGTGTTTTTACATTAGTAGAATGTGTCCTTTTATTTAAAATCCATCTCTGGGTTATTTGTGGGGCATAGGAATTCATTCATCCCCCCCCCAAAAAAATATAGTCCAGCCCCCCACAAAGTCTGAGGGACAGTGCACCAGCCCCCTGCTAAAAAGGTTTGCTGACTCCTGCCCTGAAAGAATGCATTGTAGTCCATTTCTATTCCACTTGCACTAATATATGCATTTTTAGTGACACTTTACTTCGAGATATTCATTTTAGTTTATATTGCTTGGATGGAGAACTGCATTGAACAATTTGGTAAAGGTAAAGGTAAAGGTACCCCTGCCCGTACGGGCCAGTCGTGTCCGACTCTAGGGTTGTGCGCCCATCTCACTTAAGAGGCCGGGGGCCATCGCTGTCTGGAGACACTTCCAGGTCACGTGGCCAGCGTGACGAAGCTGCTCTGGCAAGCCAGCACCAGCGCAGCACACGGAAATGCCGTTTACCTTCCCGCTATAAAGCGATACCTATTTATCTACTTGCACTTAGGGGTGCTTTCGAACTGCTAGGTGGGCAGGAGCTGGGACCGAATGACGGGAGCTCACCCCGCTGTGGGGATTTGAACCGCCAACCTTGCAATCAGCAAGTCCTAGGCACGGAGGTTTTACCCACAGCGCCACCCGCGTCCCAATTTGGAGAAGTGTGAATTTTAAATGATGGCTCCTGTATTATTTTTGATATATTTTTAGAAGATTTTGGGGGGGGGGTAGTTTAATATTTAAATATAAAGTTATTTGAATTCCCCCCCCTTTCCAATAAAGCATATTGATATTTACTTTAGGGTCTTATCATATACTTGACAAAACTTCTTGAAGATCCAAGAGATGCTCTTGCTGACACCAGCCTCCAAAGCCTTTTATCTCATAGCAACTTTCCCAAGCCTCCACTTCTGTCCAGTTCACTCATGAATTGGTTTAGCAGCTAGGAACAATTTGCCTCTGACCAGAAAACTCCTCAGATTAGGTTCCTGCCTGCTTGGACAGCTGAGCTCCTTTAAGAAATGTGCTTTTTTAATGTTCTCCTGGTAAGAACTGAGCAGAATTTTAGCTTAATGTAGGGTTCATTCAGACTTCCCCTAGTCCTGTCATTTTCTTCCCGGAAAACCTGATCTTTACCTCTGAAATGGAACTCAGAACCTCTCCCAGCTGACAGTTAACTGACATTTCTTCACTGATCACTACCTTCAGATGAATACAGTCAGAACATATCAGATCCAGGCCCTGTCTATAAATTATAAACGCATTCATCTACCCTGATTGAGATGAGAACATTAGCGGCTCTTTGAGCACCACCTGAAAGGAGAGGTGAACCTTTAAGACCCCTCACACGAGAGTTTCTGAGGTGAAGATTAAGAACAGAAAAGGGCTTTCCATCTTAAACTAGGGAGGTTTAATCTGTAAGTCCCCCTCTTGTTAAACTCTCCTTGGAAGAGATTTGGTGGGATGTGGGGAGGAGAGAACACATCAACAAGACCAGGTTCTCTCATCTCACTGTCACATTCAGATCTGCACCTTCCTTCTTCCAAGGCAACTTTTCAGCTTTGTAAATACCCCCCACCATCTGCCTTGATGTAAATCCCACTGAAATCCATGGAACTAGCTTATGAATTGACCAGGTTAGAGCTGCGGGGTATTTCAGTGTCATTTGATTATTTGACATTTCAATTATTTACACAGTATTAAGAAGTTGATGGGTAGTTAGCCTTTCTGTGAAGTCTTCTTCGTCAACAGCAGTAAGGAGGTGGGAAGTAACTCCGCCAACAATAAGATGACCAGGTTGGTAGTATTCATGTGGAATTCTGGACAGATCATGGACAGTGCAACTCATGGTATGTTTGACCAGCAAATGTGGCAGATGAAAGAGAAGGGGCACAATAAACAACAGCATATTGAAGCACATATTCGTTCCCATCAAGCAGCCTTATTTCCACCCAGCACATGAACCTTGCTTCACAACCACCTGTAGTATAATATTTGTCCTTATCATGAGCAGCACTTCTCTAACAATTCACAGCTTAAAACCCTATTTTACAACTTGATTAAGAGAACAGTAAGAATCCTTACTCTTTCTCTGTCCTCTCCCTTGCAAAGAATGGGAAGAAGAGATTTTCAAACCAATGTTTTTCAATTGGTTAGTATTCTCTGGAAATCTACTGAGACATTATCCAAGGTAGACATAGACATGCTGAGAGTGGTAATTATAGGTGACATAATAACAAGCTTCCTTTACATAAGGAACATCTGAAAATGCCAAACAGAATAATAATAACCCTGTAGTAGATAGGTAGCCGTGTTGGTCTGCCATAGTCAAAATAAAAAAATTCCTTCCAGTAGCACCTTAAAGACCAACTAAGTTAGTTCTTGGTATGAGCTTGGTATGAGCTTTCGTGTGCATGCACACTTCTTCAGATACCTGAAGAAGTGTGCATGCACACGAAAGCTCATACCAAGAACTAACTTAGTTGGTCTTTAAGGTGCTACTGGAAGGAATTTTTTTATTTTGAATAATAACCCTGTTTCTGATGTTTCATTCAAAGTTCTTTCTGACTGTTTATGGGACGACAAAAGGGTATGCAGAATTAACAGCAATGAGGATGAGAAGAATAGTGGGCCAGTCTCTTATCACTGCTGACCAGTGGAAATGATTACTCTGACCTCCTAAAATTTCCCACCTGAACACCAGTTCATTAGTTTTCGGAACAAGGCAAAAGAATGGTGAAAACGACTGAGTTTTGTAGGTGGTTTGCATTGGAAGCTGGGGAAAATAGGAATAAAAAAGAAGAATGCTCTGGATGTCAGGATCCAGGTTTAGGACTCAACCTCTTGGTGAGAGATTCCCACAAACAACTATTTGTGTTCCTGATAGAATAGCACCTCACAACTAGTTGGTGGGAGTAATATAGAGAAGTAATAAATAAAAAGTAGTGAATGGTGGTATTTTCTATAAAAATGGAGCTTAAATTCACTCATGTTCAAAATGCTTTTACTCCAAAATATTCACTCAGATGCATTCTGCCCCATCTGATGAAAATAAATCCATTAAAAATACCAAAATTGTTATTCATTTAATTCTAAGTTTAAAAAACCCTCCGGGGTGGTTTAGCATATATTGCCCATGACTACAGGCATCCCCCACTGCACATGAATAATATCAAAATAATTTATGAATAATATCAAAATAATTTAATTAATACCCAGAAATGGAGAGAGAGAGCTGGAGAGTTCTCATGGCTTGTGAGGGCAGAGACTGGAGGTGCAGCAGGGGGTTGTTTATGCTGCTCAGCCCCCCCCCACCTGACAGCAGAAGCAGCAACTTTCCCCACACATCCTCCAGTCAGCCCCCAAAATTCCAGATGTGGGTATTTTAGGTGCAGTATTCCTGATCTGGAATGGAGAGAGAGAACTATAGAATACGTTCAAAGGGATTTAGAGGGTGCTCCTGACTTATCCAATCTTCATTTATGTGTGGGGGCACTTGAACGTAACCCCCAAGTAAGTGGGACTCGCTGTAGTAAAACCTCTGAGACTGGCTAATCATGATTAAGGTAAAGGTAAAGGTACCCCTGCCCGTAGGGGCCAGTCTTGCCAGACTCTAGGGTTGTGCGCTCATCTCACTCTATAGGCCGGGAGCCAGCGCTGACCGCAGACACTTCCGGGTCACGTGGCCAGCGTGACAAGCTACATCTGGCGAGCCAGCGCAGCACACGGAACGCCGTTTACCTTCCCGCTGGTAAGCGATCCCTATTTATCTACTTGCACCCGGGGGTGCTTTCGAACTGCTAGGTTGGCAGGCGCTGGGACTGAACGATGGGAGCGCACCCCGCCGCGGGGATTCGAACTGCTGACCATGCGATCGGCAAGTCCTAGGCGCTGAGGTTTTACCCACAGCGCCACCCGCGTCCCTTAAAGAAACCTTACTGAGAGGGAAAAACCTAGAAAGGAATGAGACTTTTAAATAATAATAATAATAATAATAATAATAATAATAATAATAATAATGCCTCTCAATGTATTATTTTTTCTGTTCAGTTTCTAATCAATTACCCTCTGAGGTTCTAGTCAGGTCTCAATATTTTATGGTACTGATGGCTGTTTTTTGGTTTCCAAATAAGGCTTAGGGTTAAAACAAGATAAGGGGTTCCTGTTTAAGAGAGACCATATTTTGGTTTTAAAAGAAATTGCACAAAACAATTGCAACATGTAAAATACAACACAATTTAATGGTGTGGATACAGAGGGATTACATTGCTCATATTTTGGTAGGAAAACCCCCACAAAAATGAAAAGATAATTAATTATTTCCTCTTTATTAACTGATCCTTGCTGTTCAGATCAGGCCTCAACACAATGATGTAGCATTTGGGAGCAAAGATGGAACCAAGTAAACCAGCACTGGAGGCCAAGATGGAGAAGATCTCCACAGCCACCATGTATTTCCCCTTGGTGCTCAGGTAGACTGGAACAAAGGAGATCCAAACACTACAAAACAAGAACATGCTGAAGGTGATGAATTTGGCCTCATTGAAGCTCTCAGGCAGTTTTCGGGCTAAAAATGCTACAACAAAGCTGATAATGGCCAAAAAGCCCATGTAGCCTAGGACACAGTAAAACAGGGCAACTGACCCTTCGTTGCAGCCTAGAATGATTTCTCTCATCATTGAGTGCATGTCAGAATTAGGGGATGGAGGAGAGGTTCCTAACCACACAGCACAAATGCCCACTTGGATAAGGGAACAAGAAAACAGAATGGCGCTTCCAAGTCTTTTCCCCACCCACTTCCTCATTCTGGATCCTGGTTTGGTGGCCACAAAGGCCAGAACCACCATGATAGTCTTGGCCAGCACACAAGAAACAGTCACTGTGAAAACAAGTCCAAAAGCCATTTGTCGGAGCAGGCAGCTCACTCTTTCTGGAGGGCTGAGGAAGATCAATGGGCAGAGGAAGCAGAGCAGGAGGAAAGTGAGGAGGGTGTAGGTGAGGTCCCGATTGTTTGCTCTGACAATGGGTGTGTCCTGATGTTTAATGAAGATGACTAGGACCACCACTGTGAGGAGAGAGAGAGAAAGAGCCAACAATGCTAAGCTCAGCCCCAGAGGCTCTTTAAAAGACAGGAAGCTGATGGTCTTTGGAATGCATTGTGATTGTTTCATGTTGGTATAATGATCTTCTGGGCACGCAACACAGTCAACCATGTCTGGAAAGAAAATAATACATTCAGATTTTGGATGTATTGGAGAGCAACTGCTAACGGTGCGAGTATGGAATGGATAATGTTAAATTAGAGGTATCACACATATTTCCAGGGTAACTTTTTGTTGGGTTATGTGCATGGCTATCAACCTTCCCCTTTTTTGCGGGAAATTTCCTTATTCCAGCGCCGCTTCCCACCGCTTCCCGCTTCTATCCTGGATTGTTAGATATCCCGTAGACTGTCCCCGGGACAGGTGAGGCTGCTGATCCCTTATTTTCAAATCTGAAAGTTGACAGCTAGGGTTATGTGGGGTGTCCTGTAACGGCTTGCTAACTCCACATAAACACATTGTTATTGATCAAAACAGGTACAGTCCATGACCATTTTGCACAGGGGTTCCATTCCCAGCCCCTTTCCACCCTCACGCCCTATGCAGATCCCATTCCAACTTCCTCAGGTGTACAATCACGTAACAATCAGACGCATGTTTATTTGTTATTGCCTGAATTAAGGAAGGTGTCTCATACTAAGTCATATCACTGGTGCATTTAATTTAGAATTGCCTGCTGTATTTTAACCTGTGACAAAGATTACATCATGGGTGACAAACCGATTCTTTTTAGGAGTGGGTCCCTAATCCTTTATGGGGGCTACCTGTCAATAGGTATAGAGGAGAAATTTGGTTTTTATTCCCCTTGAATGAGAAAGATATCTAAATTGCACTCCTTGAATCAAAACGTACACCAAAGTAAACATTCCCTTAAAAATGTGTACTTCTCTAAACATTTGTGATTCAGTTCTCCAATCAACCTTTGTATAAACATGCACAGGTTATCAATTATTTATTTATCCTTTTCCTCAACTTCTAACATGCCTTATTTTTGAAAATCGTATATCCTGTGTCTCTTACCCTTCTGGGGTGAAATCTTGCCTTGAGGACATGGAGCACAACCATAGCAGCAGAATGGCTCCCCCTCCTCCTTCTCCTTCCTGGAACCAGGAGGACAACTTGGGTTACATACCGAAAGAGGTGGACCCTGCTCATTTAAAGAAATAGATAAACCGTTTAGCACAGAGAAGTAAGCAGCACTTTTGGCTTCTTTTTTCTTCCAGCTGGCAGTAGGAAGACCCCAAACTACTTATTCCAAACACAGTGCCAGGCTACTCATTTGGCTCTTGATGCGTCAACAATTTTCAGGGGGTCCTGAAATATGTCAACCCTAGTATAATTGAAAAGTGTAGTAGTTTGCGTGTGATTCACCCCCCCCCCCATTAAGTCTAAGAAATTCATTAGAAGAATGTTTTCGGCTGGTGCCTAAAGATTCAAAGGGAGGTGCCTGGCAAGCCTTCTTGGGGAGAGCTTATTCTTCTTCAATCTAAGAAGCCCCTTTCCTCATTCTACACTTGGTGACAAAGAATAGCTACCCACAAACCTCCACAGCCCCCACTTCCTTCACAACCACCAGCATTTCAACTGCAAGTAGCAAACCCCTTCTTCTTCCCAAGAGACTCATGAAATACACTGGGATGGAAAGAGCCCCAAGTCAAAAGCCACATGCCATATCCAGATGCTGGACAAGACTGGCCAATGGTAATATTCTGCACTAGTTGGGCATTGATCTGACCCAGCAAGATCTTATGTTGTGATTCCTGCATCGCAGACCACATGATTGTTGTGATGACTTCCAACTCTAAGATTCTATTATTCTTACACAGTGGAGAGAAGAAATGTTTAGAATCTGGCTGGAAAGGCAGGTAAGTCCTGGACTGATGATCTGTAAGTAGAATAACATTCTCTTTTCCTATCTCTCATAGATGTAGGAATTATGCCTCACCTGGTGAAAGCTTCTGTGCCACACCATTCTGTTGTCATCAAGGGTGAATTCCTGGCCTGCAGCAGCCTCCCCACCTACCCTTCCAACCTTGACTCTCATGAAGGAGTTATTTGGGAAAGTGACCAGGTTGGTGATATCAAAGCCAGCTTCTACTTCCCTGTTCGCACTGAAATATACCGTTTCCCCAGCAGAGTTGTTAAAGGAGACACTCCTAAGAAAGGGGTGGAGCTGCATTGATAGGAAAAGAGTAACTTTGAAGCAATGCAAATGTCTCTCCTTTCTCACATTCAGGATGCCTCCAGACAGTCAACACAGGGAGGTAGTGCCATGCAAATATAATCTGTTTTCTGAGAAATGGTTTGTAGGACGAGCATTCACATATTGAGCCAATGATCTCCATTGTTTCCTATGGGGAAAATCCCAATGCGTGTCTTACCATGCTTGGATATCTACACACACACTCACTGCCCAACAATCCTCATATAACCAGCATGCTTGAGTCTAATAAATACATAAAGGGTTTAATGCAGGGGTCAGCAAACTTTTTCAGCAGGGGGTCGGTCCACTGTCCCTCAGACCTTGGGGGGGCAGACTATATTTTGGAGGGGGAAAAGGAACAAACTCCTATGCCCCACAAATAACCCAGAGATGCATCTTAAATAAAAGGACACATTCTACTCATATAAAAACACGCTGATTCCTGGACAGTCCGTGGGCCTGATTTAGAAGGCAATTGGGCCGGATCCAGCCCCCGCGCCTTAGTTTGCCTACCCATGGTTTAATGTCATAGAAAAAAGTGCTCTGGCAGACTTGGCCAATGTCCCATCCCCTTACCTTGGGAAGAAATGGGCAAAAAAGCCTATTGTTCTGCTCACTCTATATGTGAATTTCATTTGTGTGGAGATCTGAACTGCTCCCTGCAGCCGCATGGAATTAAGAAGACTGTTTTTCATATAAGAATGTAATCTGAAACTACCATTTTCTATACCAATAGAAAGATTAGGAACTTTTATCATTTTGTCTTCTACTTCTGCAACATTTTTATGAGTGTTGTGTTCCATAAAACTTTTGAACTTAGAAGAGTTTTGTAAGCAAGCCATGTTACGACCTGCTAAGCATGTGGTCTATTTTTGTGCTAGGAAAGTGGGATCTTCTGGAATTCACTGGAAAGGGCATATTTTAAGGTTTTACATCCTGTATTTCCATGCTTCTGTTTGCTGCATGTTTTCCCAAACACACAAAGGAAGTTGCTCACAAAAAAAACTGGAGACTGCAGGATTGGGTCCTCCTGCTTAACGCTGTAAGCAGAACAGTCTGATTCTTCACTGAGCTGGTCCTGAGTGAAGAGCTTCTTCGCACACAAATGGAGAATGTGGAGATTAAAATTTTTCACGGTACTGTTTTACATATCACTGCCTACGTCTAATAAATGATATCTCATGACACGCATTACCTGCCAAGGCCGAAACTCCTGCATCTCTCCTTCCACCATTCTCCTATATTTGGGTCCAGGCAGGAACATGGCATGTAGAGCATGTGCTATGGCATAGACAGCAGTATAGAGACTGTAGCTGTGGCCAGACATGGTCATCTCAAAAACAGACGAAGGGAGATTCTCCAGCTTCTCCTCTCCAGTGCAGGTTTCACTGGCCTGCTCCTCTGTATTGGAGTTTGGAAATAAACAGAGAAATACCTGTGCCCAGAACTGCTTGACAAAGCCATTTCCATTTGCCTCAAAAGGATTTTGTGCCTGAAGAAAGGCTTTGAATCCTTGTACCACATTTGAATGAACTGAAAAGGAGAGGGAACCCTGGGAGGTTTGCATATCCAGGCTCATTCGCAAGGGCGGAGCTGTGAAATCCAGTTGTGCCGTCAAAATCCACACTTTGCCATCAGATGTCTTGGTCACATTTTCCATTTCACCTAGTACTATCATTGTCTGCAAGGCAAGTATGGACTTTGTTCCTCCATAGACAACCACCACCTTGGCTTTACTTTCCATAATAGCTTGATAAATTTGGATCCAGTGCGGAAACATGTCATAATACTCAGCCAAATATGCCATGTTCAGGGTTGTCTCTGAGAAAGCCAAGCAAATGCCTTTCTGGGAGAGCAGAGGTTTCAGGGTCTGAATAAATCTCTCTCCACCTTCACTTTCTCTAGCAAGCAATCCAACCCACGTCCAACCAAAGTGCAGAAGTAACTCAACAATCCCAGTGTACTGATGGGCTTCATTGGGCACCATCTTGTAGAAGGAAGTGGATTGGCTTTGACCACCATCCTCTGGAGAAAAGGAGCCATAAGTGAGCTAAAAGGAAATAAAGGAGCATCATCTATAATTGCAGAAGGACTGGGTATGTGCACCCAGGACCTGCCCACCCAGGAGGCAAAATGAAGCAGTTGCCTTAAGAAGCCAGGTTCCACAAAGCTGGGAGGAGTGGCAGATTGCACCCTGTGTTTCTCAGCTTCCACCTCCCTCTCTGCCATTCCTCCATACTCAGTTTCCTGCACTCCTGCTTTCCTCTCCAACATCCGCCTTTTCTTTCTACACTTTTTCCTCTATGCCTTCCTGTGTTGCTTCTTTCCTCTCCCCTGTAATTTCCACTTTGCTTCACCGCAGCATTTCAGCTCCTGATTTCATGGCGTCATCCCTTCCCTTCATCTCTCAAGCCACTAACACACAGAATCCCCATCAAGTGCTACAATGTGTGTGCAGCTGACGCCTGATAGGCAGGCTTCCAGCTTTGCAAGAGAGCAGTTTTGACTCCAACCGGTAGGCCATGTAGCAAAGGTGAGAGGGTGTCAGTTGGCAGAATGGAATTCGGATACATGTTTTTAGGTGTGTATGGACAAGGAAGTGGGGTGAGATGAGAACTTTTCTATCATCACCTTACCTTGTGAAGGGCAGGATCACTCTTCTTCGTCTCTCACAACTATTTCTATATTATACAAATCCTTTCTTGATAGAAGACATCATGGTGGATGTGTGAAATCCCCTACGCAGCATCTTACCTGGGGAATCTTGTAGATGCCCAAGATGTTTGCCAGGTAGACAGAGATATCCAAGTCCAGTCCTCCAATAACTGCCACCAGGTGTTTCTGGTTGTTGCACTTGTAGTTGGGGACAAGTGTGGAGGGAAAGTTCAGAGCAGCCCAGTAGGTCATCCTTTCATCGAAGTAACTGTCATAGATGTGGAATCCCAGTGTAATATTAGGCAAGATCTTGGGGTTCTCATTGATCTCCTTGACAGCAAATACCAAGGCCAGAATATGCTGGTAGTTCTTTGGCACAATACTGCAACAAGAATTTTATGCTGTATCATTGAGAGATATACTATGCATGTTGTTCAGGGGGCTCTTGATAATTTTGCCCTAATACACACATATCGTCAGAACAATTTCAACTTAAAGAGTAGAATTTTAACTTAATGTAGGGCTCATTCAGACTTTCCCACTCCTGCCATTTTCCTCCAGTAAAATCAGATCTTTACCACTCAGTTGGAACTCACACCTCCCTCATAACGTCTCCCAACTGACAGTTAACTGACATTTATTCACAGATCACTACCTTCAGCTGAATATAGTCAGAATGTATCTAATCCATGCCCTGTCTATAACTTTTAAAGAGAATCGTCTAGCCTGACTTGGATGAGAACATCAGGGGTTATTTGAGCATCACCTCAAAGGAGAGGTGAGCCTTGTGTAAGACACTTCAAACGAGAGTTTCTGTGGTGAAGATTAAGAACAGAGAAGGGCTTTCCATCTTAAACTAGGGAGGTTTAATCTTTGAGTCCTCCTCTTGTTAAACTCCTTGGAAGAGATTTGGTGGGATGTGGGGAAGAGAGAACACATCAACAAGACCAGGCTCTCTCATGTCACTGACACATTCAGATCTGCATTTCCCTTCAGTGGAAGTAAATCCCACTGAAATCAGTGGAACTAGCTTCTGAGGAGGCCTGGTTAGAGCTGGGGGATATTTCAGTATCATCTGATTATTTGACATTTGATGTCTTTACTGGGTATTAAGGCGCTGGTGGATAGTTAGCCTTTCTTTGAATTCTTCTTTGTCAAAAACAGCAAAGAGATGAGAAGCAAGTCCGCCAACAATAAGATGACCAGGTTGGTAGTATTCATGTGGAATGCTGGACAGATCATGGATGCTGCAACTCGTGGTATGTTTGACCAGCAAATGTGGCAGATGAAAGAGAAGGGGCACAATAAACAGCAGCATATTGAAGCACCTATTCTTTCCCATCAAACAGCCTTATTTCCATCCAGCACATGCACCTTGCTTCACAACCAATCTCAGTACAATATTCTGCCTTGTCACCAAAGACACCTCTAAAAATTCACAGATTAAAATCCTATTTTATAACTTGATTAAGAGAAAGGTGAAAATCCTTCCTCTTTCTCTGTCCTCTCGCTTGCTTAGAATGGCAGGAAGAGGTTATAATACCCATGTTTTGATATTGGTTAGTATTCTCTGGAAATCTACTAAGACATTATCCAAGGGAGACTTAGCCACGCTGAGAGTGATAATTATAGGTGAGATAATAACAAGCTCTCTTTACATCAGGAACATCAGAAAATGCCCAAACATAATAATAACAACCCTGTTTCTGATGTTTCATTCAAAGTTCTTTCTGACTGTTTATGGGACAACAAAAGCCCATGCAGAATTAACAGCAATGAGAAATTCAGTGGGCCAGTCTCCTCCCAATGTTGACCAGTGAAAATGATTAATCTGACCTCCTAAAGTTTCCCACCTGAGCACCACTTCATTAGTTTTCTGACAATTATACCAAGACGAAAGAATGGTGAAAAGGACAACTATTTGTGTTCCTGATAGATAGAAAGAATAAGAATAAGAATAAGAATAAGAATAAGAATAAGAATAAGAATAAGAATAAGAATAAGAATAAGAATAAGAATATATTATTTATACCCCACCCACTCTGTGTGGCTTCCAACAGAATATTAAAATACAATAATCTATTAAACATTTAAAGCTTCCCTAAACAGGGCTGCCTTCAGATGTCTTCTAAAAGTCTGGTAGTTGTTTATCGTTTTGACATCTGATGGGAGGGCGTTCCACAGGGCAGGCGCCACTACCGAAAAGGCCCTCTGCCTGGTTCCCTGTAGCTTTGTTTCTCACAGTGAGGGAACTTCCAGAAGGCCCATAGAGCTGGACCTCAGTGTCCGGGCAGAACGATGGGAGTGGAGACGCTTCTTCAGGTATTTTGGACGGATGCCCTTTAGGACTTTAAAGGTCAGCACCAACACTTTGAATTGTGCTCAGAAACGTACTGGGAGCCAGTGTAGGTCTTTCAAGAACTGTGTTATGTGGTCTCAGCGGCAACTCCCAGTCACCACTCTAGCTGCTGCATTCTGGATTAGTTGTAGTTTCCAGGTCACCTTCAACACATGAGGGAAGAGAACAGAACCCTGAGGCACCCCACAAGTGTAAGCCCAGGGGTCTGAACACTCACCACCACCACCACCACTTTCTGAACACAGCCCAGGAGGAAGGAGGGAACCACTGTATAACAGTGCCCCCAACTCCCAGCCCTTCTAGACAGTCCAGAAGGATGTTATGGTCGACGGTGTCAAAAGCCACTGAGAGATCAGCAGAACTAGGAAACAGCTCTCACCTTTGTCCCTAGCCCGCCAGAGATCATGGACCAGTGCACCCTAGGCAGTTTCAGTCCCATGATGAGGCATGAATCCCGACTGGAAGGGATCCAAATGGTCCGCTTCTTCCAGGCGTGCCTGGAGTTGTTCAGCAACCACTCACTCAATCACCTTGCCCAAGAATGGAAGATTTGAGACTGGGCAATAGTTGGCTATATTGGCAGCATCTAAAGATGGTTTCTAAAGAAGCAGTTTGATAACCGCCTCTTTCAGCGGGTCTGGGAAGGCTCCCTCGCAGAGAGAAGCATTCACCACCCCACGAAACCCATCACCCAGCCCTTCCCGCCTAGCTTTTATAAGCCAAGATGGGCAGGGATCAAGGAGACAGGTGGTCAGTTTCACTCGTCCAAACAGCCTGTCCACATCCTTGGAGGAAAAGCACCTCACAACTGGTTGGTGGGATAGTATATAGAAGTAATAAATAAAAAGTAGTGTGTGGTGGTATTATATTTACTAATAAAATGGAGCTTAATTTCACTCATGTTCAAAATGCTTTTACTCCAAAATATTCATACAGATGCATTCTGCCCCATTTATTAACAATAAACCCATTAAAAAAAACCAAAATTGTTATGCATTGAATTTAAATTTTAAAATCCCCACGAGGAATGGTCTAGTGCATATTGCCCATGACTACAGGAATCCCCCACTGCACACGAATAATAACCAAATAATTTAATTAATACCCAGGAATGGATCAAGAGAGCTTGAGAGTTCTCATGGCCTGTGAGGGCAGAGACTGGAGCTGCAGCAGGGGGGTGTTTATGCTGCTCAGCCTCCCCCCACCTGACAGCTAATGTGCATAGAAGAGCAGCAGAAGCAGCAACTTTCCCCACACATCCCACACTCAGCCCCTAAAATGCCGGATGTGGGTATTTTAGGTGCAGTATTCTTGATCTGGAATGGAGAGAGAGCAGCAGACAAGACATTCAATGGGTTTTAGAGGGTGCTCCCCACTTATCCAATCTTCATTTATGTGTGGGGGGCACTTGAACATAACCCACAAGTAAGCGGGACTCGCTGTACTGAAATCTCTGAGACTGGCTAATCATGACAGTAGCAACTCAACAGAAACTTTACTGAGAGGAAAAAACCTTGAAAGGAATGAGACTTTTAAATAATAATAATAATAATAATGCCTCTCAATGTATTATTTTTTTCTGTTCAGTTTCTAATCACTTACCCTCTGAGGTTCTAGTCAGGTCTCAATATTTTATGGTACTGATGGCTGTTTTTTGGTTTCCAAATAATGCTTAGGGTTAAAACAAGATAAGGGGCTCCTGTTTCAGAGAGACCATATTTTGGTTTTAAAAGAAATTGCACAAAACAATTGCAACATGTAAAATACAACACAATTTAATGCTGTGGATACAGAGGGATTACATTGCTCATATTCTGGTAGGAAAACCCCCACAAAGATGAAAAGATAATTCATTATTTCCTCTTTATTAACTGCTCCTTGCTGTTCAGTTCAGGCCTCAACACAATGATGTAGCATTTGGGGGCAAAGATGGAGCCCAGTATCCCAGCACTGGAAGCTAAGATGGAGAAGATCTCCACAGCCACCATGTATTTCCCCTTGGTGCTCAGGTACACTGGAACAAAGGAGATCCAAACACTACAAAACAAGAACATGCTGAAGGTGATGAATTTGGCCTCATTGAAGCTCTCAGGCAGTTTCCTGGCAAAAAAGGCCACAACAAAGCTGACAATGGCCAAAAAGCCCATGTAGCCTAGGA
Source organism: Podarcis bocagei (assembly GCF_964188305.1). Lineage (NCBI taxonomy): Eukaryota > Metazoa > Chordata > Lepidosauria > Squamata > Lacertidae > Podarcis > Podarcis bocagei. The sequence goes on along the minus strand of NC_138138.1, from coordinate 17,614,412 downwards.
TACAGTAAAACAGGGCAACAGACCCTTCGTTGCAGCCTAAAATGATTTCTCTCATCACAAAGTGCATGTCAGAATCAGGGAATGGGGGAGAGGTTCCCAACCACACAGTGCAAATGCCAGCTTGGATAAGGGAACAAGAAAACACAATGGAGCTTGCCAGTCTTTTCCCCACCCACTTCCTCATTCTGGATCCTGGTTTGGTGGCCACAAAGGCTAGAACCACCGTGATCATTTTGGCCAGAACACAAGAAACGGTCACTGTGAAAACAAGGCCAAAGGCCATTTGTCGGAGCAGGCAGCTGACTCTTTCTGGAGGGCTGAGGAAGATCAATGGGCAAAGGAAGCAGAGCAGGAGGAAAGTGAGGAGAGTGTAGGTGAGGTCCCGATTGTTTGCTCTGACAATGGGTGTGTCCTGGTGTTTAATGAAGATGACTAGGACCACCACTGTGAGGAGAGAGAGAGAAAGCGCCAACAATGCTAAGCTCATCCCCAGAGGCTCTTTAAAGGACAGGAAGCTGATGGTCTTTGGAATGCATTGTGATTGGTCTCTGTTTGGATAGTGGTCCTTTGGGCATGCAACACAGTCAACCATGTCTGAAGAGAAAATAAAACATTCAGATTTTGGATGTGTTGGAGAGCAACTGCTAACGGTGTATGGAACTGATAATGTTAAATTAGAGGTATCACACATATTTCCAGAGTAACCTGATTGAACGTCATGCATGAGAACCCCACCTCAGAACATAGCTGTCAACGTTTCCCTTTCAGATTTCAGATGTGTTGCAAAGCAGCTACTAATGGTGTCAGTATGGAACTCATAAGCTTAAATCAGATATATCACAGACATTTCCAGAGTAACCAGATTGAGAGTGATGCCTGAGAACCCCACCTCAGCACTTTGTGTTGGGTCATGTGCAGAGGCGGAGCTACTTGCTCTGACACCCAGAGCAGCATGTGGGCGGGACTAGCCAGTCCACAGGGGCAGGCGTGGGGGGCGCTGCTAGCTGCCCATGCAGCAAGCATCCAAGGGCACTGCCAGCGCGGTGAGCGTTGGGGGGAGGGTGGCGTGGCGATGTCAGCCCCCTCAGGGATTTCATCCAGGGTGGTCCACACACCCCGCACCCTCCTTCCTCCGCCAGTGGTTGTGTGGGTGTCCTGTGATGGCTTACTAACTCCCCATAAACCATGTTGTGCAGTTTAGATGGACAAAGTTGGTAAGTACAAATACAAATCAGCCTCGTATTATAATTGTTCAGAACAGGAACTCAGGAATGTGTCATCCCAACTCAGATCTCTGGTCCATTCAGCTCAGGATTGCCTGCTCTATTTTAACATTCACCATGGGTGACAAATCCTTTTTTGTGGAGGGGGGGACAAGGACAACGTCCATATTCCTTTATGGGGGCTGTGGGCCAATAGGGATGGAGGAGAAATTTGATTTTGTTGACATTTGGATGGGAAAGTTATGTAAATTGTACTTTGTGAACCAACACAAAGCATAATAGAGTTTCCCTGAAAAATGGTACAATTCTCCAATCAAACAAAATGTACAAAATGCATATTTCCATAACTTTTCCATAATTTCTAACATTACTTATGTTTGAAAACTATATCTCTTTTGTTTCTCACCTTTCTCAGATGAAATCTTTCCTTGAGGACATGGAGCACAACCATAGCAGCAGAATGGCTCCCCCTCCTTCTTCTCCTTGCTGGAACCAGGAGGACAACTTGGGTTACACACAGAAAGGGGTGGAATCTGCCCATTTAAATAAACACTTAAACATTTTAGCACACAGAAATCATTAGCACTTTTTGTGTCCTTTTTCTTCCAGCCAGCAGTAGGAAGACACTAAACAACTTATTTGAAACTCAGTGCCAAGCTACTCATTTTGTGTTTGAAAAAAATTATACTTCATTATATCACTGTGGAAAAGAGGACTGTGAGAAAATGGAATGTTATTTGAGTGGCTGTTACATACCCCGAGTACCCAAAGAAAATTGGCCAGGTTTGAATGCACCTGTATTGATATTTGAATTACAAATGGCAATTGTCAGGGGACTGCCATCGGAAAGGGGGAGGGAGGCAGGGGGATACAGAGAGCCTCCAGTGATTCTGAGAAGCAGCTCCTCGTCTGGCAGTGGAGAAAATCACAACTCCAGCGGAGCCGAGGGGGAGGGGAGTAGCCGGGTGAAGGGAGGGCTCAAAGACGCTACAGAGAGCCTTACCTAGCCCCGCCAGCCAGGAGGCACACACACCGCTTCCGTCGCCCTGCTTGCGCAGAGGGGTGAAACGTAAGGAGGGGAGGTAGAGATTTGGGGTGTCTAAGTTCTTATGCTGGGGAAGAAACTGGAAAGGGGCACTCCTGGAATCTGCAAGTGACTAAGACAGACATGAACTTTTGAGTTGTGCACCGTAAAGAGTTTGGACCAATAAAACCTGAAAAAGACAGGTCGGAGTCTTGCCTGGTTACTCACGAGCAACCACCTGCACATCTGACAGCAATAAATAGAATGAAGATGGGGAAAACACCCGGGCCAGATGGACTTGCAGCACTTTATTATAAAAAGTTTCAGGATGCACTTATTGAACCACTTAAGGACACCATGAATAAAATTTGGGTGACTGGAGTAATTCCTGCTTCAAGGAAGGATGCATTCACTGATCCTTAAAGAGGATAGTGACTTAGCAAAGACAAAAAATTACAGACCTATTTCTTTATTGAACTGTGACTATTAACTATTTGCTACAATTATAGCTAACAGACTAAAAAAGACATTGACTGGGTCAGTCCACGGAGACCAAGCCGGGTTCCTACCAGGCCAACAAATGAAGGACAACGTAACAAATGCAATTAAGTTAATAGAGCATTTGGAAGTGAGAAATGAATAACAGGCCACATTAATATTTTTAGATGCAGAGAGAGACTTTGATTATATTTAATGGTCATGTTTGATTAAGGTTTTAGAGAAAATGGAAGTAGGTAATTCTTTCCTGGGTGCAATTAAAGTGATCTATACCGATCAATCCGCAAATATTTTAATAAATAATATTCCTTCATACAAATGCAAAATAGAAAAAGGAACAAGACAAGGGTGTCCCCTGTCTCCATTGCTGTTTATTTAGAAATATTGCTTCAGAATATAAGGACAAATAGGGAAATTAAAAGTATTGAGGTGTGATGCAGAGTCTATAAATTAATAAATATAAAATATGCAGAGATTTATGATATGTAAAAGAAACCATGGAAAGAGAAGAAGGGAAGTCATTGATATTATAAGGATGTTAAAATGAGTATTTTAAATTGTTAAACAAAATTTAATTAAGAAAAATATATGAAAAAATAACAGTGCTGAAACTTACCATGTTTGAGCCCCTTTCAGGCATTCAGGAAGAATGCATGAGGATGCAAATGGGGAAGAGGATTTAGGATTCATCTTCACCAGCACAGGCCCTATTGTCCCCATATTGTTGTTTGGTCGTTTAGTCATGTCTGACTCTTCGTGACCCCATGGACCAGAGCACGCCAGGCACTCCTGTCTTCTACTACCTCCTGCAGTTTGGTCAAACTCATGTTTATAGCTTCGAGAACACTGTCCACCATCTCATCCTCTGTTGTCCCCTTCTCCTTGTGCCCACAGTCTTTCCCAACATCAGGGTCTTTTCCAGGGAGTCTTCTCTTCTCATGAGGTGGCCAAGGTATTGGAGCCTCAGCTTCAGGATCTGTCCTTCCAGTGAGCACTCAGGGCTGAAGAATGGAGAGGTTTGATCTTCTTGCAGTCCATGGGACTCTCAAGAGTCTCCTCCAGCACCATAATCCAAAAGCATCAATTCTTTGGCAATCAGCCTTCTTTATGGTCCAGCTCTCACTTCCATACATCACTACTGGGAAAACCATAGCTTTAATGATACAGACCTTTGTCGGCAAGGTGATGTCTCTGCTTTTTAAGATGTCTAGGTTTGTGATTGCTTTTCTCCCAAGAAGCAGACGTCTTTTAATTTCATGAATTATGTCACCATTTGCAGTGATCATGGAACCCAAGAAAGTAAAATCTCTTACTACCTCAATTTCTTCCCCTTCTATTTGCCAGGAGGTGATGGGCCCAGTGGCCACGATCTTCGTTTTTTTGATGTTGAGCTTCAGACCATATTTTGCGCTCTCCTCTTTTACCTTCATTAAAAGATTCTTTAATTCCTCCATACTTTCTGCGATCAAGGTTGTGTCATCTGCATATCTGAGGTTGTTGATATTTCTTCCGGCAATCTTAATTCCAGCTTGGGATTCATCCAGCCCAGCCTTTCGCATGATGAATTCTGCATATAGGTTAAATAAGCAGGGAGACAATATGCAGCCTTGCCGTACTCCTTTCCCAATTTTGAACCAATCAGTTGTTCCATATCCAGTTCTAACTGTAGCTTCTTGTCCCACATAGAGATTTCTCAGGAGACAGATGAGGTGATTAGGCACTCCCGTTTCTTTAAGAACTTGCCATAGTTTGCTATGCTCAACACAGTCAAATGTTTTTGCGTAGTCAATGAAACAGAAGTAGATTTTTTTTCTGGAACTCTTTAGCTTACTTCATAATCCAGTGCATATTTGCAATTTGGTCTCTGGTTCCTCTTCCCCTTCGAAATCCAGCTTGCACTTCTGAGAGTTCTCGGTCCACATACTGATTAAGCCTGCCTTGTAGAATTTTAAGCTTGCTTAACCTTGCTAGGGTGTGAAATGAGCGCAATTGTGCGGTAGTTGGAGCATTCTTTGGCACTGCACTTCTTTGGGATTGGGATGTAGACTAATCCTCTCCAACCCACTGGCCACTGCTGAATTTTCCAAACTTGCTGGCATATTGAGTGTAGCACCTTAACAACATCATCTTTTAAAATTTTAAATAGTTCAGCTGGAATATCATCACTTCCACTGGCCTTGTTATTAGCAGTGCTTTCTAAGGCTCATTTGACTTCACTCTCCAGGATGTCTGGCTCAAGGTCAGCAACCACACTCCAATTTTCTTGAACAGATCTCTGGTTTTCCCCATTCTATTGTTTTCCTCTATTTCTTTACATCGCTCGTTTAATTTTGATGCTGCCCATTTGGTGATGTCCATGTGTAGAGTTGTCTCTTGTGTTGTTGGAAAAGAGTGTTTATGATGACCAGCTTGTTCTCTTGACAGAACTCTATTAGCCTTTGCCCTACTTTGTTTTGAACTCCAAGGCCAAAATTGCCAGTTGTTCCTTTTATCTCTTGACTCCCTACTTTAGCATTCCAATCCCCTCTAATGAGAAGAACATCCTTCTTTGGTGTCATTTCTAGAAGGTGTTGTAAGTCTTCACAGAATTGGTCAATTTCAGTTTCTTCAGTACCGGTAGTTGGTGCATAAACTTGGATTACTGTGATGTTAAACGGTCTGCCTTGGTTTTGTATCGAGATCATTCTATCATTTTTGAGATTGCATCCCAGTACTGCTTTCGCCACTCTTTTGTTGACTATGAGGGCCACTCCATTTCTTCTACAGGATTCTTGCCCACTGTAGTAGATACGATGGTCAGCTGAACTGAATTTGCCCATTCCTGTCCATTTTAGTTCACTGATGCCCAGGATGTCAATATTTATTCTTGCCATCTCATTTTTGACCACATCCAGCTTACCAAGGTTCATGGTTCTTGCATTCCAGGTTCCTATGCAATATTTTTCTTTACAGCATTGGACTTTCCTTTCACTTCCAGGCATATCTGCAATTGAGTGACCTTTTGGCTTTGGCCCAGCCGCTTCATCAGCTCTGCATCTACTTGTACTTGTCCTCTGCTCTTCCTCAGTAGCATGTTGGACGCCTTCCGACCTGAGGGGCTCATCTTCCAGCGTCATAACTTTTATATGCTGGTTGTTTTTGTCCATGGAATTTTCTAGGTTGTGGGACATTGAACGCCAGGAACTAACAGCAGCAGCAAAGAAAACATGCTCCCCTCTTAACTTTCAGCTTTCTTGGGCACATGAAATTAACCACAATTATCTTGAATTTTTGCTCAATACTCATGATAGAAGGGCATTTTCGCTGACCAGGTTTAATTCAAATCCTTCAAACCTCCTATGGGGAATCTTCTTGAGAATGGTGGAAGGAGAAAGAATTTGCACATGTGAAGACTATCAGGTGGAAACTCTTAAACATATGGTTCTTAAACGTAAACTATATGTTGATCTCCGCCAGCAGTTCCTAGGTATCTGAAGAAGTGTGCATGCACACAAAAGCTTCTACCAATAAAAAACTTAGTTGGTTTATAAGGTGCTACTGGAAGGAATTTTTTTTATTTTGTTTTGACTATAGCAGACCAACACAGCTACCTACCTGTACCTTACCTGGTAACAACCAAAACAATATCAACCCCAGATCAAAAGGCGAGAGATATTTTAATCTGACAACAAACTGGGAGAAGAGGTATGTTTTCACCTGGCGCCTAGAGATATGTAGGGAAGAGAGCCTCCTTGGAGGGGGACAGATTGATTTTTTAAAAATTCTTTGGCCCCCATTGTTTGAGTCTTCCTAAATCTAAGAAGTCCATTTCCTCATTCCACTGTTGGTGAGAAAACAGCTACCCACAAACTCCATAGTCCCTGCTTCCTTCCCATCGGAGCAACAAACACCTTATTCTTGACAAGAGACTCATGAAATACCCTGAGATAGAGAGACACACAAGCTAACAGTCACATGCATGCCATATCCAGATGCAGGACAAGACTGGCCATGGGTGTTATCCTGGTCAAGATGGTCCATTGGACTGATCCAGCAAGCTTTTCTTTTGTTCTTATGTAGTGCAGAGGAAAATCTAAAAATGCAATAATATTGTTTTCCTATATTTCATGGAAGTAGGAATTATGCCCCACCTGGTGAAAGCTTCTGTGCCAAACCATTCTGTTGTCATCAATGGAAATTTGCTGGCCTGGGGTGGCTTGCACATCCACCCTTCCAACCTTAACCCTCACAAAGGAATTATTTGGAAAAGTGACCAGGTTGGTAATATCAAAGCCAGCTTCTACTTCCCTGTTCTCACCAAAAGATACAGTTTCTCCAGCAGAGTTGTTGCAGGAGACACTCCTAAGGAAGGGATGGAGCTGCATTGGAAGAAAAAGTAGTAACTGTGAAGTAATGCATATGTCTCTCCTTATTGGCACTCACGATGCCTTCTGTTTGTCTGCACTCTGTTTCTATACCAATATTTTAGGAACTGTAGCCATTTTTGTAACCGAGCTATGTGTGACTGCCTGCACAACTGACTGCTGTATGGAAAAGCACATGAATCAGACATTTGAAGAGCTTTGCAAGTAAACAATGTATAACTTATTAATTATGTGACCTGTCTTTTTGATAAGGAAGTGGGATGTTTTGGGATCAACTAGAAGGGGTACATTCTAAGGTTTTAACGCCTACATTTCATGCCTTTATTTGCTGCATGAGTTGCCATATTAAATCTCTTCTGGGGTTCTCTCACCAAAGAGTCCAACAAGAATGATATTGTTTAGCAAAAATAAAAAAAAACCTTCCAGAAGCACCTTAAAGACCAACTAAATTAGTTCTTGGTATGAGCTTTCGTGTGCATGCACACTTCTTCAGATACATGCATGCACACGAAAGCTCATACCAAGAACTAACTTAGTTGGTCTTTAAGGTGCTACTGGAAGGAATTTTTTTATTTTGACTATGGCAGACCAACACGGCTACCTATCTGTAATTGTTTAGCAAGCTCAGCAAAAACTAAAAAAACAGGTTTTAAATCCTCTCCCTTACTGTTCCCCATCCCACTTCCCCAGCCACAGCTACTTTTTTCTCCAGGTCCACTGGCCTCTCCCTGCCAGCTCTCTCCTATTCATCTCAGTATAGGCACTTCACTGTCTTACTCCATGAGTAGCTTCTCTGCACACAAGGGGAGAATGTGCTCTTACACTGGAGCTTGAAATTTTTCAGGGTGCTGTTTTACATATCACTGCCTATGTCAAATAAATTATATCTCATGAGGCATTACCTGCCAAGGCCAAAGCTCCTGCATCTCTCCTTCCACTGCTGATTTGTATTTGGTCGTGTACAAGAACATGGCATGTAAAGCATGTGCTGTTGCAAAGACAGCATTGTAAAGACTGTAGCTGTGGCCAGACATGGTCATCTCAAAAGCAGACGAAAGGAGATTCTCCAGCTTCTCCTCTGCAGTGCATGTTCTACTGGCCTGCTCCTCTGTACTGGAGTTTGGAAATAAACATAGAAAGACTTCTGCCCAGAACTGCTTGACAAAGCCATTTCCATTTGCCTCAAAAGGATTTTGTGCCTCAAGAAAGGATTTGAATCCTTGTACCACATTAGAATGAACTGTAAAGCAGAGGGAACCATGGAAGACTTGCATATCCAGGTTCATTTGATAGGTCGTAGCCGTGAAATCTAGCTGTGCCATCAGAATCCACACCTTGCCCACAGATGTCTTGGCCACATATTCCAATTCACCAAGAGCTACTATGTTTCTCAAGGGAAGCATGGACTTTGTTCCTCCACAGACAACCACCACCTTGGCTTTACTTTCCATAATAGCTTGATAAATTTGGATCCAGTGGGGAAACATGTCATAATACTCAGCCAAAGATGTCGTTTTCAGGGTTGTCTCTGAGAAGGCCAAGCAAATGCCTTTCTGGGAGAGCAGAGGTTTCAGGGTCTGAATAAATCTCTCTCCACTTTCTGCAGCAAGCAATCCAACCCACGTCCAACCAAAGTGCAGAAGTAACTCAACAATCCCAGTGTACTGCTGGGCTTCATTGGGCACCATCCTGTAGAAGGAAGTGGACTGGCTTTGACCAGCATCCTCTGGGGCAAAGGAGCCATAAGTGAGCTAAAGGGAAATAAAGTAGCATCATCTACAATAGCAGAAGGACTGGGTATGTGCATCCAGGGCCTTCCCACCCAGGAGGCAAAATGAGCCAGTTGCCTTAAGATGGCAGGTTCCAGAAAGCTGGGAGGGGTGGCAGATTGCACCCTGTGTTTCTCAGCCTCCACCGCCTTCTCTGCCACCCCTGCATGCTGAGTTTTCTGCTCTACTGCTCTCCTCTCCTTCACTCTCCCTTTTTCTTTGTCAACTGTGATCTCTAGGCTTTTATAAGCTGCTGCTTTCTTCTGCTGTTTCTTTCATGTTGCTTCACCGCAACATTTCAACTACTAATTTCATAGCATCTTCCCTTCCTCTATCAAACCACTAACACACAGAATTTGCATCAAGTGCCACAATGTGTGGGCAGCTGACTCCTGATTGGCAGGCTTCCAGCTTTGCAAGAGAGCAGCTTCAGTCTCCAACCAGTAGGCCATGGAGCAAAGGTGAGAGGATGTCAGTCAGCAGAATGGAATTTGGATAGGTGTTTTTAGGTGTGTGTGGACAAGAAAGTGGTGTGAGAGGCAAACTCTTCTACCATCACATTACCTTGTGAAGGGCAGAATCACTCTCCTTTGTCTCTCACAACTATTTCTATATTAAAGAAATCATTTCTGAATAGAAGATATCATGGTGAATGTGTGAAATCCCCTAGGCAGCATCTTACCTGGGGAACCTTGTAGATCCTCAAGATGTTTGCCAGGTAGATGGAGGTATCCAAGTCCAGTCCCCCAATAACTGTCATCAGGTGTTTTTGGTTGTTGCACTTGTAGTTGGGTATAAGTGTGGAGGGAAGGTTCAGAGCAGCCCGGTAGGTCATCCTTTCATCGAAGTAACTGTCATAGATGTGGAATCCCAATGTGATATTAGGCAAAATCTTAGGGTTCTCATTGATCTCCTGGACAGCAAATACCAAGGCCAGAATATGCTGATAGTTCTTTGGCACAATACTGCAAAGAGAATTTTATGCTGTATCATTGAGAGATATGCTATGCATGTTATTCAGGGGCCTCTTTATGATTTTTGAGTATTTTAGTGTAAATTTTGCCCTAAATTACACATACCTGCAGAACAATTTCCCTTAAAAGAGCAGAATTTCAGCTCAGACTTCCCCACTCCTGTCATTTTTCTGCAGGAAAATCTGATCTTTACCACTGAACTGGAACTCACACCTCCCTCATAACATCTCCCAACTGACAGTTAACTGACATTTCTTCACTGACCACTACCTTCAGCTGAATACAGTTGGAATGTATCTATTCCAGGCCCTGTCTATAGCTATTAAAGACAATCGTCTAGCCTGACTTGGATGAGAACCTGACGGGTTATTTGAGCATCACCTCAAAGGAGAGGCGAGCCTTTAAGACACTTCACAAGAGAGTTTCTGAGAGGAAGATTAAGAACAGAGAAGGACTTTCAATCTTAAACTAGGGAGGTTCAATCTTTGAGTCCTCCTCTTGTTAAACTCTCCTTGGAAGAGATTTGCTGGGATGTGGGGATGAGAGAACACATCAACAAGACCAGGCTCTCTCATCTCACTGACACATTCAGATCTGCATTCCCCTTCAGTGGAAGTAAATCCCACTGAAATCAGGGGAACTAGCTTCTGAGGAGGCCTGGTTAGAGCTGGGGGATATTTCAGTATCATCTGATTATTTGACATTGGATGGCTTTACTGGGTATTAAGGCGCTGGTGGATAGTTAGCCTTTCTTTGAAGTCTTCTTTGTCAAAAGCAGCAAAGAGATGAGAAGCAAGTCCGCCAACAATAAGATGACCAGGTTGGTAGTATTCATGTGGAATTTTGGACAGATCATGGATGGTGCAACTGATGGTATGTTTGCACACCAGATGTAGCAGATGAAAGAGAAGGAGCACAATAAAAAGCAGCATATTGAAGCACATATTCTTTCTCATCAAACAGCATTATTTCCATCCAGCACATGAACCTTGCTTCACAACCAATCTCAGTACAATATTCTGCCTTATCATGAATATCTCTAACAATTCACAGATTAAAATTTTATTTTATAACTTGATTAAGAGAAAGGTAAAGATCCTTCCTCTTCCTCTGTCCTCTCCCTTGCAAAGAATGGCAGGAAGAGGTTATAATACCCATGTTTCGGCGTTGGTTAGTATTCTCTGGAAATCAACTGAGACATTAACAAAGTGATACTTAGCCATGCTGAGAGTGATAATTATAGTTGAGATAATTACAAGCATATGAAAATGCCCAAACGTAATAATAATAACCCTGTTTCTGATGTTTCATTCAAAGTTCTTTCTGACTGTTTATGGGACAAGAAAAGGGCACGCAGAATTAACAGCAATGAGGAAGAGAAAAACAGTGGGCCAATCTCTTATCAGTGCTGACCAGTGGAAATGATTAATCTGACCTCCTAACATTTCCCACCTGAACATCGTTCATTGGTTTTCTGACAATTATACCGAGACGAAGGAATGGTGAAAAGGACAACTATTTGTGTTCCTGATAGAAAAGCACCTCACAACTAATTGGAGGGAGTAATATATAGAAGAAATAAAAAAAAAGTAGTGAATGGTGGTATTATATTTTCTAATAAAATGGAGCTTAATTTCACTCCTGTTCAAAATGATTTTACTCCAAAATATTCATTCAGAAGCATTCTGCCCATCGTATTACAATAAACCCATTAAAAATACCAAAATCGTTATTCATTGAATTTTAAGTTTAAAACCCCCCACACCAGGAATGGTCTAGAATATATTGCCCATGACCACAGGCACCCCCCACTGCACACAATAAATAACCAAATAATTTAATTAATACCCAGAAATGGAGGGAGAGAGCTGGAGAGTTCTCATGGCTTGTGAGGGCAGAGACTGGAGGTGCAGCACAGGGTTGTTTACGCTACTCAGCCCCCCCCTGACAACTAATGTGCATAGAAGAGCAGCTGAAGCAGCAACATTCCCACACATCCCCCATCAGCCCCCCAAATTCCAGATGTGGGTATTTTGGGTGCAGTATTTTTTTATCCGGAATGGAGGGAGAGCAGCAGAGAAGACATTCAAAGGGTTTCAGATGGTGCTCCCCACTTATCCAATCTTCATTTATGAATGTGGGCCACTTGAACATAACCCCCAAGTAAGTGGGACTCGCTGTACTGAAATCTCTGAGACTGGATAATCATGACAGTAGCAACTCTACTGAAACCTTACTGAGAGGAAAAAAAACCTAGAAAGGAATGAGACTTCAGTTTCTAATCAATTACCCTCTGAATTTCTAGTCAGGTCTCAATATTTTATGGTACTGATGATTTCCAAAATAATTCTTAGGGTTAAAACAAGATAAGGGGCTCCTGTCTCAGAGAGACCATATTTTGGTTTCAAAAGAAATCGCACATAACAATTGCAACATGTAAAATATAACAGAGTTTAATGGTGTGGATACAGAGAGATTACATTGCTCATATTTTTGTGGAAAAAACCAGAGATGTTAAGTTAATTTGTTATTTTTTCTTTATTAAGCACTCCTTGCTGTTCAGATCAGGCCTCAACACAATGATGTAGCATCTGGGAGCAAAGATGGAGCCCAGTAAGCCAGCACTGGAGGCCAAGATGGAGAAGATCTCCACAGCCACCATGTATTTCCCCTTGGTGCTCAGGTAGACCGGAACAAAGGAGATCCAAACACTACAAAACAAGAGCATGCTGAAGGTGATGAATTTGGCCTCATTGAAGCTCTCAGGCAATTTCCTGGCAAAAAAGGCCACAACAAAGCTGACAATGGCCAAAAAGCCCATGTAGCCCAGGACACAGTAAAACAGGGTGAATGACCCTTCGTTACAGCCAAGAATGATTTCCCTCATCACAGAGTGCATGTCAGAATCAGGAAATGGGGGAGAGGTTCCTAACCACACAGTGCAAATGCCCATTTGAATAAGGGAACAAGAAATCACAATGGCGCTTCCAAGTCTTTTCCCCACCCACTTCCTCATTCGGGATCCTGGTTTGGTGGCCACAAAGGCCAGAACCACCGTGATCGTTTTGGCCAGAACACAAGAAACGGTCACTGTGAAAACAAGGCCAAAAGTCATTTGTCGGAGCAGGCAGCTGACTCTTTCTGGAGGGCTGAGGAAGATCAATGGGCAGAGGAAGCAGAGCAGGAGGAAAGTGAGGAGAGTGTAGGTGAGGTCCCGATTGTTTGCTCTGACAATGGGTGTGTCCTGATGTTTAATGAAGATGACTAGGACCACCACTGTGAGGAGAGAGAGTGAAAGAGCCAACAATGCTAAGCTTATCCCCAGAGGCTCTTTAACGGACAGGAAGCTGATGGTCTTTGGAATGCATTGTGATTGGTTCCTGTGTGGATAGTGATCTTTGGGGCATGCAACACAGTCGACCATGTCTGGAAAGAAAATAATACATTCAGATTTTACATTTTAGATACTTTTTAGGTTTTAGATTAGAGCAACTGCTAATGCTGCAAGTATGGAACTCATAATTTTAAATTAGAGGTATCACAGATATTTCCAGAATAAACAGATTGAAAGCGATGCATGAGAATCCCACCTCAGCCTTTGTGTTCGGTTATGTGGGGTGTCCTGTGATGGCTTGCTAACTTCTCATAAACCAGATTTTTATTGTCCAGAACAGGCAGAGTCCATGACCATTTTGCACAGAGGTTCCATTCCCAGCCCTGTTCCACACCCTTTGCTGAACCCATTACACCCTGCCCAGGTGTGCGATTGCGAATCAATCAGACGCATGTTTGTTTGTTATTGCCTTAATTAAGATAGGTGTCTCATACCAAGTGATATCACTGGTGGATTTAATTCAAAATTGCTTGCTGTATTTTCACCTGTGACAAAGATTACATCATGGGTGACAAACCGATTCTTTTTAGGAGTGGGTCCCTAATCCTTTATGGGGGCTATCTACCAATTGGTATGGAGACAATTTGGTTTTTATGCCACTTGAATGAGAAAGATATCTAAATTGCACTCCTTGAATCAACACGTAAACCAAAGTAAATTTTCCCTTAAAATTTATACTTCTCTAAACATTTGCGATGCAGTACTCCAATCAAACAACATGTACAAAAATGCAAAGATCACCAATTCTTTATTTATCCTTTTCCACAACTTCTAACATGCCTTATTTTTGAAAATCGTATATCCTGTGTCTCTTACCCTTCTGGGGTGAAATCTTGCCTTGAGGACATGGAGCACAACCATAGCAGCAGAATGGCTCCCCCTCCTTCTTCTCCTTCCTGGAACCAGGAGGGCAATTTGGGTTACATACCGAAAGGGGTGGCACCTGCTCATTTAAAGAAACAGATAAACCGTTTAGCACAGAGAAGTAAGTAGCACTTTTGGTTTCTTTTTTCTTCCAGCTGGCAGTAGGAAGACACCAAACTACTTATTCGAAACACAGTGCCAGGCTGCTCATTTGGCTCTTCGTGGTTTTTTTTTTAAATAATAAACAAAAATAATGCGGAAACTGACCATGTTTGAGCCCCTTTCTGGCATTCAGAAAGAATGCATGATAGCTGAAATAGGGAAGGGGGTTGGGGGTTCATCTTTGCCAGCCCTGCCCCCTTTTGTCCCCATATATACAGTAATACCTTTTACACCTCCAATTTTCCAATCGCAGCAAGTGTAAAAAATAATAATCATGCTTTGTGAAGATGACAGAAGCGTAGTGCCAAAAAAGATCTACTAATGTGGAGGTCTTGTGGAGTGTGGGCTCACCAGCTCTGCCCAAATTGTTCCCATAGCTGTTCCACCAATCATCTCTGCATACTAAGCAGAAAGCTCTGACAGGCTGAACACACTGAGAAGCCTCCCTGTTATTTAGAATTTTCTGTTCTTATCTCAGTCCCCAAATATGAGGAGTCATCTAAACAAGTTCAGCCAAATATTCTTAGAAGCCCCTTCACAGCCATGCATTTTATCTTAACAGATGCATTTTCAAGTGTATTTAATCCTACCAGATATATTGTTCAAACAATATTGGTACTTTTTTGAGGTGAGACTATACCACAAGATCCACAGAAATTTGAAACCTGTTCCAATATGTGTACTAGTCTGAGAGGTATAAAATTGTAGACAATATGAAATTCTCCTCCACCCATGCCTACAGTTCCTTTTTCCTTAGGATACAAGTGGCTAGCATAAGCACACTTCTTGTTGTTTTTTAAAAAGGACCATGAATAATGGAATGTGTGGTTTGTCTTAAAGGTAAAGGGACCCCTGACCATTAGGTCCAGTCGTGACCGACTCTCGGGTTGTGGCGCTCATCTCACTTTATTGGCCAAGCGAGCCGGCGTACAGCTTCCGGGTCATGTGGCCAGCATGACTAAGCCGCTTCTGGCGAACCAGAGCAGCGCACGGAAACAGCGTTTACCTTCCCACCGAAGCGGTACCTATTTTCTATTTGCACTTTGACGTGCTTTCAAACTGCTAGGTTGGCAGGACCAGGGACCAAGAAATGGGAGCTCACCCCGTCACGGGGATTCGAACCGCCGACCTTCTGATCGGCAAGTCCTAGGCTCTGTGGTTTAACCCACAGCGCCACCCATGTCCTGTGGTTTGTTTTAGGTGTCTCAATAAAATTAGGGCTGCCATATGTCCGGGATTTCAAAGGCGGAAGCGGCGTCCTGGGGAAAGTTCTGGAAGGTGGAGGTTTGTCCTGGATCTTTGGCAAGTAAAACAAAAATCGTGGGATTTTGGCATGTTTGTCGAGGGAGATTCAGGGGGTCCTGAAATAGGTCAACCCTAGTATAATTGAAAGGTGTGGTAGCTTGGGTGTGATTCACACACACACACACACACACACATACCCATTATGTCTAAGAAATTCATTAGAGGTTTTCAGCTAGTGCCTCTTCTTCATCCCAAGAGACTCATGAAACACACTTGGACAAAAAGAGCCCCAAGTCAAAAGCCACATGCCATATCCAGATGCTGGACAAGATTGGCCAATGGCATTATTCTGCACTAGTTGGGCATTGATCTGAGCCAGCAATCATCTTATGTTGAGATTCCTGTATCCCGGACAACATGAGCTTCAGGAAGTCTTCCAACTCTATGATTCTATTATTCTTAAGCAGTGCAGAGGAAAATGTTGAGAATCTGGCTGGAAGGGCAGGTATGTGCTGGACTGATGATCTGTAAGTAAAATAACATTATCTTTTCCTATCTCTCATAGATGTAGGAACTATGCCTCACCTGGTGAAAGCTTCTGTGCCACACCATTCTGTTGTCATCAAGGGTGAATGCCTGGTCAGGTGTAGCCTCCACATCCACCCTTCCAACCTTGACCCTCACGAAGGAGTTATTTGGGAAAGTGACCATGTTGGTAATATCAAAGCCAGCTTCTACTTCCCAGCTCTCACCAAAAGATACAGTTTCTCCGGCAGAGTTGTTGAAGGAGACAGTCCTAAGGAAGTAATGGAGCTGCATTGAAATAAAAATAGTAACTGTGAGGTAATGGATATGTCTCTCCTTTTTGGCACTCACGATGCCTCCAGTCTGTCTGTACAGTGTTTTCTATACCAATATTTTAGGAACTGTAGCCATTATTGTAACCAAGCTATGTTTGACTGCCTGCACAACTGACTGCTGTATGGAAAAGCACATGAATCTGACCTTTGAAGAGCTTTGCAAGTAAACAATGTATAACCTATTAATTATGTGACCTGTCTTTGTGCTAAGGAAGTGGGATGTTTTGGGATCAACTAGAAGGGGTACATTCTAAGGTTTCAACGCCTGCATTTCATGCCATTATTTGCTGCATGAGTTGCCATATTAAATCTCTTCTGGGGTTCTCTCACCAAAGAGTCCAACAAGAATGATATTGTTTAGCAAGCACAGCAAAAACTAAAAAAAAAAAAAGGTTTGAAGTCCTCTTCCTTGCTGTTCCCCATCTCATTTCCCCAGCCAAAGCTACATTTTTCTCCAGCACCACCTGCCTTTCCTTGCCAGGTCTCTCCTTCTCCTCTCAGTCTAGTCTCGGATACTCCCTGTAACTTGTGTGCAGTGAAGCTGCTTTGGAAGAAGCAGCACAGTGCCGGATTGGATCCGCCTTGACTAACAGGTTCTCTGCACGCAAAGGAAGTTGCTCACAAAAAATCAGGACAGTACAGAATAGGATCCTCCTGCTTAAGAGCTGTAAGCAGAACGGCCTGATACTTCCCTGTGCTAGTCCTTAATGAGCAGCTTCTTCACACAAGGGGAGAATGTGGTCTAGTAGTGAGAGCTTGCAATTTTTCAGGGTACTGTTTTGCATATCATTGCCTATGTCAAATTATAACTCATGAGGCATTACCTGCCAAGGCCAAACCTCCTGCATCCCTCCTTCCACCGCTGCCCTGTGTTTGGTTCTGGACAAGAACATGGCATGTAAAGCATGTGCCGTTGTATAGACAGCATTATAAAGACTGTAGCTGTGGCCAGCCATGCTCATCACAAATGCAGATGAAGGGAGATCTTCCAGCTTCTCCTCTCCAGTACAGGTTCCACTGGCCTGCTCCTCTGTATTGGAGTTTGGAAATAAACAGAGAAATACCTGTGCCCAGAACTGCTTGACAAAGCCATTTCCATTTGCCTCAAAAGGATTTTGTGCCTGAAGAAAGGCTTTGAATCCTTGTACCACATTTGAATGAACTGCAAAGGAGAGGGAACCCTGGAAGACTTGCATATCCACGTTCATTTGATAGGTCAATGCTTTGAAATCCAGCTGTGCCGTCAGAATCCACACCTTGCCTACAGACATCTTGGTCACATTTTCCAATTCACCAAGAGCTACTATGTCTCTCATGGCAAGCATGTACTTTGTTTCTCCATAGAAAACCACCACCTTGGCTTTACTTTCCATAATAACTTGATAAATTTGAATCCAGTGGGGATACATGTCATAATACTCAGCCATATATGTCGTTTTCAGGGTTGTCTCTGAGAAGGCCAAGCAAATGCCTTTCTGGGAGAGAAGAGGTTTCAGGGTCTGAATAAACCTCTCTCCACTGTCTCCACTAGCAAGCAACCCAACCCATGTCCAGCCAAAGTGCAAAAGTAACTCAACAATCCCAGTGTACTGATGGGCTTCATTGGGCACCATCTTGTAGAAGGAAGTAGATTCGCTTTCACCAGCATGCTCTGGGGCAAAGGAGCCATAAGTGATCTAAAGGGAAATAAAGGAGCATTATTTATAAATGCAGAAGGACTGGGTATTTGAACCCAGGGGGCAAAATGAGCCAGTCGCCTTAAGAAGGCAGGTTCCACAAAGCTCCTCTGCCCTCCTTTTCTTTATCCACTGTGATCTCTAGGCTTTTTCTCTACTGCTACTTTTCTCTCCCCTATTTCTTTCATGTTGCTTCACCACAACATTTCAGCTCCTGATTTCATTGTGTCTTCCCTTCCCTTCCCTTCCCTTCCCTTCCCTTCCCTTCCCTTCCTCTCTCAAGCCACTAACACACAAAATCCCCATCAAGTCCCAGAATGTGTGGGCAGCTGATTTCTGATAGGCAGGCTTCCAGCTTTGCAAGGGAGCAGCTTCAGTCTCCAACCAGTAGGCCATGGAGCAAAGGTGAGAGGGTGTCAGTTGGCAGAATGGAATTTGGATACATGTTTTTAGGTGTGTGTGGACAAGGAAGTGGGGTGAGAGGAGCACTCTTCCACCATCCCATTACCTTCTCTTCATCCATAGACACTGACAGTCTGATGCTTGGTGAAGAGGAATGGCTACCTAGAGCAGACATGTTTTTTATTATGTTGATAGCTTAATGTCACCTGACAGCTTGATGCTACGCATTCTATTTAATTGTGCAAAGCACACTGGGAACACTTTTTGTGAAAGGCAGAATCAATCTCCTTTGTCTCTCACAACTATCTCTATATTAAACAAATCCTTTCTGAATAGAAAACATCATGGTGAATGAGTGTGGAAACCCCAAGACTGTATCTTACCTGGGGAATCTTGTAGATGCCCAAGATGTTTGCCAGGTAGACAGAGGTATCCAAGTCCAGTCCCCCAATAACTGCCACCAGGTGTTTCTGGATATTGCACTTGTAGTTTGGTAGAAGGGTGGAGAGAAGGTTCAGAGCAGCCCAGTAGGTCATCCTTTCATCGAAGTAACTGTCATAGATGTGGAATCCTAAGGTGATATTAGGTAAGATCTTGGGGTTCTCATTAATCTCCTTGACAGCAAATACCAAGGCCAGAATATGCTGGTAGTTCTTTGGCACAATACTGCAACAAGAATTTTATGCTGTATCAGTGGGAAATATCCTATGTTGTTGTTTTTTAATCTGCTACTTAATGATTCTTTAATATTTTAGTGCAAATTGTGCCCCAATATACTCATATCTACAGAACATTTCCCACTGAAATAATGCATTGTATTCCAATTCTATTCCAGTTACACTAATATATGAATTTTTATGCACACTTTGCCTACATATATTCATTTTTGTTTACATTGTTTGGCTGGAGAACTGTTTTGAACAATTTGGAGAAATGTGAATTTCAAATGATGGCTGTGTTTTGGTTTTTATAACTATTTAGAGCAAAGAAAGTTTGGTAGGTTCACCTTCAAATATAAACTGATTTGAATTGCCTCCTTCCCAAGAATGGAATACTGATGTTTACTTTGGGGTTCAGCATATACTTGAAAACACTTTTTGAAGACCCAAGAGATGCTGCGGCTGACAGACGCATCTAAAGCCTTTTATCTCATACCAACTTCCCTAAGCCTCCACTCCTGTTCAGTTCACTCACAGATTAGTTGAGCAGCTAGGTACAGTCTGCCTCTGACTGGCAAACTACTCAGGTTATATTCTTGGCTGCTTGGACATCCAAGCTCCTTTAAGAAATCTGCATTTCTAATGTTCTTCTGGTATGAACTGAGCAGAATTTTGGCTTAATGTAGGGTTCATTCAAACTTCCCCTAGTCCTGTCATTTCCCTCAGGCAATACCTGATCTTTACTGCTCAATTGGAACTCACACCTCCCTCAGAACTTCTCCTAACTGGCAGTTAACTGACATTTATTCACTGATCACTACCTTCAGCTGAATACAGCCTGAATGTATCTGATCCAGGCCCTGCCTATAAATATTAAACACAATTGTCTAGCCTGACTTGGACGAGAACATCAGGCGTTATTCGAGCATCAGGGGTTATTCAAAGGAGAGGTGAGACTTTAAGACACTTCACAAAAGAGTTTCTGAGGTGAAGATTGAGAACAGAGAAGGGCTTTCCATCTTAAACTAGGGAGGTTCAACCTGTGAGTCCTCTCGTTAAACTCTCCATGAAAGAGATTTTGTGGGATGTGGGGAGGAGAGAAGACATCAACAAGACCAGGCTCTCTCATCTCACTGACACATTCAGATCTGCATTTCCCTTCAGTGGAAGTAAATCCCACTGAAATCAGGGGAACTAGCTTCTGAGTAAGCCTGGTTAGAGCTGGGGGATATTTCAGTATCATTTGACATTTGATGTCTTTACTGGGTATTAAGAAGTTGATGAATAGTTAGCCTTTCTTTGAAGTCTTCTTTGTCAAAAGCAGCAAAGAGATGAGAAGCAAGTCCGCCAACAATAAGATGACCACGTTGGTAGTATTCATGTGGAATTCTGGACAGATCATGGACGGTACAATTCGTGGTATGTTTGCACACCATAAGTGGCAGATGAAAGAGAAGGGGCACAATAAACAGCAGCATACTGAAGCAAATATTCTTCTCAAACAATCTTATTTCCATCCAGCACATGAACCTTGCTTCACAACCAACCTCAGTACAATATTCTGCCTTATCACAAACAGCACTTCTCTAACAATTCACAGATTAAAATCCTATTTTATAACTTGATTAAGAAAACAGTTAAACTCCTTCCTCTTCCTCTGTCCTCTCCCTTGCTGAGAATGGCAAGAAGAGGTTATAATACCCATGTTTTGACATTGGTTAGTATTCTCTGGAAATCTACTGAGACATTATCCAAGAGAGACTTAGACATGCTGAGAGTGATAATTATAGGTGAGATAATAACAAGCTCTCTTTACATCAGGAACATCAGAAAATACCCAAACATAATAATAATAATAACTCTCTTTCTGATGTTTCATTCAAAGTGGTTTCTGACTGTTTATGGGACAACAAAAGGGCATGCAGAATTAAGAGCAACGAGGAAGAGAAGAACAGTGGGCCAGTCTCTTATCAATGCTGACCAGTGCAAATTATTAACCTGACCTCCTAAAAATACCACCTGAACACCAGTTCATTAGTTTTTGGATCATTATACCAGGACCAAAGAATGGTGGAAAGGAATGAATTCTGTAGGCGGCTTGCAATGGTAGCAAGGAAAAATAGGAATCAAAAAAGAAGATTGCTCTGGATGCCAAGATCCAGGTTGGGGGCACAAACTCTTTGTTGAGAGATTCTCACAAACAACTCTTTATGTTCCTTATAGAAAAGCACCTCACAACTAGTTGGAGAGAGAAATATATAGAAGTAATAAATAAAATGTAGTGAATGGTGGTATTATATTTTCTAATAAAATGAAGCTTAATTTCACTCATGTTCAAAATGCTTTAACTTCAAAATATTCATTCAGATGCATTCTGCTCTATCTTATAACATAAAAAATACCAAAACTGTTATTCATTTAATTTTAAGTTTAAAACCCCTCACCCCACCAGGTATGGTGTAGCATATATTGCCCATAACCATGGGCATCCCCCACTGCACACGAATAATAACTACCATATGTTGTGGCGTACAAGATGATTTTTAATCCCTGGAAAATCACCCCAAATGTCAGGGGTCGTCTTATACGCCGGGTATACGCATTGGGAAGGAAGAGAGGGAGACGGTGAGCAGAGGCGCCCCTTCTGCTGTCGCTCCTCCTCCCTCCCCACAGAAGGGGGCGCAGAAAGTCCTTCTGAGTGAGGTGCGCGCCCGCCCGCCAAATGCCTCACCTCAGGCTGCTGCTACTGCGATGGCAGAGGCAGCGGAGGGGTGCACGCTCTGCCCCTGGCGGTGCTCAAATTCGACAACTCTAAAATTCTAAAATTTAACAGCAAAGGTTGGGGGTCGTCTTATACGCCCAATCCCCTAATACGCCAGAATCTACACTAAATAGTTATGGAGGAAGAGCGCTGGAGAGTTCTCATGGCTTGTGAGGGTAGTGACTGGAGGTGCAGCAGGGGGTTGTTTACGCTACTCAGCCCCCCCACCTGACAGCTAATGTGCATAGAAGAGCGGCAGAAGCAGCAACTTTCCCCACACATCCTCCAGTCAGCCCCCCAAATTCCAGATGTGGGTATTTTAGGTGCAGTATTCCTGATCTGGAAAGGAGAGAGAGCAGTAGAGAAGACATTCAAAAGGTTTTAGAGGGTGCTACCCACTTATCCAATCTTCATTTATGTGTGGGGGCACTTGAACATAACCCCCATGTAAGTGGGGACTCACTGTACTGAAATCTGTGAGACTGGTTCATCATGACAGTCGCAACTCTACAGAAACCTTACTGAGAGGAAAATAACCTAGAAAGGAATGAGACTTTTTTTAAAAAAAGAAATTGCCTCTCAATGTATTATTTTTTCCTGTTCAGTTTCTAATCAATTCTAATCAATTGTAGTCAGGTCTCAATCTTTTATGGTACTCATCACAGATTTTTGGTTTCCAAATAAGCCTTAGGGTTAAAACAAGATGAGGGGCTCCTGTCTCAGAGAGACCACAGGGGATTTTAGAAGAAAGTGCACATAGGAATCGCAACATGTAAAATACAACCTAATTGAAGGGTGTGGATAAAGAGAGATTAAATTGATCATAGTTTGGTAGGAAAAAACCAAAGGATGAAAGGATAATTTATTATTTCCTCTTTATTAACTGCTTCTTGCTGTTCAGATCAGGCCTCAACACAATGATGTAGCATTTGGGAGCAAAGATGGAGCCTAGTATCCCAGCACTGGAGGCCAAGATGGAGAAGATCTCCACAGCCACCATGTATTTACCCTTGGTGCTCAGGTACACTGGAACAAAGGAGATCCAAACACTACAAAACAAGAACATGCTGAAGGTGATGAATTTGGCCTCATTGAAGCTCTCAGGCAATTTCCTGGCAAAAAAGGCCACAACAAAGCTGACAATGGCCAAAAAGCCCATGTAGCCCAGGACACAGTAAAACAGGGTGAATGACCCTTCGTTACAGCCAAGAATGATTTCCCTCATCACAGAGTGCATGTCAGAATCAGGAAATGGAGGGGAGGTTCCTAACCACACAGTGCAAATGCCCACTTG
The DNA here is from genome assembly GCF_964188305.1 of Podarcis bocagei. Classification (NCBI taxonomy): domain Eukaryota; kingdom Metazoa; phylum Chordata; class Lepidosauria; order Squamata; family Lacertidae; genus Podarcis; species Podarcis bocagei. Next base: position 17,591,243 of record NC_138138.1, on the reverse strand, counting down.
GATAAGGGAACAAGAAATCACAATGGCGCTTGCCAGTCTTTTCCCCACCCACTTTCTCATGCGGGATCCTGGTTTGGTGGCCACAAAGGCCAGAACCACCGTGATCGTTTTGGCCAGAACACAAGAAACGGTCACTGTGAAAACAAGGCCAAAAGCCATTTGTCGGAGCAGGCAGCTCACTCTTTCTGGTGGGCTGAGAAAGATCCATGGGCAGAGGAAGCAGAGCAGGAGGAAAGTGAGGAGAGTGTAGGTGAGGTCCCGATTGTTTGCTCTGACAATGGGTGTGTCCTGATGTTTAATGAAGATGACTAGGACCACCACTGTGAGGAGAGAGAGAGAAAGAGCAAACAATGCTAAGCTCGTCCCCAGAGGCTCTTTAAGGGACAGGAAGCTGATGGTCTTTGGAATGCATTGTGATTGTTCCGTGTTGGGATAATGATCTTCAGGGCACGCAACACAGTCATCCATATCTGGAGAGAAAATAATACTTTCAGATTTCAGATGTGTTGGAGAGCAACTACTAATGGTGTTAGTATGGAACTCATAAGCTTAAATTAGATATATCACAGATATTTCCAGAGTAAGCAGATTGAGAGTGATGCTTGAGAACCTCACCTCAGCACTGTGTCATGAGGGGTGTCCTGTGATGGCTTACTAACTCCCCATAAACCATGTTGTGCAGTTTAGATGGACACAGTGGTAAGTACTAATACAAATCAGCCTTGCATTATAATTGTTCAGAACAGGAACTGAGGAATGTGTCATACCAACTCAGATCACTGGTCCATTCAGCTCAGCATTACCTGCTGTATTTTAACATACATCATGGGTGACAAATCCTTTTTTTGGCAGGGGGGCAAGGACAACGTCCATATTCCTTTATGGGAGCTGTGTGCCGATAGGGATATATGAGAAATTTGATTTTGTTGACATTTGGATGGGAAAGTTATGTAAATTGTACTTCTTGAACCAACACAAAGCATAATAGAGTTTCCCCGAAAAATGGCACAGTTCTCCAATCAAACAAAATGTACAAAATGCAAATTTCCATAACTTTTCCATAATTTCTAAGATTACTTATGTTTGAAAAGTATATCTCTTTTTTTTCTCACCTTTCTCAGATGAAATCTTTCCTTGAGGACATGGAGCACAACCATAGCAGCAGAATGGCTCCCCCTCCTTCTTTTCCTTGCTGGAACCAGGAGGACAACTTGGGTTACACACAGAAAGGGGTGGAACCTGCCCATTTAAATAAACACTTAAACATTTTAGCACACAGAAATCATTAGCACTTTTTGTGTCCTTTTTCTTCCAGCCAGCAGTAGGAAGACACTAAAGTACTTATTCCAAACTCAGTGCCAAGCTACTCACTTTCTTTTTCATTGGGTTTTTTTAAAATAAAAAATAAATGCTGAAGCTTACCATGTTGGAGCCCCTTTCAGGCATTCAGGAAGAATGCATGAAGATGCAAAGGGGAAGAGGATTGAGGATTCACCTTCACCAGCACTGCCCCTATTGTCCCCATACAAAATGTAACACCTGTTCCACCCCCAGTTTTCCAATCAAAGTATGTGTAAAACAATCCTGCTTCTTGGAGAGGACAGAAGCGTCGTCCCAAGAATGAGCTACAAATCTGGAGACTGTGTGGAGAGTGATCTTATGCTCAGGTCCAACTTGTAGGTTTCCCACAGGTATCTGGTTGGCTACTCTTGACAACCAGGGGCATTTTCTGTATAAAAACACAAATATCTACCTTATACAGTAAGTCCGCTCCACTTCACTGTGGGGAGGAGTTGTGGTGGACCGCCTGGCCACCTACTCTCCTCCGGGGGCGGGGGACGAAATCCTGCGTTGCCCGGGGATCTCAGCCGCGTCAGTGACCAGTCGGCCAATCCGCTAGCTGGTGGGGTCATGGCCAGGACCATTTAAGCTGAGGCACGAGCCGGAGGGCTTCCTCTTGGCACACTTCTTCAATCTCCCGCCCTCCCTCCCTATTTTACAGGTTTCTCTTTATTGGTCTTGCAAGACAGAGCTGTTCCGCCTGGCCTTTGGTTCAGACTCAGTCTGACCCTCATTTTTCCCTTCCCTTATGGTCTTGATTGAGGCTGCATTTTAAATTGCATTTTAACCTGTATTTCAAATTGTGTTTTTTTCCCCTGTTATGTTTTTACTGTGGTTTTATTGGTGTTAGCCACCCTGAGCTGGGGTGGGCGGGGTATAAATAAATTATTATTATTATTATTATTATTATTATTATTATTATTATTATTATTGACATCGGTTGGTTGCCACTGAGGGGCCTGGTAGGAATTTTTCCACTTGGCAAAATTGGCATGGGGCCATTTGGTTTTCGCCTACCTCATAGTAATCGTCACAACTTTGTAAGGTTTTGCAGCTAGGCATTGTTTGACCTTATGATGGGGGAGGGGAGGTGTGGCCATCACCTGCCCCTCCAAGCTTAAGGGTATTCCTTTAAAGGAATCCGGGGGTGTGGATAATTTCTGAAGCCCGGTGCAGGGCTAGGGCCATGACATGACCCCGTCGGGAACACCTGGGGGAGGTCAAGTTGGTCTGCACCATCGGGGCTCCCCCTTCTGGTGGTATACCCTTACCTGACTCCCTGCGCTATGGGCAGGAGTTGGATATAGTCGGGTCTATTCAATGCCTAAGCCAATACCGCTCACATTCTGTAATCAATAAAGTTGTGGCCAAAATTTGCCCAATTACATTAACCTAATATTTGTGTCCTGGTGTGTTTTTATTCTTCAACGAGGGGGTGGTTGTGGGGTCAAGACATGCAACAACCAAAACAATATCATTCCCAGATCAAAAGGCGAATGATACTCTAATCTGATGGTCAACTGGGAGAAGAGGAATGTTTTCACCTGGCACCTAAAGATATGTAGGTTTGAGTCTTCCTCAGTCTAAGAAGCTGAGGCTCCAATACTTTGGCCACCTCATGAGAAAGAAGACTCCCTGGAAAAGACACTGATGTTGGGAAAGATGGAGGGCACAAGGAGAAGGGGATGACAGAGGACGAGATAGTTGGACAGTGTTCTCGAAGCTACCAGCGTGAGTTTGACCAAACTGCAGGAGACAGGGGAAGACAGGAATGCTTGGCGTGCTCTGGTCCATGGGGTCACGAAGAGTTGGACACAACTAAACGACTAAACAACAACAAAAACAACAACAGTCTAGGAAGTCCATTTCCCCATTTCCCTCTTGGTGAGAAAGAACCTGCTTCCTTCCCATCGGAGCAACAAACATCTTATTCCTGCCAAGAGACTCATTATATACCCTGGGATAGAGAGACACACAAGCTAACATTCACATGCATGCCATATCCAGATGCAGGACAAGACTGGCCATTGGTGTTTTCCTGGGCAAGATGGGCCATTAGCCTGATCCAGCAAGCTCATCTTACGTTCTTATGTAGTGCAGAGGAAAATCTAAAAATGCAATACCATTGTTTTCCTATATCTCATGCATGTAGAAAGTATGCCCCACCTGGTGAAAGCTTCTGTGCCAGATCATTCTGTTGTCATCAATGGAAATTTGCTGGCCTGGGATGGCTTCCACATCCACCCTTCCAACCTTGACCCTCACGAAGGAGTTATTTGGAAAAGTGACCATGTTGGTAATATCAAAGCCAGCTTCTACTTCCCTGTTCTCACCAAAAGATACAGTTTCTCCAGCAGAGTTGTTGAAGGAGACACTCCTAAGAAAGGGATGAAGCTGCATTGGAAGAAAAATTAACATAGTAACTATAAAGTAATGCATATGTCTCTCCTTTTTGGCACTCACGATGCCTCCAGTCTGTCTGTACATGCAAGAATTGCTATACAAACCTAATCTGTTCTTGGGAAATCATTAGTAAGGAGAGCCTTTGCCTACTGAGCCGACAACTTCTATTCTTTCCTATTGGGAGAATCCCAATGCATTCCTGACCAAGAAGAAATGAGAAAAAAAATCCACGCCTTTCAGTTCCCACTGCTTGGATATCCGCTCTGTAACTTGTGTGTGGAGAAGATTAGATTAGATCCGCCTTCACTAACAGCTCCTCTGCACATAAAGGAAGTTGCTCACAAAAAAGCAGGACAGTGCAGGATTGAATCCTCCTGCTTAAGAGCTGTAAGCAGAACGGCCTGATACTTCCCTGTGCTAGTCCTTAATGAGCAGCTTCTTCACACAAGGGGAGAATGTGGTCTAGTAGTGAGAGCTTGCAATTTTTCAGGGTACTGTTTTGCATATCATTGCCTATGTCAAATTATAACTCATGAGGCATTACCTGCCAAGGCCAAACCTACTGCATCCTACTTAACAGCAGATAGGCATTACCTGCCAAGGTTGAAGCTCTTGCATCTCTCCTTCCTCCACTACCCTATATTTGGTTCCAGGCAGGAACATGGCATGTAAAGCATGTGCTATGGTATGGATAGCATTATAGAGACTGTAGCCGTGGCCAGACATGGTCATCTCAAAAGCAGACGAAGGGAGATTCTCCAGCTTCTCCTCTCCAGTACAGGTTCCACTGGCCTGCTCCTCTGTATTGGAGTTTGGAAATAAACAGAGAAATACCTCTGCCCAGAACTGCTTGACAAAGCCATTTCCATTTTCCTCAAAAGGATTTTGTGCCTCAAGAAAGGCTTTGAATCCTTGTAACACATTTGAATGAACTGCAAAGGAGAGGGAACCCTGGAAGACTTGCATATCCCGGCTTATTTGATAGGTCAATGCCGTGAAATCCAGCTGTGCTGTCAGAATCCACACCTTGCCCACAGAGGTCTTGGTCACATTTTCCAATTCACCAAGAGCTACTATTTCTCTCAAGCCAAGCATGGACTTTGTTGCTCCATAGACAACCACCACTTTGGCTTTACTTTCCATAATAGCTTGATAAATTTGGATCCAGTGGGGAAACACGTCATAATAATCAGCCAAATACGTCGTTTTCAGGTTTGTCTCTGAGAAGGCTACACAAATGCCTTTCTGGGAGAGCAGAAGTTTCAGGTTCTCAACAAATCTCTCTCCACTGTCATTATCTCCAGCAAGCAACACAACCCACATCCAACCAAAGTGCAGAAGTAACTCAACAATCCCAGTGTACTGATGGGCTTCACTGGGCACCATCCTGTAGAAGGAAGTGGTTTGGCCTTGAGCAGGATCCTCTGCAGCAAAGGACCCATAAGTGAGCTAAAGGGAAATAAAGGAGCATCATCCATAATTGCAGAAGAACTGGGTATGTGCATTGAAGGCATACCCACCCAGGAGCCAGAATGAGCCAGTTACCATAAGGCAGGTTCCAGAAAGCTGGGAGTGGGTGCAGATTGCACCCTGTGTTTCTCAGCTTCCAGCTCCTTCTCTGCCACCCCTGCATGCTCAGTTTCCTGTGTTCCTGCTTCCCACTCCTTTTCCTTCTCCACTTTGATCTCTAGGTTTTTAGATGCTTTTCTCTCCCGTTTCTTTCATGTTGCTTCACCACAACATTTCAGCTCCTGATTCATGGCATCTTCCCTTCCCTTCCCTTCCTCTCTCAAACAACTAACCCACAAAATCCCCATCAAGTCCCAGAATGTGTGGGCAGCTGGTTCCTGATAGGCAGGCTTCCAGCTTTGCAAGAGAGCAGCTTCCGTCTCCAACCAGTAGGCCATGGAGCAAAGGTGAGAGGGTGTTGGTCAGCAGATTGGAATTTGGATACATGTTTCTAGGTGTGTGTGGATAAGGAGGTTGGGTGAGATGAGCACTCTTCTACCATCACATTACCTTGTGAAGGGCAGGATCACTCTCCTTTGTCTCTCACAACTATTTCTATATAATACAAATCCTTTCTGGATAAAAGACATTATGGTGAATGTGTGAAATCCCCAAGGCAGCATCTTACCTGTGGAATCTTGTAGATGCCCAAGATGTTTGCTAGGTAGATGGAGGTATCAAAGTACAGTCCCCCAATAACTGCCATCAGGTGTTTTTGGATGTTGCACTTGTAGTTGGGTATAAATGTGGAGGGAAGGTTCAGAGCTGCCCTGTACGTCATCCTTTCATCAAAGTAACTGTCATAGATGTGGAATCCCAAGGTGATATTAAGCAAGATCTTAGGGTTCTCATTGATCTCCTTGACAGCAAATACCAAGGCCAGAATATGCTGGTAGTTCTTTGGCACAATACTGCAATGAGAATTTTATGCGGTATCATTGGGAGATATCCTCTGTATTATTATTTTTAATAGGCTTATTTATTCAGTATTTTAGTGCAAATTGTGCCCTAATATACACATATATGCAAAAGAATTTCCCCCTAATGAATGCATTGTATTCCACTTCTATTCTTCTTGCACTAGTATATGCATTTCTATAGACACTTTACCTTCATACAGTCATTTTTGTTTATATTGTTTGGCTGGAGAACTACATTGAACAATTGGGAGAAGTCAGAATTTCAAATGATGGCTGTGATTTGGTTTTGATATCTTTTTAGAGCAAACACATTTTTTCAGGTTCACATTTAAATTTGAATCTATTTGAATTCCCCCCTTTCCAATAAAGAATATTGATATTTACTTCCACTCCTGTCCAATTTACTCAGAAATTGGTTTACCAGCTGGGTAGAATGTGCCTCTGACTGGCAAACTCCTCAAATTATATTCCTGCCTGTTTGGACAGCTGAGCTCCTTTAAGGAATCTACTTTTTATAATGTTCTGCTGGTAAAAACTGAGCAGCATTTTAACTTAATGTAGGGCTCATTCAGACTCCCCCATGCCCTGCCATTTTTTACCAGGAACTCAATGGGAACTCACACTTCCCTCATAATTTCTCCCAACTGACAGTTAACTGACATTTCTTCACTGTTCACAACCTTCAGCTGAATACACTCTGAATGTATCTGACCAAGGCCCTGTCTATTAATATTAAACACAATCGTCTCGCCTGACTTGGATCTTCGAGCACCACCTCAAAGGAGATGTGAGCCTTTAATACCCTTCACACAAGAGTTTCTGAGGTGAAGATTAAGAACAGAAAAGTGCTTTCCATTTTAAAATAGGGAGGTTTAATCTGAGAGTCCTCTGGTTAAATTCTCCTTGGGAGAGATTTGGTGGGATGTGGGGAGAAGAGAACACAGCAACAGTCATTTCACTGACACATTCAGATCTGCATCTCCCTTCTTCCAATCCAGCTCTTCAGCTTTGTAAATGCCCCCCATTATCTGCCTGGATGTAAATCCCAGTGAAATCCGTGGAACTAGCTTCTGAGTAGGCCTGGTTAGAGATGAGGGATATTTCAGTATAATCTGATTATTAGACATTTGAATTCTTTACAAGGTATTAAGAAGTTGATAGGTAGTTAGCCTTTCTGTGAAGTCTTCTTTGTCAAAAGAAGTAAAGAGGTGAGAAGCAAGTCCGCCAACAATAAGATCACCAGGTTGGTAGTATTCATGTGGAATTCTGGACAGATCATGGATGGTGCAACTTGTGGTATGTTTGCACACCAAATGTGGCAGATGAAAGAGAAGGGGCACAATAAACAGCAGCATATTGAAGCAAATATTCTTTCTCATCAAACACCCTTATTTCCATCCAGCACATGAACCTTGCTTCACAACCACCCTCAGTACAATATTCTGCCTTGTCGCAAACAGCACTTCTCTAACAATTCACAGATTATAATCCTATTTTACACATTTATTAAAAGAAAGGTGAAAATCCTTTCTCTTTCATCTCCCTTGCTTAGAATGACAAGAAGAGGTTTTCATACCAATGTTTTGACATTGGTTAGTATTCTCTGGAAATCTACTGAGACATTATCCAAGGGAGACACAAACATGCTGAGAGTGATAATTATAGGTGAGGTAATAACAAGCTCTCTTTATATCAGGAACATCAGAAAATGACCAAAAGAAAAAAGAAAAGCCCTGCTTCTGATGTTTCATATAAAGTGGTTTCTGACTGTTTATGGGACAACAAAAGGGCATGCAGAATTAACAGCAACAAAGAAGAACAGTTGGCCAGTCTCTTATCAATGCTGACCAGTGGAAATGATTCATCTGACCTAAAAATCCCACCTGAACACCAGTTCATTAGATTTCTGACCATTATACCAGGACCAAAGAATGGTGAAAAGGACTGAGTTACATAGGTTGCTTGCAATGGTAGCAAAGAAAAATGCGTATCAACAAAGGAGAATGCTCTGGATGCCAAGATCCAGGTTTGGGGCAGAAACTCTTTTTTTGAGAGAGATTCCCAGCTGAGATTTTAAATCACAAAATATGCAGTGAAATAAAGTGTGGAAATATAGGTTGCCAGACCTTTAAAATATGACCTTCCTCTTCCCTTAGCATAGCATAAGACTAAACATTTGGTAAGTTAAGAACTGGTATATTTACAAACTCTTCAAAGGTCATGTTCGTGTGCTTTCCCACATATCAGTCAGAAAACACAGGCAGCAAAACTTATTCTCAATGCTGAAAGTTCCAGATTATTGGTATAGGAATGCAATGAAGGCCTGTTAGAACCATGTGGTCTGAGTATGAGGAAACCAGTTCATCTAAAACGTTGTGCTTCTCAGGTAGAGTGAAGGAGAGCAATAGGCCTGATTACCAATTGACTCTCAAGCAGGGTCGAAGGAAGGTGTCGTGACACCCGGGGCAGGCATCGCTGTGTAGGGCACATGTCCAGCTTCGCTACGTACAACGCATGCGCTGTATAGCGGTTTGCCGCCGACGCTGCTCCAGCACCATACAGACAGTGCAGGGATCCTCTGCTTGCAGCTATAGAGGTGACCGAGGAATCCAGACACCGTCTGTATGGCACTGGAGCAGCGGTGGTAAATTGCTATGCAGCACATGTGCGGCGTCACTACGTACAGCGCATGTGTTAGACGCAGCACATACACTGTACTTCGCAGTTTGCTGCCGGCGCCAAGATTCTCTGCTTGCGGCTGCAGCCGCAAACAGTGATTCTCCACATGCAGCTGTGGCAGCGCAATGGCTGCTCGCGCCACTGTGAGCCCCCATGGGATGACTTCTTGTCACCCCCGCAGACATGGAACCCGGGGCAAACTGCCCCCCACCCCTGTAGCTCAAGGTGAGCTAAGTCTGGCACAGCAGCTTACTCTGTAGCCTAATACCTGTCTTGTATTAATACAACTTTAGCATATTGGCCTTGGTGACGTCTTGGTAAATGGTGGGGACTGTGTTTTGGTTTCAACTGGTTTCCATCGATTTGGAATCAACTGAGCTATTTCCTGATGTTGAAGGAGGAAGGGGAAAGCCTGGCTCACGCCTGTGTGCAGTATCTCCAAGGCATGTCAGAAAATAGTAGAGTAGCTGGTGGGTGGAAAAGTAATTCCCTTGCAGCTCCCATACAGAGCCCAAAGAAAAACATACACAGGCATCAGGCTTTCTTCCATAATATTTTACTGAGGTTCTTAAAGCATTAAAATGGTTATAAAGCCCAAAATTCTCGCTGGATGCCCAGGCAAGGCTCAAAACCTAGCTCAAAAGAGTGTATCCATTTAGAGAAACAATAAAGACAGGCAGATTTGTACAGGAGAAAGAGAAAAATAGAGAATGAATACAGAACTGCTCAGTAGCAGGATATTTATCTCTCGAGTTTTTGACCTTTAGTGTCACATGACACCAGCTGCAGAGAAGCTTTGAGAAAGTTCAATAACATTGTGCACCCATAAAACTTACAATCCATGACACACAGACTGGTCCCCAGTGGTGAAAATGGGTGTAGAAAACCCTCCACCTTCCTTACTTGTGAGCATCTCTCTCAACTTCTTTACATGGTTTGCAGCAATGGGAATTTAGCCCTGGGAAGATGTCAAGAAAACATGCCTTCTTTACAAGCACAAACAACTATTTGTGTTCCTGATAGAAAAGCACCACTCAACTGGTTGGTGGGACAGTATATAGAAATAATTAAACGTAGTGTGTGGTGGTATTATATTTTCTAATAAAACTGAGCTTAATCTCACTCGTGTTCAATATACTTTTATTCCAAAATATTCATTCAGAACCATTCTGCCCCATCTTATAACAATAAGACCATTAAAAATACCACAATTGTCATCCATTGAATTTTAAGTTTAAAAAAAAAAACTCACCAGGAATGGTCTAGAATATATTGCCCATAACCACAGGCATCCCCCACTGAACACGAATAATAATTAAATAATTAATACCCAGAAATGGATCGAGAGAGCTTGAGAGTTCTCATGGCTTGTGAGGGCAGAGAAGAGAATGGAGGTGCAGCAGGGGGATGTTTATGCTGCTCAGCCCCCCCCCACCTGACAGCTAATGTGCATAGAAGAGCACAGAAGCAGCAACTTTTCCACACATCCTCCAGTCAGCCGCCAAAATTCCACATGGGTATTTTAGGTGCAGTATATTAGATCTGGAATGGAGAGAGAGCAGTAGAGAAGACATTCAAAGGGTTTAGAGGGTGCTCCCCACTAATCAAATCTTCATTTATGTGGGAGGGGGCACTGGATAATAATCCAAAGTAAGTGGGGACTCGCTGTACTGAAATATCTGAGACTGGTTAATCATGACAGTAGCAACTCTACTGAAACCTTACCCACAGGAAAAATAAGCTAGAAAGCAACAAGACCTATATAAAAGTTTTCTCTCAGTGTATTGCTTTTTCATGTTCAGTTTGTAATCCATCACCCTCTGAAGTTCTAGTTAGGCATCAATATTCTGTGTTACTCATGACAGTTTTTTAGTTTTCCAAATAAACCTTAGGGCTAAAACAAGATCAGGGACCCCTGTCTCAAAGAGACCCCAGGGGATTTTTAAAAGAAATTGCACGTAACAATTGCAACACAGAGAATACAACATAATTTAATGATGTGGATAAAGAGAGATTATATTGCTCATAGTTTGGTGGCAAGAAACCAAAAGATGATGGTATAATTTACTATTTCCTCTTTATTAACTGATCCTTGCTGTTCAGATCAGGCCTCAACACAATTATGTAGCATTTGGGAGCAAAGATGGAGCCTAGTATCCCAGCACTGGAGGCCAAGATGGAGAAGATCTCCACAGCCACCATGTATTTCCCCTTGGTGCTCAGGTACACTGGAACAAACGAGATCCAAACACTACAAAACAAGAACATGCTGAAGGTGATGAATTTGGCCTCATTGAAGCTCTCAGGCAGTTTCCTGGCAAAAAATGCCACAACAAAGCTGATAATGGCCAGGAACCCCATGTAGCCCAGGACACAGTAAAACAGGGCAACTGACCCTTCGTTGCAGCCTAGAATGATTTCTCTCATCATTGAGTGCATGTCAGAATCAGGAAATGGGGGAAAGATTCCTAACCACACACTGCAAATACCTGCTTGGATAAGGAAACAAGAAAACACAATGGCGCTTGCCAGTCTTTTCCCCACCCACTTCCTCATTCTGGATCCTGGTTTGGTGGCCACAAAGGCCAGAACCACCGTGATTGTTTTGGCCAGAACACAAGAAACGGTCACTGTGAAAACAAGGCCAAAAGCCATTTGTCGGAGCAGGCAGCTCACGCTTTCTGGAGGGCTGAGGAAGATCAATGGGCAGAGGAAGCAGAGCAGGAGGAAAGTGAGGAGGGTGTAGGTGAGGTCCCGATTGTTTGCTCTGACAATGGGTGTGTCCTGATGTTTAATGAAGATGACAAGGACCACCACTGTGAGGATAGAGAGAGAAAGAGCAAACAATGCTAAGCTCATCCCCAGAGGCTCCTTAACGGACAGGAAGCTGATGGTCTTTGGAATGCATTGCGATTGTTCCATGTTTGGATAGTGGTCTTTGGGGCACCCAACGCAATCTTCCATGTCTGGAAAGAATGTAATGCGTTCAGATTTCAGATGTTAGGATAGTAACAACGTGCTGTATGGAACACTTAAGGTTAAATTGTAGTTATCACAGATATTTCCAGAGTAACCAGATTGAAAGTGATGCATCTGAATCCCACCTCAACCTTTGTGTTGGGTTATGTGGGGTGTACTGTGATGGCTTGGTAACTCTACATAAACCACATTCAAAATAAAAAAAATTCTTCCAGTAGCACCTTAAAGACCAACTAAGTTAGTTCTTGGTATGAGCTTTCATGTGCATGCACACTTCTTCAGATACATGCACACGAAAGCTCATACCAAGAACTAACTTAGTTGGTCTTTAAGGTGCTACTGGAAGAATTATTTTTATTTATTTTTTTGACTATGGCAGACCAACACGGCTACCTATCTGTAACATAAACCACATTGTTATTGTTCAGAACAGGTACAGTCCATGACCATTTTACACAGGAGTTCCATTCCCAGCCCCATTCCACCCCCACATACTAGGTTGAACGCATTCCACCGCGCCTGGGTGTACGATCATGCAACATTCATAGACATGTTTATTTGCTATTGCCTGAATTAAAGAAGGTGTCTCATACGAAGTCATATCCCTGGTGCATTTAGTTCAAAATTCCCTGCTGTATTTTAGCTTGTAACAAAGATTAGATCATGGGTCACAAACCAATTCTTTTTAGGAGATGGTCCATATTCCTTTGTGGGGGCTATCTGTCAATAGGTATGGAGGAGAAATTGGCCACTTGAATGAGAAGGCTACATTGCCCTACTTGAACCAACACACTGAACAAAGTACAGATTCCCTTAAAAATGTGTACTTCTCTAAACAATATGTACAAAATGCACACTTCACCACTAAATTATTTATCCTTTTCCTCAACTTCTAACATGACATACGGTTTGAAAATTATATATCCTGTGTCTCTTACCCTTCTGGGATGAAATCTTGCCTTGAGGACACGGAACACAATCATAGCAGCAGAATGGCTCCCCCTCCTTCTTTTCCTTCCTGGAACCAGCGGGACAACTTGGGTTACATACTGAAAGGGGCGAAACCTGCTCATGTAAATAATGGGGAAGAGGGTAAGGAAAAGCTTTTTCTCCCTCTCTCATAACACTAGAACTCAGAGATATCTAATTTGATTGGGGAACTTTTTCACGCAGTATAGCTAAAACTATGAGATCCAATTCTACAGGAGACATTGATGGGCATCAACTTGGCTGACTTTAAAAGATGATTGGAAAAACTAATGAAATAGAAGCCTATCGGAGACCACCACCCCTTGGTGGAGGGACTGCTTTTACTCAATGGTCAGAGGCAGTATGGTGCTGAATACCAGTTGTCAGAAACCACAAAAGGGGAGAGAGGTCTTATGATCATGTCCTACAAGTGTCTGGTTGGCCACTTTCAGAACCTTATTTATTTATTTATTTATTTATTTATTTATTTAACCATGCCACAGGGCAGTTTACATTATAAAAACATAAAAAGGAAAAGCATGACAAACAGAAACAGTAACATCCCAGTTTGAAAGACCATAAATAGTTTAAGTCACCAATGGCTTGGGAATGTTTTTGCCTGGTGCCTATAGATATGTAGGGAGGTGCCAGGCAAGCCTTCTTGGGGAGGGCTGATTCTTCTCCGATCTAAGAAGCCCCTTTCCTCATTCTACACGTGGTGACAAAGAATAGCTACCCACAAACCTTCACAGCCCCTACTTCCTTCTCAACCATCATGCATTTGAACTGCAAGCAGCAAACACCTGCATCTTCTTCCCAAGAGACTCATGAAACACACTTGGACGAAAAGAGCCCCAAGCCAAAAGCCACATGCCATATCCAGATGCTGGACAAGATTGGCCAATGGCATTATTCTGCACTAGTTGGGCATTGATCTGAGCCAGCAAGATCATCTTATGTTGAGATTCCTGTATCCCGGACAACATGAGCTTCAGGATGTCTTCCAACTCTATGATCCTATTATTCTTAAGCAGTGCAGAGGAAAATGTTTAGAATCTGGCTGGAAGGGCAGGTATGTGCTGGACTGATGATCTGTAAGTAGAATAACATTCTCTTTTCCTATCTCTCATAGCTGTAGGAATTATGCCTCACCTGGTGAAAGCTTCTGTGCCAAACCATTCTGTTGTCGTCAAGGGTGAATTCCTGGCCTGCAGCAGCCTCCCCACCTACCCTTCCAACCTTGACTCTCATGAAGGAGTTATTTGGGAAAGTGACCAGGTTGGTAATATCAAAGCCAGCTTCTACTTCCCTGTTCACACTAAAAGATACCGTTTCCCCAGCAGAGTTGTTAAAGGAGACACTCCTAAGAAAGGGGTGGAGCTGCATTGAAATAAAAAGAGAAACTTTGAAGTAATGCAAATGTCTTGTAATACATACATAAAGGGTTTAATGCTGTAGAGTAAGGTGTCCTGACAGGCTTGGCCTATATCACTTCCTCTTACCTTGGGAGGAAATGGGTAAAAAAGCCATTTGTTCTGCTCACTCTAAATGTGAATTTGGTGTGTGTGGAGTTCTGACCTGCTCCCTACAGCCACATGGATTTAAGGGGGAAAAAACAGAGATACAACTTTGAACACTTTTGGACCATAACCCAAACCAGGGAAATTGCTGGCATGGCAGTTAAAAAAAAAAGAGAGTGAACATTTAATAAATAAACTGAAAGTAGAATGGAAAATAGTAGACAATCCAAAAGATATAAGGAAACAGTTTGTTATTACACAGAGCTATATTGAGCCGGTGATGAACACAGAGGAAAAATAGGTTATTTAAAGCAGAACAACTGACCAAAAATTCCGAAGGAGAAGATCAGTTCTTTGAATGCACCAGTAACAATGATGGAGATGCAACAGGGAATAGGCCAGACTAAAGCTGATAAATCGCCAAGACCGGATGGACTATCAGCTAAGTATTATAAGAAATTGCCGTATTGGCCTGAATATAAGCTCCACCTTTTTCCCATACTCAGATCGTGAAAAGTTAATGTGTGGCTTATATTCGCAACCTTATGATATGTAGCCTGGAGCATTGGGCAAACAGTGCCAGGAGCATGGCAAAGCAGTGCCTGCCCCGTGCATAGTCCCACATCTTCTCCCCCAAGGCCGGGAAGGCATAAGGCTGCCAGCAATGCAGATCAGCCCCCCCCCCGCCCCCAGTATGCAGCCAGGAGCAGCGAGGAATGAAGCGGCTTATATTCAGGTATTTTTTCTTTTTCTCTCCCCCCCCCCTCTAATCTTAAAGGTGCAGCTTCTATTTGGGTGCAGCTTATATTCGGGCCAATACAGTACAGGATTTTCTGGCACAACCACTTAAGGATATAATGAATGGAATATTAAATACAGAGAAACTGCCAGAATCTCAGAAATAGGCATATATTACATTGATTCCGAAAAAATATACAGATTTATTGTCAGTTAAAAATTGCAGGCCAATCTCTTTATGAAATAATGACTACAAACTATTTGCCAATATTTTGGCAAATAGAATGAAAAGGATTTTAAAGGATTTCATCCATCAAGATTAAGCCGGCATTCTTTTTGGTTGGCAGATGAAGGATAACATGAGAAATATAATTGATTTAATAGAATATTTGGAGGCCAGGAATGATAAGCGGGACTTCCGGGTTGGCGCGGACAGCTAATGGCGGATTCCCTCCGAGCTCCGGAGGGAATCGGCTCCGCTGGGGACGGGTCCTGCCGCGACGGCGACGCGGGGACCCTCAAAAACCTCAGGCGCGGATGCCTGAGGACCTGGTGACTCGGTGGGCACCTTGAGCGCCCTCCCCGATTCACGAAGAGCCTTTTTAAAGGCTACGGAGAGGATACGGAGAGTGGCGTGGTGCTGAGAGTAAACCGCTACCCCAGCGGAGCGAAGCCGTGTGCCATGGCTGAAGAGCGCTGACTTGCTTCCTTGAAAATTTGGACTGAAAGAATTACCCGTGAGTAAGACGGATTGGGACTTTAAAAATTCTTCCCTGAATTGGAGACGACCGGGGGGTGTGCTAAAAGGAAGTCCGCACCCCCCCCCCTGCAGACGATCTAAGCAACGACATAAGAGCTAAGCTGGAGAGCCTACCCTTGGTGGGGTGAGTTAAAAAGGACACTAACTTCCAAGATTTAGTTAAAGGAAATTTTGTGCTGGAGAGTGGAGTTTTGGAGACCCTCTTTATGTTTTGAACAATCCCCCCTCCCGGGCTCGGGAACGTCCTGCCTTCGTGCCTATGTAAGAGCTGCGGAGTTTGACAGCTGTCAAAGCTGTCAAACGGGCAGTTTAAAGCGGAAAAATCACTATTTAAGATCCCTCTGGATTAAGACGAGTTATAATTGAGTTAAAATTGTTGGAAACAAAGTAACAATAACAAGCTAAAGGACTGTTGGAGAAAAGACTAATAAGTAACCAGATTCCCTCTAGGGGGAATTCTGTGAAACTACAATGGATACAATGGCTGTGGATGGAAAGTTACTAGTGGAAATCGAAAGGATGTTTCAATTGGTGGGAACCTTACAAGAGCAGAGCTTAGCCATGAATAAACAACTTAACATTATGACCTTGGGAACAGGCAACTCTGCTGTTTGTATTGAGGACTTGAATGAGAAAGAATCCACAGCTGAATGGGAAACAATGTCTACAGAGGTGGAAGAGACTAAACAAGAAAAAGAGAAAGTAACCTTGGGAAGCAACAATCAAAAGCTGACATCTGTGGAACATAAGCAAGGAGACTCTGGGAACACATCTACCACAAGTCTGCGAAAGATGCAGAAGAAGAAGGAGGAGGTTCTGGGACAATATGTACAGGAACTTAAAATAAAGAAATATGATTGGGGCCTCCGTTTGGACTTTGACTTTGAGGATACAGGCTTTGTGGAAATACTCCAGCAGTTGCTTTCAAATCTCCTTTTGGGAAGAGAATATGTTTTGATGGTGAAAGATCTGTTTCCAGACTCGACGACTGACATAAAGGACTACCAACGAGACCGGCGGAGAGGGACTGAAAGGGACTTGAAAGCCTCGGACGTGAGGAACCCAGGCTGAGAATCTTGACTTTGGATTTTTATTGGGAAGGGACAAAAACCGGGGATGGGAGGGAGGGAAGAGGAGATTCTTAAAAACTCTTAAGACTTTCATGTTTGGTCAATATGACTTTTATTCAAGACAAAATGAAAAATCGATGGAAGAGAACTTAAGTCCAACTTAGGAAAATCAAATTTTTCTATTAGAAAAGAGGCAACAAAATGAATAAGATGGTTAAGAGGAGAAATACCAACTTGCTGATATAATCTTGGGAATTGGGATGCACGAGGGGGGGGTGGGGGGAAGTCCGGGAACAAGGTTATGAGAAGAGGATCTGCTGAATTTATACATGTTTGTGTTTTGTGTTATTGTTGTGTTTGTATTGTCTTTATAAAAGCGGAAAACCCAATAAAAATTTCATTAAAAAAAAGGAATGATAAGCACACAGCATTAATATTTATAGATGCAAAAGAAGGCCTTTGACAATGTTTCCTGGACTTTTATGGGGGGGGGGGACATTAGAAATGATGGGTTTTGGAGAGACATTTTATAGAGGAAATGATGCAATTTATTCAGAACAACAGGCAAAGCTGATTGTGAATAATGTAATAATGGAGGATGTAAAATAATGAAAGGAACAAGACAGGGATGTCCCCTGTTGCCATTACTGTTTATTTTAGTACTAGAGACACTGGCACAAAATATAAGATCAGATGAAGAAGTAAAAGGAATATTGGTGGGAAATAAAGCATGAATCTATCATTTTGGGGGAGGACATCTGTGATAAAAAAGAACGTATTGCCAATAACGTTTTTGTTTCAATCAATTCCTGTGATCAGTGGGGCAGGGCGCTTTAAGGAATGGCAAAGAGATATTTCAAAATTTATCTGGCAGGGGGGAGAATCCAATAATAAAACATAAACTATTAAAAGACTCTAAAGATAGAGGTGGCTTTTCCCTTCCAGATTTAAGAATATAATATGAGGCGTCCTGCCTTTGCTGGTTTTGGGAATGGATAACATTACAAAATACAGATATTTTGGATTTGGAGGGTTATGCTAACAGATTTGGTTGGCATGTGAATCTATGGTATGAAAAAGTTAAGGTACACAGAGGATTCCTGAACTATGAAATAAGAAAGTAATTATATATGGTATGGGATAAATATAAAAATTGGCTAGAACAGAAAACACCATTGTGGTTCTCCCCATTAGAAGAGATCTCTGTGAAGAAATTGAATATGAGAAAAGGCTGGGCAACATATTGGGAGTTATTAGTAGAGGAGGAACACCAGCTGAAATTGGAAAAAAAAATGAGGACATAAGAGATTGGTTACAGTATCACCAGCTGAATGATGTCTTTAAAATAGATAAAAGAAAAGGTTTCACTATTAAACTATCAAGGTTTGGGAAAGAATGGTTGGAAAATAATGTGAAATTATTTTCTAAAATGTATAAATTGTTATTGGAATGGTTTACTAAAGATGAAGAAGTTAAATCGGTTATGATTCAATGGGCAATAAACTTTGGGTATAATATACAGTTCGCAGCATGGAAAAAACTATGGAGAGGGGATTTGAAATTTGCGGGGTGTTATACTTTAAAAGAAAATTATATGTAAATGATTTATTCTCAGAGGAAATGAGCAAAAATGTATAGGACAAGTTCAAATGTTTGTTGGAAATGTAAGGAAAAGGAAGGCACCTTTTATCATATGTGGTGGAATTGTAAAGTGGTAAAGGAATTTTGGGAAATGATATACAATGAATTTTTTTAAAAAGGTTTTAAATAGCTTTTGTTAATATATAGGTGGTACATGACCCCAGTCAAGCTTGCAAAAATATATCACCTGTCTGATAACAAATGTTGGAAATGTAAGGTGGCTGAAGGGACATTCTTTCACCTCTGGTGGACTTGTCCAAGAGCGAAGGCCTTCTGGGAAATGATCTACAATGAGCTAAAAAATGTATTTAAATATACCTTTACTAAGAAACCAGAGGCCTTCCTCTTGGGCATTGTCGGCCAGAAAGTGTTAAAGAAGGACAGAACTTTTTTTTATGTACGCAACTACAGCAGCAAGAATACTCATTGCAAAACATTGGAAGACACAAGATTTGCCCACACTGGAAGAGTGGCAGACGCAACTGATGGACTATATGGAACTGGCCGAAATGACTGGCAGAATCCGAGATTTGGGAGAAGAAACAATGGAAGAGGATTGGAAAAAGTTTAAGGACTATCTACAAAAACAGTATAAATTGTATGAATGTTAAGAAATTGCACGATCCAGAAAAATATGGTTCCAGTAACTCGACTGAAAGATATAGAAAATTAAGTGATATGTAAGAAAAGGTCGAAACTTAAAGTAATATTATGTTTAATCTAAGTTACAACTAATTGATAAAAATTACTTTAAGTCTAGAAATATAACATTTGAGAGGTATAAAATAAGAAATGAAACAAGGTAATAATTTGCTGGCATTTTTATTACAGAGAATGCAGGGTAGGGAGATGTGAGGAAGTCCAGTTAGTTACACACAAAAAAAAGTTATGAACAGTTGTGCTTTTTTCTTTTTTTTATATTGTTTGTTGGTGTAATTGTATGCTTTTTCGTTTGTTATTTCTTTGGTGAGGGGATTTTGTGTGTTTGCTATGTGATTTTCTATTCTATGTTTGAAAATTGAATAAAATATTTTTTTAAAAAAATAAATAAATAGCTTTTGTTAAAAAAACCAGAAGCCTTTTTGTTAGGAATTGTAGGTACAGAGATACCGAAGGAACTAAAAAGACAGTTTATGTCTGCTACAACAGCTGCAAGGATGCTTCTTGCCCAGAGATGGAAAGACGACAAGATACCTACTAGGGCAGACTGGCAGATGAAACTCTTGGGCTATGCAGAGATGGCAAGATTAACCAGGAAAATCAGAACTCAGGAGGATCAAAACTTCAACAAAGAATGGGACAAATATATATTGTGCAGTACTTGAAAGACCACTGTAAATGCTTGAACTCATTGGCAGACTTTAGATAACTCTTGCAATGATACATAGGACTTGGATACAATGAAGGATGATAAATTAGATGGATTTATAATATGCAATTTAAAAAGTTATTTAAAGAATCAATGATGGGGAGGAGGGAAATCTTGAGATTCAGAAGAATCTTGTGCAAGTTTAAATATCTGTAATAATACTATGCATGTGAATGAATTTGTAAAAACATTTTTTTTTGTTTTTTTAAAAGCAAGATGGTCTGATACTTCACTGTGCTAGTCCTTAATGAGCAGCTTCTCTGCACAGAAGCGGAGAATGTGGAGTTTGAATTTTTTCAGGGTACTGTTTTACATATCACTGCCTACGTCTAATAAAGTATATCCCATGATAGGCATTACCTGCCAAGGCTGAAGCTCCTGCATCCCTCCTTCCACCGCTGCCCTGTATTTGGTCCTGGACAAGAACATGGCATGTAGAGCATGTGCTATGGCATAGACAGCAGTATAGAGACTGTAGCTGTGGCCAGCCATGCTCATCACAAATGCAGATGAAGGGAGATCTTCCAGCTTCTCCTCTCCAGTACAGGTTCCACTGGCCTGCTCCTCTGTACTGGAGCTTGGAAATGAACAGAGAAATACTTGTGCCCAGATCTGCTTGACAAAGCCATTTCCATTTGCCTCAAAAGGATTTTGTGTCTCAAGAAAGAATTTGAATCCTTGTACTACATTTGAATGAACTGCAAAGGATAGGGAACCCTGGAAGGCTTGCATATCCCAGTTCATTTGATGGCTCAATGCTGTGAAATCCAGTTGTGCTGTCAGAATCCACACCTTGCCGACAGATATCTTGGTCACGATTTCCATTTCACCTAGTGCTACCATTGTTCGCAATGTAAGCATGGACTTTGTTCCTCCATAGACAACCACCACCTTGGCTTTACTTTCCAGAATAGCTTGATAAATTTGGATCAGCTGGAAATACATGGCATAGTATGCAGCCAAATGTGTCGTTTTCAGGTTTGTTTCTGCAAAGGCCAAGCAAATGCCTTTCTGGGAGAGCAGAGGTTTCAGGGTCTGAATAAATCTCTCTCCACTTTCTGCAGCAAGCAACCCAACCCATGTCCAACCAAAGTGCAGAAGTAATTCAACAATCCCAGTGTGCTGATGGGCTTCATTGGGCACCATCCTATAGAAGGAAGTAGATTGGCTTTGACCAGGATCTTCTGGAGCAAAGGAGCCATAAGTGAGCTAAAGGGAAATAAAAGAGCATCATCTATTATTGCAAATGGACTGGGTATGTGCATCCAGGGCCTTCCCACCTAGCAGGCAAAATGAGCCAGTTGCCTTAAGAAGGCAGGTTCCAGAATGCTGGGAGGGGGGTGGCAGATTGCACTCTGTTTCTCAGCCTCCACCTCCTTCTCTGCCACCCCTGCATGCCCAGTTACCTGCACACCTGTTTTCCTCTCCTCCCTCCTCCTTTTCTTTCTCCACTTTTTCCTCTATGCCTTCCTGTGTTGCTGCTTTCTTCTCCCTGTTTCTTTCTCTTTGCTTCACCGCAGCATTTCAGCTCCTGATTTCATGGCGTCTTCCCTTCTTCTCTCAAATCACTAAGACACAGAATCCCCATCGAGTGCCACAATGTGTGGGCAGCTGACTCCTGACTGGCAGGCTTCCACCTTTGCAAGTGAACAGCTTCCGTCTCCAACCAGTAGGCCATGGAGCAAAGGTGAGAGGGTGTCAGTCAGCAGAATGGAATTTGATACATGTTTTTAGGTGTGTGTGGATAAGGAAGTGGGGTGAGATGATAACTCTTCCACCATCCCATTACCTTCTCTTCATCCACAGACACTGACAATTTGATGCTATGCATTCTATTTAACTGTGCAAAGCACACTGGGAACACTTTTTCTGAAGGGCAGAATCACTCTCCTTTGTCTCTCACAAGTATTTCTCTACTATACAAATCCTTTCTGCATAGAAAATATCATGGTGAATGAGTGTGAAATGCCCAAGGCAGCATCTTACCTGGGGAATTTTGTAGATGCCCAAGATGTTTGCCAGGTAGATGGAGGTATCAAAGTCCAGTCCCCCAATAACTGCCACCAGGTGTCTCTGGATGTTGCACTTGTAGTTGGGTATAAGTGTCGAGGGAAAGTTCAGAGCAGCCCAGTAGGTCATCCTTTCATCAAAATAATTGTCATAGATGTGGAATCCCAGTGTAATATTGGGTAAGATCTTGGGGTTCTCGTTGATCTCCTTGACAGCAAATACCAAGGCCAGAATATGCTGGTAGTTCTTTGGCACAATACTGCAATGAGAATTTTATGCTATATCACTGGGGGATATCCTATGCATTATTCTTTAAAAATGGGCTTCTGTATGAATCTTCAGTATCTTAGTGCAAATTGTACCCTAATATCTGCATATCTGCAGAAGAATTTCCCCACAGGAATGCATTGTATTCCGCTTGTATTCCACTTTCACTAATCTATGCATTTTAAGGGATACTTTAGGGACCTCCAGATATTCATTTTTGTTTATATTGTTTAGCTGGAGAACTGCATTGAACAATTCGGAGAAGTGTGAATTTCAAATGATGGCTGTGTTTTATTTCTGATATATTTTTAGAACATCTCTTTTTTGTAGTTTCACATTTGAATATGAACTGATTAGAATTATCCCCTTTCCAATAATGGAATATTGATGTTTACTTTGGGGTACATCATATACTTGACAAGGCTTCTTGAAGATAGAAGAGATATTCTTGCTGACACCAGCATCTAAATCTTTTTCTCATACCAACTTCCCTAAGCCTTCCCCTCCTGTCCAGTTCACACACAGATTAGTTGAGCAGCTAGGTACAGTCTGCCTCTGACTGGCAAACTCCTCAGATTATGTTCCTGCCTACTTGGACAGCTGAGCTCCTTTAAGAAATCTGCTTTTATAGTGTTCTTCTGGTATGAACTGAGCTGCATTTTAGCTTAACGTAGGGCTCATTCAGACTTCCCCTAGTCCTGCCATTTTCCTCCCAGAAAACCTGTTCTTTACTGCTCAATTGGAACTTACACCTCCCTCAGAACTTCTCCCAACTGACAGTTAACTGACATTTCTTCACTGATCACTACCTTCAGCTGAATAAAGTCTGAATATATCTGATCCAGGCCCTGTCTATAAATTATAAACACAATTGTCTAGCTTGATTTAGATGAGAACACCAGGGGCTCTTTGAGTGCCACCTCAAAGGAGAAGTGAGCCTTTAAGACCCCTCACATGAGACTTTCTGAGGTGAGCATTATGAACAGAGAAGGGCTTTCCATCTTAAACTAGGGAGGTTTAATCTGTTAACCTCTACTTCGAAGAGGTTTGGTGGGATGTGGGGAGGAGAGAACACATCAACAAGACCAGGCTCTCTCATCTCACTGACACATTCAGATCTGCATCTCCCTTCTTCCAAGCCAACTCCTCAGCTTTGTAAATACCCCCACACCATCTGCCGGGATGTAAATTCCACTGAAATCAGTGGAACTAGCTTCTAAATAGGCCTGGTTAGAGCTGAGGGATATTTCAGTATCAGCTGATTACTTGACATTTGAATTCTTTACAAGTTATTAAGAAGTTGATGGATAGTTAGCCTCTCTTCGAAGTTTTCTTCATCAAAAGCAGTAAGGAGGTGGGAAGCAAGTCCGCCAACAATAAGATCACCAGGTAGGTGGTATTCATTTGGAATGCTGGACAGATCATGGATGGTGCAACTCGTGGTCTGATTGCACACCAAATGTAGCAGATGAAAGAGAAGGGGCACAATAAACAGCAGCATACTGAAGCAAATATTCTTTCTCAACAAACACCCTTATTTCCATCCAGCACATGAACCTTGCTTAACAACCACTCAGTACAATATTCTGCCTTGTCGTGAACAGCACTTCTCTAACAATTCACAAATTAAAATCCTATTTTACAAGTTGATTGAAAGAAAAGTGAAAATCCTTCCTCTTCCTCTGTCCTCTCCCTTGTAAAGAATGGCAGGAAGAGGTTATAATACCCATGTTTTGACATTGGTTAGTATTCCCTGGAAATCTACTGAGACATTATCCAAGGGAGACTTAGACATGCTGAGAGTGATAATTACAGGTGAGGTAATAACAAGCTCTCAGAAAATGAGCAAAAAAACCACCCTGCTTCTGATTTTTCATCCAAAGTGGTTTCTGTCTGTTTATGGGACAACAAAAGGGGATGCAGAATTAATAGAAATGAGGAAGAGAAGAACAGTTAGCCAATCTCCTATTAAAGCTGACCGGTTCAAATGATTAATCTGACCTCCCAAAATTTCCCACCTGAACACCAGTTCATTAGTTTCATGACAACTATGCCAAGACAAAAGAATGGTGAAAAGGGCTGAGTTTTGTACGTGGTTTGTGTTGGTAGGAAGGAAAAATAGGTATCAACAAAGGAGAATGCTCTGGATGCCAAGATCCAGGTTTGGGGCACAAACTCTTTGGTGAGAGATTTCCATCCGAGATTTTAAATCACAAAATATGCAGCAAATTGAAGTGGGGAAATATAGTTTGCTAGACCTTTAAAATATGACCTCCCTCTTCCCTTAGCATAGAATACGACCACACATTTGTTAAGTTAAGAACTGGTAATATTTATAAACTCTTCAAAGGCAAAGTTCATGTGCTTTCCCACACAACAGTCAGAAAACACAGGCAGCAAAACAAGGCTTATTTACAATGCTGAAAGTTCCAAATTCTTGGTATAGGAATGCAAGGGAGGCTTCTAAGAACCAGGTGGTCTGAGTATGAGGAAACCAGCTCAGACCTAAAATGTGCTTCTCAGGTAAAGCGAAGGAAAGCAAGAGGCCTGATTACCAATTCCCTCCCAAAGTGAGCTATGCCTGGTACTACATAATTGAATGGTGTGGATAAAGAGAGATTACATTGCTCATATTTTGGTAGGAAAAACCCCACAAAGATGATAGGATAATTTATTATTTCCTCTTTATTAACTGCTCCTTGCTGTTCAGATCCGGCCTC
Source organism: Podarcis bocagei (assembly GCF_964188305.1). Classification (NCBI taxonomy): domain Eukaryota; kingdom Metazoa; phylum Chordata; class Lepidosauria; order Squamata; family Lacertidae; genus Podarcis; species Podarcis bocagei. Next base: position 17,566,348 of record NC_138138.1, on the reverse strand, counting down.
AACACAATTGTGTAGCATTTGGGAGCAAAGATGGAGCCCAGTAAGCCAGCACTGGAGGCCAAGATGGAGAAGATCTCCACAGCCACCATGTATTTCCCCTTGGTGCTCAGGTACACTGGAACAAAGGAAATCCAAACACTACAAAACAAGAACATGCTGAAGGTGATAAATTTGGCCTCATTGAAACTCTCAGGCAGTTTCCTGGCAAAAAATGCCACAACAAAGCTGATAATGGCCAAAAAGCCCATGTAGCCCAGCACACAGTAAAACAGGGCAACTGAACCTTCGTTGCAGACTAGAATGATTTCTCTCCTCATTGAGTGCATGTCAGAATCAGGAAATGGGGGAAGGATTCCTAACCACACAGTGCAAATGGCAGCTTGAATAAGAGAACAAGAAATCACAATGGCACTTCCAAATCTTTTCCCCACCCACTTCCTCATTCTGGATCCTGGTTTGGTGGCCACAAAGGCCAGAACCACCGTGACAGTTTTGGCCAGAACACAAGAAATAGTCACTGTGAAAACAAGGCCAAAAGCCGTTTGTCGGAGCAGGCAGCTCACTCTTTCTGGAGGGCTGAGGAAGATCAATGGGCAGAGGAAGCAGAGCAGGAGGAAAGTGAGGAGAGTGTAGGTGAGGTCCCGATTGTTTGCTCTAACAATTGGTGTGTCCCGATGTTTAATGAAGATGACTAGGACCACCACTGTGAGGAGAGAAAGAGAAAGAGCAATCAATGCTAAGCTCATCCCCAGAGGCTCTTTAAAAGACAGGAAGCTGGTGGTCTTTGGAATGCATTGTGATTGTTCCATGTTTGGATAGTGGTCTTTGGGGCACCCAACGCAATCTTCCATGTCTGGAAAGAAAGTAATGCATTCAGATTTCAGATGTTAGGATAGTAGCTACATGTTGTGAGTATGGAACACTTAAGGTTAAATTAGAGTTATCACAGATATTTCCAGAGTAACCAAACTGAAAGTGATGCATGAGAATCCCACCTCAACCTTTGTGTTGGGTTATGTGGGGTGTCCTGTGATGGCTTGCTAACTTCCCATAAACCACATTGTTATTGTTCAGAACAAGTACAGTCCATGAACTTTGTAGACAAGGGTTCCATTCCCAGCCCCATTGCACACCCATGCAGACCCCTTTCCACCCCACCCGGGTGTGCGATCGTGCATCAGCCATATGCATGTTTATTTTTTATTGCCTGAATTAAGATAGTTGTCTCCTGCCCAGTCATATCACTGGTGCATTTAGGTCAAAATTGTCTGCTGTACCTTAACCTGTAACAAAAATTAGATAATGGGCATCAAACCATTCCTTTTTTTTTTCTTCTTTTTTTTTGGAGAAGGTCCATATTTCTTTGTGGGGGCTATGTGCCAACAGGGATGGAGGAGAAATTTGGTTTTTATGCCACTTGAATGAGAAGGCTATCTACATTGCACTCCTTGAACCAACACACTGACCAAAGTACAGGTGCCCTTAAAAATGTGTACTTCTCTAAACATTTGTAATGCAGTTCTCCATTCAAACAATATGTACAAAAATGCACACATCACCAATAATTTATTTATCCTTTTCCTCAACTTCTAACATGACATATAGTTGGAAGATTATATATCCTATGTCTCTTACCCTTCTGGGATGAAATCTTGCCTTGAGGACACGGAACACAATCATAGCAGCAGAATGGCTCCCCCTCAATCTTTTCCTTCCTGGAACCAGGAGGGCAACTTGGGTTACACTCAGAAAGGGGTGAAACCTGCTCATGTAGATAATGGGGAAGAGGGTAAGGAAAAGCTTTTCTCCCTCTCTCATAATACTAGAACTCAGAGATAAAAAATGAAGTTAATTTTTGATTGATTGGGGCACCTTTTCACACAGTATAGCTAAAACTATGAGATTCAATTCTACAGGAGACATTGATGGGCATCAACTTGGCTGACTTTAAAAGATGATTGGAAAAACTAATGGAAGAGAAACCTATCAAAGGCTACCATCCTTGGTGGAGGGTATGCATTTACTCAATGGTCAGAGGCAGTATGGTGCTGAATACCAGTTATCGGAAACCACAAAAGGGGAGAGAGGTCTTATGATCATGTCCTCTTTGCGGGTTTCCCACAAGCGTCTGGCCGGCCACTTTCAGAACCTTATTTATTTAGTTATTTATTTATTATACCATGCCACAGGGCAGTTTACATTATAAAAACATAAAAAGGGAAAGCATGACAAACAGAAACAGTAACATCCCAGTTTGAAAGACCATAAATAGTTTAATTCACCAATGGCTTGGGAATGTTTTCGCCTGGTGCCTATAAATATGTAGGGAGGTGCCAGGCAAGCCATCTTGGGGAGAGCTGATTCTTCTCCGATCTAAGAAGTCCCTTTCCTCATTCTACACATGGTGACAAAGAATAGCTACACACAAACCTTCACAGCCCCTACTTCCTTCTCAACCATCATGCATTTGAACTGCAAGCAGCAAACACCTGCTTCTTCCCAACAGACTCATGAAACACACTTGGACAAAAAGAGCCCCAAGCCAAAAGCCACATGCCATATCCAGATGCTGGACAAGACTGGCCAATGGCAATATTCTGCACTAGTTGGGCATTGATCTGAGCCAGCCAGATCATCTTACATTGAGATTCCTGTATCCCCATGACTTTCCGGATGACTTCCAACTCTAAGATTCTATTATTCTTAAGCAGTGCAGAGGAAAATGTTTCGAATCTGGCTGGAAAGGCAGGTATGTGCTGGACTGATGATCTGTAAGTAGAATAACATTCTCTTTTCCCATCTCTCAAGGATGTATTAATTAAGCCTCACCTGGTGAAAGCTTCTGTGCCACACCATTCTGTTGTCGTCAAGGGTGAATTCCTGGCCTGCAGCAGCCTCCCCACCCAGTCTTCCAACCTTGACTCTCATGAAGGAGTTATTTGGGAAAGTGACCAGGTTGGTAATATCAAAGCCAGCTTCTACTTCCCTGTTTGCACTAAAAGATACCGTTTCCCCAGCAGAGTTGTTAAAGGAGACACTCCTAAGAAAGGGGTGGAGCTGCATTGAAAGAAAAAGAGTAACTTTAAAGTAATGCAAATGTCTTGTAATACATACATAAAGGGTTTAATGCTCTAAAGTGTCCTGACAGGCTTGGCCTATGTCACTTCCTCTTACCTTGGGAGTAAATGGGCAACAAAGCCTTCTGTTTTGCTTACTCTGTGTGTGAATTTGGTTTGAGTGGAGTTCTGAGCTGTTCCTTACAGTCAGATGGATTTAAGAAGCCACTTCTTTCAGAAAAGAATATAGTCTGAAACTACCACTTTTTATACCAATAAAAAGTTTAGGAACTTTTGCCATTTTTGTAACCAAGCTATGTCTTCTGCTTCTGCAACTTTTTTCTGAGTGCTGTGTTCCAAAAAACCTTTGAACTTTGAAGAGTTTTGTAAGTAAACCATGTAGGACCTGCTAAGCATGTGATCGATTTTTATGCTAGGGAAGTGGGATCTTCTGGAATTCACTGGAAAGGGCATATTTTAAGGTTTTACAGTGTGTCTTTCAATGCTTCTGGTTGCTGCATGTTTTGCCATGCACACAAAGGAAGTTGCTCACAAAAAAGCAGGATAGTGCAGGATTGGGTCCTCCTGCTTAACAGCTGTAAGCAAGGTGGCCTGATATTTCACTGTGCGAGTCCTAAATGAGCAGCTTCTCTGCACACAAGGGGAGAATATGGTCTTACATTGAAGCTTGATTTTTTTCAGGGTACAGTGTTACCTCGGGTTACATGCGCTTCAGGTCACAGACTAACCCAGAAATATTACCTCGGGTTAAGAACTTTGCTTCAGGATGAGAACAGAAATCATGCTCTGGCAGCGCGGCGGCAGCAGAAGGCCCCATTAGCTAAAGTGGTGCTTCAGGTTAAGAACAGTTTCAGGTTAAGTACAGACCTCCGGAATGAATTAAGTACTTAACCTGAGGTACCACTGTACTGTTTTATGTATCACTGCCCAGGTCAAATAAAATGTATCTCATGAAAAGAATTACCTGCCAAGGCTGGAATTTCTGAAGCTTCTGCATCCCTCCTTCCACTGCTGCCCTGTATTTGGTCCTGGACAAGAACATGGCATGTAGAGCATGTGCTGTGGCATACACAGCATTATAGAGACTGTAGCTGTGGCCAGTTATGCTCATCACAAATGCAGATGAAGGGAGATCTTCCAGTTTCTCCTCTCCAGTGCAGGTTCCACTGGCCTGCTCCTCTGTACTGGGGTTTGGAAATGAACAGAGAAATACCTGTGCCCAGAACTGCTTGACAAAGCCATTTCTGTCTTCCTCAAAAGGATTTTGTGTCTGAAGAAAGGCTTTGAAACCTTGCACCACATTTGAATGAAATGTAAAGGAGAGGGAACCATGAAAGACTTGCATATCCATGCTCATTTGATAGGTTAATGCTGCAAAATCCAGCTGTGCTGTCAGAATCCACACCTTGCCCTCAGAGGTTTTGGTCACATTTCCCAGTAAACCTAGTGCTACCATTGATCGCAAGGCAAGCATGGACCTTGTTCCTCCATAGACAACCACCACCATGGCTTTACTTTCCATAATAGCTTGATAAATTTGGACCCAGTGGAAATACATGACATAGTACTCAGCCAAATATGTCGTTTTCAGGGTTGTCTCTGAGAAGGCCAAGCAAATACCTTTCTGGTAGAGCAGAGGTTTCAGTGTCTGAATAAATCTCTCTCCACTGTCTCCACTAGCAAGCAATCCAACCCATGTCCAACCAAAGTGCAGAAGTAACTCAACAATCCCAGTGTACTGATGGGCTTCATTTGACACCATCCTGTAGAAGGAAGTGGATTGGCTTTGATCAGCATCCTCTGGAGCAAAGGAGCCATAAGTGAGCTAGAAGGAAATAAAGAAGCATAATCTGTAAATGTGGAAGACAGACTGCATATGTCCATTGAGGGCCTGACCATACAGAAGGTGAAATAAGCCAGTTGCCTTAAGAAGGCAGGTTCCAGAAAGTTGGGAAGGGCAACAGATCTTGCCTCCATGGAGCTTCTCAACTTCTGCCTCATCCTCTGCCACCCCCGCATGCCCACTTCCTTGCATTCCTTTTTCCCTCTCCCCCCCCCCATTTTTCCTTCTTGAGTTTGTAATCCTTGGTTTCCTGCACTGCTACTTTCCTCTCTTTCTCCATTTCATCCCTTTTTCTTCATCACTGCATTTCAGCTTCTCATTTCATGGTGTCTTAACTTCCTTTCCACACATCTATCAAACCACTAATGCACAGAATCCCACTCAAGTGCCACAATGTGTGCACAACTGCCTCCTGATGGTCTGAGTCCCAGCTCTGAGGATAGCAGCTTTGAGGATAGCAGCTTCCTTCTCTACTGTACAAAACCTTTCTGGATAGAAAATAGGATGGTAAATAAGTATGAAGTCGCCAAGGTGGTTTCTTACCTGGGGGATCTTGTAAATGTCCAAAATATCTGCCATTTGGAGGGAGGTATCAAAGTCCAGTCCCCCAATAGCTGCCATCAGATATTTCTGGGTGTGGCACTTGTAGTTGGGGACAAGTGTGGAGGGAAGGTTCAGAGTGGCCCTGTAAATCATCCTTTCACTGAAGTAACTGTCATAGATGTGGAATCCTAGGGTGATATTAGGTAAGATCTTGGGGTTCTCATTGATCTCCTTGACAGCAAACACCAAAGCTAGTATATGCTGGTAGTTCCTTGCCACCACACTGTGAAGAGAATTTTATTCAGAACCCTTGGAAAATATGCTATGCAATTTTTAAAAAGGACTTCAGAATTATTATTCTGTATTTTACTGCAAATAGTTCAATAGTATACACATATCTGCAAAGCAATTTTCCCTAAAAGAATGCATTGTATAAATTTCAAATGATAGTTGTGTTTTGGTTTTCTTATCTTTTTAGAGCATGCTGATTTTGGTAGGTTCACATTTAAATGTGAACTGATTTGAATCCTGTCTCTGTCTCTAATAAGGGAATACTGATACTTACTTTCGGGTCCTACATATACTTGACAACGCTATCTAAATATTCAAGAGATGCTGTTAATAATAATAATAATTTATTATTTATACCCTACCCATCTGGCTGGGTTTCGCCAGCCACTCTTTAAAAACACAATACAGCATTAAACATTGAAAACTTCCCTAAACAGGGCTGCCTTCAGATGTCTTTTAAAAGTAAGATAGTTGCTTATTTCCTTGACATCCTCTGGAAGGACGTTCCACTGGGCAGGTGCCACCACCGAGAAGGCCCTCTGCCTGGTTCCCTGTAACCTCACTTCTCGCAGTGAGAAGCCTACACCAAGCTTCTGAAGTTTGGGTAAATGTTAGTCTTGGCTTGTGGGCTGGTTGTAGTCTCTTCCTGGTTTAAGGGCATCATGTTAAAGAGATCTGCAAGTTGCACGCAACACTTTCTAAAGATTCAAGAGATGCTGTTGCTGACACCAGTCTCTGAAAATTATTACATCAGCCCAAATTCCCTGAACCACCACTTTTGCCCAATTCACTAACAGATTGTACCTAGCAGCTGAACCAATCTGCCTCTGACCTCAGCATTTAGCCAATTGTATTTCTGGCTGTTTGAACAGTTGAGCTCTTAAGAAACCTGCTTTTATGGCATTCTTCTGGTAAGAAATGGGAACCTTCCTAGCCTAAAAGACATACCAGCTCACTTGTTCTGATCTTCACTACAACAAATCTTGACACACTGGGGATAAGTACCTAACTATTTAAGTCTCAGTTGTCCACTTTTACCTCAGCTTTCTCTTGTCTTTGCCTCACACCTCACTCATTACTTCTCCCAACTGACAGCTAACTGCCATTTCTTCACTGTTCAGAACCTTCAGCCAATCACTGTCTGTTGTTCCCAAGGCCAAGCAGAATGAATGTACCTGTTCCAGGCCCTGCCTATAAATATTAAATGCAATTGAATCTCTTTCCCCTTCCTGTCTTCCTATCACCAAGCAGCTATAACTGAACAGGTCTGCACAACATTAAGAGCACAAAGCATCAAACTTTGACACTCACACACTGACATAAACAGAGACCTTCAACAGAGGATGGAAAGCATTTTTAAAGCACAAAGCACAGAAATATACAAAACATTTATATACAGGTACTGATTTGATCCAATTAAAAATGTGTATCAAAATGCAGAGAAGTAGGTAGCCTAGCTTAATGGAGTGGTTCTCATAATTTCCAAACCTGTGACATATTTTTAACTAGGAGTATCCTACTTGGATGTGAATATCTGGGGGTCTTGGAACCCCACCTCTTAAGAGCTCTCAGCCTAAGCTTCCTGAGGTGAAGTTCAATATTCAGAACAGAGAAGGGCTTTCCATCTTAACTAGGTAATTCTTCAGCTTAGCAATAGTTCCCCACCACCACCACCTCTGCCTGGAAGTACATCCCACTGAAACCAGTGGCACTTGCTTCTGAGTAAGCCTGGTTAGAGCTTAGGAATGTTCCTGTATTATCTGACATATGAAGTCTTTACAAGGTATTAAGAAGTTGATGGGTAGTTAGCCTTTCTCGGAAGTCTTCTTTGTCAAAAGCAGAAAAGAGGTGAGAAGCAAGGCCGCCAACAATAAGATCACCAGGTTGGTAGTATTCATGTGGAATTCTGGACAGATCATTGATGACGCAACTCCTGGTACGTTTGCACACCAAATGTGGCAGATGAAAGAGAAGGGGCACAATAAACAATAGCATGCTGAGGCAAATATTATTTCTCATCCTCAAACACCCTTACTTCCATGTGAAACATGACCCTTAGTTTCAATACAATCCTCAGCACAATATTCCGCCTTGACAGGAACCACACTACACTACCAATTCACAGATCAAGATCCTATCTTGCAACTCAACATAAACAACAGCAGAAATCCTTCCCCTTCCTCTGCCCTCTCCCTTGCATAGAATCACAAGAAGGGTTTTTATATTCTAATGTTTAGACTTTGACTTTTATTCTCTGGAAATCTATTGAGACATTATCCAAGAGACAGTTAGTAATTATGAGAGTAATAATTACAGATGAGATAATAACTAGCTCTCTTTACATCAGGAAAATGAAACAGATGACAAAACAAATCACACACCATGTTTGTGATGTTTCATTCAAAGTGGCTTCTGTACCTTTATGGGACAACAGAAGGGCGTGTAGAATAAACTGCCATAATAATTTGGGTCTGTCTGTTATCAATGCTGAAATGCCTCACTTGACTGTGGCAATGATTAATCTGACCTAAAATTTCACACCTGAACATCTGTTCATTAATTAAATAATAATAATAATAATAATAATAATAATAATAATAATAATTTGTTATTTATACCCCGCCCATCTGGCTGGGCTTCCCCAGCCACTCTGGGCGGCTTCCAAAAGAATATTAAAATACTATAATACATCAAACATTAAAAGCTTCCCGAAACAGGGCTGCCTTCAGATGTCTTCTAAAACCTGGTAGCTGTTGTTCTCTTTAATGACATTTATACTAAGACAGGCTAAAGAATGGGGTGAGATTCTCTTGGCGAATCTCATTCAGTTTCTAATCAATCACCCTTGGATGTTCTAGTCAGGCCTGCATATTTTGTGGTACCTATTAGACTTTTTTAGTTTTCCATAGCCTCCAGCCTCGATCCAGCCCCCAAAATTTTAGATGTGTTTATTTTTGGTGCAGTATTTTTGATCTCGAATGGAGAAAGAGCAGCAGATGTTCATTGATGTTCGGAACATAACCCCCAATTAAGTGTGGAGTGGCTGTACTGAAATCACTGGCACTGGTTAATCATGACAGCAGCAACTCTACTGAAACCTTACTTATAGGGAAATAACCTAGAAAGGAATGAGACATGTTTGTTTGTTTGTTTGTTTGTTTGTTTGTTTGTTTTTTAATTGCCTCTCAATATATTGTTTTTCCTTGGCCACTTCCTAATCAATTACCATCTAAGGTTCATGTCAGGCATCAATATTTTGTGGTACTCATCATAGCTTCTTAGTATTCCAAATGAATCTTAGGGAGAAAAGAGATTGGAGGCAATAGTGGCCAATAGTTGTAAAGAGGCCAATAGTGGATATTTAAAAGAATTGCACATAACACTTGTAAGAGATAGAATACAGCATAATTATATGATGTAAATAAAGAGAGGTTATAGTTGCTATTTCCTCTTTATTAACTGCTCCTTGCTGTTCAGATCAGGCCTCAACAAAATGATGTAGCATTTGGGAGCAAAGATGGAACCAAGTAAGCCAGCACTGGAGGCCAAGATGGAGAAGATCTCCACAGCCACCATGTATTTCCCCTTGGTGCTCAGGTACACTGGAACAAAGGAGATCCAAACACTACAAAACAAGAACATGCTGAAGGTGATGAATTTTGCCTCATTGAAGCTCTCAGGCAGTTTCCTGGCAAAAAAGGCCACAATAAAGCTGATAATGGCCAAAAAGCCCATGTAGCCCAGGACACAGTAAAACAGGGCAACTGACCCTTCATTGCAGCCTAGAATGATTTCCCTCATCACAGAGTTCATGTCAGAATCAGGGGATGGGGGAGAGGTGCCTAACCACACAGTGCAAATGCCCACTTGGATAATGGTACATGACAACACAATAGCGCTTGCCAGTCTTTTCCCTACCCACTTCCTCATTCTGGATCCTGGTTTGGTGGCCACAAAGGCCAGAACCACTGTGATCGTTTTGGCCAGCACACAAGAAACGGTCACTGTGAAAACAAGGCCAAAAGCCATTTGTCGGAGCAGGCAGCTCACTCTTTCTGGTGGGCTGAGGAAGATCAATGGGCAGAGGAAGCAGAGCAGGAGGGAAGTGAGGAGAGCGTAGGTGAGGTCCCGATTGTTTGCTCTAACAATGGGTGTGTCCTGATGTTTAATGAAGATGGCTAGGACCACCACTGTGAGGAGAGAGAGAGAAAGAGCAAACATTGCTAAGCTCATCCCCAGAGGCTCTTGAACAGACAGGAAGCTGATGGTCTTTGGAACACATTGTGATTGGTTCCTGTGTGGATAGTGGTCCTTTGGGCATGCAACACAGTCAACCATGTCTGGAAAGAAAATAATACATTCAGATTTTGGATGTGTTGGAGAGCAACTACTAATAGCATGGAACTCATAATGTTAAATTAGAAGTATCACAGATATTTCCAAATAAATCAGATTCAAAGTGATGCCTAAGAACCCTTCCTCAGTACTGTGTGTTAGGCTGTTTGGGATGCAGTTTAGACGGACAAGAGTGGCAACTACAAATAAAAACCATCCTTATAATTGTTCAGAATAAGAATTAAGGAAGGCATCTTATACTCAATCAGATCAATGATCCATTTATCTCATGGGTGACAAACCTTGTCCTTTATGGGGGCTGTTTGCCAATAGGGATGGAGGAGAAATTTGGTTTTGTTGACATTCGAATAGGAAAGTTATCCAAACTGCAATCCTTGAACCAACACATGAACCAAAATACAGTTGCCCCCCCCAAAAATGTGTACTGTTCTAAAAAATATGTGGTTCTCCAAACAAACAATATGTTACCAATTATTTACTTAACCTTTTCCACAACTTCTAACATGACTTATCTTTGAAAAGCATATATCTTGTGTCGCCTACCTTTCTGGGATGAAATCTTGCCTTGAGGACATGGGGCACAATCATAGCAACAGAATGGCTCCCCCTCCTTCTTCTCCTTGCTGGAACCAGGAGGGCAATTTGGATTACACTCAGAAAGGGGTGGAACCTGCCCACACAAACAGTTTAACTCACAGAAAGTAGTAGCACTTTTGACTTCCTTCCCCCCCCCCCCAATAGGAAAATACTAAACTATTTATTCCAAACTCAAAGACAAACTACCTACTGTATTTTTCAGTGTATAAGACTAGCTTCCCCCCCTAAAAAATAATGTCTGGAATTTGGGGGCGTCTTATACATGGGGGTGTCTTATAGACGGATAAATATGGCACTTAGCTATTTGTGTTTTTTAAAAACAATGCGGAAACTCATCATCTTTGAGCCCTTTTCAGGCATTCAGAAAAATTGCATGAGGACTCAAATTAGGAAGGGGACTGGAGGTAATCTTCAGTAGCCCTGCCCCCATTGTCTCCATTCATAAGGGAATACCTGTTCCATCCTCCATTTTCCTATCATAGCACATGTAAAAAAAATAATGTTTGCATGCTCCAATGCAAGAGGCATGCGGACTTGTGAAGGGGGTGACCCATGTTCAATGAGACAGAGGACATCGGTATTGGGATGAAATAGGCCACAACTTTATTGTTTTAGCGAAGGACTTGGGTTTGCCTCTAAATGAAGCAACTGATCTGCTGGTTAATACTGGTTGTGTCATCTGTGGGTAAAGAGGTCACCCCCCACCCACCTGTAACATACACTGAGTGTGACACTACCTCCGGGGCTGCCTCCTGAAGGGGTGCTGTGGCCCATCAGCCCCCATATGGGCTCCCAGAGAGCAATAGCTCTTCCCCAACCCCTTTCATGAGGCGCCCAGTTCTTAAAGATATGGACCCTGTGCCTTAACGGTCAAGTTGTGACAATATGAGGCAGGTAAAAACCCGCAGACGGGCCAGTAAGTCTGCAGGAAAAATTCCTCCCTGGTCCCAGATACAGTTGCAGAGTATTCCCAAGTGAGGTCTTATTGCATTCTAGCCTGCTCAACTTCAGGTGAGATGACTAACACAGTAAGGTGGTAGGGTGGATAATTCCACACTCAATGCCTCCTTCCCTCTTCTAATTGGCCCGTGGTAAGAGCCTAGTAATAATAATAATAAGAAAAATTGTGTTTGTTTGTTTGTTTGTTTGTTTGGCCATTAAATCCTGCCGTCCAGTCAGCGCTTCCCTGTGTAGCTCTGCTGGGGCTGACCTGGGCAGGAAAGCAGAGTTGCAGCGGTCCTGCAGTCCGTGTGAGATAGAGGGATAAATCAAGTCCAGAGACAGTTGGTTGCTATCTCTAAAACGTTTATTTACAAGCCATAAATCAGTCTCATTCCATCAGAGCTTTCCGGCATCTTTCCTGTGCTAAAAGCACACACAGTCTCTCTGCTGCTTCTTTCAGTCCAAAATGAAACCAACTCTCACAGACAACACAACAGCCTGTGACGTACGGCCCTGCGTCCGGCCCCTCCCCAGATACAGGACACCAAGGAGTTTTAACCCCGTAAACTCCAAACTCCACACCCCCTCTTGCCCTGCATCTGGGGAAATGAGCAACAATGCTGACCCCAAACACAGACCTTCACAGAACTCCTCGTGCTTCTGGAAGGTTAACGGTTTTGTGAAACCATCAGCGAGGTTCTTGGTTGAGGGACAGTATTTTAGAGCAACTAGCCCCTCACGAACGCTCTGACACACATTCTGAAAACGTATGTCCAAATGTTTGGTTGGTCCTGCCTTGAATTGCACCGTCTCGGCCAATTTGAGGCACGGTTGATTGTCTTCATGCACCACGACGAGAAGACAATGCTCTCCACAGAGTTCCTCGACCAAACACGCATAGAACTCCAGCTCTCTGCAAACCTCAGATAGCGCACTGAACTCAGCCTCAGTAGATGAAAGTGCTATGAGACTTTGCTTCCGGGACCTCCACCCAACTACTGAGTTCCCAAACTTCACCACTAGGCCTGACACTGATTTGCGGTCCTCAAGGTTAGCCCAATCTGAATCCACCCATGCAGTCAGCTTGACACCACCCTCAGCTGACATCTTGAGGCAAAAATCTTTGGTATCTTGCAGGTAACGTAGCACCCGTTTAATACCATTCCAGGCCTGCACACTAGGACTTGAAGCCTCTCTACTGAGCAGATTGACAGCAAACGCTATGTCTGGTCTGCTCCACTGTGACAGATACAGTAGACTACCCAGAGCTGACTGAAAGAGTTCAGTATTTTTGAACACAACGCGTTCTACTTGCTGACATTCTTTCACGTAACCAGCCTCCATGGGTGTTTTGGCACCTGCACACTCAGACATTCTGAACTTCCCGAGCAAATGCTCGATCTTACCTTTCTGGCTGAGCAAAAAGCTTCCATCTCTTGCTCTCGTTATCTCTACGCCTAGATACGACTTGACGTCTCCAAGCTGCTTGAGCTTGAACCGCTTTCCAAGCTCCTTAGCAAACTCCTCCGCTTGTTTACCTGTCTGTGCCATGATCAAGATATCATCGACAAAAATCTGAGCAGCTTGCTGTGTCTCACCTGAATCTCTAAGGTAAAGACAGCTGTCCGCAACACTTCTCCTGAAACCAAGCTCTTCTAAGGCTTCATTCAGACACATGTTCCAATTTCTGGCAGATTGGTGTAATCCATAGATGGATTTGTGCAACCGCCACACGGTGCCTGGCACACTGACTCCAAACCCTGGAGGAGGAAGCATGTACAACTCCTCCTGGAGGTCTGAGTTCAGGTAGGCAACATCCACATCAAAATGGTTCACCTTCCAACCTCTCTGTGCAGCAACTGCTAAAAGCGTCCTCAAAGTCTCAGCTCTCGAGGTCGGCGAATAGACCTCTGTGAAGTGGACACCCTTCTTCTGTGTGAATCCACGAGCTACTAATCTAGCTTTACACTGTGGTTCTCCAGCTTCTGTGGGTTTAAGGCGGTAAACCCATCTGCAACTCACAGCCTGCTTGCCAGCCAGCAGCTGTGTGAGTGAGAACACACCAAGAGACTCCATTGAGTTCATCTCCTTCTGCATCGCCTCATGCCATTTGCTAGCTTCTTCCTGAGGCAACTTCTGAACATCCTCAAAGGATTCAGGTTCACATCTAGCCACACCTACCCAGACGCTAGTGGCTTCATACCTTTCTGGTGGCTTTCCATTGGTTGACCTTGCTGACCTCCTCAGCGTGAACTCTGGAACTGCGCCTGATTCACTTGGGCCAGCCACACCATCCCCTGTGTCAGAAATTTCCCCCTCTGACCTGCTGCACCTTTTTGGCCTCACAGCTGGGTCTGCTGGCGAGGATGGCTCACTCCTTGGCTCAGACTTGACAGAGACCTGTGGAGGAGTCTTGGGACTCCCCTTTGGAGAGGTTCGGAGCCTCTGCCTTGGAGATCCCGGCTCTGGACTCTGTGGCTGTGGACTGTGCACCTCAGCAACAGGTTCAACTTCATCCTCCTCCTCTTCTTCATCTGAGTCTAACAGAACATCCGGGTTCCTGTGAAGACGTTTCCACCCACTCTGCTCGCAAAACTCAGCACTGCCACTAATAAGCAGCTTAGACTGGTTGCCAGTAGGGTATGCGAAACGCCACACCTTTGAGCCCGGCTCATAGCCAACAAAGATCATTTTCCTTGATCTTGGTTCACCCTTTCTGCGAGTGGCCTTTGGAATGAGGACCCAAGCCTCACAGCCAAACACACGCAAGAAATCCACTTTCGGTTTCTTCCCATGCAGCAGAAAGTATGGCATGTCTCCCACACTTGAATTGAACACCCTGTTCTGAACAAAGCATGCCATCTTATAACTCTCGGCCCAAAAGCACTGTGGCAGACCCGAGTCTGCCAGCATAGCATTCGCTGCTTCCTGTAGGGTGCGGTGTTTTCTCTCCGCAATTCCATTCTGTTGCGGACTGTAGGGGGCAGTCAATCGATGACTGATACCTTTCTGCCTGAAGAAAGATTGCAGCGCAGAACCTGTGAACTCCGCCCCCCGATCAGATCGAAAGGAAACCACCCTGGCGGAGAAACGTAGCTCCACCGCTGTGATCCAATCCCTGATCAGTGCAGCTGCCTCCCACTTGTGTTTAAGTGTAAACAGCCAGGTGTGTCTTGAAAAATCATCAATCAGAACCAAAACATGCTTCGATCCACTTAAAGAAGCTATCTGCATCGGACCACATAAATCTGCATGAATCAGCTCAAAGGGTTTGCTGGTCCTCCTTTCTGACCTGGGATATGTGCATGTCGTGACCTTCGATTTTTTACAAGCTTGACAATCTAAGTATTTATCACATGCCTTGAATCCACACCCAATTGTGTTCTCTGTGGCTTTTTTAACATATGACCACCCTGCATGCCCAAAGCGTCTGTGCCAGAGGTGTAAACAATCATGGTGTGGTGATACATTTGCACACTGCACTTGTGCTTCTTCAGCGGACTCTGCAACAGTAGCATCAGTGACAGGCATCTGCATCAGAAAGAGCCTGTCCTTCCCCTCAACACTGTAGAGCTTCTTCCCATCCCTGTAAAAATAACACGTATTGTTAGTAAACACCACATCAAACCCATCAGCAATAAGAGCTGATACACTTAAAAGAGAATGAGCAAGCTCGGGGACCACATAAGCTTGCACCTCATGATCTATAAAGGGACAGTATAAAAAACCAGTTTCAGCTAACTGTCTCTTAGATCCATCTGCCATCGAGACAAAACGTCCAGATTTAACTGTCTTGCAATTTCTCAGGAGCCCACCAGATGGCACCAGGCTGTGGGTGGCTCCTGTATCGACAACAAGAGATAAAGTGGCTCTTTGGCTGTCTTCCAAGGTTGCCATGGCGATGCTCGCACCCCCACTGGGGCCTCTGCCAGTGTCCTTCCTGGTTGCCATGGTTGCTGCAAGGCCTCTGCTGGTGTTCTCACGCTTCGCCGTCTGAGAACCGTTGCTTATCTGCCTTAGCAGGTGGCTGACCTTGCATTCCAGTGCCTCTGCAGAACAATGCCCTTCACTGTTGGACTTTGCCTCAGAGCACAAACAACTCTTGGAGACTTTGGCTTTTCCAGAGCTCTTGGAACGGCCTGCACCCCCACTCCTGGGTGCCCAGCTGCCTGAGGAACAGACTGCAACTGCCTTCCTCTTCCCAGCTCTCAGCCTCTCTCCTGGACCATCACACAGACGTGCCGAAGCATAGAAACAGCTTCCCAAAACAGTCCCAGCCCCCTCTGGGCTTAGTGCTCTCTCTGGGCATCTTCCAGCCCCCTCTCGTCTGGCTCCCACTGCGGCCTGACATGCCGTCTTCAGTGCCTGCCACGCGACCCAGGGCTTCTTCCCTTGGAGGTTTGGCAACAGCCAAGCATCAATGCTGGCCCTTAAAATGGCTAGCACCCTTTGCTCTCTCACCAGAGCAGCAGCCACATCTGCTTCACAAGCTTCCACTGCTCCTGCAGACCTCCCAACCTCTGCAGCTGCAGCACTGGGCTGGGCAAGAACTGGGTCGGTTTGTGTACATTCCCATAGCTGCCTTTCTGCCAGCCAGTAGTACATGATTTTTGACCAGGCTTCCCAATTGGCCCCATTCAGTCTTTTACCGGGGTAGCTCTCATGGCCTTGCTGTGGCTGAGCAGCAGCCATCTTCCTCCCCCCAGGGCTTAAGTGTACTCACACGTTGCCAGCTAGCTGGTCCTCCGAAGCAGCAGCCTCCTCTTGGCTCCGCTCTCCACCAGCGTCTCCCACTGCCCTTCCTGGCAGGAGCTCAAAGCAGCTTAAAGCTGGCAGCCTTCTTCCCTCCTCACACTTGGCAGGAAACACGGAAGATCCATAACCTTTGGCCATTAAATCCTGCCGTCCAGTCAGCGCTTCCCTGTGTAGCTCTGCTGGGGCTGACCTGGGCAGGAAAGCAGAGTTGCAGCGGTCCTGCAGTCCGTGTGAGATAGAGGGATAAATCAAGTCCAGAGACAGTTGGTTGCTATCTCTAAAACGTTTATTTACAAGCCATAAATCAGTCTCATTCCATCGGAGCTTTCCGGCATCTTTCCCGTGCTAAAAGCACACACAGTCTCTCTGCTGCTTCTTTCAGTCCAAAATGAAACCAACTCTCACAGACAACACAACAGCCTGTGATGTACGGCCCTGCGTCAGGCCCTTCCCCACATACAGGACACCAAGGAGTTTTAACCCTGTAAACTCCAAACTCCACAGTTTGTTTGTTTGTTTGTTTGTTTGTTTGTTTGTTTGTTTGTTTGTTTGTTTATATCCCACCCATCTGACTAGTTCACCCCAGCAACTCTGGGCAACTTCAAACTTAATAAAAACACAGCAAAACATCAAACATTTAAAACCTCTCATTACAAGGCTGCCTTCAGAATGTGCAACAATATTCTATTTTCTAATATCTCATGGATGTAGGAATTATGCCTCACCTGGTGAAAGCTTCTGTGCCACACCATTCTGTTGTCATCAAGGGTGAAATGTTGGTCTGCAGCAGCCTCCCCACCTACCCTTCCAACCTTGACTCTCATGAAGGAGTTATTTGGGAAAGTGACCAGGTTGGTAATATCAAAGCCAGCTTCTACTTCCCTGTTCGCACTAAAAGATACTGTTTCCCCAGCAGAGTTGTTAAAGGAGACACTTCTAAGAAAGAGGTGGAGCTGCATTGAAAGGAAAACAGTAACTCTGAAGTAATGCAAATGTCTTGTAATACATACATAAAGGGTTTAAAGCTGTAGAGTAAATTGTCCTGACAGGCTTGGCCTATGTCACTTCCCCTTACCTGTTGTTAAAGGAGACAGTCCTAAGGAAGGGATGGAGCTGGATTGGAAGAAAAATACTCACTATGAAGTAATGAAATATCTCTCATTACTAGCACTCAGGATCAGTGGCAGGGAGCAGAGGGGCTGTGGCCCTGGGTGCAGAATTTTGGTGTGTGTGTGAACCAGGCCCCCAGGCCCTGCAAAGTTCCCTGCCTGGCTCGGGGGGGGGGGCTTGGTGAGAGTCCAAGGTGAAGAGCACCCTCCATGCCCTGCCCCCACCCAGCGTGTGAACGCCCACCCGGGGGGGGAGGGCTAGGCAAGCACGCTCCACCCACACTTGGCATCCGTGCACCTGCCCTGGACACCAGCAAGCATTGCTATGGCCCTGCTTAGGATGCCTCCAGGCTGTCAATATATGCTATGCAAACAATCCTTTTCTGAGAAATGGTTCAGAAGGGATTTGCCTAGTGAGGCGAGGACTTCCATTAATTCCCATGGAGAAAATCCCAATGCATTCTTGACCAAGACGAAATGGGGGGACCCCACAAAACCCCATGGCTTTCAAGTCCAACGTTTGCATCTTAACAAGAGAATTGGAGGGTAACCAGCCTCATGTAACCAGCATGCTTACCCGAAGGGTTCCTAACGAACCATCCCTTCGGGGAACAGACAGGGCGAAACAGAATATATAAGTGCACACGATCACAGTGTGCCCTTATGACCTTCGACAACTTCACATTTGTCCTTTTAATTATCCCAGTGATTTTAAGTGTTCTATCCTGTGATGCCAATAAAGCTATTTGTTATTTGATTTTATATTTAACCAAAATGCTTGAGTCTGATTAATGCTTTAAGCCTGCCCAGACAGGCTTGGCCTGTGTCACTTCCGCTCACCTAGTGAGGAAAGGGGCAACAGGGTCTTCTGTTCTGCTCAGAATTCTCTGTGTGTGGAACTCTGAGCTGCTCCCTTCAGCCACAAAGATTTATCCAGTTTAGGAACTTTTGCCATGTGGTAACCAAACTATGTCATACTGCCTGTTCAGCTTTTTTCTGACTGCTGGATGGAAAAAGCACACAAATATGACCTTTCAAGAAGATTGCAAGTAAACCAATTGATAACTTACTGAACCTGTGTATTAAGAAAGTGGGATAGTTTGGGATTCACTGGAAAGGGAAGGTTTTAAGGTTATATAGCCTATATTTAAATGCTTTTATTTGCTGCATGTTTTGCCATTGTTAAATGCCTGCTAGGGAAATTTGCCCAAACTTCTTGCAAAAAGAAAAAAGAGAGAGAGCTAAACTCTTGAGAGTCCCATGGACTGCAAGAAGATCAAACCTATCCATTCTTGAGGAAATCAACCCTGAGTGCTCACTGGAAGGACAGATCCTGAAGCTGAGGCTCCAATACTTTGGCCACCTCATGAGAAGAGAAGACCCCCTGGAAAAGACCCTGATGTTGGGAAAGATGGAGGGCACAAGGAGAAGGGGACGACAGAGGACGAGATGGTTGGACAGTGTTACCAGCATGAAGCTACCAGTATGAGTCTGATCAAACTGTGGAGGCAGTGGAAGACAGGAGTGCCTGGCGTGCTCTGGGCTATGGGGTCACAAAGAGTCGGACACGACTGAATGACTAAACAACAACAACAACAAAGTCCTCTTGTTTGTGGTTTACTGGTCAGGGACAATCATTGTGAGTGCTGCACTTGCTGTTCCCCAGCTCAATTCCTCAGCTCCAGACACATTTTGTCCCAGCTCCAGCTGCCTCTTCCTGCCAAGTCCCCCTTTCTCCTCTTAGCAGACCTGTGCAAAGCTTCTCTGAGGCCCAGAGCAGTTGAGAGGCACAGGGCATTATGGCATGATAGCTTGAGTCCAGCAGGCCCCTAATGGGGCCACACAACCACCTTAGATGTCCTATTCCCAGGGCAAGTGTACCTGGCTGCCCAGAGCTCTGCACAGGCCTGTCTTTCAGTGGAGGATCAAATCCTCCTTCATGAGCACCTTCTCTGCACACAAGGGTCCTATACTAAGTGCTCAGAAATTTTTGGGGTACTGTTCTACATATCACTGCCCAGGTCAATAAAATGTATCTCATGAAAGGAATTACCTGCCAAGACTGCAGCTTCTGAAGCTCCTGCACCCCTCCTTCCGTCACTCCCCTATATTTGGTCCTGGACAAAAACATGGCATGTAGAGCATGTGCTGTGGCATAAACAGCATTATAGGCGCTGTAGCTGTGGCCAGTCATGCTCATCTCAAAGCCAGATGAAGGGAGATCTTCCAGCTTTTCATCTCCGGTGCAGGTTCCACTGTCCTGCTCCTCTGTATTGGAGTTTGGAAATAAACAGAGAAATACTTGTGCCCAGAACTGCTTAAGAAAACCATTTCCATTTGCCTCAAAAGGATCATGGACCTGAAGAAAGGCTTTGAATCCTTGTACCGCATTTGAATGAACTTCAAAGGAGAGGGAGCCCTGGAAGACTTGCATGTCCCAGCTCATTTGATAGGTTAATGCTGCAAAATCCAGCTGGGCTGTCAGAATCCACACCTTGCCCTCAGGTGTCATGGTCACATTTTCCACTAAACCTAGTGCTAGAATTGTTCGCAAGCCAAGCATGGACCTTGTTCCTCCATAGACAACCACCACCTTGGCTTTACTTTCCATAATATCTTGATAAATTTGGATGAACTGTAATTGCATGTCATAGTAATCAGCCAAATGTGTCGTTTTCAGGTTTGTCTGTGAGAAGGCCAAGCAAATACCTTTCTGGGAAAGCAGAGGTTTCAGCGTCTGAATAAATCTCTCTCCACTGTCTCCATTAGCAAGCAATCCAACCCACGTCCAACCAAAGTGCAGAAGTAACTCAACAATCCCAGTGTACTGATGGGCTTCATTTGACACCATCCTATAGAAGGAAGTGGATTGGCTTTGATCAGCATCCTCTGGAGCAAAGGAGCCATAAGTGAGCTATAAGGAAATAAAGACGCATAATCTGTAAATGTGGAAGACAGACTGCATATGTCCATTGAGGGCCTGACCACACAGAAGGTGAAATGAGCCAGTTGCCTTAAGAAGGCAGGTTCCAGAAAGTTGGGAAGGGCAACAGATCTTGCCTCCATGGAGCTTCTCAGCTTCTGCCTCATCCTCTGCCACCCCCGCATGCCCACTTCCTTGCATTCCTTTTCCCCTCTCTCTCTCCCCCCCCCATTTTTCCTTCTTGAGTTTGTAGTCCTTGGTTTCCTGCACTGCTGCTTTCCTCTCCTCCATTTTCTTTCTCCATTTCATCCCTTTTTCTTCATCACTGCATTTCAGCTTCTCGTTTCATGGTGTCTTAACTTCCTTTCCACACATCTATCAAACCACTAATGCACAGAATCCCACTCAAGTGCCACAATGTGTGCAAAACTGCCTCCTGATAGTCTGAGTTCCAGCTTTGAGGATAGCAGCTTCAGTCTTCAGTCAGCAAGCTATGGGGCAAAGGTGGGAGCACTGGCGGAGGAAGAGGGGTGAGGGGGAACACACCGCCCCTGGCAGTGCGATCCCAGTGGGGTGCCATTGTGGCTGCCCCCCTGCCCGTGCTGGGTGCCACGCCCCCCCAGGATGTGCGCCACACTCCTGTGGGCGGTGTGCCATGCCCCCGGGACGCACACCAACCCCGCCCCACCTGCTCTCCATCCCCCAGTGCCAGAGCATGAAACTCCACCACTGGGTGAGAGAAGCACCAGTTGGAAGAATGAAAAGTGGAAGCATCTTTTTTTTGCTCTCCCACTACCACGGTACATTCTCTCCATTCAAAGACTATCTATTTTTACTTCACTCTTCCCTTCTTCCTGCATGGCATATGGAGTGCTGCTGTAGCGCTCTCCCTTGGACAAGGAATGAGAAGCCAGCAGCCAGTGGCCTGATGGCATTTCCAGGTTTTCTTTTTATTCATTATGGACCCTGATTTATTTCTACAAAGTTTGCAGAGAGGTTGAATGATTTGTGAGGTGGCTAGACAATGTTGCATCTAGCAAATGTTATCCGGCACTTTCCAGTGCATTTCCCAATTGCTTTTTGGAAGGAAGCCGTTTTCCCATCACTTTTTGGAGTATGTTTATGTGTGTGTAGTTTTGCTCACAAAAGCACCAGTTCACCCATGCAGAATCATACAATCATAGAATTGTAGAGTTGGAAGGAATCTCAACTAAAGCATCCATGACAGATGACCATCCAACCTCTGCTTAAAAACCTCCAGTGAAGGCATAGGTACTCAAGGGAGGTGAGTGGTTGAATCCTACACAAAACTAGTGACAGCGTGGAGGCATCCTGAGATTTGCAGAGGTCACATCAATTCTAGCTCAAGTACTCCATCCATGATGCTGCCTGCCCCCAGCGCACTACGGCTGCTGCCTCCTCCTGCTACTGCTAGGAAGGAAAACATCCCACAGCTAAATGCCTCAGATGGAACCAGGACTAGATGCAGGAAGGTGACTACTACTGAGTTAGACCACTGATCCATCTATCTCAGTATCGTCTAGATGGAGTGACAGGAGACCTTTACAGACCTACTCAGAGATGCCAGGGATTAATCCTAGGGCTTTCTACATTCATTGTAGGTGCTCTGTTAACCCTTTCAATGGTGTGATGACTTGCCAGTGGATAAGACTAAATAGGATAATGCTATTTCCCAGCACATGACAGACACCCATACATTCAAAAGAAGTTCACCACAAGATTGTGGATTGAGCTCTAGGGTTGCAGAGATGTTCCACCAATCCATGCAGTATCCCCTCCAGTTGGATTATATAGTTTAAGCCTGTATTGGGGGGGGGGAGATTCAGATAGTACAGAAGACAGCTGCCAAGATATTGCCAGTTTCCAGTCTCAATTAAAGCCCTAGAAATTGTCTGAAACTCATATATCTAAAGAGCTACCTTCTCCCATACCATTCACACTTGGGTGAGGTCAGGTCTGGCCAAAGACATTCTGCAGACTGAGATGGAAACTGATTGCACCTGCCATTGAATCTTCCTGCAACACTGTCAATGAGATGGCATCATCTACTGAACTTGAGACACCAAGCTAGTTAGAGGAGTCAGGGGAGGCCTGCAGCATACACTACTCATACCTCCAGTAAATAAAAATGGCCAGTGTGCTAAAGAAGGGAGAAAGGAATGCCCAACTTGAGCAGACATGTTTAAATGTTGCTGATGGCTCAATACTATATGACAGGGTGTGTGTTTTGGTGGCATTTCATTTAATTGAGCAAAGCTCACTGGAAACACTTTTTGTGGATGGAAGGACTACCCTCCTTTGTCAGTCACAACTCCTCTACTGTACAAAACCTTTCTGGATAGAAAATAGGATAGTAAATAAGTATGAAGTCGCCAAGGTGGTATCTTACCTGGGGGATCTTGTAAATGTCCAAAATATCTGCCATTTGGAGGGAGGTATCAAAGTCCAGTCCCCCAATAGCTGCCATCAGATATTTCTGGGTGTGGCACTTGTAGTTGGGGACAAGTGTGGAGGGAAGGTTCAGAGCGGCCCTGTAAGTCATCCTTTCACTGAAGTAACTGTCATAGATGTGGAATCCCAGGGTGATATTAGGTAAGATCTTGGGGTTCTCATTGATCTCCTTGACAGCAAACACCAAAGCTAGAATATGCTGGTAGTTCCTTGCCACCACACTGCGAAGAGAATTTTATGCTGAACCCTTGGAAAATATGCTATGCAATTTTTAAAAAGGGCTTCAGAATTATTATTCTGTATTCTACTGCAAATAGTTCCCTAGTATATACATATCTGCAAAGCAATTTTCCCTAAAAGAATGCATTGTATAAATTTCAAATAATAGTTGTGTTTTGGTTTTGTTATCTTTTTAGAGCATGCTAATTTTGGTAGGTTCACATTTAAATGTGAACTGATTTGAATCCTGCCTCTATCTCTAATAAGGGATTACTGATACTTTTGGGTCATACATATACTTGACAACACTATCTAAAGATTCAAGAGATGGTGTTAATAATAATAATTTATTATTCATACCCTACCCATCTGGCTGGGTTTTCCCAGCCACTCTTTAAAAACACAATACAGCATTAAACATTGAAAACTTTCCTAAACAGTGCTGCCTTCAGATGTCTTTTAAAAGTAAGATAGTTGCCTTGAGATCCGCTGGGAGGACGTTCCATAGGGCAGGAGCCACTACCGAGAAGGTCCTCTGCCTGGTTCCCTGTAACTTCACTTCTCTCAGAGAGAAGCCTACACCAGCTTCTGAAGTTTTGGTAAATGTTAGTCTTGGCTTGTGGGCTGGTTGTGGTCTCTTCCTAGTTTAAGGGCATCTTGTTAAAAGGATCTGCAAGTTGCCCGGGTGGGGGCTAGGGCAATAGTACTTCTCCAAGTGCCCAGATGTGGTTACCATTACATGCACTCCCAGCAATGGCCTGGGATGGAAAACGGCTATATCCAATGCCTATAAGCCAAACCATTCACATTTGTCATCAATAAGGTTCTGGCCTATTTGAACCCAATTTATATGTTGCTGTCTTGTCTGGTTATTGACCATTAAGGAGTGATAAGGTCACATGGCATTGGCACGCAACACTTTCTAAAGATTCAAGAGATGCTGTTGCTGACAGCAGTCTCTGAAAATTATTACATCAGCCCAAATTCCCTGAACAGCCACTTTTGCCCAGTTCACTAACAGATTGTACCTAGCAGCTGAACCAATCTGCCTCTGACCTCAGCATTCAGCCAGTTGTATTTCTGGCTGCTTGAACAGTTGAGCTCTTTATGGCATTTTTCTGGTAAGAAATGGGAACCTTCCTAGCCTAAAAGACATACCAGCTCACTTGTTCTGATCTTCACTACAACAAATCTTGACAAACTGGGGATAAATACCTAACTATTTAAGTCTCAGTTGTCCACTTTTACCTCAGCTTTCTCTTGTCTTTGCCTCACACCTCACTCATTACTTCTCCCAACTGACAATTAACTGCCATTTCTTCACTGTTCAGAACCTTCAGCCAATCACTGTCTGTTGTTCCCAAGACCAATCAGAATGAATGTACCTGTTCCAGGCCCTGCCTATAAATATTAAATGCAATTGAATCTCTTTCCCCTTCCTGTCTTCCTATTACCAAGTAGCTATAATTGAACAGGTCTGCACAACATTAAGAGCACAAAACACCAAATTTTGACACTCACACACTGACATAAACAGAGACCTTCAATAGAGGATAGAAAGCATTTTTAAACCACAAAACACAGAAATATACAAAACATTTATATACAGGTACTGATTTGATCCAATTAAAACCACGTATCAAAATGCAGAGAAGTCGGTAGCCTAGCTTAATGGAGTAGTTCTCATAATTTCCAAACCTGTGACATCTTTTTAACTAGGAGTATCCTATAAGCCTTGCCTCACTTGGATGTGAACACCTGGGGGTCTTGAAACCCCACCTCTTAAGAGCTCTCAGCCCAAACTTCCTGAGGTGAAGTTCAATATTCAGAACACAGAAGGGCTTTCCATCTTAACTAGGTAACTCTTCAGCTTAGCAATAGTTCCCCACCACCACCTCTGCCTGGAAGTAAATCCCACTGAAACCAGTGGCACTTGCTTCTAAGTAAGCCTGGCTAGAGCTTAGGAATGTTTCTGTATTATCTGACATATGAAGTCTTTACAAGGTATTAAGAAGTTGATGGGTAGTTAGCCTTTCTCGGAAGTCTTCTTTGTCAAAAGCAGAAAAGAGGTGAGAAGCAAGGCCGCCAACAATAAGATCACCAGGTTGGTAGTATTCATGTGGAATTCTGGACAGATCATTGATGACGCAACTCCTGGTACGTTTGCACACCAAATGTGGCAGATGAAAGAGAAGGGGCACAATAAATAATAGCATGCTGAGGCAAATATTATTTCTCATCCTCAAACACCCTTACTTCCATGTGAAACATGACCCTTAGTTTCAATACAACCCTCAGCACAATATTCCGCCTTGACAGGAACCACACTACACTACCAATTCACAGATCAAGATCCTATCTTACAACTCAACATAGACAACAGCAGAAATCCTTCCCCTTCCTCTGCCCTCTCCCTTGCATAGAATCACAAGAAGGGTTTTTATATTCTAATGTTTAGACTTTGACTTTTATTCTCTGGAAATCTATTGAGACATTATCCAAGAGACAGTTAGTAATTATGAGTGTAATAATTACAGATGAGATAATAACTAGCTCTCTTTACATCAGGAAAATGAAACAGATGACAAAACAAATCACACACCATGTTTGTGATGTTTCATTCAAAGTGGCTTCTGTACCTTTATGGGACAACAGAAGGGCATGTAGAATAAACTGCCATAAGAATTTGGGTCTGTCTGTTATCAATGCTGAAATGCCTCACTTGACTGTGGCAATGATTAATCTGACCTAAAATTTCACACCTGAACATCTGTTCATTAATTTAATGACATTTATACTAAGACAGGCTAAAGAATGGGGTGAGATTCTCTTGGCGAATCTCATTCAGTTTCTAATCAATCACCCTTGGATGTTCTAGTTAGGCCTGCATATTTTATGGTACCTATTAGAGTTTTTTAGTTTTCCAAAGCCTCCAGCCTTGATCCAGCCCCCAAAATTTTAGATGTGTTTATTTTTGGTGCAGTATTTTTGATCTCGAATGGAGAAAGAGCAGCAGATGTTCATTGATGTTCGGAACATAACCCCCAATTAAGTGTGGAGTGGCTGTACTGAAATCACTGGCACTGGTTAATCATGACAGCAGCAACTCTACTGAAACCTTACTTATAGGGAAATAACCTAGAAAGGAATGAGACGTGTTTGTTTGTTTGTTTTTTAATTGCCTCTCAATATATTGTTTTCCCTTGGCCACTTCCTAATCAGTTACCATCTAAGCTTCATGTCAGGCATCAATATTTTGTGGTACTCATCATAGCTTCTTAGTATTCCATATTTTTTTTTTATAAAATTTTTATTGGTTTTACAAAATTTTAGAAAACAAACAAACACTTAAAAAGACAAACATACATGTATAATTTCATAACATATTTTCATAAGCCTCTTTTCTGGGACTTCCCCATACCCCCCCTTTCTGCATCCCAATGTCCATAATTTTATAGCAACTCCCAATTGTTACTTTCCAACCTCTGTCATATTAGTCATCTCTGTATTCTGACCTTATATCACTGTATCCCTTTGTTCCTGAAAACCACAACACTCTAACATTCATTAAGTTTATAATAGTCCTTAAGATAACTTTTAAATTTTCTCCATTCTTCTTCCGCCGTCTCTTTTCCTTGGTCACGGATTCTGCCTGTCATCTCGGCCAGTGTCATATAGTCCATCACTTTCATCTGCCATTCTTCCAGAGTAGGTAGATCTTGTGTCTTCCAATACTTTGCGATGAGTATTCTTGCTGCTGTTGTAGCATACATAAAGAAAGTTCTATCCCTCTTTGACACCAGTTGGCCGACAATACCCAAGAGAAGGGCCTCTGGTTTTTTAGGGAAAGTATATTTAAGTACCTTTTTCATTTCATTATAAATCATTTCCCAGAAAGCCTTAATCTTCGGGCATGTCCACCAAAGGTGATAGAAGGTACCTTCAGTCTCTTTACATTTCCAACACTTGTTATCGGGCAAATGATAAATTTTTGCCAGCTTGACTGGGGTCATGTACCACCTATAGACCATTTTCATAATGTTTTCCTTTAAGGCATTACATGCCGTAAATTTAATACCGGTGTTCCATAACCATTCCCAGTCAGCAGACATAATGTTATGACCAATATCCTGTGCCCACTTAATCATAGCCGATTTAACTGTTTCCTCCTGTGTATTCCATTTCAGCAGCAAGTTATACATTCTTGATAAATTCTTAGTATTGGGTTCTAACAGTTCAGTCTCTAGTTTTGATTTTTCCACCTGTAAGCCAATTTTCCTATCCTGTTTGAAAAACTCCATTATTTGATGATATTGAAACCAATTTTGTACTTTATGTTTCATTTTCTCATGACTTTGTAATTTCAATTTATCTCCCTCCTGTTCCAAAATTTCCCAATACTTCGGCCATCCGACCTCCATATTGAGTTTCTTCACTGCCTTAGCCTCCACTGGTGACACCCATCTGGGGGTTTTGTTTTCCAACAGATCTTTGTATCTTATCCAAACATTAAACAATGCTTTTCTGACAATATGATTTTTAAAGGCGCTATTCAGCTTAATTTTATCATACCATAGATATGCGTGCCAACCAAATGCGTTATTGAAACCTTCCAGATCCAAAATGTCTGTGTTCTCGAGGAGCATCCACTCTTTCAGCCAGCAAAACGCTGCTGCCTCATAGTACAGTTTTAAGTCCGGCAGGGCAAAACCCCCTCTTTCTTTAGCATCTGTCAGTATTTTAAATTTGATTCTGGGCTTTTTGCCCTGCCAGACAAATTTCGAGATATCTTTCTGCCACCTCTTGAAACATTCCATCTTGTCGAGAATCTGCAAGGTCTGGAACAAGAACAACATTCTAGGCAATACATTCATTTTAATCACTGCAATTCGGCCTAACATTGACAGTTTCAGATTTGACCATATTTCTAGATCTTTTTTGATTTCTGACCAACATTTTTCATAATTATCCTTATACAAATTCACATTTTTAGATGTCAAATAAACCCCCAGATATTTCACCTTTTTGACCACCGTCAACCCTGTCTCCTCTTGGAATTTCTCCTTTTCCATATCTGTTAAATTTTTTCCTAGAACTTTAGTTTTTTGTTTATTCAGCTTAAATCCGGCTACCTGGCCAAACTGTTGGATTATTTCTAACACCTTTTTCGTACTAGTGTTTGGCTCTTGCAAAGTCAATACTAGGTCATCTGCAAATGCTCTTAGCTTGTAATGTTTAGCTCCGACCTGCACTCCTTTAACCTGCTGGTCATTCCTAATCATATTCAGCAACACCTCCAGAACTGAAATAAAAAGCAATGGGGAAATTGGGCACCCCTGTCGTGTTCCTTTTTCTATCTTAAGTTCCTCAGTTATTACATTATTTACAATCAATTTAGCTTTTTGTTCAGAGTATATTGCAGCCATACCATTCTCAAAACCTTGACCTACCCCCATCCCATGAAGATTCTTTATCATAAAACTCCAAGAAATATTGTCAAAGGCTTTCTCCGCGTCCACAAAAATCAGTACTGCTTTAGTATTTATATTCACCTCTAGCTTTTCCAAAATGTCTATTATGTTCCTTACATTATCTGCTAGGTGTCTTTTTGGGAGAAAGCCTGCTTGGTCCCTATGAATCATCTCCATCAGCACTTTTTTAAGTCTTTTTGCCAGAATGTCTGCAAAAATTTTGTAATCCACATTAAGTAGTGATATTGGGCGGTAGTTCTTCAGTTGAGTCTTTTCAGTCTCTGTCTTTGGTATGAGTGAAATAAATGCTTCTTTCCACGAATCAGGTGCCTTCTTCCCCTCTAAAATCTCATTACAGACTTCTTTTAATGGTTGAATCAACCATTCCTTCAACGATTTGTAGTATCTAGAAGTCAGTCCATCTGGTCCTGGAGATTTGCCCAGTTGCATATTTTGAATGGCAGCCTCTATCTCTTGTTCTGTTATTCTCTGGTTCAGATCCATCTTACTTTGATGAGAGATTTTTTGTAGTCCATATTTATCAAGGAATTTATCTATATCTTCTTCATTTTGCGGGCCTTGAGTGTAAAGTTTTTTAAAATAGCTCACGAAGCAATTTCTAATTTCATTAGGTTTAGATATATTCTTTCCATCCACTTCTAGGCTTGTAACTGTATTTAATTTCTGCCTTTTCTTCAGTTGCCATGCCAAAAGTTTACCACATTTATTTGCCGATTCGAATGTCTTTTGTTTCATTTGCTTTATCTTCCATTCAATCTCTTGGTTCATCAATTCCATGTATTGTGTTTGATATAACTTAATCTCTCTTAAAATCTCCTGGGACTTTGGTTTTACTCTTAATTTTTTCTCTCCTTCCTTTATCTTTTCCAAAATCTTTTCTTTTTTCTCATTTTGTTTTTTCCTCTTTATTGAGTTTTGTTGAATCAAAAAACCTCGCATCACAGCTTTGCTTGCGTCCCAGATCACTCTTTTTTCCACATCAGCCCTCAAATTTATTTCAAAATAGTCCTTTAAAGTTTTTTGGGCCTTCATAAGGATCTCCTTATCTCGAAAGAGGGTGTCATTCATTCTCCATCTAAATTGACCAGTTGTTGCAAGTTTCATCTCCATCTTCACAGCGTTATGGTCGGAGCAAGTTTTTGGGCAGATTTCTACCTTCTTAATCTTTGGAGCCATACCACTAGTAATCCAAATTTGGTCAATTCTGGTCCAGGTCATCATTGCTTGGGAGAAAAAGGTTCCCTCTCTCTCCAGAGGGTTCCTTGTTCTCCATATATCAATCAAATCCATGTTTTCCGTCATTTCGAAAAAGGTCTTAGGAAGTCTCCCTTCCTTAGTAACTGTTAGTCTTTGTGCCTTGTCCATGTTAGTAGAGACCACACCATTCATGTCTCCCATAATTATCATATTGTAATCCAAATAGTCCATCAGAGTTTCATGAAGCCTCTTGAAGAAGTCAGACTTGCCTTCGTTTGGTGCGTAGATTCCAACAATCAAAAGTTTTTCTCCTTGTACTTGTATCTCCACTGCCAAGTATCTCCCTTGTTCATCTTTAAAAATCATTTTTGGTGCCCATTTCTCTTTTACGTATATCACAACTCCTCTTTTTTTTACTTTGTCTGATGAGATAAATTCTTGTCCTAGTCTTTTATTTGTGAGTAGTCTCCTGTGGGCTCTGGTTATGTGAGTTTCTTGCAGACATATCAAATCCAAATGCTCTCTGTTCAAAATGTGAAAAACTTGTCGTCTCTTCAAAGGCCCATTGAGCCCATTACAATTCCAGCTAAGGAATTGCAGAGCCATCTTATTATTTTTCTGGCACTCCTCCAACAGCTCCAAGTTGTTGTTCTTCCTCTGATGGTGGTGGTTTGTGTCCAAACGAAAGATTCAGAATGTCTAATGCTCTCCTCTGTTCTGCAATTGGGTCCACAGTCCCCTTCTGCAGGTCCTCTTGATTTCTGTCCAAAAATTTGTCTTTGTCTTGAATAGTCTTTATTTTCACCTTCTTTCCCTTGTAATCAAAGGACAGTCCCTGTGGGAATTCCCACCTGAAGCGGATGGAGTTTTTCTTTAACAAAAGAGCCAAGTCCTTATAAAAGTTTCTCAAATCCAAGATATATTTTGGGATGTCTTTAAAAATCTGTACAGTTGAGTTTCCAATTTGCAAGGCCTTTTCAAAGTGTAGTCCTAATAATTTGTCTCTTTCTTCCTTAGATCTAAGTGTAATCAGACAGTCTCTCGGGGTCTTTCTGTCCTGCTTTTTGCCCAGTCTAAAAGCTGTTGTAATTTTAAATTCGTCTTCCTCCAGATCCCAACAGTCAGCAAACTCCTGTGTTAAAAACTCCGCGAGGTTGTCACTTTCGTTCTCTGGAATCAGTCTCAATTTCAAATTTCTCTCTTTTCTCTGTAGTTCCCACAGAGCCAAAGTTGCGTCATGCTCATGAACCTTCTTGGCAATCGGTTCTAAATTCTCTTGGGTCTCCCCAGCGATAGCTCTAGCTTCCTCAGCAATTTTACGTGTAGCAGAATTTTCCTCAACCAATTTGTTTATAGATTCTGTGTTCTGGTCTAGTCTTGCTGATATTTCTGTTAATTTTTGTGTATTTTCTGAAGTCTGTTTTGTCAAAGACTCCAGGGATTGATTTATCTTAAGCAAGGCTTGTGTCACGGCATCCATGGAGACAGCTGTCACTTTTTCTTGTCCTGTTGTTCCTGCAGGTCCGGGAGTTACGCCTGTGATTGAGCCTCTTTTCTTTAGTTGTTGTTGCTGCTGGTGGTGCTGTTGTTGTTGTTTGGTCTTGGCTCTTGTGACTATCTCTTCTTGTGAACCACTCATGTCAAGGTCGTTTCCCACGGGAGCTGTTCCCCACTGGAAAGTTCCACTGTCTTAGGCTGTGCCGACCTTTACTTTACCCTCTAGGGGGAGCAAATCAAAATGTCCAAACACAAAATGTCCAAATACATAGGCAAAGAGAATATCCAAATACGTAGGAAGAAGGAGAAAGAGAAAAATTAAAGCAAGTATAGCTGGAGGCTTGTAGTTGCAAATTGCCACAATTTCCCAGTAGATACTGTCTCAGCCTGCTCTAATGTACTGTAGCCAGGCAGTGCAAAAACTTTGTATCACAATGTAACTTTCACAGGGAAAAGTCAGTTCAGTGTCCTATTGTCCTATAAGGCAGACCGTTTCATGTTCTTAAGACAGCTGAGGCAGCAGAGAGTTTTTCTTTTAAATAAATCATGCAGTTGTCAAAGTCTCTCTTGCCTCCCCTCTGCCCTGCTAGCTAGAGGGGAGATCTAAAGTCCAAATGTCAGGTTTAATTAAACAAAAACAAAGTCTTTGACGGATGCAGCTTTACAGTTCCGTTGCTTTCACTTTCATGCAGTCGGGGGGAGGCAGACTTCCTTAATTTTGACCTCCCCGTTTTCAACCAAATTTCCAAGTTTTAGTTCCAAATAAAGGTTCCGTTTTACTCACGGGTTTTTTCTGTCCGTAATTTACAGGAAGGAATCGGCGCTCTCCACTAATAGCGACGCGGCTTCACCCTGCGGGCTGGGTAGCGATTCTCAGCACCGCGCTCCCCCGATGTCGTTCCAGAGCCTTTAAAAAGGCTCTTTTTGCGGTAAAGGGGGGCGCTTTTGGTGCCCACCGAATCTCCTCGTTCACAGGCTTCCGCGCCTGTGATTTTAGGGGTCCCCCGCTTGCCGTAGCGGGGCAGACCCGAACTCGCAGGGCAGTCCTTCTCCGGAGCTCGGAAAAAGGACCGCCATTAATCTTACGGAGAAAAGAGATTGGAGGCACCTGTTGTAAAGAGGCCAGTAGTGGATATTTAAAAGAATTGCACATAACAGTTGTAAGAGATAGAATACGGCATAATTATATGATGTAAATAAAGAGAGATTATATTTGCTATTTCCTCTTTATTAACTGCTCCTTGCTGTTCAGATCAGGCCTCAATACAATGATGTAGCATTTGGGAGCAAAGATGGAGCCCAGTAAGCCAGCACTGGAGGCCTGAGCAATCCTCGGCTGCGTCATCCCCGGCCAGCCAATCGGCTGGCCCAGGGGGTGTGGCTTGCCTCATTTAAGGCAAGCGTGGCTGGGAATCTCCCTCTTTGGCCACTCAGCTGCGTTTGTTTCCCACCTGCCCGCCCTTCAAGGTTCCTCTTTTGACCTTGCTATGGACCTCGATTGGTCGCCGTTAAGGGGCCTAGTAGGAATTTTTTCCACTTGGCAAATTGGCACCAGCCATTGGGTTTTTTGCCTACCTCATAGCAAATCGTCACAACTTTCTCGGCTTTGGCGGTTAGGAATTGGTATGGGTATTGTTATGTAGATATATGGGGGGGAGCGCCATCACCTCCCCTGGATATTGAAGGGTAGTCCAGTAAAGGATTGCAGGGGGCATGGCCCCGTCCGAAGCCTATGGAGGCCAGGGCCCAAGGCACGACCCCGAGCGGTGACCCCGTGGGAGTGCCTAGTTGATGTGCATCAGCAGGGCTCCCCTGCTGGTGTTAACCCTTCCCGGTCTTCAAGCAAGCAGGCTGAAGCCGGGTAGTCGATAGGACCAATGCCTAAGCCAATACCACTCATCACCTGTAACCAATAAAGTTGTGGCCTGATTTTAGCCCATTAACCTAAATTACTGTGTCCTGTGTCTTTATTTCTAATGGTGGGAGGCGGGATCTCGCCACACAACTCTACTGACCTAGTGGTCCCAGGCCCTAAGGAAGTTAGATTGGCTTCAACCAGAGCCAGGGCCTTTTCAGCACTGGCCCCAACTTGGTGGAACGCTCTGTCTCATGAGACCAGGGCCCTGCAGGATCTGATTTCTTTCCGTAGGGCCTGTAAGACAGAGTTGTTCCGCCTAGCCTTTGGATTGGAGCCAATTTGATTCCCTCCCCCCCCCTTTTCTTTTTTCTTTTCCTTCTCCTGCAATGAGGCTACATTTTAATATTTTAATGTTCCATTATTTTAATGTTGTATTTTATTTTTGTTTTTAAGTTGTAATCATTCATCTTGTTTTTATTATTGCTTGTAAGCCGCTCTGAGCCCGGCCTTGGCTGGGGAGGGCGGGGTATAAATAAAAAATTATTATTATTATTATGAAATCTTAGCGAGAGGGGAAAAACCTAGAAAGGAACAAGCCTTTTTTTTAAAAAAAAAAAAGCCTCTCAATGCATTATTTCTTCCTGTTCAGTTTCTAAGCAATTACCCTTTGAATTTCTAGTCAGGTCTCAATATTTTATGGTACTCATGACAGTTTTTTGGTTTCCAAATAAGCCTTAGGTTTAAAACAAGATGAGGGGCTCCTGTCTCAGAGAGACCACAGGGGAGTTTAAAATAAATTGCACATAACAGTTGCAACATGTAAAATACAACATAATCAAATGGTGTAAATAAAGAGAGATTAAATGGCTCATAGTTTGGTGGCAAAAAACCAAAAGATGAAAGGATAATTTATTATTTCCTCTTTATTAACTGCTCCTTGCTGTTCAGATCAGGCCTCAACACAATGATGTAGCATTTGGGGGCAAAGATGGAACCAAGTAAGCCAGCACTGGAGGCCAAGATGGAGAAGATCTCCACAGCCACCATGTATTTCCCCTTGGTGCTCAGGTACACCGGAACAAATGAGATCCAAACACTGCAAAACAGGAACATGCTGAAGGTGATGAATTTGGCCTCATTGAAGCTCTCAGGCAGTTTCCTGGCAAAAAAGGCCACAACAAAGCTGACAATGGCCAAAAAGCCCATGTAGCCCAGGACACAGTAAAACAGGGCAACTGACCCTTCGTTGCAGCCTAGAATGATTTCTCTCATCATTGAATGCATGTCAGAATCAGGGAATGGGGGAGAGGTTCCCAACCACACAGTGCAAATGCCCACTTGGATAAGGGAACAAGAAATCACAATGGAGCTTGCCAGTCCTTTCCCCACCCACTTTCTCAATCGGGATCCTGGTTTGGTGGCCACAAAGGCCAGAACCACCGTGATTGTTTTGGCCAGAACACAAGAAACGGTCACTGTGAAAACAAGGCCAAAAGCCATTTGTCGGAGCAGGCAGCTCACTCTTTCTGGAGGGCTGAGGAAGATCAATGGGCAGAGGAAGCAGAGCAGGAGGAAAGTGAGGAGAGTGTAGGTGAGGTCCCGATTGTTTGCTCTGACAATGGGTGTGTCCTGGTGTTTAATGAAGATGACTAGGACCACCACTGTGAGGAGAGAGAGAGAAAGAGCCAACAATGCTAAGCTCATCCCCAGAGGCTCTTTAAAAGACAGGAAGCTGATGGTCTTTGGAATGCATTGTGATTGGTCTCTGTGTGGATAGTGGTCCTTTGGGCATGCAACACAGTCAACCATGTCTGGAAAGAAAATAATACATTCAGATTTTGGATGTGTTGGAGTGCAACTACTAATACTGCGAGTATGGAACTCATAATGTTTAATAATAATAATAATAATAATAATAATAATAATAATAATAATAATAATAATAATTTATTATGTATACCCCCGCTCTGGGCTGCTTCCAAAAGAAATATTAAAATACTGTACTACATCAAACATTAAAAGCCTCCCTAAACAGATATCACAGATATTTCCAGATAAAGTATCACAGATATTTCCAGATAAACCAGATTCAAAGTGATGCCTAAGAACCCTAGAATCATAGAGTTGGAAGAGACCACAAGGGCCATCAAGTCCAACCCCCTGCCTACCTCAGTACTGTGTGTTAGGCTTTTTGGGGTGCAGTTTAGACGGACAAGAGTGGCAACTGCAAATAAAAACCATCCTTATAAT
The DNA here is from genome assembly GCF_964188305.1 of Podarcis bocagei. Lineage (NCBI taxonomy): Eukaryota > Metazoa > Chordata > Lepidosauria > Squamata > Lacertidae > Podarcis > Podarcis bocagei. The sequence continues at coordinate 17,530,927 of NC_138138.1, read as the reverse complement.
TGTTCAGAATAAGAATTAAGAAAGGCATCTTATACTCAATCAGATCCATGGTCCATTTATCTCATGGGTGACAAACCTTGTATTTTTAGGACAATGTCCATATTCCTTTATGGGGGCTGTCTGGCAATAGGGATGGAGGAGGAATTTGGTTTTGTTGACATTCGAATGGGAAAGTTATCCAAACTGCACTCTTTGAACCAACACATGAACCAAAATATAGTTGCCCCCCCCCAAAAAAAGGGGAACTGTTCTAAAAAATATGTGGTTCTCCAAACAAACAATATGTTACCATTTATTTACTTAACCTTTTCCACAACGTCTAACATGACTTATCTTTGAAAAGCATATATCTTGTGTCGCCTACCTTTCTGGGGCGAAATCTTGCCTTGAGGACATGGAGCACAATCATAGCAGCAGAATGGCTCCCCCTCCTTCTTCTCCTTGCTGGAACCAGGAGGGCAATTTGGGTTACACTCAGAAAGGGGTGGAACCTGCCCATTTAAATGAACACAGAAACAGTTTAACTCACAGAAAGTAGTAGCACTTTTGACTTCCTTTCCCCCCCTCAATAGGAAAATACTAAACTATTTATTCCAAACTCAAAGACAAACTACCTACTGTATTTTTCAGTGTATAAGACTAGGTTCCCCCCTAAAAAATAATGTCTGGAATTTGGGGGCGTCTTATACATGGGGGTGTCTTATAGAAGGATAAATATGACACTTTGCTATTCTTGGTTTTTAAAAACAATGCGGGAACTCATGATCTTTGAGCCCGCTTCAGGCATTCAGAAAAATTGCATGAGGGCTCAAATTAGGAAGGGGATGGGAGGTAATCTTCACTAGCCCTGCCCCCATGGTCTCCATTCATAAGGGAATACCTGTTCCAGCCTCCATTTTCTTATCATAGCACATGTAAAAAAATAATGCTTGCGTGCTCCAATGCAAGAGGCATGCGGACTTGTGAAGGGGTGACCCATGGTCAATGAGACACAGGACACCAGTATTGGGATGAAATAGGCCACAACTTTATTGTTTTAGCGAAGGAATTGGGTTTGCCTCCTAAATCAAGCAACTGATCCGCTGGTTAATACTGGTTGGGTCAACCGTGGGAAAAGAGGTCACACCCCACCTGTAACATACATTGAGTGTGACACTCCCTCCGGGGCTGCCTCCTGAAGGGGTGCTGTGGCCCATCAGCCCCCATATGGGCTCCCAGAGAGCAATAGCTCTTCCCCAACCCCTTTAGCGAGGTGCCCAGTTCTTAATGATACGGACCCTGTGCCTTAACGGTCAAGTTGTGACAATATGAGGCAGGTGAAAACCCACAGACTGGCCAGTAAGTCTGCAGGAAAAAAATCCTCCCTGGTCCCAAATACAGTTACAGAGTATTCCCAAGCGAGGTCTTATTGCATTCTGGCCTGCTCAACTTCAGGTGAGATGACTAACACAGTAAGGTGGTAGAGGGAATGATTCCACACTCAATGCCTCCTGCCCTCCTCTAACTGGCCCGTGGTAAGAGCCCAGTAATTATAATAATTAGAAAAATCGTGTTTGTTTGTTTGTTTGTTTGTTTATATCCCGCCATCTGACTGGGTCACCCCAGCAACTCTGGGCAACTTAGTAAAAACACAGCAAAACGTCAAACATTTAAAACCTCTCATTACAAGGCTGCCTTCAGAATGTGCAACAACCTTCTATTTTCTAATATCTCATGGATGTAGGAATTATGCCCCACCTGGTGAAAACTTCTGTGCCACACCATTCTGTTGTCATCAATTGAGAATTTCTGGCCTGGGGTACCCTCCACACCCACCCTTCCAACCTTGACTCTCACAAAGGAATCATTTAGAAAAGCGACCGTGTTGGTAATATCAAAGCCAGCATCTACTTCTCCATTCTCACTAAAAGATATCGTTTCTCCAGCAGAGTTGTTAAAGGAGACAATCCTAAGGAAGGGATGGAGCTGCATTGGAAGAAAAATAGTCACTATGAAGTAATGAAATGTCTCTCTTTACTAGCACTCAGGATCAGTGGCAGGGAGCAGAGGGGCTGTGGCCACGGGTGCAGAATCTTAGTGTGTGTGTGAACCAGGCCCCCAGGCCCCTACAAAGATCCCTGCACCCTGCCTGGCTTTGGGGGGGGGCTTGGTAAGACTGCAAGGTGAAGAGCACCCTCCATGCCCTGCCCCCTGCCCCCGTCCAGCATGTGAATGCCCACCCAGTGGGGGGGGGCTAGGCAAGCACGCTCCACCCACACTTGGCATCCGTGCACCTGCCCTGGGCACCAGCAAGCAACGCTACGCCCCTGCTCAGGATGCCTCCAGGCTGTCAATACATGCTATGCAAAAATAATCCTTTCCTGAGAAATGGTTCAGAAGGGATTTGCCTGGTGAGCCGATGACTTCCATTATTTCCCATGGGGAAAATCCCAATGCATTCCTGACCAAGAAGAAATGGGGGGGAAACCCCGCAAAACCCCATGGCTTTCAAGTCCAACATTTGCATCTTAACAAGAGAATTGGAGGGTAACCAGCCTCATGTAACCAGCATGCTTACCCGAAGGGTTCCTAACGAACCATCCCTTCGGGGAACAGACAGGGCGAAACAGAATATATAAGTGCACACGATCACAGTGTGCCCTTATGACCTTCGACAACTTCACATTTGTCCTTTTAATTATCCCAGTGATTTTAAGTGTTCTATACTGTGATGCCAATAAAGCTATTTGTTATTTGATTTTATATTTAACCAATATGCTTGAGTCTAATTAATGCTTTAAGTCTGTCCAGACAGGCTTGGCCTGTGTCACTTCCGCTCACCTAGTGAGGAAAGGGGCAACAGGGTCTTCTGTTCTGCTCAGAATTCTCTGTGTGTGGAACTCTGAGCTGCTCCCTTCAGCCACAGATTTATCCAGTTTAGGAACTTTTGCCATGTGGTAACCAAACTATGTCATACTGCCTGTTCAGCTTTTTTCTGACTGCTGGATGGAAAAAGCACACAAATATGACCTTTCAACAAGATTGTAAGTAAACCAATTGATAACTTACTGAACCTGTGTATTAGGAAAGAGGGATAGTTTGGGATTCACTGGAAAGGGAAGGTTTTAAGGTTATAGAGCCTATATTTAAATGCTTTTATTTGCTGCATGTTTTGCAATTGTTAAATGCCTGCTAGGGTAATTTGCCCAAACTTCTTGCAATGCCACTACCGAACTCAGGAGGATCTGGGGTTGCGGGCTCACGACCCCACCCACCCTCTCTTCCGCGAGGCTGGCGCCAGCCTCACGGGAAGCCGGGATTCCCCTCAGTTGGGATTTCCCTGCTGCGCCAGCCAATCGGCTGGCTGCAGGGGCGGGCCTTCCTGAGGGCCTCTTAAGGTCGGGGCAGCCCTCGGCTCGCCCCTTTTCTCCCTCGCAGCTGACCTGGTTACCCACCCACCCGCCCCTTAGGTTTACCACTGACATTGCTATGGGCTTCGGCTGGTCGCCGCAAGGGGCCTGGTAGGAGTTTTTCCATTTGGCTAATTGGCTTGTTTGGTGCCACTTGGTTTTTTCGCCTACCTCGTAGCAACTGTCACAACTTTCTTGGTTTTGGCGGTAGGCATTGGCCGGGGTATTGTCATGCAAATGAGGTTGGGGGGAGGAACGCCATCACCTCCCCAAAGCTTGATGGGTAGTTCGTTAAAGGACTCCGAGGGGCGACGCCTCGTCCGAAACCTACGGAGGCTAGGGCCTAAAGCGCGCCCCCGAGCGGTAACCCCTCGGGGAGCGCCTAGGGATATGCATCTCGGGTGGCTCCCCCTGTTGGTGTTTAACCCTTCCTGGTTAGACCGGATAGTCGGTTAGGGGCCAATGCCTAAAGCCAATACCCTTCTTTCCTGTAATCAATAAAGTTGTGGCCATTTTCGCCCATTAACCTAAATCCTTGTGTCCGGTGTCTTTATTTATTCCACCGTGGGGGGGGGGGAGGGAATAGCCACGCAACAAGAAAAAAGAGAGAGAGCTAAACTCTTGAGAGTCCCATGGACTGCAAGAAGATCAAACCTATCCATTCTCATGGAAATCAGCCCTGAGTGCTCACTGGAAGGACAGATCCTGAAGCTGAGGCTCCAATACTTTGGCCACCTCATGAGAAGAGAAGACTCCCTGGAAAAGACCCTGATGTTGGGAAAGATGGAGAGCACAAGGAGAAGGGGACGACAGAGGACGAGCTGGTTGGACAGTGTTCTCGAAGCTACCAACATGAGTCTGATCAAACTGCGGGAGGCAGTGGAAGACAGGAGTGCCTGGCGTGCTCTGGGCTATGGCGTCATGAAGAGTCGGACACGACTAAGCGACTAAACAACAACAACAAAGTCCTCTTGTTTGTTGTTTACTGGTCAGGGACAATCATTGTGAGTGCCGCACTTGCTTTTCCCCAGCTCAATTCCTCAGCTCCAGACACATTTTGTCCCAGCTCCAGCTGCCTCCTCCTGCCAAGTCTCCCTTTCTCCTCTTAGCAAACCTGTGCAATGTTTCTCTGAGGCCCAGGGCAGTTGAGAGGCACAGGGCATTCTTGGCATGATAGCTTGAGTCCAGCAGGCCCCTGATGGGGCCACACAACCACCTTAGATGCCCTATTCCCAGGGCAAGTGTACCTGGCTGCCCAGAGCTCTGCACAGGCCTGTCTTTCAGTGGAGGATCAAATCCTCCTTCATGAGCACCTTCTCTGCACACAAGGGTCCTATACTAAGTGCTCAGAAATTTTCAGGGTACTGTTCTACATATCACTGCCCAGATCAATAAAATGTATCTCATGAAAGGAATTACCTGCCAAGACTGCAGCTTCTCAAGCTCCTGCACCCCTCCTTCCATCACTCCCCTGTATATGGTCCTGGACAAGAACATGGCATGTAGAGCATGTGCTATGGCATAGACAGCATTATAGAGACTGTAGCTGTGGCCAGTTATGCTCATCTCAAAACCAGACGAAGGGAGATCTTCCTGCTTTTCATCTCCGGTGCAGGTTCCACTGGCCTGCTCCTCTGTATTGGAGTTTGGAAATAAACAGAGAAATACTTGTGCCCAGAACTGCTTGAGAAAGCCATTTCCATTTGCCTCAAAAGGATTTTGGACCTGAAGAAAGGCTTTGAATCCTTGTACCACATTTGAATGAACTGCAAAGGAGAGGGAGCCCTGGAAGACTTGCATATCCCAGCTCATTTGATAGGTTAATGCTGCAAAATCCAGCTGTGCTGTCAGAATCCACACCTTGCCCTCAGGTGTCATGGTCACATTTTCCAATTCACCAAGTGCTACTATTTCTCTCAAGTCAATCATAGACTTTGTTTCTCCATAGAAAACAACAGCCTTTGCTTTACTTTTCATAATAACTTGATAGATTTGGATGAAGTCAGATTGCACATCATAAAAGTCTGCCAAATATGTGGTTTTGGGGGGTTTCTCACAGAAGGCCAAACAAATGCCTTTTTGGGACAGCAGAGGTTTCAGGTCCTGGATAAATCTCTCTCCACTGTCATTATCTCCAGCAAGCAACCCAACCCACGTCCAACCAAAGTGCAGAAGTAACTCAACTATCCCAGTGTACTGATGGGCTTCATTGGGCACCATCTTGTAGAAGGGAGTGGATTGGCTTTGACCAGCATCCTCTGAAGCAAAGGAGCCATAAGTGAGCTAAAAGGAAACAACGGGGCAGAGTTTGTAAATGTACATTCATTGCCTGCTCATCTAGAAGGCAAGATCAGACCGTTTCCTCAGAGGGGCAGGCTCCAGAAAGCTGGGAGAGGTGGCACATGCTCAATAAATAGCTGACATCATGATTTTCTTGTAAGGTGCTTAGACAATGTTGCATCAAGCAAATGTTATCCCACATTTCCTGTTCATTTTCCCATCATTTGGGGGGGGGAGTAGTTTGGCTCAAAAATTCTGAATCACCTTTAACTGCAGAACCTGAATTTGCTGATATGCAATTGAAATAGTGACAGTCTGGAAAGCATCCTGAGACCTACAAAGATCTTGATTGTAGCTCAGGCACTCAGTGGATGGTGCTGTCATCTCCCTGCATACTATGGCTGCTACCTCCCCCTCCTACTGCTGGGAATGAAAGCATCCCACAGCTAAATACCTCATATGGAAGCAGGACAACCTCCCTTGTTTCAGGAAATTGACTGCCAGTTGGTTCATTCTCCAGCCAGAAAAGTGGAGGGAAAGACAGAACACAGCATGGTGCCTACAACTACGTGCCTACAACATTGATCGATCTAGCTCAGCTTTGTTAACACTGAGTGAAAAGACACATTCAATGACCTACCTAGAGATGTCAGGGATCGAGCCCAGGATCTTCTCCATTCATTGCAGGTGCTCTATAGTCCTTTCAGTGGCGTGGTGATTTGCCATTGAGTAATAATGAATAGGAGAATGCTATTTTCTGGCACTTGACAGGCACCCATTCATTCAAGAGAAATTCACCACAAGATTATTGATGGCTCTTTGGTTCCCTTTTTAATATTTTCTTGATATGCACCCCAATTTACAGTGGGCTGCAGAGAGGTCCCACAAGTCTATCAGTATCTCCTGCAGGTGAATTAAATGTTTTGAGCCTGTATTGGGAGGAGGGGCAGAAAGCTTCAGCTGGTACAGAAAACAGCTTTCAGGATTTTGTCAGATTGCTTCCAATCTCAATTCAAAGTCCTAGTATTGGCCTTTAGGTAAAGCTATACCTGACCATTAGGTCCAGTCATGACCGACTGGGGTTGCAGCGCTCATCTCGCTCTATGGGCCGAGGGAGCCAGCATTTGTCCAGGTCATGTGGCCAGCATGACTAAGCTGCTTCTGGTGAACCAGAGCAGCACATGGAAATGCCGTTTACCTTCCCGCCAGAGCAGTTTCTATTTATCTACTAGTACTTTGATGTGCTTTCAAACTGCTAAGTTGGCAGGAGCAGGGACCGAGCAATGGGAGCTCACCCCGTCGCGGAGATTCGAACCGCTGACCTTCCGATCAGCAAGTCCTAGGCTCTGTGGTTTAACCCACAGCACCACCCGCATCCCTAGTATTGGCCTTTAAAAGCCCTGAATTTTCAGGAACTCGTTTATATAAAGGACCACCTTCTCCCATACCATTCACACTTTTTGGATCATTGAGTGAGGCCAAGCCCAGTCAAAGACATTCTGCTGCCTGAGATAGAAACCAACTCAAGTATATCATCCACTGCACTTGAGACGCCAGACTAGTTAGAGGGGTCAGGGGAGGCATGGAACATACACTACTCATTCCTCCAACAGAGAAAAATTGCCAATGTGCTTAATAAGGGGGGAGAGGAAAGCCCACCTAGAGCAGAGCTATTTAAATGCTGCTGATGGCTCATTACTACCTGACAATTTGGGATTGTCCGTTAGTTAATGAATTCTGGAAACAGATTGGTATAGAAATATCGGGAATTGTGGGTAGGAAGGTGGAAATATCTAAATTAATAGTTCTTATTAGCCTGAGTAGCACCGAGTTAGAAACAAAAGAGGTATGTAAATGGGTAAAAATGATGGTAATTGCAGCCAGACAGGTTATAGCGAGTAGTTGAAAAATGCCAAAGAGCTAGGGGTGAACCAATGGAGGGAAAAATTGAAAAATATTAGAATATTAGAATATCCAACTGTGAAGATACATAAAATGAAAGGGTTTAAGGTCAGTGAGAAGGAGGAGGATTGGTTTGAGAAAACATTGAATTATTTGGGCAGGTTTGAACAATTTGGGGCAATTAAAATGTTAAAAGTTAAATAAACCTTGTGGAGGGAGGAGTGTTAAGGTATATGGAATTGTACATATGGTTGATTTGAATGTTATTATTGATTATGTATACCCAATGTATCAGCTGCCTGGGGGTTTTCACTGTTTGTTTTCACTGTTTGTGTTTTGGTTGTTGGGGAGGATTACTACCTAACAATTTTATGCTACACATTTTAATAAGTTGTGCAAAGCATACCGGACACTTTTTGTGAAAGGCAGGGCCACCTTCCTTTGTCATTCACAACTATTTCTCTATAGTATGAAACCTTTCTGCACAGAAAAGATCATGTTATTCATGAGTATGAAGTCTCCAAGGCAGTATCTTACCTGAGGGATCTTGTAGATGCCCAAGATGTCTGCCATGTAGAGGGAGGTATCAAAATCCAGTCCCCCAATAACTGCCATCAGGTGTTTCTGGGTGTTGCACTTGTAGTTGGGCATAAATGTGGAGGGAAAGTTCAGAGCAGCCCGGTAGGTCATCCTTTCATTGAAGTAACTGTCATAGATGTGGAATCCCAATGTGATATTAGGCAAGATCTTGGGGTTCTCATTGATCTCCTTGACAGCAAAGGCCAAGGCCAGGATATGCTGGTAGTTCTTTGGCACAACACTGCAATGAGAATGTTATGCTGATTTCTTGGGAGATATGCTATGCAATTTTATTTTTAAAAAATTAGGACCTCATGACAATTCTTCAACATTTTCATGCAAATTGTGCTCTAACACAATTTAACACAAATCTACAAAACAATTTCCCCTAAAAGAGTGCATTGCATTCCACTTGTATACTTCTATACCACTTTCACTAATATATGCATTTTTTTTGGACACTTTATCCCAGTGTATGTATTTCTGGATACATTTCATGACTGGAGAATTGCACTGCAAAATTTGGAGAAGTGTAAATGGCAAATGATAGCTGTGTTTCGCCATCTCTTTAGGCAGATTTTAGCAGGTGCATGTTTAAATATGAACTGATTTGAATTCCCTCCCTTTCTCCAATAAGGGAATACTGATACTTACTTTGGGTAAGTAAGTAAGTAAGTACAGGTACTTGATGACACTTTCTAAAGATTCCAGAGATGCTGTTGCTGATGCCAGTCTCTGAAGGCTTTTACCTCAGACCAGATTCCCTATTCCGCCACTCCTGCCCAATTCAATCACAAATTGTAACTAGCAGCTGAACTAATCTGTCTCTGACCTCAAAGTTCATCTAATTGTATTTCTGGCTACTTGGACAGTTGAGCTCATTTAAAAAATCTGCTTTTATGACATTCATCTGGTGAGAACTGGACAGCCTAAAATAGACACCAGCTCACTTGTTCTAATCTTCACCACAAGATATTATTAACACACTGGGGATAATTGGCTTAATATTGATACCTTCTTTGTCAACTTTCACCTCAGCTTTCTCTGATCTTTCCCTCAAACCTCACTCATTACTTGTACCAACTGACAGTTAACTGTCATTCTTCACTGATCGGAACCTTCAGCCTATTACAGTCTGTTGTTGCTCAGGCTATTGAGAATGAATGTACCTGATCCAGGCCCTTTCTATAAATATGAAACACAATTGTCTCTCTTCCCCCTTCCTCTCTTCCCCTATCACCAAGTAGCAATCACTGAACAGGCCCACACCACAGTAACAGCACAACTTTGATAGCCACACACTGACATCAATAGAGACCTTTAAAATCTTTTGAAAGCACATAGCATAGACATATACGCAACATTTATATACAGTTACTGATTTGATCCAACAGAAAAGCTGTATTGAAATGCTGAGAAGCAGGTAGCCTAACTGAATGGCGTAGTTCTCATCATTTTCAGACCTGTGACACATTTTCAACTAGAAGTATCCTGTAAATCTTGCCTGACATGGATAAGAACATCTGGGGCTCTTAGAAATCAACCTCAGAAGGAGAGGCAAGATTTTAAGAGTCCTCATCCCAAACTTTCTGAGGTGAAGTTCAATATTCAGAAGTAGACTACCAATTTACACACACACACCCTGCCTGGAAGTAAATCCCACTAAAATCAATGGAGCTTGCTTCCTAGTAAGCAAGGTTAAAGCTGGGGAATGTTTCTGTTCCAGATGATTATTTGAGATATGCAATATTTACATGGTATTAAGAAGTTGATGGGTAGTTAGCCTTTCTTTGAAGTCTTCTTTGTCAAAAGCAGAAAAGAGATGAGAAGCAAGTCCACCAACAATAAGATCACCAGGTTGGTAGTATTCATGTGGAATTCTGGAAAGATCATCAATGGTGCAACTCCTGGTATGTTTGCACACCAAATGTGGCAGATGAAAGAGAATTGGCACAAGAAAAAACAACAACATACTGGGGCAAATATTATTTCTAATCAGACACCCTCATTTCCATCTAGAACATGAACCTTAGCTTCAGTACAATACTCTGCCTTGACAGAAACAGAACCTGCCTACCAATTCACAGATTAAAATTCTATCTTACAACTTGATAACGTGAGAAGCAAAAATCCTGCCTCTTCCTCCCTTGCTTAGAATCACAAGTAGGGTTTTTTATATTCTCGTGTTTAGACTTTAGCTGATATTCTCTGCAAATCTATTGAGACATTATCCAAGAGAGAATTAGTCATGACAAAAGTGATAATTACAGATTAGATAATAACTATCTCTCTTTGCATAAAAAAAAAATCCAACAGATGACAAAAAAACATGTTTGTGGTGTTTCATTTGAAGTGGTTTCTGTCCCTTTATGGGACAACAAAAGTGCATGCAGAATTAACTGCAATGAGGAAGAAAATAAGAATGGGTCACTCTGTTATCAATGCTGAAATGCTTCATCTGACTAGTGCAAATGATTAATCTAATGTCCTTAAATTTCTCACCTGACCATTTATTTATTAGTTTACTGACAATTATACCAAGACAAGACAAAAGGATGGTGAAGGGGACTGAGTTTTGTAGATGGTTTGTGGTGGTGACAAGGAAAAATAGTTATAAAAAAAGAGAATTCCCTGTATGCTAAGATCCAGGTTTGTAGGAAGTACTCTTTGGTGAGAGAACCCCAGCAGAGATTTTAAATCATGAATCATGTAGCAAAGTAAAGCATGGACATAGGCTGTTGGACCTTTAAAATATGACCTTGTATGTTCCAAAAAACCACTTTTCCCTTAGCATACAAAAAGGTTAGGTTAAGAGCTGGTTTACTTACAAACTCTTCAAAGGTCAAGTTCATGTGTTTTTCCATACATCAGTCAAAAAACAGGCAGAAAAACTTGGTTATAGTGATGAAAGTTCCAAATTATTGGTATAGGAATGCAAGAGAGGCTTGTGAGTGCCATGTGTTCTGAGCTTGGAGCAACCATCTTAGACTTCACATGTTGCGTTTCTTGGTACACTGGAGGGAAACAACAGGCCTCATTGCCTGGCCCCTCCCAAAGTGAGCTAAACCTGCCAAGACAGGTAATCCTGTCATGTGTTAATTAGACTTAAGCATATTGGTTATATGAAGGCTGGTTATCCCATAGTTTGAAGAGCAGGCTTCGGTGTGGGAGGTGGTCTTGAAGACTTTCAGGTAAATGGTGGGGACTATGTTTGGGTCTCAATTTGTTTCAGTTGACTTGGAATAAGCTGAGCATTTTTTTTTATTTTGTAGGAGGAAGGGGAAATTGCTTGGTTTATTCTGAGCCAATACATATAGAGATTGGGAGCATTTTCCTCCATTACTAGATGGATCACAGGCCTGGCTGTGTATCTTAAGAATTTTCATGAGGATATTTTAAAATAAAAAAGAATTACAAATTGTTGCCAAAATGTGGAGGTTCTATTGACCTCTAATGGAGACAGTTTAATTTACCTCTTAATGCACACATGCAAATGCACATAAATAATATATGTGCCACCAAAAGAGGTGTAATTTCCAAGGTTTTGCACCTGGAGCTGTTGGGGGCAGGGCGGAGGAAAAAGTGATTACACCCCCTTCACAGGATCGAAAATACAGATCCTTTATTGTGAAGTTATGGACCTAAAGAGAGTAAAAACAAAAACAGTTGGTGGGATGGCGGGAATAACATAACAAGAATAAAATTACCAGCCAAATTCTTTACTTTACTTATATCTGATTCTAGCCCTCTTCTCAGTTGGAAGTGGCAATAATCGAGGAATTCAATATAGAGGATTATTAGTTGTCTTACTGGCTACAGTATGGCTGGAACTAGCTAGTATTTGAAAGTGGTGGTTCTGTGTGCACAAAGGAGGGAAGGTACAAAATCTTTTGGGGCATAGCGTTATCTAAGCATCTGACCCAACTTACATGAATCATTGAGGGTATAGAGAAATGGGATAGTTTTACTTCCGGGGTGGCGCCATCGGCAATGGCGGACTCCCTCTGAACCGGAGGGACCAGCTCCGCGCGAAACGGGTCTTTTCCGCTGCGGCGAAGCGGGGACCCTTTCAGAAATCACAGGCAGATGAAGCCTGTGACCGTGGGACTCGGCGGGCACTTTTAGCGCCCCCCCAACCCACAAAGGAACACATTAACGGGCTCCGAAGCAAAGAGGGGGAAGTGGCGCGGTGCTGTGAGTCAACTGCTATTTCCGTGGAGCGAAGCCGCACATTCATTGCCGGAGAGCGCTGCCTTTTTCCTGGGAAAATTTGGCATCTAAAGTAATCACCCGTGAGTACTCAAACATTGAACAATTGGACTTCAAATAAGAACTGGCGATTAGAAAGGAATTGGACTTAAAAATTTACCTTAATTTGGTACTGAAACAGGAAGGTCTAAACAGGAAGTCAGCCTTCCGTTTCCTTGTAGTCAGAAGAAAGCAAAGACAACGTAAACCAGAGCTTAGAAAATTACTTTTAAAGGATTGGTTTTCACCATCTAAAAGCGTTGAACCCCCCTTCAGTAGCAGGAGAAGAAGGGAGACCTTTTTTTTTTTACTGTTTAAACCTGCAGAAGTGAGTTTAAAGTAAAGTAACTTTCCACCGTCCTGACCCTGGAGCGGGGTGTCAGAATTGACGTTTTGAAGCTCATTGACCAGAGACAAATGTTTTTGACAGATAGTTAAAAGAAGAGTAACATTGTGATTCCACTGTTTCCTTTCGCATTTTAAAGGAACAAATATTGACAAAATATCTTAAAAAAAGAAACTTTGTTGCTATTGTCCTTAAAAGAAAGAACAACCAGAAGTTTCCCCCTAGAGGGGGACTGTGAAACTGTAACCAATTCTAGGGAGCTTGCAGCTGCCAGATTACAACCGTGGGAAAGGACTTGTGACCTTGCAGGACAATGTTTTCAGAAGCACTGTTGGGTGCTTTCTGTAAAATGCCCTATTGGATCAGTTAAGTCAGAAGACGGCTTTGATGACTAATGCGGCCAGAACATTTGAACAGGTAGTAGGAAATTATATGGAGCCCACCCAGGAACTTAAACAGGAGTGTGTCCTGACAGAGCAGATGATAGAAGAGGATGTTGCAGAATCTTGGGCGCCAGAGATGGAGGGACATTTGGCCCAGCAGGAAAATGAGCCTTTGGATTTGACAAATGAACTTGGAAAAAACCAGATTTGGAAAGACAAAGTTTGGATTGATTTGGAAATGGGGGGTTGGACTGACCCCCCTATGCAGGGATGTTTGGACTTTCCGAGTCTGGCAATGGGCCGTCAGAGGTTTGGAGCTGTTGGGACTTCCAATTTTGGAGGGAATTTGAAACATGTTTTAAAATACTACATGGAGTCTAGTCTGGACTATGGGAAAGGGGCTGATTTGTTGAAAAGGGTCAAAAACACTACCAAGCTGGAGTTCCCACGAGTGAAAGGAAAATATGAAGAAGAGCTGCGGAAGGGACATGGAAGAGATTTGAAGGCCTCGGATATAAGATCACCAGGTTAATGTGCCAGACTAATGGGATAAAAAGGATTGACAACCCTGGGACCGGGGGGAGGGGATGCTGGAAGAAGATTGGATTGTTTTTATTCTCTTTTTTATCATTAGAAATGTTTTATGAACGTTGGAAAAATGTTGAAATGAAATTACTTGGCTCTTGTAAAAATGTTTAAAGAATTAGGTAGAAAGGTAATGGTTATGAGAAGCTGGTAAAAATAAGATTTAAGTCTTAAGTTTTAAGGTTTTTTATAAGATAAGATGAAAATAGAGTAAGGTAATGTAATGACAGAATATTATGAATTATGGAAAGGATTTGCTGTGACAATTATTAATCAAGATACAAGAGATGGGAGGAGGAGGAGGTCATGGAAAGAAGGTAATGAAAGTGGAGAATTTGTAAATGATGGTTTTATTTTTTGTTTTATTTTTCTGTTTTTGTCTTTTTTCTTTGTAATTTTTTTTTTAAATCTTTTTTCAATAAATATCATTTTTTAAAAAAGAGAGAAATGGGATAGTTTTTATGTTACATGGTATCCATCTGTTACTTCTATTACTAAATCTCATTGTCCTCCTATGCCACCTATATCCCAAACAGCAATCTGGTGGGGCTACCTCCAATATTGAGAATCACTTCAAAATAACTCTTTTTATGTTGATAGATAATGAGAGCAGTCAGATAAGATAGGTTTAATCAGGGGATGTTTCCCAGGATTGAAAATAGGAATGGAGTACTCACAGCAGCTGAATATGCTTTTATTTATTATACACATAGACACAGCCTAAAGCTTTACTAGATCCATCCCCCATTCATTTGTGTTCATAGATATACCTGCGTGCCATCAATTATTGCAGTTTACCACCTGAGTGTCTGGGGCCTGTTTGCATCAAGGTCACAGTGACTGCACAGAAATCTACGTACTTAGCTGCATGGGTTCAAGGATGAACATGGTCTTGTGCTGTGGGAAATAGGCCCTAAGGCCTGGTTGGCTTAAGCACATTGGTCCAATGTATGGCCTCGCCAGCCGTCTTCCACCCCTTCCCAAACCATAAGAACAAAAAGTTTTTTCTGTTGAAGATTTTTGAAGACAATCTCTTATTTTCGGCATCTTTCCTGCCATATTTTAATTCTCTTTGGAGTTTTCCCCTTTTTACAGTGTGTTGAAAGGAGAGCGGTGTCTAACCAGTGTTGAAAAACCAATGGCACAAGCTAGATGTCCTGCTCAAAGACCAAAAGCAAAGCTCAATCCATAAGTTACTCGTTTCAGCTGTAACAAAGGACATAAATTAAAATCTTTGAAGATTTCCAGAAAATACCAGGCAATACTAAACATAAAATACATGACATGATGCGGAGAAAGAGAATATATTGTCCATATTCTGGTAAAGTGAAAAACAGAGATGATAGGATAATTTACTACTTCCTTTTTATTAATTGCTCCTTGCTGTTCAGATCAGGTCTTAACACAATGATGTAGCATTTTGGGGAAAAGATGGAACCCAGTATGCCAGCACTGGAGGCCAAGATGGAGAAGATCTCCACAGCTACCATGTATTTCCCCTTGGTGCTCAGGTACACTGGAACAAAGGAGATCCAAACACTACAAAACAAGAACATGCTGAAGGTGATGAATTTGGCCTCATTGAAGCTCTCAGGCAATTTCCTGGCAAAAAAGGCCACAACAAAGCTGACAATGGCCAAAAAGCCCATGTAGCCCAGGACACAGTAAAACAGGGCAACTGACCCTTCGTTGCAGCCTAGAATGATTTCTCTCATCACAGAGTGCATGTCAGAAGCAGGAAGTGGGGGAGAGGTTCCTAACCACACAGTGCAAATGCCCACTTGGATAATGGTACATGACAACACAATGGTGCTTCCGAGCCTTTTCCCCACCCATTTTCTCATTCTGGATCCTGGTTTGGTGGCCACAAAGGCCAGAACCACCGTGATAGTCTTGGCCAGCACACAAGAAACAGTCACTGTGAAAACAAGGCCAAAAGCCATTTGTCGGAGCAGGCAGCTCACTCTTTCTGGAGGGCTGAGGAAGATCAACGGGCAGAGAAAGCAGAGCAGGAGTGAAATGAGGAGAGTGTAGGTGAGGTCCCGATTGTTTGCTCTGACAATGGGTGTGTCCTGATGTTTAATGAAGATGGCTTGGACCACCACTGTGAGGAAAGAGAGAGAAAGAGCAAACAATGCTAAGCTCATCCCCAGAGGCTCTTTGGCTTCAGCGATAGCAATGCGAAGTCTCTGAAGGGCAGAGGGAGCGCTCCCTCCACGCTCCGGAGGCTACGTGTTGCTTTCTCTGAAGCCTGGAGAGCGAGAGGGGTCGGTGCGCACCGACCCCTCTCGCTCTCCAGGCTTCAGGGATAGTCTCCTGAAACCTTTGGAGTGCAGCAGGAACTCATGCTGCGCTCCAAAGGCTTCAGGTTCCTGTTGCTGAAGCCAGGAGAGCAAGACTCTCCTGGCTTCAGCAGAGAGGGAGAGCTGCTCAGCGCCCCTTCAGCGAAGCGGGAGGAGAAATAGAAGGGGCTCCGTTTCTCCTGCCGCTTCGCTGAAGGGGCGCTGAGCAGAGAGGGGGAGATTTTTTTTTTCTTGTTCTCCCCCTCTAAAACAAGGTGCATCCTATGGTCGGGTGTATCCTATACAGCAAAAAATATGGTAATTGTTCAGTACAGGAACTTAGGAAGGTGTCTTCTACCAAGACAAATCACTGGTCCATTTAGCTTAGTACTGCCTGCCTTATTTTAACCTCAAACAAAGATTAGATCATTGGTGATAAACCTTTTCTTTTTAGAATAAGGTACATATTCATTTATTGGGGCTGTCTGCTAATAGAGATGGAGGAGAAATTTGGTTTTACTGAAATTTGACTGGGAAAGTCATCTAAATTGCACTGTTTTGACCAACACATTAACCAAAACACAGTGACCCTGCAAAATGTATGCTTGTCTAAAAACTTTTGATGCAGACCTCCAATTAAACAATATGTACAAAATGGACTATATTACCAATGTAGAAGTTTTACTTTAGACAGTCAATACTTTTTTGTATATCCCATAGTAATTGCATTTATTTTCTATATAGAACGTATGTATCAAATAATGATTTTGATTCGTGTATTCCTGCATTTTTGTAACTCTTTTATGCTGCTCCCCTATACCAGATAAACTGCCGAATCACTGCATTCCTTGCTTATCTGCCCCTGAAGGATTGTATGTTTAGCCAGAGGGCACAAGTGGCTAGGGTGTTGTAAGTTACAAGCCCTGTGGTTTCCTTGAGATTCCGTAAGCTGTGGGAAGATACAGGAATGGATTATGGCACTTTCTGAATGTCTAGTTGTCAAGGAAGATGTACAATAAGTGAGTAAAAGCTTATATCTGGAGCTCCAGAGTTTGACTAATCAAGATAAATGATGGGAAACATAAAACAGGGACTTTTTCACCCCTTAACATGTAACCTTTCTTGTGGTACGCATTCTATAATGATGTTATATGATGTATGTTTATGTGTGAAAAACCCAATAAAATCTTTGTTAAAATGTGCTTTCAGGCAGTTTGTCTAACTGGCGGTTAGCTGAACAACTGATTTAGTGAGGCTGCCTCATTGCAATAGCTTCTCTAATAAATCAGGTCCCTACTGGACACTTTGCTTGCATATTCTCTTTGTTGGAGTTTATTTAAAGGTTTGTTCCCTCACCTCGTCAAGAACGAGTGGTTTAGAAGTAAATTCTTACCATATCATACCCTCCAACACAGTGGCGTAGCGTGGGGGTGCAGGGGGGGCCGGCCGCACCGGGCGCAACATCTGGGGGTTAGGGTTAGGGGGCGCAAATCCACGGGTTAGGGGGCGCAAATCCACGTGTTAGGGGGCGCAAATTACTTGCCTTGCCCCGGGTGCTGACAACCCACGCTACGCCACTGCTCCAACATGTCTCTGATGAAAATAGGGATGTCCCATTCCATAATGATAATTTTACTATTTTTACCCCACACATCTTACTGGGTTGCCCCAGCCATTCTGGGCAGCTTCCAACATATATAAAAATAATAATAAAACATTAAACATTAAAAAACCTTCCCTATATAGGATTGCCTTCAGACAGTTCGGGTCAAATAACTTCATACCCTTCAACATTTCTCCAATGAAAATAGAGACATCCAAAGGAAAAGTGGGACATTCTGGGAACAAATCAGAAACCAGGACGGCTTCTCTAACTCAGGGATGTCCCTGGAAAATAGGGACACTTGGAGGGTCTGCCATATTAGCAATTATTTACCTATTTACTTAATTTTTCCAACAACTTCTAACATGACATATGTTTGAAAAGTACATATCTCGTGTCTCTTACCCTTCTGGGACGAAATCTTGCCTTGAGGACATGGAGCGCAATCATAGCAGCAGAATTGCTCCCCCTCCTTCTTTTTCTTGCTGGAACCAGGAGGGCAGTTTGGGTTACACTCAGAAAGGGGTGGAACCTGCCCATTTAAAAAAAAACAACATAAACATTTTAGCACACAGAAATTATCAGTGCTTTGGGCTTCATCCCCACCCCTAAGCCAGCAGTAGGAAGACACTAAACTACTGAGAACCAAACTATTTGTTTTGCTATTAGCAGTTTTAAAAAAGAATGCTGAAACTGACCGTCTGTGAAAATAATGCCTAAACTGGGAAGGGAACTGGGAGTTCATTTTCACCAGCCCCCCCCCCCCATACATAAAATGAATACTTGTTCATCACCAACCTTCCCATACTGAGCAGAAAGTATTAAAAAGGCTTAACATGCTTAGAAGCCTCCCTATAATTTGGAACTTTTGTGACGATATACTGCTCTGTCTCCTTTCTTTTAGCAAATGTTTTGTGCCCCTGGGAAAGTGATAATTCTGTATTGATTTGTTTTGGATGCTTGTATGTGATGCCAATAAAAGGCTTGATGATGATGAATTTGGAACTTTGTGTTGTTATCTTGGTCCCCAAATATGAAACTGTAAAGGAGTTCAACCAAATGCTCTTAGAAGCCTCCTTCACACTTCCTGCCATGCTTTTTGTCTTAATTGATGCATCTTCAAACGTATTTTTTACTTCAATGTGTATTTTTCAAATGATTTTGGTCCATTTTTGAGCTGAGAACTAGACCACAAAATTCAGAGAAATGTGAAACCTGAAGGATAATTAATTTCAGAAGGTTGTGGTTCAAATCCCCGTGATGGGGTGAGCTCCCGTTGTTCGGTCCCTGCTTCTGCCAACCTAGCAGTTCGAAAGCACATCAAAGTGCAAGTAGATAAATAGGTACTGCTCTGGCAGGAAGGTAAACGGCGTTTCCGTGCGCTGCTCTGGTTCTCCAGAAGCTGTATGCCGGCTCCCTCGGCCAATAAAGCGAGATAAGTGCCGCAACCCCAGAGTCGGTCACGACTGGACCTAACGGTCAGGGGTCCCTTTAGCTTTACCGATAGTAACTTAGGTGGGATTTTTTTTCCGGTGTGGAAGGAACTAAAACTGGTCCTCCTGGCACAAATTGGGTTGGGCCAGATATCTTTCGGGATGACTTCCAGCTCTATGATTCTACTATTCTCAAGGAAAATGTTTTGATTCTGGCTGGAAAGGCAGGTATGTGCTGGATGATGATCTGTAACTACAATAACATTCTATTTCCCTCTCTCTCATAGATGTAGGAATTATGCCTCACCTGGTGAAAGCTTCTGTGCCACACCATTCTGCTGTCATCAAGGGTGAATGGCTGGTCAGGTGTAGCCTCCACACCCACCCTTCCAACCTTGACCCTCAAGAAGGAGTTATTTGGAAAAGTGACCAGGTTGGTGATATCAAAGCCAGCTTCTACTTCCCCGTTTGCACTAAAAGATACCGTTTCCCCAGCAGAGTTGTTAAAGGAGACACTCCTAAGAAAGGGATGGAGCTGCATTGAAAGGAAAATAGAAATCATAAAGTAATGTTAATGTCTCTCCTTATTGGCACTCAGGATGCCTCCAGACTGTCAGTATATGCAGGTAGTGCTATGCAAACATAATCCATTCCTGAGAGTGTTCACATAGCAAGCTGACGATTTCCATTGTTTTCTATGGGAAAATCCCAATGTATTCCCAAAAAAAGAGGAAATGAGGGGGGAAATCCATGCTTTTTAGGTCCCACTGCTTGTATACAGTCATACCTCGTTTTGCAACTGGGATCTGTTCTGGAGCCCCGGCCACTAGCCAAAAAGGATGCAGGGCAAAGCGCCGCATCTGCGCATGTGCTCGGAGTGGTTTGTGCTTCTGCGCATGCACAAAGCTCGAATTAGTGCTTCTGCACATGCGCAAGCAGCAAACCCGGAAGTAACCCGTTATGATACTTTCAAGTTTGCTGTGGACGTTCACTGGAATGGACGCTAGACAAGGTGGACATTCGCAGAGGTATTACTGTATCCCGTCCCAAAGGAATTCTAGGGTAACCAGCCTCATGTAACCTGTATGCTTGAGTCTGATTAATGCACAAAGTGGTTAATGCCATAGAGTAAGCTGTCCTACCAAACTTAGCCTAAGTCACTTTCCTTCACCTCAGGAGGAAATGGGTAACAAAGCCTTTTGTTCTACTCAGTCTACATGTGAATTCTGTGTGTGAACTACTCCCTCTAGCCACATATTTTAACCAACCTCCTTTGATTCTGACAAGAATGGAGTCTGAATCTAATGTTTCTATACCAATAGTTTAGGAAATTTTACCATTTTGTGACTGCTATATAGAAAAGCACATGAATCTGATCTTTGATTGTTGTGACTTACTAAATGTGTGGTCCATCTTTGTGATAGGGCAGTGGAGAGTTTGGGGGTATAGCGGAAAGGACACATTTACGGTTTTACAATCTAGATTTCCACACTTTTATTTTGCCATGTTAAATCTCTGCTGGAGTTCTCTCACCAAAGAGTCCTTGCCAGAAAACTGGGTCTTGGCTTCCCAGGATTTCTAACAAAGATAACTTCAACTAACAATTTCAGTAAGTAAGTAAATAAGTAAGCACGTACGTACATAAATAAATGTTTAAAACCCTCCCCCCCCTTTTATGCTGGTCATGGACAGCCATTTTAGGGGTCTTTCCCACCTCCATTCCTCAGCCACAGCTACATTTTTTCAGCTTTGTCTGCCACTCTCAGCCAGCTCTCACCTCTCCTCTCAGTGTGGGATCAGATCTGCCTCTTAACTTGTGTGCAGAGAAGTTGCGTGGGAAGGAGCGGCACAGTGCAGGATTATATCCTCCTGCTTCCCTGCACACAAGTTACGGAGGGGATATGATCCTGCACTGAGTGCTCGAAAATGTTCAGGGTACTGTGCCCAGGTCTAATAAATTGTACCACGGGATAGGCGTTACCTGCCAAGGCTTTAGCTTCTGAAACTCTTGCATCCCTCCTTCCACCACTGCCTTGAATTTGGTCCTGGGCAAGAACATGGCATGTAGAGCATGTGCTACGGCATAGACAGCATTATAGACACTATAGCTGTGGCTTGTTATGCTCATCTCAAAGCCAGATGACGGGAGATCTTCTAGCTTCTCCTCTCCAGTGCAGGTTCCACTGTCCTGCTCCTCTGTACTGGAGTTTGGAAATAAACAGAGAAAGACTTGTGCCCAGAACTGCTTGACAAAGCCATTTCCATTCGCCTCAAATGGATTTTGGACCTGAAGAAAGGCTTTGAATCCTTGTACAACATTTGAATGAATTCTAAAGAAGAGGGAACCCTGGAAGAGTTGCATATCCCAGTTCATTTGAAAGGTCAGTGCTTTGAAGTCCAGTTGTGCTGTCAGAATCCACACCTTGCCCTCAGATGTCTTGGTTCCATTGTCCACTGCACCAAGTGCTACCATTATTCGCAAGCTAAGCATGGACTCTGTTTCTCCATAGACAACAATAAACTTGGCTTTATTCTCCATAATAACTTGATAAATTTGGATCCATTGGGAATACATGGCGTAATACTCAGTCAAATATGCTGTTTTCACGGTTCTCTCTGAGAAGGCCAAACAAATGCCTTTCTGGGAAAGCAGAGTTTTCAGGGTGTGAATAAATCTCTCTCCACTGACATTACCTGCAGCAAGCAACCCAACCCACGTCCAACCAAAATGCAGAAGTAACTCAACAATCCCACTGTATTGATGGACTTCATTGGGCGCCATCCTATAGAAGGAAGTGGATTGGCTTTGACCAGCATCCTCTGGGGCAAAGGAGCCATAAGTGAGCTAAAGGAAAATAAAGGCACATAATCCATAAATGTAGAAGGACTGGGTATGTGCTTCCAGGGCCAGCCTGCCCAGAAGTGAGATGAGGTGGTAGCCTCAGGGGGCTCCAAAAAACTGGGGGCAGTCACAGATTTAGCCTCCATGAGTGCACCCTGTGCTTGTAGGCCGTCCCCGCCTTCTCTTCTACTGCTGCATGCCAGTTTTCCTGCAGTCCTGCAGTGCAGCTTCCCTTCCCTTTCCCCTCATCTTCCTTCCCCATTTCATCCCCCTTGCTTTACTAGAGCAATTGGTTATAGATATAGGTATTTGGTTTCAAATAATCACCTTTACATGCGCTATCTGAGAAATTAATGGAATAATGGATTAGGGGTTCCTATTTTACCTGAACAGTGGGACAACATTTTAGCTTCTGTAACAAATGTGTCTCTAGATTATAAACTATTTCTTATACACCAAAAGATAAAATTTAGAATATACTGGACATTTGTACAGAAGGGAATTCCGTATCTACAATGCCATCGTGCTGGAGAATAAATAAGGATAATGCTTCTTTGAAACACATGTTTATGTGATGTCCAACACTTACGGATTTTTGGAGGAAAGTATTAGGATGAATACTAATACTTCAGGGGGAAATAAAATTGTCAGATGATCATGGGGAATGAGTGTGAAGTCCCCAAGGCAGCATCTTACCTGAGGAATCTTGTAGATGCCCAAGATACTTGCCATTTGGAGAGAGGAATCAAAGTCCAGTCCCCCGATAACTGCCACCAGGTGTTTCTGGATGTTGCACTTGTAGTTGGGCATAAGTGTGGAGGGAAGATTCAGAGCAGCCCGGTAGGTCATCCTTTCATTGAAGTAACTGTCGTAGATGTGGAATCCTAAGGTGATATTACGTAAGATCTTGGGGTTCTCATTGACCTCCTTGACAGCAAATACCAAGGCCAGGATATGCTGGTAGTTCTTTGGCAAAATACTGCAATGAGAATTTTATGCTGTATACTTGGGATATATGCTATGCAATTTTCTTTTATAGAAATTAGGACCTCATGACAATTCTTCAACATTTTCATGCAAATTGTGCCCTGACATGCACATGTCTGCAAAGCAATTTCCCCTTAAAGAATTCATTGCATTCCACTTGTATACTTATATACCACTTTCATTAATATATGCATATATATTTTTTTACATTTTACCCCAGTATATGCATTTTGTATACATTACGTGACTGGAACACTGCACTGCAACATTTGGTGAAATGTGAAAGCGCAAAACATACACTTACATTCATCTACAGGTATTGATCAAAAGAGTTGCATCAAACTGCAGAGAAGTAGATAGCCTAGCTTAATGGAGTAGCTGTGACACATTTATAACTAGGAGCATCATAAAAGTCTAGCCTGATTGGGATGAGAACACCTGGGACTCTTAGAACTTTACCTCAGAGGAGAAGTGAGCTTTCAGACCCCTCACACCAGGCTTTCTGAGGTGAAGTTCAGTATTCAAAACAGAGAAGGACTTTCTATCTCAAACTAAGCAAGTTTAAGCTGTGGGTCTGATTGTTAAACTCTTCTTGGAATAAATTTGGTGGGATATGGGGAGCAGAGAGCACACCAACAGGCAGCCTCTTCTCACTGACACATTCAGATCTCCATTTCCCTCCTTCCAAGCCAACGCCTCAGCTATGCAGAAGTCCCCCCCCACCACCATTTATGCCTAGAAAGAAATCCCGCTGAAATCAGTGGAACTTGCTTTTGAGTAAGCCCGGTTAGAGCTGGGGAATGTTTTTGTATCATCTGATTACTTAACACATGAAGTATTTACAAGATATCAAGAAGTTGATGGATAGGTAGCCTTTCTGTGAAGTCTTCTTCGCCAAAAGAAGTAAAGAGGTGAGAAGCAAGTCCACCAATAATAAGATGACCAGGTTGGTAGTATTCATGTGGAATTCTGGACAGATCTTGGATGGCGCAGCTAGTGGTATGTTTGCACACCATATGTGGCAAATGAAAGAGAAGAGGCACAATAAACAACAGCATACTGAGGCAAATACTATTTCTTATCAGAAACACTCATTTCCATCTAGAACATATTTTCAATATTCTGCCTTGTCACGAACAACACTTCTCTAACAATTCACAGATTAAAATCCTATTTTGCAACTCGACAAATAGAAAAGCAGAAATCCTTCCTCTGTCTCTGACCTCTCCCTTGCTTAGAATATCAGGAAGGGGTTTTTATACCCTTGTTTAGACTTTGGCTGGTATTCTCTGGAAATCCATTGAGACATTATCCAAGGGAGATTTGTTTATGACAAGGCTGGTAATTACCGATGAGGTAATAACTAGGTCTCGTTACATCAGAAATATTGAATAACTGGCAAAAAACATGTTGTTATAGACCTGAACAGAATAAAAACAAAATTGGTGCAAGAAAAATATTATAATATACACATTAAGGTGGGTTGTAATAAATAAAGGATATAAAATATCAGGAATATTTAAAATATTTTAAGCTACGATATACAGTGTGATATGTTGAAATGCAGAAGTTATGAATGAGTTGGTGGGCTGGGAAATAACATAACAAGAATAAAAATTATCAGCCAAATTCTCTGCTTAGATCTGATTCTAACACTCAGCCAGAAGTGGTAATGATAATGGAATTCAATATCCCACAAAAAAGGGATGGTACAATTTTGGTGGGACACTGGATTATCTGAACATTTGACCCAACATAGGTGAGTCATTGAGGGTGTAGAGAAACAGAATAATGTTGGCGTCTATTCATTAGTTTATATATACAGTGGTGCCCTGCAAGACGAATGCCTCGCAAGACGGAAAACTCACTAGACGAAAGGGTTTTCCGTTTTTGAGCTGCTTCGCAAGACAAATTTCTCTATGGGCTTGCTTCGCAAGATGAAAACGTCTTGCAAGTTTGTTTCCTTTTTCTTAACACCGTTAATACAGTTGCAACTTGACTTCGAGGAGCAACTCATAGAACGCAGTGTACATAGTAGCCTTTTTTGAGGTTTTTAAAGACTTTGGTGATTTTTGAAGCTTTTCCAAAACTTATTTTGCAGCCATTTGGTAAGTTAAGCTTTTTAAAACCTTTATTGTTTATTTCAGTCCTGGAGGTTTTGCTGAACATGATAAGGAAGGACCGGCAGGTACAAGGAATACGGGTCGGAGTGAAACAATATAAACTGAAAGCATTTGCAGATGACTTGGTTTTAACATTACAGGAGCCAGAATCTAGTACAAAAAGAGTTTTAGAACTGATACAGAAATTTGGTCGGGTGGCGGGTTTCAAGTTGAACAAACAAAAAACTAAGGTGTTAGGGAAAAATTTGACAGCTACTGAAACAGAAGAGTTTCAGAAGGAAACAGAACTAAACATTGTTTAAAAAGTGAAATACCTGGGGGTCAATCTCTCTTCCAAGAACCTGAACCTATTTAAAGATAATTACGAGAAATGTTGGTTAGAAGTTAAAAAAGATTTAGAAATTTGGTCAAGACTGAAGTTATCCTTGTTAGGCCGAATTGCAGCCATAAAAATGAACGTTTTGCCAAAGATGTTGTTTTTGTTTCAGGCCTTACAGATTGTGGACAGAGTGGAATGTTTTGGAAAGTGGCAGAAGGATATCTCTAAATTTGTCTGGCAGGGCAAAAAGCCCCGAATAAAGTTTAAAATACTAACTGATGCAAAGGAGAGAGGGGGATTTGCCCTGCCGGACTTAAGGATATATTACGAAGCTGCAGCCTTCTGCTGGTTGAGAGATTGGATTTTGTTGGAAAACACTGATGTCCTGGATCTGGAAGGCTTTAATAACTCGTTAGGTTGGCATGCGTATTTGTGGTATGACAAGGCAAAAACACATGGAATGTTTAAAAACCATATTGTCAGGAGAGCAATATTTATGGTCTGGAAAAAATACAAAGACTTATTAGAAAGCAAAACTCCGAGGTGGGTATCACCAATAGAGGCCAAGGCTCGGAAAAAACCCAATATGGAGGCCGGATGGCCGAAATATTGGGAAATAATAGAGAACGTTGGAGACAATTGGAGGTTGCAGAGCTTTGAAAGGTTAAAGGGTAAGGTGCAAGATTGGTTTCACTATGCCCAAATCAATGAGGTTTTTAAGCTAGATAAAAAAACAGGATTCCAGGTGGAAAAATCGAAACTTGAGACAGAATTGTTAGAACCAAAGACCAAGCTATTATCGAGAATGTATAACTTGCTGCTTAAATGGAACACACAGGATGAGACAGTTAAATCAGCCATGATAAAATGGGCTCAGGACATTGGTTATAACATCATGTCTGAGGACTGGGAAAGGTTATGGACCACCGGTATGAAGTTTACGGCATGTAATGCCTTGAAAGAAAACATTATGAAAATGGTATACAGGTGGTACATGACCCCAGTCAAGCTTGCTAAGATTTACCATTTGTCCGATAATAAATGCTGGAAATGTAAGGAGGCTGAAGGGACATTCTTTCACCTCTGGTGGACCTGCCCAAGAGTGAAGGCCTTCTGGGAAATGATATATAACGAGTTAAAAAAGGTGTTTAAATACACCTTCCCTAAGAAACCGGAGGCATTCCTCCTGGGCATTGTCGGCCAGAAGGTGTCAAAGAAAGATAGAACTCTTTTCATGTACGCTACTACTGCAGCAAGGATTCTTATCGCTAAGCATTGGAAGACTCAAGATTTGCCCACACTGGAGGACTGGCAGACGCAACTGATGAACTACATGGAACTAGCCGAGATGACTGCAAGGATCCGAGATCTGGGAGAAGAAGCTATGGAGGAGGATTGGAAAAAATTTAAGGATTATTTGCAAAAGTATTATAAGTTATATGAACTTTAAGATGCCGTATGATTTGGAATGTTAGCCCCAGCAACAAAAGTGGTTTATATAAGAAATTGGATAATTTTTATGAAAGAATTAAGGTTTAAATGGGTAAAAATGACAATATGCTATATTTTAAGAGTAAATGGAAAACAAGAGATTTAAACTTAAACTGCAATTGAAAGTAAAAAAGAAACATATGAAACAAGGTTATAATTTGCTGATAAATTTTATTGTTAAGAATGCATTATGCGGGAGATGTGGGGAAGTCCGATAGAATTCTGAAATAAGTTGATGAAATGGTTGAGATTCTCTGTCTTTTTCTTTCTTTTTATGTTCTTTCTTTTCTATCTGTAATTTGGAAAAAATGCAATAAAAATTATTATAAAAAAAAAATAAAACTTTTTTGGGGGGTTTTGGATTTTGGGTTGGGGTGTTTGGAATTCAAGGACTTGGTGTTGGGAAGGGGTTTGCAAGAATCTGGAAGCTTGTTTTTTCCCCCTGCATTTTTATGATTTTCTGTGACCATTGGGCCACTCTGCTGTTTTTTTAAAAAAATTCTGGATTTGAATTTCTGTGTGCTGGGTGGCTGGGGGAACAGTTGGGGAGGGGTTTGCAAGAATCTGGAAGCTTGTGGTTTTTTTCTGCATTTTTATGATTTTCTGTGACCATTGGGCCACTCTGCTGTTTTTTTAAAAAAATTCTGGGTTTGAATTTTGAAATGCTCTTTACAGTATGTGTGACTTTAAAGAGCACTTAATAAACTCTTGCTGTACCAAATTTGCCTTTGTTTGGACTTTTTTTGACTATAGGAACGCATTAATTGATTTTCAATGCATTCCTATGGGAAACCGTGCTTCGCAAGACGAAAAATTCGCTAGACGAAAAAATTCGCGGAACGAATTAATTTCGTCTTGCAAGGCACCACTGTGTGTGTGTGTGTGTGTGTGTGTGTGTGTGTGTGTGTGTAAAATTTTATTGGGTTTTTTCACAATTAATTTCCACAACTAACTACCAAAAAACCCCCACAAATTCCTCCCCTTGTCCCCATTCACGAAAACATTTCAAAACCTTATCTTTGTTTTCTTTAGACCTCATGACTTCCCTCCATTACCTCTTCTGGTTCCTTATATTAACAAAATTCTTCTGCATTTCCTCACACATACTTCATCAATTATTCTTCTTCTAATATTATCTAAATTTTGCTGATTGCAACTGTGTAGTCTGAGCCTGCCAATGTATCAATTTATTTACATTATTTTGCACATATTCTTTTTCCTAACTTTGGCATATTTAAATTTCACAGGAAGGTGACTATCAGTTAAGTCAGATTTAAAATCCTGCTCACCTTCCTCACAGTCTCCTCGTAGACTCAGAGGCTGTAATTTTTGCCTTATCTCAGCCACCAAGGCATTCCCAAATATTTCCTGCCTACCCCCCATGCCATCCATATCTGCCCTGAGTGTCTCCTGGTATTTCTTCATATCAATCACAGTTTCCATTCCAGGTGCGATTCCAGGTGAAGCTCACATACTTGATTGCCTCCAGCCAAAACCTTGGAGGTAACCCAGAATCTTTCAGCAACACCTGTGCAGTTTTAACCAGAGCCTGACACTTCAGCCCTGCCACCCCCCACTGATTGGGTGAAGTCACTGTGTGACGTATCCCTTTCTTGCGAAAGTACTTCTGCAAAGCAGAACCTGTAAACTCAGCTCCTCTGTCACTTGTGACAGCTAGCACTTTGGTGGAAAACCTTTGTTCCACCTCCTCAATCCAACGTTTGATCAGCTGTGCTGCATCATCCTTGGATTTGAGACCGTGAGTCCAGGAATTCTGAGTAAAATCCTCCTGCATCGAGAGCAGATACCTTGACCCTCCCAGACTTGGTTCCTTTACAGGACCCCACAAATCTATGTGAATTTGTTCAAAAGGCCTAGTGGTTATCCTCTCAACCTTTGGATAACTGCATCCTTTTACCTTTGCCAGCTTGCAAGTTTCACAACTTACAGCATGTCCACATTCTGAAATCCTGCACCCTTTAGAAACCTCTGGTAGCACCTGTAGCGCTTCCAAAGAACCATGAGCTGTTCGTGTATGCCAAGCATGTACACATGAATCATGATTGGGAATTGTAGCACGCAGTGCTTGTGCTTTCTCAACCTTCCCATCACCCTCCAGAGACGTTTTAAGAATGAAGAGATCATTCTGCCCCTTTTTAACCTTGGCAAGCATCCTCCCTCCTTTGGAGATTGTGCACACATCATCCTGAAAACAAACCGTAAATCCCTTTTTCAGTAAATAAGGCACAGATAAAAGACAGTGGTGCATCCCAGGAACGGTACAACACTCCAACGTTTCCTGTAAAACAGCAAAATTCAAATTTACAGCATTAGTTATATTTCTTTTCTGTCCATTGGCAAACAGTACAGTTTTCCCGGCAGGAATTGCCTTGCAATTCCACCTCTCAACAGCAGGTGTCTCTGGAATCAAATTGCGATTAGCTGCAGAGTCAATAACGAAACTTAGCTCTGTCCCACAGCTGTCTTCAGCCAACGCCAGACTAGCCGTGATCTGATAAGTTTCTTCCTGGCACCTGGCACATCCACCAGCCTCAGTCCCACGCCTGGTTGTTTTTCCAGACCGGTTGCCATGGAAACCCATCAAGACCTCCACTGCTTCTGTTTTCTTTGTCACTGGTTCTCTCTTAATAATCAGCTCTGTCACCATTTCAGTATTTTTGTCCATTTGGGCTATAAGTTTATCTGCTGTCTTATCCGAATTTTCCTTTATCTCCTTCATCAACTCATTTCTCAATTCATAAAAGAATTCCACAAATGTTTTTGACAGATAGTTAAAAGAAGAGTAACATTGTGATTCCACTGTTTCCTTTCGCATTTTAAAGGAACAAATATTGACAAAATATCTTTAAAAAAGGAACTTTGTTGCTATTGTCCTTAAAAGAAAGAACAACCAGAAGTTTCCCCCTAGAGGGGGACTGTGAAACTGTAACCAATTCTAGGGAGCTTTCAGCTGCCAGATTACAACCGTGGGAAAGGACTTGTGACCTTGCAGGACAATGTTTTCAGAAGCACTGTTGGGTGCTTTCTGTAAAATAAATGCCCTATTGGATCAGTTAAGTCAGAAGATGGATTTGATGACTAATGCGGCCAGAACATTTGAACAGGTAGTGGGAAATTATATGGAGCCCACCCAGGAACTTAAACAGGAGTGTGTCCTGACAGAGCAGATGATAGAAGAGGATGTTGCAGAATCTTGGGCGCCAGAGATGGAGGGACTTTTGGCCCAGCAGGAAAATGAGCCTTTGGATTTGACAAATGAACTTGGAAAAAACCAGATTTGGAAAGACAAAGTTTGGATTGATTTGGAAATGGGGGGTTGGACTAACCCCCCTATGCAGGGATGTTTGGACTTTCCGAGTCTGGCAATGGGCCGTCAGAGGTTTGGAGCTGTTGGGACTTCCAATTTTGGAGGGAATTTGAAACATGTTTTAAAATACTACATGAAGTCTAGTCTGGACTATGGGAAAGGGGCTGCTTTGTTGAAAAGGGTCAAAAACACTACCAAGCTGGAGTTCCCACGAGTGAAAAGAAAATATGAAGAAAAGCTGCGGAAGGGACATGGAAAAGATTTGAAGGCCTCGGATATAAGATCACCAGGTTAATGTGCCAGACTAATGGGATAAAAAGGACTGACAATCCCGGGACCGGGGGGAGAGGACGCTGGAAGAAGATTGGATTGTTTTTATTCTCTTTTTTTATCATTAGAAATGTTTTATGTGTTCAGTTTCTGTTTCAGTTTCTGTTAATTGGTTCTCGTGGAAAACTTGCAGATTCTAGCTTCACCAATTAACTCAAGCTGGTGTCAATTTACTCTTGGCAGAAAGCCCAGGTCTGCTTGACCTAGAAACTACTCACTCTGATTGGTTAACGAGCAGCACTCAACTCTGTTATCTAGGGATTGCTAGCACAGTTTGGTGTGAGGTGTGTTAGGAGTTAGAAGTGCTGTGTATGGTTTTGAGAGAGAAAGGAAGGATTTATTTTGCTTTTATTTGTATGCAGAAACTCTGCTGGTTTTATTTTTTCCTTTTTTAATAAATCCTGTAAATAGTTCTTCTGAGTCTAGCTGACTAGTCATTACTGCCGCAACTAGCTTCCTCGCTGTGCAGGAAAACTCTGCTACGTTTGGGCTAAAGCCAATAGGGCTATGCCTGACACTCCAAAGTTCCATGAGGTTATGGGCATTGTGCTGCCAGCCTGAGTTGCGGTGGTGTCAGCATCAACGGCGTTGGTTCCAGTAGTTCCAGAAGTTGTTGTTCCTGGCTGGTTCCTGACCGTGGTGAGCTGGTGACGCAGCGGACTCAAGGACAACAGCTGCAGCGTGTGAGTGCTGGGTGCTGTGGTTCCTGTTTTCTCTCTCGGTGGTCGTGAGTAGCTGGTTCCGGGTTCCAGGGACATCGCTCTCAAGATGGCCTCACAACCAGGTCAGATGGCTTTTGAGCGTCTGAATGACTCCAATTACTTGCTGTGGTCGGAACGCATGCAGGCAGTGCTGCAGAGGGATCGTCTCTGGCAAGTGGTGAGTAAGTTTCCTACGAAGCCTGATGATGAAGACCTCGATAAAGACCAAAGAGCAAGGGCCACAATTGTCTTGGGGCTGGAAGATTCCCAGTTGCCGTATGTGAGGGGAATCAAGACAGCTAGAGGTGTGTGGCAAGCACTTAAAGAACTCCATGTGCGTGAGACAGCGGTTTCCAAGCTGTTCATTCGCAAGGCGTTGTACAAGGCAATGTTACAGCCTGGGGTTACAATGCAGGAACACCTACACAGTTTACAGTTAAAGTTTGCTGCGCTACAGGAAAGAGACTGTGCACTAGACCAGCAGGAGAAGGTGGCTATTATTTTGAGTTCTCTCCCGGAAAGCTGGGATAATTTAGTTTTGTCTCTAGAAGGCATACAGGAGCATGATTTATCAGTCAGTTACGTTACTGGGCGTTTGATTGAAGAATGGCAGAAGAGGCAAGAAAGGTCGTTGGCTGCAGAGGCTTCTACAGGTGGGCGGTTTGGAAGGAGTTCTCGAGCCGTGCCAGAGGTGGAGCAAAAGCAGCGTACTGGTGAGGAGTCAGCGTTTGCTGTTAGGCGTTGTTTCCGATGTGGGTCTTCAGCGCATCTAAAACGACAATGTCCGGAGTTGGTCAAGTCTCAGTTGCCGGTGCAGGAGCAGAGACGAGATCAGCAGCAGCAGCAGCGTAAAAAGAAATTCTTCAAACGAAAACAGTCGGCTCAGCTGGTGACCGGCGAGGTCAAGATTGCTGATGAGAAACAAGCGGTCTGGGTGGTCGATTCGGGAGCGTCTCGCCACATCGTGAATTCAGATGAATTATTTGTTTCCAAGAACTCAGCACAGCGCAGCCAGGTGGCTCTAGCAGACGGAAGTACTTCCGAAGTGATTTCGGGGGGTGCAGTTTTTGTTCCTTGTCTTCGTGAGTGCCTGCAAAATGTACTTTGTGTGCCGTCATTAAGGAGCAATCTGATGTCTGTAGATTGTTTGCTAAAAGCTGGGTTTAAAGTGTATTTTGAAGGAGACAGTTGCATTATTAAAAAGGCTGGTGAGATTTTAGGCACTGCTAAGTCAGAGGGAGGCTTGTTTTGGCTTAAAGCAGGATCTCAAGTTGCAGCAGTAGTCAGTAAATCTCAGCCTGCAGTGAATAACAAAGCTATACATGACAACTGTGTGCACTTATTGCATAGGAAAATGGGGCATGCTTGCTGGAAAAGTGTACTAAAAATGTCTGAATTGGCTGATGGGGGTAATTTAAAGAGTTGTAACAAGTACCTTGATTGTAATGTGTGTAAAAAGGTTAAAACCCACAGAGTCTCTTACCCCAGAAGTGACAGAGTCAGTGAGTCACCGCTACAGCTGGTTCACATGGACGTAATTGGTCCATTTGCTGTAAGCAGGGGTGGATCGCGTTTTTCACTAACAATTGTGGATGACGCCACGCGTTATTCTTGGGTTTTTCCCATGAAGAATAAGGGTGACGTGTTCACTAAATTTAAAGGCTGGGTGGCATCTGTGGAAAGATTTCTGTCCATTAAACTCAAAAGGATACAGACGGACAGAGGTGGCGAATTTATGTCAAATGCCTTTAAAGATTGGTTACAAAAGCGTGGCATTGGGCATAGAAAAACGAATGTTTTTTCCCCAGAGGAGAATGGCGTTGCAGAGCGAAAAAACAGATCTTTACAAGATATGATGTTTGCCATGCTTGATGATGCTGATTTGCCCATGTCTTATTGGGGGGAGAGCATGCTCACCGCGTGTTATCTCCAAAATAGGCTCTTTCATCAAACCATAGGTACAACCCCGTACTTTAAATTGTTTCAGAAAAAACCCAAAATTGACCATTTGCATGTGTTTGGATCAAAAGCCTGGGTATTAATTCCGAAACAAATGAGAAAGAAGGGAGATCCTAAGACCAAACAGCTAGTGTTTGTGGGTTACCAGGAGCTGGGAAAAGGTTTCCGCTTTGCTGAAGGGACAAATGGCATTGTGATCTCCAGGAATGCCAGTTTTTGTGAACATAGTGGCTGGGAGAGACTACATGCCAATACTGAGGTTTGGTTTGAACCTTCCCAGGAGCTTCATGACTCTGAAAGTAGACACAGAGAATCAGAGTCTGAGGGGGAGGAAAGTTCAGATAAGAGCTCTCAAGAAAGTGGAGTTAGCCAAAGACCAGTTGCTAAGCAACAAAAGAGAGGTCGTAGTTCTGAGGAGGAAAGTGGGTCAGAAGAAAAATTTTCTCCCAGAAGATCTAAAAGACAAAACAAAGGAGTGCCTCCGGTGCGTTTTTCTCCTGATACTGCAAATGTGTTTAGTGTAAGTGCAGAACCCAAGAGTTTTCAGGAGGTGTTAAAGTTACCAAAAGAGGAGGCAGAGCGCTGGAAACAGGCAATGGAGGAAGAGATGTCCTCTCTGAATGAGCACAAGGTCTTTACACCAGTAGCAGCGCCTGAGGGGGCAAAGATTGTAGGCTGCAGGTGGGTGTACAAAAGACTTAGGCCCGGTTAGGACACATCTAGGGTTGGAAGTGTGCTGGGCCCAAGATGGCAGCTGCCTAATTAGTCAGCAGAACAAAGTTAAACAACTACTGACTACATACAGGATGCAGGATTGCAAAGGGGCAGCGGTGCCTATGGATCCAGGTTTCATAAAAACACTTCACATAGATGAGAGTCCTGAATTTGAACATCCTGATGTATATCACTCTGTAATTGGAAGTTTATTGTATATAGCACAGTGGTCCAGACCTGATATTAGCTATGCAGTAGGCATATTAAGTAGATTGGTCTCAAAACCCACACTAAATGCCTGGAAAGGGGTAAAACAAGTTCTGAGGTATCTCAAACAGACAATTGGCTATATGTTACAATTAAATTCTTCAGAGGATGAAATGTTGAGTTGCTACTGTGATAGTGACTGGGGAAATTTGCCAGATAGAAAATCTGTCACAGGACTAGTTATAATGGTCGGTGGAGCTTTAATCAGCTGGCGGTCACGCAAGCAAGACGTTGTAAGTGTGTCATCAACGGAATCAGAGTATGCCGCATTGAGTGAATTGTGCAACGAGGTGATTTATTTCAAGCATTTGTTAGCAGATTTAAATGTAAATTGTGGAGAACCAGTACAAGTTTACATTGATAATCAAGCTTGTATAACCTTAAGTAAAACAGAGGGTTTCAAATCGCGTTCCAAACATATCTCTGTAAAATACCAAAATGTACGTTGCTGTGTACAAGACAATATAATCACCTGTACTTATGTGTCAAGTGAAGAAAATGTCGCAGATGTGTTAACTAAACCATTGGCAAAGATAAAGAACAAGCGTATGTGCAAGGGTTTAGGTTTGCTGGAAAAATAATCTCCTACATAGGTGTATTTGGAGTTAATTGTTCAGCAGAATCTGTGAGGGGGTGTTCAGTTTCTGTTTCAGTTTCTGTTAATTGGTTCTCGTGGAAAACTTGCAGATTCTAGCTTCACCAATTAACTCAAGCTGGTGTCAATTTACTCTTGGCAGAAAGCCCAGGTCTGCTTGACCTAGAAACTACTCACTCTGATTGGTTAACGAGCAGCACTCAACTCTGTTATCTAGGGATTGCTAGCACAGTTTGGTGTGAGGTGTGTTAGGAGTTAGAAGTGCTGTGTATGGTTTTGAGAGAGAAAGGAAGGATTTATTTTGCTTTTATTTGTATGCAGAAACTCTGCTGGTTTTATTTTTTCCTTTTTTAATAAATCCTGTAAATAGTTCTTCTGAGTCTAGCTGACTAGTCATTACTGCCGCAACTAGCTTCCTCGCTGTGCAGGAAAACTCTGCTACGTTTGGGCTAAAGCCAATAGGGCTATGCCTGACACTCCAAAGTTCCATGATTATGAACGTTGGAAAAATGTTGAAATGAAATTACTTGGCTCTTGTAAAAATGTTTAAAGAATTAGGTAAAAAGGTAATGGTTATGAGAAGCTGGTAAAAATAAGATTTAAGTCTTAAGTTTTAAGGTTTTTTATAAGATAAGATGAAAATAGAGTAAGGTAATGTAATGACAGAATATTATGAATTATGGAAAGGATTTGCTGTGACAATTATTAATCAAGATACAAGAGATGGGAGGAGGAGGAGGTCATGGAAAGAAGGTAATGAAAGTGGAGAATTCGTAAATGATGGTTTTATTTTTTATTTTTTATTTTTCTGTTTTTGTCTTTTTTCTTTGTATTTTTTTTAAATCTTTTTTCAATAAATACCATTTTTTAAAAAAGAGAGAAATGGGATAGTTTTTATGTTACATGATATCCATCTGTTACTTCTATTACTAAATTTCATTGTCCTCCTATGCCACCTATATCCCAAACAGCAATCTGGTGGGGCTACCTCCAATATTGAGAATCACTTCAAAATAACTCTTTTTATGTTGATAGATAATGAGAACAGTCAGACAAGATAGGTTTAATCAGGGAATGTTTCCCAGGATTGAAAATAGGAATGGAGTACTCACAGCAGCTGAATATGCTTTTATTTATTATACACATAGACACAGCCTAAAGCTTTACTAGATCCATCCCCCATTCATTTGTGTTCATAGATATACCTGCATGCCATCAATTAGTGCAGTTTACCACCTGAGTGTCTGGGGCCTGTTTGCATCAAGGTCACAGTGACTGCACAGAAATCTACGTACTTAGCTGCATGGGTTCAAGGATGAACATGGTCTTGTGCTGTGGGAAATAGGCCCTAAGGCCTGGTTGGCTTAAGCACATTGGTCCAATGTATGGCCTCGCCAGCCGTCTTCCACCCCTTCCCAAACCATAAGAACAAAAAGCTTTTTCTGTTGAAGATTTTTGAAGACAATCTCTTATTTTCGACATCTTTCCTGCCATATTTTAATTCTCTTTGGAGTTTTCCCCTTTTTACAGTGTGTTGAAAGGAGAGCGGTGTCTAACCAGTGTTGAAAAACCAATGGCACAAGCTAGATGTCCTGCTCAAAGACCAAAAGCAAAGCTCAATCCATAAGTTACTCGTTTCAGCTGTAACAAAGGACATAAATTAAAATCTTTGAAGATTTCCAGAAAATACCAGGCAATACTAAACATAAAATACATGACATGATGCGGAGAAAGAGAATATATTGTCCATATTCTGGTAAAACGAAAAACAGAGATGATAGGATAATTTACTACTTCCTTTTTATTAATTGCTCCTTGCTGTTCAGATCAGGTCTTAACACAATGATGTAGCATTTTGGGGAAAAGATGGAACCCAGTATGCCAGCACTGGAGGCCAAGATGGAGAAGATCTCCACAGCTACCATGTATTTCCCCTTGGTGCTCAGGTACACTGGAACAAAGGAGATCCAAACACTACAAAACAAGAACATGCTGAAGGTGATGAATTTGGCCTCATTGAAGCTCTCAGGCAATTTCCTGGCAAAAAAGGCCACAACAAAGCTGACAATGGCCAAAAAGCCCATGTAGCCCAGGACACAGTAAAACAGGGCAACTGACCCTTCGTTGCAGCCTAGAATGATTTCTCTCATCACAGAGTGCATGTCAGAAGCAGGAAGTGGGGGAGAGGTTCCTAACCACACAGTGCAAATGCCCACTTGGATAATGGTACATGACAACACAATGGTGCTTCCGAGCCTTTTCCCCACCCATTTTCTCATTCTGGATCCTGGTTTGGTGGCCACAAAGGCCAGAACCACCGTGATAGTCTTGGCCAGCACACAAGAAACAGTCACTGTGAAAACAAGGCCAAAAGCCATTTGTCGGAGCAGGCAGCTCACTCTTTCTGGAGGGCTGAGGAAGATCAATGGGCAGAGAAAGCAGAGCAGGAGTGAAATGAGGAGAGTGTAGGTGAGGTCCCGATTGTTTGCTCTGACAATGGGTGTGTCCTGATGTTTAATGAAGATGGCTTGGACCACCACTGTGAGGAAAGAGAGAGAAAGAGCAAACAATGCTAAGCTCATCCCCAGAGGCTCTTTAAAAGACAGGAAGCTGATGGTCTTTGGAATGCATTGCGATTGTTCCATGTTTGGATAGTGATCTTCGGGGCACCCAACACAATCATCCATATCTGGAGAGGAAATAATCATTTCAGAGTTCAGATGTGTTACTGAGCTTCCAGTGCTGCTCGTATGGAACTGTTAGGGTTAAAGATGTTTCCAGACAAACCAGATTGAAAGTGATGCATGAGAACTCCACCTCAGCATTGTGTGCTATGTTATTTGGGGTGTCCCCATAAGATACATTGTGCAGTTTAGATGGAAAAGATTGGTAACCACAACTACAATTCTTCCTTGTAGTACCGTATTTTTCGCTCTATAGGATTCACTTTTTCCCCTCCAAAAATGAAGGGGAAATGTGTGTGTGTCCTGTGGAGCGAATGCAGGCTCCTTGGCTTCAGCGATAGCAATGCGAAGTCTCTGAAGGGCAGAGGGAGCGCTCCCTCCACGCTCCGGAGGCTACGTGTTGCTTTCTCTGAAGCCTGGAGAGCGAGAGGGGTCGGTGCGCACCGACCCCTCTCGCTCTCCAGGCTTCAGGGATAGTCTCCTGAAACCTTTGGAGTGCAGCAGGAACTCATGCTGCGCTCCAAAGGCTTCAGGTTCCTGTTGCTGAAGCCAGGAGAGCAAGACTCTCCTGGCTTCAGCAGAGAGGGAGAGCTGCTCAGCGCCCCTTCAGCGAAGCGGGAGGAGAAATAGAAGGGGCTCCGTTTCTCCTGCCGCTTCGCTGAAGGGGCGCTGAGCAGAGAGGGGGAGATTTTTTTTTTCTTGTTCTCCCCCTCTAAAACAAGGTGCATCCTATGGTCGGGTGTATCCTATACAGCAAAAAATATGGTAATTGTTCAGTACAGGAACTTAGGAAGGTGTCTTCTACCAAGACAAATCACTGGTCCATTTAGCTTAGTACTGCCTGCCTTATTTTAACCTCAAACAAAGATTAGATCATTGGTGATAAACCTTTTCTTTTTAGAATAAGGTACATATTCATTTATTGGGGCTGTCTGCTAATAGAGATGGAGGAGAAATTTGGTTTTACTGAAATTTGACTGGGAAAGTCATCTAAATTGCACTGTTTTGACCAACACATTAACCAAAACACAGTGACCCTGCAAAATGTATGCTTGTCTAAAAACTTTTCATGCAGACCTCCAATTAAACAATATGTACAAAATGGACTATATTACCAATGTAGAAGTTTTACTTTAGACAGTCAATACTTTTTTGTATATCCCATAGTAATTGCATTTATTTTCTATATAGAACGTATGTATCAAATAATGATTTTGATTCGTGTATTCCTGCATTTTTGTAACTCTTTTATGCTGCTCCCCTATACCAGATAAACTGCCGAATCACTGCATTCCTTGCTTATCTGCCCCTGAAGGATTGTATGTTTAGCCAGAGGGCACAAGTGGCTAGGGTGTTGTAAGTTACAAGCCCTGTGGTTTCCTTGAGATTCCGTAAGCTGTGGGAAGATACAGGAATGGATTATGGCACTTTCTGAATGTCTAGTTGTCAAGGAAGATGTACAATAAGTGAGTAAAAGCTTATATCTGGAGCTCCAGAGTTTGACTAATCAAGATAAATGATGGGAAACATAAAACAGGGACTTTTTCACCCCTTAACATGTAACCTTTCTTGTGGTACGCATTCTATAATGATGTTATATGATGTATGTTTATGTGTGAAAAACCCAATAAAATCTTTGTTAAAATGTGCTTTCAGGCAGTTTGTCTAACTGGCGGTTAGCTGAACAACTGATTTAGCGAGGCTGCCTCATTGCAATAGCTTCTCTAATAAATCAGGTCCCTACTGGACACTTTGCTTGCATATTCTCTTTGTTGGAGTTTATTTAAATGTTTGTTCCCTCACCTCGTCAAGAACGAGTGCTTTAGAAGTAAATTCTTACCATATCATACCCTCCAACACAGTGGCGTAGCGTGGGGGGTGCAGGGGGGGCCGGCCGCACCGGGCGCAACATCTGGGGGTTAGGGTTAGGGGGCGCAAATCCACGGGTTAGGGGGCGCAAATCCACGTGTTAGGGGGCGCAAATTACTTGCCTTGCCCCGGGTGCTGACAACCCACGCTACGCCACTGCTCCAACATGTCTCTGATGAAAATAGGGATGTCCCATTCCATAATGATAATTTTACTATTTTTACCCCACACATCTTACTGGGTTGCCCCAGCCATTCTGGGCAGCTTCCAACATATATAAAAATAATAATAAAACATTAAACATTAAAAAACCTTCCCTATATAGGATTGCCTTCAGACAGTTCGGGTCAAATAACTTCATACCCTTCAACATTTCTCCAATGAAAATAGAGACATCCAAAGGAAAAGTGGGACATTCTGGGAACAAATCAGAAACCAGGACGGCTTCTCTAACTCAGGGATGTCCCTGGAAAATAGGGACACTTGGAGGGTCTGCCATATTAGCAATTATTTACCTATTTACTTAATTTTTCCAACAACTTCTAACATGACATATGTTTGAAAAGTACATATCTCGTGTCTCTTACCCTTCTGGGACGAAATCTTGCCTTGAGGACATGGAGCGCAATCATAGCAGCAGAATTGCTCCCCCTCCTTCTTTTTCTTGCTGGAACCAGGAGGGCAGTTTGGGTTACACTCAGAAAGGGGTGGAACCTGCCCATTTAAAAAAAAACAACATAAACATTTTAGCACACAGAAATTATCAGTGCTTTGGGCTTCATCCCCACCCCTAAGCCAGCAGTAGGAAGACACTAAACTACTGAGAACCAAACTATTTGTTTTGCTATTAGCAGTTTTAAAAAAGAATGCTGAAACTGACCGTCTGTGAAAATAATGCCTAAACTGGGAAGGGAACTGGGAGTTCATTTTCACCAGCCCCCCCCCCATACATAAAATGAATACTTGTTCATCACCAACCTTCCCATACTGAGCAGAAAGTATTAAAAAGGCTTAACATGCTTAGAAGCCTCCCTATAATTTGGAACTTTTGTGACGATATACTGCTCTGTCTCCTTTCTTTTAGCAAATGTTTTGTGCCCCTGGGAAAGTGATAATTCTGTATTGATTTGTTTTGGATGCTTGTATGTGATGCCAATAAAAGGCTTGATGATGATGAATTTGGAACTTTGTGTTGTTATCATGGTCCCCAAATATGAAACTGTAAAGGAGTTCAACCAAATGCTCTTAGAAGCCTCCTTCACACTTCCTGCCATGCTTTTTGTCTTAATTGATGCATCTTCAAACGTATTTTGTACTTCAATGTGTATTTTTCAAATGATTTTGGTCCGTTTTTGAGCTGAGAACTAGACCACAAAATTCAGAGAAATGTGAAACCTGAAGGATAATTAATTTCAGAAGGTTGTGGTTCAAATCCCTGTGATGGGGTGAGCTCCCGTTGTTCGGTCCCTGCTTCTGCCAACCTAGCAGTTCGAAAGCACATCAAAGTGCAAGTAGATAAATAGGTACTGCTCTGGCAGGAAGGTAAACGGCGTTTCCGTGCGCTGCTCTGGTTCTCCAGAAGCTGTATGCCGGCTCCCTCGGCCAATAAAGCAAGATAAGCACCGCAACCCCAGAGTCGGTCACGACTGGACCTAACGGTCAGGGGTCCCTTTACCTTTACCGATAGTAACTTAGGTGGGATTTTTTTTTTCCCGGTGTGGAAGGAACTAAAACTGGTCCTCCTGGCACAAATTGGGTTGGGCTACATAACTTTCGGGATGACTTCCAGCTCTATGATTCTACTATTCTCAAGGAAAATGTTTTGATTCTGGCTGGAAAGGCAGGTATGTGCTGGACTGATGATTTGTAAGTAGAATAACATTCTATTTCCCTCTCTCTCATAGATGTAGGAATTATGCCTCACCTGGTGAAAGCTTCTGTGCCACACCATTCTGCTGTCATCAAGGGTGAATGGCTGGTCAGGTGTAGCCTCCACCCTTCCAACCTTGACCCTCAAGAAGGAGTTATTTGGAAAAGTGACCAGGTTGGTGATATCAAAGCCAGCTTCTACTTCCCCGTTTGCACTAAAAGATACCGTTTCCCCAGCAGAGTTGTTAAAGGAGACACTCCTAAGAAAGGGATGGAGCTGCATTGAAAGGAAAATAGAAATCATAAAGTAATGTTAATGTCTCTCCTTATTGCCACTCAGGATGCCTCCAGACTGTCAGTATATGCAGGTAGTGCTATGCAAACATAATCCATTCCTGAGAGTGTTCACATAGCAAGCTGACGATTTCCATTGTTTTCTATGGGACAATCCCAATGTATTCCCCAAAAAAGAGGAAATGAGGGGGGAAATCCATGCTTTTTAGGTCCCACTGCTTGTATACAGTCATACCTCGTTTTGCAACTGGGATCTGTTCTGGAGCCCCGGCCACTA
This sequence comes from Podarcis bocagei, assembly GCF_964188305.1. Lineage (NCBI taxonomy): Eukaryota > Metazoa > Chordata > Lepidosauria > Squamata > Lacertidae > Podarcis > Podarcis bocagei. The sequence continues at coordinate 17,489,248 of NC_138138.1, read as the reverse complement.
GCCAAAAAGGACGCTAGGCAAAGCGCCGCATCTGCGCATGTGCTTGGAGTGGTTTGTGCTTCTGCGCATGCACAAAGCTCGAATTAGTGCTTCTGCACATGTGCAAGGAGCAAACCCGGAAGTAACCCGTTATGATACTTTCAAGTTTGCTGTGGACGTTCACTGGAATGGACGCTAGACAAGGTGGACATTTGCAGAGGTATTACTGTATCCCGTCCCAAAGGAATTCTAGGGTAACCAGCCTCATGTAACCAGTATGCTTGAGTCTGATTAATGCACAAAGTGGTTAATGCCATAGAGTAAGCTGTCCTACCAAACTTAGCCTAAGTCACTTTCCTTCACCTCGGGAGGAAATGGGTAACAAAGCCTTTTGTTCTACTCAGTCTACATGTGAATTCTGTGTGTGAACTACTCCCTTTAGCCACATATTTTAACCAACCTCCTTTGATTCTGACAAGAATGGAGTCTGAATCTAATGTTTCTATACCAATAGCTTAGGAAATTTTACCATTTTGTGACTGCTATATAGAAAAGCACATGAATCTGATCTTTGATTGTTGTGACTTACTAAATGTGTGGTCCATCTTTGTGATAGGGCAGTGGAGAGTTTGGGGGTTTAGCGGAAAGGACACATTTACAGTTTTACAATCTAGATTTCCAGACTTTTATTTTGCCATGTTAAATCTCTGCTGGGGTTCTCTCACCAAAGAGTCCTTGCCAGAAAACTGGGTCCTGGCTTCCCAGGATTTCTAACAAAGATAACTTCCACTAACAATTTCAGTAAGTAAGTAAATAAGTAAGCACGTACGTACATAAATAAATGTTTAAAACCCTCCCCCCCCCCCTTTTATGCTGGTCATGGACAGCCATTTTAGGGGCTGTGCCCAGTCTTTCCCACCTCCTTTCCTCAGCCACAGCTACATTTTTTTCAGCTTTGTCTGCCACTCTCTGCCAGCTCTCATTTCTCCTCTCAGTGTGGGATCAGATCTGCCTCTTAACTTGTGTGCAGAGAAGTTGCGTGGGAAGGAGCAGCACAGTGCAGGATTATATCCTCCTGCTTCCCTGCACACAAGTTACGGAGGGGATATGATCCTGCACTGAGTGCTCGAAAATGTTCAGGGTACTGTGCTACATATCACTGCCCAGGTCTAATAAATTGTACCATGGGATAGGTGTTACCTGCCAAGGCTTTAGCTTCTGAAACTCTTGCATCCCTCCTTCCACCACTGCCTTGAATTTTGTCCGGGGCAAGAACATGGCATGTAGAGCATGTGCTATGGCATAGACAGCATTATAGACACTATAGCTGTGGCTTGTTATGCTCATCTCAAAGCCAGATGACGGGAGATCTTCCAGCTTCTCCTCTCCAGTGCAGGTTCCACTGTCCTGCTCCTCTGTACTGGAGTTTGGAAATAAACAGAGAAAGACTTGTGCCCAGAACTGCTTGACAAAGCCATTTCCATTCGCCTCAAATGGATTTTGGACCTGAAGAAAGGCTTTGAATCCTTGTACAACATTTGAATGAATTCTAAAGAAGAGGGAACCCTGGAAGAGTTGCATATCCCAGTTCATTTGAAAGGTCAGTGCTTTGAAGTCCAGTTGTGCTGTCAGAATCCACACCTTGCCCTCAGATGTCTTGGTTCCATTGTCCACTGCACCAAGTGCTACCATTATTCGCAAGCTAAGCATGGACTCTGTTTCTCCATAGACAACAATAACCTTGGCTTTATTCTCCATAATAACTTGATAAATTTGGATCCACTGGGAATACATGGCGTAATACTCAGTCAAATATGCCGTTTTCACGGTTCTCTCTGAGAAGGCCAAACAAATGCCTTTCTGGGAAAGCAGAGTTTTCAGGGTGTGAATAAATCTCTCTCCACTGACATTACCTGCAGCAAGCAACCCAACCCACGTCCAACCAAAATGCAGAAGTAACTCAACAATCCCACTGTATTGATGGACTTCATTGGGCGCCATCCTATAGAAGGAAGTGGATTGGCTTTGACCAGCATCCTCTGGAGCAAAGGAGCCATAAGTGAGCTAAAGGAAAATAAAGGAGCAAAATCCATAAATGTAGAAGGACTGGGTATGTGCTTCCAGGGCCAGCCTGCCCAGAAGTGAGATGAGGTGGTAGCCTCAAGGAGGGGGGCTCCAAAAAGCTGGGGGCAATCACAGATCTAGCCTCCACAGAGTGCCCCCTGTGCTTGTAGGCCGTCCCCCTCCTTCTCTTCTACTGCTGCATGCCAGTTTTCCTACAATCCTGCAATGCAGCTTCCCTTTCCTTTCCCCTCATCTTCCTTCCCCATTTCACCCCCTTTCTTTACTAGAGCAATTGGTTATAGATATAGGTATTTGGTTTCAAATAATCACCTTTACATGCGCTATCTGAGAAATTAATTAATATACTGGACATTTGTACAGAAGGGAATTCCGTATCTACAATGCCATCGTGCTGGAGAATAAATAAGGATAATGCTTCTTTGAAACACATGTTTATGTGATGTCCAACACTTATGGATTTTTGGAGGAAAGTATTAGGATGAATACTAATACTTGAGGGGGAAATAAAATTGTCAGATGATCATGGGGAATGAGTGTGGAGTCCCCAAGGCAGCATCTTACCTGAGGAATCTTGTAGATACCCAAGATACTTGCCATTTGGAGAGAGGAATCAAAGTCCAGTCCCCCGATAACTGCCACCAGGTGTTTCTGGATGTTGCACTTGTAGTTGGGCATAAGTGTGGAGGGAAGATTCAGAGCAGCCCGGTAGGTCATCCTTTCATTGAAGTAACTGTCGTAGATGTGGAATCCTAAGGTGATATTACGTAAGATCTTGGGGTTCTCATTGACCTCCTTGACAGCAAATACCAAGGCCAGGATATGCTGGTAGTTCTTTGGCAAAATACTGCAATGAGAATGTTATGCTGATTTCTTGGGAGATATGCTATGCAATTTTCTTTTATAGAAATTAGGACCTCATGACAATTCTTCAACATTTTCATGCAAATTGTGCTCTGACATGCACATAACTGCAAAGCAATTTCCCCTTAAAGAATTCATTGCATTCCACTTGTATGCTTATATACCACTTTCATTAATATATGCATATATATTTTTTTACATTTTACCCCAGTATATGCATTTTGTATACATTACTTGACTGGAACACTGCACTGCAACATTTGGTGAAATGTGAAAGCGCAAAACATACACATACATTCATCTACAGGTACTGATCAAAAGAGCTGCATCGAAATGCAGAGAAGTAGATACTCTAACTTAATGGAGTAGTTCTCATCACTTTCAGAGCTGTGACACATTTATAACTAGGAGCATCATAAAAGTCTAGCCTGATTGGGATGAGAACACCTGGGACTCTTAGAACTTTACCTCAGAGGAGAAGTGAGCTTTAAGACCCCTCACACCAGGCTTTCTGAAGTGATGTTCAGTATTCAAAACAGAGAAGGACTTTCTATCTCAAACTAAGCAAGTTTAAGCTGTGGGTCTGATTGTTAAACTCTTCTTGGAATAAATTTGGTGGGATGTGGGGAGCAGAGAGCACACCAACAGGCAGCCTCTTCTCACTGACACATTCAGATCTCCATTTCCCTCCTTCCAAGCCAACGCCTCAGCTACGCAGAAGTCCCCCACCACCACCACCATTTATGCCTAGAAAGAAATCCCGCTGAAATCAGTGGAACTTGCTTTTGAGTAAGCCCGGTTAGAGCTGGGGAATGTTTTTGTATCATCTGATTACTTAACACATGAAGTATTTACAAGATATCAAGAAGTTGATGGATAGGTAGCCTTTCTGTGAAGTCTTCTTCGCCAAAAGAAGTAAAGAGGTGAGAAGCAAGTCCACCAATAATAAGATGACCAGGTTGGTAGTATTCATGTGGAATTCTGGACAGATCTTGGATGGCGCAACTAGTGGTATGTTTGCACACCATATGTGGCAAATGAAAGAGAAGAGGCACAATAAACAACAGCATACTGAGGCAAATACTATTTCTTATCAGAAACACTCATTTCCATCTAGAACATATTTTCAATATTCTGCCTTGTCACGAACAACACTTCTCTAACAATTCACAGATTAAAATCCTATTTTGCAACTCGACAAATAGAAAAGCAGAAATCCTTCCTCTGTCTCTGACCTCTCCCTTGCTTAGAATATCAGGAAGGGGTTTTTATACCCTTGTTTAGACTTTGGCTGGTATTCTCTGGAAATCCATTGAGACATTATCCAAGGGAGATTTGTTTATGACAAGGCTGGTAATTACCGATGAGGTAATAACTAGGTCTCGTTACATCAGAAATATTGAACAACTGGCAAAAAACATGTTGTTATAGACCTGAACAGAATAAAAACAAAATCGGTGCAAGTAAAATATTATAATATACACATTGAGGTGGGTTGTAATAAATAAAGGATATAAAATATCAGGAATATTTAAAATATTTTAAGCTACGATATACAGTGTGATATGTTGAAATGCAGAAGTTATGAATGAGTTGGTGGGCTGGGAAATAACATAACAAGAATAAAAATTATCAGCCAAATTCTCTGCTTAGATCTGATTCTAACACTCAGTCAGAAGTGGTAATGATAATGGAATTCAATATCCCACAAAAAGGGGATGGTACAATTTTGGTGGGACACTGGATTATCTGAACATTTGACCCAATTTTTTATTTTTATTTTCACAATTAATTTCTACAACTAACTACCAAAAAACCCCCACAAATTCTTCCCCTTGTCCCCATTCACAAAAACATTTCAATACCTTATCTTGATGTTCTTTAGACCTCATGACTTCCATTACCTCTTCTGTTTCCTTATATTAACAAAAGTCTTCTGCATTTCCATACGCATATTTCATCAATTCTTCTTCTTCTAATTTTAACAAAATTCTTCTGCATTTCCATACGCATACTTCATCAACTCTTCTTCTAATATTATCTAATTTTTGCTGATTGCAACTGTGTAGTCTGAGCCTGCCAATGTATCAATTTATTTACATTATTTTGCACATATACAACAAGTGTTTTCCATTCTTTTTCCTAACTTTGGCATATTTAAATTTCACAGGAAGGTGACTATCAGTTAAGTCAGATTTAAAATCCTGCTCACCTTTCTCACAGTCTCCTCTTACTCTCAGAAGCTGTAATTTTTGCCTTATTTCAGCCACCAAGGCATTCCCAAATATTTCCTGCCTACCCCCCATGCCATCCATATCTGCCCTGAGTATCTCCTGGTATTTCTTCATTTCAATCACAGTTTCCATTTTTCTAAAAAGTTCCTCCATCATCAAGACCTCCACTGCTTCTGTTTTCTTTGTCACTGGTTCTTTCTTAATAATCAGTTCTGTCACCATTTCAGTATTTTTGTCCATTTGGGCTATATGTTTATCTCCTGTCTTATCCAAATTTTCCTTTATCTCCTTCATCAACTCATTTCTCAATTCATAAAAGAATTCCACCCAAGGCTTATTCCCTGTGTCCTTCTGTCCAAACTTGGGGTTGGTTGCTTTTTAATTGCTATGTTCAATAAGTTACTATTAAAACAATCAAAAAAGGTCCAAACAGAGTTGAAATATCCAATACTCCTTCTACTTAATTCACTCTGCCCTTGCCAATATTCTCTTTCCCTTGTTCTCAAAACAACCAATTTTCCAGCCATACCTTATCAGTTTCGTCAAGGCCACCAAGTAACATTTTTCCCAAGAAACTCGGTCTTTTGTACTTTTCCATCCCTCCAGCACGATTGCCCATTACACATATACAATTCGAAATAAAATCCAGATTTCAAATTAACATTCAAATTAAACAGATATCTACTTTAAAAAGAAAACAAAAGCAGTTTGTCCACACAAAATCACAACGTAATAATCCAGAGGAGAGTAAAAGACTCACTGAGCCAGTTCTCTAAAAATGTCTTGAAGTAAGAGTTACAGACAATTGAAGATCATTATAATTCCTTTTTTTGGGCAGAGTCCAAATGCCCTTTACCAGGCTTCCAACTCTAGATAGGCAGTGTAGTGGCTCTCAGGTGTTCCGATTTCTGGCACTGCATTCCCTGTCAATATTCAGCCTCTATTGTCAGTTTCAAGCTTTAAAGATCCAATTTATCTTTTAACAAAACAAAAAACTTTAGAAGCAAGCTCAGTCTTCTTTAAATCACTCCAACCAAAATGTGCCTTGCAAAGCCAATAGTTGCTTCCATACACTCACCCCACAGAGTACTTCAATAGTCTTGTTTCAAGCGTTCTCTGCTGGGCTCAAATTCACCCACGGCTTTACTGCAAGGTCCTCTCCACAATTCTCCATTATAAATCCAATAAAAGGTAGTAAAGAATGGGCTTCAGTTGCTTTTAATCGATCTTTCCCATTGGCAGACATATATCTAATAGAGTCATGTAAAATTGATACCACTCTCACTTGAAAGTTGTTTCCGTGCAGTGATTAACCAGAAAACGGGGATGGACTTCCTTTTTACTCCTCCGTCTAGCACTGAATTCAGCCGAAATAGATCTAATAATTAATCTTCTTTACGTTTCCATCGGCTTAAATTTAGTTTTCGGAAGATCTCTGCTGCAGGTAGGAGTTTGAGGCTTCGCTCCCATGGAGTTGCGATACTGCCATGTCCGCAGGCTCACTCTTTGGTTCCCACCGCCCACTCCCCATTCCTCTCGGAACAGGGGTTTGAGGGTCACAGGAGAACCCTTTTGCAGACTGCTGGACCTCTTGACACCTTGAGAACCCTCTCAAGGCTTTTTAGGGGAGGTGCCTTGCCTTGGCGCTTCCCCCTGTATCTCCGTGGGGCTCTAGTCCCTCAGACGATCAGACTAGCACTCCTTTTCACCATTCACAGAAACCAGAAGTCCCTATTCATTAGTTATACTAATTAATATTGTTGTCCTCCTAGGCAACCTGCATCCCATACAGCAATCTGGCCGGGCTACCTCTAATAATGGGAATCACTACAGAAGAACTTTTCTATGTTCATGGATAATTTATTTTATTCAGCAGACGTGCATGATACCAGCAGCTGGTTAGGTTTTATGTAGATTTGTTCTGTCTTGTTCACTGAAATCATCTAATGTACTTCTACAAAAATTCATTAAACTTTTCTCCAAACAAATAATGTAAAGTACAGTGGTGCCCCACAAGACGAATGCCTCGCAAGACGAAAAACTCGCTAGACGAAAGGGTTTTTCGGTTTTGCGTTGCTTCACTAGACGAATATGGGCTTGCTTCGCAAGACGAAAACGTCTTGCGCTTTTTTCTTAAAGCCGCTTGAAGAGGTGCAGTTGTGATGGACTGTGCTTTGCAAGACGAAAAACATCACAAGACGAAAAGACTCGCGGAACGAATTATTTTCGTCTTGCGAGGCACCACTGTATGAGACCAGCTTCCAGGCAGGATAGGTTTAATTGGGGGAAATTTTATAGGCTTGAAAATAGGAATAGAGCACTCACAGCAACAGAAAACTGACTCTAGAATGTGTGTTTATATTGTCATGGAATTGGGAGGGGGACCGCTTGCTAAACTGTAGAAATTAATAAATGGTATGATTTTGATTATTTTGAATGTGAAGGGAGAAAATACAAGCCGCAAAGGAATTCCTGGACTAGCCTCTGCAAAACTCCCAGGCCAAACTAGGGCCATTAAGAAACAATGCAAGGTCACTGAGGGCCATTCGCAATGCAAAAGAACTGTCCTTCCCCCTTGCCCCAAGGTGTGAACAGAGACAAGGGTTTGAAAGGTTGCCAGGGTAACTGGATGTGAGGTGATAGGGAGTCACAAGCAAGGGTTGCTGGGAAGAATGTTGTGCTTACACACACACACACACACACACACACACACACACACACACACGGTGAGACAAGGCTGTGTGAGGCCTGCGGGTTCCATGTTGAAGTACTCTTGCAGCCAACTTGGTATAAAAAGTTGGACCACCCTGGGCTAAACAAAAATCTACCTTCTTGCATCCAGGCCTTTCTGTCTTGACAATGGTCTTTGATCTAGGTCTAATGGTCCCCATTCAGAACAGCCATGTATACTTGGATAAAACTTGCTGGTGGTGCCTGTGCCTCTAATTGTTGGGATTAGGGCAAGACAAGCTAGCTCTTGTTATTTTCGGTCTGTACTCAGGTACCAAAGGTGTCTTTGTATCTTTATTTAACTGTAATTTTAAGGTAAAATTGTTCTGTTTTGTACTGTAATCTCTTAATAAAGTATTAGCTTCTATTTGCTTTTGTGGCTTCTTATTGTAAGCTTTTGCTCTGAATCTGGTGCCTGGCAGCTTGCTTATGGCTGGGTAGGTTTGTGGCTGAGACGACAAAGAATGGATCTTTGCTTTTTGTCTTGGGGGAAGTCATTGGATGTCCAGGAAAAAACTTGAGTACCCTGACTCAGAATTTTGGGTGACTTCGCAGGGTTGCTGGCAGAGTATCTGAGTATCGTTTGGTTAGAGGACATCGTTAGAAATGAATGTCTAAGTCAATTAAAGACCCAGTTGCCTACAATACCACCTCCTGCTGCTTTTACCAGGTAGTGAGGATAAAGGAACAACATACTAACTCCCAGGGAAGTTCAGACATTCACATGTGCCTAAGCACAGGTCTCTATACCTACGGCTTCTTTAGTGAAAAGAAAACAGAACAAATGTCTCTTCCAGTTTGCTCCATGACCAGCAATGGAATTGGACTTCCTTCCCAAGACCTACACCGATGATTTAAAGCAAAAAAGATCCTAAGACCCAGTAGTCATATAAGTTGACAAATAAAATTAATCAACATTTTAAAAGCATTTAGAATACAGAACATAGCACACACACAAATAAAAAGGACTCTTAGCTAGCCTTACCAAATACCTCCTCCACTGTCCTCATCTCCAAGGCAAAAGGGTGTTCACACACCTTCACTGTAAAAGCAGGCCAAAGTAAAACAAGAGGGATAGCAAAAAGACAGGGGTGAGGGGAAGCCTCAGACACACTACCCACCAAACAGGATCCACGGGGAGCACAACAACAGCCTTATAAGGTGATGATCCTATGAAACATGCCTTAATATTTTGTGGTATCCATTACAGCTTCTTTGTTTTCCAAATGCAACATCAAGTCCAAAAAGATTAGGGAAACCTGTCTCACAGTGACCACAGAGAATTTTCAAATAAATTGCACATAGCTAAACAAAAATATATATCATACAATAAGGATAATGAGAGATTATATTGCCCATATTCTGATAGAACAAATAAACAAAGTTGATAGGTTAATTTGTTATTTCTTCTTTATTAACTTCTTCTTGCTGTTCAGATCAGGTCTCAACACAATGATGTAGCATTTTGGGAAAAAGATGGAGCCCAGTAAGCCAGCACTAGAGGCCAAGATGGAGAAGATCTCCACAGCCACCATGTATTTCCCCTTGGTGCTCAGGTACACTGGAACAAAGGAGATCCAAACACTACAAAACAAGAACATGCTGAAGGTGATGAATTTGGCCTCATTGAAGCTCTCAGGCAGTTTCCTGGCAAAAAATGCCACAACAAAGCTGATAATGGCCAAAAAGCCCATGTAGCCCAGGACACAGTAAAACATGACAACTGATCCTTCGTTACAGCCTAGAATGATTTCCCTCATCACAGAGTGCATGTCAGAATCAGGGAACGGGGGAGACATTCCTAACCACACAGTGCAAATGCCCACTTGGATAAGGGAACAAGAAATCACAATGATGCTTGCCAGTCTTTTCCCCACCCATTTTCTCATTCTGGATCCTGGTTTGGTGGCCACAAAGGCTAGAACCACCGTGATCGTTTTGGCCAGAACACAAGAAACAGTCACTGTGAAAACAAGGCCAAATGCCATTTGTCGGAGCAGGCAGCTCACTCTTTCTGGAGGGCTGAGGAAGATCAACGGGCAGAGAAAGCAGAGCAGGAGGAAAGTGAGGAGGGTGTAGGTGAGGTCCCGATTGTTTGCTCTGACAATGGGTGTGTCCTGATGTTTAATGAAGATGGCTTGGACCACCACTGTGAGGAGAGAGAGAGAAAGAGCAAAAAGTGCTAAGATTATCCCCATTGGCTCTTTAAAAGACAGGAAGTTGATTGTCTTTGGAATGCATTGTGATTGGTCCCTGTTTGGATAATGATCTTCAGGGCATGCAACACATTCATCCATGTCTGGAGAGAGAGAAAATACACTCAGATTTCAGATATGTTGCCAATATGGAACCACATTCTGCAATTTAGTTGGACAATGGTGGCAACTACAAATAGAAATCATCCTTGTATCAATTGTTCAGAACAGGAACTAAGGAAAGTATCTTATACCAAGTCAGATCACTGGTCCATTTAGCTCAGTATTGCCTGCTGAAACCAACAGCACAAATCCTATACGGCGCACCACTCGTCTCCCTCTCTAATCTAGACCCATATGAGAAGATACAATCAGGTTTCCTTAGATCACTCCTGCAAACACCTAAATGCGTCCCAAACGCCGCCCTACGACTGGAAGTGGGCTTATACAGCGTTATTTTTTTTTTTATAATGATTTTTTATTGCGTTTCTTTTCATAGGTTAACAGATTTGTTTACATGGCAACATACAAGAAACATTTTTTATATATATATATATGAAGAAAAATGAAAAAAGAAAAAATATTAAGAAACTTTCCTTAACGTCCTTCAACAGTTCACTTTTGGACCTCCTCACATCCTCTCAGCATTGCATTCATTGTTCTAGCCAGTTCAGCAATTTGTTATCTTGTTTCCCATCTTATTATACCTTTAAATATATTATGTTACCAATTTCAAAAATTTATAATTTAGTTTTAACACTCTTAATAAACATAATATTTTGTTTCAAATATGTCTCGTTTTTTTTCCCTTCAATGCTTACTTTATCATTTGCTTAAAATAAATTGCAGAAGCATAACGTTTCTTAATCATGCGCTATCTTAACATTCAAACAACTTATAATGTTTTTGCAAATAGTCCTTAAATTTTTTCCAGTCCTCCTCCATTGTTTCTTCGCTCAGATCTCGGATTCTGCCAGTCATTTCTGCCAACTCCATGTAGTCCATCAACTGCGTCTGCCAGTCCTCCAGTGTGGGTAAATCTGGTGTTTTCCAGAACTTAGCGATGAGAATCCTAGCTGCTGTGGTTGCATACATAAACAAGGTTCTGTCCTTCTTTGGCACCTTCCGGTCCACCATGCCCAGGAGAAAGGCCTCTGGTTTCTTAGAAAAGGTATATCTAAATACCTTTTTCAGCTCATTATGTATCATTTCCCAAAAGGCCTTTACTTTCGGGCAGGTCCACCAGAGGTGAAAGAATGTCCCTTCTGCCTCCTTACATTTCCAACACTTATTATCAGAGAGATGATATATTTTAGCCAACTTGACTGGGGTCATGTACCACCGGTATACCATTTTCATAATGTTCTCTTTCAAGGCACTACATGCCGTGAATTTCATACCGGTGTTCCATAACCTTTCCCAGTCCTCAGACATAATGTTGTGTCCTACATCCTGTGCCCATTTTATCATAGCAGATTTAACTGTCTCATCCTGTGTGTTCCATTTAAGCAGCAAGTCATACATCCTCGAAAGTACCTTAGTCTTTGGTTCTAGTAACTCCATCTCCAGTTTCGATTTCTCCAACTGGAAACCCACTTTTTTATCTATTTTGAATACCTCTTGAATTTGAGCATAATGCAACCAATCTCGCACCTTACCTTTTAGTTTGTCCTGGCTTTGGAGCTTCCAATTATCTCCAACTCTTTCAATCAATTCCCAATATTTTGGCCAGTAGGCCTCCATATTGGGCCTTTTTTTAGAAATCTTGGCTTCCACAGGTGATAACCACCTCGGGGTCTTACTTTCTAATAGGTCCTTGTACTTCAACCAGACGGCAAAAATTGATTTTCTGACAATATGGTTTTTAAACAATTTGTGAATCTTCGCCTTGTCGTACCACAAATATGCGTGCCAACCATACACATTATCAAACCCTTCCAGATCTAGGACATCGGTGTTTTCCAACAGAAACCAATCCTTCAACCAGCAGAAGGCTGCAGCTTCGTAATACAACCTTAAATCCGGCAGGGCAAACCCCCCTCTATCTTTTGAGTCAGTTAGTATTTTAAATTTTATTCGGGGCTTTTTGCCCTGCCAGACAAACTTAGAAATATCCTTCTGCCATTTTCCAAAGCATTCCATTCTGTCCACGACCTGAAGGGTTTGAAATAAGAATAACATTTTTGGCAAAACACACATCTTTATAGCTGCGATTCGGCCTGACAAGGTAAGTTTCAATCTTGACCATATATCCAAGTCTTTTTTAATTTCCAACCAACATTTTTCATAGTTATCTTTGAAAAGATTTAAATTTTTAGTGGACAAGGATACTCCCAGGTATTTCACTTTTTTAACCACACTTAACTCTGTCTCTTTCTGATACCCCTCTATCTCTGTAGGTGTCAGATTTTTAACCAAAACCTTAGTTTTTTGTTTGTTTAACTTAAATCCCGCCACCCGACCAAACTCCAAGATAAGTTCCAAAACTCTTTTTGTGCTAGATTCTGGCTCCTGTAATGTCAAAACTAAGTCATCTGCGAAAGCTTTCAATTTGTATTGTTTCGCTCCGACCACTGGGCTTATACAGCGTTAAAGCCAAAGTATGGATAAGAACCTTATGCACTTGGCTAAGACTTAACAACTCGCCGGTTGGACTACTTTACCTGATGCTTCTTGACAAATTCCAATCTAGCTGGTTGAAGGGCATCCTCAGAAAACTGGCCACATATGGTCTCTCCCCAGAGTATTTCTTAAGTTTAGAAAGGGGAAGGGCCAAGAACATAATCAAAGAAAGGCTCAGGGACATTGAAACCCAAAATGACTTTAACCAACTTCCGATAACTTATAAACTTCTATACAATTCCCAAAGGCCCCATCTAGCAAACTATCTCAAAGTTCTAGACAACGCTAAACACCGATGGGCATTTTCCAGGGCCCACTTCAACGCTCTCCCTTCAGCTCTTCTAGAGAGAAGATACAATAAAACACCGATCGAACAAAGATTATGTCCCTGTAACAGCAATGAAATCGAAACCATTGGGCATGTCATCTTATACTGCCCATTATATCGAGACTCAAGAAAAGAGCTGATCAAACCGATTCTGAGGAAAATACCTCGTAGCACAGACGACACCTATATCAGACACCTCTTAGCTGACAAAGAGCCCGAAATTAACAGGTCCGTGGCAAAGTACTGTTACATTGCAACAAGAATAAGACGAGCAATGATGTCTACAAAGGAGTCCAAAGTGTAAACATCGAAGGAACGATATTAAACAGTAGTGACTCCTGAATTGAATTTTAAAAACTTAAAACTCGAAACCTGGTCATAAATATAAGCACCAACTCTGAGAATTGGCCATATTTTTACTGCTACTTCTAGCACAATACTACTCTTAATGTCATATTTTATAAATTGCTTCCTGGTCATTGACCGTATTAAAGATATTTGATTTTGCCTGCTGTATTTTAACCTGACAAAGATGAGATCATGGGTTATAAACCTTTTCTTGTGAGGAAAGGTCCATATTCCTTTATGTCTGCTAATAGGGATGGAGGAGAACTTTGGTTTTGTTGCCCTTTGAATGGAAAGATTACCCAAATTGCATTCCTTTCACCAACACATGAACCAAAATACAGTTGCCCTGAAAAATGAGTACTTCTCTAAAAATTTGTGATGCCATTCTCCAATCAAACAATGCATACCAATTATTTGCTTGATCTTTTCAACAACTTCTAACATGACATATGGTTTGAAAAGTATATCTCTTGTGTCTCTTACCCTTTTGGGATGAAATCTTGCCTTGAGGACATGGAGCACAATCATAGCAGCAGAATGGCTCCCCCTCCTTCTTCTCCTTGCTGGAACCAGGAGGACAACTTGGGTTGCACACAGAAAGGGGTGGAACCTGCCCATTTAAATAAATGCTTTAAAATTTTAGCACACAGAAATTCATAGCATGTTTGCCTTCCATTTTCCAACCCACAGCTAGAAGTAAGAAGACACTAAACTACTTATTCCAAAGGCAAGACCAAACTGACCATCTTTGAGCCCCCTTCAGGCATTCAAAAAGCAAGCATGAGGGCTCAAACTGGGGAGGGGATTGGGGGCTAATTTTCACCAGCCCTGCCCATTTTGTCTCCATACATAAATAGAACACCCCTTCCACCAACAATTTTCCTTAGGATACATGTGGGTAGTGACTTTGGTGTCTCAGTTAAATTCTAAGGATTCTGAAGCCAAAACTATGGTAACTTAGGTGTGATTCCCCCCACCCCAAGTAGAAGAACTAAAATTGAACATTAGAGAACTTTTTTTTAAAAAAAATACACTTGAAAAATTGGGGGCGGGGATTTTCGGGGGGGGATGTATTGCTTGCAAGATTTGAAAGGGTATTAAACTGCTAAAAGCTCCGTTGTAATTTGCGGCAATGTGTCTAGTCCATTTACAGCTCTTCATGCAGTAAACTATGGAACTCATTCCCACAGGAGGCCGTAATAGTCACCAACTGGGATGGTTTTAAAAGAGGATTTGAAAAATTCGTGGAGGATAGGTCCATTAGTGGCTATTAGCCATGAGGGAGGTTATGCTCCGTCTTCACGGTCAGAGGCACTATTATGATATTGATGTTCCGTTCCACCTTAACAGATGTCTGGAGTATGACACATGTCTGTTTACATTCCAGCACAGCTTGCTGGGAACTTCCGTTGTGTGCATAGCTTTTGCTTTATTGCTTCTAGCTCTTGGACATGAAGGAGAGCAGACATGTTTTCTTTGTCCTGTTCTTTGCTGAATAAATTGCTTGTAAATATGCTTTACATATGCCTTTGTCTGCCCTTCCATCGCGAAGAGTTTGTTATCTCTGTTGGCTTGAGTGCTCAACTTCTGAAAGGCTTCTGAAGCTCTGAGTTGCAGATTGATGCAAAACCAAGGACTGGAGTTCGACCGGCAACTGGCCGGTGGGCTGGAGCCATCTGGGGGCCTGCCAATTGCCCCCGTTCCCTTGGACGCATCACAACAGTTGAACACTATCTTATGGAAACCACAAAAGTAGGGAGCGCTCTTGGGCCCAGTTCCTGCTTATGGATTTTCCACAAACATCTGGTTTGCCAATCTGAGAAAAAAATGGTGTAGAAGGTGGGCCATTGGCCTGATCCAGCAAGCACACCTAATGTAATGCAGAAGAAAATGTTTTGAATGAGGCTAGAAAACCAGGTATGTGCTGGGCTGATGACTGATAAGTGTGTAATATTTTGTTTTCCTATATCTCATGGATGTTGGAATTATGCCCCACCTGGTGAAAACTTCTGTGCCACACCATTCGGTTGTCATCAAGGGAGAATTCCTGACCTGGGGCAGCCTCCAAATCCATCCCTCCAACCTTGACTCTCAAGAAGGAGTTATTTGGAAAAGTGACCATGTTAGTAATATCAAAGCCAGCTTCTACTTCCCTGTTCTCACCAAAAGATACTGTTTCTCCAGCAGAGTTGTTAAAGGAGACACTCCTAAGAAAGGGGTGGAGCTGCATTGAAAGAAAACAGAAATGATGAAGTAATCGCTCCAAACTGCCCGTATTTTCTGGGAGGGTTTCATGCACATACCAGAATGTTAGGTTTGCACAAATAAAAGGGGTTGTTAAAGCGCTCTGTCACACTATTGCAACAAGTCCATTTTTCTCAATTCCTTCTCAAACTTTCCCTCCCTCAATCCATAATTTCTCATGCCCTCCCCTTTTTGGAGTATCCATAGAATGAGAAAGTTCAGACTGAGGAAGAGAGAAGAGTGGGAAGAGAGTGATCTGGAGGTGAACGTCATATGGGCAGTGTGGGTGAGTTCTGTGTTGTAGGGAGTGCTTACTTTTGATTTGATTTAATATATGTATTCCACCTCCAATAAATAAAAAGGGTGGAGCTCAAGGTAACGTAAAAAAATGTTTTCCGATCCAATGTCCTTTTTACTGCCATGCAGCATGAATGCACAAATTAAATGGCAATTCTGGGGTGTTTTTTGATTTATGAATTTATTAAATTAGAGCAATGAAGGAGTGAGAGGATGAGAAAGGAGTTCAGAAGACTGCTTAGAGGACTGCTGGGAGGTAATCTACACTAATTTCCATGGCACGGTTCATGTCAAATAAATTGTATTTCATGAAAAGGCATTACCTGCCAAGACTGCAGCATTTGAAGCTCCTGCATCGCTCCTTCCACCACTGTCCTATATCTGGTCCTGGGCAAGAGCATTCCATGTAGAGCATGTGCTATGGTATAGACGGCATTATAGAGACTGTAGCTGTGGCCAGACATGGTCATCTCAAAAGCAGATGAAATTAGATCTTCCAGCTTCTCCTCTCCAGTGCAGGTTCCACTGGCCTGCTCCTCTGTATTGGAGTTTGGAAATAAACAGAGAAATACTTCTGCCCAGAACTGCTTGACAAAGCCATTTCCATTTGCCTCAAAAGGATTTTGGACCTGAAGAAAGGCTTTAAATCCTTGTACCACATTTGAATGAACTGAAAAGGAGAGGGAACCTTGGAAGACTTGCATATCCATGCTCATTTGAAAGGCCAATGCTGTGAAATCCAGCTGTGCTGTCAGAATCCATACCTTGCCCACAGATATTTTGGTCACATTTTCCAATTCGCCTAGCGCTACCATTGCTCGCAAGCCAAGCATGGACTTTGTTTCTCCATAGAAAACAACAACTTTGGCTTTACTTTCCATAACAACATGATAGATTTGGATCCACTGGGAATACATGGCATAATACTCAGTCAAATATGTGGTTTTCAGGGTTTTCTCTGAGAAGGCCAAGCAAATACCTTTCTGGGACAGCAGAGGTGTCAGGGTCTGAACAAATCTCTCTCCACTGTGATTATCTCCAGTGAGCAACCCAACCCACGTCCAACCAAAGTGCAAAAGTAACTGAATAATCCCAGTGTACTGATGGGCTTCATTGGGGACCATCCGGTAAAAGGGAATGGACTGGCTTTCATCAGTATACTCTAGGGCAAAGGAACCATAAGTGAGCTAGAAGGAAATAAAGGGACATCAATATAGTAGAAGGAATTGGTATGTGCATCTCTAGCGGCTGTTGTGGCAAAGACAGTTGTAATGACAGTAGGCATTTACCTCACTTTCCCATGGACAAGGGAGTCAAACAAAAGCATCTTCCCTAGACTCTCTGGCCCAAGAGGCAGTGACATAGCTGCATGCCAGGGAGGGGAAAGGATTCATCCATGGTGAATGAATGTGAAATCTCCAAGGCATCTTACCTGAGGAATCTTGTAGATGCCCAGTATGTCTGCCATTTGAAGGGAGGAATCCATGTCAAGCCCCCCAATAACTGCCATCAGATGTTTCTGAGTGTCACACTTGTAGTTGGGTATAAGTGTTGATGGAAGGTTCAGAGCAGCCCGGTAGGTCATCCTTTGATTGAAGTAACTGTCATAGATATGGAATCCCATTGTGATATTAGGCAAGATCTTGGGGTTCTCATTGATCTCCTTGACAGCAAATACCAAGGCCAGGATATGCTGGTAGTTCTTTGGCACAACACTGCAATGAGAATTTTATGCTGATTTCTTGGGAGATATGCTATGCAATTATTATTATTTAAATGATATGCTGTGCAGTTTTTCAAGCACCTCATGATTATTCTTCAGCATTTTTGTGCACAGTGTGCCCTATTATACAGATATCTGGAAACCAATTTCTTCTTTAAAAAAATGCATTGTAGTCCACTTGACAACTTCTATACCACATTCACTAATATATGCATTTTTAAAAAATTAATACTTTACCCCAGTGTATGAATTTTTGTATACATTGCTCGGCTGGAGAAGTGCACTGCAAAATTTAGAGAAGTGTGAATTTCAAATAATGGCTCCGTTTTGCTTTTCATATTTCTTTTGAGCAAGCCAATTTTGGGAGGTTCACATTTAAATGTGAACTGATTTCAATCCCGCCCCAATCCCTAATGAGGCAATACTTATATTTATTTTGGAGTCCTGCATGTTCTTGATAACACTTAAAGATTTAAGAGATACTGATGCTGACACCAAACTCTACAAGGCTTTTACCCCAGACCAAATTCCCTAAACAGCCACCTCCCCAGTTCACTCACAAATTGATTCAACTGCTAGGTACCATCTGCTTTTGGCCTGCAAAGCTCCACAAATCCTATTTCTGGCTGCTTGGACAGTTGAGCTCATTTAAGAAATCTGCTTTTATGGCATTTTTCTGCTAAGAACTGGGCAGCTTCTTAGCCTAAAATACACACCAGCTCATTTGTTCTAATCTTCGCCAAAAAAATATTGTTAACAAACTGGGTTTAGGGAGCTTAAGCCTTATTTGTCTGCTTTCACCTCAGCTTTCTCTTGTCTTTGCCTCACATCTCACTCATTACTTCTCCCAACTGACAGTTAACTGCCGTTTCGTCAAGGTTCAGAACCTTCAGCCAATCACTGACTGTTGTTCCCAAAGCCAAACAAAATGAATGTACCTGATCCAGGCTCTGTCTATAAATATTAAACACAATTGAATCTCTTTCCCCTTCCTGTCTTCCTCTCACTAAGTAGCTGAACAGGTCTGCACCACATTAAGAGCGCAAGTCATCAAACTTTGATACACACACACTGACATCAACAGAGGCCATAAAACATGTTGAAAGCACAAAGTACAAACATGTACAAAACATTTATCTGCAGGTATTGATTTGATCTAACAAAAAGTTGTGTCGAAATGCTGAGAAGTAGGTAGCCTAGCTTAGGGAAGTGGTTCTCATCATTTTCTGACCTGTGACACATTTTTAACTAGGAGTATCCTATAAATCTTGTCTGAGTTTGATGAGAACATCTAGGGCTCTTAGATCTCCACCTCAAAGGAGAGGTGAGCTTTCAAGATCCCTCCCCCCAAACTTTCTAAGGTAAAGCTCAATATTCAGAATAGAGAAGGGCTTTCCATTTTAAACTACGGTAGGTAAATTTAAGCATGTTTAGGGTTGGGGGATGTTTCTGTACCAGCTGATTCTTTGACATGTCCTTACAAGGTATTAAGAAGCTGATGGGTAGTTAGCCTTTCTCTGAAGTCTTCTTTGTCAAAAGCAGTAAAGAGATGGGAAGCAACTCCGCCAATCATAAGATCACCAGGTTGGTAGTATTCATGTGGAATTCTGGACAGATCATGGACGGTGCAATTCATGGTATGTTTGCACACCAAATGCGGCAGATGAAAGAGAACGGACACAATAAACAACAGCATACTGAGGCAGATATTCTTCGTCATCAGACACCCTTATTTCTGTCTAGAACATGAACCTTAGTTCCAGAACCACCCTCAGTAGAATATTTTGCCTTGACAGGAACAGCATTTCCTCACCAATTCACAGATTAAGATCCTATCCTGTTGTTGTTTAGTCATTTAGTCGTGTCCAATGGACCAGAGCACGCCAGGCACTCCTGTGTTCCACTGTCTCCCGCAGCTTGGTCAGACTCATTGGTAGCTTCAAGAACACTGTCCAACCATCTCCTCCTCTGTTGTCCCCTTCTCCTTGTGTCCTCAATCTTTCCCAACATCAGGGTCTTTTCCAGGGAATCTTCTCTTCTCATGTGGCCAAAGTATTGGAGCCTCAGCTTCAGGATCTGTCCTTCCAGTGAGCAATCAGGGCTGATTTCCATGGACAAACTCCATGGACAAAGACAACGAGATCCTATTCTACAACTTGACAAAGACAACAGCAGAAATCCTTCCTCTTCCTCTGCCCTCTCCCTTGTTTAGAATCACAAGAAGGGTTTTTTTTTATATTCTCATGTTTAGACTTTGGCTGGTATTGTGTGGAAATCTATTGAGACATTATCCAAGGGAGACTTAGTCATGACCAGAGTGATAATTACAGGTGAGGCAATAACTAGGTCTCTTTACATCAGGAGCATCAAACAAATGACGAAAAAAACATGTTTGTGATGTTTCATTCAAAGCGGTTTCTGTCCCTTTACAGGACAAAAAAGTGCCCCTTCTTCTCTGGCATTGGGGGAGGCATTTTGTAGTTCACTTTGGGTGCTGCCAAAATGTCTTGAACCAGTCCGTCTGAACGTCTATTTTTGTAGGGAGAAGGGGAAATTGCTTCGCTTATTCTCAACCAATGTATATTGAGATTGGGAGGGTGAATCGCACACCTGGATGTATATTTTAAAGATTCCCATTAATATGCTTCCTGAAAGTATCATATAAAGAAAAGAAGTAAATAAATAGGTTATTTGACTACAAAGAATTCGGGGCAGGGGGCATTCAATTCAGTTTGCATTTAAAACCAAGACGATCTGATTTGTACTTTCTGAAACAATATGAGAATCGAAACACAACCCTCCTTAGAAATCTGCACTTATCTAAAAATTATGATGTTGTTCTTCAACCAATGTTTACAAAAATGCATATTTTACTGGTAGAGGCACTGACATCACGTGTGCCGTGAGGAGGCCACAAGGTCTGTGAAGGGGCCCTCTGCCCAGCAGGACCTTTCCATAGCTGTCAACATTTCCCTTTTCTTGCGAGGAATCCTATTTGGAATAAGGGAATTTCCCTTTAAAAAAGGGAAAAGTTGACAGCTATGCCTTTGACACAGCAGGGAAGCCTGGTGGGAACCTACAGCATGGTGGAGAGGCCTGCCAGGGAGGCCTGTCAGGGCTCAGTCCCTCAAGATTGGGGGGCTCAGCCCTGTCCCCACATATTGGGGGGCGGGGCTGAGTTGTCCTCAGCCCCATAGAGTTAGCCGGTATCATTGGGGAAAATGTCAAAAAAATTCATAGTGAACACTTGCAAAAGTGTCGTGACTTTATTGAAAAATGTGTTTACTGGGAGAAATTGACACTAAAATACTTAAGAGTTTTCATGAGGGTTTTTTAAATAAAAAGAATCACAGATTGATGCAAAAACTGTGCAGAACTGAATTTAAGATGGAAAGAATGAGATACTGGTAAAGTCAAAATTGACAGCTTCTTCCAACCCTCTTTATTGCAAATGGAGACACTTTTTAATATACCACTTCAATCACACACACAAACACACATAGAAGTGTGTGTGTGTGTGTGTGTGTGTGTGTGTGCACGCACACCACCAAAAGGTGTGATTTCCACGATTTTCGGCCAAGAGCCAGAGGGGAGGGACAGATTACACACTCTTTACAGGATTGAAAATACAGGTCCTTTATTATGCAGTTATAGACCCGAACAGAATAAAAACAAAAATGGTAAAATTAAAATATCATCATATACTGTAATATGAAGATGGGTTGTATTCATAAATGATATAAAATATCAAGGAATAAATAAATAAATAATATTTTTATTAATTTTCAAAATGATTACAAATGGAACCAAATTATTGAAATTTAATACAATTTCTTAAAATCAGGTTTCCTGTTCCTATTGGAACCATATTCCCCTTTAGCTGCTTCCTTTCTTATTTAGTCTCCAGTTGACATCCTTCACTTGTCATTAAGCTGCTCTTCCAGCTGTCTAATTTTCACCTTACAAACAGCAACCTCAGTTACATCTTATATATTTATAATCCATTTCACATGTGTACTCTTTCATCTTCATTTTTGTTCCAGACCTGCTGTGCTGAAAGAGTTCAGTTGTTTCTCTTGTTGCTCCTTTTTTGCAGTATTTGTCTGAGTGGTACAAGGTCGCATTCCATTCCATTCCGCTGTTATCAAACTAACACGTGAACCGCAGCCATAAATAACTCGCAGAGTGAACTTTCCAGACTTCTGCCATTAAATTCCTCTCTGCAATTCATTCTTGGCACACAACACACCGCAAAATCTTTCCTCATATTCAGCCTCTCTTCAACAACTGTCCAGCTTTGGGTCATTTTTTCTTTTCCCCACTGCATTCCCCCAAGCAACACCCCCATTTAGAAGTGGTTGTAAATAAAATCCATTCACCCTCAGCTGAGGGGGGCAGCATAGCAAAACCTTATTAAATTCCTTGTAGAGAATAAATTGGGAGCCCCCACCCCTCTTTTCAAAGTAGCAACTACACACACCTCTTCATTGTGTAGAGGAGGACAGCAGAACAAAAAGAAAACCATAAGAAAGTGCAAAGCACCTTTTCCTCCCCCTTTCCTTTCACGGCTGTTGTAGGGATTCTCAAACTTCCGAAAACCGTTCAAAATACCTTCCTGATTCTTTGGGCAGCTGATTAATTGCAGCCCATTTGCAGATGTTGCTTCAGGAGCACCTCTTGATTAATGCCAATTATCCAGATTAAGGAGGAACCTTCCACAAAGCATGCCGGTAACAGAGGCTTGTCCATGGCAAGGACACACTTCTAGATCACTCCTGTTCTGCCTTCTAAATTGGCAGACACAGAACTGCACGACACTGCAGGATGCAGTGAACTCCCCAGACCCCACTGGAGAGCATCGAGAGGATTTATGCCTCATTCCCTACCTCTCCCATGCCTGAACTTCTTCACAACCCCTGGAGGCCTGCGAACAACCGCCATTGATCGTGGGCTTGCCCGGAAACCTACCATCTTATAAATATAAGGCCATTAAAAACCCTAACTTTTTTATCTACTAAACTTTAAGTAAAAATGAACCCCACAAATGGTCTAGCAAATATTATCTGCAACTACTGAAATAAATGAGACTTGTTTATCACGATACTAGCAGCTCAACTGAGCCCTTTCGTACTTTAAAAAGGATTTGGAAGGAACAAAGAGATGAATCTTTTTTACATTAAAAAAATGCCTCCCAATATATTGTTTTCTCGTTTGGTTTCTAATCAATCATTCTCTCATATTCTACTCAGGCCTCAATATTTTGTGGTATCCATTACAGCTTGTTTTCCAAATGCACCATGGAGTCCAAAAATATTAGGGAACCTGTCTCACAGAGACCACAGAGAACTGTTAAAGAAATTGCACATAGCAATCGCAGCTAAAAACACTCACAATATAGTTATATAATAAGGATAATGAGAAATTATATTGCCCATTTTCTACTAGAATAAAAACAGAGATGATAGGATAATTTATTATTTCCTCTTTATTAACTTCTCCTTCCTGTTCAGGTCAGGTCTCAACACAATGATGTAGCATTTTGGGAAAAAGATGGAGCCCAGTAAGCCAGCACTGGAGGCCAAGATGGAGAAGATCTCCACAGCTACCATGTATTTCCCCTTGGTGCTCAGGTAGACCGGAACAAAGGAGACCCAAACACTACAAAACAAGAACATGCTGAAGGTGATGAATTTGGCCTCATTGAAGCACTCAGGCAATTTCCTGGCAAAAAAGGCCACAACAAAGCTGAAAATGGCCAAAAAGCCCATGTAGCCCAGGACACAGTAAAACATGACAACTGATCCTTCGTTACAGCCTAGAATGATTTCCCTCATCACAGAGTGCATGTCAGAATCAGGGAATGGGGGAGACATTCCTAACCACACAGTGCAAATGCCCACTTGGATAAGGGAACAAGAAATCACAATGATGCTTGCCAGTCTTTTCCCCACCCACTTCTTCATTCTGGATCCTGGTTTGGTGGCCACAAAGGCCAGAACCACTGTGATCGTTTTGGCCAAAACACAAGAAACGGTCACTGTGAAAACAAGGCCAAAAGCCATTTGTCGGAGCAGGCAGCTGACTCTTTCTGGAGGGCTGAGGAAGATCAATGGGCAGAGAAAGCAGAGCAGGAGAGAAGTGAGGAGAGTGTAGGTGAGGTCCCGATTGTTTGCTCTGACAATGGGTGTGTCCTGATGTTTAATGAAGATGGCTTGGACCACCAATGTGAGGAAAGAGAGAGAAAGAGAAAAACATGCTAAGCTTATCCCCAGAGGCTCTTTAAAAGACAGGAAGTTGATTGTCTTTAGAATGCATTGTGATTGGTCCCTATTTGGATAGTGATCTTCACGGCATGCCACACATTCATCCATGTCTGGAGAGAGAGGAAAAACACTCAGATTTCAGATATGTTGCAGAGCTACTAATGTTGGCAGTATCTCTTCAGGTTAGATTAGGAGTATCACAGAAGTTTCTGAACAGGCTGGACTCAAAGTGATGCACGAGAACCCCACCTCAACACTGTGTGATGGGTTATGTGGGGTGTTCTGTACTGGCTTGCTAACTCCCCAGAAGCTGTGGGATAACCAGTCAGGCTTAAGTCTAATTAATGAATGAAGGGGTTAAGACCATAGAGTAAGCTATCCTGCCAGGCTTAGCTCATCTTGGGAGGTACTAGGTAATCAAGCCTCCGAGTCTCTCAGCCCCACTCACCTCACAGAGTGTTTGTTGTGGGGGAGGAAGGGAAAGGAGAATGTTAGCCGCTTTGAGACTCCTGAAGGGGAGTGAAAGGCGGGATATCAAATCCAAACTCTTCTTCTTCTTCTTCTACTTTAGAAGCTCAGAGTTTGATGATGTCTGAACTGCTTGCTCCAAGATCAGACTGCATGGCTGTTACAAGCCATTCTTGTGCTCCTTATACCAATAATTTAGGTACTTTTATTATTGTAGCTAATCCAAGTTTTACTGCCTGGGTTTTCTTACTGATGTGTGGAAAAGCACACGAACATGATATTTTAATAGTAGTAACCCAATTTTTAACTTACCAATGTGTGGTCTTTTGGAAAGAACTTAGAAGGGCATATTTTAAAGCTCTAACAGCTTATATTGCCATGTTTTACTTTTCTTAATATTTTTGATTTTAAATCTCTGCTGGGATTCTCTAACCAAAGAGTACTTGCCCCATACCTGGATCTTGGCATTCTCCTTTATATACCTGTTTTTTCCTTGTCACCAATATAAACTACATTGTGCAGTTTACTTGGTCAATGGGGCTAACAATAAATTCTATGAATTGTTCAGCACGGGAGCTAAGGAAAGTGTCTTATACTCAGTTCATTGCTCCATGTACCTCAGTACTGATTGCTGGATTTTAATCTCTGACAAAGATGAGATCTTTTATAAAACTTTTCTTGTTAGGAAAGTGTAATAATAATAGGGGTTGCTCGTGCGTAAGTTGCCGCCACACCTGGCTAGGTTGCCTAGTTAAACCTTTCTGTCTGGACAGCCCTTCACTTCGTGGCTGTTTCAGTCGCTAGCAGAATCCTTCAGTGGGCGTTTCTTAAACCTTTTCCAGCATAAAAGCTGTTTGACGCCAAGTCTCCTCCTACTCTCCCTGCGCGGAAGTCTTCTGCGCAGGGAGGGTGTGGTTAGTGGAGGACCCGTGCTCTCCCCGCTGGTGTCCGGCGAAGAGTCCTGGAGCCCTCTCGCCGATTCCCCCATCTGCCCCCCTTTATCCCTGGTGTTGCGCTGATTTCCTTCCCCAGTTGATGAGCTGCCTCTCTCCCTGCTGGGTCCCTCTCCAGCATCACTTGGGAGCCTTCCCTCCGCCTCTGGCTCCGATGTCAGTTCCCTGACAGAAAGGTCCATATTCCTATATGGGGGCTGTCTTTCAATAGGGATGGAGGAGAAATTTCATTTCGTTGCCCTTTGAATGGGAAGGTTATCTAAATTGCACTCCTTTCACCAACACATAACCCAAATACTGTTGCCTTGAAGTATGTGCAGTTCTCTAAAAATGTGTGCTGCCATTCTCCAATCAAATAATATGTACCAGTTATCTGCTTAATCTTTTCAACAACTTCTAACATGACATACGGTTTGAAAGGTATACCTCTTGTGTCTCTTACCCTTTTGGGATGAAATCTTGCCTTGAGGACATGGAGCACAATCATAGCAGCAGAATTGCTCCCCCTCCTTCTTCTCCTTGCTGGAACCAGGAAGACAACTTGGGTTGCACACAGAAAGGGGTGGAACCTGCCCATTTAAATAAATGCTTTAAAATTTTAGCAGACAGAAATTCATAGCACGTTTGTCTTCTGTTTCCAACCCACAGCTAGAAGTAAGAAGACACTAAACTACTTATTCCAAAGGCAGGACCAAACTGACCATCTTTGAGCCCCCTTCAGGCATTCAAAAAGCAAGCATGACAGCTCAAACTGGGAAGGGGATTGGGGGCTAATTTTCACCCACTCTTCCCATTTTGTCTCCAAACATAAAGAGAATACCTCTTCCACCAACAATTTTACCATACTGAATGGGAAGGTCTGAAATAATGAACATGCTTAGAAGTCTCCTTGTGATTTGTAACTTTGTGTGATTATCATGGTTCCCAAATATGAGGAGGAGGCTTCTAAACGACTTAGCCAAATGCAGTTAGAAGCCCCCTTCACACTTGCTGCCATGCACAGGAAGGCATTGTGGGTGGAGTTTATGCACAGCCATTCTTAGTTTGAAGCCTCACAAGTTCTTTTGGGAATACTGGAGAAGGGCTTTTATTTTTAAGATAAAGCACACTGCTGATCTGTCCTGGGGGCCCAGGCTGCATTGCTGCTCAAAGTTGGCTGCTAAAAGGTAAAGGGACCCCTGACCATAAGGTCCAATCGTGGTGGACTCTGGGGTTGCTGCGCTCATCTTGCTTTATTGGCCGAGTGAGCTTCCGGGTCATGTGGCCAGCATGACTAAGCCACTTCTGGCGAACCAGAGAAGCACATGGAAACACTGTTTACCTTCCCACCGGAGCGGTACCTATTTATCTACTTGCACTTTGACGTGCTTTCGAACTGCTAGGATGGCAGGAGCAGGGACCGAGCAACTGGAGCTCACCCCGTCGCGGGGATTCGAACCACCGACCTTCTGATTGGCAAGTCCTAGGCTCTGTGGTTTAACCCACAGCGCCACCCGTGTCCCTTGGCTGCTGTTTGTCCCTAAATGTGCTGTTTTCTATAAACAAAACCTTAAAAGGCAAATAGTATATGGGGTAGAGGATTGGAAGGAAATTGCGGTACTTCTTTTATTTAGAGGTGCAGGGTGCGACATTTTGGAAAGGACAAATCAGTATATTTCCTGTCCAAATGAATTTCATATGTTTAATCAGTCCTTTTTTCCTGGGGGGGGGTGCAGGAGTACGCATACCTGTACCTCTAAACATTTTGTGAATCTTTCTACCTTTGTCCATTTACTGTATTTATTTTTCCCGATTTGAACTATAAAATGGTGGTTTTGAGTCAAAATGAGAGTACCCCTAAAAAAATTTTTAGAAAAAAGGCACTGTGTTTAATCATAAATTCACTACATCCCATTTCCACATTAATCCACAACTAAATTCACATTTAAATGTCTATCTTATCCTAATATTTGCATTTCTAAGTTTCTTTTATCTTGCAATATGTATTTTTCAAACCATGTTGGTCCTGCCCATTTAAATGAATGCTTAAAAATTTTAGCACAGAGAAATTAATAGCATGTTTGCCTTCTGTTTTCCAACCCACAGCTAGAAGTAAGAAGACACTAAACTACTTACTCCAAAGGCAGGACCAAACTGACCATTTTTTAGCCCCCTTCAGGCACCCATGAAGCCACAACAGGAAAACCACAAGAGGGAAGAGCGCTTTTGTACTCAGTTCCTGTTTGTGGGTTTACCACAGACAGCCATTGGCCTGATCCAGCAAGCTCATGGAATGTAATGCAGAAAATGTTTTGAACCATGCTGGAAAACCAGGTATGTGCTGGGCTGATGATCGATAAGTGTGTAATATTTTGTTTTCCTATATCTCATGGATGTTGGAATTACGGCCCACCTGGTGAAAACTTCTGTGCCACACCATTTGGTTGTCATCAAGGGAGAATTCCTGACCTGGGTCAGCCTCCAAATCCACCCTTCCAACCTTGACTCTCACAAAGGAATTATTTGCAAAAGTGACCATGTTAGTAATATCAAAGCCAGCTTCTACTTCCCTGTTCTCACCAAAAGATACTGTTTCTCCAGCAGAGTTGTTAAAGGAGACACTCCTAAGAAAGGGGTGGAGCTGCATTGAAAGGAAAACAGAAACTATGAAGTAATGCCTCCAAATGGACAGTATTTTCTGGGGTGAATCTCTCCACATGAGGACCTTATACATTATATCTTGCACTGTCCGTTATATAACGATGCAAGAAAAAGATTTTTGGTACTACAGGGTCCCCTGGCCAGAACCCCCTTGACATGACGTTATATCTCCTTGCAGACACAGATAAGTATGTGACCTGGCGGGTAGCACTTTTTGCAACTGCTGCTAGGAAAATTAGAGCAAATTATGTAGCCAAGGTAGCCATTAACTGTAAAGGAGATGAATTTATTTGATCCCATCTATCTACCTCAGGCTATGCTCTATCTTTGTCACCAAACTCTGAGTATAAATTGCACACTGTATTAATTGATATTGTTTTTAACATTAGTGACCATGTGATGATTTTAACGTATGAATTTTATTGTTTAATGTTTTTATTTGTACATTGGGGTACTTTTTAGCTTTGTTTAGAGTATGTAATGTTTTAATAATATAAATGTTTTAAGTCTTTTTTTACCAATTCAGTATATTTTCTTTTAATTGTCAAATAATTCTGTGTACATTGGGGCAGCCTTTGGCTATGTGCAATAAAACTGACTGAGACTGAGAATTTCCCCACATACTATGCACATGCCAGAATATTAGGTTTGCAGAAATAAAAGCGCCTTGTCACATGTTTTGTGGTTTTGAAAATGGTTGGGGACGTGACCACTAAGTAAGCTTTGTGCAAGCAAATTTCAGGAAAAGTGAGAATCTAGAGGTACCCAAAGCTACTCTCCTCAAAATCACTACCTTCTTCAACTTTCCCTCCCTCAACCCAGAATTTCCCATGCCGGTTTCTTTTTGAAGAATTCGTAGAATAAGAAAGTCCAGACTGATGGAAGGAAGTGTGGGAAGACAGTGATTTGAAGAATGTCATATGGGTAACGGAGAATTAATGGAGGTGTGGGAAGGTTACTATCTACATTAAATGTCAGTAAGGATGAGTCCTGTGTTGCAAGGGGCAATTACTTTTGATTTAATAATTGTTTTGTCATTTTCCAAAAGCAAGTGTTGAGCTCAAGATAACTTAAAATAATGTTTTCCTATCCAGCATCTTTTTTTTAACCAACATCCAGCATGGATGGACAAATTAAATGTCAATTCTGGGGTATTTACGTTTTTTAATTATTTATTTTATCCAATCAGAGTGCTGGGTGGTAATCTACACTAATTTCCAGGTCACTGTCCATGCCAAGTAAATTGTATCTCATTGAAGGCATTACCTGCCAAGGCTGTAGCATTTGAAGATCCTGCATCCCTCCTTCCACCGCTGCCCTGTATTTGGGCAACAACATGACATGTAGAGCATGTGCTGTTGCATAGACAGCATTATAGACACTGTAGCTGTAGCCAGTCATGCTCATCTCAAAGCCAGACGAAGGGAGATCTTCCAGCTTCTCCTCTCCAGTGCAGGTTCCACTGTCCTGCTCCTCTGTATTGGAGTTTGGAAATAAACAGAGAAAGACTTCTGCCCAGAACTGCTTGACAAAGCCATTTCCATTCGCCTCAAATGGATTTTGGACCTGAAGAAAGGCTTTGAATCCTTGTACAACATTTGAATGAACTTTAAAGGAGAGGGAACCCTGGAAGACTTGCATATCCCAGTTCATTTGATAGGCCAATGCTGTGAAATCCAGCTGTGCTGTCAGAATCCATACCTTGCCCACAGATGTCTTGGTCACATTTTCCAATTCGCCTAGTGCTACCATTGTTCGCAAGCCAAGCATGGACTTTGTTTCTCCATAGAAAACAACAACTTTGGCTTTACTTTCCATAACAACATGATAGATTTGGATCCACTGGGAATACATGGCATAATACTCAGTCAAATATGTGGTTTTCAGGGTTTTCTCTGAGAAGGCCAAGCAAATACCTTTCTGGGACAGCAGAGGTGTCAGGGTCTGAACAAATCTCTCTCCACTGTGATTATCTCCAGTGAGCAACCCAACCCACGTCCAACTAAAGTGCAAAAGTAACTGAATAATCCCAGTGTACTGATGGGCTTCATTGGGGACCATCCGGTAAAAGGGAATGGACTGGCTTTCATCGGTATACTCTAGGGCAAAGGAACCATAAGTGAGCTAGAAGGAAATAAAGGGACATCAATATAGTAGAAGGAATTGGTATGTGCATCTCTAGCGGCTGTTGTGGCAAAGACAGTTGTAATGACAGTAGGCATTTACCTCACTTTCCCATGGACAAGGGAGTCAAACAAAAGCATCTTCCCTAGACTCTCTTGCCCATGAGGCAGTGATATAGCAGCATGCCAGGGACGGGAAAGGATGAGACGCCAACAGCCACTGGTATGAGGGCATTTCCAGATTATCTTATTATTGAATGTTCATTATGATTTGTTTTCACAAAGTTTGTGGGGCGGTTAGATGATGTCAGCTATTTATTTAGCATTCATTCTAATTTATTTGCAAGGCAAGTCCACTTACCTACATTGCAGCCTGGCCATGGCCCCATGTCAGCAATCCGGAGGCCGCCTGTGGAGAACTGCAGGCCTGGGTCCAGGGATTTCCCAGGGGGCAGGCCTAACCAGCCAATGAGTATTGCAGAAACCCAGTTCTGAGCTGCACACTTTAGAGAGATGGGGCAGGTGGCACAGGGGAACTGAGGTAGATCTGGGGGTGCTGCCAGAGAACCGCATAGCTGAGGGAAAGTGGGCTGGGTATACCTCAATTAATGATAGGTTGCAGAAATGTTCCGCCAATCCATGCAGTACTCCCTGAGTTGTATTAAATTGCTCGAGACTGGTTTTCAGTTCGGTTAGGGGACTCCTAACTTGGTACAGAGACAGCTGGCACACTTTTGACATATGGTCCAAATTCCAGATTCAGTTCAGAGTCCTGCTATTGACTTTTAAAGCCCTGAATGGTTTGGAATCCAGACACTGAACAAACTGCCCTCCTTTGTAAGTCATAACTAATTCTCTATTGCACAAAACCTATTGTGCAGAACCTCTGGATAGAAAAGATCATGGTGAATGAATGTGAAATCCCCAAGGCCGTATCTTACCTGTGGGATCTTGTAGATGCCCAAGATGTCTGCCAAGTAGATGGAGGTATCAAAGTCAAGTCCCCCAATAACTGCCATCAGATGTTTCTGGGTGTTACACTTGTAGTTGGGTACAATTGTGGAGGGAAGTTTCAGAGCGGCCGAGTAGGTCATCCTTTGATTGAAGTAACTGTCATAGATGTGGAATCCCAATGTGATGTTAGGCAAGATCTTTTGGTTCTCATTGATCTCCTTGACAGCAAAGGCCAAGGCCAGAATATGCTGGTAGTTCTTTGGCACCACACTGCAAGGAGAATGTTATGCTGTATCCTTGGGAGATATGCTACGGATTTTTTTTCAGGCCTCATGAAAATTCTTCAGCATTTTAGTGCAATTTTCTCCTAATACACACATTTTATGCAAATTTGCCTAATATACACATATTTACATATTTACACAAAAATAATGTGGTTTTGTGTGCTACTTTCACTAATATATGCATTTTGTGGACACTTTACCCCAGCATATGCATTTTTATATACATTACTTGGCTTGAGAACCGCGTTGCAAAATTTAGATAAGTGTGAATTTTGAAGGGTGGCTGTATTTTGGATCTTGCATTGTTTTGGAGCACGCAAATTTTGGCAGGTTCATGTTTAAATGTGAGCTGAATATAATTTCTCTCCCACCCCTTATAAGGCAATACTGATATTTTCATTGGGGTCTTAAATGTGCTTGATGACACTATCTAAAAACTCATCATTTTCAGACTTGTGACATATTTTTAACCAGGACTTTGTTCTAAGCCTGACTTAAATACCTGTGGTATTTAAAAAAGAACTCCACCTCAGAAGAGAAGTGGGCTTTTAAGAATCTTCATTTCAAACACTTTTGAGGTGCAATTCAATATTCAGAGCAAAGAAGGGCTTCGTATCTCATCGCTAATGCATTCTTTTCTTTACATACTTTTGAATCAGGATGGAAAAATGGTAGCAGGGCTTAAAGAAGAACACAGAGACAGGAGGATTTCTGTTTCCTTCTCCACCCCTACATATCACCCCAGCACACTGTGGAGCAGGTCAGGGCTTCCAGAGAACGTGAAAGCAAGAAGAATCCTGCTGGCCTATTTAGTCCAGCATTCTGTCCTCTAAGTGGCCAACCAGATAATTATGGGAAGCCCAAAAGGTGGACCTGAGTGCAGCAGCGCTCTACCCACATATTTCTAACAACTTGTAGAGAGATGCACATAGTCTCCAACAATGGATCTAGTATGCAGTAATCATAACTAGCAGCCACTGATAGTCCTATTCTGCATGGCTTTGCCTAATCCTCTTTTAGGGCCATGCCAGTTGGACACCACCACCACAACTGGTATCAACACATCCCATAATTTAACTGTGCATTATGTGAAGAAGCACTTTCTTTTGTATGTCCTGAATATTTCACCATTCAGCTTCACGGAATGACAAAAAAAAAAAAATCTAGTCAGAAGAAGTGGAGTTTGGATTTGATATCCCGCTTTATCACTATCCGAAGGAGTCTCAAAGCGGCTAACATTCTCCTTTCCCTTCCTCCCCCACAACAAACACTCTGTGAGGTGAGTGGTGCTGAGACTTCGAAGAAGTGTGACTAGCCCAAGGTCACCCAGCAGCTGCATGTGGAGGAGCGGAGACACGAACCTGGTTACCCAGATTACGAGTCTACCGCTCTTAACCACTACACCACACTGGCTCTCTATCCCTCTATCCACTTTCTACACAGTGGGTATCATTTTATACGCTTCTATCACATCTCCTTTTACTTGCCATTTGTCTACACTAAAAAGTCGTAAATGTTGCGACCTTTCCTTATAGTAGAGTGCCTTCAACCCCTTCACTATTTTGGCTGTTCTTTCCAGACATGGAGCTTTAGAAAATTCAGGGCAAAATTAAGTGTGAATGAGCCCTTCTCACTCTTCTCTTGATGCCTCTCCCCCCTCTCCACTCACAGATCTCTGTCACTTTCCTCCTCATCCCCTCTCAGCCAACCCTAACATAAAGCTTCATGTAGCTTTGCACAGAAGGGGGATGTAATTTATTTTCCTTATTCTACTTTTTTCCCTCTCCCTCCCCATATTTTTTAATTTTATCATCACCAACACCATTATTATCATTTTCTCTGGCGCTTGCGGGCAATGGGCATTGATCTTCAATCAGGGAGGTGTCAGGGTTGAGGGACACTTCAGTTTTTCCTATAGCAGCAAAACATCCAGTGCCAGCTCCTCCCTCAACTACTGCAAATGTTTTCACACACACACAAACCTCTGCCTGAAAGTAAATCCCACTTAAATCAGTGGAACTTGCTTCTGAGTAAATATACTTAGAGTTGGGGAATGATTCTGTACCGTCTGGTGATTTGATATTTGAAGTTCTTACAGGAGATTAAGCAGTTGGTGTGTGGCTAGCATTTCATTGAAGTCTTCTTTATCCAAAGCAACAAAGAGGTGAGAGGTAAGTCCACCAATGATGAGGTCACCAGGCCAGTAGTATTCATGTGGAATCCTAAGCATATAACTGATGGTGCAACTAGTCGTATGTTTGCACACTGTATGTGGCAAAAGGAAGAGAATGGGCAGAATAAACATCAGCATACTGAGGCAAATGTTTTATCTTTTCTGACACCCTTATTTCCATCTGGAAAATGGCCATTTGCTTCAGAACCAGCCTCACTACAATATTCTGCCTTGGCATAAACAGCACTTATCTACCAATAAGCAGATTAAAATCCTGTCTTACAACTCTTCCAGAGAAAAGCAGAAATCTAGTTTTTTACTCTTCCCTCACCCTTTGTTTGGAATGGCAGGAAGGGTTTTTCTACCCAGTTAAAGACTTTTGCTTGTGTTCTCTGAAAATCTATGGGGACCTTATCCAAAGGAGATTTGGTCATGACAAGTGTGATAATTACATATGAGGTAATAACTAGGTCCCTTTGTGTGAGGAACAGCAACAGAATGGAGTACAGCATGTTTGTGACATTTCATCAAAAGCAGCCTGTACTGGATAGATCAGATGGGGCTCCACTGGATACTAACCCTGCTCATCCCAGCAGACTTTGCTAAGGAATTTTTCATTAAGTCTCTATCATAAGATACAGTATTCTATTTCTTTATAGTAAGCAACAGACAATATTGTCATGGTTTACCACAGTACATAATTTTCTCGTTCTTCATTATTGTAGTCACTGGTTTAGCAATTAAAAAAGAAAAATATATACCTTAAATTTTATTCTATTATCCCTTCTGATTTAGGGGTGAGGTGTCTTGTTTGCTGAAGTTCATTGATCAGTATATTCCAAATTTTTCTCATAATTCTCATTACTTTTATTGTGCATTATTATTGTGAGAAAGCTTTTACACTTCTTCTCAAGCTTTATGATCTCATTCATTAGATTTCCTTTTGTTCCCTGCTGTCAGAGAGCCCTCGGAGTACTCTGAGCTCCCTGCCATGAGCCCCACCAGCGATGCTGAGCTGGAGGAAAGGCTGGAGGCTGAGCGTGAAGAAGAAGGCTCTGTAGAGGAAGGAGGAAAGGAAGACAACAGGAGAGGTTTGTATTCCCAGCCCACGGAGGGGGAGGAGGACCTTGTCTGGGAAAGAATGCAGGAGGAGGGAGCAGCACAGGCAGAGTCAGAACAACTGGAAGGCTTCAGGCTCGGAGGCAGAGAGGGCCCAGAAGTCTCCGCACGCAAGTCGTTTCGGGAGATTAATGGAAGGTCATAAGAAGGTTGTAAAAGCACCTCAATTCCTGTGTTATTGCAGGAAGCAGCAATTAGCAGCACCAACTGAGAGTTCCAGGGAGGACTGATTTACGAAGGCTCTCGGAAGGTTTGTGTAAATCGTAATAAACTAAAGATTATAAAACTGTTGGAGTGTCAAGACTTCTGTGTGCAGAGAGATCCAGTCACACTTCCCTCACAGCTGCTTCTTTTTACATGAGAGAAATCAATAGGCCTCATACTTGTGCTGACATACCATTCTTGCTGATATGTCAGCAGCATTCTTTTTATAGCACTTCCTGCTCTGCAAGTATAGGAGGTCTAAGATTGGACATAAATGTTTCTAAACCATTAATGAACTAATAAACCTAGAAAATTACTTGGAAAGAGATGATTGGAAGGCAGCTTTATTTATTTTTAAAAAAAATATTGCTTTCTTTCATTCACTTTATTATTAATTGCTCTCTGATATTCTGGTCAGGTCTCTAATGTAGCATTTGGGAGCTTGTTTTGTAGTGTTTGGATCTCCTTTGTTCCAGTGTACCTGAGCACCAAGGGGAAATACATGGTGGCTGTGGAGATCTTCTCCATCTTGACCTCCAGTGCTGGCTTACTGGGCTCCACCTTTTCTACATCATTGTGTTGAGACCTGACCTGAACAGCAAGGAGTCCATGAAGTCCAAAATGATTAGGGAAACCTATCTGACAGTGACCATAGAGAATTTTCAAATAAATTGCACATAGCAATTGCAGCTAAACAAAAAAATATAATCATACAATAAGGATAATGAGAGATTATATTGCCCACATTCTACTAGGCGGGGGGGGGGGATGATAGGATAATTTATTATTTCCTCTTTATTAAGCACTCCTTGCTGTTCAGATCAGGTCTCAAGACAATGATGTAGCACTTTGGGAAAAAGATGGAGCCCAGTAAACCAGCACTGGAGGCCAAGATGGAGAAGATCTCCACAGCCACCATGTATTTCCCCTTGGTGCTCAGGTACACTGGAACAAAGGAGATCCAAACACTACAAAACAACAACATCCTGAAGGTGATGAATTTGGCCTCATTGAAGCACTCAGGCAATTTCCTGGCAAAAAAATGCCACAACAAAGCTGGCAATGGCCAAAAAGCCCATGTAGCCCAGGATACAGCAAAACATGACAGCAGACCCTTCGTTACAGCCTAGAATGATTTCCCTCATCATTGAGTGCATGTCGGAATCAGGGAATGGGGGAGAGGTTCCTAACCACAAAGTGCAAATGCCTGCTTGGATAAGGGAGCAAGAAAAAACAATGAAACTAGCCAGTCTTTTCCCCGCCCATTTCCTCATTCTGGATCCTGATTTGGTGGCCACAACCACCGTGATCGTTTTGGCCAGCACACAAGAAACAGTTACTGTGAAAACAAGGCCAAAAGCCATTTGTCGGAGCAGGCAGCTCTCTCTTTCTGGAGGGCTGAGGAAGATCAATGGGCAGAGGAAGCAGAGCAGGAGGAAAGTGAGGAGACTGCCTCCCCCCCCCCCCAAAAAAAAAACCAAAACAGTTTAAAGGGGCCCTTTACCAAAATACGCATTCCCAAAGAAGATTGAGTTTGAACACAACAAAAGATTTGGATCATTATAGTTTAATCTTAAGACCACATCAAAATTTTGTTCTGGGAATATATGGGAGATTTAAGGAATCTATATAAAGTTAATGTACTAGCAGAGTTTTATTTATAGTATAATTCCTAGCCTTTGACAGCCTTACACCTCAAGAGAGGACACCAACAACAACAACAACACAAAGGACACAAAACAATTACAACCAAATAATACAAAATAACTATATGATAACAGACAGCAGAGAAATAAATACTATATTAACTATAGTGTGGTATGAAAGAAAACACAGGCACACTAGAATATATTACAGTTTCCTCTTTATTAACTGCTTTTTGTTGTTCAAATTGGGCCTCAACAAAATAATGTAGCATTTGCGGCCAAAGATGGAACCCAGTAAACCAGCTCCGGAGGCCAAGATGGAGAAGATCTCCACAGCTACCATGTATTTCCCCTTAGTGCTCAGGTACACTGGAACAAAGGAGATCCAAACACTACAAAACAAGAACATGCTGAAGGTGATGAATTTGGCCTCATTGAAGCTCTCAGGCAGTTTCCTGGCAAAAAAGGCCACAACAAAGCTGACAATGGCCAGAAAGCTCATGTAGCCCAGGGCACAGTAAAACATGACAACTGACCCTTCGTTACATTCTAGTATTGTTTCTCCCATCACAGAGTGCATGTCAGTATCTGGAAATGGGGGGGAAGCTCCTAACCACACACTGCAAATACCAACCTGAATAAGGGAACAAGAAAACACAATGGAGCTTGCCAGTCTTTTCCCCACCCATTTCTTCATTCTGGATCCTGGTTTGGTGGCTACAAAGGCAAGGACTACCGTGATGGTCTTGGCCAGCACACAAGAAATGACCACTGTAAAAACAAGGCCAAAAGCCATTTGTCGGAGCAGGCAGCTCACTCTTTCTGGAGGGCTGAGGAAGATCAATGGGCAGAGAAAGCAAAGCAGGAGAAAAGTGAGGAGACTGTAGGTGAGGTCCCGATTGTTTGCTCTGACAATGGGTGTGTCCTGGTGCTTAATAAAAATAGCTATGACCAATATTGTTAGCAGAGACAAGAAAAGAACAAAAACTGCCAAGCTCAACCCCAGAGGCTCTTTAAGAGACAAGAAGCTTATTGTCTTTGGAATGCATTGTGATTGGTCCTTGTTTGGATAACAATCATCTGGGCACTTGACACAGTCATTCATGTCTGCAGAGAAAATAAAACATTCAGATTTGTTATTCATCGGAGAGCAACTTCTAATGCTGTCATTATGGAACGCTTAGGATTAAATTGGAAGTATCTCAGGTAGACCAGATACAATCTGATGCATGTGAACCCCACCTCAGCAACGTATGTTGGGGTATTAGAAAAAGATTATGCTGGCTTGCTTACTCCCATAAATCACGTTGTGTGGTGTAGGTGGGCAAGACCCATACCTTGTAGGCTTACATCACATGGACAGGGGTGGCAGCAACAAATACATCTTCAATCTTCCTAGTATTGATTGTCCAGATCAGGAACAAAGGACATTGTCTTAGACTAAGTCAAACCATTGATGCATTATTATTTTTTTACTTCAAGGACCATGTACCTTTGTCGGTATGCATCTGGGGGCTGTGTTTCTGTAGAGCAGGGGGAGAGGGGATTTGGTTTTGTTTGACCTAATTTGTGCTTGTTATATGAACACTTGAACCAAAACAGTTACCCTTCAGAATTCACACTTTTTGTGATGAAGTTCTTCAACAAAACAATGTATACAAAGGTGCATATATTATTGGAAATATGTGCAATACACAGGCAAATGTTAGTTAAAATGATATACAAAATGCATTATAGAAGGGAATGCTGCTTGCAAAAATGTGTAGAGTGGTATCTCGGGTTGCATACGCTTCAGGTTACATACACTTCAGGTTACAGACTCCACTAACCCAGAAATAGTACCTCGAGTTAAGAACTTTGCTTCAGGATGAGAACAGAAATTATGCGGCAGTGGCACGGCGGCAGCAGGAGGTCCCATTAGCTAAAGTGGTGCTTCAGGTTAAGAACAGTTTCAGGTTAACAACGGACCTCCGGAACGAACTAAGTACTTAACCCGAGGTACCACTGTATATTAGTCAAATGTTTGCAGTGTTTGAGACTTTTTAGAGAAAAGGCTAGAAAAAGGTTACATAGTAAAAGTTTGGAAAACCATGCATGGCATGGAGAAATTTGTGGACATCCAAAAGCTATTGTTGGAAGAAGCAAATGTTGAAAGATTCAAGGATAAAATAAAGTACTTACTCATGGAGTGCTTAGTGGAACTTGTTGTTACAGGAAGCAATGATGGCCAGCAACTTGAACAGCTTTAAAAGTATATTAGACAAACTCATGGACAAGGCTACTAGCCACTAATTCCACTGTCAGAGGCATGCCTCTAAATACCATTTGCTGGAAATCAGAGGTTGGCAGAGCAATGTTGTGCTCATGGCCAACTTGTGGGGTTGCCACAGGCATCTAGTTGGCCACTTTGTGGACAGCATGTTATCATCATCATCACCATCACCACCATCATCAAATTTCTATACCACTTTATATTTTAAGGGGG
This sequence comes from Podarcis bocagei, assembly GCF_964188305.1. Classification (NCBI taxonomy): domain Eukaryota; kingdom Metazoa; phylum Chordata; class Lepidosauria; order Squamata; family Lacertidae; genus Podarcis; species Podarcis bocagei. The sequence continues at coordinate 17,450,290 of NC_138138.1, read as the reverse complement.
GGGTCTAAGTGGCTTGCAATCTCCTTGAAAACATCAGGTAAAACAATCCAGAAGAAAACATTACAGAAGTTCAATATAAAGTATATATTCAAAGCAATATAATTAACAGGAAACGAAAATATCATCTTAAGATGTCTAAATAAAATATTACAAAGGAGGTCAACTACAGAATGCACATTTAACACAGCAAAGTTAACAAAAATACTGTCTTAAAGGAAACATTACTTTTTTAAAAAAATCATATTTATTAAAATTTTCCAATAATAACAGAGTAAGAAAGATAGAAAAGATAGAGAAAGAAAGAAAGAGAGAAAAGCTTAAATCCTTACTTTCATAACCTTCTTTCTGGGACTCCCTCCTTCCCCTCCCGACTGTATTCCCCTTTCCTTAAGTTGGTTCCACAAGCTCTCATTCCCAATTTAAAACCAATATGTTTAACCCATTAGCCAAAGTTTATACAATCTTACCATCACCCCTCATCTTTAACAGAAAGAATAAAAAGATTTTTCCCCCAAGATCTGTCCCAATTTCCTTCCACGAGCTCCCCCTTTTTTAAAAAAACATGTTAAATTAAAATACCAAAGTTATATGAACAAATAGAAGACAAAAGATATAAGAAATCAAAAAGTTGGTTACATAGCCTTTGGATTCCAAAACTCCCCCTCCCTTCCCCGGTTTGAATTCCCCATGTCCATCAGTCTATATGTTATCAGCCTGGAGATCTCAAGTCCATAGCCAGATTTTTCCCCGTTTCGCCTTGGCGGTTTTCTTTTAATTTGTTTATTTTAATGATGTTTAACTTCAAAAATCCAGTCAAATAGAGGCCTTTAGTTTCCTTAGTCTTTGTTGCTGCTCCCATTGTTCTTTCCGTGTCGTAATTAGTCCTTTGATCTTTTTATTCCTTACTTTCTCAGGTTTCTTATCTTGTTCAGCTGCTAAAATGTTCTTTTTCCGAGTTCTGGTATCTCTACAGAGGTTTGTTATTCAGGAACAAAAACTTACGTCCAGTCCCTTCCTTTCTTCAATAGAAAATTCTATTGTCTCCTTTTAGTGTAAACACCTCTGTAGACAAAATACTGTTTCCGTTTTGCCGCTTTCCCAGAGAATAAGTCCTGTGCTCAGCCCAGAGTAATTTTCCACATACGACCACTTGTAATGTCCCGAAACCCCTCTAGGGGGATTGCAGTAACTTTGTATCCTCTAATCCAAAAGTCAAGTTGTTGTTTCTTTTCTTCCCGACAATTTATGTCCAAATAATGTCAATTTGTAACAGAGTTAGCCAACAAAATACTTGTAACAAAGTCCTCTTTATATTCTCAAGCTTTGACAGCTACTTTGACAGCTGTCAAAGTCTCCGTCTCTCTTCGCCAGGCTTTGCGAATCGCCCCGGTTCCCAGGGGGGGTTGCCTTTTCCCTCTCACCCTCCACTCTTCTCCTCCAGCACAATTCTTGTAATTTCCCATCGTGGAATTAATGATTTTTATCAGCGGTAAACTTCTGAATCGATCTTGGTTACCCAGTCCTTGTTTTAGAATGTTTACAGTCAGGGGGGGATTGACTTCCTTTTAAGATCGCCCCCGCTCGTGCCGAATCCAAAAAAAATTTCTTTTTTTCTCCTTTTGTGCCCGGTTTCCCAATTACTCACGGGTTGTTGTTGATAGTCCGAATTTCAAATGAAAGAAGCCAGTGCTCTCCGTCGAATGGCATGCGGCTGCGCTCGGCAGGGGAAGCGATAGACCCAAAGCACCACGCCACTCCCCGGCACCCGATCCGAAGCCTTTAAAAAGGCTCTTTCACGAGTCGGGAGGGCGCTAGCGGTGCCAGCCGGGTCCCCATGTCCATGGCCTCCGTGCCCGTGGTTTTTGAGGGTCCCCGCGTCGCCGGCGCGGTAGGACCCAGCCCCTGCCGAGCAGACTCCCTCCGGAACTCGGAGGGAGTCCGCCATTCGGCGATGGCGCCAACCCGGAAGTCCTTAAAGGAAACATTACTAAAAGAAGTCAAACATAAAATGCAATTTTAAAACAGCGTAATTAGCAAGGGAATAAAATATTATCAGAAGCATGCTGGACTAAATGGGCCATTGGCCTTACTCAACAGACTCATCTTAAGTTCTTAAAACTGAATACAAAAATTGGTTTAGTGGGAGGGGCGCTATACTGACAAATGCTGACAAATATTCATGAGAATATTTTTTAAAATATATTCACAAGTTGTTATAGAAATGTGGAAAATTGAATTCAACACTGGAAAAAATTATAGCCTTTATTTAAATAATAAATATATTTAATGATAAATAAATAAATAACAAGTACTTTTGACTTCTTCCACTCCATCTAATATGACAAATATTTGAAAAGTATATATCTTGTGTCACTTACCCTTCTGGGGTGATATCTTGTCTTGGGGACATGGAGCACAGTCATAGCAGCAGAATTTTCCCCCTTCCTTCTTTTTCTTGTGGGATCCTGGAGGACAACTGGGGTTACATACAGATAAAGGTGGAACCTGTCCATTGGAGGAAACACAGAAACAATTTCGCACAGCCATTCACTTCAGTTTCTTAACCTGAGGTACTATTTCTGGGTTAGTGGAGTCTGTAACCTGAAGCATCTGTAACCTGAGGTACCACTGTACTCATTCAAAACTCAGGATCAAATGACTCATTCCTAGTCACCTTTTTTTTTTAGCATTCTTACAATGTCCATCTTTTTGTGCAAAGCAGTGACACAGCCAAAATAAAATACCATGCATTGCTAGATAAGCAGTGTTAAGACATGTGCAGTCTTCCTGTAAATGCATGAAAAGGGCACTCAGTAGGGTCATATTCCTGGCTTTCCCTGGTGGGAAAAGTTATGATAGGAAAATAATCCTTACTAATTCCTGCTCAGAGCTCAGTCTCTTTCTATGCCACGTAGCCGATGAGAAAGGTTGCTAGTTCTGTGCTCTCCAGATTCTGGCTGTCTTGTTTTTCATTGCTGATTACTGCTCCATCAAGTCTGAAGGCAAATAATAATTTTATTCTTCCATTTCAGGCTTCTGTGCTTATTTTGTTCCAAGGGATAACAAAGGGAAGATCCAGTCTGCTGGAGCATCCTGAATAATTGCTAGCAAGGTTAAGCAACCTTTGTCCCAGAAGTTATCACATTTTATGCTTCAAAGGTATAGTAAATTTCAAACTCTGCTAACTGGAAATTAAACTCACACAGGTGACAGTTACAGATAGGTAGCCGTGTTGGTCTGCCATAGTCAAAATAAAAAAATTCCTTCCAGTAGCACCTTAAAGACCAACTGCAATAAACCCAGATGCCAACTTTGCTGCCACATACACCCGGACAACACCATTACTGGCCCCAACAACATCACACATACCATCTCGGGACTATTTAACTGCTCATCGTCTAACATTGTGTATGCCATCAAATGCCAACAGTGTCCTTCAGCTCTCTATATTGGACAAACAGGCCAAACCTTACGCCAAAGAATAAACGGACATAAATCTGACATCAAGAATCACAAAACAGAGAAACCAGTAAGAGAACACTTCAATCTCCCAGGACATTCTATACAAGATCTCAAAGTAGCTGTTTTACTACAAAGGAATTTCAGAAATAGACTGGAAAGAGAAGCTGCTGAATTGCAACTCATTACCAAACTTAAAACCATGGAGAGACCTGGTCTGAACAAAGACATTGGATTCTTATCTCATTATACATGACTAAGCCATTTCTCACCTTCTCACCCCTTGCCTTTTCCTGTAAGACCTATTACAGTCGTTAAGAGTCGTCAACAGGCTCATCTCAGCTATCTGCCAATCTCCCATTCCCACCACCCTTCTGAGTAATACCCCTTCCCACCTTCTCACTATATAGAAGGGTCTGGCAACTTCTGTTTCAGTGTATCTGAAGAAGTGTGCATGCACATGAAAGCTCATACCAAGAACTAACTTAGTTGGTCTTCAAGGTGCTACTGGAAGAAATTTTTTTAATTTCACACACGTGAGTAAGAGGAAGGATAATTAATAAATAATATCCTATCCTACCCTCCAAAACCACCCAACACTTTTGAGATCTTTCAGAGAGTCAGGGCTTGTCCACACTTCCTCTTCTCCTGCTGCTTTCCCCTGGATTGATAGATTGATTGATTGATTGATTGATTGATTGATACCCCACCCATCTGGCTGGGCTTCTCCAGGCACTCTGGGTGGCTCCCAACAGAATATTAAAAACATGATAAAAGATCAAACATTAAAAGCTTCCCTAAACAGGGCTGCTTTCAAATGTCTTCTAAAAGTCAGACAGTTGTTTATTTCCTTGACATCTGATGGGAGGGCATTCCACAGAGCAGGCGCCACTACCAAGAAGGCCCTCTGCCTGGTTCCCTGTAACCTCACTTCTCGCAGTGAGGGAACCGCTAGAAGGCCCTTGTAGCTGGACCTCTGTGCCCGGGCAGAATGATGGGGGTGGAGATGCTCTTTCAGGTATACTGGGCTGAGGTCGTTTAGGGCTTTAAAGATCAGCACCAAAACCTGCTCTATTACTGAATTGGAGCAAACATAAATTGAGTTTTCTACCGATTGATGCTTGCTCCAATTCAGTGTGTTTTGCTGGGGAAAACAGCAGAGCAAATGGAAAACCTCTCGGACCCATTTCTAGGAAGCATGGCAGATGCAGAAAACGTCTTGGGCCCGTGCTTTTTAGACACGGGAAAAGTGAAATGTGAATGAGCTATAAGCATGAGGGCTGAAATTGGAGAGTGGGGGTCAAGGGTTTGTATTCACTAGCCTTGCCCCCAATGTCCTCATACATGCTGAGTGTGCCTGTTCCAGCTCTGCTCTTTCTGGGTGAGAGGCCCCCGAGTCCTAATAAAACAAAAATGTGAACTATAGGTTCCAAGTTCTACACCAGGGGTCAGCAAACTTTTTCAGCAGGGGGGCAGTCCACTGTCCCTTAGACCTTGTGGGGGGCCGGACTATATTGGGGGGGTGAACGAATTCCTATGCCCCACAAATAACCCAAAGATGCATTTTAAATACAGTGGTACCTTGGGTTAAGAACTTAATTCGTTCTGGAGGTCCATTCTTAACCTGAAACTGTTCTTAACCTGAGGTACCACTTTAGCTAATGGGGCCTCCCGCTGCCGCTGCACGATTTCTGTTCTCATCCTGAAGCAAAGTTCTTATCCCGAGGTACTATTTCTGGGTTAGTGGAGTCTGTAACCTGAAGCCTCTGTAACCTGAAGCGCATGTAACCCGAGGTACCACTGTAAAAGCACACATTCTACTCATGTAAAAACACCAGGTGGGCCCCACAAATAACCCAGAGATGCATTTAAATAAAAGGACACATTCTAGTCATGTAAAAACACGTTGATTCCCAGACGGTCCGATAGCCGGATTTAGAAGGCAATTGGGCCGGATCCGACCCCCGGGCCTTAGTTTGCCTACCCATGTTCTACACATGCTTCAAAGATGTACCACACTTTGTGTGGGACACACTGGGCTGATGTTCTAGAGTATACTATAATATAGTGCTTTCCGGTATATTGTGGGTGTGGAAATTATGCTGTACCTGGGGAAAGTTTCTGTGCCACACTATTTTGTCGCCATCAATGGAAAATTCCTGACCCGGGGCAGCCTCCAGATTCACCCTTCCAACCTTGACTCTCACGAAGGAGTTATTTGGAAAAGTAATCATGCTGGTAATATCAAATCCAGCTTCAACTTCCCTGTTCTCACCAAAAGAAACTGTTTCTCCAGCACTGTTGTTAAACGAGACCCTCTTTAGGAAGGGGTGAAGCTGCACTGAAAGAAAAGCAGAAAGAATTCTGTCAAATTACTATTAGAATCATAGAGTTGGAAGGGACCGCAAGGGTCATCTAGCCCAACCCCCTGCAATGCAGGGATCTCAACCAAAGCATCCATGGCAGGTGGCCATCCAGCAACTGCTTAATACATCTTTTAAATAAACAGCCATATGAGAAATATGTAAAATAACTAAGCAAGTATTGGAAATCACCCCAGAATTGGCCTTCCTAAACATCTTCCAAGACAATAATGCCCATTTACACCACAAAGAACTCAAATTATATAGCCAAGATAGCCACCAACTGTAAAGGAGATGAATTTATTTGACCCTATCTGCATCAAGCTATATTCTATCTTTATCACCAAACTCCAAATATAATTGCACATTGTATTAATTAACATTATTTTTTTAATATATTAATGGTCATGTGATGATTTTAGCCTATAAATTTTATTGTTTAATGCCTTACCCTGTATATTAAGGTGCTTTTATAGCTCTGTTTAGAGTAGGTAATGTCTTGATAATATAAATGTTTTAAGTTTTCTGTATTAATCCAGTGTATTTTCTTTTAATTGTTGAATGATTCTGTGTACATTGAGGCAGCCTTTGGCTATGTGCAATAAAACTGACTGACTGACACAAAGAACTCATAACCCACCTACTTTCAACAGCCAGAAACATCATAACCAGACATTGGAGAGACCTGTCAGGAGTAAGCATGGACCAATGGTACCAAATAGTATGGGAAACAGCCTTACTAGAAAAGTTAACCAATAAACTGAAACTGACATGGGGACAAATAGAAGAAGACGCTTCACCCCGGTATGGCTCCCCTTTATCACATACACAGCCCAACAAGACAATGACAAAAATCCACCAACGGCATACAAATCAATATGGCTAACCTGATCCAAAACACCCACCCACCCCACTCACACATGAAAACAATGATCAGCACAGCCAACCACAAACAAAGAACTGCACCCTAGGCCAACCCCAACCTCTCTCACCACCAAAGAAACACAAGTGAATAGCAGAGAGACTGCACAAACGACGCTGACACAAAACCCCACATATATTAAGTAAAATAGAAACATCGCCACCCGACCCCACCCCCACTCACCTTTCCCCCCTTCACCTCTTTCCCCCTTTTCTTCCTAATGTCTCAGCAAATGAAACTGATAAAAAACAAACGAAACTGTAAAAAAAAAAGTTGCTTGAAAAGACAGAGAGAAACATTGCACATACTTTTGTAAACCAAGAAAATCTTTAATAAATAAGATTAAATAAATGGTCCCGTAGAATAGGAAACTATTACAAGGCCAAGAGTCAGAAGGTTGAAGCTTTTAGTTAAAGACACAATAGCTCCCAAAGTCCAAATAAAAGCTTACATTCCTGAACAAATACTCTAGCACTACTTTGGTTTTATAATTTGCTGCAAGCCTCCCAGTCAGATGGGCGGCACATTTTATGTTGTGGTGGTGGTGGTGGTGGTGGTGGTTGTTGTCTTAATAAATTGTACTACAAAAAAAATGAGACGCCACACACAAACAGGAAGGCAGCAGACATGAACACAAAGATTGTGTAGGGAAACAATGAGTGAACAAAGGATAGCAATTGCAGAATAAATGGTTAGTTTGGAAGCTGATTTGGAATCTATGAAGAAAATGCACCAGAGCTAAAATGAGCATTTGTTGCACTGAATAATGAAGGGAATCAGAAAGGAGTTGACCGACAAAAGTGCTGGATCATAATCAACAGTGATTTCCAGAGCATGTTTTACACACTGCTGGGTGTAATTTTCCTGCTCATGTCAAACAAATTGTATTTCATCAAAGGCATTACCTGCCAAGGCTGCAGCTTCTGAAGCTCCTGCACCCCTCCTTCCATCACTCCCCTGTATTTGGTCCTGGACAAGAACATGGCATGTAGAGCATGTGCTATGGCATAGACAGCATTATAGAGACTGTAGCTGTGGCCAGTCATGCTCATCTCAAAGCCAGACGAAGGGAGATCTTCCAGCTTCTCCTCTCCAGTGCAAGCTTCACTGGCCTTCTCCTCTGTATTAAAACCTGGAAATAAACAGAAAAATACCTCTTCCCAGAACTCCCTGAGAAAGCCATTTCCATTTGCCTCTAAAGGATTCTGGAGCTGAAGAAAGCTTTTGAATCCTTGTACCTCATTTGAATGAACAGCAAAGGAGAGGGAACCGTGGAAGACTTCCATGTCCCACATTAGTTGGAAGTTCAATGCTGTGAAATCCAGCTGTGCTGTCAGAATCCACACTTTACCTTCCGGTGTCTTTTTCACATCTTCCATTTCACCTAGTGCTACCATGGTTCGAAAGTCAAGCATGGACTTTGTTTCTCCATAGACAATGACAACCTTGGCTTTACTTTCCATAATCACTTGATAGAGTCGGATCCAGTGGTGGTGCATGTTAAAATAATCCTCAAAATGTCTAGTTTTCTGAGTTCTCTCTGAGAAGGCCAAGCAAATACCTTTCTGGGAAAACAGATGTTGCAGGGTCTGCACAAATCTTTCTCCACTCTCATTATCTCCAGCAAGCAACCCAACCCAGGTCCAACCAAAGTGGAGAAGTAACTCAATAATCCCAGTGCACTGGTGGGCTTCATTGGGCACCATCCAGTAGAAGGAAGTGGATTGGCTTTGACCAGGAGCCTCTGGAGCAAAGGAGCCATAAGTGAGCTAAGAGGAAAAGAAGGGGCACGTTCCTTAACTAGTAAAAGAAACTGGTATGTACATCTGGAGTTGCAGTGGCAGCAATAAGGTGTCAACATGCCGAGGGCCGTAAGGCCAGCTGGCTAGCCCCAGCTGGGCTGTCTCCTTCCAGCCGTCCCACTGCAAAGACCCATCGGCCTCTGCTCCGACGTAAATCAGCGACCCGGGCTTCAAAGCCAGGGCACACTATCAGCAGATCGAACTGCGCACACAGAATAGGCGTGAGGCTTGTGAAAGCATACTATAACTACAGATTTATTAATCATAAATCAGGACAAAGAAACATGTCGTCTCTCTCTCCGTCTTCTCAGAGAGAAAGAGCAAAGCAAAAGCAATACACACAACGGAAGTTCCCAGCAAGCTGTGCTGGAATGTAAACAGACATGTGACATGCAACAGTTCCACACATCTGCTCCTTAAGGTGGAATGGAAATTCTCAACATAAGGTTGGGGATTATTATTTTTTATTCAGTTCATATGAAAAGGCAAATCTAACTAGGTTACATTTCCCAAACAATGTGTAAACTGATACACAGCTATCCTTTGAAATTCACACTTCTCCCAAATTTGCAATGCATTGTGGACCCACCCACAGCACACACACCCCAGGTCAAAACCAAGGCAACCTCAGGAATAAACAAACCAGATAGGACCACGTTCTGGGATTATCCTTTCACACCAGTCAAATACTTCTCCCAGCTGTACAAAACCTTTTGAGGAGGAAAAGATAATAATGGTGAAACAGTTGTGATATCCCCAAGTCAGTATTTTACCTGGGGAATCTTGTAGATGTCCAAGATGGTGGCCATGTCGAGGGAGGTATCAAAGTCAAGCCCTCCAATCACTGCCATCAGATTTTTCTGGGTGTCACACTTGTAGTTGGGTATGTGTGTGGAAGGAAGGCCTAGAGTGGCCTGGTAAGTCATCCTTCGATTGAAGTAACTGTCATAGATGTGGAATCCCAATGTGATATTAGGCAAGATGTTGGGATTCTCATTTATCTCCTTGACAGCAAACACCAAGGCCAGAAGGTGCTGGTAGTTCTTTGACACAACACTGCAATGAGAATGTTCTGGTGTATCCCTCATCAGGGATACACTATGCTTCTGAGAGTATTTTCGCACTATTCTGCTGCTCTTCCAAGAATATCTGCTGAATAGGATGAGACCCTTTTCCCATAAAATTATATTGATAACCTAGGAAACTGTAGGGAAATATTCCCTTCGCTGCCACCACCATAGGGAAACAGCTCCTTCAGTCCCATTGTACAAAAGCACAAGTTTGGATGTTTGTGCTTCTTTAATCTTCATATTTCAAAGTCTATGGAACTCTGAGCCACAAGAAGTCTTAAATGTGACCCTTTTCTGCTGCCTCCCATTTCCCTAAGAATTCTTTCAAGCCTCCCAGAAGTTTGGCATGGCAAACCTGGGCATGGCATTGATACCAGCAATGGAGAGAGAACCAATTTTAACTAATATTATTTATTAAAATGTTATTTTGTACTTCAGGTATACCAATGGGCACATCTCTCAGTTTTGGCTGCTCTCAGTTTCTCAATTTTTCCAATCTAAAGTTGAGTTCTCCACATTTCCACATCAGTTGGCATTTTTTAAAAAAGTCACGAAAATTCACCAGCATTTTCATATGAACGTCTCCTAATATCCATGTTTGTATGCAATTTACCTAATGTACCCATTTTTGTAAAGTGATTTCCCATATTATAATGCAATTTGGTATTTTACTTCACTAATTATGCATTTCTTTTGGAGACTTTCTAAAGACTCAACTTTATTTCTTTTGCATTTCTTTTGGAGACTTTCTGAAGACACTTTCTAAAGACTCAAGTGATGCTCTTATTGACGTTAGCCTCTGAAAGGCTTCTATCTCAGACCAAATTTACTAAACCTCCATCCCTGCCAAATTCACCCACAAACTGCTCCAGTTAATCCTTCTCCTGGTGAGAACTAGACAGCATCTTAGCTGACCATAGCCTCCGGCTCACTCGTTCTGATCTTCAACACAAAATATTGTCAACACGCTGGGGTTAAGCAGCTTAATATTCAGGCCTTGGCTGTCCACATTCACCTCAGCTTTCTCTGGTCTTTGCCTTACACCTCCCTCATCATTTCTCCTAACTGATAGTTAAGTCCCAAAACAGAAAACACAAACCGACATATGCAAAACCTTTCTCAACAGAGGCAGCTTTTTTCATTGGTTCAAAGCAATATTGAAACGAAGAGAAATGGGTAGGCTACCTTAAGTGAGTCGTCCTCAACCTTCTCAAGCCGGCAGCATTATCAGGCTGGCTGTGCCAGTTTCTCCTAGCCTCAGGCTGTTAGTTTACCACCTCAGTGGAGAGGTGAGCTTTTAAGACTCCTCACCCTGAACAATTCTGAGGCGCAGTTCAATATTCAAAACAGAGAAGGACCCCACACCTCATCAACAATGTTTTATCCCATTCACTCACTCTTAAATCAAGAAAGGTCAGTGAGTTGTCCTCAGGGTGTAGGGCTGAGGAAGGGGGAAGATTCTTCAGGTGAGAGCTGGGGAATTTTGTGTTTTATTGTGATTATTAATGGTGTTATTCTTAATGGTCCTTATCTCTCTGCTTCCTCTCTTCTTCTTCTTTTTACTCTTTCTCTATCTTTTCTTTTTCTTTTCTCTTGCCTTTTTGTCTTTTGATTTCTGTTTGTTCAAGATAGCATTTTACTATATTTTATATGCTGTATTAGTTTACTGTTGTTGGCCGCTCTGAGCCCAGCTTCGGCTGGGGACTGCGGGATATAAATAAAAGTTTATTAATATTTTATTATTGTGAAAACTTTAATAAAATATTTAGGGGTGGGGAAAAATAAATTAAGGGGACACCATTGCAGAGGTGCTGAAAGAAGAGCACAGAGTGGTTGATTTTCTCTTCTCTTTCCAATCCCCCCTGAAACCCTGTGAAGATGGTTAGGGCTTCCAGACAACATGGAGTTGAGAAGAGTCCTGCTGAATCAGGTCAAAGGCCCATTGACTTCAGCATCCTCTCCTGTCAATGGCAAGCCAGATGCCTCTAGGAAGCCTGCTTGCAAGACCTGAGGGGCAACAGTGTTCTCCCCAATTGCAGTTTTCAGCAACTGGTATTCAGAGGCATAGGCATACTGCCTTGAAAAGCAGAGGCAAAACAGCCATAATGGATAGTAGCCATTAATAGCTTTTCTGAATGGCAGTTGCTGGAAACCACAGGAGGGGGGGAAACACTCGTGTGCTCCCCGGTTTCCAACAGGCATCCGGTTGGTTCCCACTGGGAAAACAGGATGCTGGATTTACATGAGCCATAGGCCTGGTCCAGCAGGATATTCTTACATTGCTAGCTGTATCCTCCACAAATATGTCCATGGTAAAAGATAAAGGACCCCTGGATGGTTAACTCCAGTCAAAGGTGACTATGGGGTTCAGGCCAAGGGAGCTGCCATTTGTCCACAGACAGCTTTCTGGGTCATGTGGCCAGCATGACTAAACCGCTTCTGGCACAATGGGACACTGTGACGGAAGCCAGAGCACCGCAGTGGTACCTATTTATCTACTTGCACTGGTGTGCTTTCAAACTGCTAGGTTGGCAGGAGCTGGGACAGAGCAACGGGAGCTCACCCCATCGTGGGGACTTGAACCGCCGACCTTCTGATCGGCAAGTTCAAGAGGCTCAGTGGTTTAGACCACAGTGCCACCCGTGTCCCTCTAATATGTCTAATCCTCATTTAAAGCCATCCAATTTTTTTGCCCATCACTACATCTTATGGGAACAAATTCCATCGTTTTACTATATGTTGTGTGAACAACATTCTTTTGTCCTTCCTGAATCTACCATTATTCTACATAGGAGGACCCAAGTTCTAATATTATCAGAGACAGATTAACTTTCTCCACACGAGGAATACTTTTAAACAGTTTTCTCCTGGCCCCCTTATTTGCCTTTTGTCTGAACACTTTTGCCTGTTTGTTCTCCATCTCCCTCGCTCCACGCTTATGCCTTAGTTTTGCAGATGTCTTTCCCACCTCTGCCTGAAAGTAATCCTGCTGAAATCCCTGGGACTTGCTTCTGAGTGACCATGGATGGGATTGGGAAATGAGTCAGAATCCTATAGCTACTTGATGTACGGAGTCCTTACAAGAGATTAGGGAGCTGATGGGTAGTTAAGATTCCACGGAAGTCTTCTTTGTTCAGAGCAACAAAGATGTGAGACACAAGAGCACCAACGATGAGGTCCCCAGGCTGGTAGTATTCATGTGGGATCCTGAGCAGATAGTTGAGAGTACAACTAGTGGTGCGTTTGCACACCACATGAGGCAAAAGGAAGAGAATGGACACAATAAACACCAGCATACTGAGGCAAAAAAAAAATTTCTAGTCAGACTCCCTTAATCTCACTTATGTCAGATCATCTACAACATGATCATTAGCTTCAGAACTCTTCAACAGAGTTCAACTCTGCCAGAGAAAAGTGGAAATCTAGCCTCTACCTCTGCCCTGGTTTCACCTCAGATCGTATAAATCTGCCCTCTCCCTTGCTTGAAATGGCAGGAAGGTTTTTTTTTATACCCATTTTTAGACTTTGGCTGGTATTCTCTAGAGATCTATAGGGATCTTATCCACAGTCATGACAGTGTAATAATTATAGATGAGATAATAACTGGGTGACTTTATTGCCAACAAGAAAGGAGGAAAACTTGTTTGTGATGTTTCATCAAAAGCCATTTTGGTCACTTCACGGGGCCACAAAAGTACGCACAGAGTAAACTACAAGGAGTAAGGAAAGATCAGTGAGTCAGTCTGCTTTTAAAGCAGAAATTCTTGTTCAAAGTTACGATATAAATAAGATAAATAAATAAAAAATCTGAAAGACTACCAAAGATGGAAGGATCTTTCAATTTCAGTTCACTTGGTTTCTCATATTTCGCATCTTAAATTCAGTTCTCCACATTTTTGTAGAGATCTACCAATTTTATTTTTAAAAAAATCATGATCCCCCCCCCCATCATTTTAGTGTGAACTTCTGATAAATGTGGGATGTTAGCACCCAAGATGCATATTTAAAGGGTTGACTGCAAAAGCTGTAGAACTCTGTGATGTCATAAACTCTGTAGCAGTTATTTTCAGTTGGAACACTTATGGAAATTAGTGAACAGCCTTAACAGTTAGAACAGCAGGTATGGACCGTTGTGCTACTTTCTGCCTCAGAATATTAATCAATCTGTAAATGTTAGTCAGTCTTGGATACAAATCAATGTAAGATGTTTTAGCAATTTAAGTATTACCAACCTGCACTGTATATTTAATCTGCAACTGCAAGCACACTAAGTAAAAGTTTTTTGTTCTTTAAACTTTAATATAGGGTGGCTTGGGAAAAGAGAACTACTGTATTTTTCCATGTATAAGACGCACCCGTGTATAAGACACCCCCTAATTTTGGGGACCCCAAATTAAGAAAATGGAGGGAGATGGCCCAGAGTTGTTGAGCTGTTTTTTGGAGGGGAATGCCCCGAAAATCACTCACCCCATGCTGCCAATCGCACACAATGCAGAATAAAACAAGCGTCTGCCCACTCGCAGCCAGTGGCAGCCGAACACACACACAATTGCCACAGCGGCAGCCAATCCTCCACAGCCCTTCACACAACCGCCAATCATCTACCCAATCACCGGACCATCAGCCAATCCTAAGCAGCCCTTGCACCAGCCACCAATCACCCACCCAATCACCACTGACAAACTCCTGCTCACAGCTGCAACCAATCACCCGTCCTGTATATGCACTGTCAGTGTATAAGATGTCCCCTGATTTTTAACCTTATTTTTGAGTTAAAAACTCTCATCTTATACACGGAAAAGTACGGTAATTAAAGGGTCAAATGACTCAGGCACGTCTTACATAAACTCTGCAAATGGAAACTAGAGTCTAATTCCCACAATAAGCACATTATTGTATGCAGTTTTGACTAATATACACAGTTTTTCAAACAATTACTCATAATAGGTAAAGGTAAAGGGACCCCTGACCATTAGGTCCAGTCGTGACCGACTCTGGGGTTGCGGCGCTCATCTCGCTTTATTGGCTGAGGGAGCCGGGGTACAGCTTCCGGGTCATGTGGCCAGCATGACTAAGCGGCTTCTGGCGAACCAGAGCAGCGCATGGAAACGCCGTTTACCTTCCCGTCGGAGCGGTATCTATTTATCTACTTGCACTTTGACATGCTTTCAAACTGCTAGGTTGGCAGGAGCTGGGACTGAGCAACAGGAGCTCACCCCATGGCGGGGATTCAAACTGCTGACCTTCTGATCGGAAGTCCTAGGCTCTATGGTTTAACCCACAGCGCCACCCGCCTCCCTATTTCTCATAATATTATGGCTTTAATGTGTTATTTTCACTTGCAGTCATTTTTATGCACGTTTACCCCTAATCTACACATTTTTGTAAACATGGCGTGGTTGGGGAATGGAATTGCAGATTTAGATAAGTGTGATTTTTGAAGGATCGCTCTGTTTCAGTCCCCACATTGTTTGGGCAATGCCAATACGATAGATTGTGAATAGAATTTCTCCCCAGCCCTATTGACTGCTAATATATAGATTGTTAACATTCATCTACATAGAAGTTTAGATGTGTCTCCCAAAAAGGTGTGATTGCTAAGATGTTGGTCCTGGAATCACGCTGCACCACAGAAGGAGGAATAGTCACCATTTACAAGGCTCAAAACAGGATAGAGCACTGACAGTAACAGAAAAAAGACTCCATAATGTGTGTGTGTGTGTGTGTGTGTGTGTGTGTGAGAGAGAGAGAGAGAGAGAGAGAGAGAGAGAGAGAGTGTGTATTCAACTACTGTCCGTTCATGTTCACAAGTTTTTATTTTTTTATATCACTTTTATTTAAAAATTAAAATTATAAGAAAATGGGGGGAATTTACAGAAGTAAAATCAGAAAGGAGAGAGAGAGAGAGAGAGAGAGAGAGAACATTATGCAGCATCAGTGCATGGGTATACCCAAGAGATCAAGGAAAACAACAGAAATACTTAACGAACTGACCAATCATGTCGGTTCTGCCCTCCTAACAAAAGTCCTGCCCCCCCCAAAAAAAATCCTGGCTATGCCCATGCATCAGTGCAGACTAGGAACATGAATGCAGCATATATTGTTGTGATTTAACAAATACCTCTGTGTATTTGGAAAAGGAAATTCCATGGTGATTAAAAATATTCTGAACACACGGCAGTGGCGTAGCATGGGTTGTCAGCACCCGGGGCAAGGCAAGTAATTTGCGCCCCCTAACCCGTGGATTTGCGCCCCCTAACCCGTGGATTTGCGCCCCCTAACCCTAACCCCCAGATGTTGCGCCCGGTGCAGCCGGCCCCCCCTGCACCCCCCACGCTACGCCACTGACACACGGTGGATCAAACCATGTTGATCTCAAGTCCTTTGATTTCTTATCACGCGTACACCATATGACTAGATATATTATATGACTAAAATTTGGTAAAATAGGTTAAATAAAACAAAAGGGGTATGTATGTGTTGTATCTTATTGATAGCATTTTCATATAGCTCATACAATGTCTTTATGTTGTCATAGTGACCTGGCCTCATGGCTGAGGAAAAGGATTTGGAAATAGAACAAACATTTGTGAATGTCACTTCAAAATAAATCTCCTCTTGCTAAATGTTGGGTAATAAAAATATGTCATGAGTAAATATTGTGTGTACAATGTATACTAGAATATTTTATTAAAACTGCAATCCCATATACATGTAGTGAACTGCAGTAACTTCCATGGATATTATTGCCAATTAATTGTAAAACTGTAGCCTGAGATGGTCTGTGAAAGGACAACAATGTTCCGGTACCATTTGTGAAGTATCAACCACGACACAACAAACCCTGGGGAACCATCAAGAAAGGGAAGAAAATGGGTTGGTTTGTCAGTTGGTTTGTTGCTGGGTTGCTTGGTTGGTTTTAAATTCCCTGCCTCTAAAAAAATAATAATCTCTAATTCAGATTCTCATTAATTGCTCTCTGATGTTTAGGTCAGGCCTCAGCATAATAATGTAGCATTTGGGGGCAAAGATGGAGCCCAGTATCCCAGCACTGGAGGCCAAGATGGAGAAGATCTCCACAGCCACCATGTATTTCCCCTTGATGCTCAGGTAGACTGGAACAAAGGAGATCCAAACACTACAAAACAACAACATGCTGAAGGTGATGAATTTGGCCTCATTGAAGCTCTCAGGCAATTTCCTGGCAAAAAAGGCCACAACAAAGCTGACAATGGCCAACAAGCCCATGTAGCCCAGGACACAGTAAAACAGGGTGAATGACCCTTCGTTGCAGCCTAGAATGATTTCTCCCGTCACATAATGCTTGTCAAAATGGGGAAATGGGGGAGAGGTTCCCAGCCACACACTGCAAATACCAGCTTGGATAATAGTACAAGTCAACACAAAGGCACTTGCCACTCTTTTCCCTACACATTTCCTCATTCTGGAACCTGGTTTGGTGGCCACAAAGGCCAAAACAACGGTGACGGTTTTAGCCAACACACAAGAAACTGTCACAGTGAAAACGACACCAAAAGTCATTTGTCGGAGCAGGCAGCTCACTCGTTCTGGTTGGCTGAGGAAGATGAAGGGGCAGAGAAAGCAAAGGAGGAGAGACATGAGGAGAGTGTAGGTCAGATCTCGATTGTTGGCCCTGACGAGGGGTGTGTCTTGATGCTTAGCAAAGATTACTAGGACCAAAAGTGTGAGCAGAAAGAAAAGGAGAGAGAGAAATGCTATGGACATCCCGAGTGGTTCTCCAAAAGTCAGGAAGCTGATTGTCTTTGGAATGCATTGTGTTTGGTCCTTGTTTGGATAGTGATCTTCTGAGCATCTAATACAGTCATTCATGTCTGAGGTAAAAAAGAAAAGATTAGATGCAGACTCATCATGTCTTAAAGAGCAACTACAAATTCCTCCAATATGGACCTCTTAGGATGAAATCGGAAATATCTTAGATATTTCCCAACAAACCAGATACAGTGTAATGTGTTTGAACCCCAAGCCAACTAGCATGTGTAGCTACTGGAACCTCTTACCATCTTCATCTGGTATGTCAACTGTGGACATATTTGGATCGGGATGGCCTGGCCACTGTATGTGAGGGGAGGAAGGGGGAAGAGTTGTGTCTCTTACCCTTCTGGGAAGCAATCCTTCCTTCGGGACATGGAGCACAATCATAGCAGCAGAATTTCTCCCCCTCCTTCTTTTTCTTTCTGGATCCAGGAGGGCAACTTGGGCTACACACAGAATGGGGTGGAACCTGTCCATTGGAATAAGCATGGGAACAATTTAGCAGGCTCTTTGGCTCCCATTATCTCAGCTACAATTAGGAACGCATGTCATTCCAAGCATTCTCAGTATTGTATGCGCAGTGGGATTTTAGTATTGACTAAGAGGTGCGAATGACCTCCTTAGAACCAACTCAGGGTGAAAAATACCACTATCCACAACTGGGGGGTGGAGAGGTGCTTAAAATGGCTTTCTTTTGAGCCTCCTTCAGGCACTACAGAAAATGCACAGGGGCTCAAATTGAGGAGTGGGTGAATATTCACCAGCCCTGCACCCAATGTCCAGAGACCTCCTTGGTGTACTTGTTCCCCCTCTGATCTTCCTGTGCTGAGTAAGGGGGTGTAAGGAGCAGTCTAACACACATATCTGAACATGCTTAGAAGCCTCTCTGGGATTTGGAACATTGTGTTATTATCACATTTCCCAACTGAAAAGAGGCTTCAGCTGACTCCTTTTAGAAGCTCCCTTCATATCTTCCTGCCAAAGACAAGGAGGAATCAGGGGTGTAGTATGAAGACTTATAAAACATACTGGGTAACAGGTCCTAAAAAAATAAAAAAGCAAAATAAGGATTCCATGTTCCACATGTGCTTCAAGATATGTACTACACTTTGATAGGAACACTCTCGACTCATGATCTGCAATGCAATAATATTTTGTTTACACACATCTCATGGACATTGCTGTCATTCCTCACCTGGAGAAAACTTTTATGCCACACCATTTTGTCCTCATGAATGGAAAATTGCTTTCCTGGGGGAGCCTCCAGATCTATCCTCCCAACCTTGATTCTCACATAGGAGTTATTTGGGAAAATGACCAAGTTCGTAATATCAAATCCCGTTTCTAATTCCCTGTTTTCACCAAAAGATACTTTTTCTCCAGCACTGTTGTTAAATGAAACACTCCTAAGAAAGGGGTAAAGCTGCATTGAAAGGAAAACAAAGGAGCACTGAATTAAAGCCCTAATATCACTCCTTACTGAACTCAGTTTGGGGCAGAGTCTGCCTGTGAATGACAGGGATTTTAAAGCTCAGACTAGAGCTTTAAATCTTTTGAAGGGTGGTTTATACACCTTTTAAATAAGCTAAAGCACATAGTTCCCTGCTGAACAAGAAACAATTACAAGGGCTGAAGCCACAGGGTGGAAGCTTTTGATTACAGATGCAGTAGCCCCAAAAAGTCTCAATAACATCTTGCCATTCCAAAGGGGACTTCCGGGGTGGCGCCACCGGCAATGGCAGACTCCCTCTGAACTGGAGGGACTGGCTCCACGGTAAACAGAGTCTTCTCCGCTACGGCGAAGCGGGGACCCTTTTAAAATCACAGGCGGATGAAGCCTGTGATCGTGGGACTCGGCGGGCACCTCTAGCGCCCCCCAATCCGCTAAGGAACCCACCAACGGGCTCCGAAGTGAGGAGGGGGAAGCGGCGCGGTGCTGTGAGTTAATCGCTATTTCCGTGGAGCGAAGCCGCATAGCCGTTGCCGGAGAGCGCTGCCTTTTTCCTGGGACAATTTAGACTTTAAAATAAGCATCTGTGAGTACCCGGAATTTGAACAATTGGATATTAAACAAAGATTTGTGAGTAGGACAGAACCGGACTTTAAAAATTCAACTTGAATTTGGCATGGAACGGAAAGGGCTAAACAGGAAGTCACCCTTCCGTTCTTTTGTGAATAGAATAAAGCAAAGGCAATTTAATCTAGAGCTTAGAAAATCGTCTTTAAAAGATTGGATTTCAACATTTTAAATTGTGAATCTTTTTCTTTGGACTGTTTCAAGTGACTTTAAAGGGAAGTAACTTTCCTCCATCCTGATCCTGGAGTGGGGTGTTAGGACTGACGTGGAAGCTCATTGACCAAAGACAACTGTTTTTTGACAGATTGTTAAAAGAAGAGAAATTTTGCGATTCCATTGCTCCCTTTCGCACTTTAAAGGAATATATACAGACAAAGTATTTCAAAAAAGGAATTTTGTAGCAAGAAATAACCATAAGTCTTCCCCCTAGGGGAAGTTTGGGAAATTGTAACTAACTCCAGCGAACTGACAGCTGTTACAGAATAACCGTGGGAACAAGTGTGTGACCTTGCAGGACAATGCATTCAGAAGTCTTGTTGTGTGCTTTTTACAAAACAAATGCTCTACTGGAATAATTACATGAAAAGGTGAACTGGATGGTGACTTCGACTAGAAATCTTCAACAGGTAGTGGACCAGACAGTGGGAAAATATGTGGAGCCCACTCAGGATTCAAACCAGGAGTGTGTCTTGACAGAACAGGAGGTTGTGACATTAAATCAGGAGTGTGTTTTGACAGAACAGACCCAACAGGAATATGATCTTTTGGATTGGACAAATGAATTTGGAAAAAGCCAAATCTGGAAAGGAAAAGTCTGGTGTGGTGTGGAAATGGGGGGCTGGATTGACACCCCTATGTTGGGATGTCTGGACTTTTTAAATAAGGGCTGCAAAATGTTTGGGACTACGGGGGCTCTCAACTTTGGAGGGCCTTTGAAACATGCTTTTAAAGTCTACATGGAATGCAGCGACGAATACGGGAAAGGGTCTGATCTGTCGAGAAGGGTTAAAAACATTGTCAAGCTGGAGTTACCACGAGCAGGAGATAAGGGAAATTACAGCTATAAATATGAAGAAGAGCTGAGGAAGGGCCATGGAAGTGACTTCAGGGCCTCGGACATAAGGTCACCAGGTTAATGGGCTTGATTGAGGGGAATAAGGACTGACAAAACCCGGAACTAGGAGGAAGGGACGTTGGATAAAAATTGGATTGGTTTGTACCTCTCTTTTTTTTTCTTTTTTTTTTTCATTACTAGAATGTTTTGTAAAGTTGATGAATGATAGAAAAATGTTGGAAGAAATTACCTGGCTTTAGCAAAGATGCTTAAAGAATTATGAAAGAATATTATGATTATAAGAAGCTGGTAAGGTTAAGATTTAAATTTTAAATTTTAAGGTTTATTCTATTATAGAAAGATAAGATCATAATAGTCTAGGGTAATGTAATGATAAAGGATTTGCTGGGATAATTAATAACTAGGATACAAAGGAAGGGAGGAGGAGGAGGTCCAAGAAAGAAGGCTATGACAGTTAAGGGTCTGGAAATAATGAATTTGTTTTTAAATGTTTTTAAAGGCTAGGGATTTTTGCATTTTTGTCTTTTTTTGTTTTCTTATTTTGGAATTTTCTTTTTTCCTTTTTTCTCATTCTTTTCTCTTTTTTTACACGGTGGGAGGGTTTGCGTTTTTCTTTTTCTTTTTACTCTGTTAACAATTTTTATTCTTTGTATGTTTTTTGTGTTTTCACTTTTGTAACATTTTGAAAACTTTAATAAATATCTTATAAAAAAAAGAAACAATTACAAGGGCTGAAGCCACAGGGTGGAAGCTTTTGATTGCAGATGCAGTAGCCCCAAAAAGTCTCAATAACATCTTGCCATTCCACTCTGGACCATCTTGCACAACAAATTCATCATCAAAGGCACTGAATTCATTGTTGCCCACTTCACTACAAGAAACACTGGTGGCTACAACTCTCCCCTTCCTCCCCTCTCCCTGGTCGGAAGAACCACAGAGCAATTGGAGAAGCCACCGGAATTGCTGGCTTGGTAGGACTTTTCCAACTAACCAATAAGTGTCTTATAGGCCCCCCAATAGCAGCGTAAGGGGATGAGAGCTTGTAAAAGGGAAAGAGCAATGGAGGACCTCACTCCCCCAGCCCCTAAACTGTGAGATGAAAGCATCCAAAATGCTAAGGAAAGGCTTAATGCTCACAAGGGCTAGAGAACTCTGTGATGTCCTTTGCGGGAGGCACTTATTTCAGTTGGTACAATTATGGCAGTTATGAACAGTCTTAACAGAGCAGCAGTTATGTTCTGTTATGCTGCTTCCTGTCTCAGAGTTAGTCTGTAGCAGTTTTTGTCTTAGGTTCAAATCTATGTCAGATGTATTGGTAACATAAGGAACACCTGCCTGTTTGGTATATTTAATCTAAGCCGTGCAAGTACACTGAATAAAGCTTATTCTCTGTTTAAAATGTAAAAGAGAGTCCATTGCATAGTTTTTATAGGAGGGGAAAGGGAACTACTTAAAGGGTCAAACAACCCAAGCTCTCTTCCACATAACTCTGTAAATAGGAACTAGTGTTTAATTCCTACATAAACGATCAGAGAATGAGGTCTATTTCCTGGCAAATGATATCTTCCCTTTTCAAATCCCTGTCTGCAATGGCTTTGCAGTTCTGGCAGACACCATGGGCAATGAGGAGAGATGGGATCTCGCCCACAACCTTGGCCCTCCAGATATTTTGAGACTACAGTTCCCATCATCCCTGACCACTGGTCCTGCTAGCTAGGGATCATGGGAGTTCTAGGCCAAAAACAACTGGAGGGCCAAGGTTGAGGAAGCCTGACTTAGACAGTAACTTCCAATATATTGTGTCTTGGAAAAACCATCAAATTTATTTCTCAAATTCTCTATAGGGAAAATGCAAAAGAGCCACACTGAGCGTTTATTGCAGAGAAGGAAGGAATTAATAATAGAAGAGACTGAAGTTGAATGAGAGAAATGCTGTATGGTTATCTATACTAATTTTCAGGGCACTGTTGCAAATACCCCTGGAAATCACACATCTGGAGGGCCGAGGTTGAAGCAGCCTGACTGGACATCATGATCCCACCCATGTCAAATGGTAACCAGTACCTGCCAAGATTGCAGCTTCGGAAGCTCCTGCATCTCTCCTACCATCGCTGCCCTCTGTTTGGACCTGTGCAAGAATGTGTTATGTAAAGCATGTGCCATGGCATAGACAGCATTATAGACACTATAACTGTGGCCAGTCATGCTCATCTCAAAATCAGATGAAGGGAGATCCTCCAGCTTCTCCTCTCCGGTGCAGCTTCCACTGCGCTTCTCCTCTGTGTTGGAGTTTGGAAATGAACAGCGAAAAACCAGGGTCCAGAACTGCTTGAGAAAGTCATCTCCATTTTCCTCAAAGGGGTTTAGGAGCTGAAGAAAGTCTCTGAATCTTTGCACTGAATCGTTTGAATGAACTGTAAAGGAGATGGAACCTTGGAAGACTTGCATATCCCATCTTGTTGGATAAGTGGTTCCTATGAAATCAAGCTGAGCAGTCAGAATCCACACTTTCCTCATAGGTGTCCCAGCCACATTTTCCCTTTCGCATTGTGCTAACATTGGTTGTAAGGCAAGTATGGATGCAGAATTCCCGCAGAAAATAACAGCACTGGCTTTGCTCTTCACAACCACTTGATTCACTTGGTGATACAGTAAATGAATGTTATTATATTCATAACTAGTTTGGGGAGTTCTCTCTAAGAAGGCCGAGCAAATATGCTTCCTGGAAAGCAGAGGTTGCAGAGTCTGCATACACTTCTCTCCACTGTCATTATTGCCAGCAAGTAATCCGACCCATGTCCATGAAAAGTGGACAAGTAACTCAACAATCCCAGTGTACTGGTGGTCATCGCTGGGCACCATCCGGTAGAAGGGAGTGGATCGGCTTTGATCCGTGTTCTGTGGAGCAAAGGAGCCATAACTGAGCTGAAAGGAAGGGAAATGAAGAAATATAAATTGGTTCATGGATGTAGTAGAAGGAACTCATATGCGGTGTCTGTTCTGTCAAAAAGAGTGGGAGAGAAAACTGCATTTCCCAAGATAGGAGCCAGGAGAGGCTGTGTTGCATACATAGCTCCAACATCCAAGAAAAAGTCATAGACACTGGATTGTAGAAGGATGAGTAACCTCATACCCAGGGCCTTATGCTGCCCTTGGGATACTCCATGAGCTTACCCCCAGGACACATGTCTCACTCATCCTGTGCCACACACCCCTCCAGTTCAGATACTTGGCTATTATGTGTCTCTCAACAGCAATACTGCCTCTTGCTTGCCTGGATAGAGAGAGGTTGATTTGGAAAGATCTGGCGTTTGCATGGCTGAACTGCAGCCTACAGAAGTAGAGGGATGTCTCTTGCCCCAACTACCATTGACATGTGCCCTCTAAAAGCTCACACATGTGGGAACCCAGCCCCTAGCACTGATTTAAGAAGAACGGTGTGCTGGTCCCCCAGGTTAACCATGAAGTGAGGTCCGAGTCCAGTCCAAAGTCGAGGGCATGCAGTATGGAGGCAGTCCGTCAAAGCTGAAGCTGGGTCCAAGGCAGGGAGTCGGGTGAGGTCAGGAGCTCTGGCAGACAAGCAGGACAGGGTCCAGGCAGGAACTGGCTACCAACAATGTTGCTCCCGCAACTTGGGACTGGCTGGCTTTTCTCTGCCCCGAGGCATAGGGCGGCCCCAGTCCACAGGTGACTCACCTCTCCTGGCCCAGAGGCGAGCACTCCTCCTGCGGGAACTTAGGAGAGGCTGGAGGGTTACTGGACCCAGAGGCAACCTCAGCTTCCCCTGATGGGGCTGAGAGTGGAGCACCTGCGGGCAATGGGTCCTCCAACACCTCAGGAGCCAGAGCAGACTCAGCTGATGCCTGCACCTGAGGATCCAGCACAGGTGAGGACCCTTCAGGCTCAAGCCCCAGCCCCGGCACAGCTGGTTCTGGAGGCGGGGAATCCTGTGCAGGCTGGGATTCCTCAGGTTCAGCCTCCGAGTCCGAATCCCAGGCCATCACAAACGGCTTGATATGGTTGTTTACTTGATACTATGGTAGAGACGGCCCTGGCAGAGGCTATGTTGACATTTCCATTCCACCTTAAGGAACAGACATGGGATTGTTAAGGATCACATGTCTGTTTACATTCCAGCACAGTATGCTGGGAAATTCCGTTGTGTGTATTGCTTTTGCTTTTGTTGTTCTCTCTGAGACAACATGCGAGAGAGAGATGACATGTTTCTTTGTCCTGATTTATGATTAATAAATCTTTAGTTTTAGTATGCTTCCACAAGCTTCACGCCCATTCCGTGCGCACATTTTGATCTGCCGATTGTGTGCCCTGGCTGTGAAGCCCGGCTCACTGATTTATGTCGGAGCAGAGGCGATGGTCTTCGCACCGGGCCACTGGAAGGAGACGGCCCAGCCGGGGCTAGCCAGCTGGCCTCCCGGCCCTCTGCATGTCGACAGGCTATTCTCTCACTTTCCTCCTCATGGAAAGTGTAAAAGGTGACATCAGAGACAACCTTTTGGTCACAGCAACCCATTTATAGCTCACCAGGCACCAATAATGTTTTCTTTCAGATGCAAGGTGAACTTATAAAAAAAAATTTATTTTAGCTATTTATATTTTTATATATCTAAATCCTTTAAATATAGAAAACCTCCTAAAGTGACTTACCATTAAATTACGTGTTTAAAACCCAGTGCTATTTTTCTAGAAAAAGAGGTGCTGGAGCCCACCCTGAACTTCTCTCTTGTTCTCATAGAATGGCAATGGTGCCCAACTGAGAGGTGCCTGCACTGAGCTATGGCAAACACTGGGTGAACACTGGTTAAAGGTTAAAGGTCAAGGGTAAAGGGACCCCTGACCATTAGGTCCAGTCATGACCAACTCTGGGGTTGCAGTGCTCATCTCGCTTTATTGGCCGAGGGAGCCAGCATACAGCTTCTGGGTCATGTCGCCAGCATGACTAAGCCGCTTCTGGCGAACCAGAGCAGTGCACGGAAACGCCGAACACTGGTTAGGAAAGATAATAATAAGTGATCTGTGAAGTGCCCAAATCAGTATTTTACCTGGGGAATCTTGTAGACACCCAATTGTTGGGTAACTGCCAGGGAGATATTGTCCATCATGGCCCCAAGCCGTGTGCCGGACATCCATCGATCTCCCGTACCTCAGGCAGATCCAGCAGTTAGCGACACGAAGCCGTTCTGGAAATAGATTGCCACATTCCAGGCTTGTGCACAATGTTTATCAGCAGAAACACAGCAGAAAGCTTGCACCGCAGAAGAGCATATTTTACAGACTTTATTTAGCATAGAACAGAACAAAGGAAAACATGACCGTTCTGAGTCAGTGTCTTCGACCCGACAGAAATCGAAAGGAAACAGCAAGCATAAACATCCTGTGAACAGGACATGCGCAGACTCTGTGACTCTCAAAGCCTGCTCCCTTTTAAGGTGGAACGGAAATATCCTAACATCCTCCCCCTTTCCGTGTAACCTGTAGTACCTGTGGCTCAACCCAATTGCAACCTTTGTACATAAACCTTAAGTTGTTCTCTGTTAACAACCTTAGACAACAGATCAGCAGGAATTTCATTTCCTGCCATGTAGGACACTTGAATCAGTCCCTTTTGAATACACTCTCTTGCACGATGTAGCTTAATCTGCAAGTACTTGGTTCTCTGCTTGCAACTCTCCGAGTTCAGCAAAGCCAAACACGATCTATTGTCTTGATACACTTGTACAGGACATTTCACAGACACTCTGATGTCCTTAAACAGTTGCATCAACCATTCACAATCCATGAGTGAAAATGACAGAGCATTGAGTTCTGCTTCACAGGAACTTAGGCTCACTGTTGTTTGCTTTTTGCACAACCAGTCAAACAGGCAGTGGTTGTACATGTAGCACACACCAGAAGTGCTCGTACCATCCGTGGTGTCACTTCCAAAACTTGCATCAGCAAAGATTTCAAGACCTCCAGTCTTCTGACTGGTGAACCTCAGCCTGTAGTGCATAGTCCCTTTCAAATAGCGGGCTATGTGCTTCAGAGCTTTCCAATCCTGAACCGTAGGATTGTTGGCATGTCTGCTAAGCAGATTACAGCTTACAGCTATGTCAGGTCTTGAACATCTGGCAATGAAATTCAGTTTGCCTAGAATGCATCTGTACAGCGTTGTGTCAGAAAACGCTTCAGCAGTACTGTCTACCTGGTAACCTGTCACCATCGGTGTGTCTGCTGGGTTTGCATCAACCAAATTCAACCTGGTTAACACATCAGCAATTTTCTGTGTTTGGTGTACCAGAAAATTACCTGCTTGGTCCTTCTCCACCTGCAGAGAAAGATAGTTGGATACCTCACCAAAATCCTTCATGTCAAAGTGCTCCTTCAGCTGAGCTAGGGTGCTTTGGTAAAAAGCCTGATTCTTCCAAAACATCAGAAGATCATCAACAAAACATAAACAATACAGTTTGTTTTGCCCCTCCTCCTTGACAAACACACATGGATCAGCTTTGCCCTGGTGAAAACCTAGAGAAAGCAATGTCTCAGTGAGTTTTGTGTTCCAACACCTGGCACTCTGCTTGAGACCATATAAGGATTTCCGCAGTTTACAGACCATTCCCTTCTGTATCTCCATCCCATCAGGTGGAAGCATGAACAGCTCTTCGTTCAAAATCCCGTACAAAAAGGGTGTATTAATGTCATGGTGGGAAACATACAGTTTCTCCTCCGCAGAGAGCATTTTCAAGCTTTTGCCACCATTTTTGAGTGAATTGCCAAAAGTCAGATTTTTGCTGAAATTGTGACCCCGGGGCTTAGGGATTTTTTCAAAAAAATATTTTCTGCCGGTTAAGTTTTTGAGGGCTGCTTTCTTGTCCTGTGATAAAAAGCCTTCTGTTTCGAGTGCCAAACCTTTCAGGAGAGCATTTTCAAGCTTTTGGCACCATTTTTGAGTGAATTGCCAAAAGTCAGAATTTTGCTGAAATTGTGACCCCGGGGCTTAGGGATTTTTTCAAAAAAATATTTTCTGCCGGTTAACTTTTTGAGGGCTGATTTCTTGTCCTGGGATAAAAAGCCTTCTGTTTCGAGTGCCAAACCTTTCAGGAGAGCATTTTCAAGCTTTTGGCACCATTTTTGAGTGAATTGCCAAAAGTCAGATTTTTGCGAAAAATTGTGACCCCGGGGCTTAGGGATTTTTTGGAAAAAGAAAATTCTGCCTGTTAGGTTTTTGAGGGCTGATTTCTTGTCCTGTGATAAAAAGCCTACCCTTTCGAGTGCAAAACCTTTCAGGAGAGCATTTTCAAGCTTTTGGCACCATTTTTGAGTGAATTGCCAAAAGTCAGATTTTTGCTGAAATTGTGACCCCGGGGCTTAGGGATTTTTTGGAAAAAGAAAATTCTGCCTGTTAGGTTTTTGAGGGCTGATTTATTTTCCTTTGATAAAAAGCCTTCTGTTTCCATCGCCAAAGCTTTCAAGGGAGCATTTGCAACCGGTTGGCACCATTTTTGAGTGAATTGCCAAAAGTCAGATTTGTGCTGAAATTGTGACCCTGGGGCTTAGGGATTTTTTCAAAAAAATATTTTCTGCCGGTTAAGTTTTTTGAGGGCTGATTTCTTGTCCTATGATAAAAAGCCTTCTGTTTCGAGTGCCAAACCTTTCAGGAGAGCATTTTCAAGCTTTTGGCACCATTTTTGAGTGAATTGCCAAAAGTCAGATTTTTGCTGAAATTGTGACCCCGGGGTTTAGGGATTTTTTCAAAAAAATATTTTCTGCCGGTTAAGTTTTTGAGGGCTGATTTCTTGTCCTGTGATAAAAAGCCTTCTGTTTCCATCCCCAAAGCTTTCAGGGGAGCATTTTCAAGCTTTTGTCACCATTTTTGAGTGAATTGCCAAAAGTCAGATTTTTGCTGAAATTGTGACCCCGGGGCTTAGGGATTTTTTCAAAAAAATATTTTCTGCCGGTTAACTTTTTGAGGGCTGATTTCTTGTCCTGGGATAAAAAGCCTTCTGTTTCCATCGCCAAAGCTTACAGGGGAGCATTTTCAAGCTTTTGTCACCATTTTTGAGTGAATTGCCAAAAGTCAGAATTTTGCTGAAATTGTGACCCCAGGGCTTAGGGATTTTCTAAAAAAATATTTTCTGCCGGTTAAGTTTTTGAGGGCTGCTTTCTTGTCCTGTGATAAAAAGCCTACCCTTTCGAGTGCCAAACCTTTCAGGAGAGCATTTTCAAGCTTTTGTCACCATTTTTGAGTGAATTGCCAAAAGTCAGATTTTTGCGAAAAATTGTGACCCCGGGGCTTAGGGATTTTTTCAAAAAAATATTTTCTGCCGGTTAAGTTTTTGAGGTCTGATTTCTTGTCCTGGGATAAAAAGCCTTCTGTTTCGATTGCCAAACCTTTCAGAAGAGCATTTTCAAGCTTTTGGCACCATTTTTGAGTGAATTGCCAAAAGTCAGATTTTTGCTGAAATTGTGACCCCCGGGCTTAGGGATTTTTTCAAAAAAATATTTTCTGCCGGTTAAGTTTTTGAGGGCTGATTTCTTGTCCTGGGATAAAAAGCCTTCTGTTTCAAGTGCCAAACCTTTCAGGAGAGCATTTTCAAGCTTTTGGCACCATTTTTGCGTGAATTGCCAAAAGTCAGAATTTTGCTGAAATTGTGACCCCGGGGCTTAGGGATTTTTTCAAAAAAATATTTTCTGCCGGTTAAGTTTTTGAGGGCTGATTTCTTGTCCTGGGATAAAAAGCCTTCTGTTTCGAGTGCCAAACCTTTCAGAAGAGCGTTTTCAAGCTTTTGGCACCATTTTTGAGTGAATTGCCAAAAGTCAGAATTTTGCTGAAATTGTGTCCCCGGGGCTTAGGGATTTTTTCAAAAAAATATTTTCTGCCGGTTAAGTTTTTGAGGGCTGATTTCTTGTCCTGGGATAAAAAGCCTTCTGTTTCGAGTGCCAAACCTTTGAGAAGAGCATTTGCAACCTGTTCGCTCCATTTTTGAGTGAATTTCCAAAAGTCAGATTTTTGCTGAAATTGTGACCCCAGGGCTTAGGGATTTTTTCAAAAAAATATTTTCTACCGGTTACGTTTTTGAGGGCTGATTTCTTGTCCTGGGATAAAAAGCCTTCTGTTTCAAGTGCCAAACCTTTCAAGAGAGCATTTTCAAGCTTTTGGCACCATTTTTGCGTGAATTGTCAAAAGTTAGAATTTTGCTGAAATTGTGACCCCAGGGCTTAGGGATTTTTTCAAAAAAATATTTTCTGCCGGTTAGGTTTTTGAGGGCTGATTTCTTGTCCTGTGATAAAAAGCCTTCTGTTTCCATCGCCAAACCTTTCAGAAGAGCATTTTCAAGCTTTTGGCACCATTTTTGAGTGAATTGCCAAAAGTCAGATTTTTGCTGAAATTGTGACCCCGGGGCTTAGGGATTTTTTCAAAAGAATATTTTCTGCCGGTTAAGTTTTTGAGGGCTGATTTCTTGCCCTGGGATAAAAAGCCTTCTGTTTCAAGTGCCAAACCTTTCAGGAGAGCATTTTCAAGCTTTTGGCACCATTTTTGCGTGAATTGCCAAAAGTCAGAATTTTGCTGAAATTGTGACCCCGGGGCTTAGGGATTTTTTCAAAAAAATATTTTCTGCCGGTTAGGTTTTTGAGGGCTGATTTCTTGTCCTGGGATAAAAAGCCTTCTGTTTCGAGTGCCAAACCTTTCAGAAGAGCGTTTTCAAGCTTTTGGCACCATTTTTGAGTGAATTGCCAAAAGTCAGAATTTTGCTGAAATTGTGTCCCCGGGGCTTAGGGATTTTTTCAAAAAAATATTTTCTGCCGGTTAAGTTTTTGAGGGCTGATTTCTTGTCCTGGGATAAAAAGCCTTCTGTTTCGAGTGCCAAACCTTTGAGAAGAGCATTTGCAACCTGTTCGCTCCATTTTTGAGTGAATTTCCAAAAGTCAGATTTTTGCTGAAATTGTGACCCCGGGGCTTAGGGATTTTTTCAAAAAAATATTTTCTGCCGGTTACGTTTTTGAGGGCTGATTTCTTGTCCTGGGATAAAAAGCCTTCTGTTTCAAGTGCCAAACCTTTCAAGAGAGCATTTTCAAGCTTTTGGCACCATTTTTGCGTGAATTGTCAAAAGTTAGAATTTTGCTGAAATTGTGACCCCAGGGCTTAGGGATTTTTTCAAAAAAATATTTTCTGCCGGTTAGGTTTTTGAGGGCTGATTTCTTGTCCTGTGATAAAAAGCCTTCTGTTTCCATCGCCAAAGCTTACAGGGGAGCATTTTCAAGCTTTTGGCACCATTTTTGAGTGAATTGCCAAAAGTCAGAATTTTGCTGAAATTGTGACCCCAGGGCTTAGGGATTTTCTAAAAAAATATTTTCTGCCGGTTAAGTTTTTGAGGGCTGCTTTCTTGTCCTGTGATAAAAAGCCTACCCTTTCGAGTGCCAAACCTTTCAGGAGAGCATTTTCAAGCTTTTGGCACCATTTTTGAGTGAATTGCCAAAAGTCAGATTTTTGCGAAAAATTGTGACCCCGGGGCTTAGGGATTTTTTCAAAAAAATATTTTCTGCCGGTTAAGTTTTTGAGGTCTGATTTCTTGTCCTGGGATAAAAAGCCTTCTGTTTCGATTGCCAAACCTTTCAGAAGATCATTTTCAAGCTTTTGGCACCATTTTTGAGTGAATTGCCAAAAGTCAGATTTTTGCTGAAATTGTGACCCCCGGGCTTAGGGATTTTTTCAAAAAAATATTTTCTGCCGGTTAAGTTTTTGAGGGCTGATTTCTTGTCCTGGGATAAAAAGCCTTCTGTTTCAAGTGCCAAACCTTTCAGGAGAGCATTTTCAAGCTTTTGGCACCATTTTTGCGTGAATTGCCAAAAGTCAGAATTTTGCTGAAATTGTGACCCCGGGGCTTAGGGATTTTTTCAAAAAAATATTTTCTGCCGGTTAAGTTTTTGAGGGCTGATTTCTTGTCCTGGGATAAAAAGCCTTCTGTTTCGAGTGCCAAACCTTTCAGAAGAGCGTTTTCAAGCTTTTGGCACCATTTTTGAGTGAATTGCCAAAAGTCAGAATTTTGCTGAAATTGTGTCCCCGGGGCTTAGGGATTTTTTCAAAAAAATATTTTCTGCTGGTTAAGTTTTTGAGGGCTGATTTCTTGTCCTGGGATAAAGAGCCTTCTGTTTCGAGTGCCAAACCTTTCAAGAGAGCATTTTCAAGCTTTTGGCACGATTTTTGCGTGAATTGCCAAAAGTCAGAATTTTGCTGAAATTGTGACCCCGGGGCTTAGGGATTTTTTCAAAAAAATATTTTTTGCCGGTTAAGTTTTTGAGGTCTGATTTCTTGTCCTGGGATAAAAAGCCTTCTGTTTCGATTGCCAAACCTTTCAGAAGAGCATTTTCAAGCTTTTGGCACCATTTTTGAGTGAATTGCCAAAAGTCAGATTTTTGCTGAAATTGTGACCCCCGGGCTTAGGGATTTTTTCAAAAAAATATTTTCTGCCGGTTAAGTTTTTGAGGGCTGATTTCTTGTCCTGGGATAAAAAGCCTTCTGTTTCAAGTGCCAAACCTTTCAGGAGAGCATTTTCAAGCTTTTGGCACCATTTTTGCGTGAATTGCCAAAAGTCAGAATTTTGCTGAAATTGTGACCCCGGGGCTTAGGGATTTTTTCAAAAAAATATTTTCTGCCGGTTAAGTTTTTGAGGGCTGATTTCTTGTCCTGGGATAAAAAGCCTTCTGTTTCGAGTGCCAAACCTTTCAGAAGAGGATTTTCAAGCTTTTGGCACCATTTTTGAGTGAATTGCCAAAAGTCAGAATTTTGCTGAAATTGTGTCCCCGGGGCTTAGGGATTTTTTCAAAAAAATATTTTCTGCCGGTTAAGTTTTTGAGGGCTGATTTCTTGTCCTGGGATAAAAAGCCTTCTGTTTCGAGTGCCAAACCTTTGAGAAGAGCATTTGCAACCTGTTCGCTCCATTTTTGAGTGAATTTCCAAAAGTCAGATTTTTGCTGAAATTGTGACCCCGGGGCTTAGGGATTTTTTCAAAAAAATATTTTCTGCCGGTTACGTTTTTGAGGGCTGATTTCTTGTCCTGGGATAAAAAGCCTTCTGTTTCAAGTGCCAAACCTTTCAAGAGAGCATTTTCAAGCTTTTGGCACCATTTTTGCGTGAATTGTCAAAAGTTAGAATTTTGCTGAAATTGTGACCCCAGGGCTTAGGGATTTTTTCAAAAAAATATTTTCTGCCGGTTAGGTTTTTGAGGGCTGATTTCTTGTCCTGTGATAAAAAGCCTTCTGTTTCCATCGCCAAACCTTTCAGAAGAGCATTTTCAAGCTTTTGGCACCATTTTTGAGTGAATTGCCAAAAGTCAGATTTTTGCTGAAATTGTGACCCCCGGGCTTAGGGATTTTTTCAAAAAAATATTTTCTGCCGGTTAAGTTTTTGAGGGCTGATTTCTTGTCCTGGGATAAAAAGCCTTCTGTTTCAAGTGCCAAACCTTTCAGGAGAGCATTTTCAAGCTTTTGGCACCATTTTTGCGTGAATTGCCAAAAGTCAGAATTTTGCTGAAATTGTGACCCCGGGGCTTAGGGATTTTTTCAAAAAAATATTTTCTGCAGGTTAAGTTTTTGAGGGCTGATTTCTTGTCCTGGGATAAAAAGCCTTCTGTTTCGAGTGCCAAACCTTTCAGAAGAGCGTTTTCAAGCTTTTGGCACCATTTTTGAGTGAATTGCCAAAAGTCAGAATTTTGCTGAAATTGTGTCCCCGGGGCTTAGGGATTTTTTCAAAAAAATATTTTCTGCCGGTTAAGTTTTTGAGGGCTGATTTCTTGTCCTGTGATAAAAAGCCTTCTGTTTCCATCGCCAAAGCTTACAGGGGAGCATTTTCAAGCTTTTGGCACCATTTTTGAGTGAATTGCCAAAAGTCAGAATTTTGCTGAAATTGTGACCCCAGGGCTTAGGGATTTTCTAAAAAAATATTTTCTGCCGGTTAAGTTTTTGAGGGCTGCTTTCTTGTCCTGTGATAAAAAGCCTACCCTTTCGAGTGCCAAACCTTTCAGGAGAGCATTTTCAAGCTTTTGGCACCATTTTTGAGTGAATTGCCAAAAGTCAGATTTTTGCGAAAAATTGTGACCCCGGGGCTTAGGGATTTTTTCAAAAAAATATTTTCTGCCGGTTAAGTTTTTGAGGTCTGATTTCTTGTCCTGGGATAAAAAGCCTTCTGTTTCGATTGCCAAACCTTTCAGAAGATCATTTTCAAGCTTTTGGCACCATTTTTGAGTGAATTGCCAAAAGTCAGAATTTTGCTGAAATTGTGACCCCCGGGCTTAGGGATTTTTTCAAAAAAATATTTTCTGCCGGTCAAGTTTTTGAGGGCTGATATCTTGTCCTGGGATAAAAAGCCTTCTGTTTCAAGTGCCAAACCTTTCAGGAGAGCATTTTCAAGCTTTTGGCACCATTTTTGCGTGAATTGCCAAAAGTCAGAATTTTGCTGAAATTGTGACCCCGGGGCTTAGGGATTTTTTCAAAAAAATATTTTCTGCCGGTTAAGTTTTTGAGGGCTGATTTCTTGTCCTGGGATAAAAAGCCTTCTGTTTCGAGTGCCAAACCTTTCAGAAGAGCGTTTTCAAGCTTTTGGCACCATTTTTGAGTGAATTGCCAAAAGTCAGAATTTTGCTGAAATTGTGTCCCCGGGGCTTAGGGATTTTTTCAAAAAAATATTTTCTGCTGGTTAAGTTTTTGAGGGCTGATTTCTTGTCCTGGGATAAAGAGCCTTCTGTTTCGAGTGCCAAACCTTTCAGAAGAGCATTTTCAAGCTTTTGGCACGATTTTTGCGTGAATTGCCAAAAGTCAGAATTTTGCTGAAATTGTGACCCCGGGGCTTAGGGATTTTTTCAAAAAAATATTTTCTGCCGGTTAAGTTTTTGAGGGCTGATTTCTTGTCCTGGGATAAAA
The DNA here is from genome assembly GCF_964188305.1 of Podarcis bocagei. NCBI lineage: Eukaryota > Metazoa > Chordata > Lepidosauria > Squamata > Lacertidae > Podarcis > Podarcis bocagei. The sequence continues at coordinate 17,415,814 of NC_138138.1, read as the reverse complement.
AGCCTTCCGTTTCGAGTGCCAAACCTTTGAGAAGAGCATTTGCAACCTGTTGGCTCCATTTTTGAGTGAATTTCCAAAAGTCAGATTTTTGCTGAAATTGTGACCCCGGGGCTTAGGGATTTTTTCAAAAAAATATTTTCTGCCGGTTACGTTTTTGAGGGCTGATTTCTTGTCCTGGGATAAAAAGCCTTCTGTTTCAAGTGCCAAACCTTTCAGGAGAGCATTTTCAAGCTTTTGGCACCATTTTTGAGTGAATTGCCAAAAGTCAGAATTTTGCTGAAATTGTGACCCCGGGGCTTAGGGATTTTTTCAAAAAAATATTTTCTGCCGGTTAAGTTTTTGAGGGCTGATTTCTTGTCCTGGGATAAAAAGCCTTCTGTTTCGAGTGCCAAACCTTTCAGAATAGCGTTTTCAAGCTTTTGGCACCATTTTTGAGTGAATTGCCAAAAGTCAGAATTTTGCTGAAATTGTGACCCCGGGGCTTAGGGATTTTTTCAAAAAAATATTTTCTGCCGGTTAAGTTTTTGAGGGCTGATTTCTTGTCCTGGGATAAAAAGCCTTCTGTTTCGAGTGCCAAACCTTTGAGAAGAGCATTTGCAACCTGTTCGCTCCATTTTTGAGTGAATTTCCAAAAGTCAGATTTTTGCTGAAATTGTGACCCCGGGGCTTAGGGATTTTTTCAAAAAAATATTTTCTGCCGGTTACGTTTTTGAGGGCTGATTTCTTGTCCTGGGATAAAAAGCCTTCTGTTTCAAGTGCCAAACCTTTCAAGAGAGCATTTTCAAGCTTTTGGCACCATTTTTGCGTGAATTGTCAAAAGTCAGAATTTTGCTGAAATTGTGACCCCAGGGCTTAGGGATTTTTTCAAAAAAATATTTTCTGCCGGTTAGGTTTTTGAGGGCTGATTTCTTGTCCTGTGATAAAAAGCCTTCTGTTTCCATCGCCAAAGCTTACAGGGGAGCATTTTCAAGCTTTTGGCACCATTTTTGAGTGAATTGCCAAAAGTCAGAATTTTGCTGAAATTGTGACCCCAGGGCTTAGGGATTTTCTAAAAAAATATTTTCTGCCGGTTAAGTTTTTGAGGGCTGCTTTCTTGTCCTGTGATAAAAAGCCTACCCTTTCGAGTGCCAAACCTTTCAGGAGAGCATTTTCAAGCTTTTGGCACCATTTTTGAGTGAATTGCCAAAAGTCAGATTTTTGCGAAAAATTGTGACCCCGGGGCTTAGGGATTTTTTCAAAAAAATATTTTCTGCCGGTTAAGTTTTTGAGGTCTGATTTCTTGTCCTGGGATAAAAAGCCTTCTGTTTCGATTGCCAAACCTTTCAGAAGATCATTTTCAAGCTTTTGGCACCATTTTTGAGTGAATTGCCAAAAGTCAGATTTTTGCTGAAATTGTGACCCCCGGGCTTAGGGATTTTTTCAAAAAAATATTTTCTGCCGGTTAAGTTTTTGAGGGCTGATTTCTTGTCCTGGGATAAAAAGCCTTCTGTTTCAAGTGCCAAACCTTTCAGGAGAGCATTTTCAAGCTTTTGGCACCATTTTTGCGTGAATTGCCAAAAGTCAGAATTTTGCTGAAATTGTGACCCCGGGGCTTAGGGATTTTTTCAAAAAAATATTTTCTGCCGGTTAAGTTTTTGAGGGCTGATTTCTTGTCCTGGGATAAAAAGCCTTCTGTTTCGAGTGCCAAACCTTTCAGAAGAGCGTTTTCAAGCTTTTGGCACCATTTTTGAGTGAATTGCCAAAAGTCAGAATTTTGCTGAAATTGTGACCCCAGGGCTTAGGGATTTTTTCAAAAAAATATTTTCTGCTGGTTAAGTTTTTGAGGGCTGATTTCTTGTCCTGGGATAAAGAGCCTTCTGTTTCGAGTGCCAAACCTTTCAAGAGAGCATTTTCAAGCTTTTGGCACGATTTTTGCGTGAATTGCCAAAAGTCAGAATTTTGCTGAAATTGTGACCCCGGGGCTTAGGGATTTTTTCAAAAAAATATTTTCTGCCGGTTAAGTTTTTGAGGGCTGATTTCTTGTCCTGGGATAAAAAGCCTTCTGTTTCGAGTGCCAAACCTTTGAGAAGAGCATTTGCAACCTGTTGGCTCCATTTTTGAGTGAATTTCCAAAAGTCAGATTTTTGCTGAAATTGTGACCCCGGGGCTTAGGGATTTTTTCAAAAAAATATTTTCTGCCGGTTAAGTTTTTGAGGGCTGATTTCTTGTCCTGGGATAAAAAGCCTTCTGTTTCGAGTGCCAAACCTTTCAGAAGAGCGTTTTCAAGCTTTTGGCACCATTTTTGAGTGAATTGCCAAAAGTCAGAATTTTGCTGAAATTGTGTCCCCGGGGCTTAGGGATTTTTTCCAAAAAATATTTTCTGCCGGTTAAGTTTTTGAGGGCTGATTTCTTGTCCTGGGATAAAGAGCCTTCTGTTTCGAGTGCCAAACCTTTCAAGAGAGCATTTTCAAGCTTTTTGCACGATTTTTGCGTGAATTGCCAAAAGTCAGAATTTTGCTGAAATTGTGACCCCGGGGCTTAGGGATTTTTTCAAAAAAATATTTTCTGCCGGTTAAGTTTTTGAGGGCTGATTTCTTGTCCTGGGATAAAAAGCCTTCTGTTTCGAGTGCCAAACCTTTGAGAAGAGCATTTGCAACCTGTTGGCTCCATTTTTGAGTGAATTTCCAAAAGTCAGATTTTTGCTGAAATTGTGACCCCGGGGCTTAGGGATTTTTTCAAAAAAATATTTTCTGCCGGTTACGTTTTTGAGGGCTGATTTCTTGTCCTGGGATAAAAAGACTTCTGTTTCGAGTGCCAAACCTTTCAGAAGAGCATTTGCAACCTGTTGGCTCCATTTTTGAGTGAATTGCCAAAAGTCAGATTTTTGCTGAAATTGTGACCCCAGGGCTGAGGGATTTTTTCAAAAAAATATTTTCTGCCGGTTAGGTTTTTGAGGGCTGATTTCTTGTCCTGGGACAAAAAGCCTTCTGTTTCGAGTGCCAAACGTTTCAACAGAGCATTTTCAAGCTTTTGGCACCATTTTTGCGTGAATTTCCAAAAGTCAGAATTTTGCTGAAATTGTGACCCCGGGGCTTAGGGATTTTTCAGAAAAAAAATTTTCTGCAGGTTAACTTTTTGAGGGCTGATTTCTTGTCCTGTGATAAAAAGCCTTCTGTCTCCATCGCCAAAGCATTCAGGGAAGCATTTTCAAGCTTTTGGCACCATTTTTGAGTGAATTGCCAAAAGTCAGAATTTTGCTGAAATTGTGACCCCGGGGCTTAGGGATTTTTTCAAAAAATATTTTCTGCCGGTTAAGTTTTTGAGGGCTGATTTCTTGTCCTGGGATAAAAAGCCTACCCTTTCGAGTGCCAAACCTTTCAAGAGAGCATTTTCAAGCTTTTGGCACCATTTTTGAGTGAATTGCCAAAAGTCAGATTTTTGCTGAAATTGTGACCCGGGGCTTAGGGATTTTTTCAGAAAAAAAATTTTCTGCAGGTTAACTTTTTGAGGGCTGATTTCTTGTCCTGTGATAAAAAGCCTTCTGTCTCCATCGCCAAAGCATTCAGGGAAGCATTTTCAAGCTTTTGGCACCATTTTTGAGTGAATTGCCAAAAGTCAGAATTTTGCTGAAATTGTGACCCCGGGGCTTAGGGATTTTTTCAAAAAAATATTTTCTGCCGGTTAAGTTTTTGAGGTCTGCCGGTTAAGTTTTTGAGGGCTGATTTCTTGTCCTGGGATAAAAAGACTTCTGTTTCGAGTGCCAAACCTTTCAGAAGAGCATTTTCAAGCTTTTTGCACCATTTTTGAGTGAATTGCCAAAAGTCAGATTTTTGCTGAAATTGTGACCCCGGGGCTTAGGGATTTTTTCAAAAAAATGTTGTCTGCTGGTTAGGTTTTTGAGGGCTGATTTATTTTCCTTTGATAAAAAGACTTCTGTTTCCATCGCCAAAGCTTTCAGGGGAGCATTTGCAACCGGTTGGCACCATTTTTGAGTGAACTGCCAGAAGTCAGATTTTTGCTGAAATTGTGACCCCGGGCTTAGGGATTTTTTGAAAAAAATATTTTCTGCCGGTTAACTTTTTGAGGGCTGATTTCTTGTCCTGGGATAAAAAGCCATCTGTTTCGAGTGCCAAACCTTTCAGAAGAGCATTTTCAAGCTTTTGGCACCATTTTTGAGTGAATTGCCAAAAGTCAGAATTTTGCTGAAATTGTGACCCCGGGGTTTAGGGATTTTTTCACAAAAATATTTTCTTCTGGTTAAGTTTTTGAGGGCTGATTTCTTGTCCTGGGATAAAAAGCCTTCTGTTTCGAGTGCCAAACCTTTCAGAAGAGCATTTTCAAGCTTTTGGCAGTATTTTTGAGTGAATTGCCAAAAGTCAGAATTTTGCTGAAATTGTGACCCCCCGGGGCTTAGGGATTTTTTCAAAAGAATATTTTCTGCCGGTTAAGTTCTTGAGAGCTGATTTCTTGTCCTGGGATAAAAACCCTTCTGTTTCGAGTGCCAAACCTTCCAGGAGAGCATATGCAACCGGTTGGCACCGTTTTTGAGTGAATTGCCAAAAGTCAGATTTCTGCTGAAATTGTGACCCCGGGGCTTAGGGATTTTTTCAAAAAAATGTTGTCTGCTGGTTAGGTTTTTGAGGGCTGATTTATTTTCCTTTCATAAAAAGACTTCTGTTTCCATCGCCAAAGCTTTCAGGGGAGCATTTGCAACCGGTTGGCACCATTTTTGAGTGAACTGCCAGAAGTCAGATTTTTGCTGAAATTGTGACCCCGGGCTTAGGGATTTTTTGAAAAAAATATTTTCTGCCGGTTAAGTTTTTGAGGGCTGATTTCTTGTCCTGGGATAAAAAGACTTCTGTTTCGAGTGCCAAACCTTTCAGAAGAGCATTTTCAAGCTTTTGGCACCATTTTTGAGTGAATTGCCAAAAGTCAGATTTTTGCTGAAATTGTGACCCCGGGGCTTAGGGATTTTTTCAAAAGAATATTTTCTGCCGGTTAAGTTTTTGAGGGCTGATTTCTTGTCCTGGGATAAAAAGCCTTCTGATTCCATCGCCAAAGCATTCAGCGAAGCATTTTCAAGCTTTTGGGACAATTTTTGAGTGAATTGCCAAAAGTAAGATTTTTTGCTGAAATTGTGACCCCGGGGCTTAGGATTTTTTCAAAAAAATATTTTCTGCCGGTTAACTTTTTGAGGGCTGATTTCTTGTCCTGGGATAAAAAGCCATCTGTTTCGAGTGCCAAACCTTTCAGAAGAGCATTTTCAAGCTTTTGGCACCATTTTTGAGTGAATTGCCAAAAGTCAGATTTTGCTGAAATTGTGACCCCGGGGCTTAGGGATTTTTTCAAAAAATATTTTCTGCCGGTTAGGTTTCTGAGGGCTGATTTCTTGTCTGTGATAAAAAGCCTTCTGTTCGAGTGCCAAACCTTTCAAGAGAGCATTTTCAAGCTTTTGGCACCATTTTTGAGTGAATTGCCAAAAGTCAGAATTTTGCTGAAATTGTGACCCCGGGGTTTAGGGATTTTTTCAAAAGAATATTTTCTGCCGGTTAAGTTTTTGAGAGCTGATTTCTTGTCCTGCGATAAAAAGCCTTCTGTTTCGAGTGCCAAACCTTTCAGAAGAGCATTTTCAAGCTTTTGGCACCATTTTTTAGTGAATTGCCAAAATTCAGATTTTTGCTGAAATTGTGACCCCGGGGCTTAGGGATTTTTTCAAAAAAATATTTTCTGCCGGTTAAGTTTTTGAGGGCTGATTTCTTGTCCTGGGATAAAAAGACTTCTGTTTCCATCGCCAAAGCTTTCAGGGGAGCATTTGCAACCGGATGGCACCATTTTTGAGTGAACTGCCAAAAGTCAGATTTTTGCTGAAATAGTGACCCCGGGCTTAGGGATTTTTTCAAAAAAATATTTTCTGCCGGTTAAGTTTTTGAGGGCTGATTTATTTTCCTTTGATAAAAAGCCTTCTGTTTCGAGTGCCAACCTTTCAGGAGAGCATTTTCAAGCTTTTGGCACCATTTTTGAGTGAATTGCCAAAAGTCAGATTTTTGCTGAAATTGTGACCCTGGGGCTTGGGAATTTTGTGAAAAAAATATTTTCTGCCGGTTAAGTTTTTGAGGGCTGATTTCTTGTCCTTGGATAAAAAGCCGTCTGTTTCGAGTGCCAAACCTTTCAGAAGAGCATTTTCAAGCTTTTGGCACCATTTTTGAGTGAATTGCCAAAAATCAGATTTTTGCTGAAATTGTGACCCCGGGGCTTAGGGATTTTTTCAAAAAAATATTTTCTGCTGGTTAAGTTTTTGAGGGCTGATTTCTTGCCCTGGGATAAAAAGCCTTCTGTTTCGAGTGCCAAACCTTTCAGGAGAGCATTTTCAAGCTTTTGGGACCATTTTTGAGTGAATTGCCAAAAGTCAGATTTTTGCTGAAATTGTGACCCCAGGGCTTAGGGATTTTTTCAAAAAATATTTTCTGCCGGTTAAGTTTTTGAGGGCTGATTTCTTGTCCTGGGATAAAAAGACTTCTGTTTCGAGTGCCAAACCTTTCAGAAGAGCATTTTCAAGCTTTTGGCACCATTTTTGAGTGAATTGCCAAAAGTCAGATTTTTGCTGAAATTGTGACCCGGGGCTTAGGGATTTTTTCAAAAGAATATTTTCTGCTGGTTAAGTTTTTGAGGGCTGATTTCTTGCCCTGGGATAAAAAGCCTTCTGTTTCGAGTGCCAAACCTTTCAGGAGAGCATTTTCAAGCTTTTGGGACCATTTTTGAGTGAATTGCCAAAAGTCAGATTTTTGCTGAAATTGTGACCCCAGGGCTTAGGGATTTTTTCAAAAAAATATTTTCTGCTGGTTAAGTTTTTGAGGGCTGATTTCTTGCCCTGGGATAAAAAGCCTTCTGTTTCGAGTGCCAAACCTTTCAGGAGAGCATTTGCAAGCTTTTGGGACCATTTTTGAGTGAATTGCCAAAAGTCAGATTTTTGCTGAAATTGTGACCCGGGGCTTAGGGATTTTTTCAAAAAATGTTGTCTGCTGGTTAGGTTTTTGAGGGCTGATTTATTTTCCTTTGATAAAAAGACTTCTGTTTCCATCGCCAAAGCTTTCAGGGGAGCATTTGCAACCGGTTGGCACCATTTCTGAGTGAACTGCCAGAAGTCAGATTTTTGCTGAAATTGTGACCCCGGGCTTAGGGATTTTTTGAAAAAAATATTTTCTGCCGGTTAAGTTTTTGAGGGCTGATTTCTTGTCCTGGGATAAAAAGACTTCTGTTTCGAGTGCCAAACCTTTCAGAAGAGCATTTTCAAGCTTTTGGCACCATTTTTGAGTGAATTGCCAAAAGTCAGAATTTTGCTGAAATTGTGACCCCGGGGTTTAGGGATTTTTTCACAAAAATATTTTCTTCTGGTTAAGTTTTTGAGGGCTGATTTCTTGTCCTGGGATAAAAAGCCTTCTGTTTCGAGTGCCAAACCTTTCAGAAGAGCATTTTCAAGCTTTTGGCAGTATTTTTGAGTGAATTGCCAAAAGTCAGAATTTTGCTGAAATTGTGACCCCCGGGGCTTAGGGATTTTTCAAAAGAATATTTTCTGCCGGTTAAGTTCTTGAGAGCTGATTTCTTGTCCTGGGATAAAAACCCTTCTGTTTCGAGTGCCAACCTTCCAGGAGAGCATATGCAACCGGTTGGCACCGTTTTTGAGTGAATTGCCAAAAGTCAGATTTCTGCTGAAATTGTGACCCCGGGGCTTAGGGATTTTTTCAAAAAATGTTGTCTGCTGGTTAGGTTTTTGAGGGCTGATTTATTTTCCTTTCATAAAAAGACTTCTGTTTCCATCGCCAAAGCTTTCAGGGGAGCATTTGCAACCGGTTGGCACCATTTTTGAGTGAACTGCCAGAAGTCAGATTTTTGCTGAAATTGTGACCCCGGGCTTAGGGATTTTTTGAAAAAAATATTTTCTGCCGGTTAAGTTTTTTGAGGGCTGATTTCTTGTCCTGGGATAAAAAGACTTCTGTTTCGAGTGCCAAACCTTTCAGAAGAGCATTTTCAAGCTTTTGGCACCATTTTTGAGTGAATTGCCAAAAGTCAGATTTTTGCTGAAATTGTGACCCCGGGGCTTAGGGATTTTTTCAAAAGAATATTTTCTGCCGGTTAAGTTTTTGAGGGCTGATTTCTTGTCCTGGGATAAAAAGCCTTCTGATTCCATCGCCAAAGCATTCAGCGAAGCATTTTCAAGCTTTTGGCACCATTTTTGAGTGAATTGCCAAAAGTAAGATTTTTGCTGAAATTGTGACCCCGGGGCTTAGGGATTTTTTCAAAAAAATATTTTCTGCCGGTTAACTTTTTGAGGGCTGATTTCTTGTCCTGGGATAAAAAGCCATCT